>NC_139688.1:9384064-10584064 GCF_964106915.1 Podarcis gaigeae
CCCCACCCCAAAACAGCTGCAAGCACTTAATTCTGCTTTCATTGAGTCCCTTCCTCCCAAGGAATCCTTTACTCATGAGTCGCTCTGTCCCCCTTGGGCTTCAAGACACACGTTCCTCCATGATGTGGCCAATTGACTTTGGCCTCTGTGGCTTCTACATTCAAAGCTGGGAGGGATTTTTCCTGCCACAGGTGAGTCATAGATCCCCTCTCCATGGGTCCTTCCATGGCAACGGGCTTGATGAGGTCTTCATTCGGATGCAAACCATCCTTAGTGCCAGAGTTGGGGGCACCATCTGTTCCCCCAGGATCTCCTGGATCTGTGATCACTCTGGGTCTTTTGACAAAGGAAGAGTTTGGGGACAGGTCAGGGCCTGGCAGTCTCTTCTGGACCCATGCAAAGTAACAGCTCCTATTGACCTCCAAGACATGGAGCTCGCTTGCTCCAGCTCCCACATGGACACCCCAAAAGCTGAGAAATAGCACATGGCAACTCAAGAAAACAAAGCGGAGCCTGCAGGATGAGGCCAATTCTAGTCCAACATCCTGTTCTTACAGCAGCCACCCAGATGCCCCAAACAGAAACAAGAGCACTCCCACTCAGCCCAGTGGCTTCCGGCAACTGGTCATCAGCAGCCATTGATAGTCTTCCCCTCCGTGAACTTGTCCAGTCCTCTTTTAAAGCCATCCAAGTTGGTGGCCCATCACTGTCTCCTGTGGCAGGGAGTTCCACAGTCTACCTATGTGCTTCATGAAGAAGCCCCTTTCTTTTTTCTGTCCTGAACCTTCCAGCATTCCCCTTCATGAGATGTCCCTCAGATCCAGAAAGTCTTCTCTACCCAACTTTCTCCAGGCCATGAATAATTTTGTAACCAGAAAGGGCCTTCCCGGTGGTGGCCCCTTTGCTTGCGGAATGACTTCCCCAGGGAGGCCTTCCTGGTGCTTAATTAAATGTCACCCCCCACACACACACCAGCCACATAAAGGTAAAGGGACCCCTGACTATTAGGTCCATTCGTGACCGACTCTGGGGTTGCGGCACTCATCTCGCTTTATTGGCCGAGGGAGCCGGTGAACAGCTTCCAGGTCATGTGACCAGCATGACTAAGCCGCTTGTGGCGAACCAGAGCAGCACATGGAAATGCCATTTACCTTCCCGCTGGAGCGGTACCTATTTATCTACTTGCACTTTGATGGGCTTTCGAACTGCTAGGTTGGCAGGAGCAGGGACTGAGCAATGGGAGCTCACCCCGTCACGGGGATTCGAACCGCCGACCTTCTGATCGGCAAGCCCTAGGCTCTGTGGTTTAACCCATAGTGCCACCCCCATCCCACAAGAGCCATATAGACCTGTTTATTCTCACCAATCTTTTAGTTCTGATCCTTTCAGCTGTTTGAGGTTGTGATCCAATGTTGTTGGCATGGTTTTCACACACACACCCGGGTTTACATTGACCATTTCAGTGCTGTGTTGTAGACTTAACACTCTAGGGATTGTATTATATCTGGCTATTTTTTTAGGTGACTTATAAATACAGTTTTTAGAAAGCAGGTGGGATGGGGATAGGGTAGCCTAGAATCTCTGTTGAACTGAGATGAACCAAAAGGGTGAAACTGGAAATCCGTTCAACAGAATCAAAGCAACGTGGTAGCCAGCAGAAGTTTCCATCCTCTGTTGCAGCATGAAACCAATTCCTGTTACAGGGCTGGTACCAGGATTCCAGCAGGATTCTTCTCTAGTGCCCCACAAAAGCTCTTTTCTCCTGAAACAAGTTCTGACGCAGAACTGGAGGAGTGTATGTTTTTGTAGCACTGAGAATCCAAGGTTTTAAAATGCTCTTTTCATATTGTGTATGGAGATTTCGTGTGTCAGGAACTGAGTAAGATATTACCTGCGAAGCCCAGCACCCCCACCTCGATTAGAGGAAGGTGGCAACAAATAAATATAAACCAAGCAATGGCTACCTGACTGCCATACCTTTTAGAAGACATCTGAAGGCAGCCCTGTTCAGGGAAGCTTTTAATGTTTAATAGGTTTTTGTATTTTAATATTCTGTTGGAAGCTGCCCACAGTGGCTGGGGAAACCCGGCCAGATGGGCGGGGTATAAATTATTATTATTATTATTATTATTATTATTATTATTATTATTATTATACCCTCAGCCATTTGCTGAGCTGCTGTGATGTCACAGAATGTCCACCTTCAATCCAACTATCCATACTCTAAGAGAATGTTCTGTTTTGTGCTGCAAACTGCCCTGTGATCTTTGGGTGAAGGGAGGCGTACGAATTTAATTACGGTAAATCAATACTATTCTTAATTCTTATCATTTCATTTGCATGCCGCCCTATCCTAGATCTGAGGGTAGTTCGCAGCATAAATAAATAAAATGTAGCCGTTCCAGCTATTTTCTTTCCTCTCCTATGCCCACAAGGGATCATGGTGTGTTTTTCTTAAAAAATAAATAAATTCAAAAAGAACTCCCTGCACTATTCTCTGCACTTGTAATGGATTTTAGTCCAATGCAATAAATGAATGAATGAGTCAACCACTATTCTCAGATATGTTTGCAAACATCTGGTTTTGTATCTTGATTATATTCTGCGAACCGCCCTGAGACCCCCAGGTATAGGGCGGTATATAAATTCAATAAATAAACAAACTACTGGTAATAAATAAAATCCGGTTGGCCCTTTTGGGAACATGATGTTGGACTGCATGGGCCACCGCCACTGGTCTGATCCAGTAGCCTCTTCTTACGTTCTGCCCTTTAAAAAGGGAGGGACTTATTGATGTACCTTCTAGGAATGTAAGGAGAGTCTGTCTCCTGGATCAAGCCAATGGCTCTTCAAGTCCAGCATCCTGTTCTCACAGTGGCCAACCCAATAGATGCCCTTGAGAAACTCGCAGGCAGGATCCGGCCACAATAATACTCTCCCCTGTTGCAGTTTCTAGGTAGTTTCGCTCCCATATATTGTAGCGTTGTCACTTTTAGTCTTAGAAAAATGGGGGAAATGGAGCTAATTCTGGTCCTCATTTGTTCCTTCCCCATTAATGCAGAATAAAGGTACCCCTGCCCATACGGGCCAGTCGTGTCCGACTCTAGGGTTGTGCGCCCATCTCACTTAAGAGGCCGGGGGCCAGCGCTGTCCGGAGACACTTCCAGGTCACGTGGCCAGCGTGACGAAGCTGCTCTGGTGAGCCGGCACCAGCGCAGCACACGGAAACGCCGTTTACCTTCCCGCTATAAAGCGGTACCTATTTATCTACTTGCACTTAGGGGTGCTTTCGAACTGCTAGGGAGCTGGGAGCTGGGACCGAAAGACGGGAGCTCACCCCACCGCGGGGATTCGAACTGCCGACCATGCGATCGGCAAGCCCTAGGCACTGGGGTTTTACCCACAGCGCCACCCGCGTCCCATTTAATCCAGAATAACTACCACCAAACACTGCTACTCCCTCCCCACCTCCTTCATTAAAAAAGCAGATTAAGACTCTCCAGCCAATACTTACATATCATGAACTGAAAAGCGAAGGGGCCAGAGAACACAATTTCCCTGCCCCTCCTTGACGGCCTTCGCTTATTTTGTCGCTTTAAAAGGTATCCTTGATACGCCACAAAGCAATCAAACGTGTGTTAAATTACCCGGAAGCTGCCTCCAGCTGAACTAATAATGGAGTCTGAAGTCTTTACTGCTGTTCAGATTATCTAATTGCTTTGACTTCTTTTCCTCCAGTTATGTTAAGAACAAGAGCAGGGTGGAGGGTGGGGAGGAAAGCAGGAGGAGGAGGAGGCATCCCATAATAAATAAATCCGTGGGAAACGGCAAGAAAACAAACAAATAAACCCTCAGCAAATTCAAAGCCAGGTTTTTCTCATTCCGAATTTCCCAAATCTGTGCAGGAGATGGGATTTGTAGATAATCAGTGCACAAGAGTGGGGAGTGGTTTTGAAACAAGTGCTATACTCTATATAAAGAGTGAGGGGTGTGAGTTGAGCGCCACACCCCTTATTTCCATCATCCCAGTGTTGGTTGTCAGGTTGACACCCACAGATTATTCACAAAATTGTTGTTGGCTGGGCTGGGCTATTATATGCCAAGGCTCACAAGCGTGTCCAAAATTGACTTGCAGTCTTTGTTTTAAATCCAGGTCTGTGCAGGAGTTGGGAAAAGAATTCTGCACATGGGCAAGAGAAACACTCTTTTTTATTACTCCCCAGTCACAGGGCTGGACTCCAGCATTCAGGTTCAGAGGCTCCTACTCATAACTAATTTCCTGGACTGGTTCCCAGCTGCAAAAGCAACACCTGCCGCAGCAATGCCAAACTCTGCAGGAAATCACTTTTAACACAACTAAAGTGGTATATATAAAAATAAATATATGAACTCCTTGGAAGCACGTCAGTTTGGTTTGCAGGAAACGGTTCAGCCCCAAAGTCTCTCTTACATACTGCTGTGTATGCAGATTAACTAAAGTTACTTCGCACAACGCCCAAAAGAGAAACCTTCAGTAAATATAACAGACAATAACATACACACACATATATAAATGCAGGTTTAAAATGTAAAAAAAAAAAAGTGGTCTGGTCCAAGCCAGAACTTTCCCCCAACTTTAGAACACTTTTTGAGATTACTCTGTGCTAAGTGAAAAGCACTCTGTACATGCACATGAGCACCCACTTAAAAAATATATATTTCATCAGAATTTTCAGAACTGAACCTGGAACTTCTGGAAAGGGACTAAGAGGTACCAGAGCAAACAAAGTTACTCATATTTTAAAATCCTGCTTTCATAGGATGAAAAAAAATCATGGATGCAACCTTTGTAGAGTTTTAGACAGGACTTGGGAAGCTTGTGCCACCGATCGCTATAGTTAATCCCGAAGTTTTGCAGCTCTCCGACTCGATCTCCGCCACCATCACTGACTAAGGATTTCATAACCCAAAAGGTCACTGGATTATGGTGAACCAGGGGAGGGCTGGGTGACTGATCGCGGAATATCTGGCAAGCTTTTTTCGGAGCGGCGCGCGTTAAGAAGACGACGCTTGTACTAGAGTCTTCGGAGCCAACAACACGAAACAGGAAACGCGAGACGCGGAGAGGAGAAAAAAAGTTTTCAGAAGCAGCAGAAGGTGGAGTCCCAACAAACTTCGCTCGATCCCGCAGCACTAAAAATAAAATAAAATAAAGTCCACCCCCCCCCCGCAAAAAAAACACACACACAACCGAAACCAAGCACCCCTCCATCAATGCAGATTGTGAAATGGGTGGCATAGGAAAGATATTAAGCCCCTACCCCTCCATGAAAAGCTGCAATAAATAAAATAAATCTTGCCTTTTTTCGTTTTTGCAAGAAGTCGAGGGAAATTCTTATGAGGTCGTCCTCGCTTCCGTGGGCTCCATATCCGATGCCTTTCCCCCCGATGCCAAACTTGGAGAGGAGGCGGAGGAAAATTGGCTGAGATGGGGGGGCCCCACTCCGTACGCCAGGATGGGGAGGGAGGGGGCGCCGGATCGCGACTTCTTTCGCCTCCAAGCCCCGTCAGAGGTCCACGGCAGCTGAACACCCCACCCCAGGAAAAGAAGGGAGTCCAGAATTTGAGTGCTTTCCCCAGCTGCAAACTCCTGATGCAATCCGTCCGTGCGCACCTCTTCGCGGAAAGGGGAGGAAAAACTCCGCCGCAACAAGTTTCCTGCTTACACGCAAAGAAAAGAAAAGGAATCACGGAGGAGAAGGTGGAGGGGTTCAATAGGCCCCCCTGGATCAAGCCCGGGTGGGTGCAAAACAAAAACCAAAACAGAAAAGATGCGAGGATTTAATAGCCAAGCGCCTGGAAACTTTTCGTTCTCTCGGGTTCGTCCTGCACAGCTGCAGAGCGCAGCTCTCGGCAAAGGGCTCGGGGACAAAAGCTACAGGAAGAGATGACGGCAAAGGCGCCCGCAGCCAATAGGAGCCCGGGAAGGCTTCTGCGGGGTCGGCGCTTTTCGGATCCCGGCGCTGGACCCTTTCCCACCTCTTCTTCTTTCTTTTTGCAAGCTCTCCGGAGGGAGATGTCGCTGCTCAGGTGGTTCCCGCTCAGGGCTGGCCGGATTCTCTTTTTGGGCACCCCTCTTTAATTAATATCTTTAATACGGTCAATGACCAGAAAGCAATTTATAAAAGAAGTACGACATTATAAGCAGTATTGTGCTACAAATAACAGTAAAAATATGGCCAATTCACAGAATTGGTGCTTATATTTATGACCAGGTTTCGTCTGTTAAGGTACCCCTCTAAAAGCTGTAGATAATCTGTGATAAATGAAAGATTAATAAGAAAACCTGTTGAAGGGAAGGAGGGAAGTCCGTGCTTGAAAGCTTTGGAAAATAAGTGTATATAGAATTGTTGAACATTTGTGTATTAATTTTGTTTTGTTTTGTTTGTGTTAATAAAAATAAAAAAATGAAACATAGATATTTTTATTATTATTTCAATCATCATCACCATCATCATTTTATTATTTACTACTACACCGTCTGCCTGGATTGCCCCAGCTTCTGGGCGGATTACAACATAATACAGAGGGAAAAGGGAAAAGATAAAATATAAATCAATAAACATACTGTAATTGTCATCAAGCATTAAAAGCTTCCCTAAATAGGGCTGCCTTCAGATAATAATAATAATAATAATAATAATAATAATAATAATAATAAATTTATTTATACCCTGCCCATCTGACGCAACCACTCTGGATGGCTTCCAACAAAAGATTAAAAATACATTAAAACATCAGTCATTAAAAACTTCCCTAATCAGGGCTGCCTTCAGATGTCTTCTAAAAGCCAGATAGTTGTTTATTTCCTTGACATCTGATGGGAGGGCGTTCCACCACTGAGAAGGCCCTCTGCCTGGTTCCCTGTAACCTCACTTCTCACAGGGAGGGAACTGCCAGAAGGCCCTCGGAGCTGGACCTCAGTGTCTGTGGTGAGCGATAGGGATGGAGACGCCAAGAAGCTGTTTAGGGCTTTAAACGTCAGCACCAATACTTTGAATGGTGCTCAGAAATGTACCAGGAGCCAATGCAGATATCATAGAATCCTATATTTGTAGAGCTGGAAGGGACCACAAGGGTCATTTAGGAACCTTTTTTGTGCAATGTATGCTTTAAACAACAATAAAAGGTAAAGGTAAAGGGACCCCTGACCATTAGGTCCCGTCGTGACTGACTCTGGGGTTGCGGCGCTCATCTCGCTTTATTGACCGAGGGAGCTGGCGTACAGCTTCCGGGTCCTGTGGCCAGCATGACTAAGCCGCTTCTGGTGAACCAGAGCAGCACATGGAAACGCCGTTTACCTTCCCGCCGGAGCGGTACCTATTTATCTACTTTCACTTTGACATGCTTTTGAACTGCTAGGTTGGCAGGAGCAGGGACCGAGCAACGGGAGCTCACCCCATCGCGGGGATTCGAACCGCCGACCTTCTGATCGGCAAGTCCTAGGCTCTGTGATTTAACCCACAGTACCACCCATGTCCCATTTAAACATCAATAATCATAGCTAATCCAAATCTTATTTATTTATTTGCATTTGTGTCCCGGCTTTTTTCCTCCAAGGACCTCAAGGCGGCAGCACACACCATTCTCCTGCTCCCGGTTTTGTCCTCCACAACAACCCTGTGAGGTTGTTCCGGCCTAGTGAGGATTGGGAATGGTGGTCTCCTCGCTCAACACTTCTCCACACTGGCTCTCCTAAATGCTGCGAATGTAGGTGAGTTAATCAGGATTGAAAGTGGAGTTAGATGGCTTTCACTAAGAGACAGTGAAAGAGGCTTAGACACATTTGTGGGGTTTAAAGGCTATCGCTAGCTGCTAACCGTGATAGCTGGACTGTTCCAACCAAGGTGGGAGGAGGTAATTACTGTATTCTGAATTCCAGTTGCTGGAAGACGCAGGTGAGAGTCCTGCTGTACTCAGGTGCTGCTTGCAGACTTTGCAAAGGTATCTGGTTGGCCGCTGTGAAAACAGGATTCAGCAGGGCTTTTCTTATACTAGAAGGCGAGTCTCCACCCCCATTGTTCTGCCCGGAAACTGAGGTCCAGCACGAGGGCCTTCTGGTGGTTCCCTCACTGCAAGAAGCCAAGTTACAGGGAACCAGGCAGAGGGCCTTCTTGGTGGTGGCGCCTGCCCTGTGGAACGCCCTCCGGCCAGATGTCAAAGAGAAGAACAACTATCAGACTTTCAGAAGACATCTGAAGGCAGCCCTGTTTAGGGAAGCTTTTAATGTTTAACAGACCACTGTAATTTTTATACTTTGTTGGAAGCTGCCCAGGGTGGCTGGGGAGACCCATCCAGCCGGGCGGGGTATAAATAAATTATTATTATTATTATTATTATTATTATTATTATTATTATTATTATTATTATCTCTGCATGGCTACTCAAAAGTAGGAGACTTTTGGGAGGCCCAAGCTTAAGAGCATCTGATCGTGTGAAACAAAACCTCTTGTTTGTCTTCTCAACGAAAGTAGAATATTGCTGAAATTGGTGTGGGGGGGGGAATATTGCTTTAAGATTTGTAACCTTTAATAAGTTTACAAAAGTATGGACACGCAGACCATTCACAGGGGAAATCAGAACTATGTTATAACATTACACTACGTACAGAGTCGGAACAGTTTCTTTCGAGCTCTTCCAAATTATTCCTTTGATCACAGCTTTTCACAACCTGGAAATAAGCATTATCGCTTAATTTTGCAGCTCACACGACTGTTACAGCCACAGGGCAGGGAGGGTACAGAACAGGCTGCTGTAGTTTTTGGTGTGCTGGCCATTACAGATATAGGATCCTGTGCCTTTAATGCAAAGGCTTTTCTTTTCTGCAGGAAGTGTCTGTCTCAGCCCAGCAAGGTTCCTGTTCCTGTCAGTTGCATCTGGCCAAATATTGCACAGCCGCGGTGGTGGGACTTGGGACTTATTCTTTCATACTGAGATTTCGCTGCTTGAAAATTCAGACAAGGGTCCAGGAAGATCCTTGCTCCCAGAGGCCCCTCCCCTCCCGGTGCCTCTGGCCTTAGAGGAAGCACAGCTCGCGTTTCCTTTCCAGCAGCTCCTTTAGAATGGCTTTTCCGGTCTTGTTTGGGGTCAGCGTTTAGTGGTGCGAATGCCACGTATATGGAGACAACTGGTGGTTGGCCACAATACACTCTGCCATGCTCCACCTGGCCTTTTGGGAAGGAGCAACAATGCTGTAACACACAGCTGGGTTGCCAGAAGCTTTTGGTCCCCTCCTGCCTCTGCGGGGGGTGGGGGGTGGCAGCATTGGGCCATATTACTGGGGCTTAGCAAAATCTATTATTATTAACATGGACCACTTATAGAGAACAAGAAGTACAGTGGTACCTCTGGTTGCGAACGGGATCCGTTCCAGAGGCCCGTTCGCAACCTGAAAAGAGTGCAACCCGCATCTGAGCACGCGCAGGTCGCGATTCGCTGCATCTGCGCATGCGCGTGACGTCATTTTGTGCGTCTGCGCATGCGCAAGTGGCGAAACCCAGAAGTAACCCTTTCCGGTACTTCCGGGTCACCACGGGACGCAACCTGAAAAAACGTAACATGAAGCAAACGTAACATGAGGTATGACTGTATAACAATGTGATAGCATAATATTGTATATAAGCAGCAGAATGTATCATCTGAGGTAATAAACCAGAAATGGTAGTTGAGGGAAGTCAACAGGGAGGGGGGAAATTGGAAAATGTATCTTTTAACAATAATGTTGGATATTTGTTTTGAGAAAAGAAAATTAATAAAAATTATTTAAAATCAAAAACAAACCATGGACCACTTATAAACGTTATCTACAGCTCCTCAAAAGATTGCAACAACAATGTCTCTGAAAAATTTTACACATCACTTGGGAAGACAGGCAAACTAATATCAGTATACTGGAAGAAGCAGGGATCACTAGTGTTGAAGCAATGATTCTTCAACATCAACTTCGTTGGACTGGACGTGTTGTGCGGATGTCTGACTGTCGTCTTCCAAAGCAACTACTCTATTCCAAACTTAAAAATGGAAAGCGTAATGCTGGTGGCCAACAAAAGAGGTTTAAAGACTGTCTCAAGGCAAATCTAATTCTTTTTAGTATAAACACAGACAACTGGGAAACACTGGCCTCCCTGTGAGCGCTCCAGTTGGAGAACAGCCAATAATAATAATAATAATAATAATAATAATAATAATAATAATAATAAATTTTATTTATATCCCGCCCTCCCCAGCCGAAGCCAGGCTCAGGGCGGCTAACAACAATAAAATAGTGTAACATTCTAAAAACATTTCATTATAAAAATTAATTAAAATCCAATTAAAATGGCAACCATTAAGCTTAAGTTCTGTAAAGAACGTACCAAAGGTGTCATGGGCTTTGAAGACACTCGAACTCAGGACACAAGGGAGAAACATGCTAAGATGAAGGCACACTTGGCAAATCCACACCGTCATCAACTCCCACTATCTACTTGCACATTTTGGTGTGTTTTCGAACTGCTAGGTTGGCAGGAGCAGGGACCGAGCAACGGGAGCTCACCCTGAACGGGGATTCAAACCACCAACCTTCTGATCGGCAAGGCCTAGGCTCTGTGGTTTAACCCACAGTGCCACTCACGTCCCATTATGATGGAATAAAGTAAAGGTAAAAGGACCCCTGACCATTAGGTCCAGTCGTGGCCGACTCTGGGGTTGTGGCGCTCATCTCACTTTATTGGCCGAGGGAGCCGGCGTACAGCTTCTGGGTCATGTGGCCAGCATGACTAAGCCGCTTCTGGTGAACCAGAGCAGCAAATAGAAATGCTGTTTACCTTCCCTCTGGAGTGGTACCTATTTATCTACTTGCACTTTGAACCACTGACCTTCTGATTGGCAAGTCCTAGGTTCTGTGGTTTAACCCACAGCGCCACCTGCGTCCCATTATGATGGAATAGGCCATCCCTATTTTCCTCAGAGAAATGTTGGAGAGTATGTAGTTACTAGGTAAATTTCATGGATAACTATATTTAATCTCACAGTTTCAGTGGTGGGTAGCTTTCCCTTGGCTGTTTTTCCAACTGTTTCTCCCCCCCCCCCCAACTCTCCTCTTTCTCCTTGTAAAAAATAAATAAATTGTTGGATAGAGGAACCAACTCTTTGCCCCCTTAATTAAAACCAGTGTTCTCTAAGTACTGTCGTCTGCTGACCACTTCTGCCTCTTGTTTCCAAACCAGAGTGGGTCTTATTTTACCTCCCAGTGAGGAAGTAGGAACATATGGCTTCTGAGATAAGAGATTTATGTGTGCTGTCTGTGGAGCAGAGCGGCCACTTTCCACACAAATCCATTTATAAACTAAATTGTGCGTAAGCGGCCCATCGGCTTGTGATTGTTTTCTATGGTTTTTCCGTACCGCGACTCGGTTCCCCCCACAGCACACATGCCCCCCCCATTCACCATCCTATTTACAAAGGGAAAACCTCCAAATTTCCTGCGGGGAGATCATTTTGAAGCAAATGGGGATTTGCTGCAAATGAGCTGGACGTCAGGTGCTTGGGTTAATTAGAAAGAGCTCTTCTTTGGTTTAAATAATGAGTTTAGGACTGGCTCAGTGTTGCTTTGATACAGCAGGGCAGAGTCAAAAGTGTAAGCAGCAATTTGTAGGACACACAAAAAGGGGGGGCTACAAAGTTTAGGGTTTTATATAGATGCAAATCCTGGTCCTTTAATAAGGGTCTCTGTGGGGCAACCGAATGACAGCAGTGATCCCGGTTGTAATAACTCCTTTCCCGACACCCCCTAAACAGTCTTTAACATTGCACTTTAGTGCGCTATGTCCCGTAAGTCCAGATTCTGCATGCAGATAATTCTGGATTCCGCAATGTCAATATCTTGTGCAAATCTATATGTCCATAGCTGTCAACCCTCCCTTTTTTGCGGGAAATTCCCTTATTGGGAATTTCCCTTAATGGGGACGCAGGTGGCGCTGTGGGTTAAAGCCTCAGCGCCTAGGACTTGCCGATCGAAAGGTCGGCGGTTCGAATCCCTGCAGCGGGGTGCGCTCCCGCTGCTCGGTCCCAGCGCCTGCCAACCTAGCAGTTCGAAAGCACCTCCGGGTGCAAGTAGATAAATAGGGACCGCTTACCAGCGGGAAGGTAAACGGCGTTTCCGTGTGCGGCTCTGGCTCGCCAGATGCAGCTTTGTCACGCTGGCCACGTGACCCGGAAGTGTCTCCGGACAGCGCTGGCCCCTGGCCTCTTAAGTGAGATGGGCGCACAACCCCAGAGTCTGTCAAGACTGGCCCGTACGGGCAGGGGTACCTTTACCTTTACCTTTTTACCCTTATTCCAGCACTGTTTCCCGCTGCTATCCCGGATTGTTAGATATCCCGTAGACTGTCCCTGGGACAGGTGAGGCTGCTGATCCCTTATTTTCAAGGCTGCCGATCTCTTATTTTCAAATCTGAAAGTTGACAGCTATGCTACATGTCTCCTGTTAAGCACAGCTCATGAATGCTACTTTTGCTGGCAGTGGGAAGAGGTGAGGAGTTAACACAAGGTTTTTAAACTCTACCTTCTGAGTACTGCTCCTCTCTCGCTTCTTAGATCTCACTAGGCCATGGGCAGGCAAACTAAGGCCTGGGGGGCGGATGTGGCCCAATCGCCTTCTAAATCTAGCCTGTGGACGGTCCGGGAATCAGCATTTTTTTACATGAGTAGAATGTGTGCTTTTCTTTAAAATGCATCTCTGGGTTATTTGTGGGGCCTGCCTGGTGTTTTTACGTGAGTAGAATGTGTGCTTTTCTTTAAAATGCATCTCTGGGTTATTTGTGGAGCATAGGCATTCTTTCATTTTTTCTCTCTTCAAAATATAGTCCGGCCTCCCACAAGGTCTAAGCATAGCTGTCAACTTTCAGATTTAAAAATAAGGGATCAGCAGCCTCGAAAATAAGGGATCAACAGCCTCACCTGTCCCGGGGACAGTCTATGGGATATCTAACAATCCGGGATAGCAGCGGGAAGCAGCGGGAAATGGCGCTGGAATAAGGGAATTTCCTGCAAAAAAAGGGAAGGTTGGGTCTGAGGGACAGTGGACCAGCCCCCTGCTGAAAAAGTTTGCTGACCCCTCCACTAGGCACTGCACACATTTTCAGTCAAACCTCTCCAAAGGCACAAGAGCTGAAAAGGAATTTGTTTGTATATGTCTTTTATGCTAAGGCATCCACTAGGCTGTGGGTTTGTTTGTTTTTTGTACATGTATTCTGCAAAATCTGATGCAATAAGAGTGTACCATCTACATCTCATTCCACTTTGTTGGCTGTTCTGCAAGATTGCAGAAAAGTCTGGAGGGACACTCTTGGATTCTAGTGCAGCAAAAACAGGAGAAGCCGGAACATTTGTGGTATAAATGGATTTCAGCAGGAAAATATGAGACATGCACTGCTTGGAAACAAAGTAGTGTGTCCGCCCCTGAAAGTTTGGGAGCTGCAAATAGCAGTGAAAATCACACTTAACCAGCCTGAGCACAAATAATCGTCTATCATTTCTAATTCAGCTCTAAGATCCTCAAGATGCAGTGAGGGGGAATGCAAAGGAATGAAAGACACACTGCCTTAATTCTAGATGGTTAGTATTTAAATCCTGCAGAACAAAAGACATTGCTCCAAAGAAAAGGGAGTAATGCTTGTCCTCCTTTGACAACGAAGGCTGCAGAGAGAAAGGACCTAAAACTCAGAAATGAAACTTCATCCTTCAGCGACACCTACTGGCGATTGCCTTTTGACAAAACTTATCGCTGAAGAATTGATGATTTTGAATTCTGGTGCTGGAGGAGACTCTTGAGAGTCCCATGGACTGCAAGAAGATCAAATGCATCCATTCTTAAGGAAATCAGCCCTGAGTGCTCACTGGAAGGACAGATCCTGAAGCTGAGGCTCCAATACTTTGGCCACCTCACGAGAAGAGAAGACTCCCTGGAGAAGACCCTGATATTGGGAAAGATGGAGGGCACAAGGAGAAGGGGACGACAGAGGACGAGATGGTTGGACAGTCTTCTCGAAGCTACCAGCATGAGTTTGACCAAACTGCGGGAGGCAGTGGAAGACAGGAGGGCCTGGCGTGCTCTGGTCCAGGGGGTCATGAAGAGTCGGACACGACTAAACGACTAAACAACAACAAATCCCATAAACCACAACACTTTTTTGAGCCAGTTCACGTATGAGGTTTTTTGCTGCCTCTGCATTTTGGGCTGCAATTAGACGTACAGTACTGGGAAGCAGCTAAGAGGAATGTGTTGGCGAAGTGTGTTATTGTGGTTAAAATGGGCACGTTCACCTTTTCCACACGCTGGCACACAACCAGGGTTGGCACACAACCAGAAGTGTCTTGTGTCCTTGAAAGAAGAACATAAATGTTACCTGAATACCCAGGAGAGCAAAGAAACCTTTGCCTATCTCTGACCTACAGAAAACATAACTCTTTACCCTTTTATATCATTATTTTAATTATTTATTATTTTTTATGTTATAAAGGTAAAGGTAAAGGGAACCCTGACTATTTGGTCCAGTCATAACCTACTCTGGGGTTGCGGCGCTCATCTTGCTTTCAGGTCGAGGGAGCCGGCGCACAGCTTCCGGGTCATGTGGCCAGCATGACTAAGCCGCTTCTGGTGAACCAGAGCAGCACATGGAAACACCATTTACCTTCCCGCCGGAGCGGTACCTATTTATCTACTTGCACTTTGGCGTGCTTTGGAACTGCTAGGTTGGCAGAAGCAGGGACCGAGCAATGGGAGCTCACCCCGTCGCAGGGATTCGAACCGCCGACCTACTAATCAGCAAGTCCTAGGCTCTGTGGTTTAACCCACAGCGCCACCCGCGTCCCTTTTTATGTTATAGTTTCGTTCAATTTTGAGCGAGACAGGGGCGCTGTGGTCTAAACCACCAAGACCCTTGCGCTTGCCAATCAGAAGGTTGGCGGTTCGAATCCCCGTGACGAGGTGAGCTCCCATTGCTCTGTCCCAGCTCCTGCCAACCTAGCAGTTCTAAAGCACATCAAAGTGCAAGTAGATAAATAGGTACCACTATGGCAGGAAGGTAAACGGCTTTTCCGTGTGCTCTGGTTTCTGTCACGGTGTCCCATTGCGCCAGAAGCAGGTGTCTGTGGACAAATGCTGGCTCCCTTGGCCTGAAAGTGAGATGAGCGCCGCACCCCCAAGTCGTCTGCGACTGGACTTAACCATCCAGGGGTCCTTTACCTTTTCACCTTTACTCAGTCACTATGGACATACACAGGGATGTGGGTGGCGCTGTGGGTTAAACCACAGAGACTAGGACTTGCTGATCAGCAGGTCAGCGGTTCGAATCCCTGCGATGGGGTGAGCTCCCGTTGCTCAGTCCCTGCTCCTGCCAACCTAGCAGTTCGAAAGCATGTCAAAGTGCAAGTAGATAAATAGGTACCGCTCCTGCGGAAAGGTAAACGGCCTTTCCGTGTGCTGCTCTGGTTCGCCAGAAGCGGCTTAGTCATGCTGGCCACATGACTCGGAAGCTCCCTCGGCCAGTAAAGCGAGATGAGCGCCACAACCCCAGAGTTGGTCACGACTGAACCTAATGGTCAGGGGTCCCTTTACCTTTATGGACATACACAAAGTGCAATTTTGAGTGCAATATTAAAGGAACGGGTTATTTGCCATGGGACCAAATTTATCTGTGAACTGCTTTTGTTCCTCAAAACATGGAAACAAAAACAACTAAGGCAACTAAGGTACCCAACAAAAACACGGGCGCTAATCCAAAACAACCAACCAGTTTTTGAGTGCCCAAGGCCCAAAGTCTAAATGCAGATATTCATGGTTTTTCTATCTGGTCCTCAAAACTGTACCCAGACCTCACTCAACCCCAGACCACCTCTCCTGCTTCGCACCCCAAGTGGGTTGAATTTGTCCTTGAACTCTGATGATGATGCCTCTTGCTAGTCTGGACACAGAAGGAAGGTGTATGTGCAGAAAAATAGCTTACTGTCCAATGGTAAACTTTACCTTCAAGGCCCCACCCACTTTTGCCTATGGCCCCGCCCACCAATGACTCTTAAAGAGCATGATTCTCTTCATCTCAGGGCTGTGGGTTCAAGCCCCACATTGGGCAAAAGATTTCTGCTCTTATGCGATCTCATAATCATAGAATTGGGATGAAAATGATGGACTATATGGAACTTGCCGAACTGACTGGGAGACTCCGAGACCAGAGAGAAGAGACGGTGGAAGAAGATTGGAAGAAGTTTAAAGAATATTTGAAAAAAATACGTTCATATTTAAATCTTAGAATAGCTTTGGAAGTGGATACAAGCTGTAGGGTTAGAAGTAGAAGACAGTGTATTTTAAAAGAGTATTATTTGTAAAGGATAAAATGTGAAGATTATTATGGTAAAAGTAAGTGTGATTTAAAAAATGGTTAAAAATTATGATATATGTAAACTGCTAAAGATGAGGTAAAATGAAAATCAGACGGGGGGACTTGGGGAAGCTCACCTAACAATGTTAAGAAAAAGAAGGATAAGACAAGAATCTGTTTGTATTGTTTGTTTTTCTGTTTGTGTTGTTTATTTGTGTTATAAAATGAATAATTTTTTTGGGGGGGGAAAACCATAATCATAGAATTGTAGAGTTTTAAGGGACCCTGGGGAATACGCAGTTGTCCCATACGGGGATCAAACCTGCAACCTTGGCATTATCAGCACACAATCTCAGCAGAGAGGAGCATTTGAGAGCCTCCTTGGGCTAAAGTTCCCAAATCATTAGTTCAATGTCAGAGGTAATGGCCTCAATTTCCCCTGTGATTGTTGTCCAAATGAACCGTCCTAGCCTTCCCACATTCTCACACAAAGTTACATTGCCCAAATCAGGCTGTTTTATGGTAAGTCATTACTCAAACCACTTTACGTCAGACGTGAAAAGCAAGTGAACAAAGGCAGACTTTTAAGATGAGACGATTACCTCCCTGGTGAACAATACAAATATGGTAGAAGTGTTAAATATAGCTCCATTGCAAATAGGAAGTCTAATAAATCAACAGGGATAGAGGAAACATGAATAATTTTTGTTTTTTTTTTAAAAAAAGAATGCTTAAACTTATTTTGCAAGAGGGTGGATGTTCAGACCCACAGAAGAATGAAGACAATATCTAGGATTTAAACAATACCAAAATTTTGGATAATGATTTGGCATTTGACATATCCATTCATGGCAAGAGATTTATGGTGAGCATTTGCCAGTGTCCAGCAAGGCAGCTGTGATAGTCTTTAAGGTGCCAGAAGACTGTTCCTTGTTTTTGCTGCAACAGACTGACACCTTTTATTATGGCACAAGCTTTCTATGTAATCATTGAATGTTAACATGAGTAGACAGGGGTACTACAAGGCTCGATCCAGACAGCACTTTATTCCATTTTCATGAGATTTCCTTCCTCAAATAATGTTCACATTTTATGTGATCTTTCACATGGCAGAAAGCCAATTCTGGAATCTAGCAGAATCTAGTGCACATTTCTGAGTTAACTGCTTCCTGAAATAACCCCATTAACCCGGAAAATTGTGGGATGGAATTGGAGGCAGGATTCCAGAATGCAGCTCTTTCCTGTGTTCTTCCTGGGGGAACAGAAGAAGGATGCATGTACTTGAGGAGCGGTGACATGCCCTGCGACAGTCTGCTGTTGTGTCACATCATAAACACTGCTGCGAACTTGGTGGCACGTTGATCAAAAAGCCACGTTCCCAAACACAAGTAACGCAGTACAAAAGAAACATGAGAAACTGCAGCAGAATTGCTAGCGGTATAACCAGCAAAACAATAATCCCAATGTCTATATGCACTCTTGAGTGTGCAGTGTACACACAGACACACACACACGTGTGTGAGTACTGGATACTGGACAAAAGGTAGCTCTGAGGTTGGAGGAGAAACAAAATACAGGCCATGATCATTGTGCTTAGATCTAGGTGATAGAATCAACACAGCTTTGTGCAATTATTGTCACACAAATGATGGGTCCTGCTAGTAAATGTATAATGCATTTTTCCAGTCTGGAAAATACTCTGCATTCTTTATTTTCCAAATATACTTTTTGAGAGAGGGACAGTTCTTGCCATCTTCTTCCTGTTGGTACATCAGGTAGGCTTATTCAAGCATCTAAGTATAGGAAGGCCCAGGTAAGCTTTTTTAAACAGGTACGGTAAATATAGGGAAGGCCCAGTGACATAACTGGAGGGCTGAGTTACACAAAAGCTTCATATAGCTGTCGGACTGTGTTAGTTTAGCTCCGCAGTGCAACCAACTCTGTAACATTGTCCATCGCTGTAGGATAAAAGGGACAGCGATCACTTGATGGGAAGACAGGAGTGCCTGGCGTGCTCTGGTCCATGGGGTCATGAAGAGTCAGACACGACTAAACGACTAAACAACATTACTTGATGGTAAATACCAACGTGCATGTGAAAGTATCCGCGTAGGACATTGTTTCCCATGTCCAAACATGACTAAATATAAAACTTCATTGTGCAACGATAGACTCTCGAGGCCGGCTTGAATGAATCAAATCAGCCTCTGACTAGCTGGTGAGTCACACAGTTACTCTGCACATTTTAATTATAGGAACAATGGAATGGAAATCAAGGAAGCTCTGAAATCCCAAAGGCTCTTTGAACTGCCATGCTTTGGATAGCTGAGCCACAGTTCTCTTTAGCCCCTCAAAAAGGTTTGTTTGGGGAACGTGTGTGAGTGAATTATCTGTCTTGTGGAGGCTGTTCTCTGTGTTTCAGGGAAACATGCAGAGTTGCAGCAGGCACCTACCCCTGCAGGATGAGTAATCTCAGCTCACAGAAGTCTTTCCCTAATGGCAATTTATTTCCGGTGACAGCACACAATTTGAGAGGAAACGGTTCCATAACTTATTTAAGCATCCCAGCTGCAGTCACCGAAGCATCAGTCTGCATACCAGTGAATGCAGCATAAGTTACCCCTCTCCTTTCTGTTTACACTCTGGTTGTGCAAGCACAATTCCTGGAATCCTTTAATCCAGGGAGCTAGATCTGGCTGGCCCTAACGCTTATCTAGGGACACGGGTGGCACTGTGGGTTAAACCACAGAGCCTAGGACTTGCTGATCAGAAGGTTGGCGGTTCGAATGCCCGCGACAGGGTGAGCTCCCGTTGCTTGGTCCCTGCTCCTGCCAACCTAGCAGTTCGAAAGCACAAGTAGATAAATATGTACCACTCCAGCGGGAAGGTAAACGGCATTTCCGTGCGCTGCTCTGGTTCGACAGAAGCGGCTTTGTCATGCTGGCCACTTAACCCGGAAGCTGTACACAGGCTCCCTCGGCCAATAAAGCGAGATGAGCACCGCAACTCCAGAGTCGGTCATGACTGGATCTAATGGTCAGGGGTCCCTTTACCTTCACCCCTTATCTCCCACACTGGCCGAATGTGAGGGTCTTCAGGTCTTCAGATGATAATGCACTAAATAAATGAGGGGCCAGAAGTGACTTTAGTCCACTTTGCTTAACATTTTTGGGTCTGATAGGCCCAATTTCATCATTAAATGATGCATCAGGCATGTATAAAATTCTCCCTAATTTTCACCCACTCTTAACTTGGAAAATATAAGGCATTGGATTTTTTTTATTCACACCTGTTAACAGGTGAGATAACCCAGAAGAGCAATTCTAATCAAATTACGAGATGCAGCAGATATTTTTAAAATGTGATCTGTCGTGGAACCCCACTGAGGATAAAAGGAGTCCCCATAACAGCTCAAGCTTCAAGGCCCCCCGAAATGTTGGTCCGCCACTGCCCAAAAACGCACCCTTCCATTGTCTCCCGACGGATGCCAATAAAAGGGGCAAGTTATCCCTGCGGCGCTTGGGGACCCTCATGCTCATTCTGCTATGGGCGGGGGCGGGGGCGGGGGCGGCGGTCACAGACCTTTGCCCCGGAATAGACCCTTTACACAAACCCCGCTTTGGCCTCTGAACGCGCCAGGCGCGCGGCTAAAACACGGCACCCCGCGCCTCCCCAGGGAGTCCTGCAAAGGGTGCGCCGCGGAAAGAAGCCGGGTGCGGCTCCTCCCCTGTGGGTGGCGGGGCTTGGGCACCTCCCGCCCCCTCGCAGTGGAAGGCCGGGGCGCTACAGCAAGCTCCGATCGCCCCCATGGCCGCGCTGAGGACAGCCCTGTGCGTTTTGCGGAACGACCTGCGCTACCACGATAACGAGGTACGGGCTCGGACGGTGCGCCCTGGGCGCAGGCAAGCGGCAGATCGCGGGGAAACTCCCCCTTCAACAACGCCAGAGCAAAGCAATTGGGAGAGACACGGGTTGTCTAGGAGGGGGATCTCGGTCCGGGGGAAGCCGGGAGGGAAATGGCCCTCGGCGGCCTTCAGCGAGGCCCGCTGGGCCGGCCAGAGCAAGACCTCTCCAAGAGCCTCGCCGGTCCGGCTTTTACGCAGACAGCGCGGCTCCGAAGTTTATGTAACTTTGCAGCTGGCGCTCGAAGCCCCGCCTCCCCCATGTGCTGCTTTTGAAGCCCCGTGACGTCACGAGCTAAGTTATCAAACAGCGTGGGGGAGGGAACAGGGCGGGGCTTATTAAGAAGCGCAGGGACAAAGGAGGTGTCAGCCCTGCGTTTCCACTGAGCAAAAGCATCTTTGAAGAGGAACCGGTTAGGGTGGGTGTGTTCATCTGCGGAAGTCAGAAGCATAGGGTGCCACCTTATATGAAGGCCAGCTAGCTGGGCAGTGCGGTGTAGTGGTTAGAGTGTCACACTAGGACCTAGAAGACCAGGGGGCAAATCCCCACTTGGCCATGATGCTCACTGTGATGGCCTGGGATTGGGACTCGGAGGCTGAACTTGAGGAATCCCAGCCTGCACAGGAGTCCCCGCCTTCAGAACCAGCTGAGCCGGGGCTGGGGCTTGAGCCTGAAGGGTCCTCACCTGTGCTGGATCCTCAGGTGCAGGCACCAGCTGAGTCTGCTCTGGCTCCTGGGGTGATGGAGGACCCATTGCCTGCAGGTGCTCCACTCTCAGCCCCGTCAGGGGAAGGTGAGGTTGCCTCTGGGTCCAGTAACCCTCCAGCCTCTCCTGAACTGTAGAGGCTTAGGGCAGAAAGGCACAGGGAACTAAGTTCCTGCAGGAGGAGTGCTCGCCTGCAGGCCAGGAGAGATGAGTCACCTGTGGACCGGGGCCGCCCTATGCCTCAGGGCAGATAAAAGCCGGCCAGCCCAGTCCCAGGTTGCAGGAGCAACATTGTTGGTAGTCTGTTCTTGCCTGCACCCTGTCCTGCTATTCTGCCAGAGTTCCTGACCTCACCCGACTCCCTGCCTTGGACCCCGCTTCAGCTTTGACGGACAGCCTCCATACCGCACCCTCAACCTCAGACTGGACTCGGACCTCGCCTCACAGTTAACCCTCGGGACCACACACTCACTTTGTAACCCTGGGCCAGCCACTGCTTTCTCACCATCCTCACCCTACCTCACAGGGTTGTTGTGGGGATTAAATGAGGAAGGCGAGAGCTGCCGCCAGTCCGTGTTGACAGTACTGAGCTAGATGGACCAATGGGCCTGAGTGTTCCTGTGTTTCTGACGCCAATCCCATCTGCCCCTGCAGGTTCTCCACTGGGCACACAGCAACGCAGACTTTGTTATTCCACTATACTGCTTTGATGCCCGGCACTACGCGGAAACCCATTACTATCAGTTCCCCAAGACTGGCCCCTATCGCCTCAAGTTTCTGCTGGAGAGTGTGGAAGATCTCAGGGAGACGCTCAAGAAAAAGGGCAGGTGTGTGCAGCCTCATCCGTGCTAGTTTCAAAACCAGTTTTTGTATACAGTGTTAAAGGAAAAGGGACCCCTGACCATTAGGTCAAGTCGTGGCCGACTCTGGGGTTGCGGCGCTCATCTCGCTTTACTGGCCGAGGGAGCCAGCGTACAGCTTCCGGGTCATGTGGCCAGCATGACTAAGCCGCTTCTGGCGAACCAGAGCAGCACACGGAAAGGCCGTTTACCTTTCCGCAGGAGCGGTACCTATTTATCTACTTGCACTTTGACATGCTTTCGAACTGCTAGGTTGGCAGGAGCAGGGACTGAGCAACGGGAGCTCACCCCGTCACAGGGATTTGAACCGCCGACCTTCTGATCGGCAAGTCCTAGGCTCTGTGGTTTAACCCACAGCGCCACCCGCGTCCCGTATACAGTGGTACCTCGGTTTAAAAGCAGCCCTGTTTATGAACTATTCAGTTTACAAACTCTGCAAAACCGGAAGTGGTTTCCCAGTTTGTGAACTTTACCTTGGTCTAAGAACGGAAGCCGAACGGTGGAAGGGCACTGGTGGCAGGAAGCCTTATTAGGGAAAGAGTGCCTCAGTTTAAGAACGGTTTCAGTTTAAGAACGGACCTCCGGAACGGGTTAAGTTCGTAAACCGAGGTACCACTGTACTTCATTTGATGCAGTTTTCCGTTCCAGACACAGCTGCACTTCATCCGCTAAATGCTGTTTCTAGTACAGTGGCCAGCAGACCAGAGAGATAGGCAGCCTGTTCCGCTCCTGCGTTCGCAACAGTAATTTGATCTGCAGGATTTAACTGATGAAGCTTTTCACAGCATGGAGGTCAGAGCTAAACAATATAAACTTAAGGCATTCGCAGATGACTTGGTTCTTACATTACAGGAGCCAGAATTGATTCAAGAATTTGGTCATGTGGCAGGATTTAAATTGAACAAACAAAAAACTAAGGTTTTAGAGAAGAATCTGACAACAATGGAAAAACAAAGGTTTCAGAAGGAGACAGACTTAACTGTGGTAAAGAAAGTGAAATACCTAGGGATTAATATGACGGCTAAAAATTTGAATTTATTTAAAGATAATTATGAGAAATGTTGGTCAGAAGTTAAAAAAGATTTAGAAATTTGGTCAAAATTGAAACTTTCATTGTTGGGTCGGATTGCTGCTATAAAGATGAATGTATTGCCAAAAATGTTGTTTTTGTTTCAAACTTTACAGATTGTGGACAAGATGGATTGTTTCAAGAGGTGGCAAAGAGATATTTCTAAATTTGTCTGGCAGGGCAAAAAGCCCAGAATAAAATTTAAAATATTGACAGATGTTAAAGAAAGAAGGGGGTTTGCCCTGCCAGACATGAAGCTTTATTATGAATCAGCAGCATTCTGCTGGTTGAAAGACTGGCTACTTCTTGAGAACACTGACATTTTGGATTTGGAAGGGTACAATAATGCTTTTGGGTGGCATGCATATTTGTGGTACGACAAGGTAAAAGTTAACAGAGCATTTAAAAACCATATTGTCAGAAAAACCTTGTTTAATGTCTGGACAAGATATAAAGATCTATTGGAAAACAAGACTCCAAGGTGGCTATCACCCATGGAGGCCAAGGCTTTGAAAAAACTCAATATGGAGGCCAAATGGCCAAAATATTGGGAGATACTAGAACAAGACCGAGACACATTGAAATTGCAGAGTTTTGAGAAACTAAAAGATAAAGTGCGAGATTGGTTACATTATTATCAAATAAGAGAAGCCTTCAATTTGGATAAAAAAATAGGCTTCCAGGTGGAAAAATCAAAACTAGAAACAGAACTGCCAGAACCTAAAACCAAGATACTTTCGAGAATGTATAACATGCTGTTAAAATGGAATACTCAGGATGAAACAGTTAAATCAGCCATGATTAAATGGGCACAGGACATTGGTCATAACATTATGTTCACTGACTGGGAGAGGTTGTGGACCACTGATATGAAATTTACGGCATGTAATGCCTTAAGAGAAAATACTATGAAAATGATCTATAGGTGGTACATGACCCCAGTCAAGCTTGCAAAAATTTATCACCTGCCTGACAATAAATGTTGGAAATGTAAGGAAGCTGAGGGAACATTCTTTCACCTTTGGTGGACATGCCCAAAGATTAAGGCTTTCTGGGAAATGATCTATAATGAACTGAAAAGGGTATTTAAATATACCTTCCTTAAGAAACCAGAGGCCTTTCTCTTGGGCATGGTCGGCCAATTGGTGCTAAAGAAAGATAGAACATTCTTTATGTATGCAACGACCGCAGCAAGGATACTCATCGCAAAGTACTGGAAGACACAAGATTTGCCCACCTTGGAAGAATGGCAGATGCAAGTGATTGACTACATGGAACTAGCAGAAATGACTGGCAGAATCCGAGACCGGGGAGAAGAATCGGTGGAAGAGGACTGGAAGAAATTTAAAGAATATCTTCAAAAACATTGTAAAATGTTTGAATGTTAAAATGATGTGAGATACAAAAATATTAGGGCACTAGGGGTTTGGTAAAAAGAAATATGCAAAAATGATGTGGAAAAGAGGGGGTAAGACCAGAGCACTATTATGTTGTGTTTAAACAAATGATTTAAAGGACTAAGTTAAATTACAAAGAACATGTGATAAAATTTTCTTTTTGTTTTTTCTTAAAAAAGAAGGAAAATGAATGCATAATAGGTTGAAACATACAATATTGAATAAGATTGGAAAGAGGGTAAGAAATTGCTAAAATTGATTTGTGTAAAGGGGAACACAGAAAAAGGAGATGTGAGGAAGTCAGGAAAGAGGGTTAAAAAATTAGTTAGTAAGCAATAATTTTTTTATTTTTCGTTTCTGTTGTTTTGTTTTGCTGTGTTGTTTTTGATTGTTAATTTTGATGTATTGTTTTGATTTGGATTTGTTCTGAAAAACCTTAATAAATATTTCTTAAAAAAAATAAAATGCAGACATACACACACAAAAAAAAAATGTCTGCAGGTGAAGCTGCTGTGGTCTAACAATCAACCCTTCTTCCTAGGGAACTCTGGGTATTGTAGCTCTGTGAGAGGAATCAGGGTCTTCTGACAACTCTTAACAGTCCCAGCAAACTACAGTTCCCAGAATTCCCTGGGAGAAGCCATGGCTGTTTAAAGTGGTACGGTGCTGCATTCAATGTCTTAAGTTCAGATGTGGTCACGTGGTTTCAGTGGGATCATGCTGCTGTCTAATTTTCTGCTGGCCGTTCTTCCTCCGTAGTAATCTGGTGGTGCGAAAAGGGAAGCCGGAAGATGTCGTCTGTGATCTTATTGCACAGCTCGGTTCCGTGGCTGCTGTGGTCTTCCACGAAGAGGTAAGGAAAGATCTCCCACCGTTTTCAGAGATTAAACCAGTGATGGGGTATCTCTGGCCCCCCAGATATCCTTGGGACTCCAATTCCCATCAGCCCCCAACCAGAATACAGTGGTACCCTTGGTCCTCAATCTTAATCCGTTCCAGAATCACGATTTAAATCGCTAATCAGTAAGACTTGATTTAAATCAATTTTTTTTACAGAAAGACTCATTCTTGCTGGAATGAGCTTAATATTTACAGCCATATGAAGGTTTCCTTTTTGGGAATAATAAATTTTCAGAGTAGCTTTTACAGTGATATCAAAAATTGCCAATTTGGTTATACTAGAAATACATAGATAATTATGAAATTATTGTGAGTTAACTTTATATTTGGACAACTTTTCTGCTGTACTTTATTGGAAGGAGAAAAAGAATCATTTCCTTAATAACAATTGAAACAATTTATTTAACTAAAACAATAACATTATAGCATATGTATCCATGTTTCTTAACTGATGTGGTTAAACTGGGGAAAAAACCAGACTGAGTTTTAGCACACATGAAAAACCTAAAATAAATCCTTATTTCCTCCAACATGCACAGTGTGATTTATTGCTGGCTCGCTGTTGCCGTTGTTGCACAGATGGGAGAATCTCTCTCTTTTGCTTCCCGCTTGCTCTAGGCGACAAAGGAAGAGCTGGATGTGGAGAAGGGGCTGCTGCAGGTGTGCTCTGAGCAGGGGGTGGTGGCCCAGAGGTTCTGGGGGTCGACGCTCTATCACCGGGACGACCTGCCCTTCAAGCACATTTCCAGGTGAGCTAAGCCCCCAGCCTTATAGTAGTGACTGGGAACCTGTAGCCCTTGATATGTTAGTGGGACTCTGTTTTGCAGGTTGCCCGATGTGTACACCCAGTTCCGGAAAGCCGTGGAGTCCCAGGTGAAGGTTCGGCCTCTTTTGCAAATGGCCACTCAGCTGAAGCCGTTGCCTCCAGGGGTGGAAGAAGGGAACATCCCCAAACTGGAAGATTTTGGGATGCAAGGTAGGGATGGTTCCGCCCAGCATTTTTCACTGCACCGGTGTTTATGGTGGAATAGGCACTGCTTGTGCACATCATATAGAATCATAGGGTCCTCTAGTCTCAGGGCCGTCTATACCCTTGGTTCAAGGGGTGCGGGGCACCTCGGCGCCAAATTCTGGGGGGCACCAGGTGGCTGGTGGGCATGCAGCTTCCCTCCCAAGCCTCTGCTGGGATTGCTCTCCTCCCGCAGTGGCATGAGCTGCACAAAAGCTCATTGGGGGCAGTGGGCAGTTTTTTGCACCCCGGTGCCGCATATGCTAAAGATGACCCTGTCTAGTCTGACCCCCTCCAATGCAGGAATCACAGCTAAATCTCTCCATCCCCCACCCACCCTGGCAGCAGATGTTAGGATATTGATGTTCCGTTCTACCCTAAGAGGAACAGATATGTGAATTGTTGCATGTCACATGTTGTGCTGGTCCCGAGGGTTAACCGTGCGGCGAGGTCCGAGTCCAGGCCAAGGTCGAGGGTGTGGTATGGAGGCTGGCCGTCAAAGCTGAAGCAGGGTCCAAGGCAGGGATTCGGGTGAGGTCAGGAACTCTGGCAGAAGAGCAGGACAGGGTGCAGACAGGAACAGGCTACCAACAATGTTGCTCCTGCAACCTGGGACTGGAGCTGGCTGGCTTTTATCTGCCCCGAGGCATAGGGCGGCCCCGATCCACAGGTGACTCACCTCTCCTGGCCTGGAGGCGAGCACTCCTCCTGCAGGAACTTAGTTCCCTCCGCCTCTCTGCCCTGAGCTTCTGCATCTCAGGAGAGGCTGGAGGGTTACCGGACCCAGAGGCAACCTCACTTTCCCCTGACGGGGGCTGAGAGTGGAGCACCTGCAGGCAATGGGTCCTCCATCACCTCAGGAGCCAGAGCAGACTCAGCTGGTGCCTGCACCCGAGGATCCAGCACAGGTTCAAGCCCCAGCCCCGACTCAGCTGGTTCTAGAGGCGGGGACTCCTGTGCAGGCTGAGATTCCTCGGGTTCAGCCTCAGAGTCTGAATCCCAGGCCATCACACATGTCTATTTACATTCCAGCGCAGCTTGCTGGGTACTTCCGTTTGCGTATTGCTTTTGCTTAGTGCTTCTTGCTCTGGGACATGAAAGAGAGCAGACATGTTTTTCTCTGTCCTGAACTATGCTTGTAAATATGCTTTACCTATGCCTCTGTTCACCACTTCTGTTGCGGGTTATTCACTCTGCTGGTTAAGGCGTGCTCAAGTTCCTGAAGGCTTCTGAAGCTGTGAGTCGCTGTTTGATGCTGTTCCAAAGGACGGGAGTTTGCCCGGCTGCTGGCCGGTGGGTTGGGGCCAGCTGGGGGCCTGCAAATTGCCCCCGTTCCATTGGACGCATCTCGACAGCATCTCCATCTAAACAGGAGAACGGCAGCATTTTGTTGCAAATCCTGCTTTCTTTAACTGGATAGCCAGCCCCACCCCTAACGGCAGGATTTGGAGGGTGTTTTCAGGGCAGGAATCCCCCACCCCTTTTTGCTCAAGTTGATTCTTCCGCCTTCCTCGACAGATCCGTCAGTCGATCCCCGCACTGCCTTCCCTTGCGGCGGAGGAGAGACACAGGCCTTAATGAGGCTGCAGCATTACTTCTGGGACACGGTAATTCATAGAATTGTAGAATTGGGAGAGGGCTTGTTTTGGTTTTGAGAGGAGAGACAGTGCTTTGTGTTCGGGGAGGGGGGCAGCCTGGCTTAGCCCCCAATAAAGGTAAAGGGACCCCTGACCATTAGGTCCAGTCGTGGCTGACTCTGGGGTTGTGGTGCTCATCTTGCTTTATTGGCCGAGGGAGCCGGCGTACAGCTTCCGGGTCATGTGGCCAGCATGACTAAGCCGCTTCTGGCAAACCAGAGCAGCGCACGGAAACACCGCTTACCTTCCCGCCAGAGCGGTACCTCTTTATCTACTTGCACTTTGACGTGCTTTTGAACTGCTAGGTTGGCGGGGATTCAAACCACCAACCTTCTGATTGGCAAGCTCTAGGCTCTGTGGTTTAGACCACAGCGCCACCCGCTTCCCTAGCCTCCAATATCTCTAGCTAAAAAGTCTGTGTTAGCAAGGTTGCAGAACAGTCCTGATCTGGAACCCTGGAAAGGAGCTGCCAGCCCGTGCAGACAATCCTGGACTAGATGGAACAATGTTCTGACTCGGTGCAAGAGAGCTTTACCTGCTCATCCGTCCATCTGGTCTCTCCACCCAGGGGCGCCGACTTATAAAAAATATTGGGGGGCGGGGGCCCATACCGACTTATAAAAAATATTGGGGGGGCCCAAGACCTCCAAACCGCTGCTGCTGGGGGAACGAAAGGGGCGAGCCCCGGGCTGCCCCGACCTTAAGTGAACCTGTGAGGGCCCGCCCTTTGCGGCAGCCGATTGGCTGCCGCCGTGGGCGGTGAATATTAATGAGCTAGGGGAATCCCCGCTTCTCGCGGGGCTGACGCCAGCCCCGCGAGATTGTTGATGGGTCGAGAGCCCGCAACCCCACCCCCTCTCTAGATCGGGAGTGGCTTTGTTTTAACTCATTACTGAATGTATTTTAAAAGGTAACTATCGTCAAACAAGGAAAATAAAAAATACCAACATAATTTTGTGATTTTACAAAGCATAATATAACTAATAATTTTCTTAAATTATTGGGGGGGCAGAGCCTCAGGCCCCATGGAGTCGGCGCCTATGTCTCCACCGCCAGGGTGTGTGTGTACGCATGCACACATGGAGCGTAACCTTTAGTCAGGGATTGCGGAGCCCCTTTCAGCTCAAGGGCTGCATTCCCTTCTGGGCGATCTTCTGAGGGCCAGAGGCAACAGAGGAAGACTAGCTTGAAAAGCAGGCTAGTTTCTATGCACACTTCTGTCCTTCATGTAGGCAAGCAAGAGGCACGATCCGAATTCGTGGACACATTTCAGTGGGGCCAAAACTCTTGAGGCATGAGTCAGGGCCAGTGGAAGGTAGAGGTCAGGGGAGAGTTTTGAGGGCCAGATGGTGGCACTCAGGGACTCTCTATCCCCCCCCCCAGGCCTGAAGTTCTTCACTTCTGATTTAGTGAATTGCGGTGTTGTTTACTGACAGATTTTAGGGACCCTTGTTCTGCAATTGTTTTATTTGTTTTATTCTTGTCATTTTACTGTTTTGTCATTTACCGGTATTTTTAAAATGGAAAATGTCGCAGAGATTACCTGTTTAATCGTTGAGATCTTTGTATTGATTGAAAGTCACGCAACACCCCCCCCAACCCAATTAATCAGGCTGCAAATTGTGTATATGTTAAAAATGAATTTTATTTAATAAGGGCAATATGAAAGTGCTTCCTTAGAAGAGGTATCTCCCTCTTTTTTTCTCAAGACAGGCAGGAATGCCTCTCCTAAGATGGCCTGGCCTGGACAAAGCAAACAGGGAAGGCTTTCCCTGAAATTGAAGTGTTGCTAATTAACTTGCACATTTCTGCAGATTTATTCGGTTAATTAGTTAGCTAACTGAAGACCTTATGGCTTGCTAAGGGTTCTTTATCTGGCGATCTAATTTACACAAACCTGCCTGCTCACCCCCATATAAATAATGGAATCCTCCAAGTTGCCCACTTCATTCATTTCATGGCTACATAACTCCCGATCCTGGCCACTAGAGGGCTCTCTTAGATGTAGAAATCTCTGTCTCAGACGTTATGTTCATAGATTCGTTCTACACTGCTCAATTTGCAATCTCTTGCATTTATAGAATAAGTGTTGCTGTTTTTAAAGCACTTTTATGTTTCCTTGTAAATGCCTGACGTGTACGTCCATTTGCACAGAACCTAGTCGCTTCGTACAAGGAGACACGGAACGGATTGATTGGAGTGGATTATTCGACCAAGTTTGCACCCTGGTAAATGTCTTCATGCGCTTAGGATTGGGTAATCCTGTTTCAGCGACATCCGCCTTCTCAGTGGGCGTCACTCAACGTGCATTCCAATGCGGCTTTGGACAAAGAGCAGCCCAATTGCCTATTGATATGCTTTTTTCGCCCGCATCCATGACAATGTTGTACGAAAGCCCACGGGAAGGTCTGCTTTGCATAACCTCACAGCTCAGAGCCACGTGATATGCAAGTGATAGAATGCTAATTGTGGTTTTCAGAGTTGATTTAGAATCATAGAATCATAGAGTTGGAAGAGACCACAAGGGCCATCGAGTCCAACCCCCTGCCAAGCAGGAAACACCATCAGAGCACTCCTGACATATGGTTGTCTAGCCTCTGCTTAAAGACCTCCAAAGAAGGAGACTCCACCACACTCCTTGGCAGCAAATTCCACTGTTAAACAGCTCTTACTGTCAGAAAGTTCTTCCTAATGTTTAAGGGGAATCTTCTTTCTTGTAGTTTGGAACCATTGCTCCGTGTCCGCTTCTCTGGAGCAGCAGAAAACAACCTTTCTCCCTCCTCTATGTGACATCCTTTTATATATTTGAACATGGCTATCATATCACCCCTTAACCTCCTCTTCTCCAGGCTAAACATGCCCAGCTCCCTTAGCCGTTCCTCATAAGGCATCGTTTCCAGGCCTTTGACCATTTTGGTTGCCCTCCTCTGGACACGTTCCAGTTTGTCAGTGTCCTTCTTGAACTGTGGTGCCCAGAACTGGACACAGTACTCCAGGTGAGGTCTGACCAGAGCAGAATACAGTGGCACAATTACTTCCCTTGATCTAGATGCTATACTCCTATTGATGCAGGCCAGAATTGCATTGGCTTTTTTAGCTGCCGCGTCACACTGTTGGCTCATGTCATTTAATTAAATATGAACTGGGATTTAATCAATGTGAGTGGGTGGTGGTAATCGAGCTTGTTGTTATGCACTTAAGATGGGCTATGCCTCAATTTAAACAAACAGTGGATGTTCTGAATTCAGGTCCACCACCTAAATGATGGCATCCACCCTCAGAGATCACATTCCCTCATGACATCCTTGATTTGTCTTCTAGGCTGGCTCTGGGCTGCATCTCGCCCCGCTATATTTACGAGCAGATCCGGAAATACGAAAAAGAGAGGACAGCAAATCAGAGTACCTATTGGTAGGATATGAACGACATGGCCTGCTTTGGAAACATTAACACGGGAGAGAGAAAATTATCCTCTTGTTCACGTTCTGCCTGCCTCTCCCCCTCCCTCTCTTTCTTAGACACACACATACATCACTCTGCAGCCATTGGCTGGGTTTCTGTGATGTCACGGAATGAGATAACTGACAGTGCGGAATGTGGATAGAGCAGGTTCAGAGAGGGAAGTGAAAAATCACTTTTAAAGAAAACCCTCATACAAGATGCCCCCGAGATGTTTTAAAACAAAGGTTAAAAAATTTAACGTTTATAATTTGTCGGAAGCTGCTCATAGTGGCTGGGCAACACAGTCAGATGGGCAGCATATAAATAAAAAATTATAATTATTATTATAGGTTGGATGGCTGTCTGCCAGGAATTATTTAGCTGAGAGTCCTGCATTGCAAGAGGTTGTAATACCTGTGTGCGTTTGTGTGTATTTACTCTCCCAGGGTGCTTTTTGAACTGGTGTGGAGGGATTACTTCCGGTTTGTGGCCCTGAAATACGGCAGGAGGATTTTCTTTGTGAGAGGTAAGCGGGTGAATTGCCCTTTCCGGTCAAGATGGTGGATCGGAGCCAGGCTTCTTTCTTGCATGGATGAAAAACAAAAACCTCAGACTCGCAGATGGCTGACGTCTGCCACATTTGTGGCCACGCCCACTTCTGCTTGTGCCACGCCCACTTCCTGCAACTGGCCCCTCCCACCAAGGGGCATGTGGCCTCTCAGAAGCTTGGCCAAGATGGAAGGTTACCTTCGGGATGGAAGAGGTTCCTCATCCCTGATCCAAACACAAGGAAAGAAGGCTTCCTTCCTGTTTATTCCTAGGCAAATTCATTCAGATCTTATCAGTTAAAAGAGCAATTAAAACCCCCATGGTTTTAATCCCCCAAGAAAATGCAAGCTTTGCAGTGCAGCCCCATGGCTGCCTATGTATCTGTCTCCATTGGGTCCTGTTCTTGGGTTTTACCAGTCTGCTGTTGACTCAACAATATCAGTTATGTGTAGCCAAAGATGTACCGTATTTTTCGCTCTATAGGACGCACTTTTACCCCTCCAAAAATTAAGGGGAAATGTCCTATGGAGCGAATGCAGGCTCCTTGGCTTCAGCGATAGCAACACGAAGCCTCCGAAGGGCAGAGGGAGCGCTCCCTCTGCGCTCCAGAGGCTTCGCGTTGCTTTTGCTGAAGGCTGGAGAGCGAGAGGGGTTGGTGCGCACCGACCCCTCTTGCTCTCCAGGCTTCAGGGATAGCCGCCTGAAGCTTTTGGAGCGCAGCGGGAACTCGCGCTGCGGTCCGCAGGCTTCAGGTTCCTTTTGCTGAAGCCGGGAGAGCAAGACTCTCCTGGCTTCAGCAGAGAGGGAGAGCTGTGCAGCGCCCCTTCAGCGAAGCGGGGGGAGAAATGGAACGGGCTCCATTTCTCCTGCCGCTTCGCTGAAGGGGTGCTGAGCAGAGAGGGGGAGAATTTTTTTCCCCTGTTCTCCCCCTCCTATAGTCCCGTGCGTCCTATGGTCCGGTGTGTCCTATAGAGCGAAAAATACGGTAGTTTATTATCTGCACTGGGTCCTTAGCGCTGGAGAAGTTCCTCTTCCCTTTTTTTTATTGAACTTGGGCAATAAAGTCCAGCCTGGGTGCAGCTTGAAGAGAAATGTGTTTTTGTAGGGTTTGTAACACTGGAGGAAGCTGGGTCACATTTTAAACAGCAATTATTCAAGAACCTGCCCCCAGAAAAGGGGGGGGGGATGGATGAACATTCCCTAAATACAGGAGAAAAATGTGAACCCTAGTCTGAGAAAAGTACGTCTGCATACTTTGTAGCTCTTGGTTTTGGATGGCAACCTGCAGTCTTGTATGGGAAATCCCAGCTGCTACTTCTGGAATAGAAACCCCTTGCTATCCGGCAATGCCCCCTAATGCCCAGCCAATCCTGCCTCCCCACATAGGGCTCCAGGATAAAGAGGTTCCCTGGAAGAAGGACCCCAAACTGTTTGACTCTTGGAAAGGTCAGTAAACCAATGAGGGGCGAGAGATCTGCCTGCTGCCCCCTCTGCCATCGCCTGCTTCTCCTCCACCGTCGCCCACCCTGCTCATTCCAATGCTGATAATCACTTTCTCCTTTAATTCCAATTTTCACTCCCCTCTCTCAACTGGCAGAGGGAGGTGCCGTTTTGTGGTTCGCCTCGGGTGCCTAAATGTCTTGGGCCGGCCCTGGCCAGCCCTACCATTAGGCAGAATGAAACCAGTGGAGTTTGGTCCATTAGAGGGTAGGTTGGTCAGAGTGAGACCAATGCAGGCTGGTCCTCTGCCTGACCTCCGGCATCTCTCCCCACACCTGCCTGCCTTCTTACATACAACCAGTCCAGGGGGTGGCCACAGACCCTCAACTTCCTCCTCCTTAATCCATGTAGGAAGAAAGGAAGGGAGGAAGATGGGAAAATCCACTTCTGGGAACACAGAGGAAGCTCGGCGTTCATTTCCTTGTTGATTTGTTTCCATTCAAACAGGCACAGGCAAACTCGGCCCTCCAGATGTTTTGGGACTACAGCTCCCATCAACCCTGACCACTGGTCCTGTTAGGGAGTTGTAGTCCCAAAAAACATCTGGAGGTTCGGGTTTGCCTATGCCTGCATTAAAAAGCCTGTTTGCAACCCCGTTAACTCAGGACGTTTGCGTTGCGATTCTGCATGATGGAATCTGAGGCAGCCTCCCGTCATACAGTTATTTACTGCAGTTTACAATTTAACATGACCTGGTGGTATAAACTGCATTTCCATAGCACAACAGGTACTGCAGTATAAACAGAATGTTAGAAAACAGTGTTATTACCAGTAAAATTGAGGCAATAAGCCTAGTGTTTATTGTAGCCTGAGTTGGCTCCGCCCACCGTTGGCTGTGGCTCCGCCCACCATTGGCCTCCTTATCTCCGGCCCTACCAGACCCAATTGGCACCAGCCACCACAGAGTGAGGCAACTGCCTTGGCCTGCAGAACAGCAGGTGGGTGGCATTTGTGCCCCCATTTCTCCTGAGCCCCTTAAGCTAGGCTACCCTCCATCTCTCAAGCTAGCCTGCTGTCCTCAGGTGGCTGGTCCATCACCTGTCAAGTAAGATTTGAAGTGCTGATTTGTTCAGATTATGTAGGTGGGGAAACCAAAATGTTAAGGCCCGGACTATAGCACAAAAGCCCTCTTTCCCACCTCTCTGTTTGCAGAATGAAGCAGTATCTCAGTATTTATACAGGGACACGGGTGGTGCTGTGGGTTAAAGCACAGAGCCTAGGACTTGCCAATCAGAAGGTCGGCGGTTCAAATCCCTGTGACAGGGTGAGCTCCCGTTGCTCGGTCCCTGCTCCTGCCAACCAAGCAATTCGAAAGCACGTCAAAGTGCAAGTAGATAAATAGGTACCACTCTGGCAGGAAGGTAAACAGCGTTTCCGTGCACTGCTCTAGTTCGCCAGAAGCGGCTTAGTCATGCTGGCCACATGACCCGGAAGCTGTACGCCGGCTCCCTCGGCCAATAAAACGAGATGAGCGCCGCAACCCCAGAGTCGGCCACGACTGGACCTAATGGTCAGGGGTCCCTTTACCTTTACCTTTACCTTGGGCTAAGAACCTAATTCATTCTGGAGGTCTGTTCTTAACCTGAAACTGTTCTTAACCTGAGGTACCACTTTAGCTAATGGGGCCTCCCGTTGCTGCCACGCCGCCAGCGCATGATTTCTGTTCTCATCCTGAAGCAAAGTTCTTAACCCGAGGTACTATTTCTGGGTTAGTGGAGTCTGTAACCTGAAGCGTCTGTAACCCGAGGTACCACTGTACAAAGGTGTGTCTGTGTGTGTCTGTGTGACTTCTTGCTCCCGCAGATGGAAAAACGGGGGTTCCCTTTGTCGACGCCAACATGCGTGAGCTGGCTGCCACGGGCTTCATGTCAAACAGAGGGCGCCAGAACGTGGCCAGTTTCTTGACCAAGGATTTGGGTTTGGACTGGAGGATGGGAGCCGAATGGTTTGAGTCCCTGCTGGTAAGATGGGAGCAACTTCGTTTATATCTTAAGGCCAGCTGGTTGCTGGAATTCACCCTGGGTTTTGAGACGTATGCAGGATTGGAATAAGTTCCCAGGAGTCATAGAATGGTAGAGTTGGAAAAGGGACCCTGACGGTCATCTAGTCCAATCCGCTGCAATGCAGGAATAATGCAATGCGTGAGTCTTTGTAGAGTGTGCACAGCCTCACAGGCACTGTGGAGATATAGGTGTGTGGTGTATTTTATTATTTATCTATTAGAATATTATAAACGGCTTAATAAAGATAATTATCTCTAGCAGTAGCCACCCAACTGGGGTAAAGCCAGGGGCGGAGGATGTTTTCTTCAAAGAACTGTGTAAAATATATCCGCAGCTGAGCAGTTCATGTCATGCACAGCTGAGAGGTCAAGATACCTTCCTAAAATCCCTTGGAATTGTCAATGCAACTTTAGCAAATTGGGAGTCATCTCAGAAGAGGATTGCACTAAATATCTTATCAAGCCTTTTTTAACAAGTCATTGTGATATATATATGTTGTTGTTTAGTCGTTTAGTTGTGTCCGACTCTTCGTGACCCCATGGACCAGAGCACGCCAGGCACTCCTGTCTTCCACTGCCTCCTGCAGTTTGGTCAAACTCATGCTGGTAGCTTTGAGAACACTGTCCAACCATCTCGTCCTCTGTGGTCCCCTTCTCCTTGTGCCCTCCATCTTTCCCCACATCAGGGTCTTTTCCAGGGAGTCTTCTCTTCTCATGAGGTGGCCAAAGGACTGGAGCCTCAGCTTCAGGATCTGTCCTTCCAGTGAGCACTCAGGGCTGATTTCCTTGAGAATGGAGAGGTTTCTTCTTCTTGCAGTCCATGGGACTCTCAAGAGTCTCCTCCAGCACCAGAATTCAAAAGCATATAGATATATATGCACATACATATATGTATTTCCTAATTTCAAGGTGGATTATGTGTTTCCTAAATTCAAGGTGGATTATGATGTCTGCAGCAACTATGGCAACTGGTTGTACAGCGCTGGAGTCGGCAATGATCCGAGGGAGAACCGGAAATTCAACATGATTAAACAAGGCTTGGATTACGACAGCAAGGTAGGTGCTTGTTGGGAAATCCTGACACTGAACACCACACAGTATCCTGCTTCCTTTGTTGCGTTAGGCTGTAGCCCGGCTTTATGGGATACCACCAGGTGTAATAGGGGGGATTTAGTATGGCCAGCCGTTTTTCTTCATTAAAGTGTGTGAGAGGCGTGTTCTCTTAAACGGCCCAGCAAAACTGGGGAGGGGTAGGTAAGAAGAACAGGAATACCTCCGTGGCAGTGCATCTTTTTGGAAGCGAGTAAAGGCCTTAAGTCCAACCCCTCGCATCTCTTAAGTAAGACTGACAGTGAAAAAGCCAGCATCTTAGGAAGAAGGCTGGGTTAAAACCCTGGAAGGCTAGCTTTCCATTTGCAAGGAAGCACTTTGTTTTACTTAATGGGCAGAGTACTCAAATACGTGGTTCCACTTTCCTAGCCAGTTTGCACTCCGGCGCAGAGCAATCCAGGAATGTTTATACTGAATATTTTTCTCTGTATGGCTGCTCTCTTGTGGTAAGTACAGAGGAGCATAAAATAGAGCATTTCTGATAGCTGCCAACGTACTGGGGGCGGATAGCCTTGCTGGCTTTATAAGGAGCTAACTTACTGTACATACTTGTAAGATACGGATTTGGGGGGTTTTTTTGTATGTTGGTTTTTGTGTATTGTTATTTTTCGATATTTTTTGTGTTGTTGTTGTGTGGAAAATACTGATAAAATTTAAATTATTAATTAAAAAAAAGAAAGTCACCAGAGATTGAACCAGGGATCTTCTGCCTTCCGAGCAGGTGTTCTGTCACTGAGCTGCAACCCTTGCCTCAGCAACAGGCAAGGACCAGACTGAATTGTTTGCCTCTGCAGGGAGACTACGTCCGACTGTGGGTTCCAGAATTGCAGGGCATAAAAGGAGGAGACGTACACACCCCATGGGCCCTGAGCACCGCTGCCCTTTCTCAGGCTGGTGTGAGCCTCGGGGCCACCTATCCTCTGCCAGTCGTCATGGCCCGGGAGTGGAGCAGGCACATCAACCAGAAACCGGTATGTGCTAAGTCAATCTTACTTGCCTTGCCCTATGCAGAGCTGAAAATCGCCCTGTGATCTTCGGATGAAGGGCAGTCTATGAACTTTTAAAAAGAGGTTTGATACCTTTTGGGGACCCACCCTATTCTAGGGACTGCAATTTGTTTTACCTGATTTTTTAATATTTCTCACATTTGTATATCGCCTTTTGCTCCAAGGAGCACCAAGTGGTGTACTGTTTCTATCTATATGCGATTTTGGTTTTAAATGCAGTGTAAGGTAGTCTTTGGGACATGGGTTAAACCACATAGCCAAGGGCTTGCCGATCAGAAGGTCAGCGGTTCAAATCCCCTTGACAGGGTGAGCTCCCGTAGCTCGGTCCCTGCTCCTGCCATCCTAGCAGTTCGAAAGCACGTCAAAGTGCAAGTAGATAAATAGGTACCGCTCCAGCGGGAAGGTAAACGGCGTTTCCGTGCGCCTGAAGCGGCTTAGTCATGCTGGCCACATGACCCGGAAGCTGTACACCGGCTCCCTCAGCCAATAAAGCGAGATGAGCACCACAACCCCAGAGTCAGCCACAACTGAACCTAATGGTCAGGGGTCTAAGGTACTTTTTTTCAATTTTGTTGTTCTGTATGGGACAATGACAATAAAGATTATTGTATTGTATACACGGTTCTGCCCTTTTATTCACAACGGTCCTCTGGGGTAGGTTAGGCAGAGAGGCAGGGAATGGCCCAAGCTCTCATCCAGTGAGCTTTGTGGCTGAGTGTGGATTCAAGCTTTGTGGCTGAGTGGGGATTCGAACCCTGGTCTCCCAGGTCCTATTAACCGCTTTACATTGCTGTAACATGCTCTGGGACCTTCTGGTGCAGGGCAGGTAAGAAACCAAATTAAATAATAATAATAATGGTAATAAATATAAGAATTCCTGACCATTTCCCTCTTTCTTGCAGAACAGCCAAGGTCCCGCTCTGAAGGGGAAGAAAGGTCCTTCGTACACCCCAAAGCAGCACAAAGATAGAGGAGTGGATTTTTATTTTTCTCGGAACAAAGATTTGTCCTGAGGAGAGGGGCTGTGGTTCCCTGGGAAAATGACCCAGCGGTGAAGGGTCCCAATGGGCCTCTGCTACTGGGTATAGCTGGTAGCCCTTTTTGGCCCTTCAGGGGCTGGGAACCCTGTGGTGTGGTAGGCCACGTTTTTTGGGCAAAGCTTTGTGTGTAACTTGAAGGCTTGCAGAGGCAAAAGCTACTCAAACGGAAAATATGGCCTCCCCTGGAATCTTGCTATTCTGACAAACTTAATATGGCCACCCCTTTGTAAAACAAACCGAGGGTGTCCCTCCAACTGATTCGGGGAAGGGATTCCAGTGCACTCTGGGGAAATTTAGGGCTGCACAATTAAAACAGATCAAAGTGCTCAGTCGTCCTTGTGCCACAAAGCGGCTTTAAGAAAGAAACAGACTTTTGCAGTTAGGAAAATGATAGGGAAATGCAGTGAAAAATGTGGAGGAAAAAAAGGATTAGCAGGAAGATGTACTAACACCCTGCAAGCAGAACAACTGCTCAATAAAGCCTGGATATATTCTAACCCCTGCATAAACGTCGTGCAAGCGAATCAGTATGAATAATGGAAGAAACAGGTTGTTTGGAGGAGTCTAAAGTTATCACTCACATAGGAGTTACAAATCAGTTGTGCTAAATACTGTGCAATGCAGTCTTCTTTTTCGCTAGGTGTCCTACCTTTGGGGGAAAGCGTGGGGTTCAGAAAATAGTTTTCGATATTAGCATGGGGTTTATTTTCTACCGCAAAAATGGTCTGGGCTATTAAAAAATGATCATGACAAATAAACTTGCTTTCAGCATCAAGATTTTCCTGAGTTTGTTTCCGTTTTCTTTTACCAACCATTGATAAACATTTTGCAAACTAAGCCATGAAGCTTGCTGGCAGGGCAGTCAGCCCCAGAGTTCAATGGGGTGGGGAGGTTTTTTCAGTAGCCATGGATCACCCTCTCTATCAAATTTAATAAATAATAACTGTGTGTTGGAGAGAAAGGGTTATTGGTCTTTGTTTTGTATTTTGTGTTCTATTTTCTTGTTGCAATCTTCGGGCTGTGGCAGAGCTTTGCAAACTTTTCCTGATGGTGACATGCTTTTTTTGCATGCATCATTTCACAACACAGTAATTCAGTTTTACTTGCAAATTGTCGGTTAAACTAACCCCTTTCCAATCCCCGGGAGGAACGTGGGGAGCGTTCGCGCGACAAACCTACACACTGCAGCTGTATCGACACAGTTTGGAAAGCTCTGGGCTAAGGACAATACTCAAATTTTAATAACTAATAACAATTTTAGAGCCGTCTAGCTTGGCGTGGCCATCCCTGCCTCTCGTGGGAGCGCGCGTCCCATAGCGTTAACCACTAGGCGCATCTATTCAAAATCTTCCAATCTGCTGGACGGATGCATCCCGCGGCTGAGCCGGCACCAAAAGCGAAACCGGTTTGGAGGCTCATCATCTCCTCCTCCTGCTCCGCCCCGTCGGGGAAGTTGCGAAAGCGGCCGCGGGGACAGGAAAGGGAAGGCGGCGAGGCGCGAGAGAGCCAGGCGAGTGATGGCGGAGGTCGCTGCTGTTGGCGCCGCTGGCGCGTCTCCGTCCTCCCCGTCGGAAGAAGACTCGATGCCGCTGGTGGCGCTCAACTACTCGGTGCGCCGCCGCCTGGGGCTGTTCCTCAACCCGCGCGCCCCGGTGGCCTCCGACTGGACGGCGCTGGCCGAGGAGCTGGGCTACGACTACCTGGAGATCAAGCACTTCGAAGGCAAGGCCGACCCCACCGAGAGCCTCTTGGCCGACTGGCAGAAGCGCTGCCCCGGCGGCGCCACCGTGGGCCGCCTCCTGGGGCTGCTGCGCCACCTCGGCCGCCGAGACGTCCTGGCCGACCTGGGGACCAGCATCGGTGAGCAAACAGGGCCCGGGGACGCCCCTGATTCTCGCCCTCCCCCCGTCCCGTCGATGCCCCCTTCGCCCCAGTCCAAGGGGGGACACCTTTCTCTCCCTGCCCCCTCTTTTACGCACGGCCTCTCCAGAATGAGCGCCCTGTTTTACGCACGGCCTCTCCTTTCTGTTGCGCCCCAGTACCCAGTTTCCAACAGAGGAGGCATTGCGCCCATCCTCCGAGCGGCCGGGGCGTCGCCGGTTGGATTTCTGCCTGTAAGGTAACAGTTTCCCGGAGAGAGATAGGAAATGGCTACCGATATTCTTCCTCCCTCTTCCTAATTTCTTGGTTTTGTTTCCTTCTTGACGCTTCCTCGTTGTTTAGCACTCCTATTTGAAGCTGTTTTGGTTCCGGGTGTGTTACTGCAATGCTGTTGCTTTTGTTTGTTTGCTTTAACTTAAAAACATTTCATGGGATCATAGAATTACAGAGTTGGAAGGGGCACCGAGGGTCATTCTAGTCCAATCCACTGCAATGCAGGAATCCCAACTATTGACAGATGGCCATCCAGCCTCTGCTTCTAAACCTCCATTAAAGGAGAGTCCACTCCCAAACAGCGCTTACTGGAAGACCTTTCAGTGGGTGTTTGAGCTCTCTGCTCTTAGCATCAGAAAGACAACAATGCCCATTTACACCACAAAGAACTCATAACCCACCTTCTTTCAGCAGCCAGAAACACCATAACCAGACACTGGAGAGACCTGTCAGGAGTAAGCATGGACCAATGGTACCAAATAGTATGGGAAACAGCCCTACTAGAAAAATTAACCAATAAACTGAAACTGACACGGGGACAAACAGAAGAAGACGCCTTCACCCCGGTATGGCTCCCCTTTATCACATACACAGCCCAACAAGACAATGACAATAATCCACCAACAGCATACAAATCAATATGGCTAACCTGATCCAAAACACCCACCCACCTTACTCACACACGAAAACAAAGATCACCACAGCCAATCACAAACAAACAATCACACCCTAGGCCAACCCCAACCTCTCTCACCACCAAAGGAACACAAGTGAACAACACAAGCAACGCTGACACCAAACTCTACATACATTAAGCATAATAGAAACACCGCTACCCGACCCCACCCCCATCCATCTCCCCTCCCTCCACCCCCCTTTTTTTTCTTCTTCTTCTCCCCCTAATGCCTCAACAAATGAAACGGATTTGTAAAAATGTTACATGGAGAAAAAAAAAATACGAGGCATTACACTTACACTGTAAAACAAGAAAACCCTAAATAATTTTTTTTAAAAAAAAAGTTCCTTGTGATGTTTAGCCAGAATCTCTTTTCTTGTACAGTGGCACCTCGGGTTATAGACGCTTCAGGTTACAGACTCCGCTAACCCAGAAATAGTACCTCAGGTTAAGAACTTTGCTTCAGGATGAGAACAGAAATTGTGGCGTGGCAGCAGCGGGAGGCTCCATTAGCTAAAGTGGTACCTCAGGTTAAGAACAAACCTCCGGAACGAATTCAGTTCTTAACCTGAGGTACCACTGTAACTTGAATCCATTGGTTCCAGCCCTACCAGAAGAAAACACACTTGCTTCATCAAGAGAAAACAAGTCTTTCTTTCTTTCTTTCTTTCTTTCTTTCTTTCTTTCTTTCTTTCTGTAGCTGAAGAGTTTTTAGGGAGCTGTACAACTGAAGGGTCCCTGCTCCTGCCAACCTAGCAGTTCGAAAGCACGTCAAAGTGCATGTAGATAAATAGGTACCACTCTGTCGGGAAGGTAAACAGTGGTACCTCTGGTTAAGTACTTAATTCGTTCCAGAGGTCTGTACTTAACCTGAAACTGTTCTTAACCTGAAGCACCACTTTAGCTAATGGGGCCTCCTGCTGCTGCCGCGCCACCGGAGCACGATTTCTGTTTTCATCCTGAAGCAAAGTTCTTAACCTGAAGCGCTATTTCTGGGTTAGTGGAGTCTGTAACCTGAAGTGTATGTCACCTGAAGTGTATGTAACCCAAGGTACCACTGTACAGCGTTTCCGTGCGCTGCTCTGGTTCGCCAGAAGCGGCTTAGTCCTGCTGGCCACATGACCCGGAAAAACTGTCTGCGAACAAACGTCGGCTCCCTTGGCCAGTAAAGCGAGATGAGCTCCGCAACCCCAGAGTCTTTCGCGACTGGACTTAACTGTCAGGGGTCCTTTACCTTTTACTCTTGAGTATGAGAAGTATTGGCCATAACCCCTAAAGTGCTCACAAAATGAATTGCTCTGGTAAATAAATACAGGAGTGTGCATCTTCCATACCCAACTGACCTTCTCTTCCTCACTTTTCCTTGTTCCATCTCATAGCTTGACCTAAAAAGGTAAAGGACCCCTGACCATTAAGTCCAGTTGTGGACGACTCTGGGGTTGCAGCGCTCATCTCGCTTTACTGGCCGAGGGGGCCGGCGTTTGTCTGCAGACAGCTTCCGGGTCATGTAGCCAACATGATTAAGCCGCTTCTGGCGAAACCAGAGCAGCGCACAGAAACGCCATTTACCTCCCGCTGGAGTAGTACCTATTTATCTACTTGCACTTGATGTGCTTTCTAACTGCTAGGTTGGCAGGAGCAGGGACCGAGCAACGGGAGCTCACCTCGTTGTGGGGATTCGAACCGCCGACCTTCTGATCGGCAAGCCCTAGGCTCAGTGGTTTAGACCACAGCGCCACCCACTTTCCTCGGCCAGTAAAGTGAGATGAGCGCTGCAACCCCAGAGTCGTTTGCGACTGGACTTAACTGTCAGGGGTCCTTTACCTTTTTACAGCTGCATTCCCGAGTACCTCTACCCGGCTATGGCGTACCCTTTGTCCATCGTTACAAAAAACACAACAGCAGCACCAAGGAATGAGAGCCCAAACTAGCGACTGATATTTGAACCAGCAACAAAATCTAAAGCTTGGCGTCATTTTGTGTTTTGTTTGCTGCATTTATATCCTTCTTTTTTCTCCCGGGGACTTCAAGCTGACATATATGATTCTGCCCCTTCTGGGCTCTGCCCCTCCTCTTTCAGTCCCAGCAACAACCCTGTGGGGAAGGTTAGGCTGAAAGACGACTGTGACTGGCCCAAGGTCACCTAGCGAACTACATTCCTGGGTGGGAATTTGAACCCGAGTCTCCAGGGTCCTAAGCCGGCACTCTAACCACTGCACCACACTGCCTCTCTTGCATGGCTGTAGGTTGTGCTTGCTCCTGCAATCCTCAATCTGCATTTTTAGATGCTGTTGCACTGTTTCCCACAGGGTAGATTTGATTTAAAATGAATCGATTTAAATCACGATTTATATCACTAGTCGGTAAGACTTGATTTCAGTCATATTTTTTTACAGAAAGACTCATTCTTGTTGGTATAATCTTAATATTTACAACCATTGCATTTTTGGAATAATAAATTTTCAGAGTAGTTTTTACAGATAATTATGAAATTATTGTGAGGTTTAATAAGTTAACTGTTTATACACGGACAACTTTTCCGCTGTACTTTATTGAAAGGAGAAAAATAATCAATTTTTTTATTATTTAAACAATCTATTTAACTAAGACAATAAGATAGCATAGGTATCCATGTTTGTTAACTGATGTGGTTAAACAATTTTTTTAAAAAAAACTTAGACTGAGTGTTAGCACATATGAAAAACTTAAAACAAATCCTTATTTCCTAATGAATAGTCTTTGGACTATAATGTAACTTCAATAGAAAGACTTTTTCCTCCAAAAGCATTTTATTTTAAAAATCCAATTTAATTTTTTAAAAAATTGATTGATATATAAAAATATTATTATTATTATTAATAATAATAATAATAATAATAATAATAATAATAATAATAATAATAATTTATTATTTATACCTCCCCAGCCACTCTGGGCGGCTTCCATAGAAACCAAAAATACACTAAGATGTCACACGTTAAAAACTTCCCTGAACAGGGCTGCCTTCAGATGTCTTCTGAATGTCAGGTAATTGTTGATCGCTTTGACATCTGCTGGAAGGGCGTTCCACAGGGCGGGCGCCACTACCAAGAAGGCCCTCTGCCTGGTTCCCTGTAGCTTTGCTTCTCGCAATGAGGGAACCGCCAGAAGGCCCTCGGCGCTGGACCTCAGCGTCCGGGCAGAACGATGGGGGTGGAGACGCTCCTTCAGGTATACTGGGCCGAGGCCGTTTAGGGCTTTAAAGGTCAGCACCAACACTTTGAATTGTGCTCGGAAACGTACTGGGAGCCAATGTAGGTCTTTCAAGACCGGTGTTATATGGTCTCGTCGGCCGCCCCCCAGTCACCAGTCTAGCTGCCGTAAAATATTACTTTTATTTGTAAAAAATCATTGATTTTTATCTACCCTGGTTTCCCATCAGCGCCAACCAGCATGGCCAATGCTCAGAGATAGTGGAAAATGCAGTTCAAGAACACCTGGGGAGCCCAGGCTCATTATCCTTGCCCCAGAGTGTTCTTCATTTCCTAACACATCCAAGCCCCTCTGTCTGTCCTCAGTGGCAGCCTAGTGTTTGCTACAAGAAAGTTCCCAACCAGAGCAGGTGGAGATCTTCACCCTCTCCATTGCTGTCCCCCAAGATCTTGCAAATCTGAGGTATACTGTCCCAGGTCATATAGGCTCCATTTTCATGCAATATTCACCTGACCTCTGCATGCTAGTTGCATGAGGTTGAGCTGATTCTTTTTTAAAAAATAATTTTTATTCATTTTAAAACATATTAATTGTCATACATACCACAAAATTTCACATCTTATACAATTTTTGGACTTCCATCAGCACCTCTGATGAGCCCCCATTTTTATGATTTCTTCTGCATTCCTTAAATTCATATTGCCTTTAATTATCTTAACTAGCACCGTCCTTTTCATCCAGTTATGCAATAATTCAAATTATTCACCTCATAAAACTTCCTGCAAACCTACAAATGTAATCTGATCATCACAATTACTTTTCAGATAGTTCGTAAATTTACGGCAATCTTCTGTGAATCTCTGGTCCCGCCGGTTTCGAATTCTTCCCGTTAGTTTATCTAATTCTGCATAGTCCATCAATTTCATCTGCCAATCTTCTTTCGTTGGTAATTCTTCTTGCTTCCATTTTTGTGCCAGTAATATTCTTGCTGCCGTCATTGCGTATAAAAACAGCTTACAATCATTTCTATTTATATCATCCCCTACAATGCCCAATAAAAAAGCTTCTGGTTTTTTAATAAATGTATATTTCAACATTTTTTTCATCTCATTGTATATAATTTCCCAGAAGTTTTTCACCTTTTTACATTCCCACCACATATGGTGAAATGTTCCTTCTTTTTCTTTACATTTCCAACATTTATTGTTTACCTTTTACATTTTAGCCAATTTAACAGGTGTAGAGATTGAGCTGATTCAGGGTCAGTTTGTGTGAGTCCCCATCATTGGCTTTAGGTTATTGGCCCAGGAAGAGAGATTTAGCCTCCTTCTCCCTCCAGCCCACGTTTCCTGTGTTTGTGGTTTAGCACTGAGCAGAGGAGGCTGTCGTGCGGACGGGCCCCGAACCGCAAACGAAGCATACCCAGAAACAGGCCTTATTATTATTGTTCTATGACTCTTTGCAGAAGAAGATTGCAAGAAGTACCTGCGGAGGAAACAGGAGGAGGAGGCGGAGAGGCCCATTCAGGTCCCGGCGGTGGACAGCAGCATCGCAAGGTCATCGGAACTGCAGGGCATCACTACGCGAGATGACCCCCTTGGTAAAAGAAAAGGAAAAGACAATAATAAATAATTTTTATTTATACCCCGCCCTCCCCAGCCAAGGCCGGGTTCTGGCTTAGCCGCACAGCCTGCATTCGCTTCATAAGACGCACACACATTTCCCCTTGCTTTTTATGAGGGAAAAGGTGCGTCTTATAGAGCGAAAAATACGGTGATTGCCAAGCATCTGTTACAACCGGGATAGTTTACATGCGGTTTGCAAGCAGCTACTTTCCTGCTCTCCTGTGGCGAGCGGTTACATCCTCCAGGTGACTAGCAGGGAAGGTATACAGCAATTTTCTTTTAGGTCTGAGGACATTTCACAGCTCTATGTGAGCCGGGGGACGGTAATTTTTGAGAACTTGTGTGCAAGGCTGGCTCAGACGGGTAACACTTCCCCACTCCCTCCATTCGCGCCAGTGTGGTATAGTGGTTAGCGCATTGGGCTAGGACCTGAGAGACCAGGGTTCGAATCCCCACTCTGCCATGAAATTCACTGGGTGGCCTTGGGCCAGTCTCTGCTTCTCAGCCTCACCTACCTCACAGGGTTGTTGTGGGGTTTAAAGGAGGAGAGGGGTGGTCCATGTTTGCCACCTTGAGAAAAAGGGGGCATATTAATGCAATGAAGGCCTAAGTCAGGGATGTCCAACAGGTCGATTGTGATCTACTGGTGGTTCCCCATGAGGTTTTGGTAGATCACGGTCGATCTCTGGCTCCCTTTCCTCCTGCCCCACCCCTTCGCCCCGCCCATTAAGCCCCCAAAATGGGGCTTTCCTCCTCCCTAAAAAAAGCTCAACAATTATTTTGAGATGAACCCCCCAAAAAGGGGGCAGATCACTGCCAGTTTTTAATTCTGAAAGTACCATATTTTTTGCTCTGTAAGACTCACTTTTTCCCTCCTAAAAAGTAAGGGGAAATGTGTGTGCGTCTTATGGAGCGAGTGCAGGCTGCGCAGCTATCCCAGAAGCCAGAACAGCAAGAGGAATTGCTGCTTTCACTGCTCAGTGATCCCTCTTGCTGTTCTGGCTTCTGAGATTCAGAATATTTTTTTTTCTTGTTTTCCTCCTCCAAAAACTAGGTGCGTCTTATAGAGTGAAAAATACGGTAGATAGCAGTCATCTTGAGAGTTGGCATAAATGAATGCATAATCTCATGTAGTGTTGTTTTCGTTGTTGTTTTAATTCAGGACAAACGGTAGAGATGTTTGATGCCTTCATCTGTTACTGCCCGAACGACCTTCACTTTGTGCAAGAGATGATCCAAGAGCTGGAACAGACAGAGCACAAGCTGAAGCTCTGTGTGTTCGACCGGGATGTCCTCCCTGGAACGTGCGTCTGGTCCATCACCAGCGAGCTTATAGAGACGCGGTGAGTTGAGCAATATATACCCAGGTGGGCAGCAATGGAAATATCCATTGTGCCTCCCGCAGCTCTCTGGGTTTGTTCCCAGCTAAGTTCTACTCAGGAGTAGACTCTTGATTTATAACGAGCTTAAGAAAATGTTCAAATGCTCTTTCCCTAAAAAACCCCTGAAGCCTTCCTGCTAGGAATTATAGGTCACGACATCCCAAAAAAGTTCAGGAGAGTCTTTATCTATGTGTATAGTTGCTGCCAGGATTCTAATCGCAAAAGGCTGGAAGGGAGAAGATATCCCATCTAAATCAGACTGACAAAATAAAATATGAGAGAACGTCGAACTGGCGAGACTATCAGCAAGGTTACGAGACATCACTGACGAAAAATTTATCAGAGTGGGACATACGTAAAAGAGCATTGTCAAAAATTCTAATCTGTTGGCAGGTTTTGATTGAACTTCTGTGTGCAAATAGGATAATTTTATAAAACAAAATTTATAGTAAGTTAAATAACATGGAGGGAACAAAGTTAGAGTGCTTATTTAAGGAACTTAATCCGGGAACACAATGGGAAGATCGGAGGTCATGTTAAATTTAATTACAAATGGATGTACAAAGCGAGTATCAGTTAAGGAAGGAATTATTGTTTATTTTTGTTTTTTCTATTTTGTTTTCAACATCCTTTGAACATTTCTGTTATAAAGTTTTTAACCAATAAAGCATAAAAAACCAAGAGTAGACAGTGAAATCAGTAGAAGTCCACTGGATTTCAGTGGATCTGCTCAGCCTTCTGCCCCCAAACCCCCCCCCCATTAAATAAAATTACTTAAAAGAATGCAACTCCCAATACAACTGCTTGTTCAATTCATTCTGAAACAACTGAGACCTTACAAAACTTGCTGCGTTTTCCCAGTAACCTGTTGGAACAGTGATCAACAATCAGCTGGTAAATACCTTTATTCTAAGCAATCTAGAATAATTAGGAACTAGTTAACAAGCCTAGTTTTTAAAAACTTATTGCATTCCTTTTGTATGATTTTAAGGCTGGGGGAAAGTGGCTGTAATATTTATTTGCTTGAGGAACTTTTATGCTGCCCATCAACATTAACGTATTTTTCGCCCCATAGGGCCCACCGGCCCATAGGACGCACCTAGTTTTTTGGGGGGGAAATAAAGAAAAAAAATTATTTCCCCCCCAGGTGCGGGGCGGGGGAAGCCCGAGCTTCTCCCGACCCCAGCCCCCAGAACAGGCTGGTATCCGCAAGCCGTGGGATTGCTGCACGACTTTGCGCAGCTCTCCCACAGCTAGCGGAGCGCTGCACTAATCCCGAAGCTTGGGGCGTGCTGAGCTCAGCGCGCTCCAAGCTTCTGGGTGCAGGCAAGCTCTCCGCTAGCCGCGGGAGAGCTGCGTCTCCCACGGCTAGCGGATAGCTTCCTGAAGCCTGGAGAGCGAGAGGGCTCTGTGCGCACCAACCCCCCCTCGTTCTCCAGGCTTCAGCGAAAGCCCGCATTCGCCCCATAGGACGCACACACATTTCCCCTTCATTTTTGGAGGGGGAAAAGTGCGTCCTATAGTGCGAAAAATACAGTAATTCATTCATTCATAATAGAATTTATAGCCCACCTTTTCCTCCAAGGAGCTCAAAGTGGCTTACATGTTTCTCTCCCTCAGTTAATCCCCACAAGTAGCAGAAAAGAGAACCTATTGCTGTGAGTTAGGTTAGGCTGAGGGGCAGTGAGTAAACCAAGGTTACCCAGTATGTTTCATGACAGAGTGGGGATTCAAACTATGGTCTCCCAGGTCCTAGACTGACACTGTAGACTGACACTGTCCTAGCCACACTGGCTGCCGAGGGCCTCTTCACAATGTATTTTTATTACATCTACTTGTTTTTAAAGTTTGATTTTTACTGGTGTTTTAAATAATATTTTGTGCTATTTTATGTAAATCACTAGGATTTTCATTTCTTTTTGATCTTGTTGAATAAAAATAAATAAAACACTACCCCTCAAAAAACTACACAGTAAAAATAGTAGTGATAAAAAAAGGAATTGGCAGCATAGAACAGCCCAGAAAAAACTGAGAATGAAATCGGTGCTGAAAAGGTTGTAATTTAATGGATTTTATCATTATCTATTCAGTCCAGCATCCTATTCTCACAGCGGCCAACCGGATGCCTGATATTTATTTATTTTGTTTATGAATTGCTTCCAGTGAGGCATCCCAAAGCAATTTAGGATTTAAATTAAGTAAAACAGTTACATTAAAAAAACACACACAACAAAACCCCACCTGCATGTGTCATATATAAAATAAATTGTAAGACTGTTGTATTGCTGCAGTTTACATGGCTGCCTGTTGATGGCAGTAGCAACTCCAGCATGACAACAAAACGGCAGGCAGGCAAGTCAGCCAGCTGTGCGGGTGGAACATAAAACCAGTGAAATCCAATAGAAATACCAAGTGGAATTAAGATCTCCATTTAGAAGTCTTCCTATGGCAAGCTCACAAGCAGGACCTGAGCACAACAGCACTCCCTGACACACACACACACCTGCAATTTACAGCAATTGATTCCTTACTGTATGCCATTCCCAGGCGCCACCTGGATATTGGGAGAATGTGGTCTGTGCATTTTTAAATGAATGAATGGTCTTCAAAGCCCAGTGATGTTTAAGATGGAGATAGCCAGAGAGAGCAGCTTTTCCTAAGATTGTGTAACAGTAAGCCGGAGATTTGGGATCTCTACCTACCTCTGCAACTGGTCCCATCACCTCATGGCAAACAGAAGGGGAAGAAATGGAGGCAGTGAGAGATTTTACTTTCTTGGGCTCCATGATCACTGCAGATGGTGACAGCAGCCACGAAATTAAAAGACACCTGCTTATTGGGAGAAAGGCGATGACAAACCTAGACAGCATCTTAAAAAGTAGAGACATCACCTTGCCAACAAAGGTCCGTATAGTAAAAGCTATGGTTTTCCCAGTAGTGATGTATGGAAGTGAGAGCTGGACCATAAAGAAGGCTGATCGCCAAAGAATGGATGCTTTTGAATTATGGTGCTGGAGGAGACGCTTGAGAGTCCCATGGACTGCAAGAAGATCAAACCATTCTGAAGGAAATCAGCCCTCAGTGCTCACTGGAAGGACAGATCGTGAAGCTGAGGCTCCAATACTTTGGCCACCTCATGAGAAGAGAAGACTCCCTGGAAAAGACCCTGATGTTGGGAAAGATGGAGGGCACAAGGAGAAGGGGACGACAGAGGATGAGATGGTTGGACAGTGTTCTCGAAGCTACCAGAATGAGTTTGACCAAACTAATCTCAGTTTAAAAGTGTTGTAATCATATTATCTGCTGTACTAAGTATTAAGTATCAGATCTCCTCTAGCATTAAGAATGTCAAACACTGGGAAAAGACCTGAAGGAGGAACACCAGTGGAAAGGAAAGGATCAAAGCAAGAGGGGGATTTCAGAGCAGAGATTTTGAGAATGTTTGCGGAGATAAAACAGAGTGAGACAAATGTAGAGCGTAAACTAGAGCAAGTGGAACACAGAATAGGGGAAGTAGATAAGAAGCTAGACGAAACAGTTAGTGAATTGAAGAGTCAACTGAAAGAGGTATTCAGGAGGACACAGACAGTGGAGGAAGGTTTGAAAAAGACAAAAGCAGAAGTGAGAGATGTAAGGCGCGAGGAGGAAAAGATCAGAGCTGAGATTCTGGATTTGAACAAAAGCCAAGAGGATATGAAAGACTGGATTGCCATGAATGAACTAAGACAGAGGGAGTCTAATCTTAGGATGAGAGGGATACCCGAAGCCCCGGGAGAAAATATAAAAGAGAAACTAATAATAGAATTAGCTCCCTGGCTGGAAGCACCAACAGAAGAGGTTGAAAAGGCAGTGCAATCGGCTTTCAGACTAAAAACTAAGACACCAAAGAATAAAAGAATCGTAGGAGACTGCCTAGTTGTGTTTAAGGATAGAGAAATAAGAAATAGGGTTCTCCAAAAAAACAGAGAGAAAAGGTTAAACATTGAAGGGAATACCATTGTGATTTTTAAAGACATCCCAGTTAGGCTCCTAAAACGTAGGGATACCTATAGAGAATTGGTACAGATACTCAAAAGGAATAACATTGAGTTTAAGTGGGAGTTTCCCGAAGGCATCTCCTTTACATATAGAAGCAAGAGACAAAAATTGTCAAATCCAGAAGAAACAGACAAGTTTTTGAGGAAATATAAAGAACTGAAACCGCAAAGGAGAGGGGGTGGGGGAGGGGAGGGGGGAACCGGGGGGGACCTGGAGGGAGGAGGGAGGAATTCGGGAGGGGAGGAGGGAGAGGAGGTAGTGACGGAAGAAGAAATCTAAAAAAGAAACAACAGCCACTCCTCTTCCTCTCTCTCAATTAAATCAAAATGGTGTTAAAGGTTTACAGTTGGAATGTTAATGGGATGAACGATAAGGGAAAGAGGAATAAAATTGAGTATATTCTGAAGAAGGAAGGCCTAGATGTTATTTGTCTCCAAGAGACGCATATAGCGAGGAAGCACAAAAGAATTTTGATCAATCATAGATTAGGAAATGAATTTATATCCTCAGATCAGAGTAAAAAGAGGGGGGTAGTTATTTACATTAATAAACAAATTGAAGCGAAACAATTATTCAAAGACGAAGAAGGAAGGATATCAGCAGTCCAAATTAACTGGCAGGGAGAAAAGATAATAATAGTGGGAATATATGCCCCCAATGACAATAAATCAGAGTTTTACGGGAGACTTGAAGAAAAGTTATCTGACTACGCAGACCAGAAAATTATATTGTTGGGAGACATGAACGGTGTGGTGTCGTTAGAGTCAGACAGACAAAGGAATACCAAAGGTAAAGAAGGGAAGTTACCCAGAACTTTCTTTTCCCTGGTCCAAAACTGTAACTTAGTGGATATTTGGAGATATAAATACCCCCTGGAAAAACAATACACCTTCCATTCAGAACCCAACGAGTCACTATCAAGACTGGATCAGATTTGGATTTCGAAAGAATTAGTTTTAAGATCGAAAAAGGTAGAGATCCAGGCCAGAACAATCTCAGACCACAACCCAGTAAAAATGGAATTGAAAGGGCAAGAAAGCAGATTAAATAGATGGAAGTTAAAGGACTATCTGTTGGATGACCAAGAGATAGTAGAAAAGGCCCAAAATAGACTAAAAGAATATTTTGAGGACAACTTAGGCAAAGGTACAAAGCCAAGGGTGGTCTGGGATGCAGGCAAGGCGGTGATGCGGGGTTTCTTTATCCAACAGAGCGTAATTAAAAATAAAAAGAGGGAAAAAGGAAAAAAAGAAATCGCACAACAAATAATGGAGAATGAACAGAAATTAAGTCAAAACCCAAAAAATAAGAAAATAAAAGAAAATATCAAGGTACTACAAGCCCAATACGCAATGCTGATAAATAGAGAGATAGAATGGAAGGTTAAAAGATTGAGACAGAGGAATTTTGAATATGCCAACAAACCAGGGAAGCTTTTAGCGTGGCAATTGAAAAAAAGGAAAGAACAGAGTATAATAAATAAGATAGTGGTGGAAGGAGTAGAGATAAACAAGCCAAAAGAAATAAGGAGAGCCTTTACGGACTTCTATGGAGGACTCTTTAAAAATACAGGAAAAAATATGATGAGAAAAATAGAGAGATATCTAAAATCCAAAAATATTAACAAAATTACTACAGCTGCAAAAGAAGAGTTAAACGCCCCAATCGAGACAGAAGAAATTAAAGCAATAATAACAGACCTTAAAAATGGGAAAGCCCCAGGCCCAGATGGGTTAACCAGTAGATACTATAAAGAGTTGGAATCGGTATTGGTGAATCCACTACAAGAAGTGATGAACAACATTCTTAAGGAAAGAGAAATACCAGAGACGTGGAAGGAGGCATTGATTACACTAATCCCCAAACAAGATTCAGACCTAGAACAAATTAAAAATTATAGACCGATCTCCCTGTTAAACATAGATTATAAGATTTTTACAGGAGTCCTGGCAAGGAGACTAAAAACTGTATTGGTAGAAAGTATTCATAAAGACCAAGCCGGCTTTCTGCCAAGAAGGCAAATGAAAGATAACATAAGGAATGTTATCAATATTATAGAATACTTAACAGAAAGATGCGACAAAGGTTTATTGTTATTTGTGGACGCTGAAAAAGCGTTCGACAATGTAAACTGGGAATTCCTGCTGAAACAACTGGAATATATGGAAGTAGGTACTGAATTTTACAATGGGATAAAAGCAATTTATACCGAACAAAGAGCAAGATTAATAATAAATAATGTGGAGTCGACCGAAATAATAGTAACCAAAGGAACAAGACAAGGATGCCCGCTGTCCCCATTATTATTTATAATGATACTAGAGGTTCTACTTAATTCCATTAGAGATAATAAAGAAATCAAAGGAATCAGGGTCGGTCAACACGAATATAAGACTAAGGCTTTCGCAGACGACCTGGTTGTAACAATGGAAGATCCACTCGACTCAATAAAAGAGGTATTGGCAGAATTTGATCAATATGGGGAAGTAACGGGCTTTAAATTAAATAAAAGGAAAACAAAAATAATAACTAAAAATATGTCGGCAGATAAAATCGAGGAACTACAAAGAGAAACAGAAATAGAAGTAACCAAAAAAGTGAAATATCTGGGCATATGGGTAACGTCTAAGAACATAGATTTATTTAAAAACAACTATGAAACAATGTGGAAAAGAGTCAAAAAAGATATAGAAACGTGGGGCAGACTTAAACTGTCATTCTGGGGTAGAATAGCCACAATTAAAATGTCGGTACTTCCAAGAATACTATTTTATTTTCAAAACATCCCGGTGATCAAAGGCACAAAAATATTCAAAACCTGGCACAGGGAGATTTCCAAATTTATCTGGCAGGGAAGGAAGCCGAGAATAAAATTTAAACTATTAACGGATATTAAAGAAAGAGGAGGCTTCGCCCTGCCAGACTTGAAATTATATTTTGAGGCATCATGCCTGTGCTGGGTCAAAACATGGATAAAACTAGAAGAGGCGGAAGTGCTAGACTTAGAAGGCCACGATAATCGATTCGGGTGGCACGCATACTTGTGGCATGAGAGGAAGAAAGTGCACAAAGAATTTGGAAATCACATCTTCAGGGGCCCTCTAATGGAAGTGTGGGAAAGGTACAGAGATGTTTTGGAACCTAAAACGCCACAATGGCTGTCACCACTAGAAGCTATGGCGGTTAAAAAGAGCGATAGGAGAGCCAAATGGGTAACTTACGAACAACTATTAATGAAGGAGGAAGGAAAGTGGAAAATGAGGCCGTACGACCAGGTTAAGTCCCAAGTGTATGACTGGCTGCATTACCATCAGATAAACGGAATGTTTAGGAAAGATGTTAAAGATAAAGGTTATGCTGACAAGAGTTCTAGATTTCAAAACGAGATTTTGGAAAATAATACAAAAACTCTGTCCAAAATGTATAAACAATTATTGGATTGGAACCTAGTTGACGAGGAAGTTAAGGCAGTAATGATACATTGGGCTAGAGATCTGGGTCGCAATATCTATTTCGAAGAGTGGGAAAAACTCTGGAACCAACACCTTAAATTCACGGCCTGTGTGTTATTAAAAGAGAACCTAATGAAAATGTTCTATCGCTGGTATCTGACCCCTGCAAAACTAGCAAGAATGTACGGATCTAGCAATAAATGTTGGAAGTGCAGGGAAAAGGAGGGAACTTTCTACCATATGTGGTGGGAATGCCAAAAGGTTAAAGGGTTTTGGGAGAGTATATATAATGAAATGAAGAAAATGTTAAAATATACCTTTGTTAAAAGACCGGAGGCGTTCCTGCTGGGTCTGGTGGGAAGGGAGATCAAGAAGAAAGATCATAAGCTATTCCAATATGCAACAACAGCAGCAAGGGTCTTAATAGCCAAAAATTGGAAATTAGAGGGTATACCGTCATTGGAGGATTGGAGATCGAAATTATTAGAATATGCGGAGATGGACAGGTTGACAGGAAAAATCAGATACATAAAGGATCAGAGGTTTGTCAAAGACTGGGAAAGTTTCACAAAATATCTGGAAAATCTAATTGATGATCAGATAACTCTGGTGGGTTTCAAAGATGCTCTGTAAGAGGTAAAGGGTAATGTCCAAAAGGAAATGTACAAATGGAAATGACTTATGGCATTACAAACAAAGAAACGCAGAAATAATGTTTATTAGTAGTATGGACGATTCGTGGTAAGACTGAAGGAAGTCATCTTCTTATAGAATATGTAGAGAATTGTTATGTTTGTTTGTATTTTGATTTTGTAAACCAATAAAAATTATGCACAAAAAAAAAAAAAAAAACAGAATGAGTTTGACCAAACTGCGGGAGGCAGTGGAAGACAGGAGTGCCTGGCGTGCTCTGGTCCAGGGGGTCACGAAAAGTCGGACACGACTAAACAACAACACCATCTACCTTTGCATATGGTCACAGAGAAGAAGGGGAGGAGAGGCTGACAAATGCTTTACAGTCCATATTCGTATAGTCAGGCTCTGCTTTGCAGTTTGGGTCAGATGCAGTTTTGGGGCTAGATTAAGATGTTTCTTGCCACTTTAAAGTATTGGGACTAAACAGATGCAGAGGGAAGGCAAATGTGTGGGGACTTAAGAGAAGATATGCATATGGTGGGGAGGAAATGGGGTGCCTTGTGGCCTTTGACCCACACATCTTTCAGGCTCCCCAGTTACCCACTAGGCCAGAGGTCCGTAATCTTTTTTTCTCTGGGCCACACTTTCAGAATAAAAGTTTGCTGGCGCCGCACCAAATATTTTATCAACAAGAAATACAGTGGTACCTCAGGTTAAGTACTTAATTCGTTCCGGAGGTCTGTTCTTAACCAGAAACTGTTCTTAACCTGAAGCACCACTTTAGCTAATGGGGCCTCCTGCTGCCGCCGCACCACCGGAGCACGATTTCTGTTCTCATCCTGAAGCAAAGTTCTTAACCTGAAGCACTATTTCTGGGTTAGCGGAGTCTGTAACCTGAAGCGTATGTAACCTGAGGCACCACTGTACACTGGGAAACAAAAAGAAACAACTTGATTTAAAACATACACCACAACCGCTTTATAATGTGACCACGGGACATCCAGGAAGTATAAAACAACGCAGCTACAGAAGAACAGGAGTTATTATCAAAATGGAATTTTGATTGTCCTTGAATCTTCCCGCCGTTCTTGCTATTCTCTCCTTTGAGGACCACTGCACTAGGCCGTATCTAGAGCTCCAAAAATGCCCCGTTCCCTATTGGTCAGAATGCTCCCAGGTGCCTAGGCTCCATCTTCCCCGTTGTCCACTCACTTTTCACAAACGTGTTTTCTCTGTTCTGTTTGGTTTTTTTTAACTTCAGGTGCCGGAAAATGGTGGTAGTGATTTCGGATGACTACCTCGATAGCGAAGCCTGCGACTTCCAGACCAAGTTTGCCCTCAGCCTCTCCCCAGGTAAACACCTGCATGGCCTACCTGATCCATATTGTTGCTACTTGTTTGCTAAATTTATGATCCACTTCCCGTGAGGCACCCTGGAGCCTGTGTGTGTGTGTATTTCCGGGAGATGGAGTAAAGGTAAAGGGACCCCTGACCATTAGGTCCAGTCGTGGCCGACTCTGGGGTTGCAGCGCTCATCTCGCTTTATTGGCTGAGGGAGCCGGCGTACAGCTTCCGGGTCATGTGGCCAGCATGACTAAGCTGTTCTGGCGAACCAGAGCAGTGCATGGAAACGCCGTTTACCTTCCCGCCAGAGCGGTACCTATTTATCTACTTGCACTTTGACGTGCTTTCGAACTGCTAGGTTGGCAGGAGGAGGGACCGAGCAATGGGAGCTCACCCCGTCATGGGGATTCGAACCACCAACCTTCTGATCGGCAAGTCCTAGGCTCTGTGGTTTAACCCACAGCGCCACCTGCATCCCTTACGGGGGGATGTAGAGGAAGGGGTAAAAGGGAAATTCTCAGAAAAAGGTTTTCTGAGAAATTTTGACTCGGCTCTGACGCAGAGCCTCGTTGGAGCTCAGAAAGGAAAGTGGGGGCAGCTGTTTCCTGCCTCTCTGTGAAGGAGAGCGGGAGAGGGTCTCAGGCCATCTCTTGTTATGTCACATTCCCATGTCGGCTTCCTCTTTCAGGAGCTCGCCGCAAGTGCCTCATTCCAGTTAAGTGCAAAAGCATGAAGAAGGAGTTTCCGAGCATCCTCAGGTTCATCACAGTTTGCGACTACACTAACCCCTGCACCAAGAAATGGTTCTGGATGCGGCTGGCCAAGTCCCTGTTGGTCCCGTGATGCAAAGCCGTGAGGCTGAGTGTCTTGCGTCGTGACTTGAACTGCGTCTTGAGGAAGGCAAGTGGGGAGGGGGGGCTAAGTCTTTCTTAGCCTCTGTCGACTTGTGCTAAACCCTTGCCTCACCGAATCTCCGAAACAACCCCATGCCTCAGAAGCCAGTCCGTTTTAAAAAGGAGGGCTAGAAAGTACTGAGAACTGAAGCTGCTCTTGAGGTTTTGGGTCGACATTTCCTGATTTCAGCTGATTTCCTCCTTGCAAAACAGGGGAATTGAGAAAGAATGAACGCGGGCGGAAGAAAGCTTTCAACAGTTGCGGCTCGCAAAATGGCGGTGATCTTCTGCAAAGTGTCTCTCTTTCTGACAACTCCAACAGCAACCTTTTTTTTTACTAGCACAAACCAACAAATGGACTAACGTCCCCTTCCCCAGTATCCTGTTTCTGACAAGCCTGAGTTCCTGGTGCCTTAAAATAGAGATGGATCACTGGTCTCCCAAGATCCACAACTTAAACCTGCTATTGTACAGAAGGATAACCAGATTCCGCAACTCTCGCTGCCTGCCATTTGCCATGGGGTGGAGAATTATTTTACGTGTATGTGGTGGGCATTCCTTAAGGAGGAGTTTAAGTTTAAGTTTGAGGTGGGCATTCCTGAAGGATCTTAGGCAGATAGCAGGGGATGTATCCATGTGTGTTTGATCCCGACCTCACCCCAACTGCATGCCTAGAATTGGACCAAGAGCCTGCCAATCCATTCTCTCCTTAAAGCACTGCCTGAATCTGGGTGCCACAGCACTTTCAACATTTTATAACGGCCAGTGGGGGAAGTGGATTGAAACTGTGGCCTCTGTTTTCTTTCAAGCTTTCTGCTTCCTAAACCTTGCCCTAGCACTTTTAAAAGTATGTTGGGATTTTCTGCTCTTTGGGTCCTTCGAGTTTCCCAAGAATCTGCCTGCCTGCGAAGCTGTGGATAGGAAGGAACCCCTACAATTCAAACAATATGTTTGCACTGCAATATGTTTGCAATGGTCATTTGCATTCTTTGCATAGCAGGCCTTAATTTGTGGAATTGCTGTCTGACGGTGCTAATCAGCACAGGGGGTGCTCCTCGTTTTAGATATCACACTTTGTTTTACAGAGTGTTTTGCAGTCCTCATGGAAGGGCAGAAAGACTAGTGGTTATCTGGCACAACCCATTCTCCACGCTCACAAATGCACTCATCCTGTCTGGTGGCAGAAGAGAATGTGGCTCAGGCCATGTTTTAAAGTGACCTGACCTATGTGGACTGCAATGCAGTTATTAGATTGCTCACTTATCTGAACTTTGCAATGTAGTTTCAGTTGTTTTTTTTTATTAAAAAATGCATTTTCAGACACATTTAAAGGAGGTGAGGAGCTGGGTGGAAAAGCGCAACGTACATAATTTGGAGGGAAGCGCAAAATGTGTATTTTGTGAGGAATGCATACAGCCAAAATGCAAGCCCATAGGACAGGCCAGATATAGGACAGTGCGTGTGAAATTGGCACAGACCTAGAACTGCCTCATCCATCCATAATTTGTTCCTTCCGCCCCCATCCGTTTGCAATCTGGACCACTCTGTGCCACAGCTTAAGAATTCCATGCCAGAATTCTGAAAAGTAAGTTGCAATTGCTTCCACATGGGGGTGTTGAGGCTTTCAGGAAGCAACCCCCCCCCCCCGAATGAGTCCATAGCAGAAGTGAGACCTTTAGGTCTTCTCTAGATCCATTAATCTACCAGCAGTGGTGAGGACCTTCTTCCCCATAGGCCAAGTAGGGGGTGGGATGAATGCTACATATATTGCATACTCCTTAGTGCTTCATTGGTAGATGGTACAGAGTCAATCACAATTAACAGCAAACCATGGTTTGGTGTTACATGTTTGAGCCTTGGCTCTTGAGCTCCTTCTCCATGCTTCCCCCACATACTCTGCTTAATTATTTAATTCCTGGTTTGCAACAAACCATAATTCGCCATTGCATCTGAACCAGCAAACTATGGCTTGTGCTTGTTCTGCAAAACTAGAGCTGAAGCAATGGTTTGCAGGGGAAGCACAAGCTATAGTTTATGGAATCATAGAGTTGAAGGGAAGCAAGAGGGTCATCGGTCCAACCCCCTGCAGTGCAGGAATCTCAACTGCAGCATCCCTGACAGGTTTGCTGCAAGCCAGGAAGTAACTGACTAACTGGATCTTGCGAGGGGAGGAATGAGTGTACGAGCACTGAGTTGAGGACCAGGGGTTAGCCAGTCTTCTACTATTATAAAAGCGCAAAAAGAGATCTCATAGATGTGTCCCATGCTGTGCCAAACATTTCCATGAGTTCTAGCCCAGATAGCAATATTGACAATAGCTCGATAGGAATAAGGGCATTTTCAGAGAAGATAAATTGTGGGTATTATAAGGAAAACAAGTGGGTTGTACAACAAAAAAGGCACATTCTGGAATGCTGCTGTTCAGGATTGCAGCTGCTCTGTTTCTCTTCGCTCTGTCCAACAACCAGCATTTGTTGTGATGGAATATGCTTAGCCCCCTTCAGGCCTTTTATTTTTAAAGCTAATCCTCTCTTTCCCTTACACATTTTTTGGTACTTCTGTAAACTTTGGGGTCCCCACAAGCCTTCCTTCCTTGTGCGCGCGATGTCATTTTGGCACACATGCTTAGGCAGACACAGGCTGAACATCACCAACAGAGGGATTGATTCTCTCCAAATAATGTGGCAAGTAAAAATAAAAGTGCCTTAGTTTCGTTGGGGCAAATTGAGTTAGAGAACAGTTCTGCTGCATTTCCTGGTAGACGTGTCTCAAGTTTGCATCTGGGAGGCTGCCCTTGGGAGACAATAGGAGAGCCAGTGTGGTGTAGTGGTTAAGAGCGGTAGATTCGTAATCTGGTGAACCGGGTTCGCTTCCCCGCTCCTCCACATGCTGCTGCTGGGTGACCTTGGGCTAGTCACACTTCTTTCAAGTCTCTCAGCCCCACTCACCTCACAGAGTGTTTGTTGTGGGGGAGGAGGGGAAAGGAGAATGTTAGCCGCTTTGAGACTCCTTCGGGTAGTGATAAAGCGGGATATCAAATCCACTCTTCTCTTCAATTATCAGAGTTCATTGAGGCTCTTTTTTATTTAAAAAAATCCTGATTGAACTACCTCTCCTTGCGTGTGTTTACACAGGCTGGATTTGGCAGGGTATTCTAACCGCACCCTGTTGCTCACCATTTCCAGTTCAACTCGGCCCACTACGTGCTTGCTTTCAAATTCTTTGAACTCCACTCAACCCTGCCACCCCGAAAACGTTTTCCCTGTGACCTCCAGAAATGAAAGTCGGGGAGGAATGGGTGCTCGGTTAATCCTTGGATTTTTCTCTGGGTGTGCATTCCGTCTCCATCTATGTACAGAGATATGTCCGAGGATGAGGATATATTATGTGCCCAAATAGAATAATTATAAGCCACGATAGCTGATTGGAACCTCCATAGAAAGGGGCACTGTACCTCTGCTTACCAAATACTGTAGGAAACAAGAAGGGCAGGCTTGCCCTGGAGTTGCTTGTGGTATTCAGGCTCTTTGTGGTGGTTTGCAAATAATGATAATAATAATAATAAATATACCCCCGCCCATCTGGCTGGGTTTCCCCAGCCACTCAGGGCAGCTCCCAACAGAATATTAAAAACATGATAAAACATCAAACATTCAAAACTTCTCTAAACAGGGCTGCTTTCAGATGTCTTCTAAAATTCAGATACAGTGGGTGCTCGCGTTACGAATGTGAGCTGTGCAGGATGCATGTTTGCAACCCGCAGTGGCGTGTCGCGATTCGGTGCTTCTGCGCATGCGCAAAACGCGATTTAGCACTTCTGCACATGTGTGACCACCAAAACCTGGAAGTAACCCGTTACGGTACTTTCGGCGGGTCCGTAACCCGAAAAAACACAACCTGAAGTGTCTGTAACCCGAGGTATGACTATAGTTGTTTATTTCCTTGACATCTGATGGGAGGGCGTTCCACAAGGTGGGTGCCACCACCGAGAAGGCCCTCTGGCTGGTTCCCTGTAGCTTCACTTCTCGCAGTGAGGGAACTGCCAGAAGGCCCTCGGAGCTGGACCTCAGTGTCCAGCTCCGCCACTGGTATTCCTTCCAGGGAAAGGTGAATCTTAAGATAAACTCAAGCTCTTTACAAAATGGCGGTTCTCAGCATTCCGAAGAAGTGGGCTGCAGCGCAATTATTCCTGGGCAGGGAATAATACCCCATGTGATGTCTGTAAAACTAAATTGGTACATCGTCTGTTGTCCTTGGGTTGTATTACATTCCTGAGTGTTGCAGAGACCTTCCTTCAGATCCCATGCACTTTGAAATAGTTCCTATCATTATATATGAACGAGAGAGACAGCGACAGCTACTTAGAAAACAGGGAACTGTGTTTTCAAAGAAAATAATGACTGAAAACTGCAGCTGGGTATGCACTTAAACCACTTAACTCAGTGGAACTAACTTCCCAGTAATAGCACTGCACAGTCATCCCCTCCCCTCATGATTGCATGGTTCAGTTCTGCAATCCCAAAATGGTTTATACTCTTTCCCCCACTTCTTCACATGTTAAACTGTGGATCTTACAAGGTGTAAGGATGGCCACTAAAAATACATGGAGGACAAGGCTATGAATGGCTGCGGCACCATGATGGCTGTGTTCTTGGAAACCATGTGCTGGGAATCGCAGGTGGGCAAAATGTTTTACATTCATCTCCTTGCGAGCTTCCCCTAAGGCATGGGTAGGCAAACTAAGGCCCGGGGGCTGGATCCAGCCCAATCGCCTTCTCAATCCGGCCCATGGATGGTCCGGGAATCAGCATGTTTTTACATGAGTAGAATGTGTGCTTTTACAATGGTACCTCGGGTTAAGTACTTAATTGGTTCTGGAGGTCCGTTCTTAACCTGGAACTGTTCTTAACCTGAAGCACCACTTTAGCTAATGGGGCCTCCTGCTGCCGCCGTAGCACGATTTCTGTTCTCATCCTGAAGCAAAGTTCTTAACCTAAAGCACTATTTCTGGGTTAGTTGAGTCTGTAACCTGAAGCGTCTGTAACCTGAACCGTATGTAACCCGAGGTACCACTGTATTTTAAATGCATCTCTGGGTTATTTGTGGGGCATAGGAATTCGTTCATATTATTTTTCAAAATATAGTCCAGCCCACCACAAGGTCTGAGGGACAGTGGACCAGCCCCCTGCTGAAAAAGTTTGCTGACCCTGCCCTAAAGCAACTGGAAGAACAGGACGTTGGAGATGAGCCTTTGGTCTGATTCTTTATATTTACCTTTGTGCATACATTTAAATAATCCAGCCCCGGGTTGATCTATTGTTGGCAAAGTGCTGCCTTTGAGGAATTCAGGTTCAAATGTAGGTCTAGGGTGGCCCTGGGCAAGCTGCTTGCTCTTGTGTTTATCTCGGCTTAAACCAACCACCCAGGTTTGCGATGTGAGGACCCAGCACTATTCTGATCTCTTTTGAGAAAAAACAGATGTACAGTGGTACCTCAGATTAAGTACTTAATTGGTTCAGGAGGTCCGTTCTTAACCTGAAAGTGTTCTTAACCTGAAGCACCACTTTAGCTATTGGGGCCTTCCGCCGCCACCACGCAATTTCTGTTCTCATCCTGAAGCAAAGTTCTTAACCCGAGGTACTATTTCTGGGTTAGCAAAGTATGTAACCTGAAGCGTATGTAACCTGAGGTACCACTGTAAATGTATTTTTAACATTAAGGTCAAGGAGAATGCTTTGTATTAAAACCTTGGTTTAGCCACTTTGAAAACACTGGTAATAAACTGGTTTGGTTTAGTTCTTTGCCTTTGGGGGGGGGGGAACTGCTCTTGCTTTAGAAAATGCTTACTAGCAATTGTAAAGATGGGCGCAGAGTTGCACATACTTTATAGCAGCCCTCGGTAGCCATATTTTGGGGGGAAAACAATGGCTCATGTTGGCTGCTGCTGCTGGGAGTTGTAATCCAGAGCATCTAGAGGACACAGAAATGAAAAACTAGTGTTTGAATTGTGCTCCGAATTGAACCAGAAGCCAGCGTGGCTGTTTTAAAATGGGCAAGGTAAGTCTCCGTAACCCAGCAATCTAGCTGCAACATTCAGCAGCCTCAACTGTTTCTAGTAAAGGGCAGCCCTGTATATAATTCAATGTAGTAGCTTAAACGAGGTTACCAAAACATGTCCTCAAAAAGAACACACTAGAGTTGGAAAGGGTTTGGGAAAGCGCAAACGCAATGATAAAGGGAATGCAGCGATTCCCTGGTAAGAAAAAGTTGCAGCATTTAGGACTTCTTAGTTGGGACGCAGGTGGCGCTGTGGGTTAAACCAGAGGCTAGGACTTGCCAATCAGAAGGTTGGCGGTTCAAATCCCCGTGACGGGGTGAGCTCCCGTTGCTTGGTCCCTGCTCCTGCCAACCTAGCAGTTCGAAAGCACGTCAAAGTGCAAGTAGATAAATAGGTACCGCTGCAGCGGGAAGGTTTCTGTGCACTGCTCTGGTTCGCCAGAAGCAGCTTAGTCATGCTGGCCACATGACCCGGAAGCTGTACGCAGGCTCCCTCAGCCAATAAAGCGAGATGAGCGCCGCAACCCCAGAGTCGGTCACAACTGGACCTAATGGTCAGGGGCCCCTTTACCTTAGTTTAGAGCAGGGTTTCCCAAACTTGGGTCTCCAGCTGTTTTGGGACTACAATTCCCATTATCCCTGACCACTGTTCCTGTTATCTAGAGATGATGGGAGTTGTAGTCCCCAAACAGCTGGAGACCAAAGTTTGGGAAACCCTGGTTTAGAGTGAAGGCAAGTTTATAAACTAGGACTTGCCGATCAGAAGGTCGGCGGTTCGAATCCCTGTGACGGGGTGATCTCCCGTTGCTCGGTCCCTGCTCCTGCCAACCTAGCAGTTTGGAAGCACGTCAAAGTGCAAGTAGATAAATAGGTACCACTCTGGAGGGAAGGTAAACGGCATTTCCGTGCGCTGCTCTGGTTCGCCAGAAGCGGCTTCATCATGCTGGCCACATGACCCGGAAGCTGTACACCAGCTCCCTCGGCCAACAAAGTGAGATGAGCGCCGCAACCCCAGAGTCGGCCACCACTGGGCCTAGTGGTCAGGGATCCCTTTACCTTTACCTTAAGTTTATAAAATTATGTATGCCATGGGAGAAATGGATACAAAAATGTTTCCTCCCTTTTTGGGATTCGTGGACACCCAGTGAAGCGGAATACTGGGAGATTCAGGACAGATAAAATAAAAGACTTGACTCACTAAGAACTTTGCTCCTACAGGAGGCAGTGTTGGCTCACAGCTTGGATGGTTTCAAAAGAACTGGACACCTCTACTGAGGATAAGGCTATCCGTGCCTACTAGTCATGATGGCTATGTTCTGTTTCCACCGTTAATAATAATAATAAAATAACTTTTATTTATACCCTGCCCTCCCCAGCCAAGACCAGGCTCAGGGCGGCTAGCACCAAATATAAAAACAATTTATTGAAATACAGCTTTAAAAACAAGATTAAAGTACAACATTAAAATGCTTCAGATCAAAAACTTTTTTTGGAATAAAAATGTCAAGTCTTCACCAAGGCTAACTATTCAGACTGGTCCTACATGGGCCAGAAAAAAGCCAGGGAAGTCCCCAAATAGGAGTTCCAACACAGAAGGAGAAAGGAAAAAAGAAAGAGGGGGAGGGAATCAAGTTGATTCCAGGCCAAAGGCCAGGCAGAACAACTCTGTCTTGCAGGCCCTGCGGAAAGAAATCAGATCCTGCAGGGCCCTGGTCTCCTGAGACAGAGCGTTCCACCAGGCCGGAGCCATCACTGAAAAGGCCCTGGCTCTGGTTGAGGCTAATCTGACTTCCTTAGGGCCCAGGACCTCTAGGGTGTTGCTATTTATGGACCTTAGGGTCCTCCGAGGGGCATACCGGGAGAGGCGGTCCCATAGGTATGAGGGAATGAAACAGAGTGCTTCTGAAACCACCTTTTGCTAGCAATAACAGCTGCGGAGTGTGGTTCGTGTTCGAATCCTGATTGCAGGCTTCCCATAGGCATCTGACTGGCCACAGGATGCTTGAACTAGATGGCCGACTGGCCTGATCTTGCAGGGCTGTTGTTATAACAAGCGAACATTTTGTCATATAGCAAATATTGGCCGATCTCTTATTACACAGGACTTAATCATTTGGCTGTTTCGTCTTGCTTCTCTTGGGGTAAGGCCAGGCCTAGTTGGGTGTAGCCTGCATGCTCATACAACATGCTCAGAAAGGCATAAAAGTTGACTACAATAGCCGAGAGGTACGCATTCTTGAATATATCAGGAGCAGCCTCGACCTTATTGGAGGATGAGAGCCCTTTCTTCCTAATATAGTCATTTGTTTTAAAACCTCAGCTGCTGTGAAGCTCTTCCATAACTATCCAGAGGTTGGTTCCATCCTCAGCCTGGGGGAGTAGGTTTTGCACCCAGCCCTGAAAGGGGGGCTGCAGTGTGGGGATGGAGGGGGAAAACATAAATTCAGTTTGCGTTTAAAGGCAAACAGACTTAATGTGCGCTTTCCAAAACAGCATGCAAAGAGAAAGACAGCCATCTTTCGAGATTTATCCAAAATCTGGCGGTGCAGTTCTCCGGCTGAGCAGTGTGTAGAAAAATGTGTATGCTAAAGAATAAAGCAAGCATAGAATGCAGGTATTAGTAGCGATATACAAAAATACATATAGATGGAAACGGCTATGTATAGTGAATACTTATCTCCTTTTAAAAAAAATTCACCTATGATTCTTTTCTTTTACTTCTTTATTTTTTTCTTTGTTTCTCTCCCCCCCCCCCCCCCGATATCTTTCATTTCACTCCTTTATTGTGAATAGCATTTTATAGAGGTATAAATAACTGTAAATATGAAAAGAGACAAAATATTCTCTATTTTTTTCCCCTTGGTTATATGTATTTTCTTTTTCTTTTGTATTTTCTTTTGTTGTAAATCTGTATGTTTTCTAATTTGTACTTAAAAAAAATAAAAAATTTAAAAAATACAAAAATACATTATAGCAGGGGAAGTTGCAGAACTGCATATATTAGGCAAACTTGCATGTTAGGAGAAATGTGAAGTTAAAGGGTGAGGAATTTTCAGGCAAAGTTTTTTAAAAAATAAACCACAAAGTAGTAGTAGTAGTAGTAGGAGTAGGAGTAGTATCAGACCAACCACCAGTGGCGTAGCGTGGGTTGTCAGCACCCGGGGCAAGGCAAGTAATTTGCACCCCCTAACCCGTGGATTTGCGCCCCCTAGCCCTAACCCCCAGATGTTGCACCCGGAGCGGCCGGCCCCCCTGCACCCCCCACGCTACGCCACTGCCAACCACTGACCCATAACGGTGCTAGATATGATTTAAAAGCCAACACAACGATTTCCCAAAGCTATTATAATCGGGGGCAGGGGGAAGCCTATAGTTCTCCCAATGCTGTTAGACTGTGACTTCTATCAGCCGCTTCCACCGTGGCCACAAGTCAGGAATGATGGGAGCTGTAGCCCAGCAACATCCTTAGGCCCAGAGGGTGTCCTCTCCTCTTGCAGTCCAAAACATCTGGGACAGAAACGGGGCTAAAGTGAGAAGCTGCCATCTTTTATTATATGATAAAGGCTTTTGGAGGGGGATAAGGCCATGCAGTCAGAATTCCCTTATTGCTGTTAATGAAATACAGTGGCACCTCGGGTTACAGACGCTTCAGGTTACAGACTCTGCTAACCCAGAAATAGTACCCCAGGTTAAGAACTTTGCTTCAGGCTGAGAACTGAAATTGTGTTAGCCCCATTAGCTAAAGTGATACGTCAGGTTAAGAATAGTTTCAGGTTAGGAACGGATCTCCAGAATGAATTAAGTTCTTAACCCGAGGTACCACTGTACACAGTGGCGTAGAGTGGGTTGCCAGCACCCGGGGCAAGGCAAGTAATTTGCGCCCCCTAACCCGTGGATTTGCGCCCCTTAACCCGTGGATTTGCGCCCCCTAACCCTAACCCCCAGATTTTGCGCCCGGTGCGGCCGGGCCCCCCTGCACCCCCCACGCTACACCACTGACTGTACACGTTCTACCGTCTCCATCCTAACACTCACCTTTCAGGCACAACTTTAAAAAATTAAGTAATTTTTAAATGGGTGGGGGTTTTTCTTTCTTTTTTGTTTCCTCCACCCAACACACACTGCAGTAGAAAGTCTTCTAATAGGTGGGTTGTCCTTGTTTTGCTTTTCTGGCAATGCTCCGAAATTTCATTATTGGCCCTTATTTCCTGCTTCGCTCCTGCATACTGGGTCTCTCTCTCTCTCTCTCTCCCTCCCCCCTCCCCCCATGTGTTCGATTCTGATCCTTCCTCGGTTTTTCTATACACAGAAATGCGCCTATTTTTAGCAGCCGTCACTCAGCTCAGTGACATTGCCCTTGGCCTTTAAGCAACAGCCACATCATAAGGAGGGGAGGGGGGAAAAGCTTTTTGCAGTGTGCAAATCTGCTGAGAAGGCACTAAGAGAGGCGACCCTCCAACAAACCCGTATGAATTGATGAGATGAAAGCGAGATTGCTACTCCCGTGGGGAAGGCTGAAGATCAACCAGAGGTCAAGGAGAAGCTCAGAGGTTTCTTTATCTCTCAGGGATATTGTCCCATCATCCAGAAAATTTGTTGTTGTTGTTTAGTCCTTTAGTCATGTCCGACTCTTCGTGACTCCATGGACCAGAGCACGCCAGGCACTCCTGTCTTCCACTGACTCCCGCAGTTTGGTCAAAATCATGCTGGTAGCTTCAAGAACACTGTCCGACCATCTTGTCCTCTGTCGTCCCCTTCTCCTTGTGCCCTCCATCTTTCCCAACATCAGGGTCTTTTCCAGGGAGTCTTCTCTTCTCATGAGGTGGCCAAGGTATTGGAGCCTCAGCTTCAGGATCTGTCCTTCCAGTGAGCACTCAGGGCTGATTTCCTTCAGAATGGAGAGGTTTGATCTTCTTGCAGTCCATGGGACTCTCAAGAGTCTCCTCCAGCACCATAATTCAAAAGCATCAAATCTTCGGCGATCAGCCTTCTTTATGATCCAGCTCTCACTTCCATACATCACTACTGGGAAAACCATGGCTTTAACTATACGGACCTTGGTTGGCAAGGTGATCCAGAAAATAGCCTCCTTTATTTAGATCCGTGGAGTTGGGGGGGGGGGCTACTATATGACCTTCCAGGTGCAGCTGCAACTCCAAACACCACCATCGCTGACCATTGGTGATGCTGGCTGGGGCTAATGGGAGTTTGGGGTGGGGCCCACAGGTTAGCCACCTGGATTTAGGTTTCCAAGCTCCCCTAGCTTCAGAGTTGTCAGCCTGTGGCTTAAAAAATATCTGGTCTGTGGACAGAACCAATGGAGAAGTCAGAACAGAGACTCCTTTCTCTTCGGCATTGGATGTTTCTGTTGGGAGCAAGCCAGCAACAAACCACAGAATAAGCGAAGCGAACTCTTTATTAGAAGAAACAGGATTTCTACACAGGTGTGCCAGGTCTAATGAGCACAACAACTCTTCTTGGTAGATCGTTGCCCCATGAAGAAGTTGTGGAGACTGAAGGTCCCGACCTCCCTAAGTCTCCTCATCTTGTGAGTCTTTCCCAAGCAATCTGAGACTACGTCTGCCTTTGTTCCTACCACTTCATACCTCTCCTGGTCCTGGGAGGTGAGGAGGGAAGGGATTTTGTTGCAGCAGGAGGGGGAACACCCTTGCTTCTCCTGCAGCCTGAGTCATCTTTGCCTTTTGGCCTTCCTCCTCTCCTGCTTCTGATTCTGAACTTCTCTCTGCCACAGACTCTCCCCGCTCACTAAGGCCTGTTTCCTCTTCATCTTCTGGCACCACCTCCTCCCAGTCTGCTCTCAATGACCTCTCGTTGTCCCACCGCCCCTCCCTGGGCTCTGAGTCTTCTTCCCTTGGGGGTTACCCAGTTGCCTCCTACCATTCCTCTGTGTCCAGCTAGTCCATTACAGCTGCCACACCCACCCCCTTGGGTCCCTCCAGCTCAGTATTTTTGGCATCCTGGGGACTGAACAGAACATTCTGCCTGCAAACAGATGCTCTACTACCAAACAGTGGCAACCAGGAGATCGTGCAGTTGTTTAGAGTATGGTGCCGACAACACCAAGGTTGCAGGTTCGATCCCTGTATGGGACAGCTGCATTTTCCTGCCTTTCAAGGGGTTGGACTAGAAGATGATCCTTAGGATCCCTTCCTATCCTAAAATTTTATGCTTCTATAAGTACAAGATGTGCGAGGGTTACAACTGGCGCCGGACCTTTACTAGGGCACGGACATTGGCAGAGTTGCTGCCGCTGCCGCTGCTCTCTTCCTTGAAAATAAAAAGTGCCAACGTTCAGGATAAAAGCACACACAAATTAAATACAGTCTTCATTCATAACAGCCGGTGTGCATTATGCATTTGGGGGCTGTGGGGTTAGGTGGTGTTAGGAAAGGCCTGCGAGAAATGAATGGGAAAATAACCTGGCAGGCTAACAGAGCAGTCGGCCTGAAGGGCTCGGCATTACAGAGAATAATTGGTGCAGGAAACTTCCTTGGCAGAGATTGTGCTCAGTGTTGGCTCCCGTTTTGGAAGCCTTGCCCTGCGAGCCGATGGCTGAGCAAAACCCCATCAAGGGAGAATTCAAGGGCTCTGCTCCGAACACTGAGGTGGGGCTTTATAGAGTGTGTTTTACTGTTTCATTAAGCACAGAGCAGGGTGGGAAGCAAAACAAAAAATCCCAGAGTCCATCAGCTCCTTGCAGGATTCATTGGGCTGCGAATGGAGATGGAGCCCTCTTGTTTAACAAGCCTGTAAATGTCCCCTTCAATGGAAACCAGGAGGCCCAGCGACAAGGTCAGGCGTCCCGCTTGCCAAAAGCCGCTTGCTCTTTTTGTGTGAGCGGAATAACAGGGCAGGCATTGTTCACTGCGGAAAGAGTGGCTGCCACCGCCAGCGCCTTAAGCCCACAAACTGAAGGTTGCTAAGTTCAAATCCCGAGCGCATTCCAAAAACTTTAAGGGTTATCCGAGGAGGGAAAATACCATCTAGAGCAGCTTCTTCTTCTTCATGTAGTCAGTGATCCTAAGAGCATGGGGCACAGGGGAGAAGAGTAATCTGGTCCTGTTCACTTGCACGCTCCAGCATGGAGACTGATGTGCACACAGGCAGTGTCTCAGAATAATGTGCCCTGGAAAATGCTACCAGCCACTGCTTCATATTTTACTTAGTAGTTCTATTGGGGCAGTTGCCTCATGTGACGAGGTGGGGGATCTTCAGGCCTTTGTTGCTGGACTACAATTCCCATCATCTCTGGTCACCAACCATGCTGATGTGGGTAGCGTCCGGGAGAGCCACAGGCTCCCTCATCACTGCTCTTGGTGATGGATGACACATTATAAAACAAACATTAAACATATCGGCGTGCGAGCAAAATACAAACAATTCAAAATACCGTATTTTTCAATCTATAAGACTCATTTTTTCCCTCCTAAAAAGTAAGGGGAAATGTATGCGTGTGTCTTATGGAGCGAATGCAGGCTGCGCAGCTATCCCAGAAGCCAGAACAGCAAGAGGGATTGCTGCTTTCACTGCGCAGCGATCCCTCTTGCTGTTCTGGCTTCTGAGATGCAGAATATTTTTTTTCTTGTTTTCCTCCTCCAAAAACTAGGTGCATCTTGTGGTCTGGTGCGTCTTATAGAGCGAAAAATATGGTGGCCCAGTCAGCCCATGAGTAAAAAGCAAACATGCACACAACTTGCAAGATCCGCTCCGCTGCGTTGGCATTTCTCAAACCGTTTCACCTTCCAGTTTTGGCAACTGGCCCAAAGGATAAAATTGTGGACAATCCAGCACATTTCCGGTTGGGAGGCAAGCGGAACTAGCATGCTACACACAAACAATCGTGCGAGCAGATTAAGCAATGTGAGTGCCAGGGTGCGACTATGCATACATACGGTGGTTTCTTTCCACTTCTCCTTTTCCATACTGAAGATTCTTGAATACGAGGTCTATTTATTTTATTACGATGAATTGCACCTGTCCTCTAGAGTTCAGGGTCCCATGTTATCTCCCCATTTTTATCCTCAAGAAAATGCGGTGAGGCAAGTTAGATGGAGGGCACCTCCAGCCTGGAAGGGTCAGTCTCTTTCTGCAGGTGTATTCTGCAGCCTGCTCTCAGTGGATGGCCATTCAGATCTCCCCCAGATAACCTATTTATTCAGCATTTTTCCTGATTTGTTTCCACCAAGAGACAGTTCAGCTATGTCCGGTGGGTTGTTGTTTTTAGCATTTGTCCTGATTTGTTTGCAGGAAGGTTATGTGACGACGAGCCTTCATCTGGATTTGTCTGTAGGCTGTTTTACACGTCTTGCTATTTTCCACCCGCCCTACACTTTTCAATGTGTTTCCGTGTTATTTTCCAAACCTCAAAATGTTGTTGGTTTTTAAAAATGTGAATCTGCTGTGCTAGGATGAGAGAGAGAGAGCTTTAACTATGCATACCTAAAATTCAAGACGTGCTCGGCTCCCTCTTGAAAAATGCAGTCTGGAGGCCCCCAAAGACTCTCCGACTACCTGAAGGTGAATCCAACTATTTCTATAACTAATAGAGAGGAAAAAAACATTTGAGACTGAGGGAAACAGGGAGAAAGAACCAAGAAAACAGTATTTGCTATCCAGCCAGTGATAACTCAAAACCAGTGGTAACTGGTCCTCTCTGCCAGACTAGCTGGTCTTTCCAGCTATGCTGGTGTGACATAAACAATCACAAGTCTTGAAACAAATGAAAGCAGGACAGATCAGGTTTGGTTACCTGGGACTCTTGCAGCCCAGCAATGATTACAAGGCTCTTTCTTAAGGAACGTTCATACTTCTATTGTGTTTGTATTGTTATAGGGTTTTTTTGGGGGGGGGGCTCCCCTAAATCCTAGAAATTAATAAATGGTAGGATTTTGATTATTTGGGATGTGAAGAGAGAAATACAAGCTGCAGAGCCAATACTACTACTACTACTACTACTACAACAACAACAACAAAAACCCCACAAAACCCTGACCTGGCCAATCTAGGCCCATTAAGGAACAATTTAGGGCCATTTGCAAGAACATTTGCAAGAACAGGGGTATTTAAGGCAGAGCAGGTTGCCTTGTGGTGGCGCTGTGGGTTAAACCACAGAGCCTAGGACTTGCCAATCAGAAGGTCAGCGGTTCGAATCCCCGTGACGGGGTGAGCTCCCGTTGCTCAGTCCCTGCTCCTGCCAACCTAGCAGTTCGAAAGCACGTCAAAGTGCAAGTAGATAAATAGGTACTGCTCTGGCGGAAAGGTAAACGGCGTTTCCGTGCGCTGCTCTGGTTCGCCAGAAGTGGCTTAGTCATGCTGGCCACATGACCCGGAAGCTGTACGCCGGCTCCCTCGGCCAGTAAAGCGAGATGAGCGCCGCAACTCCAGAATCGGCCACGACTGGACCTAATGGTCAGGGTCCCTTTACCAGGTTGCCTTGATAGCTGACCTAGCAGGAGCAAGCCCACTTTAGTCTAGCCGGGTCTACTCTGAATTTTATGAAGTCCCCCCCCGAAGTGGAACCAGACACAAAATGGTCACTTAGGGTGGGGAGGCAGAGCAAGATGCAAAAAACAACGGCTCAGTGGATTGACTGGGATATCCGTTTTGTTTATTATTTTTATCTGTTTATTTGGTTTGGGGGTTTTACAACTGCCATCGTTTACACTCTTCTACACCCGTAGGAATCTGCTTGTCCACTGTGAGAACAGGATGCTAATCCAACAGGGCTCCTTTTATATCGAGACTGGGGTAGTAGGCAGCATACCTGTATTTTTTAAAAATACACTGGAATACTCTACCTGTGCAGGTATACCTTGCCCCATGAAATGTGCCACCTTCCTCACTGTTCCTCACATTATTATTTTTTCATTTTAGCTTTTAAAAAAAAATTAAATATTTTCTTGATATACACAAGTGTGTGCAATGTCTCCCTCTCGTATTCCCCCCTCCCCGTGTTACATTTTTACAAATCAGTTTCATTCGTTGAGACATTGTTAATTACCTTTTCAATCCAGAAGGCTTTTAGTTTATGAGGCAGGCAATGACTTAATGATCTTTTTAAACTGCTGGGTTTTTTTTTTGTAATAGTTTTAGATTTTTTATGAAAAGGGTGAGTATTGCAATATATCAATATATTTATATACAGTATAAACACACACATTGGCGTTATTACAGTTCAAGGATCCAAACATAAAACCCTAAAGTTGGCCAGGAATCTGCCCAAAATACGTGGGCAAAGACAATACAAATATTTTACGGGTGAGGAAAAAGTGAGGCATAAGTGAGACATTACCGCAAGGCACGCCAAGTCAGAGAATGTGTTGGTTTTTTTTGTGCTATTGTGAGTCAAAAATCCTTGCCTACCTACTGCGGATCACCCAAAGATACCAGTAGATCCAGATCTACTTCCTGTCTGCCCAGGTGCAGAGGGATTTATTTATTCAGATGATTTATATGCCACCATTCGTACTGGCTACAGGGTGCTTTGCAAGAAAAACCAGCAGGCAAGAATACATAAAATTCACAAGGATAGCACAGCCCATTTAGAAACGCACAACTATTCACTGAATGATAGTTACTAGTAGCAGCAGTTGCTCCTCCCCCATAAGCATCTCTTGACCAACCACATGAAGCGATAAAGAGATGAAACCAGACACACCTCAGTAGGGAGATATTTCCATATGTAAGGAGCCACCACTGAAAAGGCCCTTCTCTGGGCACTTACATCATCACCATTATTGGTTTATTATTGACTACTGTAATTCGCTCTATGCAGGGCTGCCCTTGAAGCTGTCCCAGAAACTCCAGCGGGTACAGAATGCTGCAGCGAGGCTCCTCACGGGGTCTCTGCCATGGGAGCATATTCACCCAGTGCTTTTCAAGCTGCACTGGCTCCCGGTGTAGTACAGGGTCAGATTTAAGGTGCTGCTTTTGACCTTTAAAGCCCTTCACGGCCTAGGACCCTCGTGCCTACGGGACCGCCTCTCCTGGTATGCCCCACGGAGAGCCTCAAGGTCCATAAATAACAACACCCTAGTGGTCCCAGGCCCTAAAGACGTTAGATTGGCTTCAACCAGAGCCAGGGCCTTTTCAACTCTGGCCCCGGCCTAGTGGAACGCTCTGCCTCATGAGACCAGGGCCCTGCAGGATCTGATTTCTTTCCGCAGGGCCTGTAAGACAGAGTTGTTCCGCCTGGCCTTTGGCTTGGAGCCAATTTGATTCCCTCCCTCTCTCTCTTTCCCCCCCCTTTCTTTTCCTTCTCCTCCTGCGATGAGGCTACATTTTAACATTTTAATGTTCCATTATTTTAATGTATTTTATTTTTGTTTTTAAGTTGTAACCATTCATCTTGTTTTTATTATTGCTTGTAAGCCGCTCTGAGCCCGGCCTTGGCTGGGGAGGGCGGGGTATAAATAAAAAATTATTATTATTATTATTATTATTGGTTACATATATTTGTTTGCTTACTACAAAAAAAAAAGTTTCAAAGTGACTTATAATAATTAAAAAACACCAAAATCTCAAAATACATTATTGATTATAAGAGCTCATCCTGCAATAACATACAAAGGATAAATGGATAAATAAAAACATATTCACCCAGCACCTAGAGGTTGACTGTGATGGTGCCAGGCACATCTCACTGGGCAGAGCATTCCATAATCGGGAAGCCACCACCAAGGCCAGATCTCGTCTTGGCACCCTCTGCATTTTCCTCAAAGGGGGGGGGGATCATGTACCTCCTCCTACCTAGGGATCACCAGGAAAGCCTCTTTAATTTAAAGCAAGGGCAGGCTTTAAAGGTTATCTTACAGATATTTGGGTCCTGAGCTGTGACATGAATAATGTTATTATGTACAACACTTAAGAGAGTTTTCTGACTAAGCAGCCTATCCATTTATCTAAATAACTATAGTAGGTACAAAAATAAATAGGAATAAAAAGGTAAAGGTACCCCTGCCCGTACGGGCCAGTCTTGACAGACTCTGGGGTTGTGCGCCCATCTCACTCAAGAGGCCAGGGGCCAGCGCTGTCCGGAGACACTTCCGGGTCACGTGGCCAGCGTGACAAAGCTGCATCTGGCGAGCCAGAGCCGCACACGGAAACGCCGTTTACCTTCCCGCTGGTAAGCGGTCCCTATTTATCTACTTGCACCCGGAGGTGCTTTCGAACTGCTAGGTTGGCAGGCGCTGGGACCGAGCAGCGGGAGCGCACCCCGCCGCAGGGATTCGAACCGCCGACCTAGGCGCTGAGGGTTTACCAGCACGCTAAACATTACAATCTGGCCAGATCATACATACGGACAGTGGAGGTTTTCATCACTCCCTTAGACCTAATTTGCACTGTACATTTAAAGCTGTATCCTATCACCTTGTACAGTCTTGGCTTCCCCCAAAGAATCCTGGGAAATGTAGTTATTTGAGGGGAACAAGGCTCTCCTAAAAATTATCAGCACCCTTAACAAACTACATTTCTCAGAAGTCTTTGGGGGGGAAAGTCATGACTGTGTAAAGTACAATGATACTGCTTTAAGACTGGTCTTTTTGAGAAATGGCACAAGCCCTACTAGAGCCTTGTTTATTTCTATTTTAATTTAAAGAAATATTTATAAACAGCTGATATAAAATACCAAAGTAGCGTACAACAAAATATTGTGAGTGAAAATAATAATGTGTCAGAAAAACAATACAATAATCATCATTTTTTTAAACGGCTGGCTCATCTGAACAGGCCTCTTGGCATGAAGAGACACCTGAAAACTAGGCTTGTGCCAAACGCCAGACTTTTAATGGAAGTCTTGGCAGACGTTGTTCAAAGCTTTGCAAGTTATTTTCTGCACACAATGAAGTTTGCATGGAGAAAAGGAGATAGAAAACAGGGTTACAATTTAACAGGCTTCCCTTTTACAGAGTTTTTTTTTTTTAAAGGAGAAAAGCACTCTGTGCATGCTCAGAGACACCTTTGCCCAAGTGGCAGCATTTGAAATACTGAGCAAAAATCTTCCGAGCTACAGTTCCTAGCTTGGCAAATGCTTTGCATTCCTACCCAACCCAGCTCAACTCTTCCTTCTTCCCAGCAAAAGGCAACATGAAGCCAAGCCCTCCCCTGCTCATCTCAGTCCAGCAACCAAGTCCTGCCAAGGGACAAAGGCGGGAACGAAGCGTGACGGACACCCAAGCAAGCCAATGCCCGGCAAGATATCCATCCCCACCTCGCCCACTCACCAATCAGCGCCGCCCAGCCCCACAGGGGCGTGGTTCCTTCCCGGCTCGTTCGAGACGAGCGAAGACGAAGAATGCGCCTTCCGCCATCTTGGGTGCGGCGCCCATCGCCTCAGCCTCCTTTCCGCAGTCGTGGTACAACCCGGCGCCGGGCGGGAGAACGGGAGTAGGTGGGCCCGTTCGTGGAGTATATACATATATTTATATATATTAGAAGAAAAACCCACACACAACCCGAAGTCATGCCCTTGTTTCATACTATACTGTAAGCGACAACTCAAGCGGACGCCACGCTCAAGATGGCGTCGGCGTCCTCCCCACCTCGTGCGGGAGACGCGCGCCGTGCGGGGTGACGTCACCGCGCGCTTCTGGGCATGGGCAGGTGGGAAGAGCAGGCTAAGTTTGGCCCCTGTTAGGAGGAGGGAAGCGGGAGCAGGAGGCAGGCTGCTGTGCGTGGGAAAAGTCAAGGCAGGCTCCGGTCTCCTTCTTCTCCCTCCCCCCTTCTCTCCCCACTTCCCTGCCTTTGGGGGCCAGGCCTGCCAGCTTTCCCTTTTCCCTTTTTGCCTGTGCTGGGGGAAGCAGCTGCTGGTGCCATGGCTGCTGAAGACTCCAGCTCCCTGCCCTGGTCCATCAACAAGGATGATTACGAGCTGCAGGAGGTGATTGGTGAGTGGGGGCCGGGCACTTGGAGGGGGGGTGGGAAGGACGAGGAGGCCGGGGGGGGGGTACTGCTCCCTCCCTAGATCTCGCCAGCTAGGCCAAAATGCAAGGAAGAGGAGGGTGGATTTTGCATTTTCTAGGGGGGGGGGCTGCACTTTTGCACTGTGTGTGCGTGTGCCTAGGAGTTGCTCTCCTCCTTCTCCCTCTCTCTCTTGTGTGTTGGGACTCCCGTGTGCAGCATTTGATCCTGCCTTTCAGCTGGAGGAGAGGAGCACAAGGGGGTGTGCCTCTGCCTGGCATTTTCGCGTGTGCACTTGGGAGTGGGAAGGGCTGGCCTCTCCAGGTCCGTGTCAGGGCATCTGACACTTTCTCTGCTCCGCTCTTTCCCCTGAAATCTTGGGCCAAAGGGCCCAGATGGGTTTACAGTGACTGTTTTGTGTCGACAGGGTGGCCTCCCTTGTGAAACGGAGTCCTCTGCCCCCGGGGAGGAAACACTTCTGAGCCAAGCATTGTGGGCACCTTATATGTCGTGCTTGCGGAGTGGAAATTATATCTGTGATGTGTATGTGTATGTATGTATATGTATACACACACACACACGTGTGTGTGTGTGTATAAATATATGTATGGCACACCTTGACCCTTATCTTAAATGTCCTTTTCTGGCCACAAGTCTTGCTGAGGTCAAAGGGGTTGTGAATAGTGCTCTGGATTGCAGCCCGGAAAGAACCAAATTAATGTTGGGAATTGCATGTGTCATGTTCATGCAACGAAAAGGACAGAGTGGGCATTGTGTGCTTACGGGTGTGTGCAGGTTGTGTATATATGTGAGGATGTGTGTCTGGCAGCTCTTAGTGGTGACAGGCAAGCCTCTTTCTTGGAGCTGTGTGGGTGGTGCTGGTGCTTTGGAGGTGGGGGCCTTGCATGTGTTGCGCCTGCCGCACGTGTGCTTTGGTGCTGGCGGGTGACCCAGTTCCGGAAATAATAGTTTTCTGGATGCCTTTTTTTCATTCATCTGGAGGACCATGTGTGTCTCCCGGGAGCTCATGGTGTATGTCAGTTGCATCTGGGGAAAGCTTCAGTATTGGCATTCTTGCTTTTCAAAATATTGTAGAGCTTGCTAGGTGGGAGAGTCATGCTTTCTCATGCGAAGTTGGGGCTAAGGTCTTTGTGCATGCGTGAACATGTGTGCCCTGAGCTGCTTGGCTGTGGTAGATGTATGAGATTCTGTGGAATTTGGAGTGTGCTGAAGTGATTACTGTGGACCTGAGAGATCAGGGCTTAAATCCCTACTCAGCCTTGAAGCTCACTGGCCAACTTTGGGCCAGTCACCATCTCTTAGCCTAACCCACCTCACAGGGTTGTTGTGAATATAAAAGGGGGTGAGCAGAACCATATATGACTCCTTGAGTTCTTTGGTGGAAAGGTGGGATATGAACATAATAAATAAACAAACCTGTGCCTGATTTGGAGGTGAAGGAGCACTTGAGTCGAGTGTTCTCATGCATAATACAATTGTATGCACCCCATTTTGTACACACCTGGATCTTATTTTGCAGGCACACAGCTATAGTTACATGCTACCAGTTCAGTACGCCTACTCCTGCATGTGTGTATTCCTGTACAAAGCTATACAGATGATATCTGTTGGCGTTAGCGCTGTAGGGTTTCCTGGGATCTCTGTCTTCTCCAAAGGGAATGGTGTGTTGCGACTTTGTACTGGGTTGTAGGTATCTGCAGGCCTGCAGCTACTCTCCCTTGTTAATGATGCTCGAGGGATGAGGTGGTTTGAATACCTGTGGTTTGAAAGCTCTGGGGGTGTGGCTCTGCTATCATTTAAGGTTTTTGTAACTGGATCCTTGCTCCCTGTCAAACTTTCTCTTGCTAGAGCTGTGGAGATTCAGGGTGCACAATAGAATTTTCATTTTTTATATTTCCTCTTTGCATCTTTAGTTTGCTGTAACAGACGCTCTTGCATTTCAGTGCTCGGAGGTGCATCTGTAAAGCTCAGGAAGAGGTTAAAACTCTTGAGGAGGTGTTAGCTGCTGGAGATTTGGGGGTCTGTTGCATTGTGGAAGTCATTGTGGGCTTGCAAAGTAAGCATTTTAGTGTTGGTGCAGCCTTGCAAATTTATAATGTATTGCTGAAACAGTGTTTGTCGCCCTTCATCCTGACACCTACTCTTGTGTGGTGACTCTTCTTCCCCGCCTTGGGGTGCGGGTTCATTGGGAGGACATCAGTGTTTGTGACCTTGGAATGGATGGTGGGTCCATAGAGTTGGTGCCCAAAGCTTAAAGGAAGCCCTAGTCCCAAGTCCAAGGAAGTTTGCTATGTATTTGTGACACCTCTGTACTGCTCATCAACCAAGTCCTCTGGTTTTATCAGAATCAGCAAAGTCAGTCTAAAAAAGTGATTGGGCACAAAGCAATCTAAAATTTTTTATAAAAGCATCCTGAAGCCCAGCATGGATTAGTCCCAATGATCTGAAATGTCCCCTCCTCAAAACTATATAATTAAAAGTTATGGGATTTTTTTAAAAAACCAAAAACAGATGTTTAGTTGGCACTGGAAAGACCATAACAGAAGTATCGGATGAGCCTCTCTAAGAAAAATAATATGCAACTGGGGTGCCAACACTGTAAAAGGCCCACCTCCTGGTGACCTCTCACCTTGACTCATTTGGAAAGCTGGAGAAGCACCTCTGCTGAAGATCTATTCTTAAGGGCCAGAGAGGGATACCTGACTGGAAGTGATCCAAGCTAGTCACAAGCTGTTGAGGGCTTTAAGGGTGCTTTGAATTGGGCTTGGAAATCAAGGGTGTGGGTTTTCCAGAAAACTGTGAATGGTAAAATTCTCCTGTGAATTTTTATCAACATTTTCAGTTTGCATTGGAAAATGTTACAATGCCCACCAGAGTGGTCTGATTCAGCGTGTTCGTTCCACTTGCGTTGTTTTAAAAAGCCGAACTTTTCTGAAACTGCCCTGCTTGCCTACCATATTTTTTGCTCTATAAGACTCACCTTTTCCCTCCTAAAAAGTAAGGGGAAATGTGTGTGTGTCTTATGGAGTGAATGTAGGCTGCGCAGCTATCCCAGAAGCCAGAACAGCAAGAGCAATCGCTGCTTTCACTGCACAGCGATCCCTCTTGCTGTTCTGGCTTCTGAGATTCAGAATATTTTTTCCCTTGTTTTCCTCCTCCAAAAACTAGGTGCGTCTTGTGGTCTGGTGCATCTTATAGAGAGAAAAATACGGTAATTTTTAAATTTGCAGTTGGCATCTCTTCTTTGTTACAAACGAACATATAAGATGGAATTTTCCCCATGAGATTTTTCTGTCCCATATCCCTGACTGGAAGCCAGTGCAGGTCACGGAGCCTGGTATGATGTGATACCTGCCAGCCCCAATTACGATAACCCTGGTGCCCCACACTCTAGGCCTGTTGAAGTTTCCAGACCCATTTTCAAAGGCAGCCCCATGCATATCACTGTGCTGCTGTAATAACCCCACTAGGAGGTTACCAGAACCTCATTAACCGTTGTAAGGCTATCTCTGCCCAACTAAAGTTGCAGTTGGCCTGTCTGCCAAAGCTGATGAAAGTGACTGTGCTGAATCCCCAGTTGTCAAACCTCCTCCTTTGGATGGATGGAGCAGAATGCTAACCATGAAATGAGCAGATGAACCACCCACTAGTTCCGCTTCTTGAGATCAACTTGGCAAAGGCTGCACTAACAGCTCCTCTGCCTTGCCTAGGATTGAGGCTCCATTCACTGGCTGTCATTCATTCCATTTCCATGCCAAAGCTGTGGTTCAGAACACCCACCGAGTTACCTGGATTAGATGAAAAGGAGATATAGAGCTGGGTGTCACCCGCATATTGGTGACACACCAGCCCCCACCCTTCGGTGACCTCTCCCAGTGGTTTCATGTAGGTGTTAGGTAGCCCGGGGGATAAAATGGAGCCCTGTTGAACCCCTTGGCATAACTGAGATAGGTCAAGGCAATAATCCCCCAGAGTAATAATTTCTTGAGTCAACCATCCAAGTCAGAGCACCATCATTGCCATGTAGGGCCACTGGGCCCCAAACCAGGCAATCACAAATACTGTGATTGATGGTATCAAAAGCCACTGAGAGGTCCAAGAGAATCAACAGGCACTTTGGTGAGATCTCTGAGAAAGATGCAGCAGGGTGAAGTATGGGGATGGTAGCTGATTACAGGGCCAGAAGGGAATAGACAGGGTGATGGTGATGAATGGTGCTGCAAGAGGGTGCATGCAAAAATCCAGTAGAATGTGAAGGCGGGGGGGGGGGGGAGAGAGATGGGAAGTGAAGACAATGGAAGGCCCATGAGAGCAGTGTGTAGCAAGCACATTAGGCTTGTGAGCATGGGTAGGCAACATAGCGTTCTCCAGATATTGTTGGACTGCAACTCTTATAATTGCTGGCCATTGCTGGTTGAGGTTGATGGGAGTTGGAGTCTTTCAACATCTGGGGAGTATTCTGTTGACTATGCTTGTCCTAGAAGATGGCTTTCCAGGAAAGGCCAGGGATGGAACCATCCTCGTTGCGAGAGTCTTTATCCATGGTAGTGTTGGAGGGAAGTAATAGTGCCACTGTATTCTGCTCTGGTCAGACCTCACCTGGAGTACTGTGTCCAGTTCTGGGCACCACAGTTCAAGAAGGACACTGACAAACTGGAACGTGTCCAGAGGAGGGCAACCAAAATGGTCAAAGGCCTGGAAACGATGCCTTATGAGGAACGGCTAAGGGAGCTGGGCATGTTTAGCCTGGAGAAGAAGAGGTTAAGGGGTGATATGATAGCCATGTTCAAATATATAAAAGGATGTCACATAGAGGAGGGAGAAAGGTTGTTTTCTGCTGCTCCAGAGAAGCGGACACGGAGCAATGGATCCAAACTACAAGAAAGAAGATTCCACCTAAACATTAGGAAGAACTTCGTGACAGTAAGAGCTGTTCGGCAGTGGAATTTGCTGCCAAGGAGTGTGGTAGAGTCTCCTCCTTTGGAGGTCTTTAAGCAGAGGCTTGACAACCATATGTCAGGAGTGCTCTGATGGTGTTTCCTGCTTGGCAGGGGGTTGGACTCGATGGCCCTTGTGGTCTCTTCCAACTTTATGATTCTATGATTCTTTACATTTCTTGGAGGTATCTTGAGGACAGATGGGGCATTCCAAGCCCACCTATTGGTTTGTTGGACTATGGTAGCTGCTGTTATGCATCATAGCTGTGGAAGAATTGCCTCTTGGAAAATACTGGTGACACGGTCTCTCCTTTGAAGACTTCTGAATTCAGGGCTTAGCCTTCTGATATTGCTGGTTGGTTCCTCAGTAGGCTGTCCCATGGCACCCCCTTTGTCTCTTTCCCCTGCAAAATAGTGAGTGACTGCAAACTCTCTCCTGGCTGCCATGTTTATGTGATCAGTACCTTAGAGATAAGGAATTGTGTCACATTCAGTTGGGCTAGTAGTTTGACAAGATAACTGTCCCGTTTTCATCATTCAGAAAAAGCTCCGTGGCTGAGCGTTGGGGTGTCAGCCCTGGCAGGCTCTCATAAGCAAATGAGTCACTTAAAGGTCAAACTCCACCACTGCTATCGTTGCTCTGCTATCTGTCTGTCCTGTTCCTCAGGTGATGGTCTGGAGTTTGCATGTGTGCGCCTGCTGTCCAATCCATGCTGTTTATTTTTAGTGGAGGCAGCAGCAGGTGAATAGGGCTGGTGCCCTTTGTCTGGCTTCTATAGCAATCACAAGTAACATGACTCATTTAAGAGGCGGGGTGGGGTGGGGGGAGGAAGAGGAAAAAGAACCCATAGATTCAAATTTTAGAAGAAGGGGAAAGGGCACTTAAATGTTCCTTTTCCAGCAGCTTTCAAACGCCTTCATTCCCAGATCCGCGTTGGACAGCTGCACCATATCTGTGAGTTAGGTTGAGAAAACTTGGAGCCAGACAAGACAAGATACTGCTCTTCTGGAAATTGCTTTGGATCAAATGCTGTCCGTACTGTAATAGGGAAGTAGGAGCACAAACCTGCCAAAGAGGTCTGCTTCTGTTGAAGCATAGTCGGTCTCTGACATGAATGTTGCAGGCTTGCACAGACAGCTTCACAGTATGAAAAGGGACCAAGTCCCCTGGAGCCAGTGTCTGATGCAAAGATGCTGAGCTTTATGATGCCATCACTGCTTAGGAAAGGCGTACAGTGTGATGCCAATGCTCTGCTTCTCCACTGCCTTCAAGGGGGGTCAAATGAAGTGGAGCAGGAGGCAGGGAAACCCTGATTGGGATTGGATGGCTTGGCTGCTTCAGCTAAGTATTACTGAAGATGCCTCAGCTGGTGGCAGCTTGCATGTCCCATGTAATGTGTAGTTTGGTCGTAAGTGGTTGCTGCTAAGTTGGGTCCTATTTCCTTTGTTGTTGTTGTTGCTGTTGTTTAGTCATTTAGTCATGTCCGACTCTTCGTGACCCCATGGACCAGAGCACGCCAGGCACTCCTGTCTTCCACTGCCTCCCGCAATTTGGTCAAACTCATGCTGGTAGCTTCGAGAACACTGTCCAACCATCTCGTCCTCTGTCGTCCCCTTTTCCTTGTTCCCTCCATCTTTCCCAACATCAGGGTCTTTTCCAGGGAGTCTTCTCTTCTCATGAGGTGGCCAAAGTACTGGAGCCTCAGCTTCAGGATCTGTCCTTCCAGTGAGCACTCAGGGCTGATTTCCTTCAGAATGGATAGGTTTGATCTTCTTGCAGTCCATGGGGCTCTCAAGAGTCTCCTCCAGCACCATAATTCAAAAGCATCCATTCTTTGGCGATCAGCCTTCTTTATGGTCCAGCTCTCACTTCCATACATCACAACTGGGAAAACCATAGCTTTAGTTTCCTTTAATTTTATTTGTGTAGCTGAAGCCATTACAAAACAAGATGCGCGAAACAAAGCAAAATGTACTATTACCCAGTTAAAATTGTGATTAAAACTGGGCATTCTGTCAAATAGAAAATTATTCCACTGAAGAATTTGACTTGTTGTCCCCACAAACTTCCCTCCTTAAAAATGCTGCTCTGGTAAAGAACTTCTGGGAAATGATTTATAACGAGATGAAAAAGATGTTGAAATATACATTTTTTAAAAAACCAGAAGCATTTTTACTTGGTATTACAGGTCAGGCTATTAATAGGCAGGATGTCAAATTGTTTTTATATGCAACAACAGGGGCAAGAGTATTGTTAGCCCAGAAACGGAAGCAAGAAGAAATTCTGACGAAAGAAGAATGGCAGATAAAATTAATGGACTACGCAGAATTGGATAAAATGACAGGAAGGATTCGAAACCTGCAGGACCAGAGATTTACAGAAGACTGGAAGAAGTATATGAACTATTTGAAGAGCAATTGTAATCAACAAATTACGCTAGTAGGACTACAAGAAGTTTTGTAAGGAGAAAAGAATAGAGATATTAGTTATGAGATTTAAATGTAATATATATAAAATGCTGCTCTGAAGGCAAAGCAGGTCGCCTTTTCAGAAGTGTGTCCCTAAGAAAAGTTAGTCAAGTGCCCCATCGGTCTTTCAGCTGATAGTTTTAAATCTTTGGACAAGGCTGCTCTTAGGTCCTCGTAAATGGGTCAGACAAATAAGTAGCTAGGTAAATTTTCAGGCATACCCCCCCCCCCCCCGCCGGACAAGCTCTGTCCCCATACAGAATCCAGCGATGGCGTCCTTCAGCTATAGCAAAATGTATAGGTTGGAATCGCAGAGATGTAGAAACATTTCTCCATTTAAACATTTGTCATGTTTGTTACATAGTAGGGATAAGGAGTCTGAATCGGGACTGATTATTTTGGCGTGTGTTCGCTCTTTTTTATGTAATGAAGTGTAATGAAATAATTAGTAGGGGAAGAATCATATTAATTTATTTTTCCTGTAGACTGTCTCCCTTGCAACTGGCTGCTGGTCTACAAAGATTGCTTCAGGATTTTGGACTGCGTGTTAAAACACATGTTGACAATTGGGCGAGAAGAATGGGCTTGTTCTTATTTTCGTCCTTCTTACCTTCTCCCCCCTCCCCTCTTGACCCTCGAATTCCTGAAAGCACTGAAATACTCAACCGTTGGAGGCTGTGACTAAAAGCTCTGCAACGAACTCGTGTATTTCATAAGAGGGAAGGTGAGAGGTCATGGATCTTGCGGGTGAGATAGGGCAGAAAAAATCCCAGGTCTTTTTCCATTTTGTAAATTTGTTAGTAACAATGAATGGATGCTAATTGGAAATATTACGCAAGCTTGGCAGTTCCAAATGGTTTTGCTTTGACAAGTAAAATAACCTGGCTGAATTGGATAACACTCTAAGGCAAATGGTTCTCAAAGGGTGTGGCAGGATACAGTGTTAGAAACTCACATTTTTTGTTTTCCAATGTATTTCTTATCAATAAAAAACTCAGTGTGGCACAAGTAATCTTTTGTTCTGTAGCTCAGAAAAAATGGCTTGAGCAGCACGGTTCTAGAAATTACCACTTTTGTTCTAGAAATTACCAGTTTTGCCGTTCAGAATTTTCTAGGAAACCCGCATTCCTGGTGTTGTGTTTCTTTTCCCCTCCACTGTCTTTTTGTTATGCTCAGTTATGGGGGGAGAGAAAACCACTTTCACTCTACCCACTCACCACTTCCCACCCCCTTCCCATCCATGTCCTGTAGCTTGTACAGTATATCTAACCGCCAATAGTGTTTTTTTTGGGGGGGAGGGGGATATTGGAGTTATTGGTGAAAGGCCTTAAACCTTGCACCAGTATGCAAATGGAGCATCGGCTACCTTTAAGTTGGCAAACTGCTAATGTTGCTGCTCCAAATCACATTGATACAAAACACTATTACTAGGAAACTACTTTGTGGTTTCTCCCCTCCCCTCCTTTTTTTGGGTTAAAAAAACACTTCCTCATGCTGATTCTTTGCCTGAAAACCACCCACGGAAAACTCTGGAGTTACTCTAGTGGGCATTGTGCCATCCTGCCACCGCTGTTTGCTGAATGCTTTAAAGAGAGAGAGAGAGAGAGAGAGAGGAAATCCCCTTGTGAAATGTCCTTGCTTTTGCTAGGGCCCAAAAGAGGAAAAAATCTATTACTCAGCACGGGTCTGATTCATTCCATTTACAAGGTATGCATTATATCTGTGTCATGATCTGGGATTAGCCTGGAGTGACTAACAGCTGCAGCGTCTCTGTGGACTTAGATCGGAGATCCTCTGCATGTGAAGACAGCAGCTGTTGGTGGAGGCAAAGATTATAGCCTGGGTTGCGTCTATTCCTTTCCCTGTATGGTTTAGTGCAGGGGGGTCAGCAAACTTTTTCAGCAGGGGGCCGGTCCACTGTCCCTCAGACCTTGTGGGGGGCCGGACTATATATTTTTTTGGGGGGGGAGGAATGAATTCCTATGCCCCACAGATAACCCAGACATGCATTTTAAATAAAAGGGCACATTCTACTACTACTACTACTTTATTATTTGTACCCCACCCATCTGGCTGGGTTTCCCCAGCCACTCTGGGCAGCTTCCACAAATAAATTTGCAGAATTTAAGTTTACATCACAGGTAGAATTATTCTTTTGCTTTGGCACTTGAAACTTGTGAGCACAGCTCTGGATATGTAACACTGCATTTTAGTTGGGTTCAGATTTCTCCTTTGTGGTGAAGTCAAGGCTGCTTTGCTTTAAGGTTTCCAGAATCAGGGCTCAATGAAGTATTGCAAGGGAGGGAAGCAAAGTGACTGAGCTGCTCTGGTGCCAGCCAGAATAGCCAGACCAGCTGTAGCCTGAGGTGGAACTGTCTTGCCTGGGAGTGGAGCTGGGAGGGACCTTTTTAGCTACTGCACCACCTCAACCATATTGATGCTTTGCCTATGGAGTGCCTTGCAGTCGAGCAACAAAGGATGCCAGTTGCTGGAGCAGCAGAGACTTTCCATGCTTTATCCCCAAGAAAATCCGTGCCAATTAAAAGGACATAAAGTATTAACATTATTTTTTTTTAATTCAGTGACTAACAATCTTCAGCTACTGACATGAGATTTGTGGCTTTATGTTGCTTAGTCTTATTTGATCAAGGCTTGTTTCCTTCGGTTACTCAACGAGTAAGATTTGCTTCTTGATGTAGTGGCTTAAATACCAGATGTGTGCGTTCTGTATGCTGCATCTCTAACTGGATGATCTGTGAATATGCATTTCAGCATTCTCCATGTAGTCATTTCCCTTATTTCAATATCCTTACAGCAAATCTTTGCTGTAAATGGACGCAAGAATGTCAATTTGCACCAGCCTTCTGTTCCTCACGGTGACCGGCAAGGTGCATCTGGGAAGCCCACAACCAGGATATGAAAGCAATAACCTCCCCAGCTCCCAGTATTTAAGAGATACACTGCTTTTGAGCCAGGAGGTTTTGTTTAATCATCATGGCCAGTAGCTACTGTGCTCCCATGTATGTTTTTGTCTTCTTTTCTCGCCACAAAGTACCTTTGTTGTTTTGTTTTTTAGGAACAGTTTGTTAAGGCTTTCCATATCAAAGAAATACAGACAACAAAAACCCGGAGCATATATACCTATACACTTGGTTACAGCAAACGTAAGACCAAAACAAGCAGACAGCAGAAAATCTCCCGCAAATATACAATACGTAAACACATGAACAAATAAACACTCCGTGAAGCAATAAAAGGAGCTGTCTTTTATGTAATTAACTAGCTAAGCATAACAAGAAGGGAAAATAATTAACTCAGCCAGCCTATAATAATAAAGCAGTACGAGTTGATGGAGGAAGCCAATCACCCTCTTTGACCGAAAAATATTTAATAAAACTAAACCATTTCACATAAGACTTTTTCCCTCCGTGAACTCTTCCTTTCCCTCAATTGACAAGTTTTTACATAAGGGCCACCAACCAAATATGAGAATAGCACTCCCGTATCAAATTTGCTGTTACTAATCTCAAATATTGTGCTACCACTATACAGGCTGCAATTACAAAGGGAAATGATATAATAAAAGTAAAGACGGAAACAAATAAACCAATAAACTCTTATCACCACATAGTTGAGAAGGTTTCCCTCCCTATATGCTAACAGAAGCCGCACTGTCTGCTGAGTGACACTTGGACGCAGCCCCACGTGGATGATGCTTACCAGATTGCCCCTGCCTACGTATTTCACACTCTCACAGAATTCTTCCTTGTCATACTGTTGCTGCCTTTGTATTAATGGATTTTGAAATGAGTTGGTGCAGTTGGCATGCAGAGTCTCTACCAAGAATCGAGGCACACTCATTCATGTTTTGTACAGCATATCAAATTGGCCGCCATGTTTGGTTGAGATTCTCACTCATCAGCTTATGCCAAAAATATAAGAAGCCGTACTCTATAGCTAAAGCCAGCAGGCTTATGCTTTCAAGTCCAAGATTCCATTGTATTTGCTGACATTTATATGATGTCTCCCTTTTGCCATGGATCCAAATATGACATGGAGTTCCCAGGTAGTCAGTCAACAAGGTGCTGGCAAAACGTGGGCTTGCTTACCTTCAGTGTGGCCATTGCTTCATGTTCCTTTAGAGTTTAGGCTGTACCCTTAGACTGACCTAGAACCTAAGGAGAACCCTGCTAGACCAGTCTAGAGGCTGATCTAGTCCAATATCCTGTCCTTATGGTGGCCTATGGGATGCCCATGAGTTAAATACACATTTTTTTAGCCTTCAAGGTGCCACAGGGCCTTGCTTTTGGCCAAAATGCAATGATACTCTTGTTGATCACTCCCACAAAATGACCTTTTTTGCCCCAGTGGTCCCGTCCCACTTTTGTGTAGAGCATTGTGTGAAAACCCAATGTACATGAGCCTGAACAGCAGATTGATATCTGGGAATCATCCTGGGCCTGCGCATGGTGGATTTTGTGTGTCCTATTGATACATTAAGCCTGTAGCATCGTGGTGGAGCAGCATGTTGAGTAGTTGGGAAGCAGAGGGAGGGTACATAAGTCTTAGGCATGTGGAGAAAGGAAGTGGGTATGTTTAGCCTGGAGAAGAGAAGACTGAAAGGTGACATCGTAGCCACCTTCAAATGTCTAAAGGGCTGTCACATGGGAAATGGAGCAAGTTTGTTTTCTGCTGCTCCAGAGGTAGGACCTGAAGCAATGGATTCAAATTACAAGAAAAGGGGTTCCAACTACAGTGGTACCTTGGCTCTCAAACGCCTTGGTACTCAAAACAAGTTGGAACCCGAACACTGCAAACCTGGAAGTAAGTGTTCCAGTTTGCGAACGTTTTTTGGAAGCTGAACATGCTCCGTTTTGAGTGTTACACTTCCAATTTGAGTGCCACATTACCGTTTTGGGTGTTACACTGAAGTCTGTCTATTTTTTTCCATTTTTTTGCGTTTTTGTTACAGCAGTTCAGCTACTGATTGATTGATTGATTGTGTGACTGCAGTACATTGTTTATTGCTTTCATTTTATGGACCAGTGGTCTTGTTAGATAGTAAAATTCATGTTAAGTTGCTGTTTTAGGGGTTGTTTTTAAAAGTCTGGAACGGATTAATCCATTTTGCATTACTTTCTATGGGAAAGCATGCCTTGGTTTTGGAACACTTTGGTTTTGGAATGGACTTCAGGAACAGATTAAGTTTGAGAATTAGGGTACCACTGTACGGAACTTTCTGACGGTAGGAGCAGCTCGACGGTGGAACAGACTTCCTCGGATGGCCATGGGCCCTCCTTCCTTGGAGGTGTCCAAGAAGAGGTTTGATTGCCATCTGTCAGGGATTATTTAGCTGTGATTCCTGCATTGGAGGGGATGGATCTTTGGGTCTCTTCTGACTCTACAATTCTGTTATTCTATTATTCATTTTCTCTTGCTGTGGGGGAGCCATCGGGTAAGAGCTTCATTTGAATCAGGCCTAAATTGCTGCAGACTAGCACAGCTATCTCTCTGGAATTCAAGGAGCAATTGGTAGATGTGAAGAGGAAATGGTTCAGCTCTCTGATCAATTAATCAAATTGAGGCTATTGCACAAGGGAATACAGAGAAGAACTTCATTGACTGATACTTCAGAAACCTGCACATTAGAGGCAGGAGTTAGTGAGTAAGCTTGAACTAATATATTACCCCTTTCCTTCTGCTTGTTCTTATTTGATGTAAAGTGAAATCTATATTAATATATTTAATATCTGCTATGCAGTGTAAGGGTTTGCAGCCTTTGGAGACTTGTGGAGACAATTCTATGAGCAGAATTGCCTTCCTTCCATGCAAGTCTTTGCTTATATGTTTCTATATGCAATACGTTGTCCATTCAGGAAATACGGTAGTTATTATATCTGATGGGTTTATTTAATCTCTCCCCTTCCTTAACCTGCTAGGTTATTAATACTTCAACTGGTGATTTAATGACCAAAATCATTAGGTGTAATTGCATTTTTTTTAAAAAAATGTTGTCAGGCATGTTGTTTTGTTTTTCAAACAAACAAAATAGGATGGAAGCAAGGTACTACTAGGGAGGCAGTGCTGAGGAAAGTTTGGAAAGAAGACAAGTAAAGCAGGGGATATGATAGAGGTGTAAAAAATGATTCACGGGTGTAGAGAAAGCAGATAGGGCATAATTTTCCTCTTCCTCTTATAATACCAGAACTCAGGGCATTCAGCGAAGTTGAATCTAACAGAGCTGCTCTTATTTTCCTACAGCAATGTATTTGACTAGTCAGAAGAACCGGGAAAACTAGCATTGTTTGGAAGAGAAGAATCGCTAATGAAAAAAATAACAGGATTGATGTATAACAGCTGAATCTAGTAAAGGAAATTAGGTGCTAGAACTCTTGCATCATATTTTTAAATACTTGTGTACTAAACCCAAACATTTTGCGGCTTGTGACAGGCCAGGAAAATTATTAGCTCATATGCTGGCAAATTGCTTTTGGAAAGAGTCGGTTCCCCCCGTCAAGAAAAGTACATAATGCACTGGCTATGAGCAATAAAGAAAACTGCGCAATATATGCTGGCATATTAATAACACCCCACAAAGGTGCCACTAGAATAGCCATATTATTTCATAAGCTTTTTATTCTGCTTTTCATGTGGACCTTACAAAGAGGTTTATTGATGGTCATTGTTACAAGAATGTCAAATAGAAAAGACAAATGTTTTTGTTTTTAAACGAAGCCGGTATCTGTTTCTTCTATTCCCTCAGGGCAAAGAGAGCTCTTCAAAAGCTTCTGTGGTGGAAATTGGGGAAGGCAGGAGCCACTCTTAGGAGCTGGGTGATGGCAGCTCACCAGGAGGCTTCTGCTTTTTCTCTGCGCTCCTCAGGGCGAGGTGATTTCTATTTTAAAAAGCAGCCATATTAACAGTTTCTTAGGCTGCCTACACACCATACATTTAAGGTACAGTTAAAGCGCACCCCCCTCAAATTACCCTCAAAGAACTGTAGTTTAGGAGGTGCTGGGAATTATAGATCTGAGGGGTTCCCAAGATCCTTTGAGGACTGTAAAGACATGTATCATGTTTACACATCTTAAATAACATGGCTTAAATATCCCATAATTAAGAGTGGACTGTTGAAGAGCTTATGGAATCAACTCAGCAAAAATAAAGCAATATGTTTATTAAAAATACTTCAAGGTGTTATGGTAAAATCTGGGTGTGAGGCTGCTCTGCCACCCAGCTCGTCGGACTAAGTCCGCGGGTCCCTGCGGAGGAAAATGAGCTCAGCCGGAGACAGGAGCAAGCTGCAGAAGATCCAAGTTTATTGCGCAACAGGTTCAAGGCGAGATTGAACCGTGAGAAAGGGGTGACATGAACTTTTGAAACTTCCCTCCATGTCCCAGAATACAGTGCAAAATACATCCCATTTACATCATGAATACGTTAAGAAGAGGTTGGGTTACACAGGATTAACATATGGAGGAGGGAGGGAGGAATATGCAGAGCTGGAGATATGCGCAGATAAGCACATCCTGAGTACCTGTGATGAGAAGACAATGGTCCATGTACACATATTCTGCCACCTGGCATTGCCCGGAGGAAAGGCTTGGCAGAGTGATTTGACAGGATTAGGGTCTTGACACCTTGCTTGAGGGATTATGGAGGACAGGGGAGGTGTCATGGAGTCCTAGAGAAATTGAGCAAATTGGCACGTTGATTTTCTATGAATTTTATAGATTTTAGTCCCTTTTGACATTGACAATTGGAAATAAATGGATATATTGTAGCGAAGAAGAAGGTGAAGAAGACATGCCCCCCCTCCGTATCAAAGGCTTCTGGCCATGATGGTTTTAAGCTATGGTTACCATGAAGTGTGTGTTTGATATTTTGAAACTCCACTTAATGGAAGTGGGTGAGCATAGTAGGAAATACGAAGGGAAACTTCTAGAAGAGAGCCTTCCTCAACATGGCGCCGTTTGGACGTTGTTGGACTCCAACCCCCTCAGTCCCAGCCAGCATGGGAATTATAGTTCGACAACATCTGAAGGGTGCCAGGTTGGGAAAAGCTGGCCTAGAATCATGGACAGGAATTTGAGTAATACCGACAGTGAAGCTAGAGAAAGAGAGAGGTCATGTGGCGTTTTATTGTCCTCTTTCTCTGAAGCCATGGCTATAAAATGGTGGCAGCCATCTTGGATGTGGCGGAAGGGCCTTCAGCCCGAGAGATGAAATTTCCGCCCTTTCAAAAATTAAGGGCAGAGGGCTAAATGAGGATTGTAGAGAAGCGGGGAGTGAGTTGAGGGCCAGTCCTGGAAAACATTTACGGAGAAGCCTTTTCTCTTCTGCACATACGGAAAGCAACTCATTGAGAGAACGAAGGGTTGAGAAATTTCTTCAGGAATTCCTTCCCGCCCCCAACACAAATCAGTGTGTGATTCTTCCAGTCACATACTGTTAAGAAATAATGTGATGCATATTATTTCTTAACAGTGTGGCACAATGACACATATGTTGTGACAAGACAGAGGGAGAGATTTGTGTCACTGTCAGCTGAAATATGGAAACTTTACAAGAGGCTTGCAGTTCTGAGGAGAAATTGACATAAAATAACACCCCAGTGTCGTTTGACTCATTGAAAAGTCCACACAGTGTGTAATACCATTAGTGATAATTGTTGCTTTTGGGGGGGGGGGGGAGTTGTGGAAGGATTTTATCCTACATCTAAGGAAAAGTATGAGATATTGGAGAGCCTTGGCAAAATGGCGCAAATCTGATTAACCTGCTCTTGTATCTTCAGAATGACATAAAGCTTGAAATCCCTGAAGGATATGCTGGGTTTCTGTGGCATTTAGGAGCACAATAAGCAGAGTCCTAGTATGTTAACATATTAGAATCTGTATGAGGTCCGTCATTAAAAAATGAAAACTTCTTAATTTCAGTTGAAAGATACTTTCTCGGTGATACGTCTTGATACGTTGCCATGGTAAAAAATGATGAAATGGTTACGGACTTCAAACCAGTTTTGGACGATCTATCACCCAGCCCTATTGGATATATGTAGCCACAGTACAAGTATGTGGAAGGAGGTCTTCCACAAACTTATTTGGGAATTAGCTTTATCTCATGGTTTGCCCTGAAGTTGCAGGTTTATGATTTTATAAGGTAACCCTCCGAAAAAGTAGATTGAATGTAGATTGAATGACTCCCAGCTGCTTAAATCTGTTTATTGAAAAGAGACGTTGGCTCTTAAACCATTGCTTTCGACTAACCCCTCTGCCCACCTGCTACACTGCAAGGAACAGCATTTATTGTTTGAAAAGCATTTTTTAGAAGGCAAAGTACTCTATTATTTTTCTGTCTTAGCCCAATGAGATATGGTCACAAGTTCCTGTTTTACTAATCTCCAGTCCTGACCACTACAAATGTAGTTTTACTCTGGTGCAAGTTTGTCAGCCCTTTGCCTGGACAGCTCCTGGCAATTGAGAAGTGTCTTCAAATGACACAGTTTTGAAAACTGCTGGGGTAGTGGCCCACTAGCCAATTAAAATATTATTTATAACTGGCCACTAATATTTGGAGAAGGGGCAGTTCAGAGGCAAAGGAGGAATGGGGATCCCATTTTGACTACAGCAGTTCCTGTTTAATAATAAAAATAATAAAAAAGCATTGAGCCACAGTAAGATGAGAAGTGGATACAGTGATCGTAGCGTTTATTATGGCATCTTCCATCAAGACAGCTGCAGGCGATTAAGGAGGAATGGTGTACCATTCTGATCTGGTCGCTGTGTGCTGGAAATGGGACTGCAGAATTGCTTTCCCTCCATCCCAGGGAATTAACGCTGAATAGTTTGGGTGCCCTTTAAATTGGCCCAGGAGGGAGCCTGGCCGAAGGGAAAGGAAGGAATATAATTGCTCGTTTTCAAATGGCAAATCTAATTTGAACATGTTAATAGTGCTGCGAGTAAATAAACACACGTGGCAAAAGGCATACGGCTCTTGTCACTCTCTCACTCGCTGCTTTCCAGAGCTGTCAGTAGCAAGGGGGCACATGTAGAGGGTTATGTTGTGGTGTGTGTGTGTATAGATATACCTAGGTCATCTCTCAGATATTAGAGTTCTTAAAAGGCATGGATAAAAACAGCTTTAAAGCCAGTGCAACCACTCTCAGTCCTGTGTCCAGAATAAAAATGAGCAAAATAACTGAATAGTTTTCAAGACCTGAGGTTGTGCAAATGATATAAAGGTGGGCTGAAAGTGTTTTGGGGCGGAGAGGGGAATACAGTAGCAGAAAGTTCAAGAGGGAGAGAAATATTTTGATGGTTGGGATGAGAAACATGCAGGACTGTTGCTAGGGGTTTTCTGACTTAAGTTTCTGGACTTTGTGTTTGCTTCAGTCCTGAGAGCTAGAAACCCCACTCAGGTTCTGAGGACGCCAAATCCTATGTTAGTTTGCATTGGGAGATTTGCGCATTGCATTGCCTCAGTGTGGGTCTCCTTTGCTAAAGTGGTGACCATCTGGGAAGTTTATGAAATTCAGGACTGGTTAGCTTCAGCAGCAAAACTGTTGTCAAGTCAGCTTGGCCTTGTAAAGGGTGAGAGAGAAGACTTTGGGAAGCTTTGCCTCCCCTTTCAAAAAACTGTCCCTTGCCTCACAACAGCTTCCTCATTGTCTCCTCATTGTAACCTTTCACTCTTCTTGCTATTAGCTATGTGGTTTTGGTATGCTGTGTCTGTAGTGATACCTTCAAACTTGTTCTGCCTCTCTTGAGGAATGTTACAATTTAAATTCCATAGCAGCTCAGCCATCCCAGGAATTGCAGCTATGCCTTTATTAACGTTTTTCTTAAGGCAGCCTGGCGATCCGCCTTAAGTTTGGTCTGGAAAATCCATGGTGTGCCACAGTCGCTGCCAAAGTGAGAATTCGCATGTGTGTCTTGTTGCATTATTATTTTTTAATACTTTGGAGAAGGTCATCGCTAGCAAGTCTCCTTGTTTGCTCTGCAACCTAATAGTTGGGGGGCGGGTAAGAATGGATGTAGTTGGGAGCAAGTGAGATATGGAGCCTTGCATTTAAATCAGGCATGGGCAAACTCAGCCCTCCAGGTGTTTTGGGACTACAACTCCCATCATCCCTAGCTAACAAGACCAGTGGTCAGGGGTGATGGGAACTGTAGTCCCAAAACATCTGGAGGGCCGAGTTTGCCCATGCCTGATTTAAATTCTGGCCTGGTAGCCATAGCTGAAAAAGCAATTGCATGCTGACATTTGAGCTGGCTACTGGAGAAGAAATGGAGGGCCCATCAGAGAAGTGCAACTGGCTTCTGCAAGAGGGGTGGAGTTACTGGCAGGCTAGTAATTTATCTTTTTTTTTAAATCTTTTATTTTTAAGCAGGACTATGGGGTTCCTGTAAGTTTGTGGGCAGAATATGCAATTTGAATATGCCAACAGTGTTCAAAAGCAGCACTATTTGTGAATGTATTTAAACAAAGAAAACCAGTGTGGTTTATTGGCTAAGAGTGTTGGACCAAGACCTGGAAGGGCAGGGTTCTAATTCCCACTCTGTCATGAAGACCTCAGCCTGACCTACCTCACAGGGTTGTTGTGAGGATAAATTGCAGGGAGGGAGAAGCACACGCACCACCTTGAGCTCCTTGGACGAAAGAAGGGCCCATAAATGTAATAAACTAATAGAATTCAAAAATGTAGTTGTCAATATTTCAGACCTCTCCTCGCAAAAAGATGCTACTTCGGCAGCATCCTTAGCAGCTTCTTCCTAACTTTGTATTTTTCTGTGTTTTCTCTGCCAGGCAGTGGAGCAACAGCTGTGGTGCAAGCAGCCTATTGTAGTCCGAAGAAAGAAAAGGTGGCAATCAAGCGCATCAACCTTGAGAAATGCCAGACCAGCATGGATGAGCTTCTGGTACAAAAATCCCATCCATCTTCTTCCACAATTCATTTTAGGGTCTATAAATCACTGTTGCTCTGTGTTGGCGGAGGAGTGTCCCCCGCTGTGCAGGCAATTTGTTAGACTCTCCGTGGCTGTGCTGGGTTTTTGTGGGGGGGTTTTTGTTTTTGTTTTAAGGAAAAAGTTGAAGACCTCATGACTGTAAGCAACATTTGAAAAAGTGTTAAAATCTTGTGGTTGCTGTCTCTCTCTCTGTGTGTGTAGGTTTCCTGGATTTGTGGGTAGGATTTCACCCTTGGATTGCATAGGAGAAAGCTGTACAATTGCGGGAAACAAAAAGATGGAGGGGGGGACGACTTGATCAGTGGTAGGAAACTATTTTCACGTTGAGGGCTGCTTTCCATCATGAGCAGCCTTGTATTGGCTGTGTGGCATGGGGGTGTGTGGCCAGAGGCAAACACTGGCATGGCTTCGGCCCAGTGTACCTGAAGGAGCGTCTCCACCCCCATCGTTTTGCCCGGACACTGAGGGCCAGCGCCGAGGGCCTTCTGGCGGTTCCCTCACTGCGAGAAGCCAAGTTACAGGGAACCAGGCAGAGGGCCTTCTTGGTAATGGCACCCGCCCTGTGGAACGCCCTCCCACCAGATGTCAAAGAGAAAAATAACTACCAAACGTTTAGAAGACATCTAAAGGCAGCCCTCTTTAGGGAAGCTTTTAATGTTTAATAGACTATTGCATTTTAATATTCTGTTGGAAGCCACCCAGAGTGGCTGGGGAAACCCAGCCAGATGGACGGGGTATAAATAATTATTATTATTATTATTATTATTATTATTATTATTATTATGGCAGTGGATGTGGCTCTTACATCCAGACTAGGTCTGGGCGATACCAGGTTTTCAGCATCACAATATTGGCATACCTTGGTTCTCGAACGTAATCTGTTCCGGAAGTCCATTCGACTTCCGAAACGTTTGAAAACCAAGGCATGGCTTCTGATTGGCGCAGGCAACCCGTATACAAGAGCCGACAGCCACATTGGACGTTTGGCTTCTGAAAAACGTTCAAAAACTGAAACACTTCCGGGTTTTCGGTGTTCGGGAGGCAAAATATATGAGTACCAAGGCCTTTGAGAACCATGGTACGACTGTGTATCACCAGCTAAACATCGCATTATACTGATATATCATGAAGTCTGAAATAAAGATGGAATTATATAGAGGCAAACAGGAGCGCTGGGCGATATCTGGTTTTCAACATTGTGATGTATCACCAGCTAAACATTACAATATACTGATCTTTCACAATGCCTGAAATAATGATGGAGCTATGTAGAGCCATTGGCCAGCTTCACGGTTTTCTCTGCATCATGATTTTTGCATAGTGCACACACGCAAACCATGATTTGCCATATATTTACCGGACAAAAAATTATGAAACTGCTATCATGATATGGACTTCAAACCGGTTTCGGACGATATATAGATATGTTGCCCAGCCTTAATCCTAGCCACGGAAAAGGGTTCTGTGCCCCTACCCCATCTTAGCAAGTAAGGAATATTATCATAATTCAAGGGATACGGGTTAAACCACAGAGCCTAGGACTTGCCGATCAGAAGGTCGGAGGTTCGAATCCCCATGATGGGGTGAGCTCCCGTTGCTCTGTCCCTGCTCCTGCCAACCTAGCAGTTCGAAAGCACGTCCAAGTGCAAGTAGATAAATAGGTACTGCTCTGGCAGGTAGGTAAATGGCATTTCCGTGCGCTGCTTTGGTTCGCCAGAAGCGGCTTAGTCATGCTGGCCACATGACCTGGAAGCTGTACGCGGGCTTCCTCGGCCAATAAAGTGAGACGAACGCCACAACCCCAGAGTCGGTCACGATTGGACCTAATGGTCAGGGGTCCCCATTACCCTTTAAGGACACATTGCTGCCAGGAAAAAGCACTTGAGAGTGTGGAACAGGGCCTGTGAAAGGTTGCAAGACCAAATGGAGGGGCCTGGAGGAACACATTCCTTCCCCCAGACTGTGAAGTGTTTCCTGCACTGCCTCTCAGGGAGTGAGACCACTCAGTTTTGTGGGCTTTAGTTCCACTGCAACTGTGAAGTAAGTTGTTACAGGTCAGATCTGGTTCAGGTGTATACAGGTTTGGGAAGTGATTTGATCCCTTAAAGATGAATTACATTTGCGGTGCCTGTAAAGGGGGGGGGGGATGGCACAATGCCACCGGTGGAGAGGCTGCCGAGAGCAGCTTGCGCGGAGCCACGCCGCCCCCACCCAGCCACCCAAAACCTAGAGACCGAGCCTGTCTGTCTGAATGCCTTTTGCATCCGTTGTACCATTCGGCTCCATCCCCTCCTCTTTAGTCCCTTCCTGCTAAAGTAGTCACACATACTGTTGGAACTTGGGCACTTGCCAGCTCAGGACTCAAAGAACCATTCAGAAAGCTCTGCAGCAGAAAACACAGATAAAACTCCTAATTAAATAATTTAATCTCAAGCTGACCCAGTCCTCCATAACAGCCCCCTATTTCATTGGCTAATGAATGGGGCAGCAATGAATTGCTTCATTTTCTTCTCAAGAGGTCCCAATTAGGTGACCTGATGGGCAGTCGCGCTTTGTTTACCGGGCTTCTCGTTGGGGAAAGGAGCCTCGTGTTTTTCTTCCCCTAGTGACTTAAGCATAACAAACAAAGTTTTAATATTGCATCCGAGCTGCGCCCTGTCAGGATCAGGAAGATGGGAATTTTCCACCTTCAATAGTTTCTTGGGTCTCTTCTCTCAGCCAGCAAGTCCTCTTTCTGATAATAGATGATGGTGGTGAAATAATCAAGACAAACGCAGATTTTAAAAAAGATCTGTCCAGTTTTCTTTCTCCAGCAGTGGCTAGATAGATGCCTCCAAGAAATCCAGATCTGGCAGTCGTGATTGTGCAGAATGGTTGTTGCAGGACTTAGTTTGAGCTGGGGCTAAGCCGGATCCCCAGCACATGTGAACAAAAATTGGTGCCACCATCTTGAGCGTGTGCAGAGTATTTTTATTGTTGAGCAACCAGGCAGCTGTGATGTATTTGGCAAAGAATGGACAAAGTTTCCACACTACTACTTAACTGCTCCTGCTTTTTAGTATTCCCATTTAACAGCCTTCCCCAAAGCCACTTGGTTTGCTGTGAGTGTATTTAAACATATCTCTTCTAAACACACCGCTCTTGCCAGCTGGGCCAGAGAAACTGCCCTGCATGATGGAATGGTTAATTAGCCTCCAGTGTTGTGGGTTTTCCAGGAAACTTTCCTTATTATATTAACGTAATCTGCATTGGAAATTTTGAGTTTTAATTAAAAACAACAACAACATTCTGATGCCCTGTGTTTAGTAAACAATGCTTAAAACTTTGAAACTGCCTAGCTTGCCTAATTTTTACTTGCAGCTGACATCCTTTCATAATTATTAATGAATTTATGGAGTGGAACATTTTCCATGGGAAAATAAAGTGCTGGAAAATTTTCCACTGCAGCATTTAATTGCCTGGCTACACTAATTAAAAATAGTTTGTTTGGAAACGTTTGCATAATTGATTGAGCAATGGATCCTAAAGTTTTTAAAAAACACGCACACAGGTACTACTTAACTACTACAGGTGGTCAGTGCTCTTGATTAAGCACACGAGCCGGAATGATTCTTCTAACGTTGTGCGGACTTCAATTTAACTCGTGTGCAGATTTAAGAAGGTGACTCACTTCGTCACCCAAGGTTTCTTTATTCAAGTGACTGCCCTAATGCATTCTAAAGACTTTTTTTGGAAATCATTGCCTTGAAGAAACACCAACTTAATAGAGCAATCCAGTTAACTCTGGAGAGAGAGAGAGATGAATTGAGAGGGGTCGAATTGGTGCCTCTTCCACAGCCCAGCCATTCTTGCGCACTCTGAGTGCTGCTTTCCTTGCTTATTCTGCTGATCGAGGGGGGAATCCAAGCCCAGTTGCCAGCTTGCAACACATTCCATCCAGTTTCTAGGCAACACAATCCTAGCTTTTGTGCCACATCAAAAGCCCTGGCCTTTCCACCTTGGTGGTGCTAGGGGGTGGGGTGGGGATAGAGCAGAGAATAATGTATTGGGGAGGTCAAATAGACCAAAAGGTGGGGGGTGGGAAACCATAGGCAGATTTTGTGTTGGGGTGCGTTAAGTCTTGTTGTGGGTGGAGGCGCAAAAGCTTTGATCCCCTCCATCTCCCTCCCCAGTCAACTGAGCAGCTAGGGCTCCATTACCATTGCTGGCTGCCCCAAGTTAATGCAACCACAGCAGGCATGGCTCCCTTCAGTTTCGACTTTGCTTGATCTTCTGGCACATTGTACATTTCTCCCTAACTTTCTTAAGAACTCTGCCCCCTTAACTGGGTTTGTTTGGGCTGCACTTCCATCCAGAACTTGTGGGGTGCAAGGAAGGATAGGTAGATAGTTGCAGTTTCTCTCCACTGTTGCAAGGCAGGCGTAGATTTGAAACTATAAAAAATACTTGCTTATAACCAAATTAACTGATGGGTTAGGCCTTGGGGGTGTTGATGGTGCTGCAAGTATGATGCGGAATAGGGGTCTTTTTTTGAAGGGTGAGGTAACGTTAGATAGAAACTGAGTTTGAAAAGGCATCCTCCTTCAAATTGCTTGGAACAGCCTTCCTTAAAAGACCTATATGTCAGCAAGAGTTGTTTGAAAGTGGGACAGGCTACTTCGGAAGGTGGTGGACTTCCAAAACAGGTTGGTTGGCCTTCTCTCCAGGATTCTTTAGCTGTGATTCCTGCGTTGCAAGGGGCTGGAGTAGATGACACTCAGGGTCGCTTCCAACTCTACAGTTCTCAGATTCATCCCAGGGCACTTCAGATCATCCCTGACCATTGGCCATGGTGGCTTGGTCTGATAGAGGAGTTTCAGCCCATAATCCCTGCGGGGGCACCAGGTTGTAAAAGCCTGCCTTGGAATGATAATTTCCACCACCCCCTCAGAAAAGAGCTTGCTGGGCATTTTTGGAAGCACTTAACTTGCCGTTAAAAGTCTCAAAATATACTCGAGGGGCTGCGCGGCCTCCTGTGACCCTCGCACCTTGTTGTCATGTGGCGGTTTGCGACGGCGACGTGTTTATAATTAACAGGCGTGCATTTCTAGATGAATGCCATCTTCATACACAGTGACAGTGTTTTAAATTTAGAAAGCTGGGGCTTGCCCACACCAGGGATTAGCGTGGGGGATTTAGTATGGAAATATGCACGCAGTAACTCAAGGACACCTTGGCTGTTCGGCAGAGCAAGGGAAAAAGGGGAAGAAGAAGAAGAAAAGATCATTGAGGTGTAGGCATGATCTTCCACAAAATGGCAGGGGTGGAGGGAATCGTGGCAAACACTTGTGGAATATAATAGACAGGATGTGAAGCTAGGGACTGCAGGTGGGCAGGCTAGTTGAGTGCACCCCTCTCGCAAGAGTGGCATTCAGGCTGATGTTGGGAATGTGCATAATTCTTGGGAGCCAGAACACAGGAAGCTTCCTTATACTGAATTAAGACTGTTGATCCATCTAGCTCAATATTGTCGACACTGACTGGCAGTGGCTCTCCAGGGTTTCAGGTTGGATCGTGTCCAGTGTCAAAAGAAGAGCTTTTGACTTGTATTTCTAGAGCAGCAGCTCCTCCATCCTGATGACTCATGCTATAAATGAAGGCTCAGGGGCTGGATGCGGCCCAATCACCTTCTCAATCCGGCCCGCGGACGGTCCGGGAATCGGCGTCTTTTACATGAGTAGAATATGTCCTTTTATTTAAAATGCATCTCATAACCCAGAGATGTGGGGCATAGGAATTCGTTCATTTCCCCCCAAAAATATAGTCTGGCCCCCCACAATGTCTAAGGGACAGTGGACTGGCCCCCTGCTGAAAAAGTTTGCTGATGCCTGCTATATAGCAATGGTTCCCCAAAAAGCCAAGCCATGCACCATCTACTTTCGAAAAAGGTTGGTCTCTCTGTGGTAGTTTTTGTTGTGTGAATGGTGCCACCATACCCTCTAGCAAGGCCCAGTGCAAATCTGAGATGTGCATCTTTCAGGCTGCGCCTTTGCATGAGTCGTGGCCTCCCAAAATGGGACGTCCTGGGAAGTTGATGGGTATTAGACCCCCAGTTGGGAACCATTGCCATATAGCAGTGAAATGGCTTTTAAAATGCAATGTTTGATGTGTCTTTGGGGTCTGATATTCAAAGGGAGAAAAACCCTTCTCAATTATTCCCAGGCTCTAGGGTGCACCTGAAGCAGAAGATTGCATCTTTGTAAGGACTGCTGAGATTATGTACTAATGCGTAAAAATAATGGTCCGACTGTTGGTCTCTTTGGGGCGGTGGGGGGGGGGGAGTATTCACCAAATGCTTTCGGATTGCACAGCCTTTCCTATGAAAGAGCTAAAATTCCTAGAAAGAGTTTCTCATCCATGTCTGGCGGACGTGGGTGACTTGTGCATCCCTGAGCACAACAGTAGATTCCATGTTGCTTTTTCATTTTGGAGGAGCTGTTACATCTGGGCCTCTGGAGATGGAAAGGTAGAAACCCCGAGATCCCTTGCGTGCAACTCTGCAGAGAGATTCCTCGGGATTCGAGTCTGCCGAAGCTTATGGCTGAGCAGTCTTAATTACTCTGCGGGTTGATGTCTGCTCTTATTATAGCTCAGCCTCGACATCTGGGCTGGAGGAAAAGCCCCCGCAAGGAAGCGGCGTACTACATTTGCCTCTTCCTTCTGTCCCGAGGAGCAGGTCCTGCCAGAGTGTCTGGGGGGCAGGCAGTAGGACCCAGCAAGCTGCCATATATGAATCAGTATATCAATCCACCTAAATCTGTATTCACTTTATTGATGGCGTCTTTCCAGGCAGGGGCCATTCTCAGCCCTGCTTGGAGATGATGGGGATTGAACCCGGAACCTTTTGTGTGCAAATCAGATTCTCTACTTCTGAGCTGCAGCCCTTCAGATTAGTCAGCCGATGACAGCAATTATATTAGCTGATGGACTGATAGCAATTTTTTTTGCCAGTAAAAACAATAAGCTTTTGTGGTACAGGTGTGGTGTAAAAGGCACGCTCCTGAGAGACCTTCTCGTCCTCTGTTCTGATGCACAAGGTGATGTCTCTTCCAAGATAGTCCTTGCAATCCGAAGCCTTTTAATTGTGCAAATTTTTATTTTAAAGAAAGCTAATGCTCATTTAACCAGGACATCTTTTTCCAGTACAGTCAGACCTTGGGATGAATATGCTTTGGGTTAGGCAAATTTGGGTTGCGCTCAGTGGTGACCCGGAAGTAACGGAGCGCATTACTTTCGGGTTTTGCGCGCGCGCATGCGCAGACCGTCAAAATGGCATCACACGCATGCACAGAGGCGCAGAAACGTGATCCACACAGGCGCACGGACACGGGTTGCGTTCGCTTCGGGATGCGAACGGGGCTCTGGAATGGATCCCGTTCGCATCCTGAGGTACCACTGTATGTCAAAAGTTTTAGGTGGTTTTTTAAAAAAATTAAAATAATCTATTTATCCGATTGATTTTTAAAAGATGAAGTCCTCTAGGTGTTAAGAAGTAAGCTTGAGATTTTGATTATCTGAAGCATTCTGGTTGGTTAAGAAAAGTAAATATAATCCACGATGCAGTGTAGCTCACTAGTGTTTGTGGTAGCTGTGTTCTAGGTCCATTCTAAGAGCGGGAACCCTATCTGCCTTCAAGAGTTGGTTGTTTGAGGAAAGTTGTTTTTGGAGACTCTTGCCTCGCTAGGTTGGCTGTGATAAGTTACAGCCTGAAATAGACGAGGCATCATTCGCACGCTTTTCCGATTCTCGTTGTTTGAGGGGGTCAGAAGAATGGTTAGCTCCGGAGCCAACAATTTCTCCCCCTGACTGCTGCCCTTCTGCTAATAGATGATGGGAATGGTCATCCAGCGACATCTGGGGACCTAAGATTGAGGAAGCCTGCTTTATATGATCCTTGGGACCCTTGCAAGATTTGTAACTTTCATGAGGGGAGACCGAAGGAATTGAGAGCCGTGAAAGCTTTGCCCCGTGTGTTCAGCTCTGTCAGTCTTGCAGAAATAAAGGAAGGCAGCACCCTTTCCATTAATAATTCATATCTTTACTTCTCCATTTTACAGATCTTTTTTTTTTTTTAATCCTCTGCCTTCCATTATTGAATCAGCCTTATTGCAGATGGCTAAGTGCCTCTTCCTTCCTAATAGCCGCAGTACTTCCCCCACTTCTTCTGTCAACTTAGCTGTGATCTTGAAATCTGGAGAAGACTGTCAATTATTCAAGGTTGTTTCATGCATCTCTTCCTTTTCTATCGAGAAGCTTGTGCTGGAGTATGTGGTCATCCCTCCCACCGCAGAAGAAATCAGGCCTGAAAGGAGCAAATAGGTTGTGGGGTGTGCTTGGTTGAGGGGCGCATGCGTGGCACCCACAACAGCCCCTCTGGTTTACAAACATTCCTATGGGCCCAAAAATGTTGGTGACCATGGGATCGTGGGAAGTGGAGTTTGTTAAAGGTGAAGAGATTTGTGTATCTGAAGGCAGCCCTGTTTAGAGAAGCTTTTAGTAGACTATTGTATTTTAATATTCTGTTGAAAGCCGCCCAGAGGGACTGGGGAAACCCAGCCAGATGGGCGGGGTATAAATAGTAAATTATTATTATTAAGTCCCTAGCTGCAGTATATCACCAACTTCTCTGAAAGGAGATTCTGTTGGTACTTGTAGAGCAGATGTCTCACTGGCTGTTCACACAGGCGTCCCCAGCCACTTGACCCTTAGTATAAATCCTTGGTGGAAAATCTGTCTTTGTATATTATTATTTTTATCATTATTTTATCGTATTGGTTTTGTTTTGTAAACAACCTTGCTTGTTTTGTTTTAAATTCTGCTTCTTCTTAGTTCTTAGAACCTCAAAGGAAAATTGAATGGAAACAGTAAAAAGAAAACCAATAGAAGAGAACAATATTGCAAAGAAACCAAGCACCATAGATCGTATATGTTAATAGCAACCTTAGTTCTTGGCAGGCGCTTCTCTTTATGGAGCCAAAATGGCACCACTCTTCCACATGACGGAGGTGTTGGCATATGAGGAGATGGGAAGGCAAGATCTGCAGAAGTATTTACTTAAGGGGGGGGATCTAATGTGGGGGGAGTGGGAAATAGTTGTGCTCATACTGGGATATGAATGAAATGGGGAACTGGAAGGGGGAGATGGGGAAATGCAATGGAGTATTTGGGTAACAGGTCAGCCTCTTGCACAGCAGCACTGTGCACTGCAACACTTCGTTGCAGCCACACACACCCCGCGCAAAACATTTCCAAATGAGCAGAATTTAAATATGCATAATCTCGGCACCATATTTCTAGAATTCTGTCTCTGTTCTTCTCGACTTGCATTCTTCATCCAGATTTCTCCATCTTCAAAGACTCAGATGAATTTTCTCCCTCAGTTTATATAATAGAGTTGCCATACATTTGGAATTTCCCAGACACAGCTGGGATTCGACCACCAGTGTCCGGGTGTATCTCATTTCTTGCGGTTTTGCCAAGAAGCTCAACAGCTTTGCCCCCAAAAGGCTCAACAACTTTTCTGTCTGGATTTTCGCTTTTGAAATATGGCAACCCTACCCTAGGAGTTGGCTCCTATTCTTCTTAATATACTAGTTTTTCTACATCCAGGGATCCTTTTTTAAAACACGGTTGAGCCTTCAGACATGCAGCAGCCTACTTGCAACCTGGAGCACTGGATCAGGGTTTCCCAAACTTGGGCTTCCCAGCTGTTTTGTGGCTACAGTTCCCATCATCCCTGATGACTGGTTTTGCTAGCTAGGGATGCTGGGAGTTGTAGTCCAGGTTTGGAGACAACCCTGCACTGGAGTGTAGCAAGGGCTGTGTCTTGTGTTTTGTGCTGACTCCACAACTCAGCTCTTATGGCCAGTTCCTAACCCCTTCATGTGCTCACCATGACTGGGTTCATCTTACACATGTCTTAAGCACTCTGCCCCCAAACTGGGCACTCCACGCATAGAGCACTCAGCACATGGTTGTTGTTTTTTTTAAAAAAAATAGTAACAGAAGTTTTCTCTTTCTCCCCCACCCCCTTCTTTAGAAAGAAATTCAAGCCATGAGTCAGTGCCATCATCCGAACATCGTATCTTACTATACTTCCTTCGTAGTGAAAGATGAACTCTGGTTAGTGATGAAGCTTCTCAGTGGAGGTGAGTATAAGGTTATTAGGTGTGTCTGTGTGTGCTCTCAGGTTGTTTTGGTTCTAGTCTAGTAAAAGGGACTTTCAAAACATTCAAAGAGGTATTTTTGTTTCTAACACTGAGTAGCAATTTTCACTTTTTAAAAATAAAACATATCCTACCCTTTTTCAAAAAGGCATCTAAATAGAGCTTTAAAAGATAATCTGATAACTTTATTTGTCAGATTGTATTTATTTTAACCTGAGTGATTCCCAAATACAGTTGCTTGGCTCGCATTTAATGGCAAAGCCATAGCTAGGGATGACGATACCTGGTTTTCAACATCGCGATATATCACTAGCTAAACATCATGTTATACTGATATTTCAGACAGGATGGAGCTATGTGGAGGCACTGGCTGGCTTCACGGTTTTTCCTGCATTGTCATTTTTGCATAGCACACAAACACATCATGATTCACAACATATTGCCAGGTCAAAAGTTATGAAACTGATATCACAAGACAGACTTCAAACCGGCTTTGGACGATATATCGACATAACACCCAGCCCTAGTCATAGCTTGGGTATCCTTGAAAGATTCCATCAATGATGTCTCCGAAAATTTTTACACATCACTTGGGAAGACAGGCGAACTAATATCAGTGTACTGGAAGAAGCAAAGATCACCAGTGTTGAAGCAATGATTCGTCAACATCAACTTCATTGGACTGGTCATGTTGTGCAGATGCCAGATGATCGTCTTCCAAAGCAACTACTCTATTCAGAACTTAAAAATGGAAAGCGTAATGCTGGTGGTCAACAAAAAAGGTTTATAGACTCAAGGCAAATCTTAAAAAAAGGTAGTATAAACACCTGCCAACTGGGAAACACTGGCCTTTGAGTGCTCCAATTGGAGCATAGCCTTTACCAAAGGTGTCATGGGCTTTGAAGACACTCAGATTCAGGACAAAAGGAAGAAACATGCTAAGAGGAAGGCACGCTTGGCAAATCCACACCGTGATCAACTCCTGCCTGGAAACCAATGTCCCCACTGTGGAAGGATGTGTGGCTCCAGAATTGGCCTCCACAGTCACTTACAGACTCATTGTTAAAACCGTGTTTATGGAAGACAATCTTACTCAGCTACGAGTGATTGCCAAAGAAGAAGAAAGATCATGATTATTATGCCTGAGGCCTGCAAACTTCCCACGAGACTTGGAGGTTCCCTCACTTCCTGGTTTGGCGTGCTATAGTTTGTTTTGACATCCATAATGGTAGCTTGCCTACTAACTAGAATTAGAAACAAACTATAAAGGTAAAGGTAAAGGTCCCCCTGCCCGTACGGGCCAGTCGTGACCAACTCTAGGGTTGCGCGCTCATCTCGCTCAAGAGGCCGGGAGCCGGCGCCGTCCGAAGACACTTCTGGGTCACGTGGCCAGCATGACGAAGCTGCAACTGGTGAGCCAGCACCAGTGCCGTACACGGAAACGCCGTTTACCTTCCCGCTATAAAGCGGTACCTATTTATCTACTTGCACTTAGGGGTGCTTTCGAACTGCTAGGTGGGCAGGAGCTGGGACCGAACAACGGGAGCTCACCCCGCCACGGGGATTCGAACCGCCGACCTTATGATCAGCAAGTCCTAGGCACTGAGGTTTTACCCACAGCGCCAACAAACTATGGGTTGCACCAAAGTTTGACCTATTTGGATGTCATAAAGTATGGTTTACCTTAACCAGGAAGTGATTTGGAAATGTGTGAATGCAGTGCATGGTCACAGCTACATGGAACGAGGACCCCTTATTTGAGCAGAACTTCTGTTCTTGCTCCTTCCACCCACCCCTGACACTAGCAGCCCTGTAACCCTCAGGATTGGCTCTTGGCAGAGGAGGGAGCAGTTGGTTCTAGCAGGAAAATGGAGAGGTTGCAAAGCCCTGTTTGAACACAACTTCTCCAGGTGCTCTTTGGATCTAGGCCAATTACCTTTATTTTTTTGGTAGAAATTAAAAGGATGGCTTGTGTTCACTTGCAGACATTAATAATACCCTAGCTAAACCTACCCACTCAACCCTGCCAGAGACATCTTGCGAAAATAGCAGGAATATTAATAGATTACTTGATAATCCAGAAAAGCCTGAGGGAAGATGACTGAGGAGGGAGAATCTGTTTCACCTGGTTGGGGTGAGGGGACCTGATGCTCTTTCAGACCTGACTTTTCTTCACATCTTTAAAGGATGAAGAAAGCAGAGTAGGATATTTCAAGAACCACTTTTTATTTTTGGTAGACTACCTGTTTCTTGGTATGCATTTAAACTTGAGTTGTTAAAAGGCACAAGTTTGGTTGGCGAAAACGGCCTCAATCAGTTGGCATCCCTATTCTTGGACCCTCTTTCTTTCTTTTCTTTTGTTGCTGCTTTGGTGTTAAGACCTGTTGCTTGGGTGTAGCTGCAATTTGTCAAGATTCCCACGAGGTTGAGCTGGCAGCCTCCCCGCATTCAGCAACTTCAGATTCTATCTCCCTTTTCTGCGGAACGTTGCTTCCTGTCTTTGGAGAGAGTGCAGTTCTTAGTTACGCACGCAAGGCTCTTCCAGCATGTGTCATAAATCAGCTCTTTATTGACCTTTTCCTCTCCCTTAATTATCTCGTTAAGTCTCTTTTACCTGGCATTTGAAGAGGGAGGGGTCAAAGAAGGGAAGGGAAAGGTTCTTGAGTGATGACTGTGCGTCTTTCATCTCTCTCTCTCTCTCTCTCTCTCTCTCTCTCTCTCTTTCTCCCTCCTGCTGTAAAACTCTAATGCCTAGCAATGAGGAACACCAATTGATTCCTTTAGAATTTGTGTTCAAGCCGGTCATTTCCATCTCGCCCTACTTTGCATTGACTTGTCTGCTGAGGAACCTTTGTCCATTACAGACAACTTCTTGATGGTAGGGCAGTCTGACAATGGACCGATTAACCTGATGGGGTCGGTAGGCTCTCCCTCCCTGGTGGTCTTCAAACAAAGGCTAGACAGCCAGCTGTTGGAGATGCTCAAGCTGTGGACTTCCTGCATCCAGCAAAGGGGTTGGGGAATGTGGCTTGCAAGCCATCCTCACCAACTCTGATTCCAACGCAGATATCCTTGAATATTAGTTCCTTCAGATCAGCTACTTAAAACTCGGCACATTTCCTGGTTTAAAAGTGATCTGTGTGTAGGAAATAGTGTGTAGCCGGTGTGCAGGTTGAAGTGGAGTGGTCTACACATAAGTTTCATACTACATATTTCCCTACATCAAAGTGCCTTCTGTGTAGGATTTTTGCAGCCTTCTCTTGAGGAAGGGAGTTGTCTTGGGGTTTCCAAAGCTTTGGAGCTGAATCCCTCTTGAGTTTTATAAGCAGGTTAGTTTTCCAAAATAGCTTTCACGACAGAGATTCTTCTGCCAATTGAGGAAAGCTTCTACAAGTCTATGATTCCATGAAACTTCAAAGTCAGTGGATGACTTCATAACCAAGGAGAAAGTCACTGAAGGCCAAAGCAGTGTTTTGCTCTCAGTCTGCAGACTGTCTAATAACTTTCTCTAAATCACATTTCTTTCCCCGTGTGTCTTGTTAACTGCGATCATCTCTTTCCCACAGGGAGTTCAGAGTGTGTCACTTCCTCTCCTTGGAAAAGAATTTTAACTACTCCATAAAACTCCCTCTCTCTAGGGAAGGAAAAGTGAAGCCTCTCTGGATTAATATATGGAGAAGTTAAAGAATGGCTTGACAAAATTAAGTTGAAGTATGTCTTGAGCTGGGGTGCGACAGGTTCTGCTTTATGATAAACTTGCTGGATAGGGCTGTTCTTTGAGCCTCATAGCTTAATTTGTACTTATATCCCCATTACATTTTCATTTTTTGGAAATGCCACTCCATTCTGTTCTGGAGGAAGAGTTAACAAATAAATAAATAATCGTGATTCATAAGGACCAGAAACTTGATGTCATTGCTGTTGGTTGGCTTTAGAAGGGAGAAACCCATTTCAAGCACAGCTTTGCACAGATTAATAGCATTGAAGTGCCTATAATTGGACCACTGAAAATGAAGCATTTTCAGAATAATGCTTCAGGGAGCATTATTAAGGGGACTGAAGGGGGCTTGATGAAGTTCATTGAGAGAAGATGAGAAGAGCTTTTGAGAGTGAGTCTTGGTGCAGCTACATAATGTCTAGACGCACCTTTGCAAGGCTGTTTGCATATTAAACTGGGCAGGTTGCCTTAGTGAAAAGCAGGTATGGAAGCCAGGATCCTGATTGATCATTCATTCATTCATTCAGTGCCTGTTGCATTTATGGCTGTGTCTCAACATTTGCACATCCTAATCCAAACAGTTCTTTTTTTCTTTTTTCTTTTTTGCCGGGTTGGGGGGGGGGAGCTGGGAGTCTCCAGCCTCTCCCATTTCTCATTCTGCTCATGACTTGCTTTCCTGCTGAGTGGCCCATGAATACCCACTTAGGTCTACACACACGCACTCCCCCTTCTCGCTGCCTCTTGCCCTATTTTTATTTCCAACATATGTCTGCAACCGGAGGCTAACTAGCAATTTCAGTGATGCATGAGGCAGCATAAATACGCCTTTTCAGATGTTATTGTGGGTCCTGGAGGCATAAACATTTATCTCTTGGTGATTCACATGGCATTTGCCATGGCAAGGAGGTGGCTTTTTTGAAATTCCATTATCTTGTCAGCTTCCCCAAAACAGTGAAGAACATGTCATGGACTTTTGCTTGTGCCTTTGAATCTTTTTTCTAAGGAGCACTCTTGCCGATGCTTCCATTACTTCTTAAGCATCTTAACCTTGAACCTGGATGCTTCCAAACACCTAGGAGAGGCTGGGTTTGATACCAGCACTGCATACCATGGCCTATTATTTTTCTTGGATGCCTTGGTTATCTTCCCCTTCAGACTATATTTGTATCTTCCCTTTAAAATGCTTTTAATGATGCCTGCTTTATTTGCTTCTTGCACGGTTGAGGCATTAACCTCTTTGGAAGCTATTATTTTTGAAGGGTGGAAGGGTTGAGGAGTTCCACTATGGTTTATTTCAAACCAGGAACACAAGAGGCTGCCTTGTAGCGGGTTTATCTATTGTTACTTCCATCTAAGAATTATGTACATAGTGCCCTCTATTTCCCCCCCCCCCAAAGAATATTTATTAAAGTTTTCAATAGTAATACAATAAAAATCAAAAAGAAAAAATAACAAAAATACAAAAATAAAAATAATTAAAAACACATAAAGTTTCCATTACTTATTTTTCATTGACTTATTTCCCAGACCTCCTCGTACCTCCCTTTTTTGTATTCCAATTCAAATTGTTAGTTCAGCAAATCCTTATCAATAAATTTTAACCTATTTCTAACCCTTCCCCCCCCCCCCATATTCTCTTAAAGCATTACAGCTGAAAACCACTTAATTTCTATCCGACATCATTCTAACATTCATTAATTTTGCAATATTTCTGTAAATAGTCTTTTAATTTCTTCCAATCTTCTTCCGCCGACTCTTCTCCCTGGTCTCGGATTCTGCCAGTCATTTCTGCCAATCCCATATAGTCCATCACCTTCATCTGCCATTCTTCCAGAGTGGGTAGATCCTGTGTCTTCCAGTACTTTGGAATGAGTATTCTTGCTGCTGTTGTAGCATACATAAAGAAAGTTCTATCCTTCTTTGACACCAATTGGCCGACCATGCCCAGGAGAAAGGCCTTTGGTTTCTTCAGGAAGGTATATTTAAATACGTTTTTCATTTCATTATAAATCATTTCCCAGAAAGCCTTAATCCTTGGGCACGTCCACCAAAGGTGAAAGAATGTACCTTCATTTTCTTTGCATTTCCAACATTTATTATCGGGCAAATGATAAAGTTTTGCAAGCTTGACTGGGGTCATGTACCACCTGTAAATCATTTTCATAATATTCTCTCTTAAGGCATTACATGCCGTAAACTTCATACCTGTGGTCCATAACTGTTCCCAGTCAGCAAACATAATGTTATGTCCAACATCTTGTGCCCATTTAATCATAGCAGATTTCACCATTTCATCCTGAGTGTTCCATTTCAACAGCCTTCTAGATGATGTAGGACTACAACTCCTATTATCCTTGACCATTGGGCAGTGCTGGCTGGTGCTTATGGGAGTTGTAGTCCTACATTTGTTGGCTGCTCTTGATCTACACACTCAGAGCGGCTTAAGACGTTTTGTAGAGTTGCTAAAGATTCAGAAAAAGCACATCCAAAAAACAGCCAACGAGGCTGATGGGGGTTGTAGTCCTATAGGACCTGGAGGGCATTGGATTGGGGACAACTAGTGCAGGTGGATAGTGGTCACTTGAACCCTCTTCCTCCTTCAGGAAGTTCAATGTGGCACACGTGGGGATCATCCCATATTTATCCTCTTGACCATCCTGGGAGGCAGGTTGGGCTTAGAAGTAGATCACTAGCCCAGTGCCCCCTGCTGACCTTCATGACTGGACAAGAATTTGTACGCAGATCTTGCTGCTCCAAACCCAGCATAGTTCATTATACCAGGCTGCTCCTAGCTCACCAACTTGAGGAGCTGTTGGTCATTCTAAGTATGGGGTGATTTCAGAGCCTTCTCCCAAGCAAGGCATTAGCTGGAGTTTTCCTGCTTAAATACAGTGGTGCCTCGCAAGACGAAATTAATACGTTCCGCAAGTCTTTTCGTCTTGCGAGTTTTTCGTCTTGCGAAGCACGGTTTCCCATAGGAATGCATTGAAAATCAATCAATGCGTTCCTATGGAAACCGCCTTCAGACCAGGTCCGGGGACAGTCTGTCCCCCGACCTCTTCTGAAGGCCGGCGGGGGGGCGAAAGTCTTTGCTTCCCCCCGCCTGCCTTCCCGGGACAGCGGAGACTTCTCCGCTGTCCCGGGGCAATTTTAAAATGCTGGCGGGCAGCAGCGCTGCTGCCCGCCAGCATTTTAAAATCGCCCCGGGACAGCGGATGAATTCTTCGCTATCCCGGGGCAATTTAAAAGCCCCCGGGAAGGCAGGCAGGGGGGACAAAGACTTTTGCCCCCCCGCCAGCCTTCAGAAGAGGTCCAGAGGGCTCTCCAAGCTGCGGATAGCAGCCTGCTGCCCCGCGCGAGGGGCGCTCTGCTTAAGAGCGCCCCTCGCGCGGGGCAGCAGGCTGCTATCCGCAGCCTAGGCGGGAACTCTTCTGAAGGCTGGCGGGGGAGAAGGGCTTTTCTTCCCACCGCCAGCCTTCAGAACAGCCTTCTGAATGTTGGCGGTGGGGAGGAAAACCTTCCTCCCACCGCAAGTCTTCAAGACAGGTCCGGGAACAGAGGAGAAACGCTGCGCACCTTCCCCTCTGTTCCCGGACCTGTCCTGAAGGCTTGCGGTGGGAGGAGGGCTTTCCTCCCCACCGCCAACATTCAGAATGCTGTCCTGAATGTTGGCGGTGGGGAGGAAAAACCCTCCTCCCACCGCAAGCCCCGGGAACAGAGGAGAAGCCCTTTGTGCCTTGTCCTCTGTTCCCGGACCTCCCACCGCAAGCCTTAGGACAGGTCCGGGAACAGAGGAGAAGGCGCGCTGCGCTTCCCCGCTGTCCCCGGAGATTTCCCTATGGGCTTTCGTCTTGCGAAGCAAGCCCATAGGGAAATTCGTCTTGCGAAGCCACTAAAAAATCGGAAAACCCTTTCGTCTTGCGGGTTTTTCGTTTAGCGAGGCATTCGTCTTGCGGGGCACCACTGTACAGTGTTCTTCCATATATCCCTGTTGTTAAATACAGTGTTCTCCCATATATCCCTTGGAATATATTTTCCAAGAAGAAAGTGTAGGAAGGGAGAGAATATGGTTTGTTTGTGTTACTACTAGTTATGTCTAAGAATACAAGTAATCAGCCCAGAAACTGGTTGTTGGATTAACACATAAATATTGCAAATAAAATTAAGAAATAAAATAGGTCTGGACAATCAGCAGAAACAAACACACACACCCTTTGTGTTTTTTTAAAAAAGGTGGTTTCTTGCTGTTTCAGCTCACTGATTTTAAAACATTCTGCAAAGTGAAACGCACAGGAGCAAGTCAGGCAGTTTTCTTGGGTCAGTTGGCAGCACCGTGTGGTAGTCTTGCCACAGTCCTGAGCCACTGATGAACGCTTGTTGGGGGGGGGGTCAAGGGTGTGTGTGGGTGCTTATGTGAAAGCACTAAAGCAGTCTTGTCTTTGCCATACCTTTGACGCTCATTTCCTCACACCCAAATAATTTGGGGCACTGTAGTTTGTTAAGAGTTGCTGGGAATTATAGTTGCTGTGAGGGGCAAACTACAGTGCCCAGAATTCTGGGAGGGAAATAATGTGCTTCAGACGTGTTTTAAAAGTAGTGTGTGTGTGTGTGTGTGTGTGTGTGTGTGTGTACACGCAACCTCAGTGCAAGGCCTATACAGTCATACCTCTTGTTACGTTTGCCTCAGGTTACATCTTTTCAGGTTGCATCCCGCAGCGACCCAGAAGTCCCGGAAAGGGTTACTTCCGGGTTTCGCCGCATGTGCAGATGCGCAAAATGACGTCACACGCATGCGCCGAAGCGGTGAATCACGACCCGCAGACGCACAGACATAGGTTGCATTCCTTTCAGGTTGCGAACGGGACTCCGGAACAGATCCCATTCGCAACCAGAGGTACCACTGTAATGCTATGTGGTGCTCTGGGTTTTGGTTAAGGATACGCAGGAATTCCTCAGCAGTCAAAAGGAGGTAGGAAAAAATCACCTCAGGGTAGAAAGTTTAGGAGGAGGCTGGGTTGGTTCCAGACTGAGCCACCTCCCCTTCCTGCATACACGTTTATCGGGTCTTAGTGGTGCTAACTGTCATTCTGGATTAATCGGCAATCCAAAATAAATACTGTTTAAACTTAATTTTCAAAGGGGGTAAGTCTTAAGGATTCTAGGCTTTTGAAACTCCCCGAAACAAGCCTGGGCAGGCAGTCTCCCCCACCGTGCAACGTTAATCCCCATGCTAAGCACATGAACTCTCTGTAACTTTTATTCCAAATTAAATTGCTGCTGCAATATCTGAGGCCTATAAGCACCCTAAGGTTTTTTATTGACCTTTTCAAATATATATATTTTAAAAGCTAGATTAGCACCAGCTCTTGGCACACTTTGGGGATGGTGGCTGGATTTCCTAAATCCTTTCCACAAATTACTGTTGCCGACACTTTGATTTAGTAGCATCGTCACATAAGTTGCATTCAAGTTAGAGAGAGAGAGAGAGAGAGAGAGAGATGGGAGGTGCTGGGCAGAACTGGTAGCTCAGCCCTAATTCTACCTGCTTAAATGTCTCATGCAAGATTATTTATTTCAAGGGCTGCAGAACTGGTGCTTCTGCAGGTATTGTGGGATATCCAGTTCCAAAAATACCTGCCCATGAGCTGTGCTAGATTCAGCTGATGGGAGCTGAGAATCCCACAATAGCTGGAGAGCCACAAGTTCCCCACCTCTGCTTTCCTTTCTAACAGCCTTTCCTTGCTCCTTTTACTCATTCGATAGTGTGGTCCAGCCACTACAGTCCAAGGGAAACCTAAGCTATGGTTTAGCATTATGTCCAAACCATAGTTTAATATCCTTGCTCTCACACTTGGGTGTGTGCGCACACCTGTGCTGGGATCATACTTACAAGGCTAAACCATAGTTAAACTCAAATGTCCAAATGCAGGCAAAAATATAGCAAGCAGTAGTTTGTATACTCCCATCGTTCAGCACCCAAACCATGGTTTGAGCACAAATAACAGGCAGATCATGGTTTGGAGCTGCTTGTTTGCCTTTCTTCTCAGCCATTTCTGCATTCAGCATTCAATAATTGGGAGGCAGAGCCATGGCAGGAACACTGGCTTGGCAGAATGTTTGAACAGAACAAACCACACTTGTCACAGGCCACAGTTTGCCAGCCTACATGGTTTCTGAATCTGGCTTCCAAGCTAACTGCAAGCTGTTCATCTGTTCAGAAATTACACCAAACTGCAGGTGAAGCTTCCTTGAACTCTGGTTTCACAGATGTTCTAGAACAGCCATGAGACAAGTAACTTAACAGGACTTGCCAATGCAAACTGGCAGCTGTGCAGGAACTATGTTCCGTGGGGGCTTTCTGTCTCTGAGTGCTGGGGACAAAGAGGTAAGCCCATCCCATCGAAAGGCGTTCAAGAGCATTAATTGAGCGAGGTGCAAATATCATTAGGTGGCTTACGAGTCACCCATTCCCTATCAACCGCATGAAGCTGGATGCAAATGAGAGGATGGATATCTTGAGATAACTGGTGGTGTAATCAAGCGCTGCCCCCAATTTTACTAACGCATTTCTTCCCTTCCATATAGGGTCTGTTCTGGATGTTATTAAGCACATTGTGGCAAAAGGAGAACACAAGAGCGGAGTGCTGGATGAACCCGTGATAGCCACGATCCTGAAGGAGGTGCTGGAAGGACTGGAATACCTGCATAAAAACGGACAAATCCACAGGTGGATCTCTTACTGCATTTATAACTTGCTGTCTTATATCGTGCTTCTTGTGGGATCAACGTGCCTCCCAGTCTGTTCCTTTTGTGTGTGTGAGGCAGGTCACATTTGTTTTCATCTGACATGTTAAGAGCAGTGGCAGAGGCAAACTTGACACACTCTCTTTCTAGAACTGCCTTGCAAGCCTGAGTCACGATTTGAATACAGGACCCAGTGTTTGGGAGTGGCCCTGTGCATTGCACCCACTTTAGCACTTCTGACACATTTTGCGTTTGCTTGTTGTTGGTCTGGAATTACCGTATTTTTTGCTCTATAAGACTCACTTTTTCTCTTCTAAAAAGTAAGGGGAAATGTGGGTGTGTCTTATGGAGCGAATGCAGGCTGCGCAGCTATCCCAGAAGCCAGAACAGCAAGAGGGATTGCTGCTTTCACTGCGCAGCAATCCCTCTTGCTGTTCTGACATCTGAGATTCAGAATATTTTTTTTCTTGTTTTCCTCCTCCAAAAACTAGGTGCGTCTTGTGGTCTGGTGCGTCTTATAGAGCAAAAAATATCCAGCCATTTACTGCACTCATACACTTCCCTACTGAGGTTTGAAGGCTTATTTTTATTAATATTGTCTCTGCTTTTAAAAAATAAAACAAAATGCTGAACTGGTCCATAAAGCTCAGCACTGTCTACATTGGCTGACAGTGTCTGCCCACTGAGCAACAGCCTTTTCCGCCATTGACTACAGCCTGCATTGCAAAATACCGGTAATTCTATGAAATAATGCATTTCTGAAACTTGAAGATGTTTCCACCCTCTCATTTTCCACTGGTCAGTCCATTCTTTTGATCATTTCTGGATTCCCCCTCTCCCAGCTTTTTGCATGCTGAGAAGTACTTCCAATTGCATTCACGATTGCCAGGTTTATGTGTTATGTTTTCAATGCACGGGTGCCTCCAAAGACATCTGTCACCGTATAGAGACATTTTTTTTCCTTGTGGACCAGCTCCAAACAGACGTTGTTCTTGGGGTGCATTTGCTTGCCTGCTTAGAGGTGGAGCTGAATCGGAAGAGGAGTTTCAAGACTTTGTGGAAGAAATAAGCTCCAAGCAGCTTATCCAAGTTAACACAATAAAACGATTGTTCGGGGCCTGTGCAGCGGAAGGCCTGAGTCATAGCTCACACCTTTAGCAGAAAAGCAGCCCAGTACCATCAGAGCCATGGCGTGGAGGCAGGACAAATGCCTTTAGTACATCTGACCAAATTTGGCAGCCAGCTTATTGGCGGACTGAGGAGGGAGTGTCTTTCTGGAGTGAAGCCTGCTTTCCTCCTTAGTTATCATACGTTTTGAGAGGAGATGGTGGGAAGAACAGGTCAAGCTGTTAAAGGAGTGCATTGGCAGGGACCTGACGTGTTTGTGTGAGAGAGGGAGGGACAGAGAGAGACATTATACTCTGCAAATGAGTGTTAATTTAAACACTCTCCTTTCTTTTAATATAAGTTTATGGAGTAAATGGCTACATGTGGCTTTCTTGTCTTAACATTTTCAAAGATTAAGCCATATTTGCTTTTTTTTTTTACCCTTAAAAAATGTACTGGTTTCACTATCCTCCCTCAAGCCTTTAAGGGCAGGAGAAGTATAAATTCTACCTACTACAAGCTTAAAGGTAGGACCCAGTACACTTTATAGCATCTTGCATTAGCTAGTTACTTGAGTTCAGGGTATTTAAAAAAAGGGGGGGAGGGATTTAGGTATTTGTTTGCTGTCTTTGAGGGCTATTTGGCCTTCTCAAGGCGGTTCACGTCACAAAGAATAGCATATGACTTTCACAATAAAAGTAATTCAGTTTAAAAGAGAACAACAACAAAAACTGCAGCAGCAAATGAAATAATGCGTAAAAGTTCAGAGCGGCCTCAAATTTAATCAGTTAAATCTTGCTGGGCCTGTGGGTGTAATTAGGCCTAGTCTGGGTCCAACCGGTTCACCAGGTTGTTTTCCCCCAACTGTGGCCACCTGCCCCTAACCCAACAACAGATTTTGAGCAGGCAAGGACGTGGCTACAACGGAACGACTAGGAGCTTAAAGCGTGCACCTGATCGTTCCTTTGCAAGCTCGCCCTCAGTTGCAGCCAGCTGATTGGCACTGTCAGCAAGTCCATCGGGGGCATCTTTAAGGGGGATTGCTGTGCGCTCCTTTGAAGTTCACTTTCAGGTGCAGTTTGGATTCCAGCCACACCTGCAAGTGGACTTCAAAAAGGCTTGCAGTTGCTGCCATTCAACTGCCAAATTGGCCTTCGGTGGGTGGGTTGGTCCAGTTCAGTTCCCCACATCTGAGATCAAGTAGGGCTGGGCGATATCTGGTTTTCTACATCTCGATATATCAGCAGCTAAACATTGCAGTATACGGATACGTTGCAATGTCTGAAATAAGGATGGAGCTATGTAAAGGCATTGGCTGGCTTCACGGTTTCCCCAACGTTGTGATTTTTGCAGAGCACACCCACACCCCATGATTCACACTATATTGTCCAGTCAAAATTTATGAAACCAGTATCACGATATGGACTTGAAACTGTTTTTTGGACGATATATCGCCCAGCCCCAAACACATCGTGATTCACGATATATCGCCAGGTCAAAAACTATGAAATCGATCACAAATATGGACTTCCAACTGGTTTTGGATGATATATTGATATATTGCCCAGCCCTAAACAGGATGAGGGGACGCAGGTGGCACTGTGGGTTAAAGCCTCAGCGCCTAGGACTTGCCGATCGAAAGGTCGGCGGTTCGAATCCCTGCGGCGGGGTGCGCTCCCGCTGCTCGGTCCCAGCGCCTGCCAACCTAGCAGTTCGAAAGCACCTCCAGGTGCAAGTAGATAAATAGGGACTGCTTACCAGCGGGAAGGTAAACGGCGTTTCCGTGTGCGGCTCTGGCTCGCCAGAGCAGCGATGTCACGCTGGCCACGTGACCCGGAAGTGTCTCCGGACAGCGCTGGCCCCTGGCCTCTTAAGTGAGATGGGCGCACAACCCCAGAGTCTGTCAAGACTGGCCCGTACGGGCAGGGGTACCTTTACCTTTACCTTTAAACAGGATAAGAGAGAATTACCCACCATCTGATGCAAGTGACTTCTCTCTTCCTTAACACTGGGCTTCTTGCCATTAGCAACATTTCCCCCAAGCTTCTTTGGCAAGGGTTTAGGGGAGATGTGGCTTGGGACCTTTTGTTTGCTGTGGAAGACAGCCCAGTTGGGACGCTGCCATGCATTCAGGAAGTTCTAGGTTCAATCCCCAGTATTTCCGGGTAGGACTGGGAAAAACTCACTGCTTGAAACCCCAAAGAACTGCTGCCAGCCAGTGTAAGCAGTCCTGACCTAGGTGGTCCAAAGGTCTGGCTCAGATTAAGGCAGCGCCCTATATTCCTGTGTAAAGTGCTGCAGGTGAGCAATCCCTGTTGAGCACCCAGGTAATAGACTTTGTACCACCTGCAAACTCCTCCACGGTCTTCAAAGGTTGCCCTGGTGTGCCATAGGTGTGTTGCACTGCGGTTAATCCCAGAGGCTTTGAAGGCCACGCAGTGTGTTCTGTGACTAAGGAGGGGGAAAAGGAGACCCACTCCCAGGCCTGAGTGACAAGAGTCAGTTGATGTGTTAAATATTTTGCACCACTCCCAATTCTGGACACTTGACTTGCCTTTGCATATGTTCATGGATTATCATGTGTCCAGTTGCTTGATGGATGATCCTCTATAATCTGTAACCAAAGCAAATGGGAGAGCTGCTGGGAAGTTACTGGGCAGAGTTTGAAACTTAAGCCCTTTCAGGTGCTGCTGCTTTTTCTTTTTTTAAATAGCTTTCTGACAAGCCAGTCATGGTTAGCTTAACTGGATGGAAGTTCTTGTTCGTTTTCTCTCTCTCTCCTGGATGCCTTTGAGCTTATGATCAGCTCTTGCGTAACTGAATATTTTGACAAGCTTGGAGAGGAAGCAATAATACTATGTGTGTTGTTGTTTTTGTTTTTCAAAAAATGCATTTTAGCTTCGGGAGGTTTTCCTTTTTGGTATGCCGGATTGTTGGGGCTGCACACAGGTGCTCTCTAAAATCGGTCGACATGGCTGAAATATAAAGGTTTGCTTGGGACATTCTGAAAGCTGACCCGGGTACCATTGAAAGTGAGCAAACGTAGACTCAGGGCCTAAATCTCTTGCAGCAGAGGAGGGGGATCCTGTGGCTGCTCCAGATGTTGTTGGTCTCCTGGTGCGGTTGGTTCAATGCAGCATGGCCAATGTCTAGGCATGGCAAAAGCTGTAGCCCAGCAACACCTGGAGTTGTTCTACAACTGTGTTTTGGTAGCTTGGATCCAGCTGTGCTTGGCAGTGAAACAGCCTCTCCGCTCTAGAAATGGCTCACATGGAGGGACAGTTTCACACATTCCTTGGTGGTGCACTCAGTGTTTGAAATTTGCTAGGTTTCAAGCGCATTTTGCACCTGGCTATCAGCCAATTGCGACCAAGTGAACATGGCCAGGCGCCAGGATGGTGCTGGATGTCTCTGTCACCTGGAGGTGTGTGTCTGGGGATCCTTGGATCTTGCCTGTTTTCACACACTAGCAACACAACCTGTGGAATCTATCTGTGGTATTCTATCTGTGGTATTTTATCTGCACAATCAGAACAAATCTCAGGAACCAAAAATTTGTGTTGAATAATATGACTTTCAAGCCGCCTGGCCCCAAAATGGCAACTAGGCATTTTGGTGACTGTAAAAGGTAAAGGTACCCCTGACCATTAGGTCCAGTCACGGACGACTCTGAGGTTGCACGCTCATCTCACTCTATAGGCTGAGGGAGCTGGCATTTGTCCGCAGACAGCTTCCGGGTCAGGTGGCCAGCATGACTAATCCGCTTCTGGCAAACCAGAGCAGTGCACGGAAATGCTGTCTACCTTCCCACTGGGGTGGTACATATTATCTACTTGGACTTTGATGTGCTTTCGAACTGCTAGGTGGGCAGGAGCTGGGACCGAGCAACAGTATCTCACCCTGTTGCAGGGATTCGAACCGCCAACCTTCTGATCGGCAAGCCCTAGGCTCTGTGGTTTAGACCACAGCACCACCCATCTCCCTTGGTGACTGTAACCCTGGTTTAATGAGCCATTTGGTGCCTGCCTTATATATCATGAGTTTTTATCACTGGGCACACCCAGCCCTGGCAATGGGAGATGCAGCCCATCATCAAGATGTGTGGCTGTAGGAGACGCACGTCTGCAAGCTTGTGTTTTTCTTGCTTTCGTGTTCTTCAGAAGGCATGGCAGCAATCACCAGCTCATATGCTTCGTTGGAAAGGATTGGGATTAGGTAGGGTTGCTTTGGGCCCTGTTTGGACAGAGGCAACATATTTCTGCCTGATGGGTGCTGAAGACCACTAGGGATGGCTGCTTCCACCTTGCTCTGCTTTGGAGATTCCCAGAGTGGCATAGAGGATGTTGCCTTCCACAGAGTCAGACCAATTGGCCCACCCAGCTCAGCAGCTTTGCAGGTTTTGTGGCAGGGAGCATTCCCAGCCCTGTGTGCTGGCCTGTGTTCTGATCCCACAGAGCTGGTTTTCTGTTTTATATTTTCCCTAAGTCTGGCTATCCCTGGTGATCCCAGGGAAGACAGAGGAAAACTTTTCCTGACTGCATACGTACACCTCCTGAGAATATTGTTTTCAGAATCTGAGTAATTCAAGACATTGCGATTCTCTCTCCATTCTGCTCTATGAAGTTTCCTGTCGTTGTAAAGTGTTGACATTTATGCATACTATTTTAATTGTTTGGTGTGGTGTTTTTTTTTTAAAAAAAACTTCCCTTTCCCCCAAAGAGCCCTGCAGGGATATATATTTTCCCACTGCTTAAATGCGCTCCTTTCTCCAGTCTCTCCTCCTTGCATGTCAGAAATTCCAAATCTGAGCTGCGCAAAATTGGAAAAATGTCAGCTGTAATATTTGATTCCTCAAAAGATTGGTCAAGGCCCCCGGAAGCGTAGGAACAGAACGCGGCTCTTCCCCTGTTGGATGCCGACTCATATTTCTGGGATCCTGAGTAATGCTTTGACAAGATTGCTCACAGATGCTGCAGTTGGGAGTGTGTGTGTTTTTAATTTTGAAGAAGAGGAAAATCCATTCTCCACAGAATTGCTATGGAGACTATCAAGGCCTGCAACTCTTGTGTTAACCATTCTCTCCTGTGCGATTCTTTTCTTTCCCCCATCCTCTTTCCGGCATCAGATGGTTTTTGTAAGAGGAGAAATCCAGTGGGAACAAGGAGGTCAGGAGAAAAGATTAGTGGGGAGGTTGGCATAAGAATGTGGAACCCGGTTTCTCCTCTCCTCTTGGTCTCCCGGGCCTCAAGAGGCCAGTGCCCTGTGGGATCTGACATCTTTCCTCAGGGCCTACAAGATGGAGCTGTCTGCCAGGCCTTTGGCCGGGGTCCAGTCTGGCTCCCCCTTTCTCCTTATAAGAACTTGCATGAAAGTGGCCCCCCTTTTCTCACAGGCTCATATAAGATCAGTATAAACAGTTAGGCCTGGTGAGCATTTAAGGTCCCCATCCCTAATTTGCGGGTTGCCATCTGATTAGATTTCACTTTGATTCTGATTTGATTTTAGGATGTTTTTTAATTGGTTGCTTGATTTTATGGTAATATGTTATATATTTGATGTTAGCTGCTCTGAACCCGGTTTTGCCCGGGGTATAAATAAAAATTATTATTATTATTATTATTATTATTATTATTATTATTAGTGCTGCTTCAAGGCCTCCAGAGCTTAAAACTGATTGAAACTTGTTGCCGGTTAACAGCCTTACTCTTGCCCTTGTGAAATGTAGGGGCTGCTGCAGGCACATGCTGTTAACCACGATGAAGGGATTTAAGAGTTCATGGGGTTATTTGAGTCTAGCCCCCTCTTGTCTTGGGGAGTGGATTTCCACCCTTCCCTTGGCCTTAACCTCACAGATAAGGGCTGCGTTGGCACCGACCTTAACTATGGATAAGGCTAACCAAGTTGGCTCTTTGACTGTGGAAAGACCATAGCTCAGAGCATAGCTGTCAATCTTCCCTTTTTTTGCGGGAAATTCCCTTATTCCAGCACTGTTTCCCGCTGCTATCCCGGATTGTTTGATATCCCGTAGACTGTCCCCGGGACAGGTGAGGCTGCTGATCCCTTATTTTCAAATCTGAAAGTTGACAGCTATGGCTCAGAGTGAGAGCAGTTCATTCAGAAGGTCGCAGGTTCAATCCCTGGCACTTCCAGTTGCAATGGCAGGTGAAAGCCATCTGCTGAGACCCTCAGCGCCAGGCTCGCTCATGTGGTTTCCTCTAGATCAGTGGTGTCCAAGCTTTTTTCAAAGAGGGCCAGATTTTTCAAAGAGGGCTGTGAGAGCTGACCAAAGGGCCAACCAAAGTTGTTAACCTTTTCCTTTTTTTAGGATTGAAATTGTTGAGCTTTTTTTTTAGGGTTGAAGTTGTTGAAGGTTTTTTAGTATTTTAAGTATTTTATCCCAGGAAATAAACTGCCGCAGGGACCAGATTAAGGGACTGGATCAGGCCCCCAAAATGGACTTTGGACATGCCTGCTCTAGATATAATAAATTTTTTATTATTAGTTTTATTATTTGTACCCTGCCCACCTGATTGGGTTTCCCCAGCCACTCGGGACTCCGTCTCCCATTAGTGTGGTGAAGAATTAGTTGCTCTTGGGTTGGAAATGCGCAGAGGCAAAGGATGTCTGGCATGGAAGCCAATGTTCAACTGGATGGTTGGCTCCACTGTAACACTGCCCCAGGTGTAGCTCTTTCCTGTTGCTCATGGGAATAAATGGCTGCCATTCAGTTATGTGGGGCAAAGCAAAAGGGTGCGGATGTAGGCGCCATTGGGGTGGCAGGGCTGATCCTGCCACTAGTGACCCCTGCCGTCAAGAATCACATCTGCTTCAGGGGTGGCGAAATTGACATGCTTAATAAGAGAAATTCATTGTTAACATTTACTAAAGGTTAGAAACCACTCATAGACTGAAAAAGAAATAGTGACATTTGGATTTGAGAACTGAAGATAATTGTTTATAGAAAGTGGCTTTATTAGGTGTCATACTGGAGTGGATGAAGTGAATAATGTTTATATATAGTGGACAGATGAAGAATCGGAAGTTCTATACTTAACTTATCTCTCATTTTTCTCTCTTTTTCTCTCTTTTCCACTTTCTTTTAATTCCTTTGCGGTTCCTTTTTCTTTATCTCTTTCTCTTTCTTTCTTTTTTGTTCCCCCCCCTCTCTGTTTTGCCTCTGGATTGTTTTTGTTTGAACAACAACAACAAATATTTGACAATAATGTTTTGCATTTTTCTTTATAAACTCTAATAAATTTTATATTAAAAATATATCAAGTCTGCTCTAATGTCCACCCAGAGTTCTGTCTCGTGGCCACACAGAAGTGCAACCGGATATTCTGATAGTTAGCCCAGCATGTTTGGAGCATGCTCTCTCTCACACACAACGGTAATTAACGTGTGTTTCTGTGTATAGATTCTTGGCATCGTTTCCTCTGGCCAAATTAAAAGTTAGGCCATTGGAAATTTATAGCTTACAGTTCCGATACATTAGCCATTATGCCCAGATGACTCTAGCCCACTTTGACAGCCGTGCATTTGTACTAAGCGCTCAGACAATGCACAGGAAAGATGGATGGCGTATGTCTAGGTTTACTGTAATTGGAAAGAGCCTAACAAGCTTTTGCTACTTTGGCAGTAATGTCTGGAGTTGGAGGGGGCCAATTACTCAGCCATTAAGAATGCAGCGGAACATATTATCTCTCCTTGGTCTATAAATAGCATTAAAAAAAGAAAAAGAAAACTGACGTCCTGCATTTGTGTTGTGCTTTTGGTGAATCTAAGTGCACTCTCCCTGTTTCCCCCCCAAGATTAGAGGAGAAAACAAGTAAACGGGTTTTATTGGAAGTGTGGAGTGGGTTGGTTGCAGTCTGATTTGGGTATGGCTATAGCTGAATACATGGGTTTTTATTGAACACCAGTTGCCGGAAACAGCAGGAGGGGAGTTTGTTCTTGTGCTTAGGCCCTGCTTGCGAACATCTTCACTTAGACCTCCGATTGACCGCTGTGAGAACAGGATGCTGGACTAAGTTGCCTGCTAGCCTGATCCAGCACACTCTTCTTATGTTGAAATATATTTAAAAAAATAATAATTGTCCAGTAGCACCTTAGAGACCAACTAAGTTTGTCCTGGGTATAAGCTTTCGTGTGCATGCACACTTCAGATACACACACATATGTCCATGCACAAAAATAAGTTGTGTGTGTATCTGAAGAAGTGTGCATGCACATGAAAGCTTATACCCAGGACAAACTTAGTTGGTCTCTAAGGTGCTACTAGACAATTTTTATTTATATATATATATATATATATGCAGGTTTTGGTGTCCTCGGGTGTCTTCCCGTGTAAAAGTTGGGGTGTCTAGGCGACGTTTCGACGAGGTCTCACTCGTCATCTTCAGGCTGGTGCTTTCGGCTTCTTGTTACTGGAACAGAGCGGGATCTCAATGTTTGAGTTCCTATAAATACTGTAGAGGGGGTGTGGTGTCTAGCCTCCAATGTTCTGGGCAGAGAGGAAGTTCCCAGGCTAGTGTGCCTTTTCTTCTTTTGTTCCTTAATTACTTGAGAGATACCTTGAGTGATTTCTTGAGTGATATCCTGAGTACCACTTAGGTGGGTCATTAGGTGTGGATTAGTTGCTAAAGTCTTTGTGTCTTGACCTCTTGAACTTTGTGAAGAGTTTTCCTGAGAAGATGGCTGTATTGCACTTAGTTGTGCTTTGGCTTGGCTTCGTGTATAGGGGCGAGCTGTGGTTTTGTGGCTTGTGTCAGCCAGATCTGTGTAGGGATTGCAGGGGGGTGCAGCATCCGGAGGTGCCACCATGGATTGGCTACTGGATGGTGTCAGTAATTCATCTGTGGAGAGGGTCTGGGTTTGGGTCTGGTGTGGTTGATTGGTGTTGGCGTTCTGTGTGCCTCTGGATCTGGTGTCAGTTTTTGTGGGGAGGGCTAATTTCCAGATGTCTGGCAAGCGGGATGTGTCGTCACGCTTGTTCATGTTGTGAGGGTGTTTCTCTATCTCGATGGCTTCCATGATTATTCTCTTGTGGTGATGTTCCGTGTTAAAGAGCAATTTGGAATCTGCAAAATTAATTTCGTGTCCTGTTTCTTTCATGTGTTGGAAAAGAGAGGAAGTTTTTTCTTCTTTTTTGACGGCATTCTTGTGTTCTGCGATACGTGCATTTATTCGTCTGTTTGTTTGTCCAATGTACGTGGCTGGGCAGACTTTGCAGGGTATTTCATAGATCCCTTGGTTTTCCAACTGGATTTTATCCTTGGGGTTTCTGAGGATATTGGCTATTTTTTGGTTGGTGCAAAAGGCTGTTTTGATATTGTGTTTATGGAGGATTTTGCTAATTTTATCTGTAGTGCCCTTGATATAAGGAAGGAGGGCCATGCCATTGTTTTCTTCTGTGTCTTGGTTTTTGGGGGGTGTTTCCTTTTGGATTAGCTTCGTAATCCTGTTTTGCTGGTATCCATTGGCAATTAACACATTTGAGAGATTCTGTAACTCAGTTGTCAAGTGGTCTTTGTCAGCCAGGCGTTTGGTTCTGGAGATGAGAGTCTTGGCTACGGAGTTTATTTGTGCAGGGTGGTGGTGTGATTGTGCATGTAAGTAGCGGTTGGTGTGTGTTTTTTTCTGGTAGATAGTGTGTCCTAGGGAGCCATCAGGTTTTTTGTAGATTAGGACGTCAAGGAAGGGAAGTTGGTTGTTGGCTTCTATTTCCATAGTGAATTGTATTTTGGGGTGTAAGTTGTTGAGATGTGTGAGGAAGCTATCCAGTTTTTCCTTCCCGTGTGGCCAAATTACAAAGGTGTCGTCAACATATCTGAGCCAAAGTTTGGGTTTGTGTTCTGACTTGTCTAAAGCATTGGTTTCAAAGTGTTCCATGTACAGGTTTGCGATGACCGGTGAGAGGGGTGATCCCATAGGTGCTCCTTCTATCTGTTTGTATCTTTGTCCATTGTGGATGAAGTACGTGTTGGTTAGGCAGTGGTTGGTCAGGTCCAAGATGTATTCGGGGGGATTGTATTTGTTTTGAATAGCTGTCAAGGCTTCATTAATGGGCACTTGTGTGAAGAGAGATACAACATCGAAGCTCACAAAAAAACTTCCTCTCTTTTCCAACACATGAAAGAAACAGGACACGAAATTAATTTTGCAGATTCCAAATTGCTCTTTAACACGGAACATCACCACAAGAGAATAATCATGGAAGCCATCGAGATAGAGAAACACCCTCACAACATGAACAAGCGTGACGACACATCCCGCTTGCCAGACATCTGGAAATTAGCCCTCCCCACAAAAACTGACACCAGATCCAGAGGCACACAGAACGCCAACACCAATCAACCACACCAGACCCAAACCCAGACCCTCTCCACAGATGAATTACTGACACCATCCAGTAGCCAATCCATGGTGGCACCTCCGGATGCTGCACCCCCCTGCAATCCCTACACAGATCTGGCTGACACAAGCCACAAAACCACAGCTCGCCCCTATACACGAAGCCAAGCCAAAGCACAACTAAGTGCAATACAGCCATCTTCTCAGGAAAACTCTTCACAAAGTTCAAGAGGTCAAGACACAAAGACTTTAGCAACTAATCCACACCTAATGACCCACCTAAGTGGTACTCAGGATATCACTCAAGAAATCACTCAAGGTATCTCTCAAGTAATTAAGGAACAAAAGAAGAAAAGGCACACTAGCCTGGGAACTTCCTCTCTGCCCAGAACATTGGAGGCTAGACACCACACCCCCTCTACAGTATTTATAGGAACTCAAACATTGAGATCCCGCTCTGTTCCAGTAACAAGAAGCCGAAAGCACCAGCCTGAAGATGACGAGTGAGACCTCGTCGAAACGTCGCCTAGACACCCCAACTTTTACACGGGAAGACACCCGAGGACACCAAAACCTGCATTCCTGTACCCGTGAAAATCTACGAAAGCATATATATATATATATATATATATATATATATATATATATATTTACTGCGTCAGACCAACACGGCTACCTACCTGACTCGTCTTATGTCTTAGGGAAATTCTAAAGGAGAGAGAGAGAGAGAGAGAGAGAGAGAGAGAGAGGGTGCTTTGTGACTTCTGGTCTCATATTCTGGAGCTCAAACAAAACCATTAGTTAGGTCCAGCTCAATTTCCTCATTAAAATATTTGCACACCGTCTCTCATACTGTAAGCGTCGTTTACACATCATGAAAAGCAAAACAAAACCCATCTGCAATAAGAAGACCAAAAGTTGTTTGTTACGATGCGGGAAAACATGAAATAAACTGTTAGAAATAATAATAATAATAAAGTAAAACAGCAGAGCAGATGATAAAAGTCAACACACCATTAAGCAACGTTTAAAAATGGTTCTGATAAATTGTACCAGTAATTAAAAACAACCCCTGCAGCCGGTATGCCATGCTGGGGAAAAACGCGAATAGTGGTTCCAAAATTTTGAAGATGGGTGTCTTCACCTCTTAGGGAAGATTTGTGGTGAGCTGGAACATCACTGGTGCTCCCTCAAGAATTCTGAAGCGTTCAATGGAAATTCCCTTTTGTTCTGGAGAGGAACCAAGCTCTCCCCCTCTCCCTGGGTTATGAAACAAAATGAAAACAAATAATAGAGCCATTATTCTGAGAACAAAAGCTTTTGCTACTCTTTGGCACTTGCTGGAAGTAAATAGATGGGCCGCGGACAAAGAGATACAATGAAGTTTCCTTCTGTGTAATATTAAGCAAGCTGGTCCATGTGTTTTTTATTTAAAAAAAGCTCGTTGGAGTGTGGTTTGCGTCGTTTAATTTGTACACAGTGAGTTTTGCTGCAAGTTCTGGAAGTTCTTTTGGCATTACGTTGGCCATAAATGCGTCTTTAAACCCACGGTGGGAAGGCTGGACATTTCATCGGCTTTGCATCCAAATGAGCAAGAAGGCATTTTGGGATCCCGGGATCAGTGTTAGAAACTCAGATATATAAGCTAGGTGCCAAATGGCTCCTTAAACCAGGATTTCATTCACTAAAACGGAATGCCTAGTTGCGATTTTGGGGCCAGGTGGCTTGAAAGTTGTATTTTTCAGTATGACTTTTTAGTCCTGCAATTCATTATGACTGCATAGATTAAATATAATGACCAGAATGTGTTGCTTTTCAAGATCCAATAATTCCCAGGCAGGCACCTCCAGATGGTAGAGACCATGGGTAGGCAAACTAAGGCCCGGGGGCCAGATCCGGCCCAATTGGCTTCTAAATCCGGCCCGTGGACGGTCTGGGAATCAGCGTGTTTTTACATGAGTAGAATGTGTCCTTTTATTTAAAATGCATCTCTGGGTTATTTGTGGGGCCTGCCTCATGTTTTTACATGAGTAGAATGTGTGCTTTTATTTAAAATGCATCTCTGGGTTATTTGTGGTGCATAGGTATTTGTTCATTTTAAAAAATAAAATAAAAAGTCCGCCCCCCCCCCCACAAGGTCTGAGGGACATTGGATCGGCCCCCTGCTGAAAAAGTTTGCTGACCCCTGGTGGAGACATCCGGCACCACCCAGGCACCCAGGCATCTTCACATGGTCACAAGTGGCCAATAGCCAGGTGCAAAACGTGCCTGGTGAATTTTGAACACTGCACAGGATTGCTAGAGGAAAAGTCACAGGAGATGGCGCTGAACTACCCCAGCCCTCACCTTCCCGGGGCCCTGCAGATGTTTGGAGCTATGCTTCCCACCAGCAAGTTGATGGGAGTTGTAGCTGGAAACATCTGGAGGTTGCCAGGTTGCTAAAGTTGGACCAGCTGTTTCTTTCTGCGTACGACGGCTTCGCTGAGCTCACAAAAGGAGCATTCAGCGGTTGGGAGGGGACAGGGTTCTGCAAGAAACCAGCTTCTTGCGCTTTGCAGCATAATTCCAGATCAAAATCAAATGAATGTCATGGTTGCTTGTATATTTAATCCTAAGGTGTGTTTGACTGGTGGGGTAGATTTTACGCACTTTCCACTTGTTTGTTTGTTTTCCTATGCCGCCTTGGGTTTTTTTCTTTTTAAAGGTGGAGCAAAAGTATTTATGAAAATTTATTAAACGTTTGTGAATGTGAACAAATGGATACATGATAATCAGGCATGCATGAAGACAGGTTTCTGCTCCAACGGCCATACCTGCTTGATCTCAGAAGAAAAAACACCCTAGTTAGGAGAGGGAAACAGAGACAAACGAAGGGAGTTGGAGTCTATCAGCAACGAGATGACACTATACAGTGTGACCTCGGGTTAAGAACTTAATTTGTTCCAGAGGTCTGTTCTTAACCTGAAACTGTTCTTAACCTGAGGTACCACTTTAGCTAATGGGGCCCCGCGCCACCGCAGTGCGATTTCTGTTCTCGTCCTGAAGCAAAGTTCTTAACCCGAGGTACTATTTCTGGGTTAGGAGAGTCTGTAACCCGAGGTACCACTGTATTGGGTAGCCCTTGACCTAGAGCAGTCTTTCCCAAAGGAAAGATGCCCTGTCACCTCTGACCATTGCGCTATGCTGGCTGGGGCTGATGAGAGTTGTAGACCAACAACCTCCAGGGACCCAAAGTTGAGAAAGGCTGACCTCTGGAGCATGGTTTTCAACTGAGGGCTTCTGATGCAGCTATCCAGGTGATGAAAGTTTGGAAGGTGGTGAAAGTTTGGAAGGAGGCATATTTCCTTGCCCCCGAAGGGGCTGCAGAGCTACAGGGGGCTGGGGAAATGGGGCTCAGTGGTTTTATGCCTATAGGACAGGGGGGGCAACCTTATTTTATACAAATCAGGTGAGTAGTACAGTGGTACCTTGGATTACAGACTCTGCTAACCCAGAAATAGTACCTCGGGTTAAGAACTTCACTTCAGGATGAGAACAGAAATTTTGTGGCGGCGGCAGGGCGGCGGCAGCGAGAGGCCCCATTAGCCGAAGTGGTACATCAGGTTAAGAATAGTTTCAGGTTAAGAACGGACCTCTGGAACGAATTAAATTCTTAACCCGAGGTACCACTGTATTTGCTGAGCTTTAAGCAGAACAGACCTTATCAGATAATTAAACTTGTTGCATGTGCTTTCCATAATTTCGCAGGTTTGCCAAATTTAGGTCTCTCTCTCTTTGCAGCTGGAACTTTAATTTGAGTATTTACAACCTCAGCAATGGCCTTTTGCATTGAGAAGATAATGTTTGGATCATTAAGCAGAGTGTGGCAGGAGAGAATGGAGGGGCACTTCACAGCTTGTACTCACTGTGTATATCTTTTTGTTTTGTCTCTTCCTCTTCTCTTCCCGCTCCTCAAAAGGGACGTGAAAGCTGGAAACATTCTTCTAGGAGAAGATGGCTCGGTCCAGATTGCAGGTGAGCCTTTTTATAATTATAATGATTATAATTATTGTAATTATTATTATTTGCCATGTGGTTTGCTCTCTGCTTCCATGCCAGAGAGAGAGGACCCTGAGGAGAACCATCTTTCAATATCACATGGAAGAGGGAACAAGCTTGTTTTCTCCTGCTCTGGAGGGTAGGACACGAACCAAGGGCTTCAAGTTACAAAAAAGGAGATTCCAAATAAACATCAGGAATAACTTTCTGACAGTAGGAGCAGTTCAATAGTGGAATGGACTCCCCTGGGAGGTTGTGGTCTCTCCTTCCTTGGAGGTTTTCAAGCAGAGGTTGGATGGCCATCTGTCAGGAATGCTTTAGCTGAGATTCCTACATTGCAGAGGGTTGGACTAGATGACTCTTGCGTCCCTTCCAACTCTTAACTTGTAGCTCCACTGTAATTAATTGGTTGTTAATCGCCTTCCACGTATTTCCCAATGCGATGTACAAAATATAATAAGAACAGCTTAAAAACCCTTGGGGTCCCTTCCAGCTCTATGATTCTATTCTTTTTTTAAATAATATTTATTGGTTTCAATTAAGAACATATAAAAACAAAACAACAACAATAAAGACAAACATAAACAAAAACAACAAGTATAATTTCAAACCTTATTTTCTCAACCTACTTTCCCCTACTCCCTCATACCTCCCCGTTCTGTATTCTATTTTCATTATCCAGTCAGTAAATCCATTCCCTTATTTACCAAAGTTTTTTGACAATTCCATTCCTTTTCTTAATTAGCATCTCTGAACACCGTATTATTTTCCAACCCATGTCTTTCTAACCTTCATTAATTTTATAATACTTATCAAGATAATCTTTAAATTTCTTCCAATCTTCTTCCACTGTCTCTTTCTCCTGGTCTCGGATTCTGCCCGTCATCTCTGCCAGTCCCATGTAGTCTATCATTTTCATCTGCCATTCTTCCAAGGTGGGTAGCTCTGGTGTCTTCCAATACTTTGCAATAAGAATCCTTGCTGCTGTTGTAGCATACATAAACAAAGTTCTATCCTTCTTTAACACCACATGGCTGACCATGCCTAGGAGAAAGGCCTCTGGTTTCTTCAAGAAGGTATATTTAAATACCTTTTTCATTTCATTATATATCATTTCCCAGAAAGCCTTAATCCTTGGGCACGTCCACCAGAGGTGAAAGAATGTTCCTTCAGTTTCTTTGCATTCCAACATTTATTATCGGGCAAATGATAGATTTTTGCCAGTTTGGCTGGGGTCATGTACCACCTGTAGATCATTTTCATAATATTTTCTCTTAAGGCATTGCATGCCGTAAATTTCATCCCGGTGGTCCATAACTTTTCCCAGTCAGCAAACAAAATGTTATGACCAATATCCTGTGCCCACTTAATCATTGCAGATTTAACAGTTTCATCTTGTGTGTTCCATTTCAACAGCAGATTATACATTCTTGACAAGTTCTTAGTATTGGGTTCTAACAGTTCAGTCTCTAACTTTGATTTTTCCACCTGGAAGCCAATTTTCCTATCCATCTTATAGACTTCCAACAATTGATAATAGTGAAGCCAACCAGCTCTATGATTCTATGACCCTGGAGACCGTGGCACGGGGAGAAAGGGGGAAACAATATGCCATAGGTGTCTGGTTCCCCCTCCAACACGGGGAGTCAGTGGGGTGTGAACACATCATGCCCAATCCTTAAGGGCATTGCATCAGCCCCTCCCACCCCAAGAGCTGGTTGTCAAAGGTGGGCGTGGAGCAGCTTTGTTAGGGTGAACCCAGGGGTAGGGAATCTCTAGACCTGGAATCTGAATGTGGCCCTCCATTGCCTCTATCTGGCCCTTGGGAAGTCTCCCCAGGCTGTGCCCCACACAGGCTGTGCTTTACACCTCAGATCTTTTCCCCTGGCTGGAATGTGTCCTTGAACTTCAGTAATGCCCCTTGCTCTCCTGGATGAAGGGTACAGAGAGGTGTGTTGAATGTATGTAGAAACTAGCCTACCATGCAGTGGCGTAGCGTGGGGGGTGCAGGGGGGTCCGGCCGCAACATCGGGGGGGGGGGGGTGCGCTCGCACTCGAAGCTCTCTGCCCCCTGCTAAAATCCACAGGATAGGGGGCGCGAATTACTTGCCTTGCCCCGGGTGCTGACAACCCACGCTACGCCACTGCTACCATGTTAGGGTAACAATGAAAATTTGCTGCTGCGCCCACTTTTCCCATAGCCCTGCCCACCACTGGGATGTGGCCCCCGGAAGGCTCCGCGGAAGGGAGTGTGGCCCTCAGACTGAAAACGATTTCCCACTCTTGCTGTGCCGTCACACCCTTGAACTGCAAAATCTGAAGTGGCTTGCTTGCTGTCCGATTCTGCTCTTGTCTAGGAAGCCTTGTCAAGAGCAGTTTGGGTCCGCCCAGTTTTGTCAGAGGAAGACCCTCGCTGTTAGCCTTCCCCTACTCTGTCTACGCTGCCTGGGTCAGATGTCTCCTTCCTTGGGTCCCCTTTTGCTCACCTTGTCTGGCAAGAGTTTTCTTTGTGTTCTTGCCAGTAAACATTGGCTTGGGAGGCTAGTGGCGCCCACCCTGTGGAACGCCCTTCCAGCAGATGTCAAAGCGATAAACAACTACCTGACATTCAGAAGACATCTTAAGGCAGCCCTGTTCAGGGAAGTTTTTAACGTGTGATATTTTACTGTATTTTTGGTTTTTATGGAAGCCGCCCAGAGTGGCTGGGGAGGCCCAGCCAGATGGGCGGGGTATAAATAATAAATTATTATTATTATTATTATTATTATTATTATTATTATTGTTATTGTTATTGTTATTGTTATTGTTATTGTTATTGTTATTGTTATTGTTATTATAGATAGTGAGGCAAGGAGAAGAGAAATGAAAAAGAGTTGGTCCCAAAAACTTTATTGCATTGCCTGGTTTCCAGTGTTGAAAGATTTTTTTTTGGGGGGGGGGTCCTCCTCTCCGTAGAATTCCAATAAAGGAAAGGAAGGCTCCTCTCATTGCAGGGATTTTGGGGGGTGCGTATGAACCAAGGCTTTGTCTTGCACCTCTTTGATCCCCCAATCTATGGACCTTCTGTGGTTTATTACAACAGAGCTCTTTCAAGGATTCTTCTGAATGGGGGCGTTTTGCTCCCCCCGCCTTTTATCTGCAGAGGTTTATCAATTTACACTCAGTGGGCACTGGCTGCAGTATAAATTAAGGCTGCCTGCCTCTTTGTTTCATCCTCTTCCAGAATCACTTAGCCGTGTGAGATCATCTCAATATCAAAATGATTGTACAAGCAACTAGATTTGCCTTTTAAGCAACCTCCTGAATCCTTAATGATGCTTTGACCGGAAATCTATTGCCTATGCCCTAGAAGGGTCTTTGTGTTGAGAGTTAATAACCCTGTCCTTACCCGGGTCCTTTGATAATCTTATCTAAAACAGTCATGTGCCCCATTCATGTTGTATTTGGATAAAGGCGGAACCTACTGAAGGGTCTGCTTGTGTTGGATTAAACAGCTGTGCGAGTGCCACAATAGAGCCTAAGCTCAGAAAAGCCACAGAATTCGGTCCTGGTTATTTTTCTCCTTTTCTCCCCCATTTTTGAATTATTTATTTATTTGCATTTCATGGCTGCAAAGATAATGTATGTCAGCAGTAAAAAAAAAAAGAGTAAAGAGTATGGACATTTGTTCATACTGGTTGCAAAATTCATTTAGCATGAATTGTGTTTCTGTCTGAATACACAAAACTATGGAACTAAGTATAGTTATAGGCTTGTTCACACGAAGGGCAGGTGAGGGGGTTAGTGTAGACTTATTGAATCATAGAACTGTAGAGTTGGAAGGGACCCCAAGGGTCATCTAGTTTGACCCCCTGCAATGGAGGAATCTCAGTTGAAGCATCAGTGATAGATAGCCGTCCAACCTCTGCAGACCTCCAGAGGTTGTTAGGGCTCCAACTCCCATCATCCCAGCAAACATAGCCAATAAACAGGGGTGCTGAGGCAACCTCTGGAGGGCCAGAGGTTCCCCATTCCTATTTTAGAGCATCCTTCAGTTTAAAGATGTGAATATGGCAGGCACCATATTGCATGTGTCTCTGCAAAGGATTTGAACACAACCCTTGGGTTTTCCGAAGTTACTGTTTGTAATGGGATATTTTAATTCAGAGCGAAGCAAGTTCATTCAGCCTCTTGGCTACCTACCTGGGGGTCTAAAGGAGTGGTAGGCCGAAGATTAGCTGTAGAACGTAAGCTAAGCTCTCCTTGATGGGGAATGGACTCTAGTCTGCAACTTGATTTCCCATCCCTTGGCAAAATGCTTAGGACAATGATCATAAGATGCTGGTATCTTGCTACTGCCTTCAAGACCCACAGCCCGTGAATTCCCATTGACTATCATGGTTGAAAGACATCTGTGGATCCCCAGAAATAAAGAATGCACAGGATTCCACTCCTGGCAGGCCCTCCGAGAGGGGCTACGTAAACGTAGAAAGCTGCCTTGTTCAAAGACAGCACCAGGCAACTTCAACAGAAAAAAGCATCCGACAATGTAAAATATGACTTCTACTCTTGGAACTGCCCAATCTTCTACAGATTGAGTTTCTTCAGCTCTTTTCTTCAGCTCTTCAGTTTCTTCAGTCTTCTACAGATTGAGTTTCTTCAGCTCTTTTCCAAGGATATACCGGTATTGCTTTTGCAACAGATTGTCCTTCTCGGTGGCAATTCAAAAGCCAGTATACCCCAGGTAAGGATGGAAGTGTCTGCTGCCTGGAGAGGTGTAGCCTGTCAGTGTAGATGGCCCTGATCTGGATGGGCCAATAGTCTGACTCTGTGTAAGTTAGCTTCCTTTGTTCCTGTGCGTTACTGGATTGACAAGCTGTCTCAGGCATTCGAGACGAACAGTTTTAAATTGTATGTTTCCTCCCCCTGGAATAAAAATTGATTACTTGTACTGTCAAAGTGATCTTACGTTTAGACAGTCTAAATGTGCAAATATTAGGAAACTCTTCTGCATTGAAGACGTCCCTGTAAATGCAAGTCCACACTTCAGGGAGAAGTGAGTTAATTATTTCCTATAAAAAGACTTCTTGCATAATACTTAATTGAGGGGTGGATTTTCTGCAAAGCATTGACTTCTCTCCTTGACAGTTTTGCTTGTAGCATCCACAACAGCAAATCCATTCATTGTGGTGAAACGTCTGCTAAACGACGAGAACTTTGTATGGTAGATTTGGGAGTGGGCATCTAGAGAGCTGAGGAGCTGCAAATGTCTCTGGTGAACCTCTGGCGTTTCCCCTTTTTCTTTTAACATTATAATGATGGGCTTCTCATGGCTGATTTTATGACGTTTACCATTGTAGCTCCATGAACAGAAGGCTGCAGTTCTCCTTGGGGAGCGAACAGAAATGTGGAACCCCAATTAGGGGTTCATAATGTAGTGTGTTAGCTTTTTAGTGGCTCGGGCAGAACTTGGCCTAAATCAGAGAGAGAATCTGCCTAGCAAGGTCAAGGGGAAAGGCCTGACTCTGGCCAGCTTCTTTTCCGCACAGGAAGTCCCCGCATCGCCAGCCGGGGCTGAGAGGACCCTCTTCCTGGGTTACACTCTCTCCTTTGCGGCTGAAGGTGACACCGCAGTATTTTGCCGCACTTCCCCTTGGTTTGGAAATACTTTGTAAAACCTGCCCTCTCTTTCATCCTGCAACTGGCTGTACAGAAGTATGACAGGGTAATTAGTATGCTGCAGTCGTGATGTGTGGCTGCTTAAAATGCATGCATTCCATGCAAGGCAGATTTGTCTCGGAACAAGATATCTGACTCCTCCCCCTCTCTTTGTTCTTAGAAACAATAGAAGCTTCATAAATCCGTGCGTGATCGGAGGAGCAACAGTGCAAAAATCTTGTGATCGGATGATGTGGGGTTTCTGGGGTGACACTTAAGGGGTGGGATCTGAGGATCTGTAGGGTCCTGGCATTATTGCTAGGGCTATTGGTACTATGTGCCCCAAAACTTCCTGCTTTCACCGAGTAAAAGCCTTGAATTTTTGCCACCTCTGCAAACATGCAAGCTCGCAAACTCCCCCCCCCTACTGCTTCTGATGGGGATTTTGGAATTATGCGATGGGGGCTGCAACAGAATGTTGCAGTGCAAAGTGCTCTCTTTTCAGGATTCCAGCTGCTCTGTTCTGATTTCTGCCCTCCCTCACCCCAACCATTCAGTCATCATACTGTGGCCGCTGAGCATGGCCAGTTCTCATTAGGCTGCTTTGTGGAGCTCCAAGTATGTTTTTGTAAGATCTTGGCATTCCCCCCCCCCCCAAGCCTGTTGATGCCTCCTTTGTGTGGATGAGTGTGTGGTGAGTGTTTGTGCACGCACACTATTACCTAAGCAGCTGCACGCATGGAATTGTAGCATTGGAAGGGACCCCCAGGGGTCATCCAGTCCAACCCCCTGCAATGCAGGAATCTCAACTAAAGCATCCATGACAGGTGACCATCCAACTTCTGCTTAAACACCTCCAGTGAAGGAGAGTTCACTCAGCAACTTATCAGAATCAGTGGGAATGCTCTGGCATACTTGCGTTCTAATTGTTCATTGGATGTGCTGGGTGCTGAAATCCAATCCCTGTCCACTGGAAAGCATTTACAGCAAGCCCTTCAGCTCTTGATAATTCATTCAGGCATTGTCAATATATTTCCAATCCTGTCTCCAGAATCATAAGGTATGGAAACCTTTTTTTTTTCCTTTTTAAAAACAAAACCTTTGTTTGACAAAGCTGAATTCTCCTAAACTCACAAATGGTGGGTTTCCCTCCATCTCACACTGTGTAATGATTTGCCTCTGTTGTGTTTTTTCTTACAACTGATAATGATTTGCATGGCCTGATCCAGTAAGGGTTCTTCTTATGTTCTTGACATCTGATACGTTTTAAAATGCTTGCTTGAATCACAAATCTTGGCCACCTTAAAATTTGTAAAAGTGCATCCTGTCTGTCTCCTAAATCTGTTGGTGGCTTGTTCATTCAATGGTACTTCTTTAGCTGGGTGCCAGTGCAATAAAAGAGGTTGTTTGTTTGTTTTGGCTTCCTACGTTTTTATCATAGGTGTGCAAGTCGCCACGTTTCACTTCAGACCAGACTACTGTCTGACAGCAGATAGCAATACTATGCGGCTAAAGCAAAGACATGAATTTGTTCCCTGGCCCAGCCACGCTTGGCTTGACAAACTTAACAACTGGGTAACTTCTCAGCACTTGTGATTTTCTTCTGCCCCATTCGCAGATCAAGTGGAGCAACGGCTGGGAAGCACGCAGTGCAAATGGCCAAGGGGTGCCGTGTGTCCGTGTGTCATTCAGAAACTCCTCCTTAAAACGTAATTCTTTTTCAACATTTCAGATTTTGGTGTGAGTGCTTTTTTAGCCACTGGCGGCGACATCACCCGCAACAAAGTGAGGAAAACCTTCGTGGGCACTCCTTGCTGGATGGCACCTGAAGTCATGGAGCAGGTAGGGAGGAAAAGGGAAAAGCCTTGTTCAGAATGATTGATCTGCAACTTCTGCTTAAGGACTTTTGGCAGACAAGTGGATAGCTCAGTTGGCTGGAGCGTGGTGCTGAAAACACCAAGGTTCGGTCCCTATATGCATATTCCTGCATTGTAGGGGATCAAACGAGATCAGTGTTTCCCAAACTTGGGTCTCCAGATGCTTTTGTACTACAATTCCCATCATCCCTGACCACTGGTCTTGCTAGCTAGGAGAATAAAGGAAATAAAGTGCATACGATATGTTTCCAAGCACAATTCAACGTGTTGGTGCTGACCTTTAAAGCCCTAAACGGCCTTGGTGCTGTATATCTGAAGGAGCGTCTCCATCCCCATCATTCAGCCTAGACACTGAGGTCCAGCACCAAGGACCTTCTGGCAGTTCCCTCACAGCGAGAAGCAAAGCTATAGGGAACCAGGCAGAGGGCCTTCTTGGTAGTGGTGCCTGCCTTGTAGAGCACCCTCCCATTAGATGTCAAAGAAATTAACAACTATCCGACTTTTAGAAGACATCTGAAGGCAGCCCTGTTTTGGGAAGTGTTTAATATCAGATGAATTACTGTATTTTAAAGTTTTGTTGGAAGCTGCCCAGAGTGGCTGGGAAAACCCATCCAGATGGGCGGGGTATAAATAATAAATTATTATTATTATACGAAGCTCATTGAAGGTGCTGCGTTAATATTTCTTCAGAAGAATCTGGGATTGTTTCCCTATATTTGGGGCAGTTCTCTCTCTCCCCTCCCCCCACTTTTCCGTTCCAGCTGCATAGTACAATATGAAGCCACCAGTCTTTTAGTGGAAGAAATAGCTTTTTCCTTCCAGAACAATGCTGAGTTAGTGAAGCAACACACTCCTATGGCATTTGCAAAGATGTCAATTTTTTTGACGAGTCCAGGGGCAGTTAATTCCTCCCATTTGGCCAAAACTCTTGAAGTGTAGAGAATACGCAGTGTCTTTTATCTGCCGTAGGGACGCAGGTGGCGCTGTGGGTTAAAGCCTCAGCGCCTAGGACTTGCTGATCGAAAGGTCGGCGGTTCGAATCCCTGCAGCGGGGTGCGCTCCCGCTGCTCGGTCCCAGCGCCTGCCAACCTAGCAGTTCGAAAGCACCTCCGGGTGCAAGTAGATAAATAGGGACCGCTTACCAGCGGGAAGGTAAACGGCGTTTCCGTGTGCGGCTCTGGCTCGCCAGAGCAGCGATGTCACGCTGGCCACGTGACCCGGAAGTGTCTCCGGACAGCGCTGGCCCCTGGCCTCTTAAGTGAGATGGGCGCACAACCCCAGAGTCTGTCAAGACTGGCCCGTACGGGCAGGGGTACCTTTACCTTTACCTTTATCTGCCGTTGGGAGAGAAACTCAGTGTTCTGGATAAGATGCCTGGCAATAACTCATTGCCAGAAAAGAAATGTCTTTCTTGGGATATGGATTATCTCTGCTTCGTGATAGCAGAGCAGAGTAGAGCAGAGCCTCTAGGTTTGATTCCAATCTACCATTAGTATGGAGTTGGATCAGTTTTGTGACCAAGAATGCAGGAAAAGCCTGGAGGCCTATGTAGGTGAACTGAAAAGAAATGCCTTGTTAACCATCTCTTCACTTTCTAGGTGAGAGGTTATGATTTCAAGGCGGACATCTGGAGTTTTGGAATCACGGCAATCGAGTTCGCGACAGGGGCAGCTCCTTACCACAAATACCCACCCATGAAGGTGAGTCACTGATTGACTAGTTCAGATAACTGTGTTGGTTCCTAGGGATCACCTGTGTTCCCCATCCCCCCAAAAACCCAGCATCCTAGAACGTGCTGCTTCTGGATGTAAGCGATAACTTGAAGGGGTGGCAGTGGGGAGAGCTTCGGAAGCTTGAGTTTTGTCAGTGAGGAAGGAAGGTGGCAAGCACGAAGCAAAGCTGTATTATCAGAATGCAGAGCAAGCGTCACGGCATACATAGGTTGGAACTGTGCTTTACCAACAGGAAACCCCAAGGCTTCCCAGAAACTAATCTGGGGTCCCTCAATGAGAAGATTTGTGATGGTGGGTCAAATCCCTGAAAAAATTTGCCTGCCTGCTGCTGATCTTCTCTTCTTAAAAGATCTACATCGGCTCCCAGCGCGTTTCCGAGCACAATTCAAAGTGTTGGTGTTGACCTTTAAAGCCCTAAACGGCCTCGGTCCAGTATACCTGAAGGAGCGTCTCCACCCACATCCTTCTGCCCGGACACTGAGGTCCAGCACTGAGGGCCTTCTGGCGGTTCCCTCACTGCGAGAAGCCAGGTTACAGGGAACCAGGCAGAGGGCCTTCTTGGTGGTGGCGCCCACCCTGTGGAATGCCCTCCCACCAGATGTTAAGGAAATAAACAACTGTCTGACTTTTAGAAGACATCTGAAGGCAGCCCTCTTTAGGGAAGCTTTTAATGTTTAACAGACCACTGTATTTTAATACTTTGTTGGAAGCCGCCCAGAGTGGCTGGGGAAACCCAGCCAGATGGGCGGGGTATAAATAATAAATCATTATCATCATCATCATCATCATCATCATCATCACTTGCTTTTGAGACACTCAGCAGCTCAACCCTTCTGAATCTACTCCCCATGCCAAGCAAGCCCTTGATTTCTCACTGGATTCCCATGTAGACTCTTCCGCAACCCCTCCCTCTTTCCTTTACTTGAAACCTTCCTTCTTTTATCCAGCATCTCCAAATGGTCCCTCCCAGGCTGCATCTAGAATTCTTGCCTCAATAATTAATGCAACCATTAATATTTCAATTTATACGCTGCTTTTTGACCTTCAGGAAACCCTTAAAGCAGCGAACTTGAGGAACGATACAGCCCTATTCACAATTAAGAGAAAACTATAAATTCAAACAATTTAAAAGCAGGAGGTGACCGAGCTTTTACGCCAAAAGCTTGCAGTAGTCCTCAAACCCTCGACCAACTGAGGCTTTTGACCAAACTAAGAAGGCAAAACAAAGTGAACTACAGTAACATTAGTGGGAGCACCCCTAATTCCATCACTGATGTCTGATGTTGTGGTTTCACCTGGCTGAGCTGGTTTCCCCCATTTTCCCCATCCTTAACACTTTGTGTGTTTTTCCCCTGTGTCTTTTTTTCTTTCCAAAAGCATAATTCCTAAAAAAAAAAAGGGGGGGGGAGCTTTAATCCCAAACATGTGTTCATCTAATTGCAGCTTATTTTTAAGTTGCCGGGCATTTTGAGCTGGGACCTTCTCTTTTTGGAAACTACCTGATAGATGTTTTGGGTGCTAAATTATAAATTAAGGAAGTTATCCCTCTGCTCACTCCAGTGTTCAGAGTCAGATGGTGGAGTTGAGGAGGGCAGTTGCTTTCAAGCCTCCCTCCCTGGAGATTTTCCAGAATAACCTCTCAGTGGTTTGGGAATTGGGATACTGAACTAGACATCACCCCAGTAGAATCCAGAAAGTCTTTTTTTTTAATGTACCTATTCTTCCACAGCCTTTTGCTTACCTTGTTTTTCTGCTGAAGGCTATATGCTACTTGCCACCTTCCTTTTGCTCAAAGAGGCCATGGCATCTTTTTCAAAGTGACAGCGCTTGCTTAATGAACTTAAGGTTTGTCTTGCTGCTTCTAACGGGTGTAATTGTTTCAGGTCTTAATGTTGACGCTACAGAACGATCCGCCCTCACTGGAGACAGGTGTGCAGGACAAGGAGATGCTGAAGAAGTATGGAAAGTCTTTTAGGAAGATGATTTCACTGTGCTTACAGAAAGACCCCGAGAAAAGGTGCACAGCAAACCGCCTTGTTTCCACCCATTGTGAACCAGCATTGCTTGATGAAAGCTAATTGTGAGGGTGGGAGACAGTGTAATGCAAAGAATACAGAAAAGCAATTTTCTACACTACTAATTTTTAATGCACATTTTTCTTCTTACTTTTAATTTGGCCACTGCAGATTTGTTCGTGGTCAGTGGGTTCCAGTTACATATCCATCCCCTTAGCAAAGCTCACTAAGTCCAGATCTTAGGAGCTTCTGTTAATATTGTCAACGTCTGTACACATTGGCAGGAAACAGAGATGGCGCCCAGCTCTTTAAAGATTCCTACAATCTTGTTTTGGCGCAGCAAGAAAAAGCAACTCTTGCGGCGTCTTCTAATGACACCCGCCTTTCCTTTTTTTTAATAGACCAACAGCTGCTGAACTTCTAAGGCACAAATTTTTCCAGAAAGCAAAGGTAGGAACTTAGCTTGAACTTTTAAATAAATGAACAAATAATCAATAAATAATATATTTGAAGAGAGGAGTTTAGTGGTGTGCAGGTAATAAGAGCTCATTGCAGCAGAGATTCCTCCCTGGTTTTATTCACCAGTGCAATTTCGTCTGCCTTGAGATCTTCCGGGACTCACTGCTGAGTTGTGGCCTGATCTAAAGTGGGTCACACCAGCAGCACTAGCACCATAAAAATAAATTTGGGGGGGGGGAGAGAAATGGGACCCCAAATGAATGTTTAAGATAAGTCTGAAATGTTGAAAACTTCTGCATTAGGCCTTTCCTGGTGCAGAAGTCAGAAAGCCTTGATTATGAAACTACTGAGCTGGAATCTGTTGGCAAATCTGGCTGAGTTTCTTTTGGCTTTGAATGAGACTTAACACTCAAGGCAATTTACACTTATTCAAAATGAAGTAACCCAAATGGGAATATCAAAACAGTTACCAGGTCTGTTCCTGTACAACACAGAAAAATGTATGAAGTCAACAGTGCAGAATTTAGAAATGGGGGAAGTATTTTCACCTGAAGATTAGTAATGTTGTGAGGCAGAATGGGATACCTTGGAAATTGTGGTGTCGGGGCAGAGAAGACCTTGCCCCAGGCCTCACGAGGTTTCGCTTCACATACAGAAGCAAGAATTCTCCCACAGTTCGCGAAGAGCTAGGACAGGGGTCAGCAACCTTTTTCAGTCCACTGTCCCTCAGACCATGTGGTGGGCCGGATTATATATTTTTTGGGGGGGAGGAATGAACGAATTCCTATGCCCCACAAATAACCCAGAGGTGCATTTTAAATAAAAGCACACATTCTACTCATGTAAAAACACCAGGCAGGCCCCACAAATAACCCAGAGATGCATATTAAATGGACACATTCTACTCATGTAAAAACATGCTGATTCTCAGACCATCCGCGGGCCAGATTGAGAAGGTGATTGGGCCTTAGTTTGCCTACCCCTGAGCTAGGAGGTTTATGTCAGAGCAAAGGCTCCTGCAGACAAGACACAATGAGCTCAGGCATTTTAAGGCAGGGGGAGGCCTGCAGTCTCCTGGCAGCTGCGTACGGATTTTGAAAACTCTTGGGGTGAAGTTGAAACCTTGACGCACTCTCCGCAACCACCTCAGGATAATTTCTAAGGAGTGTGGCACGGACAACTCTTAGGAAGAATCTAATGTGTTGGCTTTCTAACCCTTGTATCAAAGGACCCTCTCATTCCCTTTCAAGTAACTCGAGAGCTTATCTCTCTCACACACACACATAAGCGATGACCCTTGAGCCAACGGTGGCCTTTGAGGAACAGGAGTCGCAAAGCGTCGATTTGATTCCCCTCCCTTTCTTTTCCAGAATAAAGAATTTTTGCAAGAAAAAATGCTGCAGAGAGCCCCAACCATCACGGAAAGAGCCAAAAAGGTACTAGTTAAAACAGTTTGAAGTGGGAACCTGCACACCGCGCTTCTTACATTTTCCACTGACCAGCTCTCTGGTTGCACTAGAAAGGCCACGCTAGAATTCTCTGTATGAAATTCTGTCGGTGACTTTAATGGTGGCTTTGTTGAAATACAGGTCCGGAGAGTCCCTGGCTCCAGCGGGCGCCTTCATAAAACGGAAGATGGCGACTGGGAGTGGAGCGACGATGAGCTCGACGAAGAGAGTGAAGAAGGCAAAGCGGCAATTTCACAGCTCAGGGTGGGCACCAAGAGTGACCGTTTGCTTCTTAAAACTAGCCCCGGAATTGAAAGGCAGTCTCTGTCGCGAAAGCTGTTTTAAGGGTGCAGTTAATGCCTTGATGGGATTGCAAGAGCGTTTCTCAGTAAAAAAAATACAAATAAATAAAAATTATTTATCTGGTTTTTCAACTTTAAATTTTACAGAGGTATATCATACATAAATCATAAAAAACAAGGAATCTCCATATTTCCCATCAGTCCTGACCGTTCTGCACACTGGCTGTGGCTATCAGAAGATGAACTCAGGCAACATGAGGAGACACATACCACCTCTCTAAGGACAGGAGAATCTCTCTCTTCAAAAGAGTGCTTCTCTGCCATTTAAGTCTTCATAGCCATTGCTAATGCTTTGCAGGAGCAAGACTGTTGAGTAAGCATTTCGAACGGAAGGCACTCCTGTTATTTATTAAAAACAAATGGTAAACCATTTTGACACCCCTGCTGCAACACCCTCACCAGCTTAAGACCTCTGAGCTCCTCTGTTTCAAAGATCTTCTGGGATCTAAGAATTACTGCCCGCAGTTAGACTTGGAACACATTAAAATGAAATTATGCCAAAAGCTGCCGTTTTCACCGTGTTTCAAGGGCACGACATCCGTTGTGGCGTTGCATGCTAATTGCACTTGTCTGTTTCTTCCCCTTTTAGTCGCCCAGAGTGAAAGAATCATCACAAAATTCCGAGGTGAGTTATTAACCAGTCATGCATCTTGAAGCACCGGCCTGTCTTCTGTTTTGAGAAGTGCCAAGTTCATTATATGCACACAAATAATAGTAACAATTAAGGTAATGTTTTAGCTTTCTGTTAACAGAGCGCTGACCTACAGACTGACTTCTGTTGGCTTAAAAAGTGGGGTGGCCGCGCTTCAGGATAATAAAATAAGTGTTGCTAGCTTGAAGCAATTGCCAGGCAGCATATTATATACAAAGATACAGGCAACGTGCGATTTTTGCAAACTAATCTCGACTTTTAAGTAATGGAACGATAACTGCTGAAGCCAGTTAAAATATTGTCATTTTTAAATTATGGTTCGTAACAAAATCCAGAGAATGTTCTGAAGGTTCATGGAAAGCCACCAGCTTGTTGAAGCTGAAGCAGATCTGGTTGTAGGTGCCTGGATGTGTGAGTACCAATGAACCACACTGCCTTGGGTTATGTGACAGAGGAATGGTGGGGTGTGAATGTAAGACAGCAATAAATTGTGGCACTTAATCCCACTGGCAAGTGCTCAGGGTGGGGGAGTGTGGCACAATGGGCTGTCGAATGTATTTTCCCTGAAGGAAATCCCTTCAGGAAAAATGGGGAAAGGCTCCTGAGAGCCAGTGTGGTGTAGTGGTTAAGAGCGGAGGACTCGTAATCTGGTGAATTGGGTTCGATTCCCTGCTCCTCCACATGCAGCTGCTGGGTGACCTTGGGCTAGTCACACTTCTTTGAAGTCTCTCAGTCCCACTCACCTCACAGAGTGTTTGTTGTGGGGGAGGAAGGGAAAAGGAGATGCTTAGCCGCTTTGAGACTCCTCTGGGTAGTGATAAAGCAGGATATCAAATTCATACTCCTCCTCCTCCTCTTCTTCTTCCCATTGGTACTGACTATGAGGGGCGGTTGGTTTCTCCTATAGAAGCAGTTGGCGCCCATTCACCGAAAGAGCACAAGCCAGCGGTGGGGGACTTGTGGTTCTCCAGGTTTCACTGGGCTATATCCGAGGTACTACTGTACTCTGAAAGGCTGAAAGGTAGTGACGGGCCCAAGGCCACCCAACAAGTCTGATGGCTGAACTGTGATTCGAACCTGGGACTCCCCAGAGGCTGCACAGTCAATTTAACTGCTAAGGAAGTATTTGAACCCCCAGTTTGCTTTGCGCTGCAGTCCAAATCCAACAATTACCCCCAGACTTGTTCTCTAGGATGTACTGCAAGAGGAAAGGACTCTCTCTCTCTCTCTGCACCTTTCCCAAGAACCCAAGAGCCAGTGTGGTGTAGTGGTTAAGAGCGATGGACTCGTAATCTGGTGAACCGGGTTCGATTCCCTGCTCCTCCACATGCAGCTGCTGGGTGACCTTGGGCCAGTCACACTTCTCTGAAGTCTCTCAGCCCCACTCACCTCACAGAGTGTTTGTTGTGGGGGAGGAAGGGAAAGGAGATTGTTAGCCGCTTTGAGACTCCTTCGGGTAGTGATAAAGTGGGATATCAAATCCAAACTCTTCAAATCCAAATCCAAAAAGGGAGACGAGGAAGATGAAAGCATCTTCTGTCCTGTAGGCATAAGCCCAAGAGGGCTGTGGATTTGGCCAGTATAGCATACTAATGCATACTAATGCATTAAATGTAGGAATGTATGAATTGCTATAAGTGGCAATGAGTTGATATATAAATGGCAAGGACTCGTAAAGAACTTTAAATCAATTGTTCCTTGGGCTGGCAGTGTTCAAGAATTATGGAATAATAATGGAGTTATCTTTGCTTCATTCGGTCACAAATTCGTAGCTGGTTTTTACCTTTGTTGTGTAGAATTTATTTAATTTTGTTTGTTATTGTGCTGAATTTATTTTATTTATTTATTGAATTTATACCCCACCTTTCTCTCCAAAGAACTCAAAGCCAGCATACGGGGTTTTCCTCATTCAATCCCCACAACAACAACCTTGTGAGGTAGGCTAGGCTGACAGACAGTGGCCCAGTGAGCCTCATGGCCGAGTGGGGACTCGAACCCTGGTTTCCCAGGTCCTAGTCCAACACTCTAACCACTACACCACCACTGGCTCTTACGTACTTACATACTTACTTACACAGTGCTCTTAGTTACTTGTTCACCACTTAGGGACAATTGTCATTAGGCGGTAAAAGAAATTGCCTGAATTAATCAACAAACAAGCAGTTCATCGTTGGTATTTCTGACAGGTGGGCCCCCCTCATTCTCCCATACCCATCTCCTGTCCTTTCTGATTTGCAGCTCTTTCCGCCAGCAGAGCAGCCGGCAAGCCCGGCTTTGCTCAACGTCCCGGCCCAGCCGCCTCAACTACCTCAGCCTGCAGGACAAGCACCCGCACAAACTTCTCCCGCTGTCCCTGCTCCAGCTTCTCAGGCACCTGCAGCAGGAGCTCCTCCACCTGCGCAGGTAAGGCGAGGAGCCTCTGGGGAAGACCCACCAGAAGCGGAAACAGTTTGCTTTTGCATTTCTATCCCACTTTTTCCTCTAAGGAACTCGAGGCGACACACAGAGCTCTCTTCCTTTGCAGTGTATCCCCACAGCAACGCTGAGAGCCAGTGGCTGGCCCAAGGTCACTGGCCCAGGGAGCTTTCTGGACAAGTGGGAATTTGAACCCTTGTCTCCCAGGTCCTACTTTGGCACTCTAACCCATGGGTAGGCAAACTAAGACCTGACGGCCGGATCTGGCGCAATTGCCTTCTAAATCTGGCCCACAGATGGTCCGGGAATCAGCGTGTTTTTATATGAGCAGAATGTGTCTTTTATTTAAAAAGCATCTCTGGGTTATTTGTGGGGCATAGTAAAGGTAAAGGGACCCCTGACCATTAGGTCCAGTCGTGACCGACTCTGGGGTTGCGGCGCTCATCTCGTTTTATTGGCCAAGGGAGCCGGCGTACAGCTTCCGGGTCATGTGGCCAGCATGACTAAGCCGCTTCTGGCGAACCAGAGCAGCACACAGAAACGCCGTTTACCTTCCCACCAGATTTCCCACCTATTTATCTACTTGCACTTTGACACGCTTTTGAGCTGCTAGGTTGGCAGGAGCAGGAACCCAACAATGGTAGCTCACCCCATCGCGGGGATTCAAACTGCGACCTTCTGATCAGGAAGTCCTAGGCTCTGTGGTTTAACCCACAGCGCCACAAATGCGTTAATTTTCCCCCCAAAATATAGTCCGGCCCCCCACAAGGTCTGAGGAACAGTGGACTGGCCCCCTGCTGACCCCTAAGTCACTAAACCACACCATAGAACCAGTGGGGGAAGGGGTTAAGCAGCTGCTGGCCATGTAGCCTTCCCCAGACTGCTTTGGCTATAAAACAAGTACATGCATTCTCTCTGGCGAAGAAGCCATGAATTGCAAAGCTCCTGGCCGAAATGTCCCTTCAGCCATGAGCAAAGTCGGTGGACTAGCCATCCCTCTTTTTTACCAGTCTCCCGGTCCGTGAGACGGGATCGAGAGCAGCTGGCCTACCCTATAGGGCTGCTCGGAGAGACGGAGCCCTTAGGACCTTTCTGCCACAAAAACCACTGCCACTCCAATGTCCTCTGCTTTTCAGGCGACAAAGTGTTTTAATGCAAGCCCTGCCTTTTGCAGAGGGCGTGGAACTCGGAGGAGGAGCAGCCAGTGAGATGGCTTTCCTCACTCAGGGTGAACTCCTGCCAAAGCCAGCCCGTTCTGGAGCGTGTCCCACTGCTTGCGGATGCTCTGGAGGCGGCCGGACGGTGATGGCTCATGTATTATAGCAAATAGCTGTCCTTGGAGCCGGGGTGAGGCCTGCAAGGCTGGAGGGGCGGGGGAAGCTTCCTCACCCCGTGATCCTAATAGGCCTGCTGGGAATGGTCCGGCGGTGATTTGTGGCCAGAGCAACACTCGAGGGCTTCAGCGTTTTTCCTAGAAGCGTTTTCATGGGTTTTTGGGAAGGAGGCTATATATAAACCCCTCTGCGCTCACAGGGCTCCTGTTCTCTCCCTGACAGCCCATTAATCTTGGGGAGACAAACCTTGGCGCCCTACGTTCCTGGATTCCAGCTGGCCGAAATTAAATAGGACGGACTTGGCTTAGGGTCTGCAGATGTTCTCTGTGTGAGCAGGCCCAGCAATTAAACGCTTGAGGGAGCCCCCGGCCTCCGCTTTGAAACAATCCCTCAATGTACGTGGTTGTGCTTCTCTGCCACTTCCCAGCAGCTGGAAGGTACGGCAGCTGTGGCTTCGCTGACGTCAAGGGAGCGCGATGTGGCTCCCCAGCGCAGGATTTCAGGGAATCTCTTAATCTCATCCCCATTGTGACCTAGGCAGCCATTTGTGGGCTGCGTCTCACCCATGTCCTATCTTCTTCTACCCCCCCCCCCCAGCTCCATTTATGACTCCTGTATATCAAGAAACCTCTTCGCAGCTTGTAGGCCCCTCTCCTCTTGTGGAACGAGGCTGGGCCAGTGGTTGTGGGACCACCCTGGGAGATCTTGAGGCATAGGAAGTTGCTTTATACCAGTTCAAAGTATTTGTCCACTTGGTCTGTGTATTTAACTGCTCTGACTGGGGGCAGTTGGAGCCAACAACATCTGGAAGGCCATTTGTTCTCCATCCCTGAACTACATCAGCTGTTAAGCAAAGAGGGCGCTGATGCAATAACAAGCGCTTTAGACCTATGTTGCAATGAATAGAGTTGGCAGGTGCCTGAAAGTCTGAATACCCACATCTCCTTGCAAACAGGGGCAGCCACCCATCAGCCCCTGCCCTAGTCTACAAAGCTGAACATACTCAATCCGTATTAGAATATAGCACCTGCAGTAAGTATGTGCTCTGCTGAAAGTCTTGTTTACTCATTGTGATTTTATTTTCCTTGGTGGGGCAAAGCCTTTTTTTTTTTTTGCTGCTGCTGCTGCTTCTTTTTAAGAAGACTGTCTTGCTCTGGGTTGGATCAGTGCTGCGCCGGATTTCTCTGTGCTTTAGTTCCTGAGAGAGCTGCAAACCATTGTGTGGAAAAATGGTTTAATAAGGAAGAAACATTAAAAAAAAAAAACAGGTTCCTTCGGAGCAAATGATTAAAACAAGTGAAACCATGTTCTGCAATAAGACGCCAAAATAATAAGTAGTCATAAATTAACCAAATCGGATCAGTAGCCAGTTTGACTTGGGGCACAAGAGGCCTGTGATTTGGGAGGGGGCAGGGAGAGAGATCTGCCTTACAGAATATTGCTTGAGATATTGCCAATCGTGAAACACGGAAGAAAATTCATCCAGCGAGTCGTCCCAAGGGAGTTTTTTTAAATCAGTTCCATCTCTGTGTCACCACATTTGTTTGCTCTCTGCCTGACCAAAATTTGCTGCCTGATCATCTTACAGTGCTTTTGTGTGTGTTTTTTAAAACACAAAACACACATTGATTTTTTTAAAAACGACCACACATTTATTTATTTATTTTTAAAGTTGGCCCTTCCTCTTTCTCCCCCAAAAGGCACCTCCTGCAACAGCCCCAGCGCAAGAGGAAATGAAAGTCCCCATCAGTCTTGTTCTAAGGTTAAGGTAAGGATGTTCTTTCAAACGTCTCCAAGGCTTAAATCACCCGGCTGTTGTTCAACTCCTACCCTTGACAGGAGAGGCTTTTTGGGTGGGGTTTCCAAGATGGCAGCCTCCCTATGTTGTTGCACTGTAACTCCCATCAGTCCCAACTAGCATTGCTGCTGGTTTAGGTTTGATGGGGAATTAGAGTTCATCAGCATCTTTCAAAGGCACCATGACATCCACCCTTGCTCTCTCTGTGGTCCACTGGGTGAGGCTTGACCTGGCCCCAAGGAGAGGTGGGTTCAGATCTCATGAACTTTCCATGGCCATGTATGACCTAAATTCTCCTCACCTGTAAGTATATCATTGCTGTTAATATTTTCAATCTTGGGAGCTTTTCAGCACCCCACTCTAGGAAACGGCCTTAATACCTGGGACCTCTTTGTTGGAGCACAATATTTCTTTTTCACACCAAGAAAATCCAATTACCGTATTTTTCGCTCTATAGGACACACCTTTTCCCCTCCAAAAATTAAGGGGAAATGTGTGTGCATCCTATGGAGCGAATGCAGGCTCCTTGGCTTCAGCGAGAGCAACGCGAAGCCTCCAAAGTGCAGAGGGAGCACTCCCTCCGCACTCCGGAGGCTTCGCGTTGCTTTCGCTGAAGCCTGGAGAGCGAGAGGCGTCGGTGAGCACCGACCCCTCTCACTCTCCAGGCTTCAGGGATAGCCGCCTGAAGCCTTCGGAATGGAGCGTGAGTTCCCACTGTGTTCTGGAGGTTTCAGGTTCCTTTTGCTGAAGTTGGGAGAGCAAGACTCTCCTGGCTTCAGCAGAGAGGGAGAGCTGTGCAGCGCCCCTTCAGCCAAGCAGGAGGAGAAATGGAAGGGGCTCCGTTTCTCCTGCCGCTCTGCTGAAGGGGCGCTGAGCAGAGAGGGGGAGATTTTTTTCTCTCGTTCTCCCCCTCTAAAACAAGGTGCGTCCTATGGTCGGGTGCGTCCTATAGAGCGAAAAATACGGTAATTTGGCAAGACACTTTGGCTGAGGCTTAATTTTTGCATCGGAAAAGCACACAGTTCATTAAAGTAACTATACACAGAGAACCGAGGCGCCTGTCAACAGGCAGTGCCAATTCATGAACCCAGTAATAGAACAACGTGGTCACGTACTTAAAGATGTGTCAAGGCTTGAATGTATTTCGACCTCACGACTTCTGTGGGAAACAATGCAATTTAAAAACAAAACCACACCATGGGAATGGTGAAAAAGTCAATTCAGTTTTGCATTTTTAAGCCAGCTGTGACCGGATTTGCACCACCCAGACTAATACACAAGATCGGAACGTAAATATCCTTTTGGATTCTGTGCTTCTTCGAATTTTGCAATAACAGCCCTCTGCTCAAAAACGGTACCAAAATGTGTACCGAAATACAAAACACGTATTCTAGACTAAATACTGTTACGAATGTGTTTATTATCTTACAGTTTTGTTTTTTTGTTTTTTAAAAAATCAAATTAATGTAGAAATGGGATGGAACAGACTTCTGAAAGAACACATGGAGAATTTACATGGGCTGCAAACAGATGGTCCATGCATAGCCACACCCACAGCCCAAAGAGTATATATTCTTGTAATATTTGTAGTGCTTAAAAAATGTATGAAAATATGTTCATTGTTCAGACCACTCAAAAGTAATCCTTAGAACATTTCATACTGAAATAGCTAATACTACCTAGAACAGGATTCTGCTTCTTGTGTATGCCTGCGCCCAGGCCCATCCATGCGCTGAACACATTAATGAAAAGTGCTCAGGCCCCATAATGTATTTGCTCTAACATTAAGGACTTCAGCTAAAGAGCATATGCACTCAGGTGTATGACTTGCCAACAAATATTTGCATTTACGTGTGACGTGAAAAATCCGAAAGAGATGTAAAGTTGAATTGTGGGTCATCCTTACAGGATGTAAAAACATCCTTCTACACAAACAAAACTGTGGGCAGACCTTTTTATCGTGCTTGGCTATAATTTGGCATGGCAATGCTAGGGCCAGATAAAATGTGCTTGGGGTCTGCGATCCAGGCTTTTCGTTCACCGTCCTTGCTTTTGTCTACAGAGTAAAAAAAATAAATGGCTTTGTGTTTCATCTCCCTTCTCTTCCCCTCAACAGGAATTCAAAGAAAGAACTCAATGACATTCGATTCGAGTTCACCCCTGGGAGAGGTGAGAAATGGGTACGGGAAAGAGAAATGTGCTGGAAGTTATTGAGTAACCTTGGGTGCAGAATGTTCTGGGTTGAATCTCCAGCGTCATCAAGCAGGAAAGATCCCTCACTCTGAAACCAAGGAGATCCAGTGGCAGCCATCTGAGCTAGACGCAGCCTCCCTTGATATAAGGCGACTTCCTTTGTTGCGGCTGCAGACATGCTGCGGATGTTCCACCTGCATGGTTTTGTGTTCAACCTTATGGTAGTTGCTCAGAGAGACGCGGGTGGCGCTGTGGGTTAAACCACAAAGCCTAGGACTTGCCGATCAGAAGGTTGGCGGTTCAAATCCCCGCGACGGCGTGAGCTCCCGTTGCTCGGTCCCTGCTCCTGCCAACCTAGCAGTTCGAAAGCACGTCAAAGTGCAAGTAGATAAATAGGTACCACTCCGGCGGGAAGGTAAACGGCATTTCCGTGCGCTGCTCTGGTTCGCCAGAAGCGGCTTAGTCGCAGGGATTCGAACCGCCGACCCTCCTAGGCTCAGTGGTTGGGCTTAATCAGAGTTGGGGTTCAGACTCCTCTGAGTACACACTCAGCGCTTTTCCTTCCCAAATGAGAAATCCCAGCTCGATCCTATTAGTCTGGGATTAGGAGGTGCTACTTTTAGGTAGGGTTGCATCCTTAGAAGCTCTGTTTTCAGTTAAAGAAATTATTCTAACCCATGTCTCTGTATACAATCTATCCAATGCATTTTAAGTAAAATATAATGCAGAACAATGCAGAACATAAAACCAGTCTAAAAAGAAGAAGAAAAAGGTAAATGCCTGCAAATTGTGAACTCTGAATTTGTTTTAGACCACTTGTGTGCAGATGTGATGGTCTCTTAATTACGATCTTTCCAGATACTGCGGATGGGGTATCCCAAGAACTCATCTCGGCTGGGCTTGTTGATGGCAGAGACTTAGTAATAGGTAATAGTGCGCATTTCATGTTCACCTTAATCCCATACTGGATTTGTGGATACAAGTTGCTGTATTTCTTCCTAGGACAGGGAGGGGAAAATTCCTTCATTGTTAACTAGGACGTCTTTTTCCAATATTTTAGGGAAGCTTGTTCAGAATGAAAATGCTTAAATACTCCGTCTTTGAGTGTGTCTACTCTGTCGTTTCAGTTGCTGCCAACTTACAAAAAATTGTGGAAGAGCCCCAGACGAATCGATCTGTCACTTTCAAACTGGTATATTTACTATTCCCCCCCCCCCTTATTAACCTGGTCTGTGTTAAAAGGGTGTGTCTGCTCTAGGCTTCTTTGGGGCGCTGATTCTGCAACAGTAATCTCTGGACAATGGGTATCTAGTGGGGGACCCACACAGTCATAGCAGAAATAAGGCAGGGGCTCTATTTTAATGGGCTTTGGGGATCAGTTGAGTTGCGATTAATCTTCATAATTTAGATACACCCAGATCAAAAAGTGGGATTAAAAGGTCGTTTCCTCTGTGATGCTTGGGGACATGTGCCAGTTCTTTTGTAGTCAGATTGGCATCATCCTTGCTCCAGGGTGGAAAGATCAGCTTGCCTGGGGGAATAGCCCAGAATAGCCCAATGAGGGCTTGGAATGCTAGGTGTCTCTTGAGAAGAAAATCTGGGGGGGGGGGGGGGGTAATGAAATGGAGTTTCTGGAAGAGGGTATGGCTGGCTGGCAGGAATTCTGAACAGGAGCGTTCCATGCTGCTTTGGAAAAACGCCTTTGAAAATTCAACCAGGACCCAGGACAAAATATTGCAAATGCCAAATTGAACTACATTCTGCACAACGGCACAGTTTAATGTAACGTGGTGGCTTTAGACATGCTTAGTGGTGAGCATTTCTGATAAAGGAGGATTTGCTAACTTCGGAAAGCTTGCCCCCCCCCCCCAATCTAGCCCTTTTCTCTGCATCTCACATGTTCTCTTAAAGCTGCATCGGAATGCAGAAGGATGTGAGTTTTAATTTTGGTCTGCAGAGAATATAAAAAAAGAAGAAGTGTGGTCTGCTGTGACTAGAGTCCGGCTTGCTGTTTTAGCGAATTGCTTCCTTGTCCATATGCACCAGGGTTTGCACCCGTGACAGTCTCCCCATTCATGCTCCCCACACCTCTGAACTTCACAAGGTGACTGTGCAACAGAAGCAGACTGTGGCAGTCTTTGTCACTTTGGCGAAGTGCATGGGGAGGGGGCACGGAAATATTTCCCACACTTCTGATTTCTCACAGAAGCATCACTTGCACATATTCCAGCTGTTCTATTTTTGCTTTGTTTAGTTTAAGAGCAAGGTTGCAGTCCTCATGTTTGCTCGAGGTAGTGGGTTTTCCCCCCTCTTTAAAAATAGAGTAGAGTTAGGCACTCATTCTTTGTGGTCCCAGGCCACTCTTCTCCAAAACTTTGCCCCGCAAGTGGCCTATATTGAAAGGCATAGGGAACACTGGCCACCTAACTTTGCCAAATGTTTTTGCAAGTTTTTTGCAATAGTATCTTCAGAGGAGCTCCTGGTTCAGCTTTCATCTTATACGGAAGCTTGATTTGCTTCCGTTAGAAACACACCTTTGATTCCTTGGGACTCTTCATATAAAGACTGTGTTCAGGTTGCCTTCGCTACCTTTATGTAAAGATTTGTTGACCGGCTACTGCTGCTCTTTATGAACCACTTTCTGATATGTTTACCATTTTGCTACTATTTATATTTAAATATTTACAGGCCACGCTTTTCACAAAGCTACTGCAGGGCTGGGTTACTTATATTTGACTGTTTCCACTGATTCTTAATTTTCTCTTTCCCGTGGCTCTTTTCTTATTTTAGCGAGGGTTGTTATTCTTGTTTAATCGACAGCAAGCTGTATTGCAGGGGGTTGGACTAGATGACCCTTGGGTCCCTTCCAGCTCTGCACTTCTATGATTCTATGACCCACGACTGTCTGGCCCGGGTGGCAACTCTGCCTCGGCACTGCGAAATCCAGGCATTCTTCTTCACGTAGAATTCCAGGGTGTTGGGTTTTTGTTGTTGTTGTTGTTAATGATTTGCGATTTTGGAAAATGGTTTATAGAAAGCTTCTCTCTCCTCCGTGATGCTTACCGCTGTTGGACTTCCCTGCCCCCTCTGTTCTCCAGGCATCTGGCGTCGAAGGCTCCGATATTCCCGACGACAGCAAGCTGATTGGGTTTGCCCAGCTCAGCATTAACTAAAACGACACTCCCAGACGATGGTTTCTCCCCCCCCCAACGGGTGCAGCCTTGAACGCTTCTGTCAGCCTGAAAAGCAAAACCACTACTGCCAAAGAACCAAACTACAGCTCCCTTTCTTAGAAGCTTTAACCTCGTTTGTTTCCCGAGTCGCATCGCGGCACCTCCCCACCGACATCACCATTGCAGACAGCTGGCTTCTCGGCCACGTTTCCTTCATCCCAGATGTGCAGACCAAGCCTTCCATTGCCTGCATGTTTGTAGTTTTTATATGATTATTATTATTATTATTATTGCCTTAACTATTTAAAGTACAAAAAAGAAAGAAAGAGAAGGAGCCAGAAATACTACTGAGAGTACGACACGGGGCTTCCACTACTCTTAACAACTACCCCAGCGTGATTCGTGTGCCTGTCCGTTTCTTGATTCTATGTCGAATCAGGTTTTTATCCCCCCCCCCCGTGTGGCTTGTGGTTGTGGTTCCATTGCAAAAGGGGGGGGGGTTGCTTCACTTTTGGGTCCACTTTACCAGGCATTGGGGGGGGGATACTTTAAAAACTACAGGAATGGCAAGCTATTCTAGCATGTCAGAAATCCGGATGGGCTCTTGCGAACCCAACAAAGTCTTAAGAGAGAGTCTTAAGCCTTAGGCTTAGCAATAAACCATTAAGGGATCTTATTTAATGGGTCTACGGCACGAAAGAAATGGATTGGCCTTAATTCCTCCTCGCCCCCTTCACATTAATGCAAAATAGAGCATTTGGGAAGGGGAACTATCAGGGTATCGTTTTGTTGCTGCTGCTTTTTTCGTTACTTTTCACCATCCGCAATCTTGCCAGGCCACTTTCCAACGTGTTTGTCTCTAGCGGAGGGGTGGTGGACCTGTTGTTGCACCCCCCCCCCACGTCCCATCTGTCCTATCCAGCATGAGCAACAATCAGGGGGGATGGAAGTTGTGGTCCAAAAGCACCCAGAGGAGGGTTGAGGGCTTCCCATCCTTGCTCTAAAGCAGCAAGCCAGAACCTCTGCATACTTCTGCTGCTGTTGCCGCCATGCCCAAATCACTGTTGTTTGAAAAGCGTTGGCTGCTGGGAAGTTTGAGACGGCTGGCCTTTGCAATCCCTGTTTTCCCATTGGGGGGGTGGTTTCCATAACAACGTTTGTGATGGGCGTCCCTTGCTGAAAGGAGATTGGGTGGAGCAGTGGGACTGGATAGCCCTAGATATTGGGCTGCTTTGTAAAAAAGAAGAAGAAGAAGCTCCCCGTCGCCCAGGAATTTTGCCATGCTGTTATCAGGCTTGCTGTGTCCCCACAAATCCACACAGTCATTGGGTGGCAGCATTGGGTGAGTTTCAAACTTCCTGGCTTCGTAATCCTGGGAATTGTAGTTGTGTGGTTAGCAATGCATAGGCCGGCCTCTTCTAATTTGTTAAGCCTCCAGTTGTTGCTAAACCACAACTCCCATTATCCTTGATCATTGTCCAGGGATGAAGGGAGCTGGGAGTCCAATATTCCCTGGGGGTGAGCATCTTGGTCTCTCTGGAGATGAGCGTGTTGCCAAAAAAAGGAAGGCAAGGAAAATCTCATCTTGCTAAGCTGGCTGCAATTCCCAGAACTCTTTTGCAAAACTTGGGTTGCTTCTTCAAACGATACACCCTCAGCGTGGGATTTTCTCTGCAACCGTTTTTGAGAAGGGAGCCCTTTGGAAGTAGACTACGTTGCTGGAGGTTGTAATCGCGCAAAGTTTGGCTGGGGTGGTTTAACTGTGCAAAGTCGTAGATGTGTGGTTTGATGCATTCATAAAACCAGATGATCTCTGTACATGGATGCTAAGAACAAAAGTTGACCATGCCTTCTGGCAGTTGAAAGCTCTGTATTTGTTTCTGTACGTGTGTGTGTGCGTGCGTGTGTGTGTGTTTTTCAGCCGAAGCAAATCTTTCCTGTTCTTGTTCTCAGAATTTTCCTTTGGTGTGTTCAAGATAGAAAACGCATTCATCCTCTTTCCTCCCCACCCCCCCTGCACAGACTGGTACATATGGAACCACCCCTATTCTGTTTTTACAGCAATAAGATAAATAAATAGATTGCCGGTAGATTCATACATGGCAAGATTAAGCTCTGGGCAATTTTGTCCCTCTTGCTGCACTAATTGCTTGGAATTTGCAAAATTGATTTTTTTTTTTTATACTCTCCAGTGTGAGCATCAGAGTTTGATCAAGATGATATAACTGAAACCAATATAGCTTGTGTTTAGTATTTTTTAAAGAAATGAGTATCTGGTGGGGTGTGTGTGTGTGCGTGCGTGTGTATGTGTATGGTTTTTCTTTTCTTTTTTTTTGAATTTCTATATATAAATTATACTTTTTAGTTTGGAAAAAAGCAACACTTGTAATGCAATATGTGAATAATAAAATGGTGTAGATTCTTCCCTCTCCCACAGGTCTCTTCCCCCCCCCCACCTCAAACACAGTTGGGCTTTTCGCGTATCCCCGCTCTGCTTTTGAAGCACAGAGAAATTGTAGGCAGTCTGTGATGGGTGAATTTAAATCCCAAACAAAGGAACTGAGTTCTCGTTTCTCGCTCTACAGCCTTGCAGTGTGCTTGGAATTAGCCCAGTCGGCACATTGCAATGCCAATCTCTTAATCAGAGTTAAAATCTCTGGAGCTGGCTTACGGATTTCTTCCTTCCTTCCCGTTGACTCTCTCTCTAGGGCAAATTCTAGCCCTCCTTGTTTCTTTGGCTTTATCCGTGGTTCTGCATTCCACCTGCTCCAGCTTTAACTGGAATTAACCTTCCAAGCATGCATCTGAAGCTGCTCTGTTAACTTGGGTTAAGGCAGATCCTGGTTAACGTTTCTGCAAAACCATGGCTACGACCGAGAAGGAGGCTGGGAAAAGAGAGGATGGAGCTTGCAAGTTTTGCATCTCACATCTAACCTCTTAACTGGGATTTAAGGCACACACACTCAACCTGGTGCCTTCAGGGGTTTTGGACCACAATTTCCATCTGCCCAGTTGTGATCCAAAACCTCTTGAGGGCACCAGGTTGGGGGGGGGGGGACTGATTAGAAGAGACGTGTGCACTGGCCCACTCTGGTTGGGGGGTGGGTTTCAATTCAGTTAGGAATCTCTCGGGTTTCCCCCCATTTAACCAATTATATTTATATATTTCTCACCCTATCGGCAGTGACAGAAGCTTCCTTCACTCTCTCACACACAAGTTTTTGCCATGTTTGCTTTTAAAGAGAAAATAACAATTCCTAAAAACAAAACAACCTCCCCCCCCCAACCTGTAGTTTATTCGTTCAACTGGTAGGTCATGCGCAAAAACTGCTACAAGCATGGAGGCAAAACGAAGAAAGGATAGGAAAGGGCCACATCGCAGTGGTGTCAAAGAGGCAGAGTGTGAAACAAAAGAGCCCCGTTCGAATTCTGAGCGTCTGTGTTGGAAGATCTAGTTCTGTCCGCCTCGCCCCCTCTGAGAGCACCACGTTCACATCCCCTTCAACTCTTACTTTCTTTTAAAACCTGCATGGGTGAGGGGTAACACTAAGCAGTCCCGGGACTACCGTTTCCGAGGGGGGGTGTGTCTCTGACCGGCGTGTGGGGGTCCCCACTTGATTAATGGGAGTGGCGGAGGCTCCGCCGCAGTCTCGATTCCCTGAATCCTTTGCCTGCCTTTGGCCAGCGGCGCGTCCCTTCGGAGCCTGTGATGTCATGCCACTAAAGTGGGCAGGGCTTGCCTCAAGCCCCACCCCCTTGTAGAATGATGGTGGTGATTCAAAAAGGTGGGTGGAGCGTGTGGCTGAAATGGGCCTCAGGTGAGGAGCCAGGTGGGCAAAGCTTGGAGGGCAAGTAGAAGGCACCCCCCCACCCCACTCTTCCCACCCTGTCTTCAGCTATGAAGACCAAATTATTCTGGTACAGTATTACTTCACTTTTGCCTGCATGCCGTGCGAACCTTGTTGTACTCTACACTGGGACGGGAGTCCAGCCTAATCCAGTGCAATGATTCAATATCTATTTATTTGCTCCCACCTCTGTCTAACCCAAGTCTAGCGGACAAGAGTATCCATGCTGGCCATTCTCCTTGTCATTTTATTTTATTCTGTCTTAATGAGCCTTCACTCCCCTTGCTATTAGAAATTTCTAGGCATGTGTCTCTTGGTAATAGTTTTTCCTTTTTTTCCTTTTGTGTTTTTTTTTTTTGCCTGGGATACTAAAAAGTGCTAGACGACTGTTTTGTTCTCGAGGTTCAAAGTGCCAATGATTTTATTATTTTATATTTTAATTTTTTTGCGGGGGGGGGGGGGTAAGGAATTATTTCTAACCTTTTTACCCTTAACGGATCAGAGGGGTTTTTTTAAAATTTTATTTTGGGTAAATTCTGAACTTGAACCTAGAAATCAGTTGGTATTTTTTTAAAAACTTAGTTGATACTCTTAGGGATGATGATGGTGTATTAATATAACAGGAACCTCTACACGATTTTGGTGTACTGTAGATTTTAATGAAAGATGTAAAATATTCAGCCTTTTCCCTCCCCCCTTTGACTTTGTATTTTACTGCATGTATTTCTCTAATTTTTAATCAATAAAAAAAAATGTCCATTGCTTTTTGGAGTCGGTTTGTATTCTTATGATGCTGCTCTCAGTCTCTCTCTGCCTCTCCTTGCAAATATCCCCAATACCTCATCACGGTTATGTTGTATGTTGTAAACAAAAATTGCCCTTTTCCCTTATGGGGTATCCAAGAGCCCATATAGTGTCCTTACGTAGGTTCCCTATTGGTAGGAGAGAATAACAGAGGCCAACCAGAGAATACTGAGAAGTAAAGCAGCTAGCAAGCTTGATCTTTATTGAACTGTTGCAACAGGGTGCTCCCCACACCCGCAGGAGAGAGGAGGAACCCAGAAAAATTGGCGCGCAAGGCCTTATAAAGACTTTTGAAATTGCCACCCTGTAGATCAAGACCACCCCCAGAAACATCATACATACATCACAGAAGGGGTGTAACCTAAGACCACCCCTCGGATACATCATACCTACATCACAGAAAAGGTGGTCTTAAAACAGAAATTTGAATGTTGTTTTTCTCCTGTCCTTGTTTATCTCCTGTCTTGTAGGTTACTTGATTGGATTGCCTGGGGAGCCTGGCCAGTCTTTTGTAATGATAAATACTTAGTTCCTGGGCCAGGTCACAGGCTCACACCCTATTCAAACACAGACATACCCTTAAGACAGGATTTGTGAAGGAAAAGACAATGGGGAGGCTTTTCCATTTTCTTTTGACCTTGCAGAGAAAACATTTGGTCAGTTGGGGAATCAAAATGGTTCCAGGTCGGTCTTCCTGTGCTGATCTATGTATGTGCTTGGTTGGTACACTTATGAACATTTAACATATATCTAAGACCTCAAAATTCCTATCACACGTATGCTTACATACAAGAGAATATCCACACAACACACCAGCCTCCCTCAAGAGAAGTTCTGGACCACATTTGTAGTCTCTCTGCCCAACTTTAATTCTTGGTTCTTGGTGTGTGTCCCCCCCCCCCCCATCATTTTCCAATATTTCCTTAGTTGGCATTTCCAACATTAGAATAAATAACAGTGGCGACATGGGACAACCTTGTCTTGTCCCTTTTTCAATACAGCATTTTCCCATGATATTGCCATTTATTGTTGGCAGCCGGGTTAATGGGTTGCAGAGTAGTGTTGCAGAAATGTGAGGTGTGTCATGCTGTCAAAAGATCACAGTGGATACCCATCCTTGTTGCCAAATCCTATCTAAACATTTATTTTGGGTTTAAACATTAATTCTAGAGGCTAGGTGAAAAAGGTCTTTGGGGGAGATTGCAGTCGCAGAAGGGAAGGGTAGAAAGAAGCTAGCAATGTCTGACACTGGGGAAATCATCAAAACTCTTGGAGACTTTGGGCGTTTCCAATGGCGGTTGTTGGTGCTCGTGACTCTAGCCTCGCCAAGCCTCGCCTTCCATATGTTTTCCCAGTTATTCATGGTCCTGGAAGAGCCCCATCATTGCAACACAAGCTGGTTCAACGCCATCGGCTTGAACCTGACTGAAGAGGAACGGCTGAACTTGACCCTTCCCAAAAAGCCTGATGGAACATTTGAAGAATGTCTCATGTACACTCCAGTGGACTGGGATCTCCATGCCATCATGCAATATGGACTTAATTCTACCGAAAAGTGTCGGCGTGGGTGGGTTTATCCTTCAAACCAAGAGCCTTCCTTGCTCACACAGGTTTGGAAATTGTATTTTACCCTTTGAATCATTTGCTTGCTTTCCCCCCTAAGTTATTTATTAATTTATATACTGATTATGTGCCAAAATGGCTTCTAAGCAGTCTATATACCCCTGTGGCCTTCCCTTCGTGGATCCCAAGGCAATCTACATTTCTGTCCCGCTGCGATGGGGTCTCCCATCCAGGCACTTAGGAGGCCTGGATCTGCTTAGCTTCAACAAGGTGGTGGCCTCGTGGGTCTTCAGACCGTAGGGCAGGACCACAGTCCAGCACTTTTATTCTGCGCAGACAGCGCATTGCAATGTCTCTTCGCAAAAAATGCAAGGAAGCAGACATTACGAAGTGTACATTCCTGAAGGTGATTTTTTGAACCGTTAGAAGTGACGGCAACAGCGACTGATTTTGGCTGTTTCTTTATATAAGATTGTCCCAGCATATGCCATGCTTCAGAGAAGACTATTTAAACATAAAGCAGTATATTAATGGCAGCGGCGATTTATTGCTAGAGGGTTAACAGCCACACGTCCTGGTCGATAGTTTCCTTCGGTGTGTAAAACATCGCTCTTGTCCTACTCCTCTAGCTCCTTTTGGGAAGAGTCCCTAATTGTTGTGTCCAGACCCCGCATTCACCCCCTCGTAAAGAATAAGACACCAGGACACAGATACTATGTTAATGTTATTGGTCATATTTTGGCAACTTTATTGATTACAGACTGTGAGCGGTATTGGCTTAGGCATTGAATGGACCCGACTATATCTGACTCCTGGCCGATGTGCAGGGAGTCCAGTAAGGGTAAGCCCTCAGAAAGGGGAGCCCTGTCGATTTAGACCAACTCGAGCTCTCCCTGGTGTTCCCGTTGGGGTCGTGTCATGGCCCTAGCCCCGTCCCAGGCTTCGGACAAGATCCACACCCCCGGATTCCTTTAACGGAATACCCTTAAGCTTGGAGGGGCAGGTGATGGCCACACCTCCGCTCCCCCATCACGAGGTCAAATGATGCCTAACCGCAAAACCTTACAAAGTTCTGACGATTGCTACGAGGTAGGCGAAAACCAAATGGCCCCTTGCCAGTTTTGCCAAGTGGAAAAATTCCTACCAGGCCCCTCAATGGCGAACAACCGAGGTCCATAGCAAGGCCAATGCAGAAAACCTGTCAAAAAAAGGGAGGGAGGAAGGGAGTTTGAAGAAGTGAGCCAAGAGGAAGCCCTCTAGCTCACGCCCCAGCTGAAATGGTCCCGGCAACGCCCCCCCCCCCCAGCCACCGGATTGGTCGGCTGGACAATGACGTGGCCGGGATCCCCCGGGCAATGCGGGACTTGGTCCCCCGCCCCCGGAGGAAAGAGGGTGGCCACGTGGTCCACCGCAACACCTCCCCACAGTGAAATGGAGCAGACTTCACAGCTTTTGAGACTTCCTTGCATGTCCACCTCTGGCCTTTTGATGCTAGCACTTCCAAATTCCTGTTCCTAGGAATATAGGAAGAGCATTTTAGAATCAGGCTAAATAAAGTCTGTTCTTTTTTTAAAAAAATAATATTTATTAAAGTTTCAAAAATTACAGAAAGAAAAAGTAGAAATACCACCTTAAACAAAAACAAAACAACACATCGCAATATAAAAAAAGAAAAAAACAGAGAAGTAAAACCCATTAAACTAAAACAAAAACACAAAGAAAAATGCATCAAATCTCCTCATTACTAATCTTTCATTAGCTTATTTCCTTGACCTCCTCACACCTCCCTTTTTTGTATTCTAGGTCAATTATCCATTTCAGCAAATCCTTTCCCTCTTGTCCTGTAAATTGGAAGGTAAACGGCTCTTGTCCTGTAAATTTCCCTTGTCCTGTAAATTGTCTTAATATAATGTAACTTTACTTTTCCTCCTTTCACCAATTAACAGTCAGTTATTCCCAAATCCTTTATATCATTCCTGCTAAAATCATATAATATTATTCTAACATTCTTCTAACAGATATTAATTTTACAATGTTTCTGTAAATAGTCTTTAAATTTCCTCCAATCTTCCTCCACCGACTCTTCTCCCTGGTCTTGGATTCTGCCAATCATTTCTGCCAGTTCCATATAGTCCATCACCTTCATCTGCCATTCTTCCTGGGTGGGTAAATCTTGTGTCTTCCAGTAATTTGCAATAAGTATTCTTGCTGCTGTTGTAACATACATAAAGAAAGTTCTGTCCTTCTTTGGCACCAATTGGCCGACCATGCCCAGGAGAAAGGCCTCTGGTTTCTTCAGAAAGGTATATTTAAATACCTTTTTCATTTCATTATACATCATCTCCCAGAAGGTCTTAATCCTTGGGCACGTCCACCAAAGGTGAAAATAAAGTCTGTTCTTACAGTGGCTAACCACTGGAGGCAACCTTTTGCCATCATGATTAGTAGTCATTGGTGGTCCTATTCTCCATTAGTTTGTCTAATCCCCTTTCCCACAGTTTAGCCATGCATGCCTTGTGTATGGCCCCAGGTGCCTCATTTTGAACACAGCGAAGTTTCAGAAGGTGGTGCCTGCTGCACGCCACACCCTCGCAATTCAGAGCCATTTCACTTCCACAACTGTAGCCATAGGCGCCGACTCCTGTTAAGCAACATCTTATGAATCGCCCTGAGATCTTCGGACAACAGGCAATATATAAATTTAATTAACAACAACAACTCCCAACCCTACTGCCTGCCCCACGGATGATGCTGAATCGCAATTTGGCAACCCTAGGTGTTTTTGCAAGCCAGGGAAGGTGTATTGCTTTGCATTCATTTGTTTGTCTTCCTGTCTATTTCCAGCTCCCTCCCACCAAATTATGAACTTTAAACTTAAACAGCAGCATCATTTTTCAGGCAAGTAAAAACGGTAAATGCAATGGCCATCATAAAAAAATATTTGTGTGTGCATATGTGTGTGCGCTTGCACACACACACAATTAAAATTAAAAGCAAATTGAATTTAAAAATCACCCAAAGTTACACCACAAAAGGAACTTAATTCACACTCAATTCACTTGGAAATTATAGGTGCAATTCAGAGATGTTTGATTTAATTCAGTGAATTAGTTAACCTGAATTAGTTCATTGCAAGATCTGAATGGACCTTGGTTGAACAGCCCTGGTCTCTACTGACTGCTCCTCTGGTTTTCCGGGTTTACTATCTGGAGATGTTAGGGATTATTTCTGCATACAAAGCAGCTGTTCTACCAATGAGTTCTGATCCTTCCAATTAAAAGTAGCAGGTCTGTATTCCAGGACAGCTGATGCCTGTTAGTGCAGGCAACAGAGGGTTAGGAGGACCTAGTATGCTAACGCCTTGGTTGAAAACAGTTTCCTATGCACAACCCTTGGCTACTGAAAATATGTGCCCATTGTCAAGGTGCAAGTTTAATTCTTTCTTTCTCCTGATTCCCTTCAAGTAAAGTGGCTTTCCTTTTCTTTCCTTAAGTTTGACCTGGTATGTGACTGGGAAGATTTAAACGACATCTCACAATCTATTTACATGCTGGGCCTTCTCGTTGGAGCGCTGGTGTCTGGCCTGTTAAGTGACCGGTAAGAGAGAAAATATAAGGGGCAGTAGGCTGGGAAAGTGTTGCCGTTTAGAAATGTGGTCAGCCAGCAGGAGATTCCTGCCCGTCCCTAAAAACCAGCTTCAGAAGGATTTTACCCAGGACAGTAGCAGGGGAGGAATGGGTTAAATTCCCCGCTGCTTACCTCCCTGCTTGTAATTATTAGATTCCCCAAGCTAATGCAATTTCCAATTTTTAGAAACCTGCACCTTAAATGCAAAATAAATAAATAAATGCATTTAACTTGGCATGTAGCTTGGTCCTTAGAGCGGCGTGGTGTCTTAAAAATGGGTAAAAGTGATTGTGGCACTGCTGCCTGTGTCACCAGACTCATAAAGTCTACCGCAAGCACAAAACCAGAGACAGCGGAGAGGTGTGGCCATGAAACTCAGGAGGTTCATTGGGTTTATGACATTTATCTGCAAAGTTTAAAGCACGTGAGATAAACTATTCTCAGCAGTAGAATTTGTGATAACACGGCCATCATTGCAAGGCTAGGAAGGTTTAACACACGTAGTGGGAGACACGTCCCTAGTCTCAGTTAAGACCTCAATGGACAGAGTCAAATTTTATCACGAATGGTTACATCTGTAGTTTCGTGATGGGGTTTGGGGCGTGTCTTCAACAGCAACAATGCAACAAAACAACAACACCACAAACTGGCATATAAGTATAAAACCAAATTTACTAGAATATTAACTAGAATAGAGATTGACTTGTAACCATTCAAGCATCAATCATACTAAGGTGCCATGTGCAAAACAAAGCCTGGAGATACTGTGAACATGGAGTGGATAAATGTACAACTGTATCTTAACAAGTTACATGTGCAATAAATGTTGTACAGACTGGATAAATGAACCGTTCAATGATTTGCCTTCTGTGATTGATCCATGCATACGGCTTTGTGTTTCCAACTCAAGACCTATTGAATAATAATAATAATAATAATAATAATAATAATAATAATAATAATAAATTATTTATACCCCGCCCATCTGGCTGGGCTTCCCCAGCCACTCTGGGCGGCTTCCAAAATAATATTAAAATACTATGATACATCAAACATTAAAAGCTTCCTTAAACAGGGCTGCCTTGTGATGTCTTCTAAAAGTCTGGTAGTTGTTGTTCTCTTTAACATCTGGTGGGAGGGCGTTCCACAGGGAGGGCACCACTACCGAGAAGGACCTCTGTCTGGTTCCCTGGAACTTGGCTTCTCGCAGCGAGGGAACTGCCAGAAGGCCTTTGGTGCTGGACCTCAGTGTCCAGGTAGAACAATGGGGGTGGAGACGCTCCTTCAGGTATACAGGACCGAGGCAGTTTAGGGCTTTAAAGGTCAGCACCAACACTTTGAATTGTGCTCAGAAACCTACTGGGAGCCAGTGTAGGTCTTTCAAGACCGGTGTTATATGGTCTCGGCGGCCGCTCCCAGTCACCAGTCTAGCTGCCGCATTCTGGATTAATTGCAGATTCCGGATCACCTTCAAAGGTAGCCCCACGTAGAGCACATTGCAGTAGTCCAAGTGGGAGATAACTAGAGCATGCGCCACTCTGGTGAGACAGTCTGCAGGCAGGTAGGTCTTAGCCTGCGTACCAGATGGAGCTGACAAACAGCTGCCCTGGACACAGAATTGACCTGCGCCTCCATGGACAGCTGTGAGTCCAAAATGACTCCCAGGCTGTGCACCTGGTACTTCAGGGGCACAGTTGCCCCATTCAGGACCAGGGAGTCTCCCACACCCGCCCGCCCCGTCCCCCCAAAACAGTACTTCTGTCTTGTCAGGATTCAACCTCAAACTGTTAGCCGCCATCCATCCTCCAATCGCCTCCAGGCACTTGCATAGGACCTTCACCGCCTTCGCTGGTTCTGATTTAAAAGAGAGGGAGAGCTACTAAAGATTACAGCTGGAGACCAATGTCCTTGTGCCCAGGGATTTTTGTGAGTGCCTCCTGTTTTCTGCTACTGTCTTAGGAGAGGGAAAGTTCCCCCAAAGCAACATGATGGCAAAATGCATTTTCTCCTCTCCCAGGTTTGGTCGGCGGCCAAGTCTTCTGTTGTCCATGCTCATCGAAGGCGTGTTTGGGGTTGCTACGGCCTTTGCTCCCAATTTCTACCTCTACATTGCGTTCCGATTTCTTGTGGGTGCTTCTGTTTCCGGAGTCGTGATAAGCAGTTTAGCTTTAGGTAAGATGTACACAAACGGCTTTACAAAATAGAAAGGGAAGCCTAGTCTCTGAGTTCTTCTTTGGGCAAATGAGGCCTTCAGTACCATTCTACCTGGCCCTCGGAAATCTCCCCATTCCACGGCACTTGCTGGCTGTTCTTTGTGCGGTGTGTGTTTGTTTTTATCATGTTTATTATAAATATTCATTACTCGCCCCCTTGCGAGACATCCTCAGGGGAAGAAAAGGCTAAGGAGTAAACTGGAGTGCAGTCCCTAAGACAGTTGGGTGGCAACTTCTGCAGCCAAGCTGGTGCCAAATGTATGGCTCGCTTTCCTTTGGATCACATCAGCGAGGCCTTTTTTTTCACTCTCTGACTGCATCTTTTAAAAGATCAAGAGTGGTGTTTATGCTCCGAATAGCTTCACATTTCCGAGAGCACAGCATTCCGAGTCTTAAGTATGGCTTTTGAGGACAGATATACCAGACTCTCATACGAGCAGAAGCGATAGCTCAATGGTCAAGCCTTGTGCTTTGCATGTAGGAGATCCCAGGTTCAGTTCCTGACATCTTCAGACAAAAGGACCAAATAGCAGGTGAAGGGGAAGATCCTTCTCTACCTGAGGCCCCTGGGATCTGCTGCCTTTCAGAAGTCCAAAGCCCTCCAGATGGACCAATAATCTGATCTTGCATCAAGCAGCTTCATTTGTTCCATTTGTGATGTGCACTTGTTAGAATAAAAGACCTGGGTCCTGGGCCCTTCCAGGGTTGTTGGACTACAGCTCCCATCATTGGCCATTCTTGCTGGGATTCATGGGAGTTGGAGTCCATCAATGTCTGGAGGGCACCATGTTGTTCACCCTTGACCTAGGGTCTTTGTAAGCCCTGGTGAACTTCCAATAGTTGAGGGCTTCTTCGCACAGAGCTATGCGAAATAAACCCCCAACTGACAGCTGGCCAGCCCCAGCCACTTGTCAACCTTGTCCCATTGGGGAGATAAGAACCCGTCCAAGTTCAGTTGACCCAGGGCAGTGATGGCCAAACTTGGCCCTCCAGCTGTTTTGGGACTACAATTCCCATCATCCCTGACCACTGGTCCTGTTAGCTAGGGATGATGGGAGTTGTAGTCCCAAAACAGCTGGAGAGCCAAGTTTGGCCATCACTGACATAGGGCAAGGTTTATTACCCACTATATGCTGCCCTGGGGACACAGGTGGCGCTGTGGGTTAAACCACAGAGCCTAGGACTTGCTGATCAGAAGGTTGGCGGTTTGAATCCCCGCGACGGGGTGAGCTCCCGTTGCTCAGTCCCTGCTCCTGCCAACCTGGCAGTTCGAAAGCACATCAAAGTGCAAGTAGATAAATAGGTGGGAAGGTAAACGGCATTTCCATGCGCTGCTCTGGTTCGCCAGAAGTGGCTTAGTCTTGCTGGCCACATGACCCGGAAGCTGTACGCCGGCTCCCTCGGCCAGTAAAGCGAGATGAACGCCGCAACCCCAGAGTCGGTCATGACTGGACTTAATGGTCAGGGGTCCCTTTACCTTTACCTATATGCTGCCCTAGGAATAGGTTTTTTAATGGCTTTCCAGCTGAATGTATGTGTGTGTGAACAATCACAGCTGAACATCCAAGACAAGTGCCTTACATAATAGCTGCAAATTCTCTTTGCACTACCAGAAGGAAAAATCAAGAGAGGGTTTTGTGGGACTGAATGCAAGCTGAAGCCAAAAGTTTAAATTGTGAGACTGCACTGTCAAAAGCTGTTTTTAAAAAAAGAATTAAAGCTTTATTCATATGATTGGTTTTTTGTTATGCTTTGAAATCAATTTCTCCTAACCACCTGTAGCTACAGAATGGGTTGGAATTGTCTACCGTCCACATACGGTCATTATCAGCCATGCAGCTTTTTCCACGGGGCAGATGATTCTGGCTGGCCTGGCTTATGCCTTTCGCGACTGGAGGACGCTGCAGCTTGCTGGATCTGCTCCAGTTTTTGCCCTCTTCTTCTACCTGTGGTGAGTACTGGATCAGAATGTGACAAGTCCCAGAGCCAGGCCCCCAACCACTCACCTATTTTTTATTTGAAGCGGTGTTTTGTTTTGTTTTTACCCTGCCTTCCGCAAGAGCCTCAAGGTGGCTTAGAATGAAAACAGGTGCATGTCAGAGGGTTGGACTAGATAACTCATGGTGTCTCTTCCAACTCTAACGTTCTATGAGTTGGACTTTCAGCAGCATATCTATCTATATCTATCTATCATCTATCTATCTATCTATCTATCTATCTATCTATCTACCTATCTATCTATCTATCTATCTATCTATCTATCTATCTATCTATCATCTATCTATCTATCTATCTATATCTATCTATCTATATCTATATCTATCTATCTATCTATCTATCTATCTATCTATCTATCTATCATCTATACACATACATATACATTTTTATTGATTTTTTAACATAGTTCCAACAGTCATACAACATATCTTCTCATCTTATACAATATTTTAGACTTCCATCAACACCTCTGATGATTTTCCATTCTTTATCACTTATTCTGCATTTTTTAATTTCTATATTGCATTTAATTGTCCTTACCTAATAATTCTCATAGTCTTTCTTGTAATATTTCAAATAATCCACTTTACAAAACCTCTTGCAAACCTACTAGGGTAATCTGTTCATCACAATTGTACTTTTCAAATAGTTCATATATTTACTCCAGTCCTCTAAGAATCTCTGATCCCCACAGGTTTCGAATCCTTCCTCTTAATTTATCTAATTCTGCATAGTCCGGACTTGCAGCAGATTATCAAGGGTTCCAGCCTGCTATGCTGTCTGCCAGGTCACCGTACCATTCTGGTTTTTTGTTGTTGTTTTTTAGTAGGGATGTAAAGGACTGCCCTGAATATGCTTGCCTGTTGGAATATTTCTCAGGATCCTTCCTGAATCTGCTCGGTGGCTGGTGACCAAAGGAAAAACAGAAGAAGCCAAGAAGCTTCTCCAGAAGGCATCTTCTATCAACAAACGAGCCATTCCACTTAAGCTGTTAGATGAGGTAAGAGAAGCTGGGCGTTGTAGCCAGCTATTCTTTCCAAAAATATCATTTATTTCACCTAGTCCATATTGTTTTGTGCACCCCAATCTCAGAACGGTGGGAGATTTCAGGGGTGCCAGACATATCTTGGGCTAATTACTTGCACCCCTCCCCCCCACAAAAATAGCTACTAGAACTTCAATTTTCAAAAGCAGATGTCTTGTAGAAAAAATGAAAAGCACAAAATTTAAAACTGATAAGTGTATTATAAATTGCTGAAGTCGCCTACTTGTAGCATCAAAAAATTGGATCCTTAGGCATGGCCTGGGGACTGGAGCTCTACGGCTCTTGGATGAAGTCAGAGAGGCAAAAGTAGCTCAGTAGTATTTGCCTAGACTGTCTTTTCATCTAATCCAGTGGTTGGGAACTTGTGGCACTCTAGATATTGGTTGGGCAACATCTCCCATGTCCCTGACTGCTAGCCTTGCAGGCTGGGGCTAGCAGAGGACTGTAGAATCACCATTCCTATCTTACTGTGTACTTAAGAAATGCAGTCATACCTTGGTTTTCAAACAGCTTAGTTCATGAACAACTTGGAACTCGAACGCCACAAACCCGGAAGTAAGTGTTCAGGTTAGCAAACTTTGCCTTGGAAGCTGAACGACTGGCGCAGCTTCCGCAACTTCCGATTGGCTGCAGGACACTCCTGCACCCAATCAGAAGCCGCGCCTTGGTTTCCAAACGTTTCAGAAGTCGAACGGACTGCCGCAACACATTCTGTTTGAAAACCAAGGTACGATTGTGGATAACACTTTCCCCATGCTTTTCCAGCATCTGGCTCCAGAGGAAAACAAGCAAAAGAATCTAGCCAAGCCATCCCGACTCCTTAGCATCCTCCATTTAGCAACTCCTCACGTCTCCATTGCACAAATCATGTTTACCCCTAACTCCCACGAAACCTTGTCCAGCTGAGAAGGTGAGCAGACAGGAACCATGGATGAGCTGGGCAGGAACTGCGCGTCGTTTCACTCGCCGCAAAGCCCAACAGAATACCTGCCAAATGCCCCGGGAAAAATGGGACATACAGGATTTTTTGTGAGAGATTGCGGTGGCCATTTTCGGTGTCACGTGCTCTCACACTGTGTCCCCCCCCCCCAAAGCGCTTTGGGGGGGGGCAAGGGCAAGGAACAGGTCACATGACTTGCCCGGGAGCGTGTCCCGGAAGACAGGAGTCCTGGTTTTGTGTCTCCAGAAGTTGGGCAGTGTGCTACAGGGACACAGATATGGCCAACACTGTTTGGGTGGTCCATAACTATAGTTTGGTTTTGATGCAGAAACAAACAAACGAAAAAAGGTGAACCGAGATGGGCTTTCCAGAAAGCAAGAGATTACAAATGAAGTTAACTTGGTTTCCCCACTCTGTCCTTTCTCTCTTTGTTTTCACTTTTCATGTTTCAAGCTGAAACCTGAAAAGACCGTGTCTGCAGGTATTTGGGAACTGTTTAGAAACCCCCACATGGGGAAGGTGACTTTCATCCTATCAGCAGTCTGGTAAGCCTGTTATCTGTGGTTTCTTTATTTGCAGTAGTACAAAGGAGCAAAGTTCCTGGCCTCTGCTCTGTATGCAGAAGGTTCCCTTTTCAAACTCCGCTATCTCCAGGTGTGGCTGGCAAGGACGTTACCTGAAACCCCAGAGAGTCACAGCCATTGTGTGGACAATACTGAGTCAGATGGACCAGATATCCAACTTGGCGTATTTCCTAGATCTCAGAGAATGGGATTGGGAAGACTATCTACCCGAGATGGGCAAAAGGGCCAATGATTTGATTACGCAGAAAGCATCTTCATGCATTTTGTCTCCTTTTATATTATCCTATTCAGACATCAGGGACGCAGGTGGCGCTGTGGGTAAAACCTCAGTGCCTAGGATTTGCTGATCGTAAGGTCGGCGGTTCGAATCCCCGCAACGGGGTGAGCTCCCGTCGTTCGGTCCCAGCTCCTGCCCACCTAGCAGTTCGAAAGCACCCCTAAGTGCAAGTAGATAAATAGGGACCACTCCAGCGGGAAGGTAAACGGCGTTTCCGTGTGCGGCGCAGGTGCTGGCTCGCCAGATGCAGCTTCGTCACGCTGGCCACGTGACCCGGAAGTGTCTTCGGACAGCGCCAGCTCCCGGCCTCTTGAGCGAGATGAGTACGCAACCCTAGAGTCGGTCACGACTGGCCCTGACAGGCAGGGGGTACCTTTACCTTTACTATTCAGACATCAGCCCACACCGAAAGCTCAGCGTTTGGAATTTGCCCAAATTACATGCCCTTTTCCAAGTTGCATTTCCAAAACGATCTGCACTCCCATCCATGTGGGTTAGAAACCTTTTAAAGAAGTTAAAACGGGGTACTGTGAGGAATTGGGAAGTGCTATGTGTCCTTCCAGTTTAAAACTCGCCTTACTTTTAACCATGGATATGGTCTGTTCGTCTGTAGGTTTGTCAGCAGTTTGGCGTACTACGGGTTGAGCTTGAACGTGGGCGGTTTCGGTTTCGATATCTACCTGACGCAGGCTATCTTTGGGGCTGTTGAAATCCCAGGTCGTCTCTCCTGCATCTTCCTGGTGCAGTGGCTAGGGAGAAAGAAATGCCAGTCCTCCGCCTTGCTCCTGGGGGGAGCTTGTTGCCTTCTCATCGCAGTCATCCCAAAAGGTGCATATCAACCCCTGAAGGGCTAGCATCCCCCAGGCTAACACTTGACAAATGGGCTCTGTTTTAAACCAATCTTCAAAAAAGTTTCGGATAAGTGAAGCCAGGCGATGCTCTGATTGGAATCTCAGCTTGCTCCAGCAAGCAGCCGACCCAGGCTGAGCATTCAATAGTGCTCCAGTTTCCTCTAAGCCCCAGTCCTATCTTTGGTGAGTGACATCTCTACTCTTATAGGGGCTTATCATCCTTCTAATAATAATAATAATAATAATAATAATAATAATAATAATAATAATAATTTAATTCAATTCATGCGTATACCGTAGTTTTTGCTCTATAAGACGCACCAGACCACAAGACGCACCTAGTTTTTGGAGGAGGAAAACAAGAAAAAAAATATTCTGAATCTCAGAAGCCAGAACAGCAAGAGGGATCGCTGCGCAGTGAAAGCAACAATCCCTCTTGCTATTCTGGCTTCTGGGATAGCTGCGCAGCCTGCATTCGCTCCATAAGACGCACACACATTCCCCCTTACTTTTTAGGAGGGAAAAGTGAGTTTTATAGAGCAAAAAATGCGGTACCTCTTAATGCCAAAATGAGCTGCTTACAAACTATAAAAACACAAAAAGTTAAAATATAAAGATCCCAGATTAAGATATGCAAAAAACCAATCCCATTTGAAACCACAGAGCAATTTAAGAAGGAGATTGAATTGGGAGATCAAGGCAATGCCTGTGGCAACAGAGGCATCTTTTGAGGCTGGTGGCATGCCCAGACAGATGGCGCCTCTTGTACCCATGGCCTCTTCCCCTGAGCATGGGTTGTTGAAGCCCTGGGTCGCATGACAACACACACACACACACACACACACACACACACACACACACTGCTTTTGTTTTTGGGTTTTCTTTGACATGAAATCTTTCTCCCCTCAGATCTGCCTATACTAGTAACGCTGTTTGCCACCACGGGGAAGTTTATCATGTCTGGCTCCTTATCTATATCATATGTGTATTCTGCAGAGCTGTTCCCAACTATTGTCCGGTGAGGCTTGCTATGCACTTTAAAAAACATTGTGTCTCAAAAACGGGGTGTATTTATGCAGAGGGCCTGAAATACAGCTTTTTTAAAAAAATGAAGAGTTATATCAGATGTAAAGGTTGCATTTCCAGTTTTTAAATTGGATAATTCATGACCTTTTGCAGTGTTACGTAATGGAAGTTGCCCATATGAGCAGCCATAGCCATAGCACCACCCTGTCTGCTCCTTTAAGTTAGCCAGCTGCTCTGTGTAATTCAAGCACTTGTAGACTGCAATGGGCTTTGACGACAAAATGGTGGGAAGAGAGGGGGGAACTGCTAGGTCTGGAGAACCAGGCTCAAAATTTGAGAAACATCACACGCTGTCAGGGCTTTTTTTCAGCCACAGCTCACCAAAGCTCAGCTCCAGCACCTCTCAGGTAGACATCATTGCCATTCTAAAAGAACAAGGAAGATGTTCATGATGCGCTCCGGCACGTCTTTTTCTAGAAAAATGACACTGCATGTTGTGTTTATAAACCAACCATCCAATCAACAAACAATTGTAAGTTTAAACTTGTAGACTGGGTGAATGGAGAAGACTGACAGAAACAAGTGAAATCTCCACCCTCCACTCACTTTCCTACAGAGGTGCCAACTTCTAAAGACGATTGCGAGTGCCCAACATCACAAGGAGCCAGGGGTAGAGCTGAACGCCCTCTGAACATTTAGGGGGCCTAAGAGCTTTAAGCCAATGCTTATTCCTGCTTCCAAGGGGAGCTGGCTGTTCATAGTGCTTATTGGCTGTGCTCTGCAGCAATCAAAAAGCCACTTGGCCTATATCCAGGTTTCAGGAATCTCTAGGGAGAGTGCCATTTGTGTGGGGTGCCCCCTCTGGCTCACATGGAAGCAGTGCCAGCTCCTGAGCCTGGGAACTACCATTTTTAGTTCCTGCAGTGCCCCCAATGCGACTCCCCTCCAGAGGATATATTGAATTTTATTATTTCGGTCACAGACTAGTTCCAGCCCACATACAATATGAAGGAAGTCATAAAACACGATAGGCATACATTTGAATTTGCAATTAGGTATAACAGAGACAATAAGGATATAGCAACAGTTAAAAAATATATAAATTAAAACTTAGTCATTAACATATAACCTAAAATTATCATTTAACACCCTAATCATTATGATAGCACAGCTTGTTCCCTAAGTTTTATGGCAGTCACACAGAATTTGGCTACCCTTAATGTGATCTCAGGATCCTTGTCCTCTACCAGGAATTTTAGACATTGAAGTTTGGGTTCATTTTGGAGATTTTTGCATAGCAGGGGTGATAAATACCAAGCGTATATCCCTGTAGAAATGGCAGCGTAACAAGGCATGAGAGACAGTTTCTGCTTCCATCAAGTCACAAGGGCAGACTCGTTCCACGTATGGTTTACCCTCAAATCTGCCCTGCAATGTGGCAGCACATTGAATCTAGCGAGGGTAAATATCTCCAGAGGATTGTGGGAAAGACTCGCCACCCGTGTCTTCCTTCCTTCTCAGGCAGACTGGAGTGGGGTGGTGCCAGACGGCAGCCAGATTGGCAGGCATCATCTCGCCTCTGATTGGTCTCTTGGACAAGTACCACCCCTCTATCCCCGTGGTGATATTTGGCAGTGCCGCCGTGGCTGGTGGACTCCTTGCCTGCTTGCTTCCGGAGACGTGCGGCAAGGAACTCCCGGATTGCATGGATGACATTGCACACTATCAGAGGCAAGTCTTGGGGTGGTTCTGAAGACTTGTGCATTTACTTATTCCCTTGCCTTTTTTTTACATCCATGTGTTTGTGCTTGACCTGGTTGTGCTTCCTGGCTGTGTGGAGTCCGCAAGGCAGCTGACCGCTTCCATTAAAACAATGCAGAGCTAAAGCAACAGTGTTGCGTGATTTAAAAACACTGTTTTGCTCCAAGCAATTGTTTACAGTCATTCATACATATGGTTAATTGAATAGGTTATCAGAAGAGAAGGTTGACTTTTGAGGTTTTTACTCTCACTTGGGAATCTCAGGGCTATGGATCACTTGATTACTCTGCCTCTCGGGTTGCTTCACACGTGCATTGATGTTGCTCAAGGTCCACAATATTGAGGGTTTGCTTGCATGTGCAGATGAGCTGTCACAGACCTAAAGCCACAAACAGATCTTGTGTCTCAGCCGATCATGCAGACACTTTTCCAGGCTAGACGTTCCACTCTTTTTGCCTTCTATTAACTTACATGAATGTGTGAACTGTGCCTTGATGAATGGCAGGTGATCTTCAAGAACTGTGGCTGAATCGCACATGTTAAGCATCATCTGACATTGCAACCATTAGTGCTAATGTGGCGTCACCTGAATGGGCTGGGAAAGGCTGTGTCTGAAACCCCGGAAAACTGCTGCAAGTCAGAACAGACAATATTAACCTAAATGGACCCAAAACCATGGCGAGAGCCAGTGTGGTGTAGTGGTTAAGAGCGGTAGTCTTGCAATCTGGTGAACCGGGTTTGATTCCCCGCTCCTCCACATGCAGCTGCTGGGTGACCTTGGGCCAGTCACACTTCTCTGAAGTCTCTCAGCCCCACGCACCTCACAGTGTGTTTGTTGTGGGGGAGGAAGGGAAAGGAGAATGTTAGCCGCTTTGAGACTCCTTCGGGTAGTGATAAAGCGGGATATCAAATCCAAACTCTTCTTCTTCATGACTCTGTGTGAGGCAGCTTCTGTGAACCAATTCCTAGGTTTGCTTGATGCACCTGCCATTCAGAATCATTTGGAGCAGAAAACGTATGCATGAATTTAATCATCTCCTTTTAACCTTCTTTCCCCTCCATAGGCCCAGCAAAAGAATCAACGGTAGTTTGGGAAATGTGTGTTTAAAACCGAATGAAGACATTACTGAACGGATAACAATAACTCGCCTTTAACCCACCGTGTGGATTGCTCCAAGCTGCCAAGAAGAATGTGTGAATTTCCTCTCCTCCCACTCTGAGCCCAGCAGATAAAAATAATTGGTTTAAATATTTTGTTTTAAAAAATTGTTTTTAAATGAAAATAAAAATAAAAAATCGATTCTATTACGTGCCCCTTAAAATAACTTGGTTTGAAAGATCTGAATGTAATATGAGCAGATTAAAAGCATACACTCATGTTTAAAAGAACATTGATAATCTTAGGATAGATTTGGTTGTGCTTCTTACAGAATAGCTGCAGTGCAAATTTAGGGTGCAGTTCTATGCTCACACATACATGGGAGTAAATCCCTTTGGACTCAATGTAGGACTTCTAGAAAACATCAGAATCAGCATTGAATCAAGCCAGACCTGGAGATGCTGAGGATTGAACCTGACACCTTCTGCATACACAGAATCAGAGAATTCTGATTCTGAGTGGGAAGGGTTCCACGGGTCATCTAGTCCAACCCCTGCAATGCAGCAATCTCAGCTACAGCATTCATGACAGAGGGCTATCTAACCTCTCTTTAAAAACTATTGCACTCTCTCTTTTTCTTTTTTACAGCTGGTGGATTATTAGCTTTCAATTGTTTTATTGTTTCAAAATGCTGTACTTGTAGTGTTCTCTCCAACAGGAGAATTTGCTGGGATGGAATGTTTTAGGGTTGTAAATACTCTTGTGAAACGAATATGTGAAATAGTTGAGCGTTTCTCTTATCAGGAGACCTCTGAAGCTTTGCAACTCTGTGGGAAGTGATCTGCTGGTCTCAGCTTTATTCTTGTACTTGAAAGTTCCGGTGTACCTGAGGAAAACAGAGGTTTGCACGCACGCGTTTGTTTTGTACAGTTTCCATAGCTAAATGTCTGAAAAAACGTTAGCTATAATGGGGGGAGACAGGCAACTTTTTTTTTATAATATTTTTTATTAGTTTTATGAAATACAGAAAAAAGAATAAAGAGCATATTATAAAAGTAGAAAAGGAAAGTTACAAATTTTTCTTACTCTTTTTTCCAAATCTGTTGGACTTCCCCACATCCTCCCAACCCTGCATTCTCTGTGATGCATAACGTCTGCAATTTGTTAACTTGTTTCAATACTTATTGTATCTTCCTTTTTATCATGTTACCCAATTTCAAATATATTATGGCCCAAATGATGTACGTTTTCATTTTAACACAATAAAGTTGTTTCATTATTCTATCTCCTTGTACCTTAATTTCCATTTCTTTAATTTAACATTACTGAAGCTAGAATTTCCTAAAAGGTGCGTTTTTTAACATTCATACAACTTATAATGTTTTTCCAAATAGTCTTTAAATTTTCTCCAATCCTCCTCGAATGTTTCTTCTCCCAAGTCTCGGATTCTGCCAGTCATTTTGGCCAGTTCCATGTAATCCATCAACTGCGTGTGCCATTCCTCCAGTGTGGGTAAATCTTGTGTCTTCCAATGTTTTGCAATCAGGATCCTTGCTGCTGTAGTAGCATACATAAAAAAGGTTCTGTCCTTCTTAAGCGCTCTCTGGTCCACCATGCCCAGGAAGAAGGCCTCTGGTTTCTTAGGTAGGGTAAATCTAAGTACCTTTTTTTAGTTCATTATGAATCATTTCCCAAAAGGCCTTAACTTTCGGGCAGGTCCACCAGAGGTGAAAAAATGTCCCTTCCGCCTCTTTACATTTCCAGCATTTATTATCAGACAGGTGATGTATCTTAGCAAGCTTGACTGGGGTCATGTACCACCGGTATATCATTTTCATAATGTTTTCCTTCAAGGCACTACATGCCGTAAATTTCATTCCGGTGTTCCATAACCTTTCCCAGTCTTCAAACATAATGTTATGCCCCAAATCCTGCGCCCACTTTATCATGGCGGATTTGACTGTCTCATCCTGAGTATTCCATTTAAGCAGCAGGTTATACATTCTCGAAAGTAGTTTACTTTTTGGTTCTAACAATTCTATCTCTAGTTTCGATTTTTCCACCTGGAATCCAACCTTCTTGTCTACTTTAAAGACCTCTTGAATTTGTGCATAATGCAACCAATCTCGCACCTTGTTTTTTTAGTTTTTCCAAGCTCTGCAACCTCCAATTGTCTCCAATCTTTTCAATAATTTCCTCATATTTAGGCCAATTGGCTTCCATATTAGGTCTCTTACGTGCCTTGGCCTCCACCGGTGAGAGCCACCTCGGAGTCTTACTCTCCAATAAGTCTTTATATTTTGTCCAGACCATTAAAATTGCTCTCCTGACAATGTGGTTTTTAAACAGTTTGTGCGCTTTGACCTTGTCATACCACAAATATGCATGCCACCCAAAGGCGTTGTCAAACCCTTCCAGATCTAGGACATCAGTGTTTTCCAGTAAGATCCAATCTTTCAACCAGCAGAAGGCTGCGGATTCGTAATATAACTTCAAGTCTGGCAGGGCAAATCCCCCTCTTTCTTTCGCATCAGTTAATATCTTAAACTTTATTCGGGGCTTTTTGCCCTGCCAAACAAACTTAGAGATATCCTTCTGCCACCTTCCAAAGCATTCCACCTTGTCCACGATCTGTAGGGTCTGAAACAAAAATAACATTTTTGGCAATACATTCATCTTTATAGCTGCTATTCGGCCGACAGGCAACTTTTTGAAACCTAAGAAACACAGGCCATAACTTTTAACTGTTACATATTCAAGACACACCAATATAACATGTCTGTCCTGAGAAGTATTCAGGTACACTCTAGGCAAAAAAACACACGTTCCTCTATAACCAAACTTTTGGCTGATTAAACCATTGGTGGCCTTCTAATGGTGTTTGTAGAAGGAGGGGGAGTATTCGTTTGCTGCTGTTGTTATGTTATGTATTTTGTGTTTCTATTTTGTATTTTTATGCTGTAAACCAGCCTATGATGTTTGTATGAAAGGCAGTATCTGAATGAATCAAATAATTAAATGGATAATAGTTTGAGCCATTGGCATTGTGAATACATACTGGTGGAATACAGGGTTTTTAAAAAGCAGATACCCCTTTAAAACCCAAAATTAACACAAAGCATGCTTTGCCCCTTCCTTACATACTATATATGAGTGGTGGTTTCTCCATGAGAGTCAGCCATTCATTCCGTAACCAACAGGACAAACCAATGTAACTTTCCAACTAAGTGACACTTGGATGTCCCTGAAAGGTACCTAAGTGTAAATATTTTTATTGAAGGGTTTTCTGAACATACAAATAACAAATATCAACATAAGACAGAATCATAGTACTTTTGTTGTTCACTGTGAAATCCAGTAGATTAAGCCATAGGTCTTCATGGGTTGATGGGGGTAATTATGGTATGACTACACCTGTTAACATACGAAATAATTAAAAACAAAAAAAGGTGTCAGAGCCATCTGTTTTTACATTCCTGTTAATTTTTCAGCTAAATCAATTTGCCAAATGTTTGTGTGCCACCTCGATAATGTTAACCTGAGACCAGTTTTCAAGTGCTCGCTTATCAGCTAATGAGCCGCCACCATCAAAAATCTACTTAAGTCCTTGTAAGGAACATCAGCATTTTTTATTATAAAATAGGAGCAACGATGCTAGTTGAGGCATACTCTGAAGCTTGCAACGTACTATGTTACTAGTCTCTTCAGATGGTGTTTGCTGGAACTGATATATTATGGTGTGGTTCCACCACATATATTCCTGAAAGTAATCTATTTATTTCAGCTGCCTTGTCAAACTTGTGCTGCCAAAACTGGCACCTCCCTAACACTGGGTTTCTCCAGTTTTCAACAAGATCGCCTGGTAAGCACAACTTAAAAGGTAAAGGGACCCCTGACCGTTAGGTCCAGTCGTGACCGACTCTGGGGTTGCGGCGCTCATCTTGCTTTCAGGTCGAGGGAGCCGGCATACAGCTTCCAGGTCACGTGGCCAGCATGACTAAGCCGCTTCTGGCGAACCAGAGCAGAGCATGGAAACGCCGTTAACCTTCCCGCTGGAGCGTTACCTATTTATCTACTTGCACTTTGACGTGCTTTCGAATTGCTAGGTTGGCAGGAGCAGGGACCGAGCAACGGGAGCTCACTCCGTCGCAGGGATTCGAACCGTCGACCTTCTGATCGGCAAGTCCTAGGCTCTGTGGTTTAACCCACAGTGCCACCCGCGTCCCACAAGCACAACTTAGCTGGTCCATTTTACACTTCAGGCAAAACAGGGCCTGCAGTGCAGACATTCAGTACGGACTGCTGTTAGCTCGCAGGGGAAACGGGACAACTCCTGGCCGCATGGGATTCTTTTGGGGGTGTTTATGTGAGGCATCTAATCATAAGCCTGCATTTTTTATCAGAGCTTATATATTATGATCAGGGCCTGAATCTTAAAATGAGCTTAAAGATTTTCAAATGTTTCATGCCAGGCAGAAGACTAAAAACCTTGGCAAAATGTTTTTCCTCCTAAGACAAGGGGGCCCCCTGATTTATAGCAGAAAACAATTCTCAAAGTCGTAAAAAGGGAATTACAGGCTGAGAGCGAGGACACTGACCTTGCATGTTACAGAAGATAAAAAAAGCAGAGATAAACAAATTAAGGGTTGGTAAATAGTAAAATAACACCATGTGCCTCCCAGTAAAATGAGCCATATCTTCTTCCTAAGGTTAAAAAGGCCAAGAGCAGTGAAAAAGGCAACTGGCTTGGCTGGAGAAGAAGAAGCTTCTTTCTATTTTTATTTTGAGGCTGGAAACTGTTCCTTCCTTTTCACTTTGAGAAGGTTTAATTCTTTTAAAAGGCTACCTATGATAATGTATGAAATATATTAGCTTAAATGTAATTATGCAAAGGATTTAAGAAATGCTAGATTCTTATTTCATAGAGTCATATTGCAATAGGAGACCAGAGGGGCAAATGAGCCTAGCCTCCTGCCAGACAGGAGACGCCATCGAGCACTCCTGATATATAGTTGTCAGGCCTTTTTGTTTAGAAACCTTCAAATGAAGGAGATCTTTCAATGTTGATGTGAACTCAAGATCCTTGAAGATAAAAAGTTAAGATCAACCATCTGTTTTGGAAGGCAATAGGGCAAGGAGGGCAAGAGGTGAGCTGGTAATTAAGATTCCTTGTTGAGACACATGTAAGATATATTACTACTTATTTGTCATTTATAGATGGAAGAATATATAGCTCTTTGTGTCCCATAAAAGGACAGAAGGAAATGGGTGTATCTTTTGTGATTGGTTCTAGCAAACAGCCAATAGGAATTTCAACCAGGCTGATTGGACAGAGGCAGCCAAAGGAGGAGCAAGGGGGCTGGATTAAGGAAATATAAGTGCTGGCCAGAATGGCAGGAGGCCAGGCCAGAGTTTGGTAACCATATACCACTGTGCCTCTCATTTATTTGTCTGACAAATAAATTACTATTTTAATTTCTCTATTGCTGCGTTGAATATTTCATTCCAGCTAAGCGTTAACCACAAGCAGGGTGCTACATATGGACTCAGGAGAATACATATGGAATTTTTTTAAAAAAGGGGGGGGAATGTCTAACAACTCCCCCACTTCAGACTAAAAGCATCCGTGTTCAGTGTCGGATGCAGACCTTGGTTTGTGCCTGCCAGCAATGAACTCTCAAACAGCAGCAGTTCTCAGCCCTTGAGTGTTTACTCTACTTGCTCAGCCCTGGTTCTGCTAAGTTCTTACACTGATGATTCCTCGCTACTTCTATGTCAGTTTAGAAAAATATAAAGGAACAGGCCCCGACTCTTTCCTCAGGGTCTTTAGGTTTCTTGTCCTTCCTTCTCCTCTCTCCATTTATAGCAAGCTCAGATAGACTCCAGACTGGACGCTGAACAGCTGCTAGGCTGAACAGACTGGACGCTGGACCAAATGCAAGCCAGCAAGAAAGACTTGAAGCCAGCCCCCCGCGCTCATTTTTGCCCTACAGCAAACAATCTTTAAATGCCCCCCTCTTGTTACTATAACTCATCTAAGGTTGCATACCTGCACACTCTACATTTAAAGCACAGTCTCTCCCATCACCCCAAGAACCCTGGGTAATGTTGTTTGTTAAATGTGCTGGGGATTTTAGCATTATTATGGGTAAACTACAGTTCCCACGATCCTTTGCAGTGTTCTAAATGTTTGGTGTGGACTCAGCCATACATAGCCTCGAGGCTCACTTTCTTTTTAATTGGAGGAAATACTAAAGTCAAAGGAACACCAGGACTGAATAAGAAGAGAACAATCAGAAAGAAAGTATAGCCTTGGCAGTAGCTGTGATAGGATATATTCCTTAGGTTTATCCGATGCCAAAGCCTGATTAATTATTCACTTAATCCATAGCCATGATTGTGTTTAAACATTAATTTCAGTCCCCAGGTGTGAGAACCATGCAGACCGGCTGCCAAAGATCCCAGAATGATCAGATTTGGAGACATCTTGAAGGTGATCGGAGAATTCGGCAGGTTTCAGAAATGGCTGGTGGTGCTGAACTGCATCCCCAATTTCCTAATTCCCTTTCACGTGTTCGGACAAGTCTTCATTGTCATGGACGTGCCTCACTACTGCAACACGAACTGGATCCTGAATATTACCCAAAACCTGACCCAAGAGCAGCAGCTGAACTTGACCATTCCCAGGAAACCAGATGGCTCTTTTGAGGAATGCTCCATGTTTACTCCTGTGGAAGGTGATATCGATTCAATCATAAAAGATGGAAGAAATTCCACAGAAGCCTGCCAAGATGGTTGGGTGTACCCCACAGATCCAAAGCCGTCATTGCTGACAGAGGTATTTTACAGCCCTTGTTAAATAATTTGGTTCTGACTCTCCTGAAGGGTGTGTGCATGCGCGCACATCAATTGATAACCATACTAGACAACTCTATAGTGATTTCCTTGGTGCTGTCCCTACAACTAAAAACCTGGATAGGGGAACGGACAGGTCAGGGAATGCTTTTTTTAAAAAAGCCAGTGAAGTCGGGTTTAAAAAGAAGAGACCATTACAATTTAAGGATTATGAAATTTATATCAATTCTCTATGTAAGGCGCGACTGATGGTACTTTCACTATGGTTAATTTTGTCCTTTTTTGTTGTGTGTTTAGCAAATAGATAGATAGATAGATAGATAGATAGATAGATAGATAGATAGACAGATAGATGGATGGATGGAAAAAAGCCAGTGATCCTATGATAAAGTACCAAAATGTGGATACTGTAGATTAGTGGCATTCCTCTTCTTTTAATCCAGATGTTACATATCATGGGAATAGTTATCCTGAGGCTCTTTGATGTTGAAGCTTTGTGGATGATGTGCTTATTTAATTCCTATTCTTACCTTCCTAATCTGATTTCTGCAAGTATGAAACTCCACTGTCTGGGAGATAATAAATTATTACTATTATTATTATTATTATTATTATTATTATTATTAACCAGATTTTGAACCAGGGAGACAATTCAAGCAGAGAGAGAGAGAGAGAGGAAAAAATGTCACATAGTCATTCCAGAACTTGACAGCAATGGATGTCAATAGTCCAATTGCTTGTTAATTGTCTAGGTCTCAGTTGATAACTTTTAAAGAAATTAATGGCTTCAGCCTGCATTCCTCAAGTATACTTTGTAGTTGTAGGAATTCTCCCTGCTTCGGGTTTCCCTGGTTTCCATTTTGTGAGGGAAACTCGGCATTAATGAGGTAAAAAAACAACAAGGCGCGAACGTTTAAACTGCTGTATGATCTTTTTTGGCTGGGATACAATTTTTATACCGTGGTAATAAGGATTACCTTTAATAAGAAGATTATGGCAGATCGCACATTTACCAAATTTTAGACCTTGCAGGTCTAACCATTTTGACACCTCTGTGAGGTAATGAGAAAGTTTTATTAATTTTTCTCTAATTCCCATGTGAGATAAATTTGGAATATTAGAGGCAGAAATGTCCCGTTTTCAGAGGCTCTCCTAAAAGCTACTAGCAAATGTTAATCTGTTTGTTTATGAAGATAATTCCATGTCACTTTTCATTTTTTCCCCTCCCCCTGCAGCATTTTATTTATTTATTTATTTATTAAAGTTCTTATGTTACATTGGTAAACATTATCATATTACATCACAAGGCTTATTATACTATAAATTTCAACATGTATACAAAGTTTATATACTAAAAGGGAAAAAAAAGAAAAAAGGGACAAAAAACTATTCCAAAATCACATATGTACCAACACTTTGGACTTCCTGTCTATCCCGTTGTATATTCCTTTTTTACAAATGAATGTACTCTTATTATTGTATATTTCTTTACATTTTATCTAATACATTCCTATATCAATATGTATCCTTGGTCTTATTTCTCAACTCAGTCTCTCTCCAACGTCAATCGAATGCTTGCATAGATAGTGAATCTTTACTGTATTTTTGAACATATATCTTATATCTATCCCACTTTTCCATAAATTTTTGTTTTGAGTTGCCTCTCAGGCTATTTGTCAACTGTGGCATTTCAGCAAATTCTTGTAGCTTGTTATGCCAATCCGTTATTGTCCATGTCACTTTTCAAGTGAGCCTTGCAAGGCAGTTTACATAGGAATATGCATACATTAGCACTCTGTTAAAAACAGCAAAAAATGGGGAGACTTTTTAAAAACTAGAAATCTCCTTCCCTCAGGGAAGATGATGTTTCAGTAGTCAGATTTGGTGGCAGAGAGATCACCTGAGCTGGAACAAGATGGCGGCTCTTCTGTCTCTCCTCTCCACAGGGGACAATTCTTTTTGAGCATTCTGGAATTTCCCCCAAAGACGGGATTATTATTATTATTATTATTATTATTATTATTATTATTAGTAGTAGTAGTAGTAGTAGTAGTATCTCGCCCTACTTCCCAAAGGAGCCCAGGATGGCGAATAACAAATCAATATTTTTTTTACAAAGGGGAAAAAACCACACACACACCAAATACTCTCAAAGTTGCGAAAAACAATGTCTTTCCACCACCGAATGCCTGGAGCTAACGGGAATGTTTTAAAATTCTGCCTCATGGAAGAAATTCCAAGATTATTTGGTTAAATATGTTAAGATAAATTAAATAGAACTACTTGCGAGTATCAGATTGGCCTAGGATATAAATATGTGATGTTGCAGAATACTATGGATATAAGTCAAAATGAAAAGAAAGAAGGAGGTTAATGGACTAAGTAAATTTTATGTGAAAGTAGTCTTGGAAAACTGCTACAGTGATTTATAGGGAAACTCAGCCAGGGGGAATCGAGGAAGTCACCCAAGAATGATAACAAAAGTGGAATTTCTACAGCTAGGATATATGTTTGTTTGTTTGTTAATGTCTTATTTTTATGTTTGTAGATATGTCTGTTATAAATTTGGAAAACTAATAATTTTTTTTGGAAAATAATAATAATAATTCTGCCTCAGCACTAATAATGAGGGTGAGTAGATTCACCTCACCAGGGAAGGTATTCTTGTAAGTGAGGGGACTTGACCAAAGTGGGGTAAAATTTGAGTCCACCCTTCAGCATAAGGCCCAGGGCGAGTTACAGCAATAAAATGGTATACATTATGAAAGCAAGTGAAACAGTTATTTTTTTAAAAAAAGAGCAGGCTAACACTATTCAAACAAAACCAGAAACAGTGTAGATTTGTGATATACTGTACACAATGCAGTGTCAAGTAGTACAAGGATTTTTCCTCTTTTCCTTTAGTTCAACTTGGTCTGTGACCGAAATAACTTAAAAGACATCTCTCAATCTATTTACATGGCGGGTGGCCTTGTGGGAGCCCTGGTCCTTGGCCCGCTGAGCGACTTGTAAGTATAACTTTGAGATGTCGTGGAGAAGCTGAGAGAAAATGGCCACTCCATTTTCAGGAGGTGAAGGGGAGAGGCTTTTCTGCAATCCTCATTGGAAGCCCTTCTTCCTGTGCCTCCTCATTGAGAAGCTCGGAGGGTGGCAACACGAGAACGGGGCCTTTTCTGTGGTGGCCCCCTGTTTGTGGACAGCGCTCCCCAGGGAGGCTCACCTGGTGCCTTCATTATATATTTTTAGGCGCAAGGAGAAAACAGGCCGTTGGGACGGTGGCGGGTGGGTCATGGTTTTGATGTTTTGTTTTTTAATCATTTACTTGTTTTTTATCTTGTATTTTATGCTGGGAACCGCCCTGAGATCTTACGATATTAATCATCATCATCCCCACAATAACTCTGGGCGTATCCTCACTTCCTCTTGTCCCCCTGCTTTCCTCCCCCTGCTCTTTGTAGCACTCAGTCGGAGCAAACGGCAATTTGGGTTTCCTCTGAAGCACCATTTGTTCCAATCTGTGACTAAAGAGCGGTTTTTCCCTTGGAAAGGAGCAGGGCAAGGGGGAAACCACTCAGACCTGTGGTTTCTGGGCACGGTATAGGCAGAAGTCAGGATAAGCCCTCTGTGAGGTAGGTTCCCTTTTGCAGATTGACCCATCTTGTATTGCATTTCCCTCCTCCAGCACTGGAAGTCACATGATGATTCTGCTCAGCCTCCTCCTCATGGGCTCCTTTGGTGTTGGGGCAGGATTTTCTCCCAATTTCTACGTCTACATCGCCCTGAGATTCATCGTGGGCGCCGCTTTTGCTGGGATCAGCATCAGCATGTCAGCTTTAAGTGAGACACTTCCGCTTCTCTGGGGAGGTTTAGGCCTTGCTATCAAAAGAATCCCACTCCATCTTTTGGTATCCTCCAGATGTTTTGCACTAAACACAGTTTTGCTGGCTGGGGGGCAGTGCAAGTTATAGCCCAAAACATCTGCTTGGGGGCACTGCCTTACTCTATCCAACCTGCACAACTTGCGTTTTATGAATATATTGCCCTCCCGAAATACAGTGGATGCTCAGGTTGCAAACGTGATCCGTGCTGGAAGCATGTTCGCAACCTGCAGCGCTGCGCCTGCGCAGGTCGCAATTCGGCGCTTCTGTGCATGCGCAAAGCGCGATTTAGTGGTTCTGCGCTTGCGCGAGTGCCAAAACCCGGAAGTAACCTGTTCCGGTATTTCCGGGTTCGGCGCGGTGCACAACCTGAAAACTGAAGCATCTGTAACCCGAGATATGACTGTAGATATATTTTCTCTCAAGGTAACATTTGCTTAAAGGTGAATGTTGAGGTACAGTGCCGGATTTATGTATAAGGTAAACAAGCTATAGCTTAGGGCCCCACTCTCTTGGGAGCCCCCAAAAAATTAAAGGAAAAAAAAAACCTGGATGTACAGTTCCAAAATATAAAATAAAAAACAAATAAAATAAAACCTACATACAGCAACAGTGTTTTGTGTTGTGTAGGCTCCTATGATGTAAGTCATGGGCCCCGCCTGCTAGCCTGCTCCCTGAAATATCACTGGTTTGCTCCTTTCTATATATAGGGTGCCTACATTCTGCAAATGGTTAGGTTAGGTTCATAAATTACCATTTAGCATATATTCAACACAAAAAACAGCTACAATTTGTTGTTGACAAAGGACAGCTGGACATATAAAGGGCCCCATTACCTTCAGTAGCTTAGGGCCTCCTCAAACCTAAATCTGGCCCTGTTGAGGTCAGTGGCGTAGCGTGGGTTGTCAGCACCCGGGGCAAGGCAAGTAATTTGCGCCCCCTAACCCCTAACCTGCCGCCGCTGCCAGCTTCTTCTTGCTGCTGCCTGGGCTGGTCGGGTGTGGTTCTCTCCCACGCTCAGCGCTGCGCTGGGCAGCCGCTGCACTGTCCCTCCCCCAGATAGTCCCTCCCTCGCTCTCTCTCCGCACCGCACGCCTGGCACCCACCCCCTCCACAGTGGGCGGTGACCCAGCAGCTCGGATCGGATTCGCACAGCCAACACTGCAGTGAGAGAGAGAGAGTGAGTGAGCCAGGTAGGGGCAGAGAGCTGCGAGTGCGAGCGCGCGCCCCCAGATGTTGCGCCCGGTGCAGCCGGCCCCCCTGCACCCCCCACGCTACGCCACTGGTTGAGGTACAGTGTCATTGTTCTGTACAGAAGCATCCCAACCATGAAATGAGATGCAGAGACGGCCCACTTTAGGTGCCAATTTGGAAAGGGACTGAGGTAGGGTAAAGACTGTTTGGGGGACAGATGGAGCCTAGTGTGTCTGGTGGGTGGAAAGCACAACACCTGCCTAGTTAAGGAAAGAGCCAGGCTGTGCCAGGCACGTCAGGTGAACTCTGAGGGACATGATTTGTGTCTTTGTGTAAATGTGTGTCTCAAACTGGGGGCCCAATCCAAATAATCAGTAATTGCTACAAGCGTTCCACCCTCCTCCTTGACATCATCACATTAACTCGCCATTATTATTATTATTATCATCATCATCATCATCATTATTATTATTATTATTATTATTTTATTATTTATACCCCGGCCATTTGGCAGGGTTTCCCCAGCCACTCTGGGTGGCTTCCAACAAAACACTAAAATACAATAACCTAATAATAAAGCCGGGCGGTTAAATGGTTTTTTTTTTTTTTTAATGTGAGTGGTTGACAATGGCAAGGTCTTTTCCCGATACTGATTGTAACTTGAACCCTTTTAGCTTCGGAGTGGGTTGGGCCTTCCTATCGCCCGCTTGCGATGATCATCAGCTACTGCTTCCAAGGCGTTGGGCAGATGGCCTTGGCTGGTTTGGCATACTCGGTCCGTGACTGGAGGAACTACCAGGTTGCTGGCTCTGCTCCAGCATTCGCCCTCTTTTTTTATATATGGTGAGTGTGCACAAGAGCCAGAAATGAGCATAATGGGGCTGTGTGTAAAACAATACAGCATACTGTATATCATTAAGAGTAACAGTAGCATAGGCTCATAACCACCCTGTGTTTTAAGATCTGTCATATTTTATGGTCTGCCAGGGACCAAGATAAAGCTCTATTTAGCTTGGGACAAAAAATATTTGAAGGAGTACCTCTCACCCAAGCTGCCCCTGAGTTAAGACCTGAGAGAAAAGATATGAATGCCTGTGGACCCACTAGTGTGGGTGATCAACAAAACAATTGGCTGGATGCTTATATTCAAAACATGGAGCTTTGTACACTCTCCTGCAGGGAGATAGCAGAAGCAGCGGCAGCAGAGACTGAACTCGCATTAGGAATATAGGTTGTTATGCCGTTTTTTATGCCTTTCAGCTGTACACAACAGTTGACCTCTTCCTACCCCTCTTGCAATGAGCAGATCACACACTGTTAAGTAAGTTTTAAAATATTTACTTACAGATTCAAGGTCTCAGTCGTGCGTTGTTCCATACAGCAGCAAGGATAATACAGGCAAAATGCTCTTAGGTAGAAAATACAGAATATAGTTCCAAACACATGCTGTAAGATTGGGAGCAAGCTTCCACACATATCCTCCTTCATTGGTTATATGATGCAGAGGCATCACTTCCTCTTTGGACTGAGACCTGAGTCTGTCTAGGAATACAACTCTATGGTCCTTAACCCCTTCATGTACTAACTAGCAGTTAGGGTTGACTGCGATCTCCCACAGGTTTATTGCGGGAATGCCTTTTGCTTGTACTGCAACTGAATGAGAACTGTTGTGCCCAGGAGACTAGTTCATTAGGGCGAATGGGGCACATCCCCAGCAATCTCAATCTGCCCTCAGATGGCTCCCACCTAAGGCCTTTTTACTTACAAAAAGACACTGCCTGCCAGCTTCTTAGTCTCAGCGTCATCCCTTGTATAACTCAGCAGGGAGGAGAATGAGGATACAGGGCTCACAAAGATTTGCCCTTGCCCTGCTGTTTCCCCCCTGGGAAACTCTATTTTTTACCACTGAATCAAAGCAAACATCAAGGGACTTTTCTCCTGATTGACATTTGCTCCGATTTATTCCTAAAGAGCGGATTTTCCATGGGGAAATAGCGAGACAAGGGCAAAGCTGCCTGGAAGGCATGGGACAAACGAAGCAGCAGACAAGCAGAAGTGTGGAGAAGCCCACAACTAGAATTAGTTGGCCCTGCCGTGCCATTGGCTCTTGCTCCACCTACTGTTAGTTTCATTGACTCCCACCCGTGCTTCACAAACTCTTGTCTTTTTCAGGGTTCTTCCCAAGTCTGCGCGATGGCTTCTGACAAAAGGGAAGGTGGAGGAAGCCAAAAAGGTGCTTCGAAAGGCTGCTTCCGTTAACAAACGAACCGTCTCAGAAGAACTACTCAACCAGGTAGCAAAGCCTGGGATTTCTATTGCTCCTTTTCTGGAAATGTCTGGGGAGGATATTGAGGGAAAGCGGCATAGAAACACAATAAAGGTAAAGGGGTAAAGGGACCCCTGACCATTATGTCCAGTCATGGCTGACTCTGGGGTTGCGGCGCTCATCTCGCTTTATTGCCCGAGGGAGCCGGCGTACAACTTCCGGGTCATGTGGCCAGCATGACTAAGCCGCTTCTGGCGAACCAGAGCAGCGCACGGAAACGCTGTTTACCTTCCCACCAGAGCAGTACCTATTTATCTACTTGCACTTTGATGTGCTTTTGAACTGCTAGGTTGGCAGGAGCAGGGACCAAGCAACGGGAGCTCACCCCATCATGGGAATTTGAACCGCCGACCTTCTGATCGGCAAGTTCTAGGCTCTGTGGTTTAACCCACAGTGCCACCCACGTCCCCAGAAACACAATAGATCATATCAGTCCAATACTCTAGTCTCTCATGCTGCATTAGAATTTTTTTTTTAATCTGTTGCATATCCACATCAAGCATTCCTTATTAAGCTGTTAGCCTGTCCCTCCAAACTCATTTTGTTTTATTTACAATAAAATGTATATCCATTCCCACCCTTCCTCCAAGCTTACACTGTGTGTGAAACATTCTCCAGATGTTGTGCAACTGCAGCTCCCATCACCCTCAGTGAGCATAACCAAGGCTGGGGAATCCCATGAGTTACAGTTCAAAAACACCTGGAGGAATTTGCCTTACATCGTTCCGCATTCCCTGCTTTAGCCTCCTTATAGGCCTGTGAGATTTGGGCAGGGGGAGAGATGAGTTGAAGTACACCCAGTGAGTTTTGTGGCTGAGTGGAATCTCTCCAGTCTTAGTTCAACTTGCTAACCCACCTGGCACCCTGGCTGTTTTGAACTAAAACTCACATCAGGCCAAGCCAGCACAGCTGCCCTGGCAGATGGGTCTGATGGGAGTTGTAGTTCAAAGCCACTGGAGGGCACCAGGTTGGGGAAAACTGTCCTTTGATGTTATGTGTCTCTCTTGTCTTGCACATTTTGAAGCTGGCTCCAGAAGAGAAGGTGAAATCTGGGAATATTCTGGATCTTTGCAAGAATCCGCGTCTAAGGATTTTGACTTTAATCATGGTCGTAGTCTGGTAAGAATTCTGAAGTACATTAATTCAGCAACCAATATATAATATGCAAGTGGCTTCAGTTTTGTGTGTGTTGTTTAAACTTCCTTGTTATTGTTTCTTCATGTATAAAATGAGCACAACCAGCAACTTATGGCTAAACCTTTGACCTCTGTATTGTCCAAGGCAGGACTTTTCTCTTACCCTTGGTTGCTACACTGAGAATTAATTTTTATTAATTAAAATATTTTAATGTCACACTTCCAGGGTGGCTGTCAATGAAAGTATAGCACACACGCTGCAAATACCAAGAACTGTCAAATAAACGAAAGAGCGGTAAGCAGCAAGGAAAACACCAAAATCAGTGGGATGGGTGGAATGAAAACCATACCCACTTGTCAAACAAAGGTCTTTGCCAGGTGCCAAAATGACATCAGAGTTGCTGATGTGCAGGCCTGCTTCTGGAGCGCGTGTTCTGCAAATACGATGCCTCTGATGTGATCCTTTTTCAAGTCACTGTCTTTGGATGCTGGTGGTCCAGGAAGAAGCACCTTGGCAAATGACTGCAAGGTTCAGGCAGGGCTGTCTGACAGAATGCAGCCATTGAGATCTACATCTAGGTACAGTGGTGCCTCGCAAGATGAAATTAATCCGTTCCGTGAGGCTCTTCGTATAGCGGTTTTTTCGTCTTGCGAAACAAGCCCATTGACAGCTTAGCGGATTAGCGCTATTAGCGGTTTAGCGGCTTATCAGCGGATCAGGTGTTAAGCGGCTTAGCTGCTTAGGAAAAGGGGGGGAGGGGGGAAACCCCGCAAGAACTCGCAAGACATTTCGTCTTGCGAAGCAAGCCCATAGGGAAGTTCGTTTTGCGAAGCGCCTCCAAAACGGAAAACCCTTTCGTCTAGCGGGTTTTCCGTCTTGCGAGGCATTCGTCTTGCGGGGCACCACTGTAGCTGCACACACAGCTACCGGTCAAATAGAACAAAGGAATGTTTGGGGCAATGGGCAGAATGCTTTTGCTGTGCCCCAGATGGATAGTTTTTAGGCTGTTTTTATCCGTCTTCATGGCACACATTGACACCACCTGTTTTGCTGTTGTTTTGCTATAGTTTCCAATAGGCAGCTGTGTTAGTCCGAGGCAGCAAAAAAGAGAAGAGTTGGTTTCTTCAGAGACTTCAAATGCTGCCTATAAAGTTTCACAGTCATGAGGACTAGGATTTAAAATGACAATTTAGACTCTGAGGAAGCTGAATTCTGCGTCCAGTTGTAGAACTGCATCACATGCAGCACCCTGGTTCTAACCAGCACTGAAGTTTAGTGGTGGGCTTGTGTGAGCCAGGAATTAAAATGAACAATAGCAATAAATGCAGAATGAACGGTAATTTCCTGCTTGGTTCTCAGGTTTGCAGACAGTCTTGTGTATTATGGAGTGAGCCACCAGGTTGGGGATTTTGGCTTGGACATCTACATGACCCAGCTTGTGTTTGGAGCTGTGGAAATACCATCTCGAGCCTCCTGTATATTCCTCCTCCAGTGGATGGGGAGGAAGAAATGCCAGGCTGCTTGGCTTTTCCTAGGTGGAGTCATGTGCTTGATCATCCCTGCTATTCCAACAGGTAAAAAAGCCACTAGAGGGAGAAAACCTGGAAGGCAAGCTGCAAGGGGAACCTGCAGCCCTGCAGATGTTTCTGGATTTCAACTCCTATCATCCCTGAGCATTGGCCATCTTGGCTGGGGGATGATGGGACTTGAAGTTCAACATCTGGCGGGCCACAGGTTCCCCATCCCTAATGTAAGACCCCTGGCTATACAGAGCTGCTTCAGAAAGACACAGATGTGCCTGTATATTCTCAGAACTTGTCTTGTGTTTGTGCAGAGTGTTCCCCTTTTGTCTCTTTCTTCATAGAGAGGACACAACAGGCAAGCACTGCTGGAGTTAAAGGGAGCTATAAGGCCTGGGTCCTGGGTCTTTTGCACTGGGGACCTGATCTTCTGCCCCTTGCTTCTTTTTTGAACCATTTTTTAATAATAAGGGGGAAAAAAACATGTTCCTTTCCCCGTTTCTGTCCTCTCACTTCCTCCTTTCCACTGAGATCCTCAAGCGACTAAGTTCTAAAAAACGAACAGGCCACAGGTTTGTGTAATTACATCTGCCAGTATATAGGTATGCTTGCAAATCTAGAAGCAGTTACTAAAATTTAAATAGAAACCCATGCCCTCCAACATTTCTCCAATGAAAATAGGAACATCCAGTGCCTTTTTTTTTTCCTTTAAAAAAATGTTCAGGGGTACTCTCATTTTCCTACTCATATTGAAATACTGCCCCTCAATGAGGCCAAAGTTAGATTCACAAAATATATAGAGGTATGCGTCCCCATGCGTCCCCCGAGAAGAAAAGCACTGGGAACGTGTGGGAAAAGCATGGCATTCCGGGATCAAAACAGAAACTGCTATGGCTTCTGTAAATCTAGGACTGTCCCTGGAAAATAGGGGCATTTGGAGGGTCACAGAAGAGGTTCTTCTGCATCACTTCCTACACCACTAGATTCTCCAAAATGGAGAATTTGAACCTGAGAGCTTCTGCAAGCAAAGCAAGTGCTCTAATACTGCCAGTCTTCTCCCCAAATGGGCCCCAGAAACCATTCTAGCTACCCATAGATTTGTGGTGACAATATTTCTGGATTTCTGCAGGACCACAGGTGACATTTCAGAACCAGATTAGACATTTTGCTAGGCCTGTGGTATTTCAACAATGCCTTACCCTGTTTTTTTTGTGGTCTAGTTTCTAACCTCACTGCCTGTCTTTGCCCAGACTTCCCTGTGATTGTGACGGTCCTGGCTGTTATTGGCAAGTCTGCATTGGCTGCCTCCTTTTCAACCACCTATGTGTTTTCTGCTGAAATCTTTCCCACAGTTATCAGGTAAGGATCTCTTGGGTATAGGGGCTTAGAAAATGAATTTCCACTTTCAGCTTTACCTGGGCAGTTTTGTCCACAGGCACAATGACAACAAAGGGGGCTTTAATCTGTACATTTTGCATAAGAACTACCTTTTATTCCATGTAACAAAGAATTCTAGTAGATTTGACTGCTGTTTTACTGTATATGTAGTTGTTCTTGGATGATGCCCATGGCCTTTTGGCTTGTGCAATAAAAAGTTTATGCTGAAAGTTTATGACGATGGTATCGTTTAACTGGAGGTATAAGCAAAAGATTCAAGTGCCTGAACTCTGGGGTCTTCAGGTTAGGGGCCTCAGCCCAAGGAAGGTAAACCCTTTTACCAAAATGCTTGCCCAAGAGAGCAGTTAGCAATGAAATGAATGAGCCCAATTTTAGGCATGTTCATTGATTTCAGTGAGTCTGTTCTGAGTAAAGCATAGTTGAACACCATCCAATGTACCCAGCTACATATATTCATGAAAACAACATATTTTAAATGCATTGCGTTTGGCAAAATTGATTGCAAAGATGAGTGCAATAGGCAAAATTGCATACAGTGGTACCACAGGTTACATACGCTTCAGGTTACATACGCTTCAGGTTACAGACTCCGCTAACCCAGAAACAGTGCTTCAGGTTAAGAACTTTGCTTCAGGATGAGAACAGAAATTGTGCTTTGGCGGCACGGCAGCAGCAGGAGGCCCCATTAGCTAAAGTGGTGCTTCAGGTTAAGAACAGTTTCAGGTTAAGAACGCACCTCTGGAACAAATTAAGTACTTAACCCGAGGTACCACTGTACTTATAATGTGTGCGATAGCGCACTAAAATGATGAAATCATAAACTGCTGCAGAAATGTGGTGAACTGCATTTAAGACTGAAAAACCCCCGAGAACATTAGAGATACCAAAACCAAGATATTTGTCCTTTCCTTCCTGTTGTGTAATTGTTTACTGCATGGTGCTGCTGATTTGCTTCTGGAAACTTGTCCCTGGCCGGGCGCACCTGTCTGTGCCTCCTCTCAGGCATCGCTCTCTGTGTTTTGCTACTTCCACCAGGCAAAGCAGTTTAGGCTTGTGCTCCATGATTGGCAGAGTAGGGGGCATCCTTGCTCCGCTGGTTGTTCTCCTGAGCAAATACCACCCTGCTATCCCCATGGTGATACTTGGAGGCACAGCACTGTCTGCGGGAATCCTCTGCTTTTTCCTTCCTGAGACGCAGAACCAGGATCTTCAGGACGACATCGGAGACTCCCCAGCAAGCCAGAGGTGAGTTGCACGGGATTCTAGAAATATAATAAGTATATAAGTTCACATTTTGTACATTGCATGCCCTTAGGCTGCTCCATTCTGCCCCCACCCCATTGTGTTATGTCCTGGTAAAACACTGCCCCTCTTTTGGGGAGAAGTAAGTCCACTGGGGACTATGGGCTTTTCTCCAGAATATAAAGGCCTAACTACATATGACAACATTAATGATGAATGAGTTTTATGTTTTGGAAAATTTAGCACCAGGTTCCTGCCATAGTTGTTGCTGGGACTGCATCTTAAGCTTCTCTTCCCAAGCCACAATCTTTGTGAAATTTGCCCCCCACTGAAAGCAAATTAGCTTTCAGAAAATGTTAGGGTGGCTTAAGTTAGCAATAGTGTTCAGGGGTTTGGGGCTAGGGAGGATTTGGTTGCCACAGAGGGGGAAATTTCATGGAGGCAGAGGAGAAAACGCATTCCTCACTCCATGCACTCTGATCTTGATAACAATCCCCTTCTGTGTCTCATACTTAGTTTAAAAACACACACAAATGTGATTGCTAATTGTGGGGTGACCAGTTTCATATAACCAACACGCTTAAGTCCAATTAATGTATGAAGGGGTTAACATCATAGAGTAAGCTGTCCTGCCAGGCTTAGCTATGCCATCCCCTCCAACGTCCTGCTGATTAAAATTGGAATGCTTATCATTTTCGTCTTGCTCTAGAGCAAAAAACGAGTGCCTTTTGGTCCGGTGCTCTAGCACGATACTGCTAATTTGCGCAAGAGCACGGGGCCAAAAAATGGGACATTTTGGGGTCCAGTCAGAAGCCAGGATGGTTTCTGCTCATCCCCCATAACCACAGATGGATGACGGCTTGGAAGTCTCCAAGGAAGAGATGACAGTGGTGGAGATGAGGCTAGTGGGCGATAGAGGGCTACTTTATGTCATGTTTATTTATATTCCCTTTCATTAGGTCCAACAAGGCTGTCAACGGTAGCTTTGAAAATGGACCTGTGCAGACAGAAGATGGCCAACTGAAAGAAGCCGCCATCACTACACGCTTCTAGCAGAAATAACACTTGGATCCAAAGGACCTTTAGCGAAGATTTCAGGGATGAGTGAATTGGTCGTTTTGATTTCTCCCAGTTTCTCATCTCTCGAAATTCTAGTTCTTCACATTCCCACACCAGTTTCTTCAGTCCTCGTGAAGATTTATCAGCACTTTAGTGCGAATTTCTCCTCATACGCACATTTTTGTACACACCTTTCTCTGATACAATGCATTTTGGTATGTTGTTTTCACTAATATATGCATTTCTATGCACACTTCAATATATGCATGTTCAATCACTCCGCTTGGCTGGAGAACAGCATTTCAATATTTGGGGAAGTGCGAGTTCCAAAGGACGGCATATTGTTTCAAAAAGAGCAAACTCTGCTGGTTTTTCTTTCAGTGCAGACTGAATTGCATTCCTCTGCTCACATTAGAGCACTCAGTTCAACTCTCTAAATAACCTCAGTGGTGGAGGAGAACATGGTTTTTTTTTCATGCTTAAGGTCCCAGGTCCAATCACCAGGTTTTCCCATTAGGGAGCTCTCTGGATGAGGCATGTTCTGTGTGTGCACCAAGTCACCAGTGCGAAAATCTGGAGAGATGTGATTAGACATTAATGGGCTCATGGATGAGCCCATGAAGCAGCAATAAGGCAGCTTTGTGTGCTCATAAGACACAAACGTGGCATCAGCAATATGGATTTGCTGACCCAGGTGCAGTGAAGCTGCGGGAAGTTGGAGCTAAGGCATGGTGAAGCTGCAAGCATTTGGAGATAAAAAGGGCTACAACTTTGTTTATTACAGGTGTCAGCAGGTTTTGGCACAGGCGGTGGGTGTTTATCCAGCAACTGCTGGTTAACCAAGATGAAAAATTGCCCCATGGCATACATCAAATTAGGGATGCGGGTGGCGCTGTGGGTTAAAGCACAGAGCCTAGGACTTGCTGATCAGAAGGTTGGCGGTTCGAATACCCGCGACAGGGTGAGCTCCCGCTGCTCTGTCCCAGCTCCTGCCAACCTAGCAGTTCAGAAGCACATCAAAGTGCAAGTAGATAAATAGGTACCACTCCGGCGGGAAGGCAAACGGCGTTACCGTGCGTTGCTCTGGTTCGCCAGAAGCGGCTTAGTCATGCTGGCCACATGACCCGGAAGCTGTACGCCGGCTCCCTTGGCTGATAAAGCGAGATGAGCGCCGCAACCCCAGAGTCGTCCGTGACTGGACCTAACGGTCAGGGGTCCCTTTACCTACACATCAAATTGGGGTGACTTTCTGTGAGCACCATCTTGCCCCCGTTTGGGCGTTCAGACAGAAGCATCTCCCCTGGATCTCCTTAACAGCATAGCTCAGAGGTTTTCAATCTTTTTGAATCCATAGCTCCCTTAACCACCTGCATTCTTTCTGCAGCAGCCTTGTGGGGCTCCGGTGCCCAGTTATGTCACCCCTTGCCTGCAGAGCTAGCAGCCTCTCACCCTTGTTTGAGCACCCTCCCTTGTGGAGTGTTCCCTCAGCCTCCTCTCCTCCCCTCTCCCCTTTCCTTGGGATTCCTTTGGGCAGCTGCTCCTGCCTCCCCTAGTCTCTGAGCTGCCCCTCACTTGCCCCAAAGAGAGGTGCCTCCTCACACTGCCCCACAGGGGCCTGGAAAGAGGATGCTCCCAGCCTTAGTGGCCCAACAGAGACTGGCCAAAGGTGAACATGAAGCCAGCACTTTACCATGGGAAGCAGCTGTGGGGGTACAGTGGTGCCCCGCAAGACGAATGTCTCGCAAGACGAAAAACCCGCAAGACGAAAGGGTTTTCCGTTTTTTGAGGCACTTCGCAAGACGAATTTCCCTATGGGCTTGCTTCGCAAGAAGAAAGCCCATAGGGAAATCTCCGGGGACCTCTTTTAAATGCTGGCGGTGGGGAGCAAAGCCTCCCCCCCCTCCGGCCTTCAGAAGAGGTCCAGGAAGGCCGGCGGGGGCCGAAAGGCTTTGCTCCCCACCGCCAGCATTTTAAAAGCAGTCCGGGATAGCAGGGAAGCGCTTCCCGCTATCCTGGACGGCTTTTGAAGGCAGGCGGGGGGAGCAAAGTCCAGGACCTCTTCTGAAGGTGGGCGGGGGGCAAAAGTCTTTGCTCCCCCGTGCCTGCCTTCCCGGGGGCTTTTAAGAGCGGACGGCTTTTGAAGGCAGGCAGAGGGGAGCAAAGACTTTCGCCCCCCGCCAGCCTTCAGAAGAGGTCCAGGACCTCTTCTGAAGGCTGGCGGGGGGCAAAAGTCTTTGTCCCCCCTGCCTGCCTTCCCGGGGGCTTTTAAATCGCCCCGGGACAGCGGAGAAGTCCTCCGCTGTCCCGGGGCGATTTTTAAATGCTGGCGGGTGGCAGCGAAGCCTTCGCTGCCGCCCGCCAGCATTTTAAAATGCTGTCCCGGGGTTTTTTAAAATGCTGGGGGTGGGAAGAAAAGCCCTTGTCCCCCCCCCAGCCTTCAGAAGAGGTCGGGGGACAGACTGTCCCGGACCTGGTCTGAAGGCGGTTTCCATAGGAATGCATTAATTGATTTTTAATGCATTCCTATGGGAAACCGTGCTTCGCAAGACGAAAAACTCGCAAGACGAAAAAACTTGCGGAACGAATTAATTTCGTCTTGCGAGGCACCACTGTAGCTGGGTCTGCTTAGCAGAAAGGTTCCCCTTCAGCCCCAGGCACTCAGCTCCCAGGCAGGCATTGCACACAGCAAGCACAAGAAAGGCCAGTGCAAGAAAGGCCTGCCCAAACTCCCATTTGTCTGTCCATTCCCAACAGGAAGGGCTGGTGGACTGGCTGGCTGGTCCCCCTCACCCACTTGCTTGCTTACTCCAAGGCCACCTCAGCTAGTGGCAACCTGCACCTCCTGGCCAGCCCCAGAGGCACTATTCGCCTGGGGATCTTGTAGCCAGGGCTGCGGCAACAAACAGCTGTGCAAGCCTTTGGGAGGCAGAGATGCAGGGGGACATCAGAGGAGAGAGGGACAGAGACCTGTGTTGTCCGTGGCGCCCCTGACCATCATTCAAGGTATCTCTGGTTGCCATGGCACACTGGCTGAAAACCACTGGCATAGCTGATTCCTTGGACCAACGTGGGGCTCCCAACACCCCCGTTGACTAAGGATCAAACCCAATGCCTTAGCTGCCATCAAGTTGTGACAATTGCTATGAGGTGGGCCGGTCTGGGGGTTTTGCCCAATATCATGTGAAGGCAAATTCCTCCTAGGCTCTGAATATGGCGACTGAAAATTTCCACAGCAAGCTCTCACGCAGGGCCTGCTTGGTTGTCTGCCAGCTGACCTGCAGCGTAACACTTAGGGTAGGAGGGCTGGGAAATCTGGCACTAGCTAAGACAGAGAGCATGATGCAGCTGGCTTTTATTAAAGGCAGGTTTAGGGGAGTGCGACTGGTTTGCCCGCACTGGGCACTGAGCCAAGAGGGCACCACAACAGTGATTAGAACGAAGAGGTGGCGCTGAAGTTTGGCATTGCGTAGGGCGTTGCTGAAACGTGAAAGCCTAAAGTTCACCGCTGCTTATATAGTCAGGGAGCAGACCAGAGGGAAGAAGTTCCCCCTCTGGTCTTCTCCAAGAGCTATGCCTGCGCTGGTGCCAGTGGCTGGGCTGGGCTGCAACTGCCATGCAGTGGTAAGCGGTCTTTTTCTTTTTGCCACACCAGCTTCCCATGCTATAAAGCCTTTGGCACCTATATCCCCCAGGTTCATATTCCTACCCATGGCTCAGAATTTAATGCATAACTTGCTAGGAGTGGACTTTATAAACTCGGGAGTCCAGAAGGGCAATCAGCTGCTGATGGGCTTTCTGCCAGGAGAGGCGATATAAGAAGAAAACAACAATTCCACCCACCATCGTGTTGATTTCACTGTGAAGGGGTTAACTGCCGATCATAAGAGTGTTATCTTAATTGTATGTGACTTCAGCCTGGCAAGCAGGAATTTAGCAAGGGAAGATTCTCCCACCTCTTCTCTCTATTCCGTACCAGGCGTCTGTTAAAGGCAGAGGAGCAGGGCCAGTAAAAGAAGGTGGCAATCTTTGGTGGCAGTCGTTTCAAATAAAACCAAATAACTATGATACTCAGAATGCACCTGGATGTTCTAGGGGGTGATGAAGTGAGCAGCAGTGCAGATCCCACACAATGGGAAAGTTAATGCAAGATGGGTTCCCAGGTTAAAATGGGTGGTTCTAATTTAGATTTCACTCCTTTGGAGCCACATCTAAGGGTCTTTCTGAATAAGACCTGAGTTCACCTCCTTCCACATTCTATTCCAAACAGTACCCAAGATAGCAGACACCTAATGGGAGACATTGTGACGAATTCTGAAATTTGGACACATCCCTGCGTAAAAATAGGCGTTTTCTATCTTTGAGAGTCCTTAAAGTAAAGAAGAGTAGCTGAATTTTGAAGGATTCGGTTTCTTCTGACTCATCAGCTTTCCTTAAAATTTATGGAATAGCATTGCATGTTGATAAAATAGAGTGTGCAACCTGTTCTTTTGGGGTAATCAGTAATGATTGGTTCCTTTTTAAAATACAGTCTGTTTTTATAGAGGAAAGAGAAGCAGCGGGTTCATTCACACGTGGGGGTTATTTCATTAGTTTTCCTGGCCATAACACTCGATTTCTAACTTTCTTTTTACACTGCATTAAAGGTAAAGGTAAAGGGACCCCTGACCACTAGGTCCAGTCGTGGCCGACTCTGGGGTTGGGGCACTCATCTCGCTTTATTGGCCGAGGGAGCTGGCGTACAGCTTCCGGGTCATGTGGCCAGCATGACTAAGCCGCTTCTGGTGAACCAGAGCAGTGCATGGAAACACCGTTTGCCTTCCCGTCAGAGTGATACCTATTTATCTACTTTGATGTGCTTTCAAACTGCTAGGTTGGCAGGAACAGGGACAGAGCAACGGGAGCTCACCCCATCGCGGGGATTCGAACCGCCAACCTTCTGATCGGCAAGCCCTTGGCTCTGTGGTTTAACCCACAGCGCCACCTGTGGTTGTATTAAGGAACTGTGACCCTTTGGATTGTTTATACAGCCATGTCACACAGTGGGCATGGTGTGGCACAACGGCGGATGCCATCGGACATGCTGCCACCCTCTATAGGCATGTGTGCCCCTGTTTCCCCATGATTCCCCCATGAAAATAATAGAATTGTAGCAATGAAGGGACCCCGAGGGTCATCTAGTCCAACCCCCTGCAATGCAGGAATCTCTGCTAAACCATCCACGACAGATGGCCATCCAACCTCTGCTTAAAAACCTCCAAGGGAGGAACTGCATATAGTGGAACACTGCCCCAGATTTCATCACGTGAATGGTGGTGGAATGATCCATGAAAAACGCAGGGAAAAGTGCTGCCTGAATGCAGCCAGAGAAGGAGTAAATGTGTGGCTGCTTCCAGATTTGTGCTTGATTGCGGAACCGCTAACAGTGGGCGAAAACAATTGCAACGATGAGATGGAACAAACTTGACAAGACGACAATCTGGGATTTAAAATCGGCTGCATTTTTATTGATTGCACATGCAGACAGGCCTTTGCTCAGGCAACAGGTGTATAGCCATTATCAGCAGTGTTGGGGGGCAGTGTTGGGATGCTGCTAAGGAATCGGGGGCAATTGGCAAGCCCCCAGCTGGCTCCAGCCCACCGGCAGACGTGCTGATCAAACTCCAGTCTTTGGTGCAGCATGAATCTGCGACCCAGAGCTTCAGAAGCTTCAGAAGCTGGGCATGCAACTCAGCAGAGTAAACACACAACAGAAGTGGCAGGGAGAGGCTGTGTAAAGCATATTTACAAGCAGTTTATTCAGCGTACGCCAGGACAGAAGGAAAAACATGTCTTCTCCCTTTCATGTCCAAGCAAGCAGCTTAAGCAAAAGCTATACACAGACGGAAGCTCCCAGCAAGATGTGCTATGCTGGAGTGTAAACAGACATATAACATACAACAATCCACACATCTGTTCTTAAGGTGGAACAGAATATTCTAACAGGCAGAAGCATAAAGGTGATACCTGGGGTATGGAGCGCGCCAAGATGCAAGTCAACTGAGTTGGCCTTCCTGGCCACAGCTGGTAGCTGTGTGGTCCATATGCCCCACACTTGGCCCCCTGTAACAGGGTGTCCTAACAGGGTAAAAAGGAGAGACATCACCTTGCCAACAAAGGTCTGTATAGTTAAAGCTATGGTTTTCCCAGTAGTGATGTATGGAAGTGAGAGCTGGACCATAAAGAAGGCTGATCGCCAAAGAATGGATGCTTTTGAATTCTGGTGCTGGAGGAGACTCTTGAGAGTCCCATGAACTGCAAGAAGATCAAACCTCTCCATTCTGAAGGAAATCAGCCCTGAGTGCTCACTGGAAGGACAGATCCTGAAGCTGAGGCTCATGAGAAGAGAAGACTCCCTGGAAAAGACCCTGATGTTGGGAAAGATGGAGGGCACAAGGAGAAGGGGATGACAGAGGACGAGATGGTGGGACAGTGTTCCCGAAGCTACCAGCATGAGTCTGACCAAACTGCGGGGGGCAGTGGAAGACAGGAGTGCCTGGCGTGCTCTGGTCCATGGGGTCACAAAGAGTCAGACATGACTAAAGGACTAAACAACAACAACAACAACAACGGGGTGTCCTGAGATTGCACCTTCTTGAGGTTGGGGTGCACCAATTCAGCCCAATCCCAGTACAGTGGTACCTCAGGTTACATACGCTTCAGGTTACATATGCTTCAGGATACAGACTCCGCTAACCCAGAAATAGTGCTTCAGGTTAAGAACTTTGCTTCAGGATGAGAACAGAAATTGTGCTCTGGCGGCGCGGTGGCAGCAGGAGGCCCCATTAGCTAAAGTGGTGCTTCAGGTTAGGAACAGTTTCAGGTTAAGTATGGACCTGCAGAACGAATTAAGTTCTGAGGTACCACTGTATTGAGTTCTGAATTAAGTTCTGAGGTACCACTGTATTGGACTAAAGAGCCAACCCAATGCTTTATCCGCCAAAAGTTGTGACATTTGCCACGAGGAAGGCTAAACCTCCAGACAAGCCCAATTTGTCTGGAGGCAAATTCACCAAACATCATTTGTTTATTGAGTTATCATACAGTACAGTACAACCCAACCGGGGAGCACAGGGACAACTTACAAATTTTCTCACTCAGTGCAAAATCAAAACGAAGATAATAATAATAATAATAATAATAATAATAATAATAATAATAATAATTTATTATTTATACCCCGCCCATCTGGCTGGGCCTCCCGAGCCACTCTGGGCGGCTTCCATAAAAACCAAAAATACAGTAAAATATCACACGTTAAAAACTTCCCTGAACAGGGCTGCCTTAAGATGTCTTCTGAATGTCAGGTAGTTGTTTATCGCTTTGACATCTGCTGGAAGGGCGTTCCATAGGGCAGGCGCCACTACCGAGAAGGCCCTCTGCCTGGTTCCCTGTAGCTTTGCTTCTCGCAATGAGGGAACCGCCAGAAGGCCCTCGGCGCTGGACCTCAGCGTCCGGGCAGAATGATGGGGGTGGAGACGCTCCTTCAGGTATACTGGACCGAGGCCGTTTAGGGCTTTAAAGGTCAGCACCAACACTTTGAATTGTGCTCGGAAACATACTGGGAGCCAATGTAGGTCTTTCAAGACCGGTGTTATGTGGTCTCGGCGGCCGCCCCCAGTCACCAGTCTAGCTATCGCATTCTGGATTAGTTGTAGTTTCCGAGTCACCTTCAAAGGTAGCCTCACGTAGAGTGCATTGCAGTAGTCCAAGCGGGAGATAACCAGAGCATGCACCACTCTGGCGAGACAGTCCGCAGGCAGATAGGATCTCAGCCTACGTACCAGATGGAGCTGGTAAACAGCTGTCCTGGACACAGATTTGACCTGTGCTTCCATGGACAGCTGTGAGTCCAAAATGACTCCCAGGCTGCGCACCTGGTCCTTCAGGGGCACAGTTACCCCATTCAGGACCAGGGAATCCTCCACACCTGCCCGCCTCCTGTCCCCAAAAAACAGCACTTCTGTCTTGTCAGGATTCAACCTCAATCTGTTAGCCGCCATCCATCCTCCAACCGCCTCCAGACACTCACACAGGACCTTCACCGCCCTCACTGGTTCTGATTTAAAAGAGAGGTAGAGCTGGGTATCATCCGCATACTGATGAACACCCAGCCCAAACCTCCTGATGATCTCTCCCAGCGGCTGCATGTAAATGTTGAAAAGCATGGGGGAGAGGACAGAACCCTGAGGCACCCCACAAGTGAGAGCCCAGGGGTCTGAACACTCATCCCCCCCCCCACCACTTTCTGAACACGGCCCAGGAGGAAGGATCGGAACCACTGTATGACAGTGCCCCCAGCTCCCAGCCCCTCTAGACGGTCCAGAAGGATGTTATGGTTGATGGTATCAAACGCCGCTGAGAGATCCAGCAGAACTAGGAAACAGCTCTCACCTTTGTCCCTAGCCCGCCGGAGATCATCGACCAGTGCGACCAAGGCAGTTTCAGTCCCATGATGAGGCCTGAATCCCGACTGGAAGGGATCCAAATGGTCCGCTTCTTCCAGGCGTGCCTGGAGTTGTTCGGCAACCGCTCGCTCTATCACCTTGCCCAAGAATGGAAGATTTGAGACTGGGCGATAGTTCGCCATCATGGCCGCATCTAAAGATGGTTTTTTCCCCGCAAATCTTTAGGGAAGCCATACTTCAGGAAGTGTTTCATTTCTAAGGAAACATGTTGTTGCTTTGCTGACACAACAGGACTCCGCAAGTGTGGTCTCCCCAAATGAAACTTCCCCAGTCTTGAGGAAACACGAGCAGAAAATGCTATTTCTTTGCATACAAAAAGGATGGCTAACACGGTACCAAAAACATGTTCTCTGAGCCCAGGCTGCCTCTTGTTGTTACTGGTTCTTAGAGATGCAAACCTGGGCAAGGGAAATATAATTAATCTTCACCCCCTCCCACCTTGCGACGTTTCATTTTAGGCAGAGAGAGAGAGGAGGAAACGAAGTTTCTGCCTCCTCCCCCCGGGGGTTAGAGAGAGCAATTTCCTTTTCGCAGAGCAAGGCTCATTAAGGATTTTTCTTCTCAGAGCAAGACAATTGGGAGCGTCCCAAATTGGTTGTTCCCTCCAATTTGTTAGCAGGCTTGGGGGTCGTTGTAATGAGGAGGTGGTGGAGGCGAAGGGAAGCCGGGTGCAGAGGGTATCAGATAATATATTATGGTTTCCTAAGGTTACAGAACTCTGAAAGGCAAAATGTCTTTTAGAAGACATCTGAAGGCAGCCCTGTTTAGGGAAGCTTTTAATGTTTGATGTATTACAGTATTTTAATATTTTCTTTTTTTAAAAAAAATAATTTTTATTAACTGGCCAGTCACATCAAATTAAATCACATCACATAAATTCCGAATTACAAAGCCAAATTTTGAATTTTGTTGGGGGGACCCATACTTCAAGATCCAAAGGGGGATTCTAATCATCTTCTTGCTACTGCGTTAATGTCCAAATCAGTCCCAATCAGTCCAAACAGAGTTCACAATTCTATCCAGTCTTATCTTGGTGTTTCCACATCATATCTTGTTCATATAATTTCTCTTTTTTCTTTATGATCTCTTCTGATAGTCTCCTTAAGTCGATAAACACAAATATAATAATCCTGTGTGAATTTCCTGTGTGAATTTCCCGTTCTTCCATTCCAAGTCTAGATGGTTTCCATATATCATCTCCTTCATAGATAACATTGCTCTTTCCATCATAATTTTACGAAGTTGTCGCTCTTAAGTCCCACTGAGGAGTTTAGTCCATGATATATAAACAGCTTTGTTTCTCTCTTTCTCCTCCCAGACTCAAGACAGTATTTTAACATTTTCTTGGAAGCCTCCCAGAGTGGCTGGGGAGGCCCGGCCAGATGGGAGGAGTATAAATTATTATTATTATTATCATTGTTATTATTATTATTATTATTATTATTATTATTATTATTATTAAACATTCAGGAGTACTGTTAACTAGATGCTCTGGTTTCCATCAGGCAAGCTCTTCCTCTTCTTATCTGCAGGATATATATTGATATCTCATGTCACGTCCTTATGGTGTTGGGTGATACGCTGTTCTGCTGGTTGTGGTTCTCCCTCCCAGTCCCTTCAGCAACTTCTATTTCCACTCCAGATGCTGCATTAGTTTCCCACACGGAGCTTGAATTGGGTCCTCACCGTTCTGATGGGACCTCCGTTTGAACCAGTGGCCACTTGCTTTGTAAATCTTTGACCCTTAAGATGTTTTTTCTTGCGGCAATACCATTGGCTAGGAGAGTGCCTGAAATATACTCTAAGTCACATAGTGATTTCATGCTCTTTAATGCAGCTTGTAAAACAGTGAATGAACCCCCCCCCCAAAAAAAAACCCTCAGGCTTTATATACCGTACATTATTTACACAATATGTTCTGTCTGATTGGCTGATTCTGCTTCCCTCCTGGAGCCTGATTGGGCTGCTACTGGAAGCCAATCAGTTGTTGCATTCCAGGATCCAATTGGCCTAATAGGCTGATTAACTTCCTCTTGGGGCCTGATTGGGCTGCTCCTGCAGGCCAATCAGGTTGTTGCATTCTAGGATCCTTCCTGCCTATTGTTCTAAGATCCAAGCTTAGTACATGACAGCGGCAGAGAGAGGGACCATCTTTTCGGATGTGCAGCTTTTGTGTTTTCCATTCTCATACGGTATTGTTGCAGGCCCAGCCTAATCTTAGTTTGGGATTATGTCACCAGTTTGGTAAAACTGTGGTCTATTGTATTGCTACCCAGGCATGGCCTGAGACAGTTTCTGGCTCTGGGTTGAAGTCAAAGAATGCGGCTATTGCTTTGTTGTCTTTCATCCCTGCCTTTGACTTCTGGGAAATGATATATAATGAATGGGGGGGGGGGAGAGAATGTTGAAAATACCGTATTTTTCGCTCTATTGGACGCACCGGACCACAGGACGAACCTAGTTTTTAGAGGGGGAGATCAACGGAAAAAATATTATCCCCCCCAGCCCCAAAGAGCAACGGACAGGCTGCGCGCTTCCTCTTTAGCCTTGAGCAGCATCTTTAGCCTTGCACAACGGGATGGATCGTGCCCGCTGTCCACCGGGGCTGGAATAGATGACTCCTTGGGTTCCCTTCCAACCCTGCAATTCTGTGACCTCGGAAGTTGTTGGGGGTCTCCACCACTGGAGGCTTTTAAGCAGCAGTTGGGGGACCATCTGCCTGGCGTTCTTTAGCTGTGATTCCTACATTGTGAGGGGGCTGGGCTAGATGACCCTCGTGTGGCCCTCGCAACTCTATACAGTCCGACACTTCTGTGGCAGGAGATCCACAGCCACTTCACACAATGCCCACTCCCAATTTTCATTGGAGAGACATGTGGCGTCACCCCCCTACCTGCCACTCTTCCCCCACTCCACTTAAGCCAAGGGAATTCCTGCCTAGAGAAGCTCCCAGGTGAGGCAAGGGTTAAGATCTACCTCTGGTAAATGGCTTTGTATCCTCCCTCTTACTCTTTTCTCTTCTTCTTCTATGCTAGTTCCTTCTCTTGTGTTTTGTTTAATCTGTTTTTATTGTATACTAAAATAAAAGCTGCCAAGTTTCCTTTTTTATAATATCCCCCCCTCCAAACTAAAACGTTAATCTAGATAAAAACACTGATCCAGAGGAAAATAAGGGGGTGGAGACAGGACGAAAAAAGAAAAAGAGGTAGAGATAGAGAGATTTTTAAAAAGTTGGCTTCTTTAGCCTTGTGCAGCCTCCCGCGGCTGGAGAGGCGTGCTAGGCAAAAGAGGAAGCCCGGGCAGCGAGCGGGCTTTTCTAGAGGAGGGAGAAGGGACTGACTGGCCGCGTCAGTCCCTTCTCCCTCCTGGGGAAAAGCCTGCAAGAGCTGCGCGAAGCTTGTGTGTGGCTCTCGGGGGCTTTTCCTGCTTGCCTCCCTGCCTGCATTCACTCCATAGGACGCACAGACTTTGCCCCTTAGTTTTTAAGACGGAAAAACTGCGTCCTATGGTGCGAAAAATACGGTAACTTTAGTTTAAAAACCAGAAGCTTTTCTTTTAGGTATAATTGGGGAAGAGGTACCCAGAGATCAGGAAAAAAACCTATTTATATATACTACCACGACTGCATGAATGGAATATGCCCAAAGATGGAAAGAAGAAGCAGTTCCAACGATTGAGACGATTGGCAATTAAAACTGCTGGAATAGACAGAGATGGCGAAACTTACCAGACCAATCAGAGATCAAGATGAGAGACTTTTTAAAAAATAGAATAGGGAAAATTTGTTGAATATATGAAGACAAATTGCAAACAATTAAAAACGTTTGCAGGACTGACATAAACACGAGCAGTAAGAAATAACTTAAAGGGAGTTAAAAAGGTTAAAATTGCAAATAGATTTGCAATAGTGAGATTACGATATAAAATAAGGAACTGCAGTGACGGCGGGGAGGGAAGTTGAAGAAAATGTAGGCTGGATTTGTTTAGATTGAATTTTGTTGAAATATTGTGGAATGTAAAATAAATAAAAAAAATAAAAAAAATAAAAAAATATTGTGGAATGTAAAATAAATAAAAAATGAAGTCAGAGGCAGGGTAGTTAAGTGGTATTTGGTGCCCTGTAATCAGTGCAAACCCTGTTCATTCACAAAACCCAGGGATGGGGGGGAATCTGTGGTTTTCCAGATGTTGACTGGGGAACATCTCCCATCATCCATGACCTTTAGCCATGCAAGGAGGGGCTAATGAGGGCCACAGGTTCCCCATTCATGCCCTAACCTGTAATTAAGCTTAAACAATGGAAAAGAAAAAAGATAACACTTTCCCCATGCTTTCCCAGCAACTGATTCCAGAGTAAAACAAACCAATTTTAGCAGACTCCATTTGCCCCAACCAAGTGAACCAAAACCTGCCTGGTCTGCCAGCTTGCACAAGACTTTAGCAACTCCTCCTGTCTCCATTGCTCGAACAATGCTTACTGCTAACTCCAACAAGATTTTGTCCTCTTGAGAAGGTAAGTGTGCTGGGAAAAGATATATAATGAATTGAAGAAGATTTTAAAATATACATTTATAAAGAAACCAGAAGTCTTTCTGTTAGGAATATTAGGAAATGAGATAAAAAGAAAGGACTGTAAATTATTTTAATATGCAGTAACAGCAGCAAGAGTGTTACTGGCCCAGAAATGGAAACAACAGGAAATACCGACTATGGAAGAATAGAGAATGAAGCTGTTAGACTATGCGGAGCTGGACAAATTGACAGGGAAGATTAGATATTTAAGAGACCAAAAGTTCATCGAGGACTGGGGGAAATTTGTGGAATATCTGGAACATATAAGTGAGGGACAGATAACACTAAAGGGATTTAAAGAAGCACTGTGAAAAATTAAGAAGTATTGTCTAAAGGGAATAGAAAGAAAGAGATTAATAAGGTCAATATAAATTTAAGAAATGCGTAATTTAAATAATAACTATGGATGATTTAAGGAAAAGCTGAAGGAAGTCCTGAAAAGGAATAAGTTGTGAAAAATTTGATGTGAAACTACCGTATTTTTCGCCCTATAAGACGCACTTTTCCCCCTCCAAAAATGAAGGGGAAATGTGTGTGCGTCCTATGGGCCGAATGCAGGCTTTCCCTGAAGCCTGGAGAGCGAGGGGGGTCGGTGCGCACCGACCGCTCTCGCTCTCCAGGCTTCAGGAAGCTATCCACTAGCCGTGGGAGACCCAGCTCTCCCACGGCTAGCGGAGACCTTGCCAGCACCCAGAAGCTTGGGGCGCACTGAGCTCCGTGCGCCCCAAGCTTTGGGATTAGCACAGCGCTCCGCTAGCCGTGGGAGAGCTGCGCGGCTCTCCCAGGGCTAGCGGAGACCTTGCCGGCACACAGAAGCTTGGGGCGCGCTGAGCTCCGCTCGCCCCAAGTTTCGGGATTAGCGCAGCGCTCTGCTAGACTTGGGAGAGCTGCACGGCTCTCCCACAGCTAGCGGAGACCTTGCCGGCACCCAGAAGCTTGGGGCGCGCTGAGCTCCGCATGCCCCAAGCTTCGGGATTAGCACAGTGCTCCGCTAGCCTTGGGAGAGCTGCGCGGCTCTCCCAGAGCTAGCGGAGACCTTGCCAGCACCCAGAAGCTTGGGGCGCGCTGAGCTCAGCGTGCCCTAAGCTTCAGGCTTAGCGCAGGGCACCTGGGGGGGAAATAATTTTTTCCCCTTTATTTCCCTCCCCAAAAACTAGGTGCGTCCTATGGGCCGGTGCGTCCTATGGGGCGAAAAATACGGTAATATGTTTTTGATGTAAACTAATAAAAATTTATTTTTTAAAAAAAGAGAAGGTAAGTGTGCTCCAATGATACAGACAGGAACTGTGGATGAACTGGACAGGAACTGCACTTCTTCCTTCCCACCAGCAGGTGGCAGAGTCGAACAGGGATATATACATCTGGCCAACGCTGTTCTGGTCCATGATGGGTGCAGAAACAAAAACATGACGGACTGAGATGTACAGAAAGCAAGAGACTACAAATGAACTTATCTTGGTTTCCCCACTCTACCCTTTCTGCCTGTGTTTTCACTTTCATGTCTTGAAATCTGGAAAAAAAACAACCCACTTTTACAAACATTTTGGAACTTTTCAGAAACGCCCACTTGAGGGAGGTGACTTCTCTTACGTCATCAGCGAGCGCTCCAGTTGGAGAACAGCCTTTACCAAAGGTGTCATGGGCTTTGAAGACACTCCAACTCCGGACACAAGGGAGAAACGGGCTAAGAGGAAGGCACGCTTGGCAAATCCACACTGTGATCAACTCCCGCCCGGAAACCAATGTCCCCACTGTGGAAGGACGTGTGGATCCAGAATCGGCCTCCACAGTCACTTACAGACTCATTGTTAAAACTGTATTTATGGAAGACAATCTTACTCGGCTACGAGGGATCGCCGAAGAAGAAGAAGAAGAAGAAGAAGAAGAAGAAGAAAAAGCCTGTTGTCTATTGCTACTTTATTAGCAACGGCAGAATACCTGTTTTGAAGGCTCAATTGCCAGCAACTCCAAGTATAGCTAGGAATGTCCCCTGCCATCATCCCTAGATAGTCCCTTGAGGATCTCTTGAGGGTCATTGTTATCTACTAAGCTTGGATCCTAGAACAATAGGCAAGTAGGATCCTAGAATGCAAAAACTGATTGGCTTGCATTGAAAGACCAATCAGGCTCCAGGAGGAAGTTAATCAGCCTATTAGGCTGCTAGGATCGTAGAATGCAACAACTGATTGGCCTGCAGGAAAAGACCAATCAGGCTCCAGGAGGGAAGCAGAATCAGCCAATCAGACGGGACTCATTGTGTAAATAATGTATATAAAAGCCTGAGGTTTGGGGGGCAATTCAATCACTGTTTTACAAGCTGCAATAAAGAGCATGAAATCACTACAGGACTCCGAGTATATTTCAGTCATTGTTGATAATACTGAATTAGATGATCTGGCTTGGTATCAGGCAGTTTCCGAAGATCTCAGGGAACGGCGTGGGAAAAACTCTCCACCTGAGTTGGCTAGATGGGCCAGTGTGTTGGTTTCCAGGCTGTGCAAAATGCTTGTTGGCTATTCCTTGCGACAATCACACAACCACTTGACTGTATGCCGGTTTCAGGAATCTCTAGGAAAAGTGCCATTTGTTTGGGCCCTCTTCTTACGTTGGTGTGCCTCCTCTGGCTTACCCGGTTGGCACAATGCCCCCAGTGCAGTGTCACCCCAGAGCATTGTGGGAAAGACTTGTCAAATGTGCCTTCTGCATCTCTCTTCCTTCTAGAATGGGTGTGCCCAGAGGACAATTAGGTTGACCAACCACATCTGGTCCCCGATTGGCCTCTTCGACAAGTGTCGGCCCCCGTTTCCATGGTGATATTTGGCAACACAGCAATGGTTGGTGGAATCCTTTCCCTGCCTCCCTTCCAGCAAGGAACTTCCAGATCGTGGGGATGACGTTGCAGGCAGCCAGAGGCAAATCCGAGCAGTGGTTCCAAACATACTTTTTTTAAAGAAAGAAAAAATGCCTTTGCCACATTCACGCTAAAAAGAATTTGTAAGCCATCCGTTCTCAGCAGCTAGGAGCATCATAACTAGACACTGGAGGGACCTGTCAGGAGTGAACATGGACCACTGGTCCCAAACCACATGGGAAACAGCCCAGGGGCTGTTGGGATGCGTCTGGGGAGATGGGGGCCCAGCTGGCTCCAGCCACCGGCTGGCAGCTGGGTGAAGTCCGGTTCCCCCTTGGAACAGCATCAATCAGCAACTCGAGCCGCAGAAGCCTTCAGAGACTGAGCAAGCTCTAATCAGCAGTGAATAACTTTTCACAACGGAAGTGGCGGACAGGGGCATATGTAAGTATATTTACAGGCGTTTATTCAGCATCGGGACGCAGGTGGTGCTGTGGGTTAAACTACAGAGCCTAGGACTTGCCAATCAGAAGGTCGGTGGTTCAAATCCCTGCGATGGGGTGAGCTCCCATTGTTTGGTCCCTGCTCCTGCCAACCTAGCAGTTCAAAAGCACGTCAAAGTGCAAGTAGATAAATAGGTACCACTCCAGCGGGAAGGTAAACGGCGTTTCCGTGCGCTGCTCTGGTTTGCCAGAAGCGGCTTAGTCATGCTGGCCACATGATCCGGAAGCTGTATGCTGGCTCCCTTGGCCAATAAAATGACATGAATGCCGCAACCCCAGAGTCGGCCACAACTGGACCTAATGGTCAGGGGTCCCTTTACTTTATTCAGCATCAGGAACAAAGGAAAAACATGTCTGCTTCCCTTCGTGTCCAAGCAAACAGCAGTATAGCAAAAGCTATATACAACGGAAGTTCCCAGCAAGCTGTGCTGGAATGTAAACAGACATGTGACATACAACAGTTCCACATGCCTGTCCTAAAGGTGGAATGGAACTATATCCTAACAGGGGCATGCAGTGAATTTTTTTCATAGGGGAACAGTTAGGGCCAGAGGCTCCAGCTTGCAAGGGGACGGGGTGTGTGTGTTATGCATGTGACATTGTGACACCCTGACATTGTGCCTCCCTCCCTAAGTCAGGCAGAAGCTTCTCAGGCTTTGTGAAGGAGGTGCCAGGGCAGGAGTCCTGCCTCCTTCCAAAAGTTGAATGGGCTTTGGGAAGATGGCAGGACGGATCCACGACCCATTGGAGCCTTGCACCTCCCTCCCTGAGCTGGGCAGAAGCTCCCCAGGTTTTGGGAAGGAGGCAACAGGGGCTAGCCTAGTCCCCTTGGTCCAGTGACCACATGCCACCGAAACACCCCTAACTAGAAAAGCTAGCCAACAAATTGAAACTAGCACGGGGACAAACAACAGAGGATGCCTTCACCCCAGTGTGGCTCCCTTTATTACAGTGCTGTTTTTCTAGAAAAAGAGGCAATGGAACTCATCACGAGCACCTCCCTCGTTCTCTTAGAATGGCAATAGCACCCACCTGAGAGGTGCCAGAACTGAGTTCCAGCTGAATAAAAGCCCTGCATAAAAAGGTAAAGGTAAAGGACTCCTGACAGCTAAGTCCAGTCGCGGACGACTCTGGGGTTACAGTGCTCATCTTGCTTTATTGGCTGAGGGAGCCAGTGTACAGCTTCCGGGTCATGTGGCCAGCATGACTAAGCCGCTTCTGGCGAACCAGAGCAGTGCACGGAAACGCCGTTTACCTTCCCGCCACAGTGGTATCTATTTATCTACTTGCACTTTGACGTTCTTTCAAACTGCTAGGTTGGCAGGAGCAGGGACTGAGCAACGGGAGCTCACCCCATTGCGGGGATTCGAACTGCCGACCTTCTGATTGGAAAGCCCTAGGCTCAGTGGTTTACAACATCCCAAAAGTCCATTCCCCCATACATACAAAACTCATTGCAATCAACTGAATGCAACCAATCTTGCCCCGGGCTCCCCAATCTCAGAGCCAACGAAAATTAATAAATGAACAGATTAAGAACTTACCCATATGATGGTGACACAAAACGCCACCCATACACCATGTAAAAGAAGGGAAATGATTCCACCTCTTCTCTCTCCCACCTTTCTCCCCACCCCTGGCAGCCTCACAATGGCTTTGATAGCAATGTCTCACACCAGATGTAACTGACCTGCAGATAAGACTCTTATGAACTGAAAACAGAGATGTTATATGTACCTTTGTCATCCATGGGAATCTTTCAATAAAATCTTCTTTTTTTTTTTTTGGCCTCCCATTAACCTTGGAAAGCAGAGCTACTTCGAGATCTTTTGCTGCCACGCCCCTTGCCCCAAGCGAAAATGCGCAAGACCCAATGCCAAGTTATTTCTGGTCTGTGATGCAGAAAATCCCACAAGGACCTATCCTCTTCTCTGGGGCTAAAGATGCAAAAATAATTAACTAGCCATTTTTGCCATTTCTTTACAACCAATGTCCTCCGCCCAAGGCATCTTCCTCCCTCCCTCTGCCCAGCGGCTTCAAGTTACATAAGGCCCTATTCACATCCAGGCTAGATGGCTGTACACTGGTACCTTGGTTGTCGAATGGCTTGGCTCCCAAACAAATTGGCTCCCAAATGCCACAAGTGTTGCGGTTTGTGGAAGTTTTTTGGAAGCCAAACATCCGGTGTGGCTTCCACGGCTTCTGATTGGGTGCATGAAGCTCCTGCAGCCAATCAGAAGCTGCACCTTGGTCTTCGAATCATTCCAGGAGTCAAACGGATTCCCGGAACGGATTAAGTTTGACAACCAAGGTACCACTATAATGTGTTTTCTGTAAGGCCACCGTTAAAAAAACGGTTTGGAACTTTTAGTCAGCATAAACTTCAGCCACCAAAATGCTTTGTTGTTGTTTAGTCGTTTAGTCGTGTCCGACTCTTCATGACCCCATGGACCAGAGCACGCCAGGCACTCCTGTCTTCCACTGCCTCCCGCAGTTTGGTCAAACTCATGCTTCGAGAACACTGTCCCACCATCTCGTCCTCTGTCGTCCCCTTCTCCTTGTGCCCTCCATCTTTCCCAACATCAGGGTCTTTTCCTGGGAGTCTTCTCTTCTCATGAGGTGGCTAAAGTATTGGAGCCTCAGCTTCATGATCTGTCCTTCTAGTGAACACTCAGGGCTGATTTCCTTAAGAATGGAGAGATTTGATCTTCTTGCAGTCCATGGGACTCTCAAGAGTCTCCTCCAACACCATAATTCAAAAGCATCAATTCTTCGGCGATCAGCCTTCTTTATGGTCCAGCTCTCACTTCCATACATCACTACTGGGAAAACCATAGCTTTAACTACGGTATACGGACCTTTGTTGGCAAAGTGATGTCTCTGCTTTTTAAGATGCTGTCTAGGTTTGTCATTGCTTTTCTCCCAAGAAGCAGGCATCTTTTAATTTCGTGACTGCTGTCACCATCTGCAGTGATCATGGAGCCCAAGAAAGTAAAATCTCTCACTGCCTCCATTTCTTCCCCTTCTATTTGCCAGGAAGTGATGGGACCAGTGGCCATGATCTTCATTTTTTTGATGTTGAGCTTCAGACCATATTTTGTACTCTCCTCTTTCACCCTCATTAAAAGGTTCTTTAATTCCTCCTCACTTTCTACCATCAAGGTTGTGTCATCTGCATATCTGAGGTTGTTGATTTTTCTTCCGGCAGTCTTAATTCTGGCTTGGGATTCATCCAGCCCAGCCTTTCGCATGATGAATTCTGCTTATGTGGCTAATAATAATAACTTTATTATTTGTACCCTGCTCATCAGGGCATTCTTTTCAGCCGGAACCTGTTGGAACTCGTTGAGTGCCATTGCCATTCTAAGAGAACAAGGCTGAGTTGCAGAACTTCTGCTTCTAGAAAAACATCACTGTCACTCATCCGATTGGGTTGCCCTGGGCACCAGCCTCCAGTGAGCACCAGCCACCATTGGTTGAATTTCAGATCGTCTGGAATTCTGCGATTCAAACAGGTTTGCCTCGCCTCTTCCTCTATATGTTGCTTTGAATGCAACAATACTTTGATATATTGCACAAGTTTACATTAACCGGCAAAGATGGTAATCTCTCTTGGAGGTGCCCAGTTCAGGGTGTGTTGACCTCCTACTGATGTCTCAACCGCCTCAGTGTTGCTGGCTTTCCTTCACGGAACATTTTTTCCCTTAGACTTCCTTTTCTTTTTTTCCTGCTATGATGTGCAAGGGAAGGAGGTACGGCTGTTAAGAAGTAAGTAGCATTGGCAAAGTTTTATGTGTGTGTGTGTGTAGAGATAAAGGTGTGAAACAGGGTGCTTTTTTCCTGCATCCAAAGCACAGGAATAGTGTGCCTAGATTCAGTGGTAAAGCATCCTCATAGAAAAGCTTGCCTGACTCTGGGCAGTGGAGACTTTTATTCCAGAGCAGGGATGGAAGGATCTGATAATTTTGGTTCTTGCAGTTTCTCATTTTTCTGGTTTTTCATTTTTGCAATAATTTGCAATCACTATTCTTCTATAGCGATCACTCGTAGCTGAGTAAGATTGTCTTCCATGAAAACAGTCCCTAAGTGCCTGGATCCACACATCCTTCCACAGTGGGGACATTAGTTTCCAGGCGGGAGTTGATCACGGTGAGGGTTTGCCAAACGTGCCTTCCTCTTAGCTCGTTTCTACCTTTCGTCCTGAGTTCAAGTGTCTTCAAAGCCCATGACACATTTGATGAAGGCTGTTCTCCAACTGGAGCGCTCACAGGCCAGTGTCTCCCAGTTGTCGGTGTTTATACTGCATTTTAAAAGATTTGCCTTGAGAGCATCTTTAAACTTCTTTTGTTGTCCACTGGCATTACACTTTCCATTCTTAACTTCGGAATAGAGAAGGTGCTTTGTAAGACAATGATCAGGCATCCAAACAACATGACCAGTCCAACATTCCCACCGCACAAGAATGCTGGGAATTCTAGTAAACAAAAGGGTGTTGGGAATTGTAGTTTTGTCAGGTAAACTACAGTTCCCAAGTTCTTTGTGAGAGAGGGGGGGTCTGCTCTAAATGTCCTTTAAAAGTACGGTGTACACTTAGGATCACACATTGAAGCTCAATTCCTTTTTGGTTAGATGAAATCTATACTGAAATCGAAACAATATCAACACTGAATCAGAAAAAGGCAACAATAAGGAAGCGTTTGCAGGAAAGTATGTTTTTAATCTTGGCGCTTGCTGTGATAGGATAGATTCCTCAAGTTTATCAGAAGCCAAAGCCTGATTAATTATTCACCTTATCCATAGCCACAATTAAGTTTAAAGATTAATTTCAGTCCCCAGATGTGAGAACGATACAGACCGGCTGCCAAAGATCCCAGAATGATCAGATTTGGAGACATCTTGAAGGTGATCGGAGAATTCGGCAGGTTTCAGAAATGGCTGGTGCTGCTGATCTGCATCCCAAATTTCCTGACTCCCTTTCACATGTTTGGACAAGTCTTCATTGTCATGGACGTGCCTCACTACTGCAACACGAACTGGATCCTGAATATTACCCAAAACCTAACCCAAGAGCAGCAGTTGAACTTGACCATTCCCAGGAAACCAGATGGCTCTTTTGAGGAATGCTCCATGTTTACTCCTGTGGAAGGCGATATCGATTCAATCATAAAAGATGGACGAAATTCCACAGAAGCCTGCCAAGATGGTTGGGTGTACCCCACAGATCCAAAGCCGTCGTTGCTCACTGAGGTGAGTATAGTCTATTCCTTGTTAACAAAACATGGTTCTGTCTCTCTTGACGCAGATGCATTTGTGTGTCCCATGCGATTTGTACTAGACTGCTTTAAAGCGATTTCAACATTGGTTACAACTTAGTTGGTCTTTAAGGTGCTACTGGAAGGAATTTTTTTGTTTCAACATTGGTATTCACCTGCTATCCCTACAGTTAAAGATCTGGATAGTGAAACTGACAGGACAGGAAATGTTTTGTGGATAGACTAGTGGCAATCACCTTCTTTAAGTCTTTTAGCTGCCAGATTGTATAAAAGATCAATGTACACTACAAAACCTAAGAACAATACAAAATAATTATTGCAATGAGTGGCCAGCCAAGGGGATAATTGTTTTGACATACATTTTGATATGCAACTTTATTTCAAGAGGTAAATTTTTTAAACTGCTGGGTTTGTTTGTTTTTTGGGTGGGGGAGATAGGCTAACTTCTTTTTAACATCTCATTTTTATCGGCACTTTTAATATATAATTTACATGTGATGGAAACCGCTTAGAGGTTTTGATAATAATGTGGTATATAAAGCCCCAGCTAATTAACTGGGCTATGATTTGCGTCCATTCTTAACCAGGAGTTCCCAGGGTAGGTTACAACAATAAAATTGTACACTTTATTTATTTATTTTTTAAAGTGAAACAGTTAAAAATGATTTTAAAAACACAGGTTGGAACCATTCAGAACAAAACAGTGTACAGTGGTACCTCGGGTTACATATGCTTCAGGTTACATACGCTTCAGGTTACATACGCTTCAGGTTACAGACTCTGCTAACTCAGAAATAGTACCTTGGGTTAAGAACTTTGCTTCAGGATGAGAACAGAAATCGTGCTTTGGCTGCACAGTGGCAGTGGGAGGCCCCATTAGCTAAAGTGGTGCTTCAGGTTAAGAACAGTTTCAGGTTAAGAACGGACCTCCAGAACGAATTAAGTACTTAACCCGAGGTACCACTGTATAGTGGAGTAGAGACAGATCTCACGAGACAAAACACCTGAGCTGTCGAAGGCCAGGTGAACTGTACAGGGAAGATGGGAGACACACCTTCGGTGGGGAGGGAGTTCCCCAGTTCTGCCACCTAGAATGACCTCTTCCAGGCTGTGGCTCCCTTGCTTTTGGGGGGTGGTAGAGACATGGCGCTGTGGGTTAAACCACAGAGCCTAGGACTTGCCAATCAGAAGGTTGGCAGTAGGCACGTCAAAGTGGAAGTAGATCAATAGGTACCGCTCCGGCGGGAAGGTAAACGGCGTTTCCGTGCGCTGCTCTGGTTCGCCAGAAGCGGCTTAGTCATGCTGGCCACATGACCCGGAAGCTGTACAGCGGCTCCCTCGGCCAATAAAGTGAGATGAGCGCCGCAACCCCAGAGTCGGCCACGACTGGACCTAATGGTCAGGGGTCCCTTTACCTTTACGAGACTCTAAGAGAACTCCCTCTGATGCTCAACACCTGAGAGGGTCATTAGGGATGTCTGTATTCAAATTTTTCTGATGACTGGAGTGTCTTGGACAATGGAGCGATAAATGTCAGGGCTCCAGGACCCTAAGAAATTGAGAAATGAAGTGGCTCTCCCCTAGCCTCTCTCACACACATCACACACACACACACACACACACACAGAGAGAGAGAGAGAGAGAGAGAGAGAGAGAGAGAGAGAGAGAGATATCCATGGTTTTCAAACCTCCTTCCCTTTGGGGATCTTTTCTACACTGACGTGTCTCCCCTGGTCCTTTAGAAACACCCACCCTCCAGTATTTTCCTCTCCCCAATGGGACATCAGGAGGGATGCACTCTGGCCATCATCAGCAGGGTCGTGCCAGAGTGCTGGACCAAAAAACAGGACATTCCGGGATCCAGAGAGAAGCTGGGATTGGTTTCTGTGATTTGGGATGTCCTACTTAAAACAGGAAAAGGGAAGCAGGTGGTGCTGTGGGTTAAACCACAGAACCTAGGACTTGCCGATCAGAAGGTCGGTGGTTCGAATCCCCATGACAGGTGAGCTCCCGTTGCTCAGTCCCTGCTCCTGCCAACCTAGCAGTTTGAAAGCACGTCAAAGTGCAAGTAGATAAATAGGTACCATTCCGGTGGGAAGGTAAACGGCATTTTCATGCGCTGCTCTGGTTCCCCAGAAGCGGCTTAGTCATGCTGGCCACATGACCCGGAAGCTGTACGCTGGCTCCCTCGACCAATAAAGCGAGATGAGCACCACAACACCAGAGTCGGCCGCGACTGGACCTAATGGTCAGGGGTCCCTTTACCTTTACCTTACTTAAAACAGGACACTTGGAGTATGGCAGAATTGTAGGGTGACTTCTAGAGTGCATTTTCAGGGTCACACGGTATGCCCAGCATGCCCTGAAGCAAGAGTCACCCACATTGTGCCCGTGGGCGTAATGAAATCCTTCAGATCTCCCCCTGGCACCCATTAAGCCTGTGTTAGCCCCGTCCCCTTGCACATGAGATGGTGAGGGGTGTGTGTGTTACCTTTTCCTCCCTTGAAAAGTACGTAAATCTGAAGGAGGAAGAGTGGAGTTTCCCCCCCTACTTCCTCTGGAAATGCAAAATGTGTGTTTGCATACTTTCTCATCTTCTGTCTTTCGGAGTGGGGGGCGTGATCTGGGGAAGAGAAGTGACCAGAGGGAGTGATGCTCACAGCACTCACTCAGAAATCCCAATGCGCACCCCCCCATGCCATACGTCCAGGTTTTCTGAGACATTTTGCCAAATCGGCCAGAATCCGCCCGGATGCCATTCTGCTGCTGCTGCTGCTGCTACTACTACTACTACTACTACTACTAATTTAGTATTATTTATACCCAGCTTATCTGGCTGGGTTTCCCCAGCCACCCTGGGCAGCTTCCAACCCAATATTAAAAACAATACAGCGTCAGACATTAAAAACATCCCTAAACAGGGCCGCGTTCAGCTGTCTTTTAAAAGTAAAATAGTTGTTTATTGCCTTGACATCTGGTGGGAGGGCGTTCCACAGGGAAGGCGCCACTACCAAGAAGGCCCTCTACCTGGTTCCACTTCTCGCAGCAAGGGAACCGCCAGAAGGCCCTCGGAGCTGGACCTCAGTGTCCGGGCTGGATGATGGGGGTGGAGATGTTCCTTCAGGTATACTGGGCTGAGGCCGTTTAGGGCTTGAAAGGTCAGCACCAACACTTTGAATTGTGCTCGGAAACGTACTGGGAGCCAATGAAGATCTTTCAGGACTGGTGTTATGCGGTCCCAGTCACCAGTCTAGCTGCCACATTCTGGATTATTTGCAGTTTCCGAGTCACCTTCAAAGTTAGCCCCATGTAGAGCGCATTGCAATAGTCCAAGCGGGAGATAATCAGAGCTGCCCGAATCCCGGTCATGTCTGGGAAAATCCGGACGTTTGACATCCCTAACCTAGTCCAATTCCCTACATTGCAGGAATATACAATTGTCCCATACGGGCTTCGAACCTACAACCTTGGTGTTATCAGCACCTCGCTCTAACTAACAGAGCTATCCAGTATAATTTTTCTCCTGAGCTTGGCTGATCTAGGTGACTTAACGAAAACAGGCCAAATTTTGAGGAGCGCAGCTTGTAATTCATGAACCATAAAGTCAGTCAAATTAAGAAAAGGGGACGTATAATATACACCATGCAGTGCTGGGAGATGGAAGGAAAAGGTGCTTTCTTCTTCTTTTCCTTTAGTTCAACTTGGTTTGCGACCGAAAGGACTTAAAAGACATCTCTCAATCCATTTACATGTCAGGTCTTCTTGTGGGAGCCTTGGTCTTCGGCCCACTGAGCGACTGGTAAGCATAACTTTTGAGATTTCATGTTGCGGCTGAGAGAAAATGGCCACTCCATCTGCAGTTGGTGAACAGGGGAGGTATTTCAGTCATTTAGAGGGGGGGGGGATTTGCCCACAACTTTGAGGCTGTTTACCTATTATATTTATTGAACACTTGTTTGGGATGCAGAAGGCCCCAGATCTAGACATCTCCAGCTGGTTGCTGACTATGCATTTCCCCATCTTTCACTTTTCCGTTTAATAACAACAACCAAGTTTCTGGTCTTCAAGGCTTTTCAAATGTATGGGCATTGCCTGGTGGAAGATTGGGTTGTTTTTGTTATGTATTTTGTGTTTTTATTTTGTTTTTTTGTGTTGTAGCCACCCTGAGGCCTGGGACTATAGGGCAGTGTACCAATTTAATTTTAGGAAAAGATGGCAGAGAAGGAGTTTCATGCCCTGCTTAGCTCCTTGCACTTTCTATGTGCCTTTGCCAGAAAAAAAACATTTCCTGTTCTTCCAGTTGTACACTGGAACGCCCAGTCAGATGAGTGTGGGCAGCGATTCTCAGGGTGTGCCTGAGAGGCAAAACATATTTCTAGAAGAAGCAAGGGCAAGACAGAACCCACTGCTGATACTTTATGAAGAAATGGATCCACTATGACCTAAGTGAACTGGCCCATCAGTTTAGCTTAGATTACCTCAGGTAGCTTTGGACAACAACTAGGGTAGCACCATCAACTAAGTGCACTGCACTTCAAAATATAGTAAAGGTTGTGTTTTTGTGCTGGTGGGTTTCACCTGATCAGGCTCCTGTTGTTGTTAAAATTTATATACCGCCCCTCATCTGAGGATCAGGGATGCGGGTGGCGCTGTGGGTTAAACCACAGAGCCTAGGGCTTGCTGATCAGAAGGTCGGCAGTTCGAAACCCTGCGACGGGGTGAGCTCCTGTTGCTTAGTCCCTGCTCCTGCCAACCTAGCAGTTCGAAAGCATGTCAAATTGCAAGTAGATAAATAGGTACCATTCCGGAGAGAAGGTAAACGGCATTTCCGTGCGCTGCTCTGGTTCGCCAGAAGCGGCTTAGTCATGCTGGCCACATGACCCGGAAGCTGTACGCCGGCTCCCTCGGCCAGTAAAGCGAGATGAGCGCCGCAACCCCAGAGTCGGCCACGACTGGACCTAATGGTCAGGGGTCCCTTTACCTTTACATCTGAGGATCACAGGGCAGTGTACAAGATAAAAACACAAAAATATGAAACACAGTAACAAACAAAGAACAATAACCCCCATAGTTAATAAGATGGTTCAATTAGCCCAAGGCCTGGTTGCAGAGGAATGTTTTCACCCGGCGCCTAAAGGTGTATAATGAAGGTGCCAGGCAAGCCTCTCTGGGGAGAGCATTCCGGAAATGGGGAGCCACCACAGAAAAGGCCCTGTTCTCCTGTTGCTGCCCTGCAGACTTCTTGTGAAGGAGACACCTAAAGAAGGGCTTCAGATGATGATCTCAAGATAAGGACGGGTCATATACAGCGAGTCCTTCTTGTGTTGCGTTCCTGAACCATTTACGGCTTTATAGGTCAAAACAAGCACTTTGAATTGGAAACTAATTGGTGGCCAGTCCTGCAGTTGGGCCAGGATTGGCGTTCTAGTTTCAAGCCACCTTACCCCGGTGAGCAACCTGGCCACCAAATTCCACGCCAGGTGAAGCTTCCAAACCATCTTCAGAGGCAGTCCGACATATAATGTATTGTGGTAATCTAACCCAGAGGTTACCAGAGCATGGGCAGGTGAAGTTAGCCTATTCCTGTCCAAATAGGGGGGCAGCTGACCCATGAGCCGAAGCTGGAGGATGGCACTTTGCAACACCAAGGCCACCTGAATGCAGAAGTACCCAAAACTTGCATGCCTGCTCCTTCCAGTTTGAGTTGCTGCGTGGAGCTTCTCTCGCTGTTTAGTTATGCCACACTAAAATCAGGTTGTGTTTGAAGGCCCGATTATCTGTTGTTTTCTCCCAGAATCTTAACACAAAATTGCACAACACATTTATATGCCTTGAATCCGAAAGGCTCTCAGGGGGGTCCTGTGGCACACCTTAAATGAGGTAGAGTTTGCAGAGCTGGATTGAGATGTGCTGAGCCCCCCACCCCAGCTATGTCAGGTTCAAAAGGCCCTCAAAAATATATATATTTTAATGTGTATAAGAACAGAAAGGACAACAAAATTAATAAAACTTCTTTATTTTTTTAAAAAAACAAATTTTCAACAGTTTTTTTAACAAATACAAATACAATCAGCATTAAAAACTTACCCAGCAGTACAGCTAATGGTGCTTGTTTTACCCATTGTCTCTAGACATATTAAAACTTCTTTATTTGCTTTATGTACCGAATCATAGGTGAGGATGCGACTAAAAATGAGCAAAAGCATCTATCTTGCAATAAGCCACTACGGATATAGAATACATTTTGAATGAAAGTACCTTGTGGGTTTCTCGCCTAGCAGATAGGAAAGCTTTTCATGTGCAGCAACACAAGAGGGCAGGATGAGATCCCTGTTTTAAATCTGTGGAGAGCCACTTGCAGTCCGTGTTGACAGCACTGAGCTACATAGCCCGGGGGTCTGATTCAGTATAAGACAAATTCCTATGTTCCTGCGAGGTGCAAGTTCTGAGCTCCTGCATTTCATTTCCCTCTTCCAGGATCGGAAGCCAACGGATGATCCTGCTCACCCTCCTCCTCATGGGCGCCTTTGGTGTCGGGGCAGGCTTTGCGCCAAATTTCTACCTCTACATCGCCTTGAGATTCATCGTGGGCGCTGCTTTTGCCGGGATCAGTATCAGCATGGCAGCGTTAAGTAAGTCACTTAAGTTTCTCTGGGGAAGTTCAGGCCCTGCCATCTGTAAAAAAAAAAACCTAGCCTTTTCCAATTTGAGTCTTCCAGGTGCTTTAGGCTACAACAGTGATGTGAGCCAAAGTCCAAAATATCTGGATAAAGGTAAAGGGTCCCCTGACCATTAGGTCCAGTTGTGGCCGACTCTGGGGTTGCGGCGCTCACCTCGCTTTACTGGCCGAGGGAGCCAGCGTACAGCTTCCGGGTCATGTGGCCAGCAGGACTAAGCTGCTTCTGGCGAACCAGAGCAGCGCATGGAAACGCCGTTTACCTTCCCGCCGGAGCGGTACCTATTTATCTACTTGCACTTTGACGAGCTTTCGAACTGCTAGATGGGCAGGAGCAGGGACCGAGCAAGGGGAGCTCACCCCGTCTCGGGGATTTGAACCGCCGACCTTCTGATCAGCAAGTCCTAGACTCTGTGGTTTAACCCACAGCGCCACTCACGTCCCTTAAAATATCTGGATAGCAAATGCCAATTCATCTAGTCCAACCCCCTGTAATGCAGGAATCTTGCCCACAGCTGTCCTTGGCTGGACTTGAACCACCAATCTTCCGGTTAACAGCTGGACACAATGACCCGTTGCGCGAGCTGACGAATGTGTGGATAAACCCTGAGTGAGCTTCAAAGCCGCGTGGGGATTTGAACCCTGGTCTCCAAGTTCCCAGTCCAACATGCTAACCCTGGCTCTCTCAGCTAGGGAAGAAATAACCTCAGAGTACAAGTCCATGTTGGGATGCAGGTGAGGCTGTGGGTTAAACCACAGAGCCTAGGACTTGCCGATCAGAAGGTTGGCGGTTTGAATCCCCGCGACGGGATGAGCTCCCGTTGCTCGGTCCCTGCTCCTGCCAACCTAGCAATTTGAAAGTACGTCAAAGTGCAAGTAGATCAATAGGTACCGCTCTGGCGGGAAGGTAAACGGCGTTTCCGTGCGCTGCTCTGGTTCGCCAGAAGCGGCTTAGTCCTGCTGGCCACATGACCCGGAAGATGTACGCCGGCTCCCTCGGTCAGTAAAGCAAGATGAGCGCCACAACCCCAGAGTCGGCCACGACTGGACCTAATGGTCAGGGGTCCCTTTACCTTTACCTTACAGGTCCATGCTGCAGGAGTTATGGCCACGCAGTTGATGTGTGTTCTGGAAGAAATGCAAAACTCAGTCCCAATTTGCATGCGTCAAAATGCTCCTCTGCTTGCTACCAATGTAGCCTCTTCTGTGTGGCTGTATGAATGGCGCTGGGGGGACAAGGGAGGGCAAACAAGGAGTTTCCCCCACATTTCTGAACTGTCATCAACATCTGTGGTTACTTTTCTTCCTTGTCCATCTAGAAATATACTTTGCTCTTGTAATTTACGTGGTTATTTAAAAGCAGCCAATAATAAAGTCAGGGTTGTTTTAAAAAATGCAAGTGATTGTCAATGGCAGGGTCTTCTAATTTTCAAGTACTGACTGTAACTTGAACCCTTTTAGCTTCAGAGTGGGTCGGGCCTTCCTATCGCCCGCTTGCGATGATCATCAGCCACTGCAGCAACGCTCTTGGGCAGATGGCCTTGGCTGGCTTGGCGTACGCCATTCGTGACTGGAGACTCTACCAGATTGCTGGCTCTGCTCCAGCATTCGCCCTCTTTTTTTACATATGGTGAGTGTGCAGAAGGACCAGAAATGAGACAGGAGCGAGCCGGCTGTAAATTGCACTGTGCAAGTTGGAGTTAACACTTTATTAGCAAAAACAGGATCTGCACAGGAGTGTCGGGTCTACTGAGCACAGTGACTCGGCTCTAGTAGGTCTTGCCCCTATGAAGCAGTGGAGGCTGAAGGTCCTTGCCTTCCCAGAGCTGCTTAAGGCCCTTCCTCTCCAGGGCTTTCCCCAAGCAATCAGAGACTGTGCCCATGTGCAGCCAACCTCTCCTCCGCCCTTTTCATGCCTCTCCAGGTTCTTGGAGACCAGGGAGGAGGGGATCTAGTCACAACAGGAGGGGGAGATACCTATGTCTCTTCACCAGGCAGACAATAGCTGTCAACATTTCCCTTTTTTAAAGGGAAATTCCCTTATTCCGAATAGGATTCCTCGCAAGAAAAGGGAAAAGTTGACAGCTCTGAGCCAGACTCATCTCTGCCTCTTGGCCCCTCTCCTCTTCAGCCTCTGCTTCTGGTCTGTTCTCTGTCACAGTCTCTTCCTGCTCACTAAACCCAGTTACTTTTTCAGCTTCCGAAACCTCCACCTCCCAGTTTCCTCTCTCTTCTCCCTCTAGCCATTCATCATTGTCCCATGACCAACCAACTGGGCTCTGAGCTGGTTCCTCCCAATATTCTTCTGTGTCCAACCAGTGTTAGAAACTGAAATGTGAAAGCTAGGAGCTAAATGGCAACTCAAACCTAGGTTATGGGCGCAACAACGGAATGTCTAGGCGCGCTTTTTTATAACAAGAATATAAAGCTGAAAATGAATGAACTGCAGCTAAAATATTATGTTCATTTTTCACATGGTCTAGTCCTTTCCCTGCCCTCCCCCCTAATATTCTTAAGAGGGACACTTCTCCAGAGAGTAGCTGGAAGTGTGGAGGCAGAAAAAGGTCCTCCTTTCCTTCTACTCTGAAGTTTTAATCTGAAATCTTAGGCAGAGCACTGTGCCCAGAGCTCAGAAACTGCTTGTGCTAATGAAATTCCTTGTCGCAAAATGTGCCTAGAACAATGGGAGTTTTGAACACTGCGTCCAACCAGGCCATGACAGTTGGACTGCATGTAAAAATATACAGTGTGCAACGATTAAGTGAAATGGTGACATCAACTCCTATCTACCCTGTGTTTTAAGATCTACTAGGGACCTAGATAGGGACGCAGGTGGCGCTGTGGGTTAAACCACAGAGCCTAGGACTTGCCGATCAGAAGATCGGCGGTTCGAATCCCCGTGACGGGGTGAGCTCCCGTTTCTCGGTCCCTGCTCCTGCCAACCTAGCAGTTTGAAAGCACGTCAAAGTGCAAGTAGATAAATAGGTACCGTTCCGGCGGGAAGGTAAACGGAGTTTCTGTGTGCTGCTCTGGTTCTCCAGAAGCGGCTTAGTCATGCTGGCCACATGACCCGGAAGCTGTACGCTGGCTCCCTCAGCAAATAAAGCGAGATGAGCGCCGCAACCCCAGAGTCGGCCACAACTCGCCCTAATGGTCGGGGTCCCTTTACCTTTTAGGGACCTAGATAAAATAAACAGCCTTCTTCATGCATATTCTTCAAAGGCTTGTTTTGTCTCTTTTAATGGCCGAAATCTAATTTTGGATCCTGATCGCATCATTATAACTGTGATTTTGTTCTGGCCTGTTAATGTTTACTGAAGTTCTCTTTGCAGTGCTATGGAGTCCCAAGGGTTCTGATGTAGCCTTGCCCCAACCTGGTGCCCATCAGCTCCCATCATCCCCATCCATCAGGGCCAATGGCCAGGGATGAAAGGAGCAACATCCAGCAACATCTGGAGGGCACAGTTTAAGGAAGGTTGCCTTCTGGGCTCTTCTAGCACCAGATTTAGGGTGGCGCAGGCATTTTTCCCTGCACAGGGCACCGAGGGAGTGCAAAATGGAGAAGATCCATAATTGAGAAGGTCCATTTGGAGGTGCCAAGTTTTGGCCTCGCTGAGGGTGCCGTATAACCAAAGTCTGCCCCCGTTTCTACCAGACCAGACCAGAGCACAGCAGACAACTACCCACCTCAGCTCCTTTCCAGGTTAATGCACTGGCCATGCTTCACAAACTCTTGTCTTTTTCAGGGTTCTTCCCAAGTCTGCGCGATGGCTTGCGACAAAAGGGAAGGTCGAGGAAGCCAAAAAGGAGCTTCGAAAAGCCGCTTCCATTAACAAACAAACAGTCTCAGAAGAACTACTCAACCAGGTAGCAAAGCCTGGGATTTCTATTGCTCGTTTTCTGAAAATGTCTGGGGAGGATATGGAAAAAGCAAACGGTGCAATGGGGAAGGGGAAAACAAGACCATTGAAAAAAGAGAGATCCCTGCCCTGCAATATTTGAGTCCCTCATCAAACTGCATTTGACTTTTTTTAAAAAAAAATCTGTTTATCCACCTTGAGTATCTACTATTTAGCTATCCACCTGCCCCTCCAAACCGCTGCCTTCTCATTTTATTTAATTTACTACAAAATGTATATCCCACCCAAGGAGGTATGGAGGACAGCTTACATTAAGCGTGGGGAACCTTCATGAGATGTTGTGAAACTACAACTCCCATCAGCCTCAGCTAGCATGGTTGGGGATGATGGGAGTTGTATTTCAACAACACCTGGAGGGCCAATGGTCCCCCCGATCGGGCTTACATGGTTCCCTAATTCCTCATAGGCCTGTGAGATTTGGGCAGGGGGTGGGAGACGAGTCCAAGTACATCCTGTCAATTTTGTGGCTGAGTGGAATCTCTCCAGTCTCGGCTCAACTTGCTAACCCACCTGGCACTCCAGCTGTTTTGGACAAAGACTCCCATCAGCCCAAGCGAGCACAGGTGCCCTGGCAGATGGGTCTGATGGGAATTGTAGTCCAACCTGCAGGGCACCAGTTTGGGAACAGCCATCCTTGATTCTGGCTGATGTTCTGTGTCTGTTTTGTCTCGCACATTTTGAAGCTCACTCCAGAAGAGAAGGTGAAATCTGGGAATATTCTGGATATTTTCAAGAAGCCACATCTAAGGATTTTGACTTTAATCATGGTCATAGTCTGGTAAGTATTCCAAACGATATTAATTCAGTACAGTATTTTATTTTTAAAAATCCAATGTCCACATGGAAAGGCATCACAGCTGAAGCTTCCTTGTTATTCGTTCTCTGTTGTTGTTTAGTTGTTTAGTCGTGTCCGACTCTTCGTGACCCCCTGGACCAGAGCACGCCAGGCACTCCTGTCTTCTACTGCCTCCCGCAGTTTGGTCAAGCTCATGCTGGTAGCTTCAAGAACACTGTCCAACCATCTCGTCCTCTGTCATCCCCTTCTTCTCCTTGTGCCTTCCATCTTTCCCAACACCAGGGTCTTTTCCAGGGAGTCTTCTCTTCTCATGAGGTGGCCAAAGTATTGGAGCCTCAGCTTCACGATCTGTCCTTCCAGTGAGCACACAGGGCTGATTTCCTTCAGAATGGAGAGGTTTGATCTTCTTGCAGTCCATGGGACTCTCAAGAGTCTCCTCCAGACCAGAATTCAAAAGCATTAATTCTTCGGCGATCAGCCTTCTTTATGGTCCAGCTCTCACTTCCATACATCACTACTGGGAAAACCATAGCTTTAACTATACCAGGGGTCTGCAACCTTTAAGACAAAAAGAGCCACTTGGACCCGTTTCCGAAGAAAAAACAACAACTGGGAGCCGCAAAACCATTGCGACATTTAAAACAAATATAACACTGCATACATTGTTTCTTAGCCCAATGTTATCCTCGTCATTATAAAAATAACTTTTTTGACACTTTTTAATTATTTTTTGTTTGACCCCTCAGAATTACTCCTCCTCATAGAAATAAACGTTATATTAACAAGTTACCTTTTTTTGAGTGTGTGTTCTTCACTCCCCTTCAAAACAGTAGCTGCAAATTGCAAAGCAATAGCAGCAAATCAGCCAGCGGCAGCCTGTTGGGGCGGCAGCCTGTTGCCCGAAGCACAGGGAGCCCTCCGGAGGGCTCCCCGTGCTTCAGGCGAGTGTCTGCAAGCCTTGCGCGCCCGGCAGGAGCTCCCGTCGGGCGCGCAAGGCTTGGGGCGGCAGCCTGTTGCCCGAAGCACAGGGAGCCCTCCGGAGGGCTCCCCGTGCTTCGGGCGAGTGTCTGCAAGCCTTGCGCGCCCGGCAGGAGCTCCCGTCGGGCGCGCGAGGCTTGGGGCGGCAGCCTGCCGCCCGAAGCACGCGGAGCCCTCCGGAGGGCTCCCCGTGCTTCGGGCGAGTGTCTGCAAGCCTTGCGCGCCCGGCAGGAGCTCCCGTCGGGCGCGCGAGGCTTGGGGCGGCAGCCTGCCGCCCGAAGCACGCGGAGCCCTCCGGAGGGCTCCCCGTGCTTCGGGCGAGTGTCTGCAAGCCTTGCGCGCCCGGCAGGAACTCCCGTCGGGCGCACGAGGCTTGGGGCGGCAGCCTGCCGCCCGAAGCACGCGGAGCCCTCCGGAGGGCTCCCCGTGCTTCGGGCGAGTGTCTGCAAGCCTTGCGCACCTGGCAGGAGCTCCCGTCGGGCGCGCGAGGCTTGGGGCGACAGCCTGCCGCCCGAAGCACAGGGAGCCCTCCGGAGGGCTCCCCGTGCTTCGGGCGAGTGTCTGCAAGCCTTGCGCGCCCGGCAGGAGCTCCCGTCGGGCGCGCGAGGCTTGGGGCGGCAGCCTGCTGCCCGAAGCACAGGGAGCCCTCCGGAGGGCTCCCCGTGCTTCGGGCGAGTGTCTGCAAGCCTTGCGCGCCCGGCAGGAGCTCCCGTCGGGCGCGCAAGGCTTGGGGCGGCAGCCTGCTGCCCGAAGCACAGGGAGCCCTCCGGAGGGCTCCCCGTGCTTCGGGCGAGTGTCTGCAAGCCTTGCGCGCCCGGCAGGAGCTCCCGTCGGGCGCGCGAGGCTTGGGGCGGCAGCCTGCCGCCCGAAGCACGCGGAGCCCTCCGGAGGGCTCCCTGTGCTTCGGGCGAGTGTCTGCAAGCCTTGCGCGCCCGGCAGGAGCTCCCGTCGGGCGCGCGAGGCTTGGGGCGGGAACAAAGGAAAATGCGCCTCCTCCCCTCGCCTCCACCCCGGAGCCGCGGCAAAGGCGTTAAAGAGCCGCATGCGGCTCCGGAGCCGCAGGTTGCCGACCCCTGAACTATACTGTACGGACCTTTGTTAGCAAGGTGATGTCTCTGCTTTTTAAGATGCTGTAGTTTTCTAGGTATCCCCTTCATGGATCACTGCCTTGCCGTGGCGAAGGGGCTTGAAGAACTCAGAGAAGCTATGAACTATGCCGAGCAGGGCACCCAAGATGAACAGGTCATAGTGGAGAGTTTTGACCAAACGTGATCCACCTGGAGGAGGAACCGGCAAGCCACTCCAGTATCCCTGCCAAGAAAACTCCATGGACAAAGACAACAGGCATATAAAAGATATGACGCTGGAAGATGAGCCCCTCAGGTCGGAAGGCGTCCAACATGCTACTGGGGAAGAGCGGAGGGCAAGTACAAGTAGATCCAGAGCTGATGAAGCGGCTGGGCCAAAGCCGAAAGGACGCTCAGTTGCGGATATGCCTGGAAGCGAAAGGAAAGTCCAATGCTGTAAAGAAAAATATTGCATAGGAACCTGGAATGTAAGAACCATGAACCTGGGTAAGTTGGAGGTGGTCAAAAATGAGATGGCAAGAATAAATATTGACATCCTGGGCATCAGTGAACTAAAATGGACGGGAATGGGTGAATTCAGTTCGGATGACCATCATATCTACTACTGTGGGCAAGAAACCCGTAAAAGAAATGGAGTGGCCCTCATAGTCAACAAAAGAGTGGCGAAAGCTGTACTGGGATGCAATCTCAAAAATGATAGAATGATCTCGATACGAATCCAAGGCAGACCTTTTAACATCACAGTAATCCAAGTTTATGCACCAACTACTTGTGCTGAAGAAACTGAAATTGACCAATTCTATGAAGACTTACAAGACCTTATAGAAGTGACACCAAAGAAGGATGTTCTTCTCATTATAGGGGATTGGAATGCTAAAGTAGGGAGTCAAGAGATAAAAGGAACAACTGGCAAGTTTGGCCTTGGAGATCAAAACGAAGCAGGGCAAAGGCTAATAGAGTTCTGTCAAGAGAACAAGCTGGTCATCACAAACACGCTTTTCCAACAACACAAGAGACGACTCTACACATGGACATCACCACATGGGCAGCATCGAAATCAGATTGATTATATTCTCTGCAGCCAAAGATGGAGAAGCTCTATACAGTCAGCAAAAACAAGACCTGGAGCTGACTGTGGCTCAGATCATCAGCTTCTTATAGCAAAATTCAAGCTTAAACTGAAGAAAGTAGGAAAAACCACTGGGCCGGTAAGATACAATCTAAGTCAAATCCCTTATGAATACACAGTGGAAGTGAGGAACAGGTTTAAGGATTTAGATTTGGTGGACAGAATGCCTGAAGAACTATGGATGGAGGCTCGTAACATTATACAGGAGGCAGCGACGAAAACCATCCCAATGAAAAGGAAATGCAAGAAAGCAAAGTGGCTGTCCAATGAGGCCTTACAAATAGCGGGGGAGAGAAGGCAAGCAAAATGCGAGGGAGATGGTGAAAGATACAGGAAATTGAATGCAGATTTCCAAAGAATAGCAAGAAGAGACAAGAAGACCTTCTTAAACGAGCAATGCAAAGAAATAGAGGAAAGCAATAGAATGGGAAGAACCAGAGATCTGTTCAAGAAAATTGGAGATATGAAAGGAACATTTCGTACAAAGATTTCCATAATAAAGGACAAAAGTGGAAAGGACCTAACAGAAGCAGAAGACATCAAGAAGAGGTGGCAAGAATACACAGAGGAATTATACCAGAAAGAAATGGATGTCTCGTATACCCCAGGTAGTGTGGTTGCTGACCTTGAGCCAGACATCCTGGAAAGTGAAGTCAAATGGGCCTTAGAAAGCACTGCAAATAACAAGGCCAGTGGAAGTGATGGTATTCCAGCTGAACTATTTAAAATTTTAAAAGATGATGCTGTTAAGGTGCTACACTCAATATGCCAGCAAGTTTGGAAAACTCAGCAGTGGCCAGAAGATTGGAGAAGATCAGTCTACATCCCAATCCCAAAGAAGGGCAGTGCCAAAGAATGCTCCAACTACCGCACAATTGCACTCATTTCACACGCTAGCAAGGTTATGCTTAAAATTCTACAAGGAAGGCTCAAGCAGTATGTGGACCGAGAACTCCCAGAAGTGCAAGCTGGATTTAGAAGAGGCAGAGGAACCAGAGACCAAATTGCAAACATGCGCTGGATTATGGAGAAAGCTAGAGAGTTCCAGAAAGACATCTACTTCTGCTTCATTGACTATGCAAAAGCCTTTGACTGTGTCGACCACGGCAAACTATGGCAAGTTCTTAAAGAAATGGGAGTGCGAGATCACCTCATCTGTCTCCTGAGAAATCTCTATGTGGGACAAGAAGCTACAGTTAGAACTGGATATGGAACAACTGATTGGTTCAAAATTGGGAAAGGAGTACGACAAGGCTGTATTTTGTCTCCCTGCTTATTTAACTTATATGCAGAATTCATCATGCGAAAGGCTGGGCTGGATGAATCCCTAGCCGGAATTAAGATTGCCGGAAGAAATATCAACAACCTCAGATATGCAGATGACACAACCTTGATGGCAGAAAGTGAGGAGGAATTAAAGAACCTTTTAATGAGGGTGAAAGAGGAGAGCGCAAAATATGGTCTGAAGCTCAACATCAAAAAAACGAAGACCATGGCCACTGGTCCCATCACCTCCTGGCAAATAGAAGGGGAAGAAATGGAGGTAGTGAGAGATTTTACTTTCTTGGGCTCAATGATCACTGCAGATGGTGACAGCAGCCACGAAATTAAAAGACGCCTGCTTCTTGGGAGAAGGGCAATGACAGGCCTAGACAGCATCTTGAGAAGTAGAGACATCACCTTGCCAACAAAAGTTCGTATAGTTAAAGCTATGGTTTTCCCAGTAGTGATGTATGGAAGTGAGAGCTGGACCATAAAGAAGGCTGATCGCCGAAGAATTGATGCTTTTGAATTATGGTGCTGGAGGAGACTCTTGAGAGTCCCATGGACTGCCAGAAGATCAAACCTCTCCATACTGAAGGAAATCAACCCTGAGTGCTCACTGGAAGGACAGATTGTGAAGCTGAGGCTCCAGTACTTTGGCCACCTCATGAGAAGAGAAGACTCCCTGGAGAAGACCCTGATGTTGGGAAAGATGGAGGGCACAAGGAGAAGGGGACGGCAGAGGACGAGATGGTTGGATAGTGTTTTCGAGGTTACCAGCATGAGTTTGACCAAACTGCGGGAGGCAGTGGAGGACAGAGGTGCCTGGCGTTCTCTGGTCCATGGGGTCACGAAGAGTCGGACACGACTAAACGACTAAACAACAACAACAACAACAAGTTTTCTAGGTATACAATAATCAGTGGCTTATAGAAAAACCTTTGACTTCTATCCGATGAGGCTCTGTTTGGTCTAAGGCCGGAGTTTTGTCTTTCCCCGTGAATGGCTTGGTTGCTTTACTGAGAATTAACTTTCATTGGTTGAAATATTTCAAGGCCACTCTTAGTAAAACCTGTAGGGTGGGTGGCAATGAAAGCGTAGTTCACGAGCTCCAGAAAACAATTCTTAAATATCAAGTATGGTCAAATAAATGAAAGAGCATCAACCTGCAAAGGAAGCATGAAAATCAGTGGAATGGGCGGAACGAAAACTTTGCCCAACCTTACAGACAAAAAGTCGTGTCAAATATGACAGTAGGGTTGGTGCCAAGCAGGCCTCCTTGGAGAGGGTACGGCAAAGAGGGTGCCCCTCTTTCAAGTCCCTGCTCACCTTACTTTGGATGGGGAAGAGATGGAAGAAGGCCTTTGGCAGTGACTGCACATTTCAGGCAGAACAATGTGATAGAAAGCAGCCATCGGCATCTGCATGCATATCTCTCCATCAAATAGAACAAGTGTCCCTATTTTACAGGGATAGTCCTGGAATTACAAAAGGTAGAGGGCACGGAAGAAACAGAGAACAGAGTGGAGCACAAGGAGTCCTGATTTTCTTTCTGTTTCAATGCTTTGTGTGGATGCGTCTAATCTTGCCCCTTTCTAAAATTTGTTCATTGGTGTGTGCTTTTCTTTTTGTTTATCTACCAAAGAGTAAAACAAAACAAAACCGGGATTAAGGGGTTTTCTCATTATGGTGGAGGCTGTGTGTGTTTTGGTGGTGGTGGAAATGCTCGGGGGGCAGGGGACAAAAATAATAATGGGGGGGTTGATGAGGGTCAGTTGTGGGGGAGTCAGAATTGTCCCTATTTTCATCTGAGGAATGTTGGAGGGCAAGGGTCAGCAAACTTTTTCAGCAGGGGGCCGGTCCACTGTCCCTCAGATCTTGTGGGGGGTCGGACTATATATTTTTTTGGGGGGGGGGAATGAACGAATTCCTATGCCCCACAAATAACCCAGAGATGCATTTTAAATAAAAGGACACATTCTACTCATGTAAAAACACGCTGATTCCTGGACCGTCCGCAGGCCGGATTGAGAAGGCGATTGGGCCGCATCCGGCCCCTGGGCCTTAGTTTGCCTAACCATGTGGGAGGATATGCAAAGGAATGTTTTTGGGAATGGGAGAAATGTGTATGCTGTGTCCCAGATGTAAAAACAAAATAACGGCATATGCTACAGGCAGAGTTTTTATCGATCTTGAATGAGACCTTTTGGTTTGTTGTTGTTTTATTATAGTTTCCAGAAGGGCAGCAGGGCTAGTCTCAGGCAGCAAAAATAGAGTTGGTTTCAACAGTTCTAAACACTGCCTGTCATAACCTGGAGGGCTAGGAATGAGTTCTCCCATTGAAAATGAAAAATTAGAGTCTGAAGAAACTGAATTCTTCACCCAGTGGCGTAGCGTGGGGGGTGCAGGGGGGGCCGGCCGCACCGGGCGCAACATCTGGGGGTTAGGGTTAGGGTGCGCAAATCCACGGGTTAGGGGGTGCAAAATACTTGCCTTGCCCCGGGTGCTGACAACCCACGCTACGCCACTGTCTTCACCCAAGCCTGCGTGATTGCATTATTTTGTGGAACTGCATCCCAATGCTGTTTCCTTATTCTAACTAGCACTGAAGTTTAGTGGTGGGCTTGTGTGAGCCAGATATTAAAATGAGCAATAGTAATAAATGCAGAATGAACAGTAATTTCTTGCTTGGTTCTCAGGTTTGCAGACAGTCTTGTGTATTACGGAGTGAGCCTTCATGTTGGGGATTTTGGCTTGGACATCTACATGACCCAGCTTGTGTTTGGAGCTGTGGAAATACCATCCCGAGCCTCCTGTATCTTCCTCCTCCAGTGGATGGGGAGGAAGAAATGCCAGGCCGTTTGGCTTCTCCTGAGCGGAGTCGTGTGTTTGCTCATCCCTGCTATTCCAAAAGGTACAAAAAGCCGCTTGAGAGAGAAAACCTAGAAGGTAAACTGCAAGGCAGGCAAGGGGAACCTGCAGCTGCCCAGATGTTCCCGACTTCAACACCCATGATCCCTGAGCCTTGGGCATCTTGGCTGGGGGATGATGGGAGCTGGAGTTCAACATCCCTCATTGTAAGGTCTGAACCACAGGCCTTCGACTGTTTCAGAAGTGTCTCTGTGTGTTCAGGAATCCCCTGAGGTATGTGAAGAGAACACAGCAGCCAGGCACTGGTGGAGTTATTATGGGGTGCCACAAGGCAGTGGCGTAGCGTGGGGGGTGCAGGGGGTGCCGGCCGCCCCGGGCGCAACATCTGGGGGTTAGGGTTAGGGGGCGCAAATCCACGGGTTAGGGGATGCAAATTACCTGCCTTGCCCCGGGTGCTGACAACCCACGCTACACCACTGCCACAAGGCCCTGGGTCTATTGCACTGGGGACCTGATCTTCTGCCCCATGCCTCCTAAATTTTTTAAAGGGTTGCTTACACGGAGGCTGGACGCTCTATAAAGTGCACCCACCCACCCTGTTATTTGCCACAGGCAAATCTGGAGCCTGAACGCCAGGACTTTTAAGTAGCTAGCAATGCCCTTGCAGGCATGGCTTGAGTAATCAGCCGCTTCTCTCTTCAACTTTGCTTTCTTACACTTTGTGTCCTTCCTCTCTTCCATCCTGTGATGGGATAGTGAGCTGCTTGTGCGTAAAAACTTGATCCCTCTGGGGTTTGGCTGGTCATCCAAACCGAGGCACTAACGGAGCCCCCAAAGCATGACTCCGTCAGTCGCTGGTAGAATCTGACAGTGGGTGTCTACGGAATTTACGCCAACATAAAAGCTGTTTGACGGACATGCGCCTTCGTGACTCTCTGCGTGACAGTTTCCGGCGAAGGGTGGGAGTTCCTAACGGGGTTCTGGTTACCTCTTCGCTATTCTCACTAGAAGTATCCCAGAGCCTCCCCTCCGCTGTGACTCCTGCACTCCCCCTGCTGGTTCCTTCCTCTGCTGCAGATTCTCTCCTATTCTCCTGGAGCCTGTCCACCACCTGTCCCTCCGATGGCAGTTCCCTGACACATCCATTTCCTCCTTTCCTTGTTTCTTCCCTCCCATTCCTTTCTTTGAACCAAGACTCTCAAGGGATTAACTTCTGAAAAAAACAAAACAGGGCACACTGGTTTGCATGACAATTACGTGTGCTAGTTTATACATAAAGATGCAAATTTTAGAAGCAGTTAAAGGTAAAGGGACCCCTGACTGTTAAGTCTAGTCACGGACGACTCTGGGGTTGCGGCACTCATCTTGCTTTATTGGCCGAGGGAGACGGCGTACAGCTCCCTGGTCATGTGGCCAGCAGGACTAAGCCGCTTCTGGCGAACCAGAACAACGCACAGAAACGCCATTTACCTTCCCGCCGGAGCGGTACCTATTTAACTATTTCAAGCCGAGGGAGCCGGCATTTGTCTGTAGACAGCGTCCGGGTCATGTGGCCAGCATGACTAAGCAGCTTCTGGCGAACCAGAGCAGTGCACGGAAATGCCGTTTACCTTCCCGCCGGAGCGGTACCCATTTATCTACTTGCACTGGTGTGTTTTCATATTGCTAGGTTGGCAGCAGTTGGGACCGAGCAATGGGAGCTCATCCCGTCACGGGGATTCGAACCGCTGACCTTCTGATCAGCAAGCCCAAGAGGCTCAGTGGTTTAGACCACCGCAACACCCGCGTCTCTTAGAAATTTGATGGCATTTCTTCAGGGGCTTGGGTAGAGCGCCATTTCCTACACCAACGGCGTTTCTGTGCGCTGTTCTGGTTCGCCAGAAGCGGCTTAGTCCTGCTGGCCACATGACCAGGGAGCTGTACACCGGCTCCCTCGGCCAATAAATAAGATGAGTGCCGCAAGCCCAGAGTCGTCCGTGACTAGACTTAACAGTCAGGGGTCCCTTTACCTTAACCTTTATATTCTTCTAAATGGAGAAGTTGAACCCAGGATCTTCTACAAGCAAAGTGTCTGCTCTACCGCTGAACCAGAGTCTTTCTGCAAATGGGCACCAGAAAACCTTTCAACTACCCATGCATTCCTGGGTTAGAGTAGCTCTGGATATCCCTAGGACCACAGGCGACATTTCAGAACTGGATTAGACATTTTCCTAGGCCTGTGGTCTTTCAACAATGCCTTACCTTCATTTTTTGTTATTTAGTTTCTAACCTCATTGCCTGTCTTTGCCCAGACTTCCCTGTGATCGTGACAGTCCTGGCTGTTATTGGCAAGTCTGCGTTGGCTGCCTCCTTTTCAACCACCTATGTGTTTTCTGCGGAAGTCTTTCCCACTGTTGTCAGGTGAGAATCTACTACACAAAGCACACTGTATTCTAAAAAACATCCTCTACATATTTTGCTCAAATAAGGTGAAGACAGTGGCGGTAAATCTCACCAGCGTTTGGGTTGGATGTGACCCCGACGGTGAAGATAACATTTTAAAAAATACAGGTAGGTAGCCATGTTGGTCTGCCGTAGTTGAAAACAAAATTAAAAAATTCCTTCCTGCAGCACCTTAGAGACCAACTAAGTGTGTTATTGGTATGAGCTTTCGTGTGCATCTGAAGAAGTGTGCATGCACAAGAAAGCTCATACCAATAACAAACGTTGTTGGTCTCTAAGGTGCTACTAGGGATGCAGGTGGTGCTGTGGGTTAAACCACAGAGCCTAGGACTTCCTGATCAGAAGGTCGGTGGTTCGAATCCCCGCAACAGGGTGAGCTCCTGTTGCTCGGTTCCTGCTCCTGCCAACCTGGCAGTTTGAAAGCACATCAAAGTGCAAGTAGATAAATAGGTACCACTCCGGCGGGAAGGTAAACAGCGTTTCCATGCGCTGCTCTGGTTCACCAGAAGCGGCTTAGTCAAGCTGGCCACATGACCCGGAAGCTGTACGCCGGCTCCCTCGGCCAATAAAGCGAGATGAGTGCTGCAACCCCAGAGTCGGCCATGACTGGACCTAATGGTCAGGGGTCCCTTTACCTTTACCTTAAGGTGCTACTGGAAGGATTTTTGTTTATTTTTAAAAATGCATCGCGACTGATAAAATAGCCGGCGAAACATTGTATGCTGGGCAAAATTGCATGCAATGAAGTGAAAAAGTGCACAAAATGACAAAATCGTAAACTGGTGCAGCATTGTGGTGAAGTGAATTTGAGACTGAAGAAAATGAGAAGGTCAGAGATACCAAAACAGATATGTTTGTTGATCCTTATGCACGGGGCACTTTCTTTACTTCTGGAAACTTGCCCCTGGCCGGGCGCACCTGTCTGCGCCTCCTCTCAGGCATCGCTCTCTGTGTTTTGCTACTTCCACCAGGCAAAGCAGTTTAGGCTTGTGCTCCATGGCTGCCAGAATAGGGGGCATCCTTGCTCCGCTTGTGGGTCTCCTGGACAAGTTCCACCCAGCGATTCCCATGGTGATCTTTGGGGGCATAGCATTGGCCGCAGGAATCCTCTGCTTCTTCCTTCCTGAGACACGGAACCAAGATCTCCAGGACGACACTGGCAAATCCCCAGCCAGTCAGAGGTGAGTTGCAGGGGATTCTAGAACAGCTCTGCATAAAAAGTTAAGAGGCTGACATTTTTTGCACGTTGCATACACTAAGTCTGCTCCATTCTTGCCTCCTCCACACCTGCCTCTGTGCTTTCTCTTTTTTTATTGACTTAAGAAAATTATACAGACAGCAAAACAAAGAAGTCGAAGTTAACATTGCCTTCTACCGATAAGAAATAATAACTATTACAATAATGAAAATACTAAAAATACATTTACTTCTCCTTTTGAACTTCTATTCTTGTTACAATATATTACTATTCTATAAGAATCTATTATATCCTTTGCTGTCCCATGTATTATTTTATTTCCCAAATTCAACCTAACCCGCCCCCCCACGGCTTCCTTTCATCTGTGTAAGATCTTCCCAACATAATATTTTTCTAGTTGCTTTAACAGAATAAAATAACATGAAAACTAATAAATTACAATTACTTCTTTTGTCCTTACACGCTTAACAATTAAGCGTGCTGTCTCTTTTTTCAGTAAAGTCCACTGAGTAAAATGGGTTTTTCTCCCAAGAGAAAAACTCTGTCCATGTGACAGAGTTAATCGTGGATGAGTTCAGTGTTTTAAGAAATAAAATATTAGGTGGTTCCCCCTTCCCAATATCATTGCTATTGAAATTGCAGTTTAAGCTTTTCTTCCTTACCAGCAATGTTTGTGAAATTTGCCACGCATACCCCACACATAGCATTTAAAAAAATGCTAGGAAAGCTTAAATTCAGGAGTGCCAATTTGAATAAAATATTAGTGGGGGAGGAAAGCTCCTCCATGTAGTGTGCCCATCAACTTGGGTCCATCAAATATTGTATTGGGGAGGGGGCTGAAGACCCCATGGCTTCTAGGCGTCAGCACCTATGCTTAAGTTTGTATTAACATGCAGGGGGGCGAGTGGAATGGACGAAGAATTTCATGGAGATTGTGGCAGAAGAGAGAAAGTTTGAAATCCCCTCTCTACACGCTGGGGAAACCAGTGGCTGGGGAAACCCAGCCAGAGGGGTGGGGTACAAATAATAAAATTATTATTATTATTGCACTGTGATCTTGATAACAATCCCCACCCCTGTGCAATAGGTAATTTAAAAAAACAACAACACCCAATGTGATTACTAATTATGCTGTTAATTGCCTGTGACTAAGCCCTAAGCGTGCCTATGATTGATGGGTAGGACTTGAATGAATGAAATCGCTGTTAGGCTAAGAACCAGCTTGTTGTTGTTGTTTAGTCGTTTAGTCGTGTCCGACTCTTCGTGACCCCATGGACCAGAGCACGCCAGGCACTCCTGTCTTCCACTGCCTCCCGCAGTTTGGTCAAACTCATGTTTGTAGCTTCGAGAAGACTGTCCAACCATCTCGTCCTCTGTTGTCCCCTTCTCCTTGTGCCCTCCATCTTTCCCAACATCAGGGTCTTTTCCAGGGAGTCTTCTCTTCTCATGAGGTGGCCTAAGTATTGGAGCCTCAGCTTCATGATCTGTCCTTCAGGTGAGCACTCAGGGCTGATTTCCTTCAGAATGGATCGGTTTGATCTTCTTGCAGTCCATGGGACTCTCAAGAGTCTCATCCAACACCAGAATTCAAAAGCATCCATTCTTCGGCGATTAGCCTTCTTTATGGTCCAGCTCTCACTTCCAGTGAGAGGAACCAGCTTACCAAATTGTAAACAAGAAAAGGAAAGGCGAAAGAAGCAAGTTTATTTTGGCTTGCTAATATCGCTTGGCGATCATTTCTGCTCACCCCAGGTGACCACAGAAGAGTGACAGCTTGGAAGTCTCCACAGAAGAGATGGCAATGGGTGGGGATGAGGATAGGGGGGCAATTGGGGGCTGCTGTTCATGATGTTTATTTGTGTTCCTTTCCCTTAGGTCCAAAAATGCTCTTGGGGAAAAACCCATGCAGAAAGAAGCTGGCAAAACGAAAGAACATACCAGCAGCACATACCTCTAGCAGAAACACCACATCTCCTTGCAGTCCAAAGAAATGGTGGGACATCTGTGGAAGATTTTAGCAGGCAAATGATGTGGGCATACCTCTCGATTGTTCACCCGCCGTGCTCAGGTTGCCTAGGAAAACATGCAGCCCTGCAAGTCCAAAGGATCCAGATGTGTACTTAGGAAAAGCAGGTGTCGTGCCCCTTTAAAACAGCCTCCCAGTCACACCAGTCAGGATTGCCATTCCTTTTCATCCAGCAGGGATGAGGAACCAGTCGCCCTCTGGATATTATTGGACTTCGATTCCCATCCTCCCTGCCAAGGGTCATGCTGGCTGAGGTTGATGGGAAATGAAGTCCAGCAATCTCTGGAGAGCCACAGATTCCCCATCCCTGTTAAATAAAGTCTCTTTTTCTGACCGGTTCAGGCTGGTATATTTCATGTGTCTTGAAACATCTGTGTGTGGCTATCCATTTGCCCAATTCAAGCAGCTGTTTTGGACCAGTAAAGCCATAAGCAGCCCAAAGGGTGACCATCTCAAGGAGATCCAAAAGACGCAGTCCAACCATTAATATCTATCCTACTTGAAATTCCATCTTGTATCAAGGTGAGGTTGAATACCACCCCCAAAAAAGAACAGGGGCTTATCTGTTGTAGCCCCAGAACTATGGAATGTTCTCCCTCAGATTGCTCATAGAGCTTCTATCCACCTGGTCCTCTTGAATGCAAATGAAGACCTTTATGTTACACGGCACTTTTGGTAAAATGGAAGCTTTTTCCAGCTTCACTGTTTTCATTTTGTGTCTGCTCTTCTTTATCTGTGTCCCTGGTTTTTAATTAATTTTAACATATTATGATCTCTCTCTCTCTCTCTCTCCCTCTTTCTTTTTTGTACGCTCCTTTGAGACACTACTGCCGAAGACTGGTCTAAAAATATTGTAAACAAAAGTAAGTGAAGAATAGGTGAAGATACTGGCAAATATTTGAAAGGACCCCTGACATATATTTGACAGGACCTTGTGAACGGTACTGTTGATTATAGAGGTACACAGAGGGTGGGAGCTTCCAGGCAAGTTTGACCAACTACTATTAGTGCTTTCCACCAATTTTTTTACAGTGGTACCTTGGGTTACATACGCTTCAGGTTACATACGCTTCAGGTTACAGACTCCGCTAACCCAGAAATAGTGCTTCAGGTTAAGAACTTTGCTTCAGGATGAGAACAGAAATTGTGCTCTGGCGGCGCGGTGGCAGCAGGAGGCCACATTAGCTAAAGTGGTGCTTCAGGTTAAAAACGGACCTCCAGAACGAATTTAGTACTTAACCCGAGGTACCACTGTATAAATTAGCCACAAACTGGTGATGAGAAAGCAGTTTCAGACATGGTAGAAGCAGGTGACAAGATGGAGAGGGGCCACAGAGTTGCATGTCAGTTAGGGATAGGCAACATGGTCAGTTTTTATTTCCCTCTGTTTCTCATTTTTCCAGGTTCAGCCATCCACATTTTCCCCACAGCAATGTGCAATTCTGCTTTTTAAGTCCTCATGAACATTCACCAGCATTTTAGTGTGAATTTCTCCTAACATACACAATTATTTTTTTTGCATGCACCATTCTCCAGCACAATTCATTTTTGCATGTTGTTCTCACCAATATATACACACATTAGAAATGTGTTTCAGAATTTGGAGAAGTGCAAGTGTTGATAGATGAATGTGTCTTGGTTAGAATGTTTCAGAAAGCGCAATATTCACTTTGAATGTGAACTGAATTGCATTCCCCCCTCATGTCTAGTGCTGAAACGCGTGCAGATACTTTCCCACCAGTTCAACTCCCCAAATAATTTCAGCAGTGGAGAAACACACATTTTGTTTGCAATGCTTCAAGTTCCAGGCCCAGTTACCAGGTTTTGCAGTTAGAAAACTCTTTGGGTGACATGTGTTCTGTACATCCACCAAGTCCCTTTTTCAACCTTCAGGTTATTTAAAAAAAATAAAAATAAAGTTTTGCTGCAGTTCTGGGAGAAAGCCCCTGAAACTCTAGAGAGGTGTGGTTTGTCAGATTCTATAGACATTACTGGGCTGGTAGACGTGCCCATCATCTGGTGCTGTGGGTTAAACCACAGAGCCTTGGGTTTGCCGATCAGAAGGTCGGCAGTTTGAATCCCCGCGACGGGGTGAGCTCCTGTTGCTCAGTCCCTGCTCCTGCCAACCTAGCAGTTTGAAAGCACGTCAAAGTGCAAGTAGATAAATAGGTACCACTCTGGCGGGAAGGTAAACGGTGTTTCTGTGTGCTGCTCTGGTTCGCCAGAAGCGGCTTAGTCATGCTGGCCACATGACCTGGAAGCTGTGTGCCGGCTCCCTCGGCCGATAAAGCGAGATGAGCGCCACAACCCAAGTCGTCCACGACTGGACATAATGGTCAGGGGTCCCTTTACCTTTACCTTACCTTTAAGACATAAATGTGGCAAAAGCAATATGGATGGTCATTATGCTTCACATGCTGCACAGGCAATTGCACTGACACTCTCTGTGTCCTTATTTATGCCCATGGCTCTGAAGTTAATGCACAACTTGCTAACAGAGGAACGATAAACTTCGGAGTCCAAAGGGGCAATCAAATTGCTGATGGGCTTTCTGCCAAGAGAGGCGATTTAAGAAGAAAACAACAATTCCACCCACCACCCTGTTGATTTTACTGTGAAGGGGCTTAATGGCCGATCATAGGAGGGCTGGCTTTGCTCCTGTGACTTTAACCACATGCGGCTTCAACCTAGCGCACAGAAATTTATCAGGGGAAGCTTTCCCTGAGACTTATCTGTACTCCTGAAAGAGTAGCTTGCTCCATTTCTCTGTCCCAGGCTTCGGATAAAGGCGCAGGAGCAGGGCCAGTAAAAGACAGTGGAAACCTTAAGCGGCCATCTATTTCAAATAAGAACAATCAACTATGAGACCAAAGATGTGGATGTTCTAGTGCAGGGGTAGGCAACCTAAGGCCCGGGGCATTAGGACACGCATATGACACAAACGATGAGGTCATTGTTGGCGGTGTTCAGGAGAGATGAAGAGTCAGCCAATTTCCTTTGGATCCAGAATTTTAATCCCCAGCACCCGGAACAATCGGCTGGCCCAGAACACCTTGGAAGCTCTCTGCACAAATAAACACTCCATGATATGCACTTTTCATCGAGTGATTGCTTGACTTTAGAAGGCGAAAGAAACTTTTATATATATAATATATATAGAAGTTAAATAAAGTTCTTATTTTCTGATGTTCTGTGTTTCAATTTCTCCCTCCTCCCCATTTCTTATCTTCACGCTAACCCTGTGAGGTAGGCCAGGCTGAGAGTGATAGTGACTAGCCTAAGGCCTTCCATGAATGAGTGGTGATTTGAACCCTGGTCTAGTTTGACCTTCTAACCATCACACGCCACTGGCTCTGGAAATCTGGCAGGAACCCTTGAAAAGGAGGAACAAGGTGGTTTTGCTTATGCCCAGAAAGTCGTAAGAAATTCATCATAGCTATAGAACAGGGGTAGGCAACCTAAGGCCTGGAGGCCGGATCCGGACCAATCGCCTTCTAAATGGAATCAGCGTGTTTTTACATGAGTAGAATGTGTGCTTTTATTTAAAATGCGTCTCTGGGTTATTTGTGGGGCATAGGAATTGGTTCATTTTATTTTTCCCCCAAAATATAATCCGGCCCACCACATGGTCTGAGGGACGGTGGACCGCCCCCCCTGCTGAAAAATGTCGCTGACCCCTGTCCTAGAGGAGGCGAAGTAGCAGCAATGTTGATCCCACTGAATGGCAAAGATGATGCAAAATGTGCTTCTCAGTTGAAATGTGCGATTCTGATCCTGCTCTCCTGGAACCGTTGCCTGCGAAGTGATAGCCAAGTTGGAGCCTTTCCAATTCAAGAGTCTTGAATGGAGCCCCTCCACTGAAGTGAATGGGAAAGGTAAAATGCTGAACTCTGCCTGCTGCGGGATGGCGCATGTACTCCTTGAATGGCTGTGCAAGCATTGAACTTGTGTGGGTTTCCCCCCTAGCATCAAACACATTTTTACATATTTCTTGTCTTTATTGCCATCAAGCAGGGAGGTCAGGGAGATACAAATTTTCTCAGTCAATGCAACATCAGACCGAATGATATTCCAAACATCCACAAATCCTTAAGCAAGCCATACTCCATGCATTGGCGAAGCGTTTCCTTTGTAAGGAAAAAATAGGTCGTTGCTTTGCTGACACAACGAGACTCCAGGTGTGGTTCCCCCCAAATGAAAATTCCTCAGTCTTAAGAAAAAGGGAGCAGAAAATGCTATTCCTTTACTTTGAAAAAAACGGACGGCTAACGTGGTACCCAAAAACAGATGCTAAGCATGTTTTCGACTGCCTGGTAGTGTTACTAATTTCTTGGGATTCAATCCCAGGCAAAGGGAAATCTAATTAATCCTCAGACCTCCTATCTTGCAATGAGTTATTTTAAGAACAGGGAAAGAGGAGGAAACGAATTTTTCACCACCCTCCGGGGTTGGAGAAAGCAATTTCCTTTTTGCAGAGTGATGCTCATTAAGGGTTTTTTTTCTTTCCAGAGCAGGAGGGGAGACAATTGGGAACACACTAAATTGGTTGTTTGTGAGTTTGGGGCTGATTGAACGAAGGTGGTGGAGTAGAGGGGAAGGAGAACGTGGAGTGAATCAGATAATGTGTTCTTTAACGGTTTCCTAGAGTCACAGAGCTGTGAAGTGTAAAAAAACCCAGCCTTCTTCCACCCGTTGAACTCCCGACTCCCATATTCTCTCACCTTTGGTCAGGCTGGCAGGGGCTGATGGGAGTTGTAGGCCAAAGGTCATTGGATTGCACCTTTGACCTTGGAGGGGGGCTCTCTTGGGTTGCCAGTCCCTAACCTCGGAAATTATGGGCAGTCAAGCCAGTTAGCACCCCAGAGAGAGTACTTTGCTGGTTGCTGCTCTAAGCCCACCTCTGCTAGGACTTTGCCCCCATACCCCTGCCTTGTGAGTAGAACACACTGCATTTCAAAATGCATTACAGAAGGCTTCCTGATGGTCCATCACTCTTCTCTGCTGACATCATCTCTTCTAGGGATTGTTCTGTTGCAGCTGCACTTCCTTCAGTGTTACGCTGAATGGTATCTCTAAGGAGCTCTGGAATATGCTGGAGAGATCCAATCAATGGCGGGATGTCCACTCTTCCAGTGGAGTAACCATCAGCAGTGGCTTTTTCAACATGGAGTCCAAGTCCGAGGAGAACATCTTCACTCAGCTCAAGGCAGGATTGTGGGTTCTGAAACATCTCAGAATTTCCAGTTCCTGGAGTGTTGTTGTTATTAAGAGTGATTGCTCTAATGGGCTCAGATTCTGAAAACTGGTGCAGGTTGTTCACCTCTGAGATGTTTTCTGAAGCGCTTAAACCAGAGCAAGTATCATTTTTTACTTTCATGCTCCCCGTGTCCAGATCAAGAGAGCTGGACTGCAGGCCACTTCCATCTCCGCTTGCTGATCTGTCTACCCCCATAGAAAATAGAAGCATGTCAGGAACTTGATAGTCACACTGAGCCTTGTCTTCTCCCGAAGGGCCCAATAAAGAAACATTTTCAGCCTTTATTTCTAAATACTGAGTATCCATGGCAGCTTGGTTAGGGAGGTTTTGTAGATCTTGATCATAGGGATCACCTCTAGAGGTGATTTCTGTCTTTGTTTCCATCAAGGAGCTCGTAGAACATGGCAACGGGTTCTCTGTTGGAGTTGCCAGAGAATCCTGAAAGCTGGAAAATAGTGAGGACTTGTTGTGGTCCGAGAGCACTGTTTCCATTTGCAAATTGGATTGTTTGGGAACTTCAAGACCCTTCATTCCAGACACTACTTCAATGCTACTTGAAATATCTGTGCTCAGCTCTATAGGAAGCGCATCACCACTGAAGGCTTTGGCACTGTCCAAGGATGGAGAACATTCACTCTGCCCATCCCTTGTGTGGCTTCCATAATTCTCCTCTGGATCCTGAAGGCCCGCTTCTGAACCTTTTGCTTGAATAAAACCTGAGGTCTCACTTTCCTTGCAGGTGCCAAGCTTTGGTAAGTTTGAGAAACACACAAGTGATAAACCTTCTTCACTGCTGGTTTTCGTTGTGGGTTTTGCTAATGCCTTTGGGATCTTGTCTTTCTCCAAAGAATATCCGAACAGCGTGGCCAAGGCAGATTGAGTCTTAAGTGCTTTCTTAGTCACTGCTGGTTCTTCCTGCTTACATGCTCTGCCTTGAGTTTTGGAAGCAAAAAGTCGAGCCAAAGGGTTCCTTTCCTTTTGCTTTCTAGCAGACTCCTTGGTGGTCTCCTTACTGCAGATGGCCTGTGCACCTGAGCCATCTGCGCTCCGAGGTTTCATAGCCACCTTTGTGCTTCCCATCACTTGCTTTTCAGTCAAATGTGGGACCTCACAGGAGTTGAATGTTTCTTGGTCTTTGACCTGAAGCTTGGAAGCCTGAAGGATGGTCCTTCTGAAAGTTTCTTCCTCAAGCTGGATATTATTGCCACTGCTAGACTTTCCTGGTATCTCTCCATCTGTGTTGGCTACTTCTGCAAGTAGGTCACTTGGTTCCAGGTTTTCGCGAGTGAACGGTGCTGTGTTGGAAGTCAAAGTGGAGTCTTGTGGGTTATTTCTTTGCGGAACACTCATTTTTTGAGTGTCGTCTGCTTGTGAGCTGGACGCTGAAGGACCTTCTATTTCTGCTTCTTCATCTGAAGTGGTGGCTCTTTCCTCAGGTTTGCTATTTTGGGAGACCTCTTGAAGAATGCCATTTTGTGTCTCAGTGCTGTCTTGATCTCCTCCTGCCTCCATTTCTTTCTCCCTTCTATTCTCTGCCTCCTTGCTGTTGTGGGTTTCAGGATAAAGCTGGTTTTCTGGCCTTTGCAAGCTTGCTTGGTCTACCACTGCTAGCATTTTTTTCTCAGGGAACTCAACCCTGACTTCCCATGAATGTTCACTTACCTGGTCAGCCGCCAGGCATGTCTCCACTGAATCAAGCGAAGAACCCAACATCTCCTCATCATTGCTTTGCTCACCTTTGTGCTCAGGTAGATATACTGAGGATTCAGCCTTTGCCTGGGAGGGCTTGTGGGCCTCTGTTGGTTTAGCGCTGATGTGACTCAGTTGTCCAGCCTCTTCGCATGCCAGAGTGATTGACACGTTACCTTTGCTGGCTTCTGGAAGCTTCTGTCTGTTGTCTGCTGGTGCCAAAGCAGGCAGTGGAACCCTGGCTTTAGGAAGGAGCTCAGCTCTTAGCAAAATCTGCTCTGCACGTCTTTCATCGGATGCACCTGTTCTGGAGGAAGATCCACTACTAAGCCTCTTGCCCTTGAGAGAACCATTTGCAAGATTAGAAGCATCAGCTACAGCAACTCCTGAAGCGGCAAAACAAGTTGCTTCACTAGTTCTGAGTGCTTCTGAACGGGAGGGCAGTGAACCAAAAGAAGGAGACTCCAGAGGGGTTGATGTTAAAGGTGAGACTACAGGAACGCTCCTCTTCATTTTGAGCGGGTTGCCTTGGAACATCACAGCCCTTTCTGCTATGCTGAGTCCGTTCTTCCTTCCCCGAGCTCCTGGGATGCTTTCACCCGTGAACAACTGTCTCTTCCCCGATACTCTCAAGTCTCCGCTCCCACCTGCTGTTTTAATCCAGTGCAAACCGTGCTTTGGAAATGGGACTCTGGGTAATTGGCTTTGCTTCTTTTCCGCCCGAGCACTTTCTGCTATCGATTTGCCTCCCGGGGCCTCACGGCGGCTCCCATCTGCTCCACTCCGGCATTGCAGAATCAATACGGCATCTTGCAATGGTCCAGGGCTGCCATATTTTTGACCTATTTCTTTTCCAGCTGCTTCCTTTAAAGGGGGCCAGCTAGTTCTGGGCTTGTTCTCTTGCCTGGCTTGCCTAGGCGGTCTCAGCTTAGCCTGAGAGTACAAACCAGAAAATGGCGGTTGCATTTTCTCTCTGGCGAGGAGCTTTCCTGGGCGATTATTTCTATTCTTGGACCCCAGTCCTGGACTTGGCTGCACGGCTATCTGCAGCTGCTGATCTCTTTGATGGACACCGGCGTTTTCCTCTTGGCTCCTTTTTTTAAACCCAGCAAGCAGCTGGTGATGAGATTTGCAATAAAATGTGCCCTGGAAGGTGGCATAGTTGGCTAAGCTGCAAGACATACAGATGGGAAATGGTTACGGTTGTCGCTTATGCAGGAACACCCCATCATTTCCCAGAGTTCCACTGCATCACACAAGAACAAGCCAAGTTGTGATATGCAGATGAAGGGGGTTGGGCCATGCAGATGAAGGGGTGGGGCTATGCAGATCAGAGCTGCCTCAATTATCCATAGCCCCCATTAAGTTCAGTGGGGCAAAATAAATGAGCTACAATCTGAGGGTCAATGGGGAAGGGGTGAAACAGTGGGGTCACCAGAAGAAGGGAAAAGGCACATCTCCTGCCCTGCTACTGCAGCTATGCTGGGTAGTGACTTGAATAGCTTTGAAATATATTTAGACGCACCTAAGCTTTGAAATGGGACGCGGGTGGCGCTGTGGGTTAAACTACAGAGCCTAGGACTTGCCGATCAGAAGGTCGGTGGTTCGAATCCCTGTGACGGGGTGAGCTCCAGTTGCTCGGTCCCTGCTCCTGCCAACCTAGCAGTTTGAAAGCATGTCAAAGTACAAGTAGATAAATAGGTACCACTCTGGCAGGAAAGTAAATGGCATTTCCGTGCGCTGCTCTGGTTCACCAGAAGCAGCTTAGTCATGCTGGCCACATGACCCGGAAGCTGTCTGCAGACAAATGCCGGCTCCCTCGGCCTGAAAGCAAGATGGACGCGACAACCCCAGAGTGGGTCACAACTGGACCTAATGGTCAGGGATCCCTTTACCTTTACTTTAAGCTTTGAAATAAATTTGGACACATGTGCTATTGGTGGGTACCAGCAGTAATGGCAGTTGCTATTGGCATCCTTCTGTCTCAAAAGAAAATGGAGTACACCTCCGGGGGTGAAATCAAATGGCTGCGTTTGCAGCATCCAAGTGACCTCCCTGGGGTGCAAGACTGGGCAGTGTGTATGGAGGTCCTGGGCCGCCCAGATTACAAGATCCCCTTCTTGGCCTGGCTGATGTGGTCCAAAGAAAAGCAGAGCAAGACGTTTGGCACCAGCTTGGCTGCAGGAGTTGCCAGAAGGAGGCATGCAAGGCACCATCCAACCATCTTAGGGACTCTGCTCTAGATTTGTGTAGGATTTACTCCTGAGCCTTTTGTTCTCCCAAAGATATCCCACAAGGCAGTAGAGGTTTAGGATCAGATATTTCCTTCTCCTAGATGGGCTCCCTTCTCAGGTGGATGAGCCCCATCTGCCTCTCACTTCCCTCTACAGCACATGCAGCAACCCCCTTCTTGGCCGATGGACCCACTATTGGTCTCGTATGCTCAATCCACTGGAGCCTGTCTTTGCATGCCCAACTCACTGAGGGTTTGAGTCCCATCAGCTCCCCTCACCTGGTTTAGTTGACCAGTCAAAGCCATTCCCAAGGTGTGGCCACTGTCTTGTGTGGACAGCTTCTAGGAGCCACATGGTGAGAGCTGAGTGGGGACCAAAGGTGGACAAGCTACCCCAGAAGGAACATGACTAACACCCCTAACATATCTGGATGCCAGGTGCTGAGAATCATAAGTGGCACTCAGGTTCTAGGCTTCCCATAATGGGCATCTGATTGGACTCAGGTTCTAGGCTTCCCATATTGGGCATCTGATTGGACTCAGGTTCTAGGCTTCCCATAATGGGCATCTGCTTGGAACAGGAAGTTGGGCTAGATGGGTCCTTGGCCTGATACATCTTTGCATTCTCTGAGTGTGACCTGTAACCCCGTGGTTTTCTCACTCAAGTCTCATGTCTCACCTCAGCTTCCTTCCGCAGTGCTTACAGCAGAAACATGCGTGGTGCAGAGGAACGTTCTGGATTGCCATGCGCTCCGCTGTGTAGACAGGCTTGGAACATGATGCGCACACTTCCTTCACTCCAGCCTGAAATTACAAAGCATCAGCTAGCTAGTGCATTCAATATCTTTGTCTTGCTTTTGTTGGCCTGTGATGTCCGTCCAACAAGGCGGTTCTTGTGGGGAGGAATGGGACAGAAAAGGTGATTCTGGTGGTGTGAAATAACTCTTTGGATTTGTTCTGTAACAAAAATTTATTTGGGCGGTTCACACGGTTTAAATATTTGCGTTCAATGAGCAATTCTCAGCTTAAAACCAGAACGTCTGCCCAAAATGGGAAGGTTTCTCTTCTCCCTCTCCTGAAGGCAAGAGTGGAGGATGTTGAGCAGTTGTGCCTTAGCAGGAACTCCCACACTCCCAAGAAGGCTCTAAACCAGGGACAGGGCAGCCCCCCTCTATCTAGCTGGGGTGTGTAGCGTTCCCAAAGCAAGGAAGGATTGGACTCTGATTAATAAAATACACACAGAGGCTTGACCAGCAAGATTCTGGGAGGAGTGCGTATAATAATCTGTCTCTCCACCCCCTGGCCCAGGTCGTTTTATTCACAAAAGAACTTTTTACACAGTGTTCGTAAGAACCAATCAGATTTCCTCTGAGCATTTCAAAAAACCCCACGTGGGGACAAAGTTAAACTACAAAAGCTAATTTAACCATGCATACTTCTGGGGTAAATAAAACAGGACTAAAAAGGAGGAATGCATTCAGCAACCCCGGAGGTAATAAACAGCAATAAACAGGAGAGAAAGGATGGCAAGGAAAGATTAGGCATCTTTATCACCTACATGTGAAACTATTTACTGGCCCTAAGATTAACAAACTATATCAAAGTAACCTACTACAGTGGTACCTCGCAAGACAAATGCCTCGTAAGATGAAAAACTCGCAAGACGAAATAGTTTTTCGTTTTTTGAGTTGCTTTGCAAGACGGATTTCCCTATGGGCTTGCTTCGCAAGACGAAAACGTCTTGCAAGTTTGTTTCCTTTGTCTTGCAAGTTTGTTTCCTTTTTCTTAAAACCGTGCATTCACTTCGAGGAGTAACTCATAGCATGCGGTGTGGTAGCCTTTTTTGTGGTTTTTGAAGACTGGTGATTTTTGAAGCTTTTCCAAAGTCCGTGCTTCGCAAGACAAAAAAATTGCAAGACGAAAAAACTTGCAGAACGAATTAATTACTGTATCTTTGTGTACTGAGGATGCCTGATGAAGTAACTGGCCTGTGTTTCAGAATGCTTACACATACCGTACCTGTCAGGCGTAGAAAATGAACAGTAGAGAAAATGGCCAAAGATGCAGAGGCTTGTGGGATTTGATCAGAAATTATTGTCAATGAATTGAACCCAGTCAACGCAATGCTTTCATTGCAGACACAATGGCTTGATGCATATCTTATAATTCCTCATAGCAATCCCACCTGACCCCCACACTCTGGATATTTGCACCCCTACAGGGGGTGGGGGAGAAATTAAATCCCCAAATAGTTTCACATGTAGGTGATAAAGATGCCTAATCTTTCCTTGCCATCTCACTTTGAGAACATTATTGTGAACCGAAACACAGCTGTCCTTCGAAATCTGCCCTTCCCCAGTTTTTGCAGCGCAGTTCTCCAGCCACGTAACATGTGCAAAAATGCACACGCTGAGGTAAAGCGTGCAGAAAAATGCATATATCAGTGAGCGTACAAAAGAAAACTGCATTGTGTTCGGTAAAACATGCTTTATAAAAAATGTGTGTATTAGGATTACGGGCACTAAAAGGCTGATGGATTTTCGTGAGGATTTAAAAATAATAGCAATCATGAACTGCCCTGGAAAATTGAACTTAAGGTTGGAAAAATGAGAAACGGAGACAAACCAAAACAGACTGCTTCACCCATCCCTATGTCCAGCCCATTTATTTTGGCAGCTGAGGCAGGAAAATCCCACAAGTGCCTCTCCTCTCTTTGGGGCCTCCTGGGGCCTCTCGAAGGCAGGCTCTAGGTCTGTCAGTCTGTAGTGACTTTTCAATGCGCTGCTGCATTTTAGACAATGGTTTTATCTGCAGTAGATAGACTGCTTTTATAAAATGCACCCACACAGACACACTCGCTTTGCAGAAGTTGCCCGTAAACTGCAAATATCGCTTTCCTCTTCTGACTGATAGCAATGGGGTCCTGGGATTTCCTCTGTCCCAACTCCTAGGCTGGCTTCTGGAGTTGCAATGGTGGGCATAGCTTTGCCTTTTATTCCTGCATGTGTTTTTCCCCTCCTATTCCTGTTCACACTCTTTCTCTCTGTGTGTTTTGAAGAGTGAGAGAGCTTCTTTCTTACCCTTCAGAGGTCTCCAACCTCTTTGGCCTATAGGTGACAAAGTGCTGTGGGCGCCTGTCACAAAATGGCTGCAATGGGAGTGGCATAACGCTTAATAACAACAACAACAACAACAACAATACTAATATATTTATTTATGTTGGTTTCTGTTTATGCCATTGTGCAGTGCTTGGAGTCACAAGACTCTGTTTTGCATTCCAGAGATTCCAGGCTGTTGTGGAAGTCTCACTGAAGACAGGAGACGGATTTGATGTTACTGGTTTCCTATTCCTTTGTTTTTCTGTTGTCTCTCTGTTCTCGCAGAGAGAGGATGTTTCTTTTCTGTCTGCGTAGTTAGAAATAAAACTCTTTGCAATGTAGCTCATATTTCTTGTCCTTCCCTGCATGAGGGAACATATGCCTGGAGACTCATCAAAGGCTCAGGTTGTTTATCACTTCAGAGGACTCGAGGAGCTCTGTCGAATGCAAGGTCCGGCAATTTATACCCCATCCATCTGGCTGGATTTCCCCAGCCACTCTGGGTGGCTCCCAACAGAATATTAAAAACACGATAAAACATCAAACATTAAAAAAAATTCCCTAAACTGGGCTGCCTTCAGATGTCTTCTAAAAGTCAGGTAGTTGTTTATTTCCTTGACATCTGATGGGAGGGCATTCCACAGGGCGGGTGCCACCACCAAGAAGGCCCTCTGCCTGGTTCCCTGTAGCCTCACTTCTTGCAGGGAGGGAACCGCCAGAAGGCTCTTGGAGCTGGACCTCAGTGTCTGGGTGGAACGATGGGGATGGAGACGCTCCTTGAGGTATACAGGGCTTACACATCTCAAAGGGCAGAAAAAGAGACAGAATCACACCGTGGTTTGAGCACCCCAAATGATCAACTCATCCCATCCAACGGGAGGGGGGAAGGCACCTACATTAGCTACTTGCTCGCAGAGGGAAGCTCTTCGCGCCTCTCCTTTGTTCAAAACGGGTGCATTAATGGCATCCGTCGAAATGCGGGAATTTTCAGGGTGTGTGCTTAATGTAACACACTTCTGATGTGTGATGCAGTGCGGTTGAGGGTGGGGTCAGGGTGGGAACGAAGATTATGGCAACCAACCCACCCACCCTTCTTTCGAGAAAACTGACTCTGTCTAAATAACTAGTTTGGCCATGGCTTGTCTTGAAGAGGCGGCACTCATGGGATAAGACTTTCTTGGGCACCACAGACCTGCAGGTTGATGACTAAGCCAGAGGCAGCAGCTACAGCATGTTCTCCAAGTGTCATGATTTTCCGGGGACAGTCTGAGAATTACAGAAGCCATCCTGGTTTCTGTTTTCATCCTGGAATGTCCCAGGTTTTCCTTTTTCCTCCATGTCTCAGAGAGCAATTTAAAAGTGGTGTGTGTGTGTGTGTGCATGTGTAGGTGCAAAAACAGAGTCCTGTTTATACTGAAAATAAAATACCTTCACCTATGCTCTTTTAAAATGTGTTTTTTCCCCTGGGGGGGTGTTATTGAGTTGTTTTTATTTTGATTGCGTATTTTGTGGTTTGATTTTTTTCTGTGAACCACCCTGAGATCTCCGGGTATAGGGCAGTATAATAATAATAATAATAATAATAATAATAATAATAATAATAATAATAAATGTAGCAAATGGTAAAGCTGGCACACAAAGGCCTTCCTATAATTTTGAAGGAAAATGTCACCAATCCACTTTAAATTCTTTCATTGCAACACTTCCGCAGCCAGCCATTTCTTAGGAAATGTGTGGAGTGTTTGTTCCTTTATTGTAAATGGAGCTTTACACTTGTCTACTCAGAGGTAAGTCCCACTGTGTTCAATGGAGCCTACTCCCAGCTAACTGGGTCAAGACTGTGCAGTCTTACACTGCAATCGTAAGCATTTCTACTCAGAACTAAGATTGGGAAAACGAGAAGCCAAGAGAAATGGAAATTGATGGATTCTCCTACCCCACACAGCCAAGTATGATGGGAAGTTGGAGCCCAGGAATATTCGAAGGGCACCGGGTTGAGGAAGGCTGGACCAAACTGTTTTAATGTCCATGAGAACTGATGCTTACGATGCCCCGCCATCTCTCTTGCTGGGAAATTATCTTGGGTAGTCTGGGAGGCTATAGCAGCAGCTGCAGCAGGCAAGGAGCACTGCCATAGGAACATAAAGGTAAAGGGAAAGGGACCCCTGACCATTAGGTCCAGTCGTGACCGACTCTGGGGTTGCAGTGCTCATCTCGCTTTATTGGCCAAGGGAGCCGGTGTACAGCTTCCGGGTCATGTGGCCAGTATGACTAAGCTGCTTCTGGCGAACCAGAGCAGCGCATGGAAATGCCGTTTACCTTCCCTCCAGAGTGGTACCTATTTATCTACTTGCACTTTGACGTGCTTCCAAACTGCTAGGTTGGCAGGAGCAGGGACCGAGCAATGGGAGCTCACCCCGTCGGAGGGATTCGAACCGCCGACCTTCTGATCGGCAAGTCCTAGACTCTGTGGTTTAACCCACAGCACCACCTGTGTCCCTCCATAGGAACATAGGGATCTGCTTTATACTGAGTCAGACCATTGGTCCATCTAGCCCAGTGCTGCCTGCTCACACTGGCAGCACCTCTTCAGGGTTTTGGGCAGGATTTTAACCTGGGACCTTCTGCATCATGCAAGGCAGATGTTCCACCACTGAAGCTATGGCCCTTCCCCAAAGGCAAAGCGCCAAGCTTTTATTGTTTGCAGGAGAGATGCATTTGCATACAGGCAAATTCAAGCTGAGCAATTGAAACCGATTTGGTCTTGCGGAACATTCCTTCTCCCTTCTCCCTCTAAATTTGACTTTTTGCAATACAGTCGTACTTTGGATCTTGAACACTTTGGCTCCTGAACAAATCAGCTCCCGAGCGATCGAAACCCGGAAGTGAGCGTTCCGGTTTTCGGAGAATTTTCGGAAGCCGAATATCCAGCGTGGCTTCCGATTGGCCGCAGGAGCTTCCTGCAGCCAATCAGAAGCCGCGCTTTGGTTTCCGAACATTTTGGAAGTCGAATGGACCTCCGGAACGGATTATGTTCGACTTCCAAGGTACAACTGTAAATAGAAAATCCACTGGGAAGTGTGGGATAACGTTTCCTTGACGTAATATCATGGGCCTATCTGCAATAAACACCTAAAGCAGTATCAAACCATTTTAAACAGTCACAGCTCCTCTCACAGAATCCTGGGAACTGTATTTTGTTAAGGGTGCTGAGAGTTGTCTAACCTCGCAACAAACAAACCAGGACGAATGTGCGATGAGCAGGTTTCTGAAAGTGAGCACAGATTTGCAGAGTTGGCAGAACTGAGAGTGCCACGCAGAGCTGGACTCCCTAATCTGGCTATTTAGAGCGATTCCTCCCACCCCCACTTTAGAGGGTTAACACGAACACCCCATAATATGATTTGCTTTTTGAAACGATATTCTAGAATGGTTGGAGAAAAGCAACACTTCCACAATGACTATTTGGTGAGCCGGCAATTGAATTTATATCCTCCAAATTATGCAACGCAATGCTTAAATTCCACAGTAAGAAAGCTTGCTGAAAAGGGAGGTGGCAAGCGTATTTTTTCTGCCCTTTCTTTGGTCTGGATTTGCATTTTGAGCAATTTCATTTCTTGCTCCACAAGAGCCACAAACTGGAGGCATGTTGTGGAGCTGGAGTAATCTGAGACTGACTTTGCGAAAAGGATCACACATCTGCTATTATTTCACGTGCTATAAACAGCTTCCCCGGGGCATTAGGACATGCCTGTGACACAAACGATGAGGTCATTGTTGGCGGCGTTCAAGAGAGATGAAGAGTCAGCCAATTTCCTTTGGATCCAGCACCCGGAACAATCGGCTGGCCCAGAACACCTTGGAAGCTCTCTGCACAAAGAAACACTCCATGATCTGCACTTTTCATCGAGTGATTGCTTGAATTTAGAAGGTGAAAGAATATGTTAAATAAAGTTCTTATTTTCTGATGTTCTGTGTTTCAATTTCTCCCTCCTCCCCACTTCTTATCTTCACGCTAACCCTGTGAGGTAGGCCAGGCTGAGAGTGATAGTGACTAGCCTAAGGCCTTCCATGAATGAGTGGTGATTTGAACCCTGGTCTAGTTTGACCTTCTAACCATCACATGCCACTGGCTCTGGAAATCTGGCAGGAACCCTTGAAAAGGAGGAACAAGGTGGTTTTGCTTATGCCCAGAAAGTCGTAAGAACTTCATCATAGCTATAGAACAGGGAGGGATGCAGGTGGCGCTGTGGGTTAAACCACAGAGCCTAGGACTTGCTGATCAGAAGGTCGGCGGTTCAAATACCCGTGACTAGCAGTTCAAAAGCACATCAAAGTGCAAGTAGATAAATAGGTACCACTCTGGCGGGAAGTTAAACGGCGTTTCCGTGCACTGCCCTGGTTTGCCAGAAGCAGCTTAGTCATGCTGGGCACATGACCCGGAAGCTGTACGCTGGCTCCCTCAGCCATTAAAGTGAGATGAGCGCCGCAACCCCAGAGTCGGTCACGACTGGACCAAATGGTCAGGGGTCCCTTTACCTTTACCTTTTATAGAACAGGGCTAGGCAACCTAAGGACTGGGGACCGGATCCGGTCCAGGAATCAGTGTGTTTTTACATGAGTAGAATGTGCCCTTTTATTTAAAATGCACCTCTGGGTTATTTGTGGGGCATAGGAATTTGTTCATCCCCCCCTCCAAAATATAGTCTGGCCCCCCACATGGTCTGAGGGACGGTGGACCGGCCCTCTGCTGAAAAAGTTTGCAGACCCCTGCTATAAAAGAAGGGCTAATGAAATGATTGGATCTGGCTGAGATGGCGAAGCTTGATTAGAGACAGGGGGGAAAAATCATTACTGACATTTGTTAAGGAATGGAAATTTCTTATGGACCTTTTGAGTGAAACAGAAAATGAACTGGTAATATCAGGGTTTGAATATTGGAATAATGCAGGTTTATAGAAGATGGAATGGTTGGGTTTTAAGGAATGAATATTATATGTAGCTGCAGGACAGGGAGCCGGAAGTCATAGAATCATAGAATCTTAAGAGTTGGAAGGGACCCCCAGGGTCATCTAGTCCAACCCCGTGAAATGCAGAAATCTCAGCTAAAGCATCTGTGAGAGATGGCCATCCAAACCTCTGCTTAAAAACCTCCATGGATGGAGATTCTGTTCCATTGCCGAATGGCTCTTACTGTCAGAAAGTTATTCCTGGTGTTTGGTCAGAATCTCCTTTATAATGAATCTCCTTTTTTGGGTTTGTATGGATGATTTATATCTATTTTTAAGTTCATGGAATTGATTTTGATGTCCTTAGAGCTTGTGCTTCTGTTTTATTCTGTTTTCACCCTGTATACCATTTTGAAGGCTTTATGCCACGCAGAAGTCTATAAATTTGATTCATACATAAAAAGATATGTATTATCTTAATCCTCTTTTCTTTAATAGCAGTTAAAGAAATGTAGGCAACCTTGAAGAGGAATTAAGAATGTGGAAGTTTCCCCCATCACTCAGCCTAGTAAAAGTGATTCTCTTTACTTTCTTAACTTCTGTACACCAGACTGCTGTAATTGGAAGAGAAATAAGGAAATGAAGAATGTCTGACTGGTGTTGAAATGGTCAGTTTAAATAAAATAACAAACAGGTCTTTAGCCAATCTAGACAATTAAGGAAAAACACCCCCATCACACCACATTGTAAAAATGTTCAGGAATTTTCATTGTTGTTTCATGGTAATTTAAAACCCACCTGGCTCTTTTAATAGACAGATTTAACTACTTCATGAAGAGAAATGATCTGAAGGGTGATTTCAAAGGAATTAACTCTTTTGGCTAAGCACACCCACGAAGACAAACAAACTGACTCAAGTTATTTTTCAGAAAGTCAAATTTACCTTCAGAATGCAAATTTTTAAAAAAACAACCACAAAATACCTAAAATCTTCACTTGAGAATATACAAAACATTGTAATAAAATTGCTCTTACATGGTTTCACAATTGATTTAAATACTGAACAGGTAAGAAAGCGAGGAGTCTAAGAATAAAAGACGTGTTAACAATGAATAATATATTACAGTTCTAGTTTGTTTGTTTTTTAAAAAAGAGGAAAGCAATAACCATCAATATGCAAAAAACAACAACCACCCTGGTATTTTCTAGAATCCCTCCCCCCATTTTCTCATTAAGAGGGAAAGACAATGATAGGAATTCTTAAATATGGGTTTATGTATTTCATCCTGATACGGATCTCTTGCTACATATGGATAGCTCTAAATATCCTGTTGAAAACGTAATAACGCCGAAGCTATTGACAGCTGTGATAAAAACTGTTTCAATTTCTAGCTATAGAGAAGTCACGGGTGTGTTTGTGGGCAAATGGCATGGAGGGCAGTAAGAGTAAGGGGAGCAAATAGGTTGGGGGGCTTCCGTCAATCGAAATAAGAGGTGGGGGAAGGGCACCGCAGATTGAGAATCATCTTCTTTTTGGCGATTCCTCGTAGCCGAGTAAGATTGTCTTCCATAAACACGGTTTTAACAATGAGTCCGTAAGTGACTTTGGAGGCCAATTCTGGATCCACACCTCCTTCCACAGTGGGGACATTGGTTCCCAGGCGGGAGATGGTCACGGTGTGGATTTGCCGAACGTGCCTTCCTCTTAGCACGTTTCTCCCTTGTGTCCTGAGTTTGAGTGTCTTCAAAGCCCATGACACCTTTGGTAAAGGCTGTTCTCCAACTGGAGCGCTCGCCGATGACGTAAGAGAAGTCACCTTTTACATTTTTTAAAGATTTGCCTTGAGACAGTCTTTAAACCTCTTTTGTTTCTTGACCACCAGCATTACGCTTTCCATTTTTAAGTTCGGAATAGAGTAGCTGCTTTGGAAGACGATGATCAGGCATCCGCCCAACATGACCAGTCCAATGAAGTTGATGTTGAAGAATCGTTGCTTCAACACTGGTGATTCCCCCCCCCCCAAATATTGGCTCCATGGTTCTTTAGTTGTGTCCAGTATCTGTCTCTTCGACCTCTGCTTTGAACATCTGATTGTCTATTTTTTGGGGAAAGACTGCTGGACCATTGGCTTAGGACAGCAGGGCAAGCCTTAGAAGAAGTCTTAAACACAGGGGCCACTCTTAAAAGCAGTTGCCCCAATCTCTTTCCCTTCAGCTTGAAATCCAGGTCTGTATTGTGATGGCAGGAAGCCATCTTCTTCAAGAACCAGTTTGGAGTTCATCAGTCATGGTCTTACACAAACCCTAAGACTGTTCTGCAAAAGTTTGGCGAAGCTGAAGAGCTTCTCTGTCATGCAATTTCCGTAATTTACAGTTCCTTTATCTTGAACATGCTGGATTAAAGACATTTGGGTCCTATTAAAGTCAGCTGGCTTAACCTTCAGCCCTAGGGTGAGGTTAGCTAGCTGGTAGACCACCCGCCATCACCGTTATCTGATTCATTTTTTGGCAGGCTTGGAGTTGCTGAAAGTGACATAGACCACCCCTGTTTCCTGGTTGCCTCCGTTTGAGTGGAAGTCTTCTGCTGGGCTGTTCAGGTACCTACGAAGGATTGGAGAGGCCGTCACTTCATATCTAGTAGGGCAGGAGACCATGTCGCATGTGGAGGAGGTCTGCGTCTCTGACTGTTTGGTGACGGTGGTGGAAGAAGTGATGATTTTGTTTCCAAACTGGTCCACCTCCTCATACTGTTCCGTTACGGTTCGAGTAGCCCCATAGAGCTTGGATCCATCGGAACTCGTCTGAAGTTCTAGTATGCTTTTCTGCCTTCGTGGATTTGATGGGCTTAAAGAGCTCAGGGGAGCTCCTCCTCCTTGAGTCAAGCTTTGGGAGGTCTCCCGTTCCTGATCACCATTGCTGCTAAGGTGATGTTGGAGATGGTCAGGACTACGGAGATATTGCTGCTTAATTAAGCTCCCTCCTTTTTTCATCTTGATGAGCTCCTGCTCACCTTCACTGAAGGTCAAGTTGCAGCCGTCAGACCTCACCGAGTGACGTGGCAAGGAGCTAAAAATATCCTGAGCAAACGTGTCCCTTTCTGCTGCCCTGTCCAAGTAGTCTGAGGAAGAGCAACGCGCCGTTTTGGGGGATTCTGCGGTCTTCCGTGCAGCCGACTGAATGGAGATGTAGGAAGGGGAGGAAGGAGAAGTGGCTCGAGGCTGAACAATGCAGGGGACCCCTAGCTCCACTTTGGGCACCTCGTGCCTCCTTTCCTCTTCACAGGATGAGTTCTGCACCCCTCTTTCTTGTTTGGCTTTGCTGGAGACAATGCTGATCTTGCGGATGTTGTTGCCGGCTGCAAGGCCCTGGGAACTCCCAAGAGACTCCTTGAGAAGTCCGGAGAGGCCAGCTATGTCTGATTCAGATTTTAGGCTGGAAATAGAATACAGGGCTTTCCTGATGGTCTCTTCAATGTCTAGCAGCCTGCTCAGGGTCTGCTCCTTTAGATGAGTGATCTCAGCACTGGCTCTCTCTAGATCTTCAAAGGCTAACTCCACCGATGAAACACTGTCAGCATCTTCGCGTGCTTCTTTCATCTGCCCAACCTTCTCCGCCTTGGGCTGTTTCGCCAGGTGAGCTTTGTGATACACCACCCACTCAGGGACGTTCTCGAAGAGGCTTCTCAAGGCTTTCACATCCACCTTGGAGGTTTCCTCCTCAAACTCCTTCACCCGGGTTAGTATTTCCTGGAGCTCCTCTTGCCTTCGCAGGTTCTCAAATATCTCCATGGCTTCCTTGACGTTCCCTTTCATGATCTCCTCCTTGTGAACAGACAGCCTCTTGCGACGTTCGTCTTCGGTTTCTCGGCACGCTTTCTCCCGCATGACCACGACTGGCTTTTCCATCTCTTGTTCAGCCTTCGCTTCCGGTTCTCCTAACCCCCTGCTGCTCACAGACTGGTGCCCTTTAAAGAACTGCTTTGATTGTGAAGACATTGAACCAGAAGTTCCTGGTGTCTCTTCCTGTGCCCTTAGACTTGTTCTCTTTGTAGCAGAGGCTCCAATGACGGTTGCCTTTTCTATCTTCGATGAGGAGACATGGGCTGTGACGGTTCCTTTTCTCAGAATATTGGCCTCACATGTTGCAGAGAGATATGGCTTCCTCTGACCCTCCACATTAGGAAGACCCATTTGGCATCCAAGAGGTGAGAGAGAGTCTTGCTTGCCAGGTAGCAAGCAACTCTTTTCTTGTTGGCACAACTCCAGAGATCCTTGGATTTGGGTAGTAGGGTGGCAGTTCCCTCCTCCGCAGGCAACTGACCCAGTTTTAATCTCCTCTGATGAAGACGCTTCCACTTTGCTCTGCCCTTCCTTCTTTGCCTTATATTTTTCTTCCGCTACTTGCAGAGGGGTCTTGACGGTACTTTTCGTGGCCCTCTTCTCAAAAGCGACGTCCGTGACGACAGTCGGCACGAGGCAACCCGTCAAATCATCTCCGCATGCAGATTTCTTCCCTGCATCAGCCTCCCCAGGTGCCCTGCTTTGGTTTGTAGGGGAAGCCATAGGTTTGTCCTGTTCAGTTGTGGCTGGAGCTTTGGGTGGGGAAAGGGGAGGCACCAGTTTTCCCGACTGCCCTTTCCTGCAGCAGGGAGGGTGGGGCGGTGCTTCCTTCAAAAGGAAGTCTGGTTTCGGAGGTGGGACAGGTTTCTTCCTTGGCGGGGCGAGGACATCGGGCTTGGGGGCAAGTTGCGGCTTCTCTAAAGGACGCTGGTTGCTGGGCTTGGCAGGTGGAGGAGGGAGAGTCTGAGGAACATGGGTTGGTGTGGGGAGGCCATGCTCTACAGCCTCTGCTTCTCTCAGTTTGGTTGGGGGTGGCGAGCTGCATTCGGCCATCACTGAAGCTGAAGCTGGAGGAGGAGGAGGAAAGTCATTAAGAGCTTGCGAGCCTGAAGCCGCTACAGCAGCTGCCTGACTACTAACAGACTGAGACTCGTGTTTCTTTTTACAAGTGGAATGGGACAGCCCTGCATTCCTGTATATCATGGCCGCTTTAAAATCTCCTTTGGAGACATTAACGTTAGACTTCTCCAGGGACTCGAGCGCGGCTTTTAAGGTGCCACGGACAACGTCCTCTTTGTCTACTTTGTCTCTTTGTTCTGTGGCGGCACTCTGGAGGGCCCGGATAGCGGTCTTTACATCCCCTCTGATTATCGCCTCTTGCTCTCGTTCTTCTGGAACGGAAGAGTGCTCTTTGTAATCAGACTCGACAAATGGGTTTACATAGGACTTCACTGGCGTGGCAGTATACAGGCCGTCCTTAATACTAAGATCTGCACTAGGTGCAGCTCGGCCGTCTGGGCAGGCTGCAACGGGCAGCGCACCTCCCTGGACTTCCTCAGAAGCACTGACCTTTGCGTGGGACACCATGGTCTTCTGAGACACGCTTGCATGGGACCTGGAGGCCTCCTGCACGCGGAGGAAGGTGACGTTGCTCGCTTGCTGCTGCTGCTGCTTGGTGGCCACGCAGCCCTCTGTGTTTGCTGCAGCGGATTGCACGGCAGCCTGGGGCTGCGCAGGGCTCAGCTGAATCTCTTCGGTCGTCTTCTGCAGCTTGCTCTGGACTTGGTGCTGAAGGCTTTGGGCCTCTGCTGTGGCCAGCCGTAGGCTTTGCATCGCTGCTTGAAGGTCGCTCCCCAGAACCTGCGTTTTGGGCTGTGCTGCCACCTGGCTGGCTTCCCCGACCGTGGAACAGTGGGTCACCCCAGCTGTATTATCCTTCTGATCTGCTACTTTGGTGGTGGTAGTGATGAGAGCTGTGCCCTCTTTCCTGTTGCCCAAGATAATTTGTTCTTCTCTTGCTACCCTGTGGCTACCATTCTGTGCCTTTTGCACTGACTGCATGGGCAAATCAACACTCCCAGAAACAAGACTGTCTTTGACTATCACAGGGGGTGGGGCAGAGGAACCTAGGTCACTTGCATGCATCGCTTTCCTTTCTAATGTACCTTCTTTGCTCTCACATAAGACCACTCGCTTAGCCCCACTGCTATTCCCCAGCACAATGTCTGCTGCTGCTGCTGCCACAGTTTTTTCCTCCTGCGGCTGGGCAGGAGATACTCTGACCTCTTCCACCGCTTTCAGGGACTCCTCTTTTGCTTGCGAGGAAACCAGGCCCTCTATCTCGGAATCCCTTTGGAGGTTCTTTAAGTAATCCAGGTCTCCCTTTTCGATGCAGCTGGTGTACAGCTGGACATTTCCTCTCTCATTGTCCTCTCGCCGGACGGTCGCCATTGCCCTCTGCTCCTGGGCAGAAGCCAACAGATTCCCAATCATCGACTTGACATCCCCCTTGACAAACTGCTGCTGTTGAGCAACGCGGTGAAGGAGAGAGTAGATGGTCAAGTTTGCTGACCCCATTTGTGTCTCCTGCATAACGATCCCTTTCTTGCTTGAGGTGTCTTGGCTAAGAACTTCTTGGAGAGCCTTTGCCGCATTGCTGCTCAACTCCTCTTGGCTCTTTTCAACCTTGACAGACTCCAATAGCTGCACCGCACTGATTTTGATATCCCCACTCTCTTTTTCCTGCACCAAAACCCCCTGGCTCTCCACGTTGGGCCTCTGAAGCAGCCGCATCAAGATCCTTTGCAGGTTGCCTCCCATGACCTCTTCCTTTTGGATTTCGGGGGCTCCTTGGCTGCTGAGTTGATACTTGGCCATCTTGACGCTCTCAATGTCGTTGGCTTCGATAAGGATGCCGTCGTGTTGGATCACTTGGTAGGAGAAGAGAACTCCCAAAGTGTCCTTTATGGTTCTCTCCCTAACTTCTGTTTCTGTGCAGTGTTGAGAAGCGCTGAGCTTGTCCAGAGGCGTGCTTTCAAACAACCACGTGGTGCTCTTCACGTCGGCCTGAGGGACCAGCTCTTGGGGCTCAGCACTTGCAGAAGCCTCTGTGTCTTTCAGGCTGTCCATGGGCTGAGTCTCAAACAGCCACGTGCAGCGTTTCACATCCCCTTTGGCAATGTCCTCCCTCTGTACTGTGTTCAGGCTGGAGGTGCTTTCAGATTCTCCTCTGAGGGAGTCAATAGGCTGGTTTTCAAAAAGCCAGGTGGATGTCCTCACATCTCCTTGCTGAACATCACTGACACTGACCATCCTCACGTACTTCTTTTGACTCACTTGCTCTGATTCAAAGAGTTGCTTGTTGGACTGGACGTCCCCCTTTGGCACGTCGTCAACAGTTTTCAAGACAGGCCTCTTCTCATCAGCGATGGAATCCAGAGGCTCTGTTTCAAACCTCCACCTGGCTGTTTGGACATCTCCCTTCTTGACGTCCTCTTGGGTAACAGCCCTGATCACAAACACCTCTTCGTCTTTCTTGATCTGGTCCAAGGGTTTGGTCTCAAACTGCCACCGGGCGCCTTTTACATCCCCTTTCATGATTTCTTCCTTCTTCACAGATGTGACCTCGTGGTATCCCCCGTCTCTGTCCTGGATGGCGTAAAGAGGCTGTGTTTCAAACAGCATTGTGCAGGACTTGACACTGTCTTTGTTCATGGTCTCGTCCTGGATTTTCTTGATTTGCATCTCATTCTCTTTGTCGTGGATCTGATCCAGGGAGTAGGTTTCGAAGACGAATCTCTTGCCTCCGACATCTCCACCTCGGATGTCCTTTTCGGGGGGCACCTCTTGAATGCCCTCCGTGCTGCTTTTCAAGGTATCCATGGGGCAGTTTTCAAAGAGCCAGGTGAACTTGTGCACGGCCCCTGCCTTGATGTTCCCATCTGCTGGGATATCGATGGCCTTCATGGACGGGCTGGACTTACCAGCTGAATCTAAGGGCTTCGCTTCAAAAAACTCCTTCACCCTGGACACTTCACCGGACTGGATCTCCACACGGCTGGAGTACCGGATTATTTTCTTTGAATCAGCGTCACTAGTGATGTTATTGATTAAGGGTTCCGTCTCAAACAGGTGTCTGGCCGTTTTCACATCCACCCCTTGCAATTCGCCCTGGCAATAGGTCTTGCTGACCTGCAGATATTGTTCCTCTTGGCCTTTCAGGGAATCCAAGGGCTGTGTTTCAAACATCCATGTACACGACTTGACATCTGCTCGTGGCACAGGCTCTTCTCCGTCCTGCTTCTTCTTCTCCTCTTTCTCATACAGGGTGTCCATTGGGCGTGTCTCAAACAACCACCTACAGGTCTTCACGTCACCCCCTTGGGAAGAGTCTCCTTTCTCAGAGACCTTCTGCTCTGCCTGGTTCATCTGACTGTGGATGACGTCGATGGTCTGCGTCTCAAAAAGCCACTTGGCTGTCTCCACGTTCCCGGCAACCACCTCCTGCTTAGTGATCCCCTTGATAAGGTCCACTTTTTGGATGCTGTCGTCAAACTGGTCCAAGGGCTTGGTCTCAAACATCCACTTGTAGTTCTTGACATCTCCGCCCACAACTTCCTCTTCTCTGCTCACAGAGGTGACTTTGTGGAAGTTCCCAAAGCTGTCCTTGATGGCGTACAGAGGTGTCGTCTCGAACAGCAGCTGATTGGCTTTGACGTTCCCTGGAACGATTTCCTCTCCTTCCTTGATAGCCTCCTCGGTGCTCGCTTGCCTGATGCTATCTAAAGGGAGGGTCTCAAAGAGGCTCTTGAAGGCCTTCACGTCGCCTTTCTCCACCTCTTGTACGCTGGTGGCCGAGGAGTCATCAGGTGGAGATTTGGAGATGCTGCCCAAAGGACAGGTCTCGAAGACGTGCTTTGTTTGCCTCACCGCTCCTTTCTCCTCCTCTGAAAGCTCTACTTTCTTCAAATGACCCACTTCGAAGTCATCCTTCAGCGTCTCCATTGGCTGGGTTTCGAACAGCCAAAGGGTTGACTTCACGTCGCCTTTGATAACTTCTTCCTTGGCTGGGATGCTGTCTGAGGCTTCTCCTTTCAGGGCGTCGAGAGGCTGTGTCTCAAAAAGGAGACACTGTTTACTAACATCGGTCCCCTGGATAAGGTCTGGAGAAGCCTTGAAGTCTGCTTCTTCCACTGTAAATTCCCTTATGGCATCCAGGGGCTGTGTCTCGAACATCCATTTTGCTCCGCTGACGTTCCCCGGGGCCACCTCCTCCAGCGATATCCCTCGGATGACTTGCACTTTGGAGGTGTCCTTGTTGATTGTGTCCAGAGGCTGGGTCTCAAAGAGCCAGCGGGCCGTCTTCACGGCATTGCTCTGTATTTCCTCTCTGCAGACAGATTTGATCTCGTGCATGTTCCCTGTTTTGTCCCTGATGGCGCAGAGGGGCTCGGTTTGGAAGAGCTTGACGGTTTTCTGGACGTCGCCTTTGAGCTCTTGAATCTCCGACTTCAGCTGCAAGATGTTCTGCTCCTCCACCGAACTGCAGCGGCCCAAGGCGTCTAAGGAATGGGTTTCAAAGAGCCGGGCAGCCCCCTTCACATCCCCTCTCTGCACGGGCTCTTTGAGGACTGCCTCTTGCAAGTCGGTCTCATCCAAATACATTTTGTTCAAGGAGTCTAGCGGCTGGGTTTCAAACAACCACCGAGCTGTGTGTACATCCCCTTTGGCTTGTTCCTTCTCAGATGCCTGGGCCGAAGGGACCAGGTTGTCTCCGTTGAACGGCTGGCTTTCAAACCTCATGGACCTGTTCTTCACGTCTCCGCTCGGGATGCCTTCCTCCTCGGTCAGCTTCTTGGCGGCTTGACGTTCTCCAATGGAGTCCAGCGTCCAGTTCTCAAAGATCCAGCGCATGGATTGTACCTCTCCTGGAAGCACCGCATCTAGATTCACTATGGCCTGTGCGCCAGGGTCGTCGGTACTCAGCATTTCTGCCAGGTCCTCTGACACAGCCTCTTCCAGGTTTTTCCTCAGCTCTGGGTGCATATGGCGGTAAAGTCTCTTCAGCTCATTCACCTGGCGCTGCTGGTAGAACCTGGAGAAGGACTCCTTGGGAGGAGGTGGAGGCAGAGGATTAGTATCCTGAGTCACGGGAGCGGAAGCTGCGGCTGAGGCAGAATCCTGGGGTGGAGGAGGTGGGAGCAAATCCTCATCCGACTTGATGTTTGCCTTGGAAGACTTTTCATTCTGAGCTTCTGCCATCCTTAAGGAAACAATTTTATTTTTTTTAAAGTCAGCACAATCCCTTCGTCAGTACACCAGTTTGTTAGTGAGAAAGGTCAAATCCATGCAGCAGCTTGGGTTAATATGCCTAGCTGCGTGTTCATTCCGTACCTGCAAAGCACAACAAGCGCCACACCACTGCAAACTCGCACAACCACCACAACTGGTTTCCGGTTAGCGGTGCTAAAGACACCCGTAACCTCATTGAGAAGCTACAACACAAACTCTTCCCAGGTGCTTGTTTCTTCAGTCTTTAAGTCCTATGTTTCTATTTAGCTAGAAGAGGGGTTGCCAACCTTTTCAAGCCTGTGGGTGAATTTGGATTTTTGAGTGAGTGCAGGTGTCATGACCTCTGGTCACTTCTCTCCCCCCTTTCCAAGATCAGCTCCTCTGTGTTAAGTATAATTGTTTAATTCACACTGATATGGGAATGCCTGTGTATTGCTGAAAGGTTTAACATTGGAAAATTCCACTGCAGGATTCTAAGTGACTCTGAGCTTTAACTGAGTTGACAATTAACTATTGATGTTTTCTGCTAGCTAACACGTGAGTGTTTAACCATAGATCACATGAGAGGCATTGAACTGCAAATTCGCCATCTTGGAAGGGTGGTGGCTGGAGCTTTTTGTTCCTAGGCTCTGTGAGGATGTAAATGAAGCTCTCCAGGAGCACACAGCCTCAGGCAGGAATGCAGGATGTGGGAAGAGACAGACCTCTGCTGGAATTATTTCATATTTTATAAGATGCTAAGCCTATGCTTTGGACTGAAATATGTCTTACGGAACTGTTTGGATGTATCATCTGATGTTTTTGTTATGCTTTGAATAAAGTTCTGCAAGTAAAGTTTTTAATTAAACTTATGGGCCTTGGTAATGTTCTATTTCCAAAATGAGTCTGTTTTTATGCACCCAACCGCTTGAAGCTAAGCAATATTAATATCTGCAATACCCTGCCAAAGAGGCAGAAAGAGAGAAAGGGATGTGTATGTGCTTTCCTTTTCCAAGAGATCTGAGTAAAGGCTGAATCTTGTAGATGAATCTGAGCCTTGGAAAGTGCATAGAGTTCAAAGAGGAAGTGGGAAGGAGTGTCAATCTTCCAAGTTCCTTCATCAACTCTATGTACTTTTTGCGACAGGAAAAGAGAACCTCAACACCTCATGACTGAGGGCGAAATGAGTGGTGGTTCAGAGGCTTCATGGGTAGCAAAGGAAGACCTTGAGGGTACCATTGCACCCGAGAGCACCACATGGTTAGAGAATAACACGTTTTCCAAGTCTTGAATTCGGTTTGCCCCATTTTCACATACATTTGTGAATTTTTGCACCAGTATGCTACAGTTTGGTACTAGGACCTCGGAGACCAGGGTTCAAATCCTAACATGGCCATGAAGTCACTGCCTCTCACTACCTCACAGGGTTGTTGTTGTGATTAAAAGAGGAGAGGGAGGACCACGTACCCCACCTTGAGCTCCTTGGAGGAAAAGGAAGCATAGCAATGCGATAAGTAAATAATGTTTGCATGAGAATTCCCATGCACGTTGATCCTAATAGACACTTTTTCTTGGCACACAGTTAATTAAATTTGGCAACCAATTCCCCTCAATTCAATGCACTTTTGTGCATTTAAAAAAAATGCATTCTTTTAATGCATGAAATTTTTGCTAATATACATGTTTCGTATGCATTCATCAGTCGGGGAACCGCATTGCAAAATTCAGAGGAGTTCCCTCCTGAAGAAGAGCTGAATTTCAATATGGAAAGTGTGGCTTTTGGTATATTGCCCCTTCCGTGTTTGAACCTGATGCACAGAGGGTACCATTGAGAGGAATCCGAGAATGCAATGGGTAGCTCAGAATTTAAACAGGTGAGTCCCACCCGCTTTTTGTACAGGATGAGTCCCTCAATTGGATGCACAAGCATTTCCAGTAAACAAAAGTCTGGACAGCGTATTAGTAAACAACAGCAACGCAACAACAACAGAAATCAGTACACTGCAAACCAAACTGCAAATCACTCCAGTTTCAATCGCCGTTTAGTTAGTGCTTTCCGCCAATTCCACATTAAAGTAAAGGTAAAGGTACCCCTGCCCGTACGGGCCAGTCTTGCCAGACTCTGGGGTTGTGCGCCCATCTCACTCAAGACGCCAGGGGCCAGCGCTGTCCGGAGACACTTCCGGGTCACGTGGCCAGCGTGACATCGCTGCTCTGGCCAGAGCCAGAGCCAGAGCCGCACACGGAAACGCCGTTTACCTTCCCGCTAGTAAGCGGTCCCTATTTATCTACTTGCACCCAGGGGTGCTTTCGAACTGCTAGGTTGGCAGGCGCTGGGACCGAACGACGGGAGCGCACCCCGCCGCAGGGATTCGAACCGCCGACCTTTCGATCGGCAAGCCCTAGGTGCTGAGGCTTTAACCCACAGCGCCACCTGCGTCCCAGGTAATTCCACATTAGTGAGGTTTAAAACACGAGGTGATGTTGAAGCTCAGCGGGAGACGCAAAGCCTGCATTCATTGTTAGCATAAACCGCACAACCGCCTACAGATACTGGATTAGGCAACCACACCTATGTTTGTAGCATTTCCTACCTTATTTGCTTTCTGGTTATGCAGAGAATTAGAAAGGGATCTTGTGTATGAAATTCTGAACGAAACACAGAAAGTAGATTTATACTTATATATATATATATGCACACATACACACACATCACTAAATAAATAATGGTAAGCTACAAATATGGAAATACCAAATTCAATGTCAGTGTATAGGCGCATTTCTCTAAAGCTATTTTATCTTAATATTCTGATCTTTCAGTTTCACCATAGTGGAGGCGTATTTGTCCTGCTCTACATGAATAGACTGGTTTGACGAGCCAGGGGTGGACCTTGGTAATCCGGCACCCTGTGCAGGGCCAAAATTTGACACATGACCCCCCAGCCCAAAGCGACCTGCCCAAAGCTGGGTAAGGGAGGAGCAGGCTTTGGGAAGGAGGAATGTGGCTCTGGCAAGGTCCTAGAGCCCTCCTTCCTCCTTCCCAAAGCTGGGCAAGAGCTAACTAGGCTTTGGGAAGGAGACGAGAAGACGCCCCCTAGGGCCCTGCAAAAGAACTGATCAAAGCCCCAAAGCCACCTCTGCCATTGGCCATGGAATTCTGGGAGTGGTAGTTCAATGTGGCAGCAGCATAGGATGGGATGGGGAGACTGGGGTTCCCAAAAGAGAATCCTCTGCACTCTCACCAACTGTTATCCCCCAAGTTCTTTGGCAGGGTTGGCACATGAAAAAGAGAGCAGGGGTCCTGCACTTTTCACAGCCTGTGTAGAAGAGGGAATTCCAGCTGTTAAAATTCAGACAGTATGCAGTGCTGGACACGCACTTGGATGGCTTTAACACGAATTAGAGGGTAAGGCAACCAATCTCTAGTAGCCACAATGGTTATACAACTGCTTCCAGTGTCAGGGAAGGTTCGCCTCTGGGTACCAGTTGCTCGGAATCACAGGTGGTCAGAATACTGATGTGCTCAGGCCTTCCTGGAGGGTTTCCCTAAAAGACCTGCATTGGCTCCCAATACGTTTCCGAGCACAATTCAAAGTGTTGGTGCTGACCTTCAAAGCCCTAAACGGCCTCTGTCCACCTCCATCATTCATCCCAAACACTAAGGTCCAGCACCAAGGCCCTTCTGGCAGTTCCCTCATTGCATTCCCTCCCATTAGATGTCAAGGAAATAAACAACTATCTGACTTTTAGAAGACATCTGAAGGCAATTCTGTTTAGGGAAGTTTTTAATGTTTGAGATTTTATCATGTTTTTAGCCACCCAGAGTTATACCCAGATGGGCGGGGTATAACTACTACTACTACTACTACTACTACTACTACTTATTATTATTATTATTATTATTATTATTATTATCATCCCTGTGGAACACCTGGTTGGACCCTGTGAGAAAATGATGCTAGGTGGCCATTTGGCCTCGTCTAGCAACCAGGCTCTTTCATAAAATCATCAAATTGTAGAGTGGTCATCTAGTGCAATGCGTGAATCTCAATACGCGGTCCCCCATCCAATTTGAAGCCACACTGAACCCTGCTTAGCTTTTTCAAATGTGCTAGTGGTTTTATTGCTGCGCCCCTAGAAGGGTCCTCTTCTATACAACTGTTAAATGTGCAGGAGCCCTGATCCGTTTTGCATCAAGAGCGCTCTGTATTCATGTTGGGCTAGCTGCTCAGTTTCAGTTTCTGTCCCCTCATTTTTCCAGCAGTAAGTTCAGTTCTCAACATGCCTGCATCAGTAGGCATTTTTTTAAAAAAGTCATTAAAAAATCACCAGCGTTTTAGTGCAAATTTCTCCTAATATATACAATTTTTGTATTATAGGCTTGAAAGCAAATTTTCCTTAATAAAATCCATTTTTGCTTGTTTGTTTTTTTGTTTTCACTAACATATCCATTTCTACAGAGCCCCCCCCCCAATATATTTATTTTGCACACATGATTTGGTTGGAGACCTGCATTGCAAAATTAGAAGAACAAATTTTGAAGGAGAACTGTGCTTCGGTCAACATATTGTGTCGGAAATTCAAATTAGGATGGTTATTGCTGAAATGTGAACCAGGTTGGATTTCTCCACCATTCCTAATTCATATCAGTTATCACAGAATTGTAGAATTGTAGGGCTGAGGGTCATCTAGTCCAACCCCCTGAAATGCAGGAATATTCAATCCCATACAGGGATTGAACCTGCAACCTAAGCTGTTGCATGACTATGCCCTGAAACAAGCTGATGCCAATCTGAACACAGTGTCTGCAATTATTTGAACTTTTAAAATTGCCCGACAGCCATTTCAGATCTATGCATTGTATATTAGCTACTTGGACAGAGGGAGATGACCACAAAAACACACTCCCATAATAGCATTGACCCTCCCACCCTGTGCCCCAATTCTCCTCTACTCCAGTATGACCATTTGCTGGAGGAAGGCATGGCTCAAATACTTCTTTTAGCTCAGAAAAATGGGAGGAATGTCAAGGCTGAGAAACTTACGGGTTCTGTCAGACCACCAGGGAGATCTGCAGCGGCAGCTGCTGCCTGAGACAGATAGAGAACGGACCGCTCCTTCACAGAGGGGAACGAGGCCGTCCTGTGTCCTTGGCGAAGTATGTGGCTTTTGTGGCCCGAGCTGTTTAAAACTCCCAGGGTCTTCTCATCTGCAACAGGGACAAAGATAGATACGCTAAGATGTGTGCCAGATTTCCAGCACCAGTAGAAATACTACTTCACAGAATCACAGAACTGTAGCATCGGATGGGACCCCGAAGGTCATCTAGTCCAACCCCCTGAAATGCAGGAATCTTTTGCCCAACGAGGGGCTCGAACCCGCGACGCTGAGATTAAGAGTCTTGTGTTTTACCAGCTAAGCTATCCCAGCATTTGACCATTTGTGGAGTGAAGTCTCACCCTCCTGCTAGGAAGCTTACTGCTTCAGGGTCCAGATAATGTGTGATCCTGGGTAGCAACCGATGGCCACACCACTAAATCTGGCCTAAAGGTAAAGGTAAAGGTAAAGGGACCCCTGACCATTAGGCCCAATCGTGGCCAACTCTGGGGTTGCTGTGCTCATCTTGCTTTATCGGCCGAGGGAGCCGGTGTACAGCTTCTGGGTCATGTGGCCAGCATGACTAAGCTGCTTCTGGCGAACCAGAGCAGCGCACGGAAACGCAGTTTACTTTCCCGCCTATTTATCTACTTGCACTTTGACGTGTTTTCGAACTGCTAGGTTGGCAGGAGCAGGAACCGAGCAACGGGAGCTCACCCCATTGCAGGGATTTGAACCGCTGACCTTCTGATCGGCAAGTCCTAGGCTCTGTGGTTTAACCCACAGCGCCACCCGCGTCCAAACAGTGCCACCCACGTCCTCGTCTAGCCTACACGGTACTAAAAACAAGCCCTGCGGTTGTTAACCCCGGAAGCAAAGGAACAGTGAGGGTGAGCCCTTGCTAAGAAGTCTTGTTGAACTCAACAGGGCTTATTTTTTTTATTAGACAGATATAAGATTTCACTGTTGATCTCCTATTCTGGACCCCTCACAGCCCCATTGCTTCCTGCTCAGCTAAACTCCGCTCTGCCTAAATTCAAACTTGCTTCAAGCAGTCTCTCTGACCATCTCCCCAACTCTGATGGATATGGCATTCCAAAGACGGGAGAGAGGCTTCCAGCAATTAGGAACTGCTAAACCCAGTCCCAAATCCCCAATGAAAACAGGAAGGAAGAAAAAAAGCACTGTGATACCTTTCACAAATAATCACAACGCTATTATTTGTTGCAGATCTGCGACAGTGAGACTAAAGGGCAGATTTCTTCTCAAAACACCTTTTCCAAGATGAACTTTGGTACTCATAAAATCTCAGGTATGTTGCCTGGTATTATCATTGTCACTTTTTTTTAAAAAAGGCTTCATAGGATCTGTTTTAGAGCAAGTCACTTAAACCCCATTTTTATGAGTGCAACTGTGCGCCATTTTGATGCTTCTAGCTCCGTGTCCTCTGGGGTTGCCAAACTGAGATGCATTTTAAAGGCGAAAGGTTTTCTGTGTAAGTTAATCTACTGCACCGCTCAATTCCCCTTGCCTTTATTGTGCTTGATGCTTCTCAGCCCACTGTTGGCTTATCAGCTCTTATAAAGCAACATTTCCGAGAAAAGGAGTTACAGACAGCAGCCTGAGTCACGTGCCTTGGTGACATTCGCCCCACACATTTAAAGCACATTTAATGCACGTGGCTCCCCCCCCCCCGCAAGAATCCTGGGAACTGTGGTTTGTTAAAGGCGCTGGGATTGCAGCTCTGTGCAGGGTAGATGGCAAAACACACAACACAAAAGGAAAAGAGGAGGCGGAGGGAAGAGGAAGAGAAGCAAACTCAAGCTCCAAATTCAATAAAAGTGGATATTTGGATAGGGCAGACTATACACATGCAGGACTGGTCAGGAATGGTGTATTCTTCACCACTTTTAACATACTTGGAAAGGGGGGGCCCAGCACATGCCCAGTGCCCATTTTTGTGTGTTTTGAAGAGAAGTTGTGAAGAATACACCTGTGGGCCCTCTTGCACCAGGAACATAGGGATCTGCCTTAAACTGAGTCAGATCATTGGTCCATCTGACTTAGTATTGTCTGCACTGACTGGCAGTGGCTATCCAGGGTTTTAGGCAGGATTTCTCCCAGCCCTATCTCACCCTGGGCCAGCAGGGGGATACTGTAGATAGTTTTCACTCAGGTCCACATATGCAAATAAGGGATTGAAAGTGACGTTCAGTTATTGGATAGTTACACAAAGTGGTTACAGTTGCGTTGTAGTGGAGCTCTATCTATATAAGCAGGCTGGCTGAACCCTTCAGTTCAGTTCTGTCCTGGCCTGTGAATAAACAAGAGCTGTTTGAAGAATCACTGTGTCGTCTGATGTGTTCACCCACAACTTAACACTGGGCTTTGAACCTGCGGCTATCTTCATGCAAGGTGCCCTTCCCCCAGATTACAGCGTCGGGTGAGAGGCTGCTCCAGAGACCAATTTATGACAGGCCTTGACATTTAAACATCTCAAACAGCTGAAAATGCCATGCTGAACCATGGGGATGCCTTGCACTTATTATTCCAGTGCGTGACACATCTATCATGCACACAACTGATGCAACGGGCCGGCCAGGCATGGCGGCCCCAGCCAGTCTAGGCATTTGACTCTCGCTGTGCAGATGCCCACAATACAGAGTTCGCATCTTTTACTGAGAAACATGCTTCTTTGAGGGGGTCTATTTTTATAACCTCCACTTCATATCCCAAGGCCACGCTTATGTAGGACGGATCAGTCTATTTCTGCCCTGCATCAGATTCACATATGTTCATTCGCAAGCACCTTCTCATCCCCTCATCCGTCTTTTAAAAACCATCTTGAAAATTGGCATTAGTTTTGGATGTATCCTTTCAAACTGCATTTTATCTCTTCCCCATGCTAAAGATTCCCAACTGCTTCAGTCTCCCCTCTTCGTCTTTCCCACCCTCCTCTGACCTTAATCTCAGGGCACGGGTTCAATGCCCTATGTTGGCTGAAAGATTCCTACACTGCAGGGGGCTGGACTAGATGATCCTTGCGGTCCCTTCCAGCTCTTCAGGTCTTTGATTCAAGGATATCCTTTCTAAACCGCAGTGCCCAGAAGTATGTACAGCATCCCCGCCAAAGTCTGTGTTAGGTCGTGGGTGAAGATATCAGGCGACACAGCAATTCTTCAAACAGCTCTTGTTTATTCACAGGCCATAACAGAACTGAACTGAAGGGTTCAGCCAGCCTGCTTGTGTTCAGCCTACAACACAACTGTAACACTTTCTGTAACTATCCAATCACTGAACGTCATTTTCAATCCCTTATTTGCATATGTGGACCTGAGTGAAAACTATCTACAGTATCCCCTTGCTGGCCCAGGGTGAGAACTTCAGTACATAACAGTCCGACCAAAGCAGAAAGCAACAATACCATAGGATGCTATGCTTCTGTTGAGGCAGCCTAGAATTGCATTCAGCATTTTTGCTGCTGCATCACACTGCAGACTCGTGTTTATCATGTGGTCTGTCCTTAAACTTCAGTGTCCAGGTGTGGACACATTATTAGTAGCAAGCAACCAATTTCTGCTGTGGCTTGGCAACTTAATTAATGCTCTTCTGCGATATGTGGCATCCAAATTAGTAGTCAATCCAGACTCAGAATCAAACATTGTTCCAGATGTTCTGGGTGCGTCCCTGAAATTCCCCCAGCCCTGAGTTCCAAGTGGAGAAATGTGTTTCTTGGGAGGGATAATGGGAAGTTGTAGCAGAATCAAGCTCTGTCCCAGACAAAGCAAGGTCCCCATACCCACCAACATGCAGAGTCCCTAAACGGCGACGTGGAACTTCCTGTCTGTGCTCCCTGCAAGTCATGTGACCTGTATGAGATCACACATGGCCCAAAAGACACACATGGGGGGGGGGCGTGCTCTCATCAAAAAGTGCACGTTTTGGAGTGCTGCACAAGATTGCGGCTCCAAAATACCGTATTTTTTGCTCTATAAGACTCACTTTTTCGCTCCTAAAAAGTAAGGGGAAATGTGTGTGCGTCTTATGGAGCAAATGCAGGCTGCGCAGCTATCCCAGAAGCCAGAACAGCAAGAGGGATTTCTGCTTTCACTGTGCAGCGATCCCTCTTGCTGTTCTGGCTTCTGAGATTTAGAATATTTTTTTTCTTGTTTTCCTCCTCCCAAAACTAGGTGTGTCTTGTGGTCTGGTGCGTCTTATAGAGCGAAAAATACGGTACGTGCTTTTTCAAGGTGAGATCTCAGTGCAAAACCATGCGAGATCACAGTGACCAGTGCTCTTGCAGGAAAAAGCAGGGTGTTCTGTTTTTTTCCAGGACGCTTGTGAGGTGTGGGTCTACTGAAGTGTAAAACCAAGCAGGTGAGAGCAAACTTTTCGGGTATGCCTGCAACTTGAGAGCAGTGATTGTGAGAGCAGATTGTCAGCAGCGAGAACCGAGAGTTATGACCATAGAACAGAGTCAGGAAGAGTGAGGTGGATGAAATGCAACAGAAGGTAGTTTAGAAAGCGTTCAGGAGCATAGCTGTCAACTTTTCCCTTTTCTTGTGAGGAATCCTATTCAGAATAAGGGAATTTCCCTTAAAAAAAGGGAAACGTTGACAGCTATGTTCAGGAGTCTCCAGTTCCTCTGTGAGAAAGCAAAGCAAAGCATGGTGGCCACCAGAGTGGCGGGTTCTCAGCCTGGAAATGCCAACGACGGGTTTTTTGAAAAAGAAATAATAATATTTTGATTGCATATAAGAACATAAGAGGAGCCAGCTAGATCAGACCAGATGCATGTCCTCAATACAGCGGCAGTCAGAAGGGGTGACCAGGCCTGCAAACTCCATACACTTCTGGCAGAAAATGAAAAACAGACAGGATTTCCCTTTCTCCAAAAGAGGAGCGGGGGAACTCCAACCCCGCAGACCTAATTTGACCCAGTAGTGTTTCCAATTTGGCCTGCAAGGCCATTTCTTTCAAGCCACGCCCACCCTCCCAACTCATGACATCATATATAACCCATAGGCATTGCCAGGGGGCAAGAAGGGGGTCAGCTGCCCTTCCCCCAAATCAAGTAAATAAATAAAACTACTTAACTTACTGACCAGTTGTGTCGCAGAGAACTCGGTTCTGCCCCCCCCATAAACCCTGCCCCCCCAATAAATCCTGGCTATGCCCATAATATGACTTGGCGATAATCATGCAAGGGGCTGCCTGGTGTTTTGTAAATAGCAGCCATATGGGAGGGGCACTGATCCAAACTGGGATCATAGTTGGGGAGGGCTTTAAACCTTTGCTTCCACCTCTGTTCCAATCTCTCTCTCTCTCTCTCTCTCTCTCTCTCTCTCTCTCTCTCTCTCACACACACACACACACACACACACACACACGCACTGTAACTGCTATTGCATCTGGAGGAAAGCTTATCACTGGTGCCAAAAAACATAGTTAATGTCTAAATGTTAAGATGTACACTATGAGCACAGCCTCACACCCAACAGTTGAAAGCTGGCAACCTCTCTGTGGGTGAGATCGGCTACTTTGGCCAGGTTGCCTTTTCCCTTCCTTGCTACAAATAGCTCAAACTCTTGAGTAGTCAACCTGTGGCATCCATCAATCTCTGCCGAACTGGCTGCCTTCCAGATGTTGTGGACTACAACTCCCATCAGCAGCAGGTAGTCCAAAAGATCTGGAGGCCATGAGGTCGGCAGAGGCTGTTTTACACTTGACTCGTTTTTTCTCTCCACTGTAGCCGTCATTACTAAAAATGCTCATGCAATACCCAGATTGCTCCAAGATCCAGAATATATAGTCAAATAGACAACTCCTTCTCCTCTCCCCCTTCCTGCCCTGCCCTGTTTTGCTGCTGCGTTAAAACCATGGCGTGCATGTTGTCCAGCGTGCCACCCACCTGTTAGCATCGATGGCTTCCTTCTCCAGACCGGCTGAGTGCCACCATCCACCCCTGGCTTGCCGACGGACGCAACCGCCTATTAAAAAAAAGGCAAAGCTGCAAGCTCAGCGCCCAGCCTCTCTGCCGGAGGTGGCCAAGAGCGTGTTGTCAGCTTTGCTGCTGAACCCATCTGCCCCGGACAAAGAGGCCTGCTAAGCGAAAAAACCCTATTGTGTGTCGCGGCATAAGCCCTGCTGTGGCTGCCCCAAATGCCAGCAGGATTTCTCTCTCTGCAGGAGCAGAGAGGCACAGCACCCAGTCTAGCCTGGTGTGAGCTGTGTTGCACCGCAGCCTGCCTTTCTTCCTTGGGAGAACAGTGATCCATGCACTGATCGCACCAAGCCTTGATTATTTTTATCAGCATTGCTGCCTTAACAGCATGCCACCCCACAACAAGGAGTTTCCCTACCCTTGCCGAACTCCTTTTAGCTTCCCTCGAAATTTCTCAGATGTTTCGCCTAATGAGGAACTTGCAAACCCAGGGCCTGAACTTAACAGTGGGCAAGATATAGCGATGCCCGATGGGTGTACAAAAAAACACCACCACCCTGGCAAACATCACTGGATTTATAGATGTTTCCTTGAAAAGCATCTTGCATAAGAATTCACCAGATCATTTTGGGTTAAGCCTGGCGCCTGTTCCCCAGACCACCTATTGGCTGAGAGTTCTTCCTAATTTGCTTGCACAAAACTCCTGCGGAGTTTAGATTCCGTTGGGTCTTTATTCAGCATTCGTCCTGGTTGGGTTGCAGGTTTTTTAGACAACTTCCCATTCATCTTTCAGACGTCCCACAAATTTCAATACCTTTCCCTGTCACTTTCCTAACTGCAACTATTTGGTTTCTCTTTTCAAGTGGGTGACAGGACACATCAATAACACCAACCTAAATTTTATCCCAGTATCTGCAAAAATGCTGACAAGTCTAGAGGTGCCCCATGTGGCTGAATGATTATGTGAAAGAGGAGAGAGATGTTTGCTGAAAAGCCCTGGAGCAAAAGCCTGGTTTTCTCCTAACGGAGGAGTGTGAAAAGGATTTCTAGAATGGGTACATTGCATTCTGCCCTGCAGCAGGAGTCTGGCATACTTCAGTTTTGGGGTTACATTGGGATTCCCAGCTTTCACACCCCATCTCTTTGGATCACGCCACTAAGTACTTGCCCCTTCCGGCTTCCTTTCCCCCTTTGCTGCCTGCTGGCCATTTCCAGTCCTCCAAAGTCATGGAACCATAGAATTGTCGAGTTGGGAGGGATCTCAAGGGTCATTTAAGAATTCTACTTCTTCAATTTGCAAATACTTTGCCGCTTGCTGGTTGCCTCACCTTGTGCTGGTGGCCTCTACATCCCCCAGCATCCTAGGTTTACTTCTGAGTAGAAGAGAGCCATGCCCCCTTACAGCCACATGACTCACTCCACTGCTTCAGCCTGTCTGTCTGTCTGTCTGTCTGTCTGTCTCCAGCCTAAGGCTAAGCCTTCCTGCCCCCCACTCCCTGCTTTCCATCCTGCACAGTACTGGAATTACTGGGAGTGAGGCAAAGCAGGTACTAGGGGAAAACCAGACTTTTTTCTTTTTTTCTTGTGGGTCACTTTGCCCCCATCTCCAATGAAAAGGGCCTGTACAGACCAACAACCCTGATAAGAGTCAATTTTAAGACTAGTTTCTCTTGCCATTGCTAGATTTAGGATGGTATGGGCAGCTTCCCCACGCCGGGTACTGAGCCAAGGGGGTGCAAATTTAGAAGCCCCATAATTGAGAAGATCAATTTTGGGGTGCAAAATTATGGCCTTGCACAGGGCACCATATTACGAAAGATTACCAAAGTCCGCCCCTGCTATTGCATTCAAACCCACCATGCAGTCATGCCATAGTAGAAATGTTCGCCTGGAATATACCCCAAGCCCTCATTGATGTGATTTGAGATTTCTTCACTGAACGTCATGGAATCTTAGGAATCCTAAACCATCCTTGCAAGGGAAAAGCCAAGGCGAGGAAGCAAGGAGAAGCCGGATACTGAGGTCCAGCTCCGAGGGGCTTCTCGCTGCGAGAAGTGAGGTTACACGGAACCAGGCAGAGGGCCTTCTTGGTAGTGGCGCCCAGTGGCGTAGCGTGGGGGGTGTAGGGGGGGCCGGCCTCACCGGGCGCAACATCTGGGGGCACGTGCTCGCACTCGCAGCTCTCTGCCCCTACCTGGCTCACTCACTCTCTCTCACTGCAGTGCTGGCTGTGCGAATCCGATCCGAGCCTCCACAAACTGTGGAGGGGGTGGGTGCCAGGCGTGCGGTGCGGAGAGAGAGTGAGGGACTATCTGGGGGAGGGACAGTGCAGCGGCCGCCCAGCACAGCGCTGAGCGCGGGAGAGAACCACACCCGACCAGCCCAGGCAGCAGCAAGAAGAAGCTGGCAGCGGCGGCAGGTTAGGGGTTAGGGGCCAAATTACTTGCCTTGCCCCGGGTTAGGGGCGCAAATTACTTGCTTTGCCCCGGGTGCTGACAACCCACGCTATGCCGCTGGTGGCGCCTGCCCTGTGGAATGCCCTCCCAGCAGATGTCAAGGCAATAAACAACTATTTTAGTTTTAAAAGACAACTTGAAGGTGGCCCTGTTTAGGGAAGTTTTTAATGTCTGACGCTGTATTGTTTTTAATACAGTGGTACCTCAGGTTACATACACTTCAGGTTACATACGCTTCAGGTTACAGACTCCACTTACCCAGAAATAGTACCTCGGGTTAAGAACTTTGCTTCAGGATGAGAACAGAAATTGTGCTCCAGCAGCGCGGCGGCAGCGGGAGGCCCCATTAGCTAAAGTGGTGCTTCAGGTTAAGAACAGTTTCAGGTTAAGTACGGACCTCTGGAACGAATTAAGTACTTAAACCCGAGGTACCACTGTATTGGAAGCCGCCCAGAGTGGCTGTGGAAACCCAGCCAGATGGGCACGGTATTAATAATAATAATAATAATAATAATAATAATAGTAATAAATTTATTTAGTGCTGAACTGGAAGAACTTTAAGCTTTGAAAGTCGGTGAGGGGGTTTAAGTAAAATGGGGAGGGGTGACATTCCCTCAAAGTTTTGATTCCTTAGGAAGCAGTGGAAGTTCCTTGTAAGTTCCTTTTTTAAGAATAATAATAATAATAAAACATTCTCACTGCCACATCAGCTTGGATAGCTCATTCGGTAGAACATGAGACTCTTATTCTCAGGGTTGTGGGTTCGAGACCCATGTTGGGGAAGTTTCCTTCAATGGCAGGAAGTTGGACCAGGTGACCCTCACGGTCCCTTGCAACCCTCTGGTTCTGTGTGGCAGCAGTGATGATCACAGAGACCTTTCTGGTTGCAAAAAGGCCCTGAGTGCCATTTTCTCCCCATCTCCATGAATTCATGACCTTTTGATGGAGGGTCATTCCAAGGGGATTTTTCCAGCGTGGTCCAATCGCAAAATAAAAGCAGATCTGAATTCCTCACACCCAAAAACCTATTTGGTAAGACTGAATAAATTTGGCAAAATGCTAGAACGGCCCGCCATCTTTTCCTCCCACTTGCACTCCATCTGTCTTTGCCCTGCCTGAGCTTCTGCGGAGAGGTATCTTGGCCTGGACCAAGGACGTCAAGCATCCCAGCCCTGCCTTCCAACGGCCCGCGTATCTGTGGCTGGAAGTTAAGGAATTCACTCGCGTGGCCTCTCCCCTAATCCCTCTCCCTTTTGCTCCGCTGCAAGATAATTCGGGCCTTGACAAAAGGCTTGCTAAGCGCCGGCGCCACTTGTGCCCCTGGCCTCGGGGGATTCTCATAGATGGATAAGCAGCAATAATAGCCCCAGGGGTGGGGGGTGGGAGCCAATGCATCCTTTTAACTGGAGGGTGATGGGTCCAGCTATATATGCAAGCCTGCAAGCCCCATTCAGGCAATGGGTGTACGCTTAGCCCCCTGGCACCGCCCTGCTCCGCCCCCTTTTCGTCTTTGTGCTGGCAATGCCATTGTCCTGCTGCCAGGACCCTGATCCTGTCTGCATTCCTGATGGAGCAACGCCATCCCAGCTCTCTCTCTCTCTCTCTCTCTCTCTCTCTCTCTCTCTCTCTCTCTCTCTCTCTGCAAGGCCTTTTCTGGTCCAGGCAAGCAATGAAGTCTGAAGGCGGATGCAAATGGAAGGGGCAGCTTCAAAGATCTAGCACAGCCGCTGGAAATCACTCCCCACCCTCACCTCAACCACATGGTCTTTGAAATAGTAGAATCACCGAATTGTAGAGTTGGAAGGGACCCCGAAGGTCCTATAGTCTAACCCCCTGCAATGCAGGAATCTCAGCTAGATCATACGTGACAGGTGGCCGTTCAACATCTGCTCAAAAACCTCCAAGGAAGGAGAGTCTACAACAGGCACAGGCAAACTCGGCCCTCCAGATGTTTTGGGACTACAGCTCCCATCATCCCTAGCTAACAGGAGGACCAGTGGTCAGGGATGATGGGAGTTGTAGTCCCAAAACATCTGGAGGGCTGAGTTTGCCTATGCCTGGTCTACAACCTCCCGAGGGAGACGGTTCTGCTGACAAACAGCTCTTACTGTCACAAAGTTCTTCCTGATGTTTAGTTGGAATCTTGTTACGTGAAGCCATGGGTTCGAGTCCTACCCTCTGGGCTTGCACCATAATTCCATGACACCCATTTAGGCTACAATCTTATCCCTCACCGAGCTCTGTGGGACTTACTTTTGAGCAGGCAAATGCGATTGTCCACTGAATAGCTGATGGTGCAGAATTAACACGTTCCTTCTGCTGAACCCTCGGAAGGGGCAGTCTCTCTCCCCCCCCCCACCCCCTTTTCGCACACATTCCTTGCAAATGGCCCCTTGTTTGAGACAAAAGTCATTGTGCTTGTTACATTTGGCCTGAGAGAAAAACCAGGATTGGGGGGTGGAGGGGGGTGGGCAGGCAGGGGAGATAATCATGTTTGAAAGAATGCAGAGCTGCTATTCCTGGTTCAAAAATGCAAAGGCGAGTAACAACTGCTGGTGGCATTTTGGGATGTGGGGGCGAGAGGAGGTTTGCCTTTGAGCGGGCAGCTGGTGAGAGAAGCCCAGTTTCATTCCCGTGCAAAAGGCCAGGGGGTTGCAGGAGGGATCCTTTGGAATGTTAAAGAGCTTTCAGAAATACAATGCGTGAGCCGGTGGTATTGTTTGGAATTATCGTCGCATTGCTGGCGATGAACGGAGCGTAGTTGTCCAGACAGGCAGAGGGTGGTATTTTAAGGCTGCGCATTTTTTAAAATAAAAATGAATGGAAAATGAAATGTAATGCACCCAGATTTGTTTTACAGATGCTGAAATGAATTGGTAGCTGCAGGGGGCAAGGAGGAATCAAAACAAACGGTGAAAAGCAACTGCGGATCCATTTCCCTTTCGTTCTTCACCTTTGTTTTATGCAGGCTGCACCATGCATTTGAAGAGCTATCCTATTGCTTTAAACAGCCATGGGTTCCCCCAAAGAATTTTGGGAGTTGTAGTTTGCCAAGGGTGCTGAGAGTTCTTAAAGGTAAAGGTAAAGGGAACCCTGACCATTAAGTCCAGTCATGACCGACTCTGGGGTTGCGGCGCTCATCTCGCTTTTTTGGCCAAGGGAGCCGGCGTACAGCTTCCAGGTCAGGCCAGCATGACTAAGCCGCTTCTGGCGAACCAGAGCAGCGCATGGAAATGCTGTTTACCTTCCCTCTGGAGTGGTACCTATTTATCTACTTGCACTTTGACATGCTTTTGAACTGCTAGGTGGGCAGGAGCAGGGACCAAGCAATGGGAGCTCACCCCGTCGCGGGGATTCGAACCACCGACTTTCTGATCAGCAAGTCCTAGGCTCTGTCGTTTAACCCACAGCGCCACCTGCGTCCCTCTTTGAGAGTTCTTACGAAGCCCCTATTCCCCTCACAGAACTGAAATTATCATTGTGGTTTAACACTCAGTCCATACCCTCCAACATTCCTCCCATGAATATAGAGACATCCCCACCAACATTTATCTGATGAAAATAGGGACGTCTTAAGGAAAAGCGGGACATGGCGGGATCAAATCAGAAACCAGGACGGCTTCTGTAAATCTGAGACAGTCCCTGGAACATAGGGCCACTTGGAGGGTGTGTCAGTCTCTCTTCTAAGGGAGCTCTGGGAATTGCAATTATATGAGGGGAATAGGAGGTCCATTCCATAATAAGCACCCCCATGTTGCTGGGCACCAACTCTTTCATCTTGCTATGTAATATATTTCTGAAGACAGCAATGAAAACACTGTGCAATGCCTCATGAGTAGAAAGTCTCTCCACACCTTACTCTCTTGTCTGTGGATAGTTCAGTTTGGCCCAGGTTAGGTTCTAATTTCACCCATGAAGCCGTTTCCCCCAAAACTTGACTGCAAGGCCAATCCCTGCAACATGCAGGCTTGAAGCGCCTTCAAGGTGCTGCTTTGAAGATGGCTGGACCATGGCACTTCAAAGCACCCTACAGGGCCTTTCCAAGCCCTGGGTGGTGCTTTGAAGTCATGATGATCAGCACCCGAAGTCACCCAACCGCCAGATCAGGTTTCACTCATTTGATGTAAAACCATCCACTCTCTAAAGGTAAAGGGACCCCTGACTGTTAGGTCCAGTCATGGCTGACTCTGGGGTTGTGTCGCTCAATTTGCTTTACTGGCCAAGGGAGCTGGCGTACAGCTTCCGGGTCATGTGGCCAGCATGACTCAGCCGCTTCTGGTGAATCAGAGCAGCGCACAGAAACGCTGTTTACTTTCCCGCTAGAGTGGTACCTATTTATCTACTTGCACTTTGACGTGCTTTTGAACTGCTAGGTTGGCAGGAGCTGGGACCGAGCAACGGGAGCTCACCCTGTCGCCGGGATTCGAACCGCCGACCTTCCGATCGTCAAGCCCTAGGCTCTGTGGTTTAACCCACAGCACCACCTGTGTCCCTTATCCACTCTCTAGACTAGACCAAATATTTGCAGTGAATCTCTATGTGTAGCTGTTTCATCTGGGGCTGATGGGAGTTATAGTCTCTGGAGAATCTCTGGTTGGGGAAGAGTGGTCTAAGGCAGGGTTCCTCAAACCTGGGTCTCCAGCTGTTTTTGGACTACAGGTCCCATCATCCCTGACCACTGGTCGTGCTAGCTAGGGATGATGGGAGTTGTAGTCCAACAACAGCTGGAGACCCAGGTTTGGGGAATCCTGGTCTAGGGTATACAGAGCTGCCCTTTGGATTCTTTAGCTGATTGTAGGGGGTTGGACTAAATGATCCTTGTGGTCCCTTTCCATTCAACAGTTCTTCGGTCTGATCACTCCATCACACAAGAGGTTTCGACTAGGCGCCTTCCAAGATCCCCCATTCCCACTCTAAAATTCCACGCCACCATTACTCAGGTAATTAAAGCACAACAACGACAATTAAAATAACACTCTAAAACCACAATATGAGATAAAACACAACAGAGGCAGGCGGGAACGGTTTATGTCAGAAAGACCACCTGTAGCTTCAGGCTCTGAATGGCAGAAACCCCTCCAAGATCTCAGGAAGAGTGAAAATGTGTGTCTGGAGGGTGGGGTGGGACGTTTGTGGAAATACTCTCTTTATCCATTTTTCAGTGGATTTGCCCGAGACCTGAATCTAGGTCCACCCTTCGCATCTGGGACCAGTTATGCCCACATCAAAAGATAGACCAGCTTCCAAAAGAGTCAGGTCACAATCTGGATGTGACTGTTCACCAGGCCAAAGGAACACATGCCTGACTACAGAAAAATAACAATGACCACCATCCGGCAGAAATTTTGGCTCAACGTAGAAAAACCAGGTACTTTAACCTGGCTTCGCTCAACAAGATATTTGACAATCCCTAACTCCCACCTAAATCCACAGATTTAGGTTCCGTTAGCTTCCCCTTCCCTTTGCAATATATCAAGAAATGACTTACGGAGAGTTCCCAGCAATCTGCAACAGCAAGTCCTGGGTTGGAGTCTTGGAAAGGCTGGGCCGTTGGAATATCCTAGGGAGGAGAGACCTGCTCCACGCTCCGATCCTGGCTCTGAGTGTCTCCAGCCGGCCCCTCGCAGCTGATTATATCTTGGAATCCTGAGCTATGTTGGGAGGGTGAAAAGGCTGGTCTATTTTTAGGGGGCAGCCGCTGCTATTCCATCAGGCTGAGTCAATCACGATTTCTTGTACACCAGTATGGGAGCAGTAGAAGGAGCCTCAGCGTGTCCTACAAAATTCGCGGTGCCAAGAGGGCTGACTCATCCGTGAAGCCCCCACTGCCGCCTCCACCCTCGGTAAATCGTAATTCGGTAAGGGAAAAAGCACATCGGGGACTAAGGACGCTTTGCTGAATCATGCTCTGAGGTGTTGTGTCATGACGACGACGGCACCACGTCAAACGCACCTCGTGAGATCAGAAACTAATTTCAGACCATTAGCCCAGTCTAAAGCCCAGTTAAGCCCAAGGTCTTGGCCTGCAGTGGTTTTGTTTGTTTGTTTGTTTGTTTTTTGCCCCCGTCCAGCCCAGGCCATTGGGACGCAGGTGGTGCTGTGGGTTAAACCACAGAGCCTAGGACTTGCTGATCAGAAGGTTGGCATTTCGAATCCCCGTGATGGGGTGAGCTCCCATTGCTTGGTCCCTGCTCCTGCCCACCTAGCAGTTCAAAAGCACGTCAAAGTGCAAGTAGATAAATAGGTACCACTCCAACGGGAAGGTAAACGGTGTTTCCGTGCGCTGCTCTGGTTCACCAGTAGCGGCTTAGTCATGCTGGCCACATGACCTGGAAGCTGTATGCCTGCTCCCTCAGCCTATAGAGCGAGATGAGCGCCGCAACCCCAGAGTTGTCCGTGACTCGACCTTATGGTCAGGGGTCCCTTTACCTTTACCTTAAGCCCAGGCCATGGGAGGTCTGTGTCTCATTTTCTCCTGATAAGGATCCCTCGAACTAATATAGGCTCTAAGACAGGAATGGGCAAGGTGCCTCTGAGCACGTCACGACCGGTGATCTCGCACCCTCTGACGGGACATGGCCCAAATCTGGGACACCATCTTCTGGGACCGAAATCCTCCACAAATCGCACGACCCACAGGAGATTGCGGACCCAGAAAAAAAGCACTTGGGGGGCATGGTGAGATCGTGGACCTGAAAAAGCACTTTTTCGGGCACAGTGCCCCAAAACACATGTTTTGGAGGTGCTGCGCGAGATTGTGGATGTGAAAAGGCAAGATCTAAGCCCCAAATGAGGTAGTTGACAGGTATGTACTCTTTTCCTGGTGTGTGTGTGACATGTAATAATAATAATAATAATATCTCGCATTTTCCCCAGAGCTGATAATAATAATAATATCTCGCATTTTCACCTCCTCAAGGTGAGTCCATACAAAGACTAAAGCAACACAGATAAAATACAAATAGCTAAAAACATAGAAAAGATCACCATTAATAAGTAATTAAACTCTATCAGAAGTAAAACAATATTACACAAACAAATTGATTAAAATACAAATAATAAAAATAGCACAGCACTGCTTCAAAAACGGTCAGTTCCCAAAGGCCTTTTGGAATGAACATCATCACCTGCCAGAGGAAGAACAACAAGGAGGGAGATAATTTGGCTTCTCTAGGGAGTGAATTCCAAAGTCTGGGAGCCACCACTGAGAAGGCCCTCTCCCACTTCCCCACCAAGCATTCCTGTGAGGGTGCGGGGACAAAGAGAAAGGTCTCCCCCAAAGATCTCAGGGCCAAGACAGGTATGGGAGAATATGGTCCTTCAGATAGCCTAGGCCAGTAATGTCCAAACTTTTTTCAAAGAGGGCCAGATTTGATGAAGTGAAGGGCCGTGGGGGCCAGCCAAAGTTGTTGGGCTTTTTTGAAGTTGTTGAGGTTTTTTTTAGGATTTTACCCCAGAAAATAAACCGCCACAGCCGGATTAGGCCCCTGAAACAGACTTCGGACATGCCTGGCCCAGGCTGTTTTAATCTGATTTTATATCAACTCCTGATTTTAATTACCAACATGTTGATTTTTTAAAATATCAGTTTTTAAACTTTGTCTTTTATCTATTTGTCCTTTATGACAATTTTCATGTTTGCTTTGTTTTATGTTTTGGAAAAGCTTGGTTTTGTTAAATCAAATAAATAAATAATCCTTGGGAAAATGAGAAAACAGAAGAGGCAGCAAAAACTAGCCAGTCCGCTCATCCCTACGCATCTCCTAGCTATGTCACAAATGTGTCATTGTATCACCCGGGTTTGTGACAGCCGAGCTCTGGGTGACACTCGGCTGAGCAAACATTTCAGGAGCATTTTTGGGAAAGGAATGGCTTTTCCCAGTGTCAGATGTCATTGCTGGCAAGTGCATTTAGAGGCCTGGGGGCTGGGAAATGGAGCTTCCCCAAGAACGGAAAGGGTGACCTCATGCCGGTGGATTCCTCTCCCCTGCAGATTCATTCACCTTCACCCTGGACACTAAACAACAGCACACAGAAATGCCTCCTTCATGACAATTAGCTTATTTATGGATGCGGTGCATAAAAGGTATACTTCTGAGGCCAAAGGCATCTTCCCTTCGCCTTCCGTAACGCAGCTTAAATAAAGAGCCATGAATAAGCAGTCACCCCCCCGCCCAAGGGTGAGAGAGCCTGGGCCCGTCTCAGGTTATCAACATAAAATACAACAAAAGTCAAACTTTTGTCGTTAAAGACGGAGGATAACGAGAAACCAAAATATGGAGAAAGAAAAAAAATCGAGAAATAGGGAGACAGAAAAGATAAAGAGAAGACGGTAGATAGAGATAGATAGATGATAGATAGATGATGATAGATAGATATAGATAGATAGATAGATAGATAGATAGATAGATAGATAGATAGATGATAGATATAGATGATATAGATAGATAGATAGATAGATAGATAGATAGATAGATAGATAGATGATAGATAGATAGATATAGATAGATAGATAGATGGATAGATAGATGATAGATAGATAGATTGATGATAGATGATAGATAGATAGATAGATAGATAGATGATATAGAAATACCGTATTTTTTGCGCTATAGGACGCACTGGCCCATAGGACGCACCTCTTTTTTTGGGGGGGGGAATGAATAAAAAAAATTATTTCCCCCCCCCCCAGCCGCAGGGCTGGGGCAGAGGAAGCCTGAGCTTCCCCCGACACCAGCCCCCAGAACAGGCTGCTATCCGCAAGCCTTGCGAGCCCGGCGGCAACTCCCGCCAGGCTTGCAAGGCTTCCAGACACCTGCGCAAAACACAGGGCATCTCTGCAAGCCTTGCGCACCCGGGGGGAGTTCCCCCGGGTGCGCAAGGCTTGCGGACACCTGCCTGAAGCACGGGGCATCCTCTGGAGGGCGCCCCGAGCTCCGCGCTGCAAGGTGCTGCCCGCAAGCCTTGCGCTCCCGGGGGGAGATCCCCCGGGTGTGTGAGGCTTGCCGACACCTGCGCGAAGCACGGGGTGTCCTCTGGAGGGCGCCAGTGCTCTGGGCTGCAGGCTGCCACCCACAAGCCTTGCGCGCCCGGGGGAACTCCCCCTGGGTGCGCAAGGCTTGCGGATAGCTTCCTGCAGCCTGGAGAGCGAGAGGGGTCGGTGCGCACCACTCTGGGAGGCTCCGAACAGAATTAAAAGTGCAATAAAACATCAAACATTAAAAACTTCCCTAAACAACATAATGTTAGACTCCGGACATAATGGTCTCATGCCCCCCTCTCTCCACATAGATGCCAATGTCTATTACTTCACTATTACTTCAAAACATGAACCGCCCTGAGATATTTTGATGAAGGGTGGTATGTAAATTTAATAATAATAATAATAATTGCACTTTGCTGTGTTTGGGGGCCCTCCTTTTCACTCTGTTGCAGGACTGGCCCAAGACATTTTGGCGCCTAAGGCAAGCAACAAAATGGCGTCCCTCCCTTCCCTGCCAGGGAAGAAGGGGTGAGGGAAGATTTACATCAGGAACAAGTAGATAAATCTCTGCAGTGGGATTTGCCGTCCCTGTGGGTCTTTCTGCCTGAGACAGCCGTCTCACTTTGCCTCATGGGTGGGCCGGTCCTGCTCTGTTGCCTGGGGCCATGGACCTCTGCCCCAAAGTCCTGCCCTGATGGCATGGAAAGGAGTAGCAGAATCGTGCCCGACCTCCACACATTCCTCAGTAGCTGAGAACAGGGCAAACACACTTCCGATGAATGGATGCATTTGGGAGTTACAATTGTCTTCCACACTCATAGCCACAGAAGAGGTGGCCAAACATGGGAGGGCTATTGCCTTCACACAATATTATGGTAGTTGGAGTCCAACAATTTATGGAGGACCACAAGTTCCCCATCCCTGAATTAGGATTTCCAGGAGAAGGAAACAGCACATTCCCCACCAGGTGGCACTCTGAGCTTTCTCAATGGTGATTGCTCTAACAACATTTTAATAGAAACCCCGCCGATAAATTGGTGAGAATAGAACAGCACTTCAATCATAAAAGTCCTGTTGTCTTTTCTAGCAAGATCTGTGGTTGTTGTGCAGTGTGGGGGAACACCAAGTTTTTCCTTTCCCCCCTTCCCCCCTTGGTATTTTTAATGAGTTTATAAAATTCTTCAAGTGATGCAAAAGTAGAGAAGAGATTGAAGCAAGGGTAAGGGACGTGGGACATCACCTTGAGACATCACCTTGCCAACAAAGCAGAGACATCACCTTGCCAACAAAGGTCCGTATAGTTAAAGCCATGGTTTTCCCAGTAGTGATGTATGGAAGTGAGAGCTGGACCATAAAGAAGGCTGATCGCCAAAGAATGGATGCTTTTGAATTATGGTGCTGGAGGAGACTCTTGAGAGTCCCATGGACTGCAAGAAGATCAAACCTATCCATTCTTAAGGAAATCAGCCCTGAGTGCTCACTGGAAGGACAGATCCTGAAGCTGAGGCTCCAATACTTTGGCCACCTCATGAGAAGAGAAGACTCCCTGGAAAAGACCCTGATGTTGGGAAAGATGGAGGGCACAAGGAGAAGGGGACGACAGAGGACGAGATGATTGGATAACGTTCTCGAAGCTACAAACATGAGTCTGACCAAACTGTGGGAGGCAGTGGAAGACAGGAGTGCTCTAGTCTAAACGACTAAACAAAAACAACAACAAGGGACGTGGGTGGCTCTGTGGTCTAAACCATTGAGCCTAGAGCTTGCCGATCAGAAGGATGGTGGTTCGAACCCCGTGATGGGGTGAGCTCCCGTTGCTCGGTCCCTGCTCCTGCCAACCTAGCAGTTCGAAAGCACATCAAAGTGCAAGTAGATAAATAGGTACCACTCCAGCGGGAAGGTAAATGGCGTTTCCGTGCACTGCTCTGGTTCACCAGAAGCGGCTTAGTCATGCTGGCCACATGACCCGGAAGCTGTACGCCGGCTCCCTCGGACAGTAAAGCGAGATGAGCGCCGCAACCCCAGAGTCGTCCGTGACTGGACCTAATGGTCAAGGGTTCCTTTACCTTTACAGGTTCTTGAGGTGACGCGATTGCTTGGGGACATGTCATTACAGTGGCACCTCTGGATGCGAACAGGATCCGTTCCGGAGCCCCGTTCGCATCCTGAGTAACACGTAAGACATGACTGTGTGTCTGCACGTGTGTGGGTTGTGTTTTGCCGCTTCCGTGCATGTGCGTGACGTCATTTTGAGTGTCTGCACATGCGGCGAAACCCAAAAGTAACGTGCTCCATTACTTCCGGGTCGCCACGGAGCGTAACTTGAAAACGCTCAACCTGAAGCACATATAACCCGAGGTATGACTGTATGCCAAATCTTGACCGGATCATGGTTGCTAAAAGGAAGGATTCCCCCCCCCCCCAGGGACCAAAACAGATTAGTTCACTCACAGCTGTTGACTTTTCTTGAGGCGCAGGTAGCAGCTGCACGAAGCGTTGTCGAAGGGAGAGGAGATGCATTCTTTCTCCTTGTGAGTAGCTCTTCCTGGATGGTGACAAAGTGACAAGACAAGGTGTGTTATGAGGCCAATGGGCATGGTGTGAAGTCACTTGCTGAAGTCTCGAGACCTCATGAAGAAACAGAACACATTAAGTGAGGTGTGTTGATTTCAACAGGTCTAACATCTGAACATAGAATCATAGAATCATAGAGTTGGAAGAGACCACAAGGGCCATCGAGTCCAACCCCCTGCCAAGCAGGAAACACCAACAGAGCACTCCTGACATATGGTTGTCAAGCCTCTGCTTAAAGACCTCCAAAGAAGGAGACTCCACCACACTCCTTGGCAGCAAATTCCAGTGTCGAACAGCTCTTACTGTCAGGAAGTTCTTCCTAATGTTTAGGTGGAATCTTCTTTCTTGTAGTTTGGATCCATGTGTTTTCTCACTCAGGCCAAGTCTTTCCTATCCCTTTCCCAACAGCTGATACCTCATCCCTTAAAACTCTAGTCCAGGGATTCACAGAATCATAGATGTTGGAAGGGATCACGTCGGTCTTCTAGTCCAACCCCCTTCAACGTAGGAATCTTTGACCGAACATGGGATTCGAACCCACAATCCTGAGATTGAAGCGTCTCATGCTCTACCAGCTGAGCTATGATTGAAAATGGGACCTGGGAAGCTGCCATAGTATAAGTTAGCCCACTGGGTCCAATTGTCTCAGTACTGTAAACACTAACTGGCCATAGCTTTCCAAGATTTCAGACAGGATTTGTTATGTACTGAGTTGAATAGGATCCAAAATGCAGCAGCATTTAGGATTCAGAATGCAGAATGATTGGTCCACAGGAGCCACCCAATCCACCTCCAGGTGGAAGTGAATCTGCAACCTGATTGGCCTACAGGAGAATCCCGGAATTAGCCAATCACGTGGGACCCATTGTGTAAATAATGTATATAAAGCAGATATTTTGGGGGAACTTTCATTCCCTCACTACTATGAGCTGAATAAGGTAAAGGGACCCCTGACCATTAGGTCCAGTCGTGGTTGTCTCTGGGGTTGCGGCACTTTATTGGCCGAGGGAGCCGGCGTACAGCTTCCAGGTCATGTGGTGAACCAGAGCAGTGCACGGAAATGCCGTTCACCTTCCCACCAGAGCGGTACCTATTTATCTACTTGCACTTTGACGTGTTTTCAAACTGCTAGGTTGGCAGGAGCAGGGACCGAACAACGAGAGCTCACCCCGTCGCGGGGATTCGAACCGCCGACCTTCTGATCGGCAAGTCCTAGGCTCTGTGGTTTAACCCACAGCGCCACCCACATCCCTTATAAGCTGAATAAAGAGCATGAAATCCACCCTCGACTCTGAGTATCTTTCAGGATTCTTGCCCCTCCCTCACGCTCTTTGGAATAAGAAAGGGCACCCACCTCGCCGTCCGATTTGTTTTCTTGCAGGTGGGGGCCGACGTTGTACCTCCCCTCTCTTCTGCTGTTTCCCTGGGAAAGGAGCATGGAAGCAGGCTTGGACCCAGCGCTCGGCTGGTGGGTGGCTGCCATTTTCCCGGACTCGATCTGGCTGTTCCTAGGAAGGTCAGCAGCTGATGTTCTGGCAAGGAATCCGCCAAGACGTGGTGAGAATGCAGCTTTTCGGGAGTCAAAGCTAGCCTGGGAATCACAGCTCTTGTTCTTCACTTCTCTGGTGTGTTGGAGGGTAAAATTCTCCGCGGATCTGCTCCCGGGGGCTCTGGGGTCATTGTTTTGGATGACGTCTGATTCGGGGCCAGACCCATCCGCTGGGGCCTTCTGCAGAAGCCTTCTCTCCAGGACCTGAAACTGTAACAAAGAACAGGCTTACCGGCTACACCATATATCCCATATATACTGTTATTTTAGCACATGCCACTGGGGCAAAAAACTCGTCCTGCAATGTTTAACCTTGTCTCGCTTCGAAATTCACTCTCCAGTCAGGTGACCTGTTACACTTGAACGACTCTCCTTGCCATGATTATTCATGATCTGGACAGCTATTTTATTAAAGAAATGCAATACCCATTTATTTTCAACATTATCCATCCCCCTGAACTCCATATTTAGGTCCAGGTGTGCCAACTCCAGGGGCCAAAGGCATGTCGGTCCCCTCAATATTTGTTTAAAGGCTGTTGGGCCCCCACAATCTTGGGGGCAACCTGGTGCCTCTGTTCAGGTACCAATGCCCTAAATAATAATAATAATAATAATAATAATAATAATAATAATAATAATAATAATAAATAATTGTACCTCACCCATCGACTTCCAACATATGGAAAAACATAATAAAACTTTAAATAGTTTTTTTAAAAAACTGCCTTTCTATGTCTTCTAAATTCTGAAGCGAAACCCCTGCACCCTTTGAATTTTGTGGAAGAGGAAGTTTTATTTAAATATATATTCTGCAAAAGAAGCAGAGTGTCAAGAGGGAGGCAGAGTTTCGGTTGCAGTGTGGTTTGTCTGTGTGTGAGAGGACATTGCTGGGTCAGAATAGCCATACTGATTCGTACGCTGTTGAGGTGAGGGAGGAATAGGTCAATTTATTAAATTTATATACCGCCTTTCATCCAAAGATCTCAGGGAAGTTCACAGTCTAACTTAAACCTCTTCGGCCTTCTCGCTCACCTTTGACTTCTCTTCAGTTGTGGAAGCATTTTCTGATATATTCTGATACCTACAATAAGGAAAACAGACCTCAGGGAAACAAAAACGAACCAGTCATACCACCTCCCTGGGGAGCCCTTAGGACAGGACTGGCTGACCTGTGGAACTCATGGCCACTTGGGATGACATCTCCCATCACTTCCACCCAGTGCTGGCTAGGTTTTATGGGAGTTGGTGTTCCAACAGCACCCAAAGTTAAGGTTACGAGATTTTTTTCAATGAATCCGGGGGACACTTTAATTAATTAATTAATTAATTAATTACTACGCCTTCGGGACAGTGATGCTGCAGCGATGGCGGTGGCTGAGGGGCGGCCACCACCTTGAACTAAACCACCACATTTCCCCTTCCTCCGAGGCTTCTATCTCCTTTCTCCATGAACCTGGGCAGCCCCTGAGTTGTTGGTTCTTCGGTGGTGGTGGTGGGGAAGCGGTGTGCGGTGGGTCAGGCATGGAAGGCAGAGAAGGAGGGCCGAGAGTGGAGGCGGCGGTGAGGCTCGGGCAGCCCAATGCCTCCCTTCCCATTGGAGCAGCCCCAATCCCATTCCTACTTGCATGCAAGCAGGAGGGGGCAGGGATCCCTCAGCTGGGAAGGGAGGCTTCACACTGCCTTTTGGAGCAGCCCCATCCCAACTTCTACCTGCGTGCAAGCAGGAGGGAGCAGGGATCTCTCAGCTGGAAAGGGAGGCTTCCCGTTGCCTAACTGAGAGATCCCTGCCCCCTCCTGCTTGCATGCAAGCTCTGATAGGCAGCGTGAAGCCTCCCTTCACAGCTGAGATATCCCTGCCCGCTCCTGCTTGCACACAAGTAGGATTTGGGAGGCTGCTCTGATAGGCAGCCTGAAGCCTCCCTTCGCAGCTTAGCTGCTGGGGTCAGGGAAGGTGGAGGCAGCCTGGAAGCTGCATCTTAGAGCCCCTGCACCACCATCATATGGAGACTTCTGAGCAGCTCCTGAAGCCAGCCAGAGCCAACCGCTCCGGGCTGCTGAGACTGCCACCGCTGTGTTTCCCGGGGACATTAGATGAAATCCGGGGACATTCCAGGGATGGAATTTGTCCAGGGACTTAGTCTCAAATCTGGGGACTGTCCCCAGGAAACGGGGACATCTGGTAACCCTACCCAAAGTGCCACAGGTCCCCCACCTTCGCCTTATGAGAACTACATCTTCCATACAGCGGTGCCTCGGGTTAAGTACTTAATTCGTTCCAGAGGTCCATTCTTAACCTGAAACTGTTCTTACCCTGAAGCACCACTTTAGCTAATGGGGCCTCCCGCTGCTGCCGCGCCGCCGGAGCACGATTTCTGTTCTCATCCTGAAGCAAAGTTCTTAACCCGAGGTACTATTTCTGGGTTAGCGGAGTCTGTAACCTGAAGTGTATATAACCTGAAGTGTCTGTAACCCGATGTACCACTGTATGTCCCTGCACCCTGGCATGCTATTAGCCAACACAAAGGGAAAGGGAGAAAGGGAGATAATTGAACCCCACCTCCATCTTTCTCCAGCCATTTGTTGTTGCTGTTCCTGGACCACCAGTAATTTAGTGGGAAGGGAGAGACTGTGTTTGGGGTTATGGTGGAACAGTTTGGGAGGTATGTGGATTATCTTTCACTTCTCGGAGGCTGTTTTTCCCGTCAGCTGGAACTGGGATTAAAACAGAGTCTCCGCAAAGCATTTGGTTACTATCATGCTGTCTTATCCAGAGATTCCTTATCCCGTGGCCAAGCTCCTCCAGTAATGCTATTCAAAATAAGCAACGTTCAGCTGAGATCCCCTGCACAGTTAGTTAAAAGTTTCCCTGCATTTTCTTGCTGTTCGGAGGTGGCATGAGGGTTGTCGATGAATTGCCCCTTATTGAGACCGTTTCTTGGGCTTTAGTGATTGATGCCCTTTCATTTTCAGTTTGCGTTGCTTGTATAGCAAAATAACACTTTACCTATCAAAGAAAGCCAAGGAAAAAAGCAACACCAGGAAATAAGTAATTAAAGCCACTCTTAAAAAAATGCTAAAGGCGTTCTCCTTACTGAACCACTAATTCCGAAACGGACTTTCTTCCCAGAGGTGCAGGTCCAAAATTCTGTTTTCTCCCCGGCGACTCCAAAGTATTCGACAATCTCTGGGAAGCCCGTGCTCTCACGCTGGGACTTCTGTCCATGTCAGCAAATTAGCATCATTGCATCCTCACACCTGGTGGTATATTAAAAAGAAGCTTCTGAAGGTACGAATTCAAGACATTCTAACAAACCAGATATCAAGGAAGGTTGAAGGAGGTGCGTTAAAGGGGAGAAGGACGGGGAGAGATGTTAAAATGGATTAAAAACCAGTTTGCTCCCGCAAAAAGTACTGGCGGCCACTGTTGTGGATGGCTTTAGAAGAGGGTGAGACAAAAACCATAGACAAGAAAGTTATCAATCTCTTACCATTGGCTAAGGTTGATCGGAGCTAGAGCGCAACAACATCTGTAGGACTCTAGATTGGCTTTTCTTGAGCTCAGACAAAGAAGCTCTAGTTTGAATCCCATTACAGGCATGAAAGTTGCTTGGGGGCTACAAGGCAACTCCCTCCCACAGCCTCCCTGACGGCTCTTTGAGGTTAATGTGGAACCTCTGAAGGTCTTCTCTGAGTGCCTTGGAGAAGGGATGGTATAGACACAGGAGGAAACGATTTATTTATTTGTTTGAGATGGTTAACAGACCACGGTACTTACCTGCCAATGGTTGGTTTCCTAGCCCGCACTGGAGCACGGCAAAAGCATCCTGAAGACTTCTCCAGGTGGGGACTTCCAGTTTCTTGTCTTTTGTCTGGGCTGTTTAGCTGCAGCAACCAGGTGGGCAAAGTCCACTGACTTTGGGATCCAATTAAACATTAAAAGTTAGGCCTCGAGAACAGCAATGGCAGAGCTTGAGAGGAGAGAGAGAAAGCTCGGGTTTTCTTGTGGGGAGGGGCTTTGGTCGGATCTGCAAACCCAACTACAGCGGTACCTCGGGTTAAGAACTTAATTCGTTCTGGAGGTCTGTTCTTAACCTGAAACTGTTCTTAACCTGAAGCACCACTTTAGCTAATGGGGACTCCTCCTGCTGCTGCGCCACACTGCACAATTTTTGTTCTCATCCTGAAGCAAAGTTCTTAACCCGAGGTACTATTTCTGGGTTAGCGGAGTCTGTAACCTGAAGCGTCTGTAACCTGAAGCATCTGTAACCCGAGGTACCACTGTACTTGATAGTGATGGGACCTAAAACAGATTTACGTAATTTCGATCTAATCCTCTGATTTCTTTCTAATGTGGGATACTTGGGCATGAGGCTTACTTGAGTTATATTGGAGTTACTTCTTTGATAGTAAATTTGCCCTTGGCTTGTGCAGGTTGAGCTATTTGTGTGTGGAAACCATTTATAGCATTTCTCAAACCATGTATAGCATTTCTCAAACTCCCCAGCTGTTGATGGACTACAACTCCTGTCACTCCTAGCTAGCAGGACCAGTGGCCAGGGATGATGGGAGTTGTAGTCCAACAACAGCTGGGGACCCAAGTTTGAAAATTTAGTGGTCTCTGATGGAGGATTCTCATAGCGCTAGGAATTTTATTTTATTTATTTTGGGTCTGTTCTCACTTTATGACTCTAAGAGCTTTGAGGCACAAATAACTGATGTTAATATGTTAACAAGAGGGCCATTGGGGCACCAAAAGAATATCCTTGCTGGCTATTCATTGTCCAGGAATGTCCTTTGTTCAGGGTGTGGAAAGGGGAAGGAGGAAGAACTTTGACAACAGGATTGTGCTAGTAAGCAAAAACTCAAAAACTGAAGCTTAAAGCTCTTCCTGGTCCTAGCCAATGGTTTCCTTAACTTGGAAAGACTTTACTATAGTGGGAAATTGATGAAGAGGTGCAGCGCTCATTTCTCGGGTTAGGGGGCTGGATCCAGACACAGCCTTTTAGAAAATAATGAAGTTCAACACGCTGTTATAATTTGGGGAGGGGTGTAGGCCGCATGCCGAGACCCTTCTAATTCCTGGTTACAGTAAGTGTTAAAATCTAAGCAAGGATTCAAAATCCTGGAATAGCCAGGCTAGCTGTTGTCAGGAGCTCAGCCTACACTCTAGTAGGACCCTGGTAGAGACACATGCCTGACTGACATGTTCTCTCCCTCCTGGTCGATCGTTCGGGAGCTTCATAAGCTTTCTTCAGCCCGAACATCACAGCAACTGATGCCAACAGACATCGGCACACTTAGGGATCCGCAGAGTTTGCACAGCTTGCTTAACAGACCTCAGCAACTCAGCATTTTGGCTAATCTACTTTATTTTCATATAAACACACACAAAGCACTGCAACATGGCTCCCTCTCTCTCTAGCATCAGACAGCGAAGAGAGAGAACAAAAGACAAGGTCCCACTTCACAGAACACAGTAACACAAACATCCTGTCTCCGTCACCTCCCACTCTTTGGAGTCAAAACATATACCATCATGTAAAAGACAACATTCCCATGACTGCAATCACGGAGCAGGAATTCTAACAGCTTCCTGGTGTGATAATGACCCTCTAAGTACAGATCATTAAGGAAGTGTCTCTGTGCCAGACGACAAATGGGTGGGCATCTCTCCCTTAACTGGCTGGTAGTTAAAGGTAAAGGTAAAGGTACCCCTGCCCGTACGGGCCAGTCTTGCCAGACTCTGGGGTTGTGCGCCCATCTCACTCAAGAGGCCAGGGGCCAGCGCTGTCCGGAGACACTTCCGGGTCACGTGGCCAGCGTGACATCGCTGCTCTGGCCAGAGCCAGAGCCAGAGCCGCACACGGAAACGCCGTTTACCTTCCCGCTAGTAAGCGGTCCCTATTTATCTACTTGCACCCGGGGGTGCTTTCGAACTGCTAGGTTGGCAGGCGCTGGGACCGAACGACGGGAGCGCACCCCGCCGCAGGGATTCGAACCGCCAACCTTTCGATCGGCAAGTCCTAGGCGCTGAGGCTTTTACCCACAGCGCCACCTGCGTCCCGGCTGGTAGTTACATATGTATAAATAAAGTGTATATCCTAAAGGCACCGCAGTCTCTGCTGTGCCTCATTCCGAAGGAAACACGAACCCTGGGTTAGCACCTGGGACCCCTGGAGTCGCACAAGTTTCGGATGAGGTGCGACAATGCCACTGCTGTTAAGGAGGATGACGGTTACAGGTGCCTAACCAAGAAGGGCGATGGGCTTGTTCGGAGACACAAATGGCTGGCGACTAGAGGAATCCGTGGAGGCTGGTACCCATTAGGGATGGTGGGATGGAAGGCCGAGAGGTCAATAGCAGGTGGAGCTAGAGACAAAAGCAGGTGGAGGCCGAGGCAACTGATTCTAGTTTTCTCTCTTCTCCGATTAATTCGAGGAGAGCAACGTTGAGGTAAAGCAGCCAGGAAGTTGGCAGCCTGGCAAAGCACCTGAAGTGGTTGTAAGCAGGGAGACAGGCAGGCATGGCAGGCTGAGGACAAAGTGAGGTTGGTGGGGAAGGGTCCCTCTCACCTTCCATCATAAGGAATAAGCACTGTTTTTGTTGTGATGGGATTTGTTTTTTTTAAAAAAACCGGGGTCCTGTTTTGACAGTAGCATTTCTAGTTTCGTTTACACAGCCTTGTTTGTGCTTTCAATCTGTTAAAAAATAAAATAATTAGTGATGTTTCCTGGCTTCATTCCCCGCTGCCACCCCCCACCCCCAGTTTCATGGAGTTACGGATTTTATATATATATATATATACACAGAGAGAGAGTGCTATTTTTTTAAAAAAAAATGTTTAGGGGGTACTCTCATTTTGACTCAAGAAAATCACTGTTTTATAGTTCAAATAGGGAAAAATAAATACAGTAAATGGACAAAAGTACAAAGATTCACAAAATGTTTAGGGGTATGCGTACCCTGCGTCCCCCCCAGAAAAAAGCACTCGTGTGTGTGTGTGTGTGTGTGTGTGTGAGAGAGAGAGAGAGAGAGAGAGAGAGTACACACACACACACACACACACACAAACACACACACGGTTTGGCTTGTGGTGAGTGCAGGCCCAAATAAACATGTGTTTCCCTTGTGCAATGATACATATCTCTTTAATTTCAATTGCCTGCCTCCAGTCTGAGACTTCAAACTCCATTTCCCCCGGTTTCTTGACGAAAGCGTGGATCTCAGAGGTTGTTGCCAAAGAAGGAGGGAGAGCGCCATCTGTTGAACGCTGCTTCTGAAATTTCCCATTTCTCCATCTGGGAAGGACAGAGAGGCGAGATGCCTCTTAAGGCTCCATTTGCACTATAAAGCAATATCATACTCCATGGCTCCCCCCCCCAAAAAAAAAGAATATTGGGAACTGTCATTTGTTAAGGATGCTGAGAGTAGTTAGCAGACCCACCAATTCTTTGGACGGGGTGTTTCTCAGTGAACAAGGGTAGGGGCACACAGCTGCCATGGTGCTGCAATGCCATTTCTTAAGGAGAGGGTATGGTGGGATTTCCAAATTGCCTCAAAAGGTCCAGAACAGACACCTGAGGTGGTTTATCCAGGGGAAGGAAGGATGGGAACAGGGGTATGGTTACCTGACGTCCCTGTTTCCTGGGGACCGTCCGCGGATTCACAAATCGGTCCCCTGGCAAAATCCATCCCCGGAATGTCCCTGGATTTCATTTACAGTGGTACCTCGGGTTACAGACGCTTCAGGTTACAGACTCTGCTAACCCAGAAATAGTACCTCAGGTTAAGAACTTTACCTCAGGATGAGAACTGAAATCGTGTGGTGGCAGGAGGAGGCCCCATTAGCTAAAGTGGTACCTCAGGTTAAGAACAGGTTCAGGTTAAGAATGGACCTCCGGAACAAATTAAGTTCTTAACCTGTGATGTCCCCAGATTTATATTTTAAGTGTTGTAGATTTATTAGTGTGTGATTGGTTCAACGGCACAGGACACATCATATGGGGACGTCGGGTGAGGCAACATGGCGGGCGCCACAGCAGCAGGCAGCTCCTGAAGCTACCAGGCTGGATCCGGGCGCCGAGGGTCACTCAGAGGGTCTGTAACCTGTGCAAAGCACACACACAACACACATATATGAAATCTGAACATACCGCAATGTTCTTCTCACCATTCATTTACTTTATTTGCTTCCTGGGCTGCTGCTGGACTAATGCGACTCTCCTACAGCTGATGAGTTCCTGTTGAAAAGCTGTTCTTGCTTGAGGTTTCTGGCACTGCGCATTGCAAGTTTTGAAAGAACCAACCTTGAGACAGAAGGTCAACGTGAACCGTAAGCCAGGAGAAGGAAGAATCCCAAGGCAGCATCTCAAGGCAGGAAATGTTCAGGAAACCTATTAATAACCTCGTGGGAGCAGCGTTGCCTAAGTGCACATCAGCCTGGAGAAGAGGTCCAAATGCATCTCTGTGCACAGAGCAATGGGCACAAGGCCAATGGCAATAACTGGAGCAAGTCGCCTGGAAGAGCTTTCAGGGAAGGCTCAGGGCCCAAGTTCTCAGGCTTGTTCTTTTGTTTTTACTGCAACCCTGGGCTCCCACCCTGAGGTGCAAAATTGTGGCTAGGAACTGAGAAACCAGGTGCCTCAGAGCATGTGCTGAGTCCAGGAATCATAGAATGGTAGAATTGGAAGGGATCCCGAGGGTCTTCTAGTCGAAATCCCTCTGCTTAAAAACCTCCAAGGAGTCTGAGGGAGTCTGTTCCACTGTCAAACAGCTACTAACAACAACAACAACAACAGTAATAATTTATTTATACCCCACCCATCTGGCTGGGTTTCCCCAGCCACTCTGGGCGGCTTCCAACAGAATATTAAAATACAATAATCTATTAAACATTAAAAGCTTCCCTAAACAGGGCTGCCTTCAGATGTCTTCTAAAAGTTTGGTAATTGTTTTTCTCTTTGACATCTGATGGGAGGGCGTTGCACAGGGCGGGTGCCACTACTGAGAAGGCCCTCTGCCTAGTTCCCTGTAACCTCACTTCTCGCAATGAGGGAACCTCCAGAAGGCCCTTGGCACAGGACCTCAGTGTCCAGGCAGAATGATGGGGGTGGAGATGCTCCTTCACGTATACTGGGCCAAGGCCGTTTAGGGCTTTCAAGGTCAGCACCAATACTTTGAATTGTGCTCGGAAATGTACAATCATTAAGTTCTTCCTAAAGTTTAGTCCCCCTTCATGGATTACTGCCCCCTTCATGGATCACTGCCTTGTCGTGGTGAAGGGGCTTGAATAACTCAGAGAAGCTCTGAGCCACCCAAGATGGACAGGTCACAGCCGAGAGTTTAGACCAAATGTGATCCACCTGGAGAAGGAAATGGCAAACCACTCCAGTATTTTGCCAAGAAAACTCCATGGACATAAATAAGGAGAAGCTTTGAGAAGAAAGTGAGAGTTTCACGGCATGCTCTGGTTCATGGGGTCACGGAGAACTTCAGTACATAACAGTTTTGGGGCAGACACATGGCTTCATGTCCAATTGGTACGTACCCTCTAACCTCCTTCTGAAATTCTGTGACTTTCTAGAGCACCAATACTCCTCAGCATTCTGAATTATCTTTACTGTTTGTGTCAGGGAACTGCCATCGGAGCCAGAGGCGGAGGGAAGGCTCCAGAGGGATGCCGGAGAGGGTCCCAGTAGGGAGAGAGGCAGCCCATCTGCTGGGGAAGGAAATCAGCGTAACACCAGTGGAGAAGGGGGGCAGATGGGGGAATCGGAGAGGAGGCTCCAGGACTCTTCACCGGAGACCAGCGGGGAGAGCACGGGTCCTCCGCTGCCCACACCCTCCCTGCGCAGAAGACTTCCGCGCAGGGAGAGTAGGAGGAGACTAGGTGTCAAAGAACTTCTTTGCTGGAAGAAGTTCAAGAAACGCCCACTGACGGATTCTGCCAGCGATTGAGACAGCCACAGGTGAAAGGCTGTCCAGACAGAAAAGGTTCACCCAGGTAACCTAGCCAGGAGTGGCGGCAACTTACACACAAGCAACCCCTAGAACCATTACATTCCCTGGACATACATCAAGGCTTAAATTTTAATTTCTCAGTGGCATTCTTCCAAGTTTGAACTTTTTGAAACAAACAAATTTTGGTCCTATCTTTAACTTTGCTCCTGCACTAATGGCACCAGGAGCTGCAATCCTGCACACACCTTCCTGAGCATAAGCCCTGCTGAACACAGCCAGATTTCTTCCGAGTTAATATGCTAAAGGTTTCGCTGTTTCATCTTGGCAGTCCTATATACACCAATGTCATTCCTCATCAGGCCAGCAGAGGGAACACAGACATTACTTCTGCTAAAAGAAACTTGAGGAAGAAACTAACAAGACGTCTAGGGCGAATGGATGCATACATGCGGACGTTCATCATAAAAGAAGGAAACAGAAAGAAGATGACTCAGAAATCAGAAGTGGAGCATTCTGCATTGGGAGGAATGAGGATAGATAAGGTTGTGCCTCACTGACTTCTCCACCACACACCTTGAGCAAGACTTGGTGGGAGGTTGTGCAAAAAACACCCACTCGATAGCTTAGGCTAAAGCCAGATAATAATAATAATAATAATAATAATAATAATAATAATAATAATAATAATAATAAATTATTTGTACCCCGCCCATCTGGCTGGGTTACCCCAGCCACTCTGGGCGGCTTCCATAGAAACAAAAAATACACTAAAATATCACAGATTAAAAACTTCCCTGAACAGGGCTGCCTTAAGATGTCTTCTGACTGTCAGGTAGTTATTTATCGCTTTGACATCTGATGGGAGGGCATTCCACAAGGCAGGCGCCACTACCGAGAAGGCCCTCTGCCTGGTTCCCTGTAGCTTTGCTTCTCGCAATGAGGGAACCGCCAGAAGGCCCTCGGCGCTGGACCTCAGCATCCGGGCAGAACGATGGGGGTGCAGACGCTCCTTCAGGTATACTGGGCCGAGGCTGTTTAGGGCTTTAAAGGTCAACACCAGCACTTTGAATTGTGCTTGGAAACGTACTGGGAGCCAATGCAGATCTCTCAGGACTGGTGTTATGTGGTCTCGGTGGCCACTCCCAGTCACCAGTCTAGCTGCTGCATTCTGGATTAGTTGTAGTTTCCGAGTCACCTTCAGAGGTAGCCCCACGTAGAGCGCATTGCAGTAGTCCAAGCGGGAGATAACTAGAGCATGCACCACTCTGGCAAGACAGTCCGCGGGGAGGTAGGGTCCCAGCCTGCGTACCAGGTGGAGTTGGTAGACAGCTGCCCTGGATACAGATGGCACATTTACCCCCTGGCTGACCTGCAGCCCAACTGGGAGTATGAATTCTGAAGGGCTTCTGCTCCCCCATAAAGGTTTGCAGCCTGGGTGAAAATATTGCTTGGACTACTGCAATGCACTCTACGTGGGGCTACCTTTGAAGGTGACTCGGAAACTGCAATTAATCCAGAATGCGGCAGCCAGACTGGTGACTGGGGGTGGCTGCCAACACCGGTCCTGAAAGATCTTCATTGGCTCCCAGCAGGGGCGCCGACTTATAAAAAATATTGGGGGGGGGCGGGGGCCCATACCGACTTATAAAAAATATTGGGGGGGCCCAAGACCTCCAAACCGCTGCTGCTGGGGGAACGAAAGGGGCGAGCCCCGGGCTGCCCCGACCTTAAGTGAACCTGTGAGGGCCCGCCCTTTGCGGCAGCCGATTGGCTGCCGCCGTGGGCGGTGAATATTAATGAGCTGGGGGAATCCCCGCTTCCCGCGGGGCTGACGCCAGCCCCGCGAGATTGTTGATGGGTCGAGAGCCCGCAACCCCACCCCCTCTCTAGATCGGGAGTGGCTTTGTTTTAACTCATTACTGAATATATTTTAAAAGGTAATTATCGTCAAACAAGGAAAATAAAAAATACCAACATAATTTTGTGATTTTACAAAGCATAATATAACTAATAATTTTCTTAAATTATTGGGGGGGCAGAGCCCCCCAAACGAATTTTTGAGGGGGCTCGGGCCCCCTCAGGCCCCATGGAGTCGGCGCCTATGGCTCCCAGTACGTTTCTGAGTGCAATTCAAAGTGTTGGTGCTGACCTTTAAAGCCCTAAACGGCCCTAAATGGCCTTGGTCTTGTATACCTGAAGGAGTGTCTCCACCCCCATCATCTAACCCGGACACTGAGATCCAGCACCGAGGGCCTTCTGGTGGTTCCCTCACTGCAAGTGAGGTTACAGGGAACCAGGCAGAGGGCCTTCTCAGTAGTGGCACCTGCCCTGTGATGTCAAGGCAGTAAACAACTATTTTACTTTCAAAAGACACCTGAAAGTGGAAATGGCAGGTCCTCCTCTCGTGACTCTCCCCACAGCTTGCGCAGTTCCCTCCTTCTCGTCGAGGCAGCTGTGGTCTGTGCGCTGCTTGAGTGCGCTGCTGAACTCAGTGCACCTCCTCCCTGTCGGATCCTGGGTCATCGGTGAGGTCTTTGTGGTGGACCCTCAGTTGGGGTGGCAGGCTCGGCTGTGCCTATTGCGTCGACCTTTCGGCAGCTTCTGTTGCCAGAGCGACCTGGAACGTTAGGTCCTTCTTGGCGTAGAAGCGTTGTTGCAGCATCCTTCAGGCCACCGACGAGGCGGTCACGAAGCATGTTCTCCAACTCTGAAAAGTTGCAGAACCAGGTGGCTTGGCGGAGGGAGGTCACAAACCCAGTTATGGTTTCCCCAGGAGCTTGCTGCTTTGTGTAGAAGGCATTTCGACGAGCCACCACTGAGGGCTGTGGCGAAAAGTGCCCCTTCAGCCGTTCCATTATTGTATTGTAAGGAACAGTAGCAATGTCTTCAGGTGTTGAGAGTCTGGGCGATTTCGAACGTCTCCTCTCCGCAGATGCTGAAGAATATCGCCCTCTTCTTGGCGTCTTCTTCATCGGTGACCCCATTGGCTTCTAGGAGGAAGGTGAAATGGGAGACATATGCTTCCCAGTCTCCGGGTGCTGGGTTGAACGGTGAGAAGCTGCTGTCGGTTGCCATTCTGAGTTCCTTGGGGCCCGGAGCTGAAGCCTGGATACACGGTGCGAGGCAGCAGTACGACAGGTGGCGGTGCTGCAGTGCTGTGTGTGGCGGTCAGGTCAGCAGGATCCCACCTTTGTCGCCAGTGAAATATACTCGTCAAGAGTAGATTTCATGTACTTCATTCAGCTCATAGTGGTGAGGAGGAATGGAAGTTCCCCCAGAATGTCTGCTTTATATACATTATTTACACAATGGGCCCCATCCAGGTTGCGGATTCACTTCCACCTGGAGCTGGATTGGGTGGCTCCTGTGGACCAATCAGACTGCTGCATTCTGGGTTCTATTGTTCTAGGACCAATCAGACTGCTGCATTTTGGATCCTATTCAACTGAGTACATAACCGGCTCCCACTCCCATTGGCCATGCCGGATGCGGCTGATGGAAGCAGGATCCCAACAAAACCTGAAGAGCTCTCCATCTGTTGTTGGACTCCCACTTCCATCAGCCACAGGCAGCCTGGATAAAGGTGAAGGATGACGGGAGTTGGAGTCCAGCAACATCAGGAAGGATGCAGGCTTCTTAACCTTGCCTTAAACTAAACTAAAAAAAAAAGGTATTATTTTTAGTTTAGTTGGGGAGAACTTCTTTATTTCTGAGCTGCAGTGCAAAAGCATCTGCAACAGGATGTTCTCTCTCCAATTAATATTCCTTAATCAGGCCCATTTTATCTGATTTTAACTGGGGGAAGGGCAACAACACCCTCTCTTTCTATACCACTTTCCAGGCATTTGGCACACTGGCCGAGAATGGAAATTATAGCCAGATCTTCATAAATGTTAAAAGAAGGAAAGCCCCAAAGAGCCAGGTGGAGGAATGCCAGGTGTGTCGCCCAGGTGTGCATCCAGATCCTTCCGTCTTGGAAAGAAAGCTACCCAGGAAAGTCCCTTTGCTTCTCTGGTTTCTCTCAAAGTTTGGAAATTTCACAACCCTAGCCAGGTGCCTCGCTTTTTCCGTTACCCTGTGGGATATTAAAATTAATTCAACGGTTTTTCATTTTTACCACATTGTAAGGAAACCTTCCCCACTAAGGGGTTGTCCCCACCCCAATGCACATTTGGGTTTCCAGGTCAACTCGGCTATGACTTCCAATAAAACCAGAAAACGGGAAAATAAAAAGGAAGGCAAACCAGATCCAATTGTGCTGGCCCAACCCTGACACTGTGAGTTTTTCCTAATCCCTTCCCTCCACAATTCTTGTAATCCTCACATGGAAAGGTAATTTGCAGCATGCCCAGCAAATTGCATTAGTAGGATATTTCGGATTGGCGCTGCGTTCTGCAGAACAGGACTGGACCACCTCATACATGGAGAGTATCCCTGTCTGAGCTGCTTCTAACCAGCTAAGCTCATGTGTACCTTTATTGAATTTTGAACATTAATAGCAAGAAGAGCAGAGCCATCATTAATACGGCAGCGCTTCGTGGCTAGTTTGACAGGACTTACTTCTGGGTGAAGACAGTTGGGATCATGTTGTAACACATTAAAAAAGAATGTGAAACAGACTGAGTGATTTACAAGGGACCAGAAAATTGTCCCTTTACCTGGTAAAACTGAGAGTCCTGTTTCCTTACAATGCTTGGCGTCTTTTCCCTGGGCTCTCAATTTTTCTGCAGCTTGCAGCTGCAAATGCAATGAATCGAAAGGTGTCTCTATTTGTCACATCTGACAGGCACGCTGCAACCCAGTGCAGCTTGTGCAAGGACGTTTTATCACGACACTTTTTAAATTTAATTTTATTTATGCTTTTGCAGTAAATTGGTAGGTCCATTTCACAATGTTCTTCATTATCCTACATTATCCCCCCACACCTCTCCATGGGTTCCTCTTTACTCTTAGTTGTGCTACATATCTTTCTAGTTGATGTAGCTGCTGTTCCTATACCCAGTCCTACTCGGAGATTTATGTAACTGCTGTAATTCTTTAAATATGCCCCAAAGTTTTCCCACTCCTCTCTTATGTTCATCCTGGTTCCTTTGCAGTCAGTGCCGCTGACTCCACATATTCCTAGTTACAGGTAGGTAGCCGTGTTGGTCTGCCATAGTCTAAACAAACAACAACAAAAAATTTACGAAAGCTCATACCAATAACAAACTTAGTTGTTCTCTAAGGTGCTACTGGAAGGAATTATTATTATTATTATTATTATTATTATTATTATTATTATTATTATTATTTTGTTTCCACATATTCCATTAACTTATTCTGCCAGTCCTCTTTCGTTGGACTGTTTTTGACCTTCCACATTTGTGCATCGGCTATTCTGGCCGCAGCAGTTGCATAAAGAAAAAGATTTAATACTTTCTTAGTACGGTGGTACCTCGGGTTACATATACTTCACGTTACATATGCTTCAGCTTACAGACTCCGCTAACCACAGAAACAGTACCTCAGGTTAAGAACTTTGCTTCAGGATGAGAACAGAAATCGTGCTCTGGCGGTGTGGCGGCAGCGGGAGGCCCCATTAGCTAAAGTGGTGCTTCAGGTTAAGAACAGTTTCAGGTTAAGAACGGACCTCCAGAATGAATTAAGTACTGAATCTGAGGTACCACTGTATCATGACACTTTTTTTTTAAATTGAGTGTCATCTTGGTACATGAGATGAAGGAAGAGGCAGGTGTGTGTGTGTGTGTGTGTGTGTGTGTGTGTGTGTGTGTTTTCATCCTGGCCCCATAGTCAGGGCACAGCCTGCTTTCCTCAGAAGGGCCCTGATCTTCTGGAAAATTCTCCCTGCCCAAACCCCATCGAAATAAACGGGAGAGGGGCAACCCCCCATCACTTGTGAAACACCACTCGATGGCAAAACCAGAAGGATATTGGTTTCCTCACAAAAGGATTAGGAACAGATGCTAAAGGCAGCCCCTTTGAGCTGATTTAAGAGAAAACAGCTGAGTTCATCTAGCAATCTTTGGAAGAAAGGAGGGGGGGCTAATTTGCGCTGCACCATTTGTCCTGCAATTCTGCATGTTGGGAAGGAAGTGCCATCTAGGATCAACGCAATGCAACTTCTGAAGCCAAGTTTTCAACTTGGATTTATGCCGGCACTTTTTTGGGCCCTTGTTGTGTCAGGGGGTAAATGTGGACAGCTGCCTTGGTGCTGGAACAGTTTTGATGTAATAATAAGTCATGCTTTATTTACTATACTTAATTTGTATATCCATTGCCCTTCACTCAAGGCAGTGCATGGAAAAATTAATCAGACGAGACAGTTTTTAAAAAAACCATCTAAATATAGTAGTAACGAGAAGATGGATTGTGACTCTGTTTCTGACAGCAGTCGTTATTCGCGTTATTGTTATCATTACCATTATATTTATCAAATTTGTATACCGTCCTTCATTCATGGATCTCAGTGAGAGCCAGTGTGGTGTAGTGGTTAAGAGCAGTAGTCTTGTAATCTGGGGAACCGGGTTTGAGTCTCCGCTCCTCCACATGCAGCTGCTGGGTGACCTTGGGCCAGTCACACTTCCTTGAAGTCTCTCAGCCCCACTCACCTCACAGAGTGTTTGTTGTGGGGGAGGAAGGGAAAGGAGAATGTTAGCCGCTTTGAGACTCCTTAAAGGGAGTGAAAGGCGGGATATCAAATCCAAACTCCTCTTCTTCTTCTTCTTCTTCTTCTTCTTCTTCTTCTTCTTCTTGGAAGTTCACAACATGATAGTGCAACATAAAAACACAAAATGCATTATAAAATTGAGAACAGAAAAACCCTAAACCCAATAACCCCAGGTGCCAGGCAAACTTCCCTGGGGAGAGCATTCCACAGACAGGGAGCCACTGCAGAGAAGGCCCTGTTTTTGTGTTGCCACCCTCCAGACCTCTTGTGGAGGAGGCACATGAAGAAGGGCCTCAGAAGACGATCTCAGGTTCCAGGTAGGTCCATAAGGAGGGAGGAGGCCCTTGGAGTATTGTGATCCTGAGCCATTTAAGGCTTTAGAGGTCAAAACCAGTGTGGAACCAATTGGCAGCCAGTGCGGTCAGACCAGGACTGGCGTTATATGCTCAAACCATCTTGCCCTGGCGAGGAACCTGGCTACCTAATTCTGCACCAGCTGTAGTTTCTGAACTGTTTTCAGAGGCAGCCCTAGGTTTAACCCATTGAAGCAACCTAACCTAGAGGTTATAAACTGCCTGTCATTGAGTGGTGGGGGTACCAGGGCTGGCAGGGCAAAGGCAACTCAGAGGAGGGAAGCAGCAGCTGTTGGGGGTCCTAAGGACTTAGGTCAGGAGACCTCAGCATCCCTCAAGCAACACAACGAGGCACCAGACCAATGAGAGAGCAGGAAGAGAGCATGGAATACCAGCCCATATATTGGGTAAAGTGTTCTTGTATGTAAACAGTTCCCAAGTTGTCAAAGGCTTTGTAAGGTAAAGGGCCCCCTGACCTTTAGGTCCAGCCATGACCAACTCTGGGGTTGCTGCGCTCATCTCAGTTTATTGGCCGAGAGAGCCAGCATTTGTCTGCAGACAGCTTCCAAGTCATGTGGCCAACATGACTAAGCCGCTTCTGGCGAACCAGAGCAGCGCACAGAAACGCTGTTTACCTTCCTGTCGGAGTGGTACGTATTTATCTACTTGCACTTTGACGTGCTTTTGAACTGCTAGGTTGGCAGGAGCAGGGACCGAGCAATGGGAGCTCACCCCGTCGCGGGGATTCAAACTGCCGACCTTCTGATCAGCAAGTCCTAGGCTCTGTGGTTTAACCCACAGTGCCAAATAGTGCTGCCATTTCAAAATCCATTCTTGATTTTGATTTCCTGGCTGGCAGGCAGGCCAAATCCCAAACACACCAACCCTTGCTTTCCCCTAAGACATCCTACCTCCACTCTCCCAACTCTAACTGGACCCCGCTCTCCTTCTGGGACAGCCCCCTCCCCTTAAGCATTTCCAGCTGCTTGCAAAACAGACTGAACAGAGCCAAGCACTCCATGGGCTATTTGCGCTTGGCCATAACTCACCGCTTTGGCCAAGTGACAGAGACAATAACCGTGCTGCGGAAGGCAGCTATTTCAAGCTGTTTGGGCTTGTTTACTTTCATGGTTGCCATGGAAGCCCTTGCAAAACAGCAGCATGCTTAAAACCAGCTTGTTTTTAAGGCCCCCACCCACTCACCCACCCCAATGCATGTTGCAACAAGCTGGGGCTTCTCCTCTTTCTTCTGAACAAAGCCTGGCTTGGCCTGGGTTCAGATGGCCTCAAAGCTCCCCAATTGGGGTTGGCCTGCTGGAAACTTGGAGATCTTTGCCTGAACTTTTCAGGAAGAAGACATTTGGAGGGAAAATGGGAATGGTGGGGGCGGGGGGAGAGATTCGGTCCAGTTCGCACCAAAAGGCGAATCTTCTGATTTCGCACTTTCGGAAAGCAATGTGCGAATTGAAATAACCATCCCGCAAGATTCGCATGGCTCTGTTTTTCCCCCAATGCGCCTCTCCGGCCAAGTATTGTGTACAAAACGGCACCCATTTGGAGGGCTGAAGCTCAATGATAGAACATCAGCCTTGCATGCAAAAGATCCCAGGTTCAAGGAGGGAATCTGGTCTAAAATCTCAGAGAGCCACTATCTGTCACTTCAGACAGTACTGAGCTAGAGGGAGCAATGGTCTGACAGCTTCCTACAAATGCCTATGTAAGCAAAACCACCAAAATATTAGGCCAGATTGCACACAGGAACGTCTACGTTGGGAGAATTTCACACTAAAATGCTGGTGAATTTTCAAGTGGACTTTGTGGGGGAGGGATCCCCACAAATGTGAAAACGTGGATATAACTTTACTGAAGATGGGGTGGGAATGAGAACTGAAAGAAACCAAAATTAGTAGATTTGCCCACCCCTAGGTGGAAAGTCTCCAAGTTCAGCTCCAGAGTAAATCAGACACATACCGTATTTTTCTGTCTATAAGATGCCCCCATGTATAAGACACCCTATATTTTGGAGGACACAGATTTAAGAAAATCCATCCTCGGCACTATCCATGTATAAGACGCCCCCTAATTTTGGACATTATTTTTTAGGGGGGGGGGACCTAGTCTTATACACGGGAAAATACAGTACAAAGCCTGCGTTTTGATGGAGTTGGGTGCGGATCTGTCAGGGACTGTGCCGAGGAGGGCTGCACTGAGGAATAATAGTGGGAGCCTCCCCCTTCCCCTGCTCCTGATTAGGATCCTGAATCTTCCCAGTATAGATTTGGAAAAGCGGTTTGTAGAGGGACGTAGTTCAGAAGGCCGAAGTTGGGAAGAACTGGCTGGTGAACAGCTAGGAGAAGAACTGGGAGAGGAAGAGTTAACAGACTCTCTTTCGCTGGAAAGCGTCCATCCGCTCAGCCCAAGGTCAAGGAGAGCAGATAAGGTGGCAGCGCAGAAAGCAGAGTGGTTGTGAGATCAGGTTGCAGGACGCGGAAGTGACATGGTTGACAAGAGGGGAAGTAGGTGAAACCCTTAATTGGGAGCACCACCATTCCTAGGAAAGGATCCTTTGTTCTCTCGCTGTGATCATTAAAATCTCTAACTGGTAAGAGACTCCTTTTGCTTTGTCCTGCTTATCTACTGCCAAAGGAGGGAAGGAAGACAAGTCCCTGAAGCTTGACAGGATCCTAACTCCCCAAGCCACTGCTGGACATCTGCAAACCATAGGGATATTCAGGGTCAGTGTCAGGCCTTAGCCCCACACATCCTTGTGTGACCTCCTGCATCACAATGGTGACAACCCCCCCCAACTTACCAAGCGGTGGGCAGATGCAGCTGCCTGATACCTCCTTTCTCCCCAGAATGCTTCTGGGCACCCCAACGTAGTTAAAACCAGAGGCAGACGCAGCTGCCTGATACCTCCTTTCCCCCCAGAATGCTTCTGGGCACCCCAATGTATTTTTTCCTTTCATAAAAATGTTATACCGCTTGAAAGTAAAAACAAAAAAACCTCACAGTGCTTTACGAAAGACAAAAGAGCACCAGCAAAGGGGGTGGGGGTGGGAATAACAATCTTACTTTGAAACAGATGAAAGTTAACTTTCTAAAACAGAAAATCACCTCCGCTTTCAAAGCACCTGGGTAAGTAAAGGTAAAGCGACCCCTGACCGTTCGGTCCAGTCGTGACCGGCTCTGGGGTTGCGGCGCTCATCTCACTTTACTGGCTGAGGGAGCCGGCGTACAGCTTCCGGGTCATGTGGCCAGCATGACTAAGCCGCTTCTGGCGAACCAGAGCAGCGCACGGAAATGCCGTTTACCTTCCCGCTGGAGCGGTACCTATTTATCTACTTGCACTTTTGATGTGCTTTCGAACTGCTAGGTTGGCAGGAGCAGGGACCGAGCAACGGGAGCTCACCCCGTCGCGGGGATTCAAACCGCCGACCTTCTGATCGGCAAGTCCCAGGCTCTGTGGTTTAACCCACAGTGCCACCTGCGAAGCACCTGCGTAGGCTTGTCTAAACAGGAATGGTTTTTTGCGGGTGTCAAAAAGAGAACAGTGAAGGTACGTGCTTGATCTCAACAGGCAGGTTGAGATCCCAAAGTGGGTTCTTACAGATGTGGAACGGGTATCATGTGGCAGCAGTATTCGCGCCAACTCGGCTGATCAAAGCAGTCAGGTGGGCACATGTGGGGTAAGACCATCTCGTAGGTGAACTGGTCCCTATTTGTTAAATGGTAATAGTGGGCGGTTGCAGCCTCTGTTGGTGCCTTGCAAAGTCCCTGTCACCCTGGTAAGAATGTAAGAAGCAAAGGAGGTTCTGGCAGGGGGCGGTGGCCAGCCATGGTGGACCCTTGAGGGGACTGTGGAGCCTGGCATTTACCCGATAGCGCCGAGTGCCAATATTGGGCTGGATGCTGCCTGAATATCTTTGAGCACACCTGATGGGTTAGAATAGATGTTTTCGAAGCCATTCCGACCTGTTGCGTCCCTTTCCCATTAGGCTCCGTGCTGCGTTCCAACTCTTGCCCTCAGGAAATCAAGTCGGAACAATACGTTTACTGTTTCGAAAATGTAAGCTGCAAGGTGTTGTTTTCTCCCCTTTTGTTGCAATTTGGAGACTGGGAAGCTATTTTCTGTGACATGCTTTTCCGGGGTCATGGTATTTATCTTTTGCTCCCTGGGGGGGATAATGCGCTGGCTGTTCATAATAGGGAGACCCTGCCCAGAACTCGATGAAATGCTTTGGCAGAGATTTAGGTTCCCCATGAATTTTGCACTTGCTGTTTCATTGTATCCCATTCATCACCCACAAACGGGGTGATGAAGTTAAATGCAGCATGGTGTCGGTGTGACCCTGGCCTCTAAGAAATGCCTTCCTCTCCTCACCCAGTGTTGTTGGGTTTTTTTAATGCTCTCGGGTTTTATTGTGGCTTTGTTTGTGTTTCCTTAGGTTCTACCTGAACCTCTTTGAGAGACAGGCGGACAACATTTAATGCTGAAAAAGCAGGGTTGAAATAGCTAAATGCCTGGTGAATGTTAAGAACGACAGATGTTTATTGAATATTCTCCAGACAGCTCACGTTCACCAAGCTGGATTATTGGATAGTTTAACATTATTACTCCCAGGGTTCTGGAAGATAGTTCTCTACAATGTTGAGATTGTTTTTAAGCAGAGGATGGATGGCCATTTACCATGGATGTTTTAGTTGAGATTCCTCCATTGCATTGGGTTGGACTAGATGACCCTGGGGATCCCTTCCACCTCGACAATTCCATGGTTTTATGAAGCTAAATATTTGCATCCATTTCCCTGCCCACTTTTACCTCTGGCTCCACCCACCACAATCTCATGGCCCTTGCAAAATTGCCCAGAAGAGACTGTGGCTGAAAATATGTTTCTCCACCATTGGGGGTATACTATACAGTGGTACCTCGGGTTAAGAACTTAATTTGTTCTGGAGGTCTGTTCTTAACCTGAGGTATCACTTTAGCTAATGGGGCCTCCTGCTGCCACCATCACACGATTTCTGTTCTCATCCTGAAGCAAAGTTCTTAACCTGAGGTACTATTTCTGGGTTAGCGGAGTCTGTAACATGAAACATCTGTAACCCAAGGTACCACTGTACCTCAGAGCAAATACTTCTCGCTGGTTCAGTTCCCACTCTTCAGATATTTTTTGGCACAGGTGGGCATTTCATATCTTTAGCCCTAAAGGAGGAGCGGGTGGGCAGCTAGCGTAGCTGGGTGGGTGATTTTAAATAACATGTGCATTTGAAGCCAATTCTGCACACAGTCAGGGGTTAATTTGCTCCCTGGTTTGGAGAACAGGTGTGTGGTTTCCGTTTTGGGAGGCTCAGTGCTGGATTTACGTATAAGCTAAACATGCTATAGCTTAGGGTCCCACTCTCTTGGGAGCCCCAAAAAAATGTAAAGGGGAAAAAACCTGAATGTACATTTCCAAAATATAAGATAAAAAAAACCAAATAAAATAAAATCTACACACAGAAACAGTGTTTTGTGTTGTGTAGGCTCCTATGATGTAAGTCATGGGCCCCGCCTGCTAGCCTGCTTTCTAAAATATCACTGGTTTGCTCATTTCTATATATAGGGTGCCTAGATTCTGCATGGACTGGTTGCATAGCTGTCAACTTACAGATTTGAAAATAAGGGACCAGCAGCCTCAAAAATAAGGGATCAGCAGCCAAAATAAGGGACCAGCAGCCTCAAAAATAAGGGATCAGCAGCCAAAATAAGGGATCAACAATTACTTTGATAAAATACATATTTTGTTGCATGCAAATGGCTTTAGATAACTATTAGGTCCATAAATTACCATATAGCATATATTCAACACACAAAAACAGCAACAATTTGTTGTTACAAAGGACAGCTGGACATAGAAAGAGTCCCATTACCTTCAGTAGCTTATTTAAGGGACATCATCAATAAAGGACAGCAGTGGGACATGGAGCTGGGATAAGGGACTGTCCCGCCAAATAAGGGACGCTTGACAGCTATGACTGGTTGTAACAATTACCTTGATAAAATACATATTTTGTTATGTGCAAATGGCTTTAGAGACCTATTAGGTCCATAAATTACCATATAGCATATATTTAACACAAAAAAAACCCAGCGACAATTTGTTGTTGACAAAGGACAGCTGGACATATAAAGAGCCCCATTACCTTCAGTAGCTTAGGGCCTCATCAAACCTAAATCTGGCCCTGCGGTTCTTTTGCACATATAGAGCTGGTTTGGCCCTGGAAGGTGTATGGATGAGAGGCATTTTGGATAAATGGTGGTGGTCTTGTAGTAAGGTTAAAGCTTACTGGGAAATGATAAATAATGAATTGAAAAAGATGTTCAAAATAAGGTTTTTGAAAAAACAACCCAGAAGCTTTTCTTTTGGGAATTTATAGGGACAGAACTACCTAAATTGTATAATTTATTTATGTATGCTACTATAGCAGCAAGAATGCTTCCTGGCCAAAAATGGAATGAAGCAGAAGTCCCAGTAAAGGGAGAATGGACAAAAAAATCTTACGGAGTATGCAGAAATGGCAAAACTTACCAGAAGCATAAGAAATCAAGACAACAAACTCTTTATAAAAGAATGGAAGTGGTTTATTGAATATTTACAGACAAATTGTAAGCAGATAAAAACATTAGCAGGATTATTGTAAAAGTCTGCAGTTTTGTGAAAGTATATATATGCAGTAGATAATTAAATGAGTAAATTAAATGAATGTGGATGTGCAGAAGATATGGAAAAATAAATTTAAGGAGCCGCAGAAAGAGGGGGAAGAAAGTCAAATTTTGAAATGTTAAATGGATTGTCGAATTAATGGAACGTATCAATTTGAAAAGTATAAAGAAAAAAAGGAAAAGGAAAAAGATGGGGGACATTTTGGCAAGTATCGATAAGCTGCCCTGAGCTTTTCCGAGGAGCAGCAGGATACGGCAAATAATCACTGCGTGCGGGTCTCCTTCCGAGGCCTGTTTGGGAATCGGAATGAGTGTCTTCCATTACCTGTCGACGATGTCTCTCCATCCGGTCCTCTGTGGTTAGCTTTGCACATCATATCGGGCATCTATCATCCTCCAGCCTCCCCCTGCCCCCTCCGCTCTGTGGCATCTTTCTGGAAAACGCACCAGCACGTCTCCTCCCGGGACGCTTTGATGGAGTGGCTTCTTAATGGAACGTGTCTACGTTTGGGTCCTTGGAGAGGGGCCTGCGTAGCGCGAAAGCTCATTATTCACAGCTTCCGTGTCACTTCTGCGAAGGAAAGGAGCTCCGAGACTTTGCCCTCATTAATTCCCGGCTTCCTTACGCGTGCAAAGGCGCAATTCTGATCGCCGTTCCATGAGGAGACGCCGGGCGGAGGTGTGGGAGAACCACCGCACTGGAATTAATAGGTCGGCACCTACCCTCTGTTTTTGAGATCGTTCATCATCTCGTATGCGAACCAGGACATCTGGAGCCTCGTTATCCCTTAGCCTTGAGAAATAGGTTGCGCCGAATGAACTCTCTTTAAGACGTGGTTGCTGTTTTAGTTCTTTAAATCCACCTGGTGCCTTTCTTCGAAGAAGAAGGAGGAGGAAGGGCTACTTTTCAACAGTGGTGATTGCTGACCTTTGCAGCTGGTAGGCCAGAAGGCAAGGAGCTGAACAGCAGGCGGCGCCAGAGCCAATGAAAAGCAGAGCCAGCGGATTACAGTGGTACTCAGGTTACATATGCTTCAGGTTACAGACTCTGCTAACTCAGAAATACCGTATTTTTCGCTCCATAAGATGCACTTTTTCCCTCCTAAAAAGTTAGGGGAAGTGTGTGTGTGTCTTATGGCACAAATGCAGGGGGGAGGCAGGCAGGAAAAGCCCCCAAGAGCCGCACACAACCTCTGCGCGGCTCTTGCGGGCTTTTCCCTCTTCGTAGAAAAGCCTGCAGGAGCCGTGCACTCCTTAAAGGGTGCGTGGCTCCTGTGGGCTTTTGCGGGAGGTGGGGGAATTGCTATAGTCATTTTGGACTCACAGCTGTCCATGGAGGCACAGGTTAAATCCGTGTCCAGGGCAGCTGTGTACCAGCTCCATCTGGTACCCTATCTGCCTGCGAACTGCCTCGCCAGAGTGGTGCATGCTCTGGTTATCTCCCGCTTGGACTACTGCAATGCGCTCTACGTGGGGCTACCTTTGAAGGTGACCCGGAAACTACAACTAATCCAGAACGCAGCAGCCAGACTGGTGACTGGGAGCGGCCGCCGAGACCATATAACAATGGTCTTGAAAGACCTACATTGGCTCCCAGTATGTTTCCGAGCACAATTCAAAGTTTTGGTGTTGACCTTTAAAGCCCTAAACGGCCTCGGTCCAGTATACCTGAAGGAGCGTCTCCACCCCCATCGTTCTACCTGGACACTGAGGTCCAGCGCCAAGAGCCTTCTGGCAGTTCCCTCACTGCGAGAAGCCAAGTTACAGGGAACCAGGCAGAGGGCCTTCTTGGTAGTGGCGCCCGCCCTGTGGAACGCCCTCCCACCAGATGTCAAAGAGAACAACAACTACCAGACTTTTAGAAGACATCTGAAGGCAGCCCTGTTTAGGGAAGCTTTTAATGTTTGATGTATCATAGTATTTTAATATTCTTTTGGAAGCCGCCCAGAGTGGCTGGGGAGGCCCAGCCAGATGGGCGGGGTATAAATAATAAATTATTTTTATTTTTATTTTTATTTTTATTTTTATTTTTATTTTTATTTTTATTTTTATTATTTTTATTATTATTATTATTATTATTATTATTATTCCCGTGCGCAGCTAAAGAGGAAGCCAAGACAGCGAGCGGGATGGAACCCGCTGGCTGTCTTGGCTTCTTTGCTCTTTGGGGCTGGGGGGGGGGAACCCGGGCTTCCCCCGGCAACCCCGAGAAGCTCTGGGGGGTGGATAGTATTTTTTTCTTGATTTCCCCCTCTAAAAACTAGGTGCGCCTCATGGTCTGGTGCACCTTATGGAGTGAAAAATACGGTAGTACCTCAGGTTAAGAACTTTGCTTCAGGATGAGAATAGAAAATGTGCTCCGGCGGTGCGGCAGCAGCAGGAGGCCCCATTAGCTAAAGTGGTGCTTCAGGTTAAGAACAGTTTCAGGTTAAGAACGGACCTCCGGAATGAATTAAGTACTTAACCCAAGGTACCACTGTATAGCTTTGTCCCGGTCATACTTCCTACTGAGTTCTACAAATAAGACTAAGGAAGAGGAAGCTGGCACTCCGTGGCACCCCCTGGACTAGTAAGGGCAAGTAAAAGGGCAAACAGGTGGAGGCGCTGGCAGAAGGTAGGCTGGGTCTGGTGGGGGCAGTGCCCCATTTGCCCTCATAGACCAGCCTCCACTGCTTTTCAAAAGGATGTTGGAAGATTGAGGACAGTTAAAAGGCACATAGTTAAACTATGGAACACACTGGCTTGCCCTGTGGAACTCCCTGCCAATAGATATCTAGTGGGAATAATCCCTGCTTCCATTTAGATGCCTTTGGAAAACTGTATTATTCAGACGGGCCTTTGAAATGCAAATTTCTTTTCCCCAACCAGTATTTACCAGTGCTTTTATTGAACTTATTGTCATGCTGGGTTTGTAATTTCTGGATTTCGCCTTGTTTTTTGTTATGGAAGTGTGGCCTATAATTATTATGATGATTGTATACGCTGCCTTTTCCTCTGACGGTACCCAAGACAGCTTACAGATAAAAATAAAAACCTCTAAAAAACATAGAAAACAAAAAAACATAGAAAATAAGCTTATAAGAATTTAAACTTAAGTCCAGTCAAAGGCGACTATGGAGATGTGGTGCTCATCTCGCTTTTCAGGCCGAGGGAGCCGGCATTTGTCCACCGACAGCTTTCCGGGTCATGTGGCCAGCAGGACTAAACTGCTTCTGGCACAACGGAACACCGTGACGGAAACCAGAGCGCACAGAAACACTGTTTACCTTCCCGCTGGAGCGGTACCTATTTATCTACTTGCACTGTCGTGCTTTTGAACTGCTAGGTTGGCAGGAGCTGGGACCGAGCAACGGGAGCTCACCCCATTGTGGGGATTCGAACCGCCGACCTTCTGATTGGCAAGCCCAAGACGCTCAGTGGTTTGGACCACAGCGCCACTCCTATAAAGGCTTCTTTTGATCACAGTCCCAGGGGTTTTGTGAGCTGTCCAAGAAAGAGTCGGGCTCTTTATTTCCTACAGGAAAGCTTTTCCACCCAGCGGGAGAAAGGGGGAGCTTTGACCCAAGCAGAAATGTGCAATTTGGATTTGGGGAAGGGCTTACACTCCCGCAAACACACACACACCATCCCAGGCTCCATCCCTGCCGATACTGAGAGCTCTGTTCATTGGTTGATCTGGCTGCCTGTTTTCCTAGCTCCCTCCCCTATTTTTCATCCCGGCACAACTCGACAGGCCTCGGCGCTAATGCTCCGATCCCACGATCTCCCCGTCTGCCTGAACCTGCTTCTCCCCCCCCCCCCCGGCAAGCGCCATTGCTTTCTTCGCCTTATATGGCAATAACCTTCATTGTTGATGTATCTCCTTCACAGACCCCTGTCTGCGCTTCTCATCAGCCGAGGACACATCTGTATTCTTCAGAAACTTACAGCTGGGAGGTTGGGGGTCTCCCGCCTAACATCTAATCCCTCTCTGTCTCCTGCCCAGCAGGCAGCGATGCATCTCTGCCAGTCTGTTGAAGAATAGCTGTGGATAAAGATCTGTGTACACGCCGTGCTTAACTTCCTCACACCTGCCATTAATAAGCGGCATGTCACTCGCGACGGAAGCGTTAGTTTCATGCAACTTGTTGGCGCGGGTCATTTGGAATCCGTGCAGCTTTTGCTATTAGCGCCAGGAAGAATTACAAGGGATTTTTTTTGCAATTGCAAGAATGCCACGATCCAACACTTGGTTCCATAAACTTATCCCCAGGGCTCCCTACCCTATCAAAAGCATTATTATTATTATTATTATTATTATTATTATTATTATTATTATTCACAGTGTTGGTGCTGACCTTTAAAGCCCTAAAAGGCCTTGGTCCAGTATACCTGAAGGAGCGTCTCCACTCCCATCGTTCTGCCCGGACACTGAGGTCCAGTGCCGAGGGCCTTCTGTCGGTTCCCTCACTGCAAGAAGCCAAGTTACAGGGAACCAGGCAGAGGGCCTTTTCGGTAGTGGCACCCGCCCTGTGGAATGCCCTCCCATCAGATGTCAAAGAAAAAAACAATTACGAGACTTTTAGAAGACATCTGAAGGTAGCCCTGTTTAGGGAAGCTTTTAATGTTTAATAGATTATTGTATTTTAATATTCTGTTAGAAGCCGCCCAGAGTGGCTGGGGAAACCCAGACAGATGGGCGGGGTATAAATAAATTATTATTATTATTATTATTATTATTATTATTATTATTATTATTATTATTATCATCATCATCATCATCATCATCATCATCATCTTCATCATCATCATCTTCATCATCAAACGGCCCTTCATCCATAGATCTCAGGGCAGTTCACAACCTTAAATTACAATAGAAAAAACAAAATACATAATACACCTTTATTATACACCTGTAGGCGCCAGGGGAAAACATTCCTTTTTAACCAGATCTTTGGTTGATCTGATTTACATCACATGCCCCTTTAAAATGTTTTTTGGGGGGGGCTATTGGGTTGTTGTCTTTATTTTTATTATGTTTTTTGTGGTTTTATATCTTGATTTTATTCTGTGAACTGCCCTGAGACCCCCAGGTATAGGGCGGTATATAAATTTGATGATGATGATGATGATGATGATGATGAAGAAAGCAATAATCCCACTAAGGAAAATAGTGACACAATAAAATTAGAAACAGTAACTGCACCTTTATTCAAAATTCAATTAAAATGATTTAGTTTAATTAATTAAATCGATGGACTTGCTCTGGAGATACCAGCTTTTTAAAGTCTGATAGTCATTTGCGCCTCCTGCGCCCTCTGCCGCTCCCTTTCCTCCATTGCCCCGATTTTGGGAATCACTGATCTATTGCAATGTTTTTCAAGGTCTCTCTCTTGGGGAAAGGTTTTCATGCCAATGGACCACTGCATGATAGTTCCAGCACCAGTGTGTGGTGCTATAGTCCTGGGTGTCCTCCGAATGTCCATTGTTGGATTAGATCAGGCACGTGGATCACTGGACATCTGTGGTAGATCACTGGTAGATCACTGCCCCCCCCAAAGAAGCTCAACAACTTTGGGCTCCCCTAAAAAAAAGGTCAACATTTTTGCCCTGAACCCCCCAAAAATGTGGCTTTCCTCCTCCCTAAAGAGTTCAACAACTTCAACCTGAACCCCCCAAAACAGGGCTTTCCTTCCTAAAAAAAAGCTCAACTACCTTGACCTGAACCCCCCAAAAGGGGGTAGATCACTGCCAGTTTTTAACTCTGTGAGTAGATCGCAGTCTCTTGGGAGTTGGCCACCCCGGATTAGATCTTTGATCTTTGGCTTGATCCAGCAAGTTCTTCTGCTCTTGTTACTCTGAGCTTGTGGCCTAAGATACCCCCAGCTCTCTCCCCCTCCAGTGGCTACAAGATTACAGAAGAACAAATTGCCAATCTATTACAAGGGAGGCAACCCTTGTTGGCAGCAGGGGGGGGCGAGATTTTAAAATGGGTTCTTTAAATCGTTGAGAAATGAGAGTGATGCAAATCAAGTTGTGTAATTCGTGTTAGTTCCCTGGGCAAGTGTGCATTGATGACCAGATTGCTTGGGAAGTATGCATTATGAGTTTACACAGTCCAACCTCTGTGGGACAAAGGGGAATTGTCAAGTCTGGCTGGGTTTAAAATCTTCTGTAGGAGTGCACTAAGAAGTGCAAAGAATTTCTCTTGCAAGTTCCAAAGATCTCAGAAGCCCAGTTCACAGTAACACAGAGCAAGGCTTTTAGTGTGGCTGCTCCACTTCTGTGGAATTGCATTCCTGACAAGATTTGAAAGGCTCCCACTACCTGCATTTTCAGAAACAATCAATGACATGTTTGTTCTGACAGGCTTTCTCAGCTGGAGAAATGGGTGTCTACCCTAAATCTACTTTAAAAGGACCCCTGACCATTAGGTCCAGTTGTGACCGACTTTGGGAGCACAGCTCGCTTTATTGGCTGAGGGAGCCAGCGTACAGCTTCTGGGTCATGCGGCCAGCATGACTAAGCCACTTCTGGTGAACCAGAGCAGTGCACGGAAACACCGTTTACCTTCACGCCAGAGTGGTACCTATTAATCTACTTGCACTTTGACGTGCTTTCGAACTGCTTGGTTGACAGGAGCAGGGACTGAGCAACGGGAGCTCACCGCGTTGTGGGGATTTGTACCGCCGACCTTCTGATCGGCAAGTCCTAGGCTCTGTGGTTTAACCCACAGCGCCACCCGTATCCCTTTTAAGTCTACTTTAAATGTTTTAATTTTGTTTTAAATGTATTTGCTCCTTTGAGTTTTAAACTTTGATGATATTCAGCGTACATCGCCTTGAGACAGTTCTTTAGAAGGCAATTAATAAATTGGTGATGCTGATAAGAGAGATTTGGATCACTGGAAAAATCAGGATTCTGAATTGAGCAAGAAGCCTAAATGAGTAGAAAAGGCTCCTCATTGCCTCTAACATTCATGGTTCCGGCAGGACTGGTGATGATGATGATGCAATGAAGAGGAGCTAAAGTCTCCTTCCTAAGTAGAGGGATGGTTGAGATATTTGATCCAGTTCACAACTAAAGGCCAACATGCTGAATTCACACTTCCTGGAGCAACCAAAGCACAGCCATTGTCACGGTCCGTTCTACGGGCGATTGAAGTCCCGGCTGAGGATGTTGGGACCGGGGGCAAGATGGCAAGGTGGGAGCAGGAATGAAAGTCCAGAAGCCAGGGGTCCAAGGGTCAGGAAGCAGGGAGTCACAAAGTCAAGGGTCCGAGGGTCAAGAAGCAAGAAGCCAAATGCAGGAAGGCAGGAAACGTGTTGCTGTGGCAAAGAGCCGAAGGGAAATGCTGTGTTACCAAGTGGCCTCACCTGTGCGGCCACACCTTGCCTCTCCAGAACAAACTTAGGAAGGCCCCAATCCCGCGAAGTCCTACTGGTCACAGGGCATGGCTCCTGCACGCACTCCGGACAGCCATCCTTTGAAATTTGCACCTCTCTGAATTTTGCAATGCATCTCTGTAGCCAAGGCATGTGTACAAAATGGCATATACTTGGGCAAATCATGCTGATGAATGCGTATATTTATTGAAAATAGCTATCTTCTCTTTTGAGATAGACAGGGACTGGGAGGTGTTTAAAGGATACTTGCAAAACCATATTGAAAAATCAGAACTCCTATTAGAACAAACAAGTTCCGTTTTAAATAATGAAATACTAAATAAGATGGATAACAATGTGTAATAGAAAAAGGAGCATGGAATTAGGTTAAAGGTGTGTGAAAGAAAGTAATAGAAGTGGAAAGAAATTGCAATTGAGTAGATTGGAAGTCTAACACAAAGATGGGGTGAGGGGTGGTGGATGGTGATGGGAAAAGGAATTATCTGTGGGATGGAGTGTAGGTATGTTTGAACATTTTTAAGGATTGTATGAAATGTATGTTTGTATGCTTGTATATTCGCAATATGTGTGTATTAATGCTGAAAACTTTTTTAAATTAGAAGCATCCCACCCAGAAAAAGAAAATAAAAATAAAATAGCATAACAAAAATCAGCCAGTCATTTTAATGATTGTTCTGTATTCCTTTTAAAGGGTATTTTTACAACATTGCTGTACACCTCTCCATGATATTTTGTGAGAGGGCGGCATGTGCATATTTTTTTATAAATAAGTATCTGAGTAAATAAATAAATAAATAATGTCGGGGGAGAGCGCTTTTGCAAAAATATCTGTATATTAGGGAAAATTGCACACACAGAGACAAAAAATGTGCATAGTAAGAAAAATTACCACTCAAATGCTGACGGATTTTCATGAGGACGCAAGAGCTTGGAACTGGCTGTGTATGTATGGAGGATCTGTGAAATATCCACATGAGCAGTGAAAATAATTACAGAAGGATGTGCAAAGATTTATCAATATTGTTTTTCTTTTCATTCCGGGTGATTTTGGAGGATCCCAAGGGACTGAAGGCCGGGTTTTCAAGGGAAGGTGAAAATAATTTTGATTCCATTTTGCTCAGAAGGGGTTCTGAAACGTGCTTCTCCTCTCTTTGAAAGGAAGCTGAACTTCGCTACTACAGCTGCCTCGAGGGAAAAGAGCGAAGCAAATCTCCAGAAACAGCAACGACAACATGCCAAAGTCCTGCTCATCTCCTCTGAGCTGGGATTTTAACATTTCACACCTGAACTGCAGCTCTCTGGTTAAACTAAAGGAGAAAGTGGATTATGACTCTAGAATGACAGATTATCCTCGCCAGGTATCAAAGGGCTCCTTTCAAGACCAGCATCAATGGCTCCAGGCCCAGAAGGGTTATTTGCGATGTAGGCTTTGATCAATGGACAGCAAGCAACACCACCCATCGATTTCTTGGTCTCCTGAAAATCCCTACAGCATCTTGTACCACCCCCCGCCCAAAGTGGCTGGGCTGCCCAGTTCCTCTTGCCAGCTGACCACCAAAACAATCATTTCGGTGTAGATTAAAGAGTTGTTTTCTCCCTGTCCGACAGAAAGAGCAAGCAAAAGAAACAGTAAAAGAGTCCCTTTCTTCATGAAAAGATAAATGCCTTTGGGGAGAATTCCCTTCTGCCTCACCCAGATGAAGCTATACGTCAAACCTCTGCCAATTTCAAGGCTACAGAATTAGGCGCGTCAACATCTTCTGCTGTGTCAATCTATGTTGTTGCAATAGTGTGCAGGTGTTAGGGTCGCGACTCCTCGCCGAGAGTATGCCCGGGGAGCCAAATGCATCTGTGGCTCGGCCATGCTTTGATTCAGAGAATTTGAATTCACTGGGTTGGCATGAAAATGCAAACTGAACTCAATTTGGCCCGCACCCCTAACCACAGGGCATCAGAAGGAAAAAGCAGAAAATAATAATAATAATACAGTCATACCTCGGGTTGAATGTGCTTCAGGTTGAGCGTTTTCAAGTTACGCTCCGTGGCAACCCGGAAGTAACGGAGCGCGTTACTTCCGGGTTTCGTCGCTCGCGCATGCAAATGCGCAGTCACATCTTACGTTCTATTCAGGATGTCCCTTTTCCTTTGAGTGTTGTGATTTTTTCTTTTAGGTTGTAAACCTCTGGGTAGGCTTGTTTTGATGGGGAGCCACTTTGGCTGAAGAGTGGGGTACAAATGCTGCAAAGAAATAAATCAATTAAATAAATGAATGAAAAATATTTATATGCCACTCATCTGACTGAGTTGCCCCAGCCGCTCTGGGCAGCTTACAGCAAATTAAAACATCAAACACAGTAAAACACCCGACACTGAAAACTTCCCTACGAAGGGCTTCCTTCAGTTGTCTTCTAAAAGTCAGATACAGTGGTACCTTGGTTTTTGAACACCTCTGTAGTTGAACGTTTTGGAACTTGAGCATTGAAAACCCGGAAGTAAATGCCCCAGTTTTCAAACGCGCCTTGGAAGTCAAATAGGAAACGTGGCTTCTGTTTTGAGTTTTCTGTATTGAGGCTTCCGTTTTGAGGCTTCTGCTTTCAGTTTTTTTGTTTTGGAACTTGAACAGACTTCTGGAACGGATTACGTTCGAAAACCGAGTTGTTTATTTCCTTGACATCTGAACGATAGGGGTAGAGACGCTCCTTCAGGTATACAGGGCCGAGGCTGTTTCAGGCTTTAAAGGGCTTTAAAGGTCAGCACCAATACTTTGAATTGTGCTCAGAAACGTACTGGGAGCCAATGTAGATACAGTGGTACCTCGGGTTACAGACGCCTCAGGTTACAGACGCTTTAGGTTACAGACTCCGCTAACCCAGAAATAGTACCTCGGATTTAGAACTTTGCTTCAGGATGAGAACAGAAATCGTGCGGTGGCAGCGGGAGGCCCCATTAGCTAAAGTGGTACCTAAGGTTAAGAACAGTTTCAGGTTAAGAACGGACCTCCAGAACAAATTAAGTTCTTAACCTGAGGTACCACTGTAAATGAATAACTAAACAAAGGGAAATGAAGGGGTTCTGTAAGAACCCCTTGGGCGGGTGCCCCTCCCTCAAAAGGGCTTAGAGTAGAGGTGTTTTTTTTGGGGGGGGGGTTGACAGTGATGAGAACTAAAAGTAAAACAGCAAGCTGGGGGGAGAGAGAGGGAAAGCAATGTTTGAGAGCCATGTTTGATTTCTGTTTGAACCCAAAAGGAAACCTGAGCCTCGGGTAAGATTCTTGGACCCCTGGAATCTTGCACAGCTCAGAGTCGATGTGGGTCTCAGAGAGGGAAGATTTTGCTCACAAAGGTGCTTGGGGAGCGTTTCATGTCGTTTCCAGTTCACATGAGTCAGTTGCGGCAACAAGAAATGTCTGGACTGTTGGCTTTCTAGGACAATAACCCAGAAACGGTGTAGGCAGCCTAAGGCGGAATTAGTAGTCTATGGTGTGTGAGTGTTTATAATGTCTTGGCTGGATTATTGCAACCCATCACTCTGCAGAAAAACTCTGCCACATGCTCCAGCACACACGCCGAGTTGCACACGGACTCTATTAGCTGCTGCTACATTTTTAACTCTCACTAATCACACACCTGCGTGCCCCAGAAACAAAGAGCAGCTTGCGGTTTTTTCAGTGCTCTGGATTGCATTTGCAGGGGGAAGCAAGCGCTTAAAATAATGGCTGGGGACTTAGTTGGCTTCTTTCTTTGTGGGCGACCGTTTAATGGAAGAGAAACATTTAATACAGGTTTCAAACTGTGCTTTGCATTCAAGACGACTTGACGTGTCGAGACTACTCAAAGGTATAGCGTCTTGATTTCCAGATTTGCTCTGAAAGCAGCACGTGGGGTGGAACCGAACTGTGATGGCCTGGGACTCAGGCTCGGACTGGGAACCAGAGGGGTTTCAGTCCGCACTGGATCCTCTGCCTCAGGCATCATCTGAACCAAGTCTGGGGCCTGATTCTGAAGAGTCCCAGCCTGCACAGGTTCCCCAGCAACAAACACCAGCTGGGCCGAGTCAGGGGCCGGAGCCTGCCCTGACTCCAGATGCAGGGATTACCTCGTTGCCTCCAGCTGAGCCATCACTTACAGCTGCTCCACTACTGGTTTGGTCAGGAAAGGCTGAGGCGGCCCCTGGGTCTAGTAACCCACTGACGTCTCCCGAGCTGCAGAGACTCAGGTCTGAGAGAAGGAGAGACCCGAGTACTCGCAGGAGGAGTGCTCACCTTTGGGCGAAACAGGGAGGTGAGTCGCCAGGGGATCAGGACCGGCCGTTACCCCGACAAAGATATAAGGCTGTCGGACCCTGCCCCAGGTTGCGGGAGCAACACTGCTGTATGCTGGATCCTGCCTGAGATCCTATACCTGTCCTTGCCTGGTTTCCTGGCTCATGTCTTGCCTTGACCCTGTTGGACTGACTCCTAGCGGAACCTTCGGATTCTGGACCGGACCTGGACCGTGTTTCTCGGGTTACCCCTGGGGCCAGCACACGAACCGATTACTGAAAAACTACTTGCTACACCCTTTCTTGGACCCTTAGTAGTAGGTCAGGCCGACCAATGGCTCTGTTCAGTGTGACACTCCACCACCCTGTCCCCTCTTTCCCCAAGACCCACAAAACATGCCAAGAGCAGCTCCGCTGTGGAAATTGACACAGGGATGGGTGGATCTGCCAGTCTCAGTTTCTCCAGTTTTTCTCATGTCAGCCTGGATAGCTCAGTTGGTTAGAGTGTGGTTCTGAGAATGCCAAGGTTGCAAGTTCAATCCCCGTACAGTGGTACCTTGGGTTCACAACGTAATTCCTTCCAGAGGTCTCTTCTTAACCTGAAACTGTTCTTAACCTGAGGTACCACTTTAGCTAATGGGGCTTCCCGCTGCCGCCGCACGATTTCTTTTCTCATCCTGAGGTAAAGTTCTCAACCTGAGGTACTATTTCTGGGTTAGTGGAGTCTGTAACCTGAAGCGTCTGTAACCTGAAGCGTCTGTAACCCGAGGACAGCTGCACAGTCGTACATTGCAGGGGGTTGCACTAGATCAGCGGTTCTCAACCTGTGGGTCCCCAGATGTTGTTGGACTACATCTCCCATCATCCCCGAGCTCTGGCCTTACTAGCTAGGGGTGATGGGAGTTGTAGTTCAACAACATCTGGGGACCCACAGGTTGAGAAAGGCTGGACTAGACGATCCTCAGGGCAGGGGCGGAGCAAGGTGGAGGTGGGGCGGACTGCCCCGGGTGTCATCACTGAGGGGGGGGTGTCATCGGCTTGCCGCCAGCCTGCGACTCCTGCCTACCCCAAGCCGTTGGTGATAGGGGGGGAGCTGTGGCGTTCCCCCCTTTGCTCTTCGTTTTGACAGCCCCACACTCCCGTGCTGCTGTAGAGAGCTCAACAACTTTGGCCAGCCCTTCCCCTGAAAAAGCTCAACAATTTTGGTCAACCCTTCCCTGAGAAAAGCTCAAAAACTCCTGGCAATGGGTAGATCACAGGCAGTCTTTTTATACTATGAGCAGATCGCAGTCTCTTGGGAGTCTAATTAGATTTCAATATGTGTGTGTGTGGGAGTCATTAAAAAAAATTTTGCGCCGGGTACCACCTGACCTTGCTATGTCACTGCCTCAGGGTGCCTTTCAACTCTGTGACAGTCCCACGCAAGTGTACAAAAAGCGCACATTTCATTTGAAGCCTCACCCACACTTACATGTTTTAAAGCGGTTATTCTGAGTGCTTTTCTTTATTGCCCTGGTGCTTTCCCCACAAAAAACCGCTCTTCAATGCTGAATCAGAACAAACAGCAGTTTGGGTTTCCCATGGACTGCCGTTTGCGCCGATTTGGCGGTAAAGAGTGGGGTTTTGTGGGGTTTTCTATGAGGGGCTTCCAATGAGATCAGGAGCACAGTACACCTCTCCTGCTTGCGACCCCCAACAATGGATGTTCAGATGCTTAGAGACGTCGCCACATCGCTACCATGACCGGGAGCTTTTGATGGCCTTATCAAATCCTCTTTCAAAAAACCAAGGTGTTGTAGCACCTTGCGGTAGCAAAGTCCATAGTTTTAACCATACACCGTGTGAAAAAGTACTTTTTTTGTCTGTCCTGAACTCCCCAATGATGACCTCATGTCCCAGGATTTCAAGAGGGAGAGAGAAAGAGAGAGAAACCTCTTTGTGTCTACATTTCCCCACATGCCGTATAATCCTGCACACTTCTTATCATCCTGCCTTTTCCCTGCACACCTTCCTCCCCCCCCCCCAAAAAAAGCTAAAAAGCCCCAAATTCCGCAACCTCTGCTCATATCTTCATATGTTATCTTCCTAACAGCCTGCACGGCTAAAGTGTTGTGGACAGAAGCCAAACTAAGGTATGTGACAATGACAAGAGTTGTGGATCAAATGTTAAAATCCGGAATATAAGTGCTCTTTTCTGAAAACTGCTTCCTGGCGTGAAAAGCAAATGGCTCTGTGAATGCAGAGGTGAGGAGGGATGTAATATCCTGTCACCACCCTTGCCACAAAATTCCGTATACAAGAAAACATTGAGGTAACATTTCTGGAAACTTATTTTTCCTTCCTCTCATGTATGCATAGTAATGCGTCCTTTGCTCAGCAGAAATCGAGGCTCGAAAAACTGTGTGTGCGGTGCTTTGTGATATATTGCTCTGTCTCCCTACCCTAAACACCTTGATGTTATGAGACACGAACTATGAAATTAGAGAATAGATAATTATGCCTCTCCGGCAATAAGAAGCCTCATTGCAAATCACTGTTTACAGGAGTTCCCAGACACTCTTAGAGGTATATTCATTGCCGGCGGTAAGAATTTAGACCCGCTTTGCACTTGATCCGTGCTAAAAATAACTCGGCAGGTCTATTTTTGTCGCAGAGTACAGAGGGAAGGAAACCTTTGTTCCACAGATTGCCATCCAGCCAGAACGTTATTTTACAAAATAATAAAAGCAGAAAGTATTAGGCTGCACGCAGATCTCGTTTGGCAGTGTTTTCGTGGGTGGATAAGCAGATCTCGGGGAATGAGTGTAGCACAGTCTAGGGAGGGAGAATTTTGTCTGGTCTGCGTTTTTAAGGAAATTGAGCAGATTCATGCCTCCTGGGCACAATTCATGAAATCGGAGCCTAATTACCCTTCAAGTTTTGCACTCCTCTGGATTTTGTGATATAACTCGGGAGTTTCAGGGTGCGTGTGTGTACTAATTTACTCTGCTGCAGTTGATGTATGTTGTTGTTGTTTAGTCATTTAGTCGTGTCCGACTCTTCGTGACCCCATGCACCAGAGAAGACCAGGCACTCCTGTCTTCCACTGCCTTCTGCAGTTTGGTCAGACTCATGTTTGTGGCTTCGAGAACACTGTCCAACCATCTCGTCCTCTGTTGTCCCCTTCTCCTTGAGCCCTCCATCTTTCCCAACATCAGGGTCTTTTCCAGGGAGTCTTCTCTTCTCATGAGGTGGCCAAAGTATTGGAGCCTCAGCTTTATGATCTGTCCTTCCAGTGACCACTGGCTAGTGACCACTGAGGGCTGATTTCCTTCAGAATGGATCAGTTTGATCTTCTTGCAGTCCATGGGATCTCAAGAGTCTCCTCCAGCACCAGAATTCAAAAGCGTCAATTCTTCGGCGATCAGCCTTCTTTATGGTCCAGCTCTCACTTCCATACATCAGTACTGGGAAAACCATGGCTTGAACTATACGGACCTTGGTTGGCAAGGTGATGTCTCTGCTTTTGATGTATACTCTTATTTTAATATATAAGCAACTTTGGAGGGAATAAAAAATGTTTAAAAATAAACTCAATGTAGCAACGTTTTCGGATGGAATGTGTTTGAAAATGTGGGCATGGAATTTAAATATGCATTTTGGGATAAGGTGCATTCAAATACCTGTTTAAATACAAATTTAAATTATGAAGTTTCATAAGCATTAAAAAAAGAAAATCCAGCCAACCAGATAAGGATGTAAGAAGAGGTTTGCTGGATCAGCTCCATCCAGCAACATCCTCTCATTGTGGAAAACCAGGAGCCTAGGAGAAGCAATATTTAGTGGCCTCCTGCACTGAAAATGGTAGAGATTCAGACAGTTCTGGGAACTGGAGTTCAGTGAGGAACAAAATGGACAAGGTTGCCCCGCAAGACCTGAAACCCCAAAGATGGAAAACATCAGAGGCAAAGTGGATTTAACTATTTAAGTAGGGTGCACAATTGGAGCAGTTATAATTTTTGGAGTAGGAATGGATGAGGGTGGGGGATAAATCCAATCAGTTTAATGCAAAACAACCTACTTTGCTCTTCCAGAACTAAAGGCAAGAATTGACATGTAGTTGTCCTTTGAAACTGGCAATCTTCTGAATTTTGGGATGCAGTTCCAAAACCTGTGTGCAAGGAGCATGTCCTAAGAGAGGGCAATGCATATATTAGTGAGAACAAAGCATAGAAATACATAATATTTGGGAAGATTGTGTGCAAAAAATCCATATAGTAGGAGAAACACAGGCAAAAAAAATAAATGTGTGCAAATATTTGTTTGAGGTTTTCTAAAAACAAACAAACAAAGAAGTTAGTAAACTCCTCCAGAAATGGGGTGGACTGAATTTAAGAAGCTGAGAAAAGCCAGAACTGATGGATTCATTCAGCACAGGAGTGCTGAGAATTATCCTGGTTCACAATGCCAAAAATGTCCAGACAACGAGCCCTGCGTAATTTGTTTGCTGTCAAATGACCATCTGATGTGGGAATCACTAGAGGCCAAAGGAAACTGCTACAGCCTTTGTTCCTTTGCCCCAGGGAATGCTGGAAATTGCCACTCCGTGGTGCAGAATGATCTCCGCCAAGGAATTCTCAGCACCCTCACGGAACTGCGATTCTCCGAATTGTTTGGAGGAAGCCATTAATAACAGAGGAACGAAGCGTCGGTTTGACAAGAGAGAGGCCTGTTGTAATTTGTGTGGGGCTCTTACTTCTCTCAGGTATTTAGCTTGGACCTCAGACTAGGTTGCATCACCTGAATGACATTTTAATGTTTCACCATTCCGTTCTTTAGATGGTTTTTGCACCTCCCTTTGCACAAACTGCAGAGCTGCTTGCAACAAGGCAAAATGGATAGAAAGCCATCAAAATGACCTGCAAAAACACATCACAACAAAACACCAGAATAGCCATTGCTAATAGTAGCAGGAGCAATCAAGTATCTTCTCCTAACACCTGCCAAAAAAGAGGAATCCTAAATAAGCATCTGAAACTATAGTGGGATGGGGGCCAGGCACAGCTCAAGAGGAAGGGAATTCCACATAGAAGGAGCCATCACTGAAAAGGCCCTTTCCTGGGCTTCCAACACCAGGTACCTGATACTGAGGAGGAACCAGCAGAAAGGACTCATCTTCTGATTTTAGCAGGAGCAGGAAAATACTTGACCAAAAGTTCATAGTTACAGTCGTACCTGGGTTTCCGAACAGCCTAGTTCTTGAATGTTTTGTCTCCCGAACAATCGAAACCCGGAAGTGACTGTTCCAGTTTGTGAACTATTTTTGGAAGCCGAAGGTCCGATGGAGCTTCCAATTGGCTGCAGGAGTTTCCTGCAGCCAACCAGAAGCTGCACTTTAATAATAATAATAATAATAATAATAATAATAATAATAATAATAATAATAATAATTTATTTATATCCCGCCTCCCCAGCCAAAGCCGGGCTCAGAGCGGCTAACAACAGTAAAATAATACAACATTATAAAATCAGTTCATTATAAAATCAGTTCAAATCAAATTAGTGGCAACCATTGGGCTAGAGTTCTGCGAAGATTGCCAAAGGAGGGAGTCAGGATTTAAAAGTTAAAACCAGCACCTTAAACCTGATCCTGTACTCCACCGGGAGCCAGTGCAGCTGGTATAGCATCGGGTGAATGTGATCTCGCAGAGAGGACCCCATAAGAAGTCTTGCCATGGCATTCTGCACCTGCTGGAGTTTCTGGGTCAGTCTCAAGGGCAGCCCCATGTAGAGTGAGTTACAATAATCCAGTCTGGAGGTGACCGTCGTGTGGATCACAGTGGCTAGGTCAGGGCGAGAGAGGTAAGGAGCCAACTGCTTAGCTTGGCAGAGATGAAAAAATGCCACCTTTGTTATAGCTGTAATCTGCACCTCCATAGAAAGGGAGGTGTTGAAGATTACACTCAAACTCTTAATGGACGGTGCTGTCACTAATTGCGCCCCCGCAAGAGATGGGAGTTGCCCCCACCATCTCATATCTTCCCGACCCAGCCAGAGGACCTCTGTCTTCGAAGGATTTAACTTCAACCAGCTCCCACGTAACCATCCAGCCACAGCTTCCAAACATCTGATCAGCATGTCTGGGGCCGAGTCAGGATGGCCATCCATCAACAGATAGAGTTGGGTGTCATCAGCATGCTGATGGCAAACTTTGGTTTTTGAACGTTTTGGACGTCAAACGGACTTCTGGAACGGATTCCGTTCGACTTATTTCCCCCTCCTAACTTTGGCTGCGAATCCATGTGGCATGCAATATTAAGAGCATATATTGTGTTGGTTGGTTTTTCCTTTCTTTTTCCTTTCCATGTCTTCCTGAAACCGAGAGAAAACATGGGACCAAGCGGAAGGATGGCTTGCTTATAACCTCTTGAAAATGTAGATCTTCTACGTTCCCCCTGAGGCTGACGGGTAGCGGTTGTGATGGGTGATGCCTGGTTGTATCCGTCACCATACTTAATGAGACATGATTGATCTAAGCGGTTATGACACAGCCGAAGTCCAGCTCTAAACTTGGCTCTCCCCATCTGGGGACTTGCCACTGGGCAGTGGAGTGGGAGGGAGAAGGGCTTGTTTCTCCTGCACACTCTCCAAATGGAAAAGAAAAGAGAGGGCCCTCTGAAGGCAGAAGACCTTCCTATCAACATAGAAGTCTTTCGAGCTCCCGACGGCCACGCACGCTTGGCGAGAAACGCCATTACGGCTCACTGAGCTCCACTTTGTACTTGCACTTCATTAATAATCCTTTCTGAAAGGATCTGTGACCTCCGTGGAAGCTGGAAACCAGGTTAGATTCAGCGTTGTGAAGAAATGAAGTACGTGGAAGGCAGGATGCTCAGTGGAGGAAGGGGCATAGCTCAGTGGCAGAGCAGACGCTTTGTAGGAAGAAGGTCACGGGTTCAACCCTGGGCATCTCCCAAAAAGTTGGGGGGCATATGCCCTACTTTACAGAGAGCAGTCCTCTATCTGAAGGACCAGCTTATCTGGTATAATATGGGAAGGAGAGTTGGGATCTATCTCTCTCTCTGTGTATAATTTTTATTAAATTTTCTGTTTTAAAATTTATAATATTCATTTAAACAACCATAAAATATCAATTACTCCCCTTCCTCCCTTTCCATGGTCCATTTTTTCATATTATAAATCCCTGCATATTTTACATAAACTAAACTATTCAGTATTCCATTATTACAACCATTAAAACTTACACTGTTGAATTTATCTTAATGCTGCCAACATTCTCAAGTGTACACAATTCCCCCCCCATATATTCAATAAACATTTTCCAATCTTTTTAAAACGTTTTCTTATTCTGTATGTTAGGTCCGCAAGCTGTGCATATTCCATCAGCTTAAGTAGCCATTCTTCTTTAGTTGGGACCTCGCTCGTTTTCCATTTTTGGGCTAACGAAACACGGGCTGCAGTAGTGGCATACATAAATAAACTTTTTTTGACAACAGGGAATTTCCATCTGGATTATCTCCAACAAAAAGTACTCTGGTGGGGTTTTTTTTGGGGGGGGGGGAGTAAACATTTTTTTCAATTCATTATGAATTATTTCCCAATACTCTTTTATCTTTTTACAGGTCCACCACGTATGAAAGAACGTTCCCTCGACCTCATTGCATCTCCAGCGCTTATCTGATTCAGCCTAATACATCTTAGAAAGTCTGTTGTTGTTGTTGTTGTTGTTGTTTAGTCGTTTAGTCGTGTCCGACTCTTCATGACCCAGGCACTCCTGTCTTCAACTGCCTCCTGCAGTTTGGTCAAACTCATGTTGGTAGCTTTGAGAACACTGTCCAACCATCTCATTCTCTGTCGTCCCTTCTCCTTGTGCCCTCCATCTTTCCCAACATCAGGGTCTTTTCCAGGGAGTCTTCTCTTCTCATGAGGTGGCCAAAGTATTGGAGCCTCAGCTTCAGGATCTGTCCTTCCAGTGAGCACTCAGGGCTGATTTCCTTCAGAATGGAGAGGTTTGATCTTCCTGCAGTCCATGGGACTCTCAAGAGTCTCCTCCAGCACCATAATTCAAAAGCATCAATTCTTCAGTGATCAGCCTTCTTTATAGTCCAGCTCTCACTTCCATGCATCACTACTGGGAAAACCATAGCTTTAACTATATGGACCTTTGTTGGCAAGGTGATGTCTTACCCGGAGTTAAATATCATCTGTAAAGCTGGGGTCTTGAGGCTGCTTGTCAACAGCTAGCACCAAGGACAGATCACACCAGGTCACAGCGATCCCCACAATGGGGAGACGTATTGGATTTCTGTTTAAATGGTAGCCATTGTGGGAGATCAGCCGCTGGCAGCTTTTGACATTCCAGGAAGGGGGAAGTAAATGTTGAAAATGGGAAGCAAGTTCAGATCTGCTCCAGGTAGAAGAGAGCTATTGGGGCTGAAAGTCAGCTTGGGGACACAGAGGTAGCTGAGAATGTGACAGGCAGGTTGTAGCTTGCATTCACTAGGACAAGGTAAGGGGCGGGCGAGGGCATGGCTTACCAGACAGTTCAACAGCAGAATCGGAACTACTTACTACAGGGGCAAATGGGAGTGTGATGGCCTGGGATTCCAATTCAGAGGCTGAACCGGAGGAATCTCAGCCTGCACAGGAGTCCCTGCCTCCAGGGCCGGCTGAACTGGGGCAGGGCCTTGATTCTGAAGCGCCTGCACCTGTGTCGGATCCTCAGGAGCAGGCACCAGGTGAGTCCACTCTGGCCCCAGAGGTGGTTGAGGACTCAGAGCCTACAGGTGAGTCTCCCCCTGGGTCCAGTAACCCTTCAGCCTCTCCTGAACTGCAGAGGCTCAGGGCAGAGAGGCGAAGGGAACTGGTTTCTCCCAGGAGGAGTGCTTGCCTTAAGGCCAAGAGAGGCAGGTCTCCTAGGGGCCGGGACCACCCCTGGCCTCAGAACAGATAAAGGCCAGTCGGCCCGGTCCCAGGTTGTGGGAGCTACGTTGTTGTTGAGTACCTGTTCCTATCCGGACCCAGACCTGACTCTCCAGTGCTCCTGTCCCCGCCCGGCTTCCTGTTTCGGAGCTCGCCCCGCTCCTTGTGGACTGATTCCAGGCTAGTGACCCAGGACCGGACTTTGACTACGCCAACGGTAGCCTTCCCCCCGGGATCAGCACAGGGAGGGGCAAGGCAGTGGGGCTTTGAATCGAGCCAAAAGGGCCATCCTGGCAGTGTTTGCCCAGTGCCAGGGTTGCTAACTTGAATAAAATATTGGGGGGGGGGGCAGGTGAGCCCTGCCCTGCATAATTGATCACATGATGCGGCAAATGCACACCATTTGGATGGCAATGCCCACCAACTTTGGAGGGCCACGGCCCCCTCAAATATTTTACTGGGGGCCCCAAAGGGACCCCGGCCCCAGAGGCAGAGCTAGCTCCTCTGGCACCCGGGGCGGCGGACATGCTGTGCACCCTGGGTGGGGCTAGCCCGTGGTGAGCATCCCAAGGGGGCATTGTGGTGATGTCACCCCCCTCAGGGATGACACCTGGGGCCGGCCGCAGCTACCGCACCCCACTTCCTCTACCAATGCTTGGTCCCTAGGAGTTGGCCTCTATGCTCAGTGCCGACTTCTCTTCCCCTGAGCCCCTCCCCTCCCCCTCCTAGTATAATAATAATAATACCGTATTTTTCGCTCTATACGACGCACCCAATCATAGGACGCACCTACTTTTAGAGGGGGAGAACAAGAAAAAAAAATTCTCTCCCTCTTCAGTGAAGCGGCAGGAGAAACGGAGCCCCTTCTGTGCACCAATCCCTCTTGCTCTTCTGACTTCAGCGAAAGGAACCCGAAGCCTCCAGAGCCCGGTGGGAACGCTCCCACTGTGCTTCGGAGGCTTCGCGTTGCTATCGCTGAAGCCCTGGAGCCTGCATTCGCTCCATAAGACGCACACACATTTCCCCTTAATTTTTGGAAGGGGAAAAAGTGCATCTTATAGAACAAAAAATACGGTAATAATTTTGGGATCTGCAGAGTATGCGCAGTTGCGTAACAGACCTCAGCAACTCAGCATTTTGGCTAATCTACTTTATTTACATATAAACAGACACGGAGCACTGCAACATGGCTCCCTCTCTCTCTAGCATCAGACAGCAAAGAGAGAAAGAACAAAGGACAATAGTCCCACTTCACGGAACGCAGTAACACAAACATCCTGTCTCCGTCACTTCCCACTCTGTGGAGTCAAAACATACACTGTCATGTGAAAGACAACAATCCCATGACTGCAATCATGGAGCAGGAATTCTAACAGCCCCTAGGTATAAGTAACTTTTAATAGGGCGGTGTCTGTGCAAGCCATCTGGCTTCTTTAGAGAGAGAGAGTGCTTAAGGTGCAATGAATTCAAGGCTGCACCTTCCTTTCCAAAACCAACAGATTTTGAAGAGCACTCTGCTAGCAACTTTAAATCTGTGGCCATGGTTGTCTTGATGGGGTGCTGTCCCTTCTGAAACACCCTTCCTTGGGAGCAGAGGCAGAGGTTGTCGTGCTGGTGGGAGTCTTTCCTCCTCCTCCTCCTCCTTCATCAGCCCGGGATCAGCTTGCTGTAGGGGGATAATGTTCGCCCCCATTTATTTGGGAAACAAGAAGGGGTGGCAGAGGCAAGCCATGCTGCCGACGAGCACCTGGAGAGCTCCTCAAATGAATCACCCTCGCCCCTCCGCTGATCTCCATTCATTTGCGCCTTTGGGGCTGCAGGAGTCGAGCGCTTTTACACCACCTAATTAGATAACTGCCAGGGAGATGGAGAGCCCGGTATTCTTTTTAGCAAGGTATCGTCAAACAAGATGGAGAACTGGTGCCACCTGCAATAAAGGTAGGGTCACTTGGAAACACCCCCCCCCCCACACACACACACACTTCCTTTTTCTTTTTCTAACCTTTATCTCTCCCAATCATCTCTTGGCTCATGGCAAACTCTGCTGTCCTGTTTGCAGAATCTACATGGACGAATGTGGCATTTTTTGCCCTGTTGCTGCAACTGCTCTCTCTCTCTTCCACTGAGAAATCTGATATCCAGCCAAGGGGCTACTTACGCAACGGTGAGAGAGGAAGCGAAGGAAGCATTTTAGACACACTCAGAGGAACTCTTGTTGTCACGTTTTTTTAAAATAATTTTTATTATTTTTTCATTAATAACATTCCAATTAATCACATATCAAATCTTCCCACATCACAACACAAATATTAAAGCCAATTATACATTCCGAATTAAAGCCAATTATACATTCTGAATTACCGTATTTTTTGCTCTGTAAGACTCACCTTTCCCCTCCTAAAAAGTAAGGGGAAATGTGTGTGCGTCTTATGGAGCGAATGCAGGCTGCACAGCTATCACAGAAGCCAGAACAGCAAGAGGGATGGCTGCTTTCACTGCGCAGCGATCCCTCTTGCTGTTCTGGCTTCTGGGATTCAGAATATTTTTTTTTCTTGTTTTCCTCCTCCAAAAACTAGGTGCGTCTTGTGGTCTGGTGCGTCTTATAGAGCAAAAAATACGGTAAACAATTTAAAGAGGGCTTTCCATATTCTGGCTAGTAGGAGAAGGTTTTTTATTCTAATCTCTGCATTTTTCCCAATATCACATTCCAATCTTAACTCTTGTCACATTGTTGTCTATTTCAATTACTTACATCCCACCTTTCTCCCAAAATGCTCACGGTGGCACACGTGGTTTGTCCACTCCCCGTTTTATCCTCACAACAACCCTGTAGGGTAGGCTAAGAGAAAGCGACCGGCCCAAGGTCACCCAATGAGCTTTGTGGCCGAGTGGGGATTTGTGAAGAGGAAATGAGGAGCGAGAGAACCACATACGCCACCACGAGCTCCTCAGAGGAAAAGGTGGCTTATAAACACAAGAAATAAATAATCAGTCTAGGAAGGAGGGAGCTGACAGCCAGTGTCAGGCCATTGGACAGGTTAGACATAAGGGAGGGCAAGTATAATAATAACGATTTATTATTTGTACCCCGCCCATCTGGCGGGGTTTCCCCAGCCACTCTGGGTGGCTTCCACAAAAACCAAAAATACACTAAGATGTCACACATTAAAAACTTTCCTAGAGGGCTGCCTTCAGATGTCTTCTGAATGTCAGGTAGTTGCTCATCTCTTTGACATCTGATGGAAGGGTGTTCCACAGGGCGGGCGCCACTACCGAGAAGGCCCTCTGTCTGGTTCCCTGTAGCTTTGCTTCTCGCAATGAGGGAACCGCCAGAAGGCCCTTGCCGCTGGACCTCAGTGTCCGGGCTGAACGATGGGGGTGGAGACGCTCCTTCAGGTATACTGGACCAAGGCCGTTTAGGGCTTTAAAGGTCAGCACCAACACTTTGAATTGTGCTCAGAAACATACTGGGAGCCAATGTAGGTCTTTCAAGACCGGCGTTATGTGGTCTCTGCGGCCGCCCCAAGTCACCAGTCTAGCTGCCACATTCTGGATTAGTTGCAGTTTCCGGGTCACCTTCAAAGGTAGCCCCACGTAGAGTGCATTGCAGTAGTCCAAGCGGGAGATAACTAGAGCATGCACCACTCTGGCGAGACAGTCCGCAGGCAAGTAAGTGTGGCACTGCCCCTTCCAGTGCCCTAATGGACTAGTCTCAGGGCCAGCTCAAGACATTTTGCTGCCCGAGGCAAGGGACAAGATGGCACCCTTTCCCAAGGCACATGCAGAAGCCAATTGGACCAGTGGTTGAACCTTGCTCCAATACTGGCGATAGGACGCTGTCTTCCACTGCACTTGAGGGCAGCAGGCTAGTGTAGGGGACACAGGGCAGACCACTGGCCACTCATACAGCAGCATAGCTGGCCGGTCGGGTGCCTGGGGGCGTGTCCTGCAGCCAGGGGTGGGGCAATCCGCCTGTTGGGGCGGGGCAAGCCTCTCTGACGTTTGCAGCCTCCCCTTCCGTTGTAGGGTGGCTGAGGGAGAGGCAGTGGGCAGACACAAGTCCCACACTGCTGTTTCAGGAAGCGCAGAACCCGCAGGCTCCCAAGCCACCACGTCACTCCTAAAAAGTTTCATGGGCCCATTTTTTTTTTTAAAAAAAACATTTTGTCACACACACCCCCTCAGTGATGACACCCAGGGTGGACCACACAGCCGCACCCCCTTCCTCCACCACTGCACTCATAGCTCTGGCCATTGCCCCAATCTTAGCATCCTTAAAGTCCGCAGAGGACCTTAAGGTCCATGAATAACCATAGTTTAGAGGTCCCGGGCCCTAAGGAAGTCAGACTATCCTCCACCAAGGCCAGGGCCTTCTCAGTGATGGCTCCGACCTGGTGGAATGCTCTGTCCCATGAGACCAGGGCCCTGCAGAATTTAACTCCCTTCCACAGGGCCTGTAAGATAGAGCTATTCTGCCTGGCTTTCAATTTGAACTTAGCTTGATCTTTTGTTCCCCTTCCTTCCCTCCCCCTCACCCTTTTTATGAAGATTACCTGCTCTGGAATCCCACAGCTAATTCTCCCCTGGTCTCCTCGCTGGCCCAAATAGGACTAATTTAGCCAGCTAGCCCTGGTGATCATCTAATGTTTATTGGATGGATTTCCCCCTAAATTGATTTTTGAATTCTGAATTTATTGTTATTCACATTTATGCTGTTTTTTGTTGCATCAATTAAGTGTTTTAGATTTGTTGTTAGCCACCCTGAGCCCGGTTTTCTGAACCGGGATGGGCGGGTGTGATGGGATAAGGGGCTGCGTGTGCGTAAGAGCTGAATCCCTCAGAGCTTTGCAATAAGTCTCAAAGCTCTCCTTTTGCACGGAGCCATCTAAGCATGACTCCCTCAATCGCTGGCAGAATCTGTCAGTGGGCGTTTCCGGAATTTACGCCAACATAAGAGTTCCTTAATGGAAACTCTCCTTCGGGATTCTTGGCGTGACAGTTTCCTGCGAGGAGTAGGTGTTCCCAGAGGAGGTCCTGAGACCTCCCCGCTGTTTTCACTGGAAGTATCTTGGAGCCATCCCTCCGATTGAGTTTCTCCAGGAACTCTCTCTCTACCCCTGCTGGTTCCTTCCTCCGCATCCGAGGGTCTCCTAGCCCCCTTGAGCCCCTCCACCACCTGACTCTCCGATGGCAGTTCCCTGACAGCGGGGTATAAATAAAAATTTATTATTATTATTATTATTATTATTATTATTATTATTATTATTATTAACTGCCACCTGAGGCAGCTGCTACCTTGTGGGGCCAGCCCTGACTCTCCTGAATGTGCTAAAGGACTCTCTTGTTTTCTACCGCTCTGCAAATTTGGGGGTTGCCCATGTCAAGCAATGTGCGATCCCCCACAAAACAACCTGTATCTTTCTTTAAAGGTCACTCCAGACCACAAAGCAGCCCTTCTCCTCTCTGCCCTATTAAATCCCCCTCACCCCTCCTCTGACTGACAAGGCTGGCCTCCCACTGTGGTCTGCCTGCAACAGAATCCAGCGGGCCCTTAGGCTAGTTTTACATTATCACTGAAGTGATGAAATTAACAGTGGAGAAACATGATGGTGAAGACAACCAGAGGCCAAAATCTTTTATACATGAGCTGCATACATGTTAACCACAATTTCACCTTCTCCACGGTCTCGGCCGGGAGAGATCCAGGCAGGTGGAAGCATACGTGAAAATAATAAATAAATAAATTAGATTTGTTTTTTTGAGCAAAAAGTTTCTAGCGGTGGGATGGGCACTCAGCAACTGGGTTTAGCTTGTTGAGGATTCTGGTCCACAACTGAAACAGTTTGGTTTTAGGTTCAAGAGGCACAGAAGGCGTCCAAAATGTCGAGCCAATGCCACTAGGGAGAGCATCTGCTGTGTGACTTTGTGACAGTTTTCCCGGAGATCATTTTATTACAAAACAGAAGTAGGACAAGGACAGAGCCCAGGGGGCCATCTCCGGCAAAACAGTTGCTAGACAGATTTCTGGATCAGAAGACCAAATCTGATCAACCTCACGGTTTCCTAAAATGCTGCATATTTGTGGGCAGGGGTCTTTGAGTTTGCTGACAGCATGCAAACCCCTGCCAGACTATTCCATGGGTAGGCAAACTAAGGCCCAGGGACCGGATCCGGCCCAATCGCCTTCTAAATCCAGCCCACGGATTGTCCGGGAATCAGCATGTTTCTACATGAGTAGAATGTATCCTTTTATTTAAAATCCATTTCTGGGTTACAGTGGTACCTCAGGTTAAGTACTTAATTCGTTCCAGAGGTCCATACTAAACCTGAAACTGTTCTTAACTGATGCACCACTTTAGCTAATGGGGCCTCCTGTTGCTGCTGCGCTGCCGGAGCCTGATTTCTGTTCTCATCCTGAAGCAAAGTTCTTAACCTGAAGCACTATTTCTGGGTTAGCGGAGTCTGTAACCTGAAGCATATGTAACCTGAAGCGTATGTAACCTGAGGTACCACTGTATTTGTGGGGCCTGCCTGGTGTTTTTACATGAGTAGAATGTGTGCTTTTATTTAAAATGCATCTCTGGGTTATTTGTGGGGCATAGGAATTCGTTCATCCCCCCCCCCCCAAAAAAAATATAGTCTGGCCACATACAAGATATGAGGGACAGTGGACCCGGCCCCCTGCTGGAAAAGTTTGCTGACCCCTGGTATTCCATGGGGCTTAAAACCGCATTAGGATCATAATACATAATAAAGGTGTTTTGTGTTTCCCTTGAGTGTGGTGAAACCTACCATTCGATGGGGACAACTGGGAGCTGATTAATGCGTTGCAAAAAATCTGTTCTTTGCACAACGCTACCTGGACGTGGGTGGCGCAGTGGGTTAAACCACAAAGCCTAGGACTTGCCAATCAGAATGACAGTGGTTTGAATCCCTGCAATGGGGTGAGCTCCCGTTGCTCTGTCCCTGCTTCTGTCAACCTAGCAGTTCAAAAGCATGTCAAAGCGCAAGTAGATAAATAGGTACCGCTCTGGCAGGAAGGTAAATGGTGTTTCCGTGCGCTGCTCTGGTTCGCCAGAAGCAGCTTAGTCATGCTGGCTACATGACCCGGAAGCTATACGCCAGCTCCCTCAGCCAGTAAAGCGAGATGAGCGCCGAAACCCCAGAGTCGGCTATGACTGGACCTAATGGTCAGGGGTCCCTTTACCTTTAACCCGAAAAAATGCAACCTGAGGTGTGACTGTACTAGGAACTTTTTGCAGTTAAAGTGGTTTCTTCATTATGAACAAGGAGCTCAATGTGGTGTGCCAAGTTCCCACAACCATTTTATCCTCCCAACAACCCTGTGAGGTAGGCTCGGCTGAGAGACAGTGCCTGGCTCCAAGTCACCCAGTGAGCTTCATGGCCGAGCGGGGGATCTGAACCCTAGTCTGCCAGGTCTTAGTCCAACGCTCTAACCACTACACCACTTCTTTCAGAAGGGCTTTGCCGCTCTAGCTCAGATAAACTGGATTTGAAGGTGAGTCTGGAAAGTGAGGCAGAAATGCACTGAAAAGCACGGGATGAACAAGTGGCGTATGAACGCCCTGCAAGCAATACAAGATGAATGATCCTTGCATCTAACCGCCCCGCTAATGAATGCTCAATAAAGACTGACTCTAATCTGACCTCCGTGTAAGCTTTGTGCAAGCAAATCAGCATGAATGATGCCGTCTGGGGGAGCTGCCCCAGAAGCTGCCCAGCTTATGTGAAATGACCCCTGAGTCTCGGCCGGGCAGCCCCAAATAATTCTCCGGCGTTGCTGCTTCTCTCATCTGCTGGTGGAGCCCAGCTTAAGGGGAAGAGCTCAGGAAGGTTTTCATCATCTGCCAGGGTGCCGGCTATTATTTCAGACACAGCTCCGCAGTCAGTGGAGTGCATTTCATGACTCTGGAACATCAAAAGCCCTCGATGTAAGAGCTACAGATGCTGCACATTAGCCGAGCCAGAGCGCTGCCAAAACGTTATCTTGCATGAGAATTCAAGAGTTGACTTCTCAGCTGGACACACACAGAAAAGGGTTATTTCTTCAAGATGCAAGCAGGCACAGGCCCAGCGGTTATTCAAGCTCTGCTCAACAGTATTAAGAAATCAGATTTCTTCCTCTCTCTCTCTCTCTCCCCAGCTTTAAGGAAATAAACTTCAGATATAGATTTGAGAAAGCACCTACTGCCCAGATATTCCCCACAAATTCTAGTTAAGCCTAGTTGCTGTATGTCTCCTGGAGAACTTGTGTTATGAGGCAACGGGCATGTGCAGAATAAGAAATAAACACTCGTGCCAGCAGTCGAGAACCATAGCACCTTATTGTTTATTCCAGGCATTTATACACCACTTAATCATCTGCCTTTCTAAACGGTGTGTATGTAAATGAACCCCGCAGAGAATAGGAGGATATTTTTTTGCTGGATCCCGTCTTGAAGGCAGGCATGTCAGAGAATTCTGACGGAAAAAGAAAACAGGACTAGAAGTTGCCAGTGTTTACTTATTCATCCCATGGCTGTAACAAAAATGAATGGGCAGGAATAACGTAATGATGACGCAATGCACGTAATTAATTACGTAAATTACATCATTTCACCACAGCAGACAGGTGAACAAAGTGATCTGTGGTGGAAGGTGAACAGTGTTGCAGCCAGATTGGATCATAAAACCACAGAATTATAGAGTTGGAAGGGGTCCTGATGGGGGGGGGTATAATTAATGAATTGTTATTATAAATTATTATATTATCATCTAGCCCAACCCCCTACAATGCAGGAATATGCAGTTGTCCCGTGCCGGAGCAGTACCTATTTATCTACTTGCACTTTGACGTGCTTTCGAACTGCTAGGTTAGCAGGAGCTGGGACCGAGTAACGGGAGCTCAACCCGTTGCGGGGATTCGAACCGCCGACCTTCTGATTGGCAAGTCCTAGGCTCTGTGGTTTAACCCACAGCGCCACCCACGTCCCATTTTTTCAGGTTATGGACTGCCAAAACCCAGAAGTACCATTCGGGTTACTTCTGGGTTTTGGCGGTTGCACAGAAGCGCAGAACCCGTACGTGCGCAGATGCGTGACTGCAGGTTGTCAACGCTGTGGGTTGCAAACGTGCACCCCGCACGTATCACGTTCGCCTTCAAAATCCACATGACACTTGGTGTTTTCATGAGAGGTGGTCAGAGCGACTTCCCGCCTCACGTCATTGGCTGGCAAAGACTGGTGGGCGGGGAGATGCACTTCACAATGATGTCATGTCCTGTGTCTCATGGGTTCCTCCTCATGGACAAATGAGAGCGCCAGAGTGGTGGCGCTTTGTGAGTGTCAAACAGAGACTCAGAAGACCTCAGTTCAAATCCTACCTCACTGAGGCCAGTCATTTGCCTCTCAGACTTAGCCTGCCTCACAGGGTTGCTCTGAGGATTAAATGTGGGAGAGAGAGGGAAGAAACATGGACACTATAATATTTATTTATTTATTTATTTATTTATTTATTTATTTATTTATGAATCGCTTCCCTCGAGGCATCCTGAAGCTATTTACAATACAATAAAAGTGTACGTAAAACAATCACATTTTTTATATATATATATAAACTTTGCACATATAAAAACAAAAGCTTACGTCCTTTGAACTTCACACTTCTTCAAATTTCGCAACACGGTTCTCCAGTTAAGTAATGTGTGCAAATTTATATATACTAGGGCAAAGTGTGCATTAAAATGTGCTATATTACAGGAAAACGTTTTGCAAAGAATGTTAGTATTGGGCAAAGGTGCAGGCGGAATGTTTCTATTAGGGCAAACTAGTGCTGAAATGCTGATGAATTTTCATGCGGACTTTTTTTTAAAAAAAGAAATGCAAACTGGTGTGGAAATATGGAGAACTGAAGAATGGGGGGAAAAAGAGAAATGGAGGAAAAATGAAATGGACAGAATTTACCTTCCCTTGCCAGGAGAGAGAGAGAGAGAGAGAGAGAGAGAGAGAGAGAGAGAGAGAGATTCAGAAGCCCCTGCTTTAAAATTTTAGATGTGAATTTAATGTAGAATTGCATCCTGTGCTACTGATGAGCAGCTGGTGAAAATGCTCTCTCTCTCTCTCTCTCAAAGCATAGGCAGGGATATATCCACGTCTGAGATGTGCATCGTACCGTTCTTCTAATTGTAGTTTTATGCATGCCCACTCCATTCCCATTAGGGACAGAGTTGTACTAGCATTAGCCCAGAGGCAACGAATAACTAGTGGGCAGTTTAATCAGAAGGAAAGGGGGGGAAATAAAATTAATGTAGCATGCAGGAGGTTTCGGCAGAGCGCTTTGCTCCTCTTTATTGTGCAAAGCTGGGTCATGTTTATTTTGCAGGTTTGGGAAGAAAAGGTTAAACGGGCCCAAAATCTATACAGTTTTAGCCACATATGTTTTGCCCCCTTCCGATGCCATTGTAAAGCTTACAAAAAAGGAAAAGAAGAGGAAAAAAGACAAGAGGGGAAAAAAACAAGAGAAAAAAACAATACAATACACAGAGAATGAGATTTGAGCTCATTCCCACCCTGCCCCTAAATTGGGCTGGGTTATGGTGATGGCAATACATGCTTTCCCCAGTTCAGCATGTGGAAATAAGTGCAGGATTGGGTCTGTAGTGTCATCGCCAATATTTATGGACACAGTCTATAGCCAAGTAGAAGCAAGCAAGGACATTTTGAGCCATGGTCAGGTGACTCCAAGTTTTGTGCTGATTGGCTTTGCCCATGTCAGCTGACTCCCAGCCGTCTGCTGATTGGTTCTGCCTTAATTGGACCTCTTGGACTCCTTCCTATGCTCATAATTCCCTAGGAATAATACCAGCCTCCTTGTTTGCTTTGGTTCTTCAGTCTTTCAACCTGTACACATAATTCTGCTGTTTGCCACATTTTCATCCTGTCCAAATGTCCACGATAAATCCAGGGACCAACCCACAACTGGGGCCATAGATGGTCAACGTTGACAATTATTAGTTTGGCATGAAGTCAAGGGGGGCAGCTCAAGGGGGCGAACGGAAAAATAGACAGTGGGACAATGAGACCCAGGAAACTGGGCCATTTCTTATTTCTGAATCAGCCCCCATTCCCCGAGAGTTCTCGGCTGACGTGATCAATATGACAGGGTTTGTGTGTTTGCCCCCCGCTCAGCTCCATTTATTTTTAATGTCTAGCGCCGAGTGTTTTTGTCAGGAAGATGTTGCAATCTAGACTGTGTACTCAATGAACAATTTATCTTGTCTGGGAACAAATTAACCAAAGTAAGCAATTAGTGGGAGTACTCAACCAATCTCAATGCTCAATCTCTCTCTCTCTCTCTCTCTCTCTCTGTGTGTGTGTGTGTGTGTGTGTGTGTGTGTGTGTGCATGTGATAATATGTTGTTGTCGTTGTCTCCACTGCAATGTCAAAAACTGTTGCAACGTAGGGGCTAGAGGAACTGAAGATGGGTTCAGAATGCCTATTTAGCCGTCAAAAATCATTGGTCAGCCTTATCCAAGTCACTAGCCTCCAGTGTCTTTGCAAGGATAAAACTCGATGATAACCCTGTATGAACTAACCTCTGAGCTCCATGGGGGGAGGGAAGAGTCTGGAAGTATTCCAGGCTAGCCCAAGAGTTCTTGCTGACTGATTTTTGCTGATCTGAAGGAATTTGGCAAGTGAAAAGACATTTTGGGAAAGGTTTTCCCAATATACTTCTTTCCGCTGCAGAGAAAAGATTTCGGGTTGTTAAGAGAGTCAAATACTAACCTGGCAAGGGGAGACACCTTGATCAAGAAGGAGTTTTTCTCAGTGTGAGGCTCATCCATTGCACTGCAAGGGGGCTGACCCCTGTGATTTCCCCAAATGTGGGAAAAGTGGACTGCATCATTTGTGACAGTGGGGGGCTATATTCATGCTGCTTAAGAGAGAGAGAGAGTGTCAAGATGGTATCAGGATCGCTCTGTGAACTCAGATAAAGTGTCTATTTTTTCCAGAGACTATTTCTGTTATGTTCTCAGTTGAATAGGATCCAAAAGGCAGCAGTCTGATTGGTCCTAGAACAATAGGATTCAGAATGCAGCAGTCTGATTGGTCCTAGAACAATGCAGCAGTATGATTGGTCTGCAGGAGCCACCCAATCCAGCTCCAGATGGAAGTGAATCCACAAACTGATTGGCCTACAGGAGAATCCCGGAATTCGCCAATCACGTGGGGCCCATTGTGCAAACAATGTATATAAAGCAGATATTTGGGGGGAACATTCATTACTCCTCACCACCATGAGCTGAAGAAAGAGCATGAAATCCACTCTCGACTCTGAGTACCGGATTTTTCGCCCCATAGGACGCACCGTCCCATAGGACGCACCTAGGTTTTTTGGGGGGGGGATATATAATTTTTTCCCCTGGCGCGGGGGACGCCCGAGCTTCCCCCGACCCCAGCCCCCAGAACAGGCTGCTGTCTGCAAGCCTTGCGAGCCCGGTGGGACCTCCTGCCGGGCGTGTGAGGCTTGCGGACACCTTCCCGAAGCACGGGGTGTCCTCCGGAGGGCACTCTGTGCTCCGGGCTGCAGGCTGCTGCCCGCAAGCCTTGCGAGCCCGGTGGCAACTCCCGCCGTGCTCCGAAGGCTTGCGGATAGCTTCCTGAAGCCTGGAGAGCGAGAGGGGTCGGTGCACACCGATGCCTCTCGCTCTCCAGGCTTCAGCGAAAGCCTGCATTTGCCCCATAGGACGCACACACATTTCCCCTTCTTTTTGGAGGGGAAAAATTGTGTCCTATAGGGCGAAAAATACGGTATATTTCAATTTCTTAATTTTGAAGGGCAAAGGATTGGTTTGCTGTGGAGTGTGTGCCTGCTTGTATGCTCCTTAAAATTCATGTAACACAATTCCAGGCCTACCTTGAGGGCAAGATCCATCCGTTTGGTGGCAACGAGGCCACACAATTGCGGGGTGCACACAGCCCTATTTTTATGGTGACGTTTCCTTTTTCAGCGCTGGAAAGATTATTTCAGGCAGGCCTGGAAACCGTGTTGTTTGCCACTGAGGCTGCTTTCTATTTTCTCTTAAGCGTGGTGACACCAGTCTCTTAAGTGGAACGAGAAGACAGGCGAAATGAAGGAGAAGCCAGCTGGGGAGATGAAGGGCCAAAGATGATTCTCGGGAGAGTTGTGGATGAATGTTTCCCTCTCTGTCGGGTTTTCCTGTGAAGGCCGTCGCCCTGGGGGATCTGCATGTCCGACACCCCATTTCTTGTTTCTCCTTCGAGACACGGGCCCCTCCTGAGAGAGGGAGAACAGGAGCGCAGAACATGCAACCCATAATTACACTCTGTGGGGCATAGCTGGGGGCAAGGGAAAGCGTGTGGTGGGGTTTTTTGTTAAGTTGTGGGTGAACATATCAGACGACACAACGATTCTTCAGACAGCTCTTGTTTATTCCAGGCCCAGAACAGAACTGAACTGAAGGGTTCAGCCAACCTGCTTATACAGAGCTCCACTACAATGCAACAGTAACAACTTTCTGTAACTATCCAATCACTGAACGTCACTTTCAATTCCTTATTTACATATGCGGACCTGAGTGAAAACTATCTACAGTATCCCCCTGCTGGCCCAGGATGAGAACTTCAGTACATAACAGGTTTAATAAGGCAAAGAAACCTCTCAGCTCACTAACTGACTGAACTTATACGAAGGGCATATTGAATTCCGGTGACCATCTGGTATAAATTGGGGCCGGATCTGTCAGCCAGGCTCTGCTGACTGCCTGATCTCAGAGTATCAGAAAGCTGAGTGTTACACCGGCAAGGAAAAGCCCCTCTTTTGTAGCTAACAGATCACTGCAGCAAGGACAGGGGTTCGAATGTGGCCCACAAAGCCCCCTGGGAGGACAAGTCGCAGCCCCTCAGCCTTACCTTAAATAACTGGGGTGCTGCGAAGACAAAAGTGGACAGGTGCCCTTGCTCCTTCTATAGAACATTGCTTTGGGATCTTCTGCCTTTCTGAATGATACGAAGGCCATAACCATCAGGACCAATGGTCAGGGCTGATGAGAGCTGTAGCCCAGCAGCACCTTGAGAATCACATGTCCCCCAAACTTTGCACCTATCTCTAATTCTGTTTCTATTCATCTTTCTAAAAGTTGCATTTGTTTGTTGTGTCGTCCCCCGTCCCCCCGTGAACTCATACAGACTTTTTACGATTATATCTCATGTAAACCACTTAAGAGAGTTCTGCTTTATATTAATGGGCATCTAGGGATGTTCTAGATAAACATAGGCCCAGATGTTTAGAAAGTTTGCCTGAGTTTTAATTTGCTTTAGTCTAGTCTGTTGTGGTTTTAGCTTTCGGTGTGTTTTGAATTATGGCTGGAAATTCCGCAGCAATCATTTCATTGTTTTTATCTTTTTTGATTCCACAATCAAGCGGTATATACCGTATTTTTCACTCTATAAGATGCACCAGACCGCAAGACGCACCTAGTTTTTGGAGGAGGAAAACAAGAAAAAAAATATTCTGAATTTCAGAAGCTAGAACAGCAAGAGGGATCGCTGCGCAGTGAAAGCAGCGATCCCTCTTGCTGTTCTGGCTTCTGGGATAGCTGCGCAGCCTGCATTTGCTCCATAAGATGCACACACATTTCCCCTTACTTTTTAGGAGGGAAAAAGTGAATCTTATAGAGCAAAAAATATGGTAATTTGTATGCAATAAGCAAATAAATGACAAAGAAACACAGGCAGATATGGTCGCAATTCCTGTTAAGGAACAGGCATTATCCAAATACCACGATGCTCCAGTATTCTTGTGTTGCCTGTAAAAGGATTGTGGAAAGTTTCCCAGAAACTTCTTACCACTGGGGAAAGTGTGTGTGTGTGTGTGTGTGTGTGTGTGTGGTTGGGGGTGATAGTGAGGGCGATGAGTAATCATGCTCCATGTGACATTTCCATTCTTCACTGCTGTTTGGCGTGACTCATCTTGAAATGTGCCGATCAGCTGGCTCCAGGACAAAGCAGTTCAGATCAGCCTGCGACATTCTCTGGGAAGACTCAGCAAATAACATGCAAGCTAAACAAAGTGAAATATACTCAGAGTCGCAAAGTGATTTCATGCTCTTTATTCAGCTCATAGTGGTGAGGAGGAATGAATGAAAGTCCCCTCAAAGTATCTGCTTTATATACATTATTTACACAATGGGCTGCACATGATTGGCTAATTCCAGAATTCTACTGTAAGCCAATCAGGTTGTGGATTCACTTCTATCTGGAGCATGATTGGGTGGTTCCTGCCAACCAATCATATTGCTGCATTGTTCTAGGACCAATCAGACTGCTGCATTCTGAATCCTATTGTTCTAGGACCAATCAGACTGCTGCCCTTTGGATCCTATTGTTCTAGGACCAATCAGACTGCTGCAGTTTGGATCCTATTCAACTCAGTACATAACACAAAGCATTTTTTCTAAGCCAAGTTTGAGGGCGACTGGAAGGCAGCGAGCTCACAGATTAAGTGGCTACTTTGACGGCTGGCAAGATTCATTACCTGGTGAACTTTAACTATGGGGCTGGAGGATCTTTCAGTTAGGAGAGCTGCAAGTCCTAAGATGGTCCTACTCGGAAGCAAGGCCCATTGAGTTGCTATGGGCTTTGGGGGTTTACTTATATACTGACTTTTGGGCCCAAAGCAGTGAAAAGCCCATTAATATGTATATGCATATGGAGAAAGTGCTACGAATGCAAACAATCAATTGAAATAAATCTGTACTGGGAATTTTTTTATTTATTAATTGTAGCTGTTTCAATGACTGTTGTCTTTGTCCATGGAGTTTTCTTGGCAGGGATACTGGAGTGGCTTGCCGGTTCCTGCTCCAGGTGGATCACGTTTGGTCAAAACTCTCCACTATGACCTGTCCATCTTGGGTGCCCCTGCACGGCATAGTTCATAGCTTCTCTGAGTTATTCAAGCTCCTTCGCCACGGCAAGGGAGTGATCCATGAAGGGGTCACCTTGCCAACAAAGATCCGTATAGTTCAAGCTATGGTTTTCCCAGTAGTGGTGTATGGAAGTGAGAGCTGGACCATAAAGAAGGCTGATTGCCAAAGAATTGATGCTTTTGAATTCTGGTGCTGGAGGAGACTCTTGAGAGTCCCATGGACTGCAAGAAGATCAAACCTCTCCATTCTGAAGGAAATCAGCCCTGAGTGCTCACTGGAAGGACAGATCCTGAAGCTGAGGCTCCAATACTTTGGCCACCTCATGAGAAGAGAAGCCTCCCTGGAAAAGACCCTGATGCTGGGAAAGATGGAGGGCACAAGGAGAAGGGACGACAGAGAATGAGATGGTTGGACAGTGTTCTCAAAGTTACCAGCATGAGTTTGACCAAACTGCGGGAGGTAGTGGAAGACAGGAGGGCCTGGCGTGCTCTGGTCCATGGGGTCACGAAGAGTCGGACATGACTAAACGACTAAACGACTAAACAACAACAACAACAACAACAGCTGTTTCAATTGTTTTACCACGTGTGTTTGCTGCCCTGGGCTGACAGGATATCCATTAAATAAATAAATAAATAAATAGATAGATAGATAGATGATAGATAGATGATAGATAGATAGATAGATAGATAGATAGATAGATAGATAGAGAGATAGATAGATGATAGATATAGATAGATAGATAGATGATAGATATAGATAGATAGATGATAGATAGATGATAGATAGATAGATAGATAGATAGATAGATAGATGATAGATAGATAGATGATAGATAGATGATAGATAGATAGATAGATAGATAGATAGATAGATAGATAGATGATAGATAGATAGATAAACAAACAAAACCTTTGTCACAAGCCTGACAAACCTGGAACTGTACTTGATGATTTAGTGTATTTCTGGTTTTTATGGAAGCCGCCCAGAGTGGCTGGGGAAACCCAGCCAGATGGGCGGGGTACAAATAATAAATTATTATTATTATTATGATCTGATAGTGTTGATAGTGTTTACTTGGTCTTTGTTATTTTAACCCACATGCAGCTACTTATTCTACGTGCTTATATCGCAGTTTCATTTTTCATCTTTTAACTATCGCCTGATGTTATAATTGTTCTTTCTGCTTTCTGTAGATTATAAATTGAAATAATAATGATGATGATGATGATGATGATGATAATAAATTACGAATAAGTAAGCACGTAAAACAATACAAACTAGCAAAATTACAAAATGCCTACTCATCATACGAGATACACCTTAAAAGGTAAAGGTAAAGGTACCCCTGCCCGTACGGGCCAGTCTTGACAGACTCTGGGGTTGTGCGCCCATCTCACTCAAGAGGCCAGGGGCCAGCGCTGTCCAGAGACACTTCCGGGTCACGTGGCCAGCGTGACATCGCTGCTCTGGCGAGCCAGAGCTGCACACGGAAACGCCGTTTACCTTCCCGCTGGAAGCGGTCCCTATTTATCTACTTGCACCCGGAGGTGCTTTCGAACTGCTAGGTTGGCAGGCGCTGGGACCGAGCAGCGGGAGCGCACCCCGCCGCAGGGATTCGAACCGCCAACCTTTCGATCGGCAAGTCCTAGGCGCTGAGGCTTTAACCCACAGCGCCACCTGCGTCCCTAGAGATACACCTTAGGAAAGCCAAATAAGCCTGCAGGAAAGAAACAGAGAAAGCATCCATCAATTTATCGTTTGTTTGTTGCATTTATATTCTAGTTTTCCTTCATGGTGGCGTACATAGTTTTCTCATTTTATCCTCACAACATCATAGACCAGGCATGTCCAAAGTCTGCTTTGGGGGCCTAATGCAGCCCGCTGGTCGGTTTAATTTGGCTTTTCTGGCAGTTTACTTCTTGGGGTAAAATTCTAAAAAAACCTCAACAATTTGAACCCTAAAAAAGGTCAACAACTTTGGTTGGCCCTCATGGCCCTTCACTTCACTAAATGTGGCCCCCCTTGAAAAAAGTTTGGACACCACTGGCTTAGACCACGGGAAGGCAAACTAAGACCCGGGGGCCGGATCCAGCCCAATTGCCTTCTCAATCCTGCCCATGGACGGTCCGGGAATCAGTGTGTTTTTACATGAGTAGAATGTGTCCTTTTATTTAAAATGCATCTCTGGGTTCTTTGTGGGGCATAGGAATTTTTTCTTTCCCCCACCTTCAAAATATAGTCTGGCCCCCCACAACATTTGAGGGACAGTGGCCCGGTCCCCTGCTGAAAAAGTTTGCTGACCCCTGGGCCTGAGACTGAGATGCAATGACTAGCCCAAGGTCAACTCAATGAGCTGAGGGGGAATTTGAACCCTGGTCCCTCCAGTGCTCTAACCACTACACCACACTGCCTCTTGAGCCAGCCTGTTCTCTCACCTAGGATTTATGCCCTCCTTTCCCGTCTCCCAGCTGAGAACACAGCAAGTTTTAATGGGCCTTGCTGTTTGGTGCAGGAAATGTACACAGGATGTGGCCTTTGTTGCTTCCGTGTGAAATGGCCATTTTTGGCTACGTGTTAAAACAACTTAACGTAACCCACAGATTGCCAGCTCAGTCCCAAAGCGGGGAAAATGTCAGAGCCTTCCTTTTGCATGGCGCAAGAAGGGGACGGATCCTTTTCATAAACAAGCTTGATAGTGGGCCAAAGCGACTTCATTGAATATCCGAAGAGACCTCCTGTTTGCAAGGGTCTACAGATATCCTCATGAATGTACACAGGATGGGGATGCTGTTACCATGGTGACGTCAAGCCTGTATCCCCACCGCCTCCCGTTGTACACACTTTTTCCAGGGGGTTGGGGGAGAAATGGGGGTTTGGAGGCTACCAAAACCACAAACTGGAAGGAGGTGAGCCCGTATCTGGAAAGGAGAAGCTCAAATGCTCCCCCAACAAAGAAACCGGAAGATTTTGTGCATCTCTCAGAGTAAATGTGACTTTGTGTTTCTGTGGGAAAAGGACGAGGGACCCCACGGTGCTTTCACTTTATATACTTAAAAATAAGCCAGGCTTCCCGCTGTTTCAAAAGGACTGGAGAGCAATGACTTTAATGTGCTCTTGAATTTACATATGTTAAAAAGGGGGGATGTAAAAAAATCATCTGTAATGCAAATTCAGGATCCTTTCACCCTTGATGATAAATCAGGTAATGCTAGCAGTTCTGCAGTTAAATTTAACAGGCATATGGCCACACTCCAAACAATGGGAAAGTATGCAGACTACTACTAGTAATAATAATAATAATAGTAATAATAGTAATAATAGTAATAATAGCACAGATATGAATTTTCGTTCCAAATATATGCCCTCATTGGGCAAGAAAAGGGGTTTCAATAAAAGCTGGTGATCCAAGCTGCCTGCTCTTTTTCTGTCAAAGGTCCCTGGCTCAATAACCACCACTCCCAGGTAAAGCAGGGAAAGACTTTTGTCTAAAATAGCTGGAGAGCTATTGGCGGTCAGTTTTTACAGTACCAACTCAGAATAAAGTAGCACCCGCATCTTTCATTGTTGTTGTTATCTCTCCCAGCCCTTCCTGGAGATGCTGGGGATCAAACCTGGGAACTTCTGCATGCAAGAGAGATGCTCTGCCCCGAGCCAACAATGGAGGAGGAGGAGGAGGAGGAGGAGGAGGAGGAAGAAGAAGAAGAAGAAGAAGAAGAAGAAGAAGAAGAAGAATAGTAGTTTGGATTCGGAATGCAATAGGATTCGGAATGCAGCAGTCTGATTGGTCCTAGAACAATAGGATCCAGAAGGCAGCAGTCTGATTGGTCCTAGAACAATAGGACCCAGAATGCAGCAGTCTGATTGGTCCTAGAGCAATAGGATTCAGAATGCAGCAGTCTGATTGGTCCACAGGAGCCACCCAATCCAGCTCCAAGTGGAAGTGAATCCGCAACCTGATTGGCCTACAGGAGAATCCCAGAATTAGCCAATCACGTGGGGCCCATTGTGTAAATAATGTATATAAAGCAGATATTTTGGGGGGAACTTTCATTCCTCACTACTATGAGCTGAATAAAGAGCATGAAATCCACTCTCGACTCTGGGTATATTTCACTGGCGGCGAAGGCATTCGGCCACACGATCAGTGTGGCACACAAATATTATATTATATTATATTGTTTTAATTAGTGTTTTTATAGTTGTTTTGATTTTAAGTGGAGTGCCCTATCTGGGTGGATGGAGCAGCCAAGTAATTTCGTTGTCCCTGAGAGGGGGCAATGACAATAAAGATATTATTATTATTATTATTATTATTATTATTATTAAATTGTTGCTGCATTCCCATAGAGCGCCTGTTTTATTGTGAATCACAAATGGGGCCGATAACAGCAACGGAATCCCGCTGTGGAAGGCCCATCACAACGGCCAGGCTGCTACGACATGGGATCTCCTTTTCTCCATCACTGGGGACAAAGGGAAGAAAAGAATCCAATAATGGAGCGCAGTTGGTGGTTGGCTTTGGTTAAAAGGGCTCAGCCAGCTGTTGCAAAAGAGATTTATTAGTGCTCAAAGAGAGCTCTCCCCCTCTTTCTCCTTTCAAAAGCATTCGGCTTAATTTGGCCCAGCACAGCTCGGAATAGAGCATTTTGGAGGACCCCTAAGTGCAGCCCAGGAGCTGCTGAAGTTTTTACCTATTAACATCAGGTTGGGAAAGAGAACAACCAGCTAGCTTTTAACAGGATAGAATCACTGGAGGAGGGAAAGTGGTGGGGTGTTTGCTTGTTTTTTAAAATTACAGTGGTACCTCAGGTTACATATGCTTCAGGTTACAGACTCCGCTCACCCAGAAATAGTGCTTCAGGTTAAGAACTTTGCTTCAGGATGAGAACAGAAATTGTGCTCCGACGGCGCGGCGGCAGCAGGAGGCCCCATGAGCTAAAGTGATGCTTCAGGTTAAGAACAGTTTCAGGTTAAGAATGGACCTCCGGAACGAATTAAGTACTTAACCCAAGGTACCACTGTACTTCTAGGAGCGTGGGGGGAAATCTGGGTTTTCATTCACCAATCTGAAAACTTCATAGGAACTTTATTGCAGACAGCAGATTTATGCTCCTGGAGTGGGTGTGGGGAGATGTCTGCATTCCCACCTCCCCCGGTCACTAAATTGGGCTGCGGTACATGCTTTGTGCATGAATGGGTCTATATCATAAGGTTACCAGGATTTTGTCAGGGGACTGATATGCAAATCCGGGGACTGATATGCAAATCCGGGGGCTGTCCCCGGGAAACGGGGACGTCTGGTAACCTTACTATATCAACATAGATCAACAATGTCAATTTTCTCCTGCAATAAATGCGGTGCTCCAGGATAGAGATGGGCAGCTGGAGGACCCCAAATCTTTTATATATATATATATATATATATATATATATATATATATATGCAGGTTTTGGTGTCCTCGGGTGTCTTCCCGTGTAAAAGTTGGGGTGTCTAGGCGACGTTTCGACGAGGTCTCACTCGTCATCTTCAGGCTGGTGCTTTCGGCTTCTTGTTACTGGAACAGAGCGGGATCTCAATGTTTGAGTTCCTATAAATACTGTAGAGGGGGTGTGGTGTCTAGCCTCCAATGTTCTGGGCAGAGAGGAAGTTCCCAGGCTAGTGTGCCTTTTCTTCTTTTGTTCCTTAATTACTTGAGAGATACCTTGAGTGATTTCTTGAGTGATATCCTGAGTACCACTTAGGTGGGTCATTAGGTGTGGATTAGTTGCTAAAGTCTTTGTGTCTTGACCTCTTGAACTTTGTGAAGAGTTTTCCTGAGAAGATGGCTGTATTGCACTTAGTTGTGCTTTGGCTTGGCTTCGTGTATAGGGGCGAGCTGTGGTTTTGTGGCTTGTGTCAGCCAGATCTGTGTAGGGATTGCAGGGGGGTGCAGCATCCGGAGGTGCCACCATGGATTGGCTACTGGATGGTGTCAGTAATTCATCTGTGGAGAGGGTCTGGGTTTGGGTCTGGTGTGGTTGATTGGTGTTGGCGTTCTGTGTGCCTCTGGATCTGGTGTCAGTTTTTGTGGGGAGGGCTAATTTCCAGATGTCTGGCAAGCGGGATGTGTCCTCCGGATGCTGCACCCCCCTGCAATCCCTACACAGATCTGGCTGACACAAGCCACAAAACCACAGCTCGCCCCTATACACGAAGCCAAGCCAAAGCACAACTAAGTGCAATACAACCATCTTCTCAGGAAAACTCTTCACAAAGTTCAAGAGGTCAAGACACAAAGACTTTAGCAACTAATCCACACCTAATGACCCACCTAAGTGGTACTCAGGAGATCACTCAAGAAATCACTCAAGGTATCTCTCAAGTAATTAAGGAACAAAAGAAGAAAAGGCACACTAGCCTGGGAACTTCCTCTCTGCCCAGAACATTGGAGGCTAGACACCACACCCCCTCTACAGTATTTATAGGAACTCAAACATTGAGATCCCGCTCTGTTCCAGTAACAAGAAGCCGAAAGCACCAGCCTGAAGATGACGAGTGAGACCTCGTCGAAACGTCGCCTAGACACCCCAACTTTTACACGGGAAGACACCCGAGGACACCAAAACCTGCATTCCTGTACCCGTGAAAATCTACGAAAGCAAATATATATATATATATATATATATATATTTACACATACATTTTTATTAGTTTTTTTAATATGTCATTTCCAACAATCATATAACATAACTTCTTATCTTATACAATGTTTTAGACTTCCGTCAACACCTCATATGATTTTCCGTTCTTATTCTGCATTTCTCAATTTCTCTATTACTCTTAATTATCATTAACTAATAACTCTCCTCATAGCCTTTCTTGCAATATTTCAAATAGTCCTCCTTACAGAACTTCTTGCAGTCCTTCAAGCACAATCTGTTCCTTACAATTGCTTTTCAAATAATTCATATATTTACTCCAGTCTTCTAAGAATCTCTGGTCCCGCAGGTTTCAAATCCTTCCTGTTAATTTGTCCAGTTCTGCATAGTCCAGGAGGGGCCCGAAATCTCAGCTCACAGGCAAGAGAGGTGCGTGGACTTGGTCCTACCATTAGACAATGCAAGGCAAGTGCCTCAGGCGGCAGCTGCTGTGGGGACGGCGGCAATAGTAATAGGCTGTTCCTCCTAAGCATGTATTTGTCCTCTTGAGCCAGACTACTGTCCTCGGTTGTAGAGGAGGACATGATCCCATCACTAATGTTGAAGCAAAGCTCAAATACCCATCCAGTCATCTTCTGTACATCTGGTAGGGATGTACATCATTTTCCTCAGGCGGCAAAATCTCTTGAGTCAGCCTTGACTGTGGCAACAGGGATTATGGGCAAGTCCTCTTTGGCTTCTCACAGTCCCTTCATCTCCCTCCAGTATGGCCTTCCTGAAAATCTAGTTAATGACTATGGTCCTTCATAAGGTAAAGGTAAAGGGATCCCTGACCATTAGGTCCAGTCGTGGCCGACTCTGGGGTTGCGGTGCTCATCTCGCTTTATTGGCTGAGGGAGCCAGCGTACAGCTTCTGGGTCATGTGGCCAGCATGACTAAGCCGCTTCTGGCGAACCAGAGCAGCGCACGAAAACGCCGTTGACCTTCCCGCCGGAGAAGTACCTATTTATCTACTTGTACTTGACGTGCTTTCAAACTGCTAGGTTGGCAGGATCAGGGACTGAGCAACAGGAGCTCACCCCATCGCAGGGATTCAAATGGTCCTTCATACAGTTACGGAAAATACATGAATGGGATGAGCAGAAGGAAGGAAGGAGGGAGGGAAGGAAGGAAGGAAGGAAGGAAGGAAGGAAGGAAGGAAGGAAGGAAGGAAGGAAGGGAGGGAGAGAGGGAGGGAGGGAGGGAGGGAAACGATACGCAGGGGGTCTCAGGCTTTGCCAAAGTGAGCCTCCTGCAGTCAGACAAATACAACAGATAGATAATTTATTACGGTCAAAGACCAGCTCACATAACACAATAAAAACAGCGTTCCTAAAGATAAAATATACAATCGGAGCAGATTGCAGCAATAGCTCATGAGTTAAAATTGAGATATATACATACACCAGTGCAACTGAGATTTGGGCTACCTTAAAAAATTGACCCTGAGGCGCCCCAAAGGGCAACTTCAGCATTTCCCTAGTAAGCTATTTTATTCTAGAGGATGATCTGTGCCTACAAATCTGGGCGCAGAATCTGGCTACCAGCCGGGTCATCTTGTGATCTTTGCCTACGATGAGAGAATTAAGTTTAGACTTGTCTGAAAGATCGGAGAGCCTCTTCTGTAAAGGATCAATGGTGTCTCTACGAATCTCAACATAAAAAGGACATGTAAAAAATATATTTTCGAGGCTTCCTATTTCCCCTAATGGGCAGGCGCAAAGTCTCTGTGCGTACGGGACCCTTCTATAGGAGCCTTCCAGAACCAGTGAGGGCAAGACCGAGCTTCTAGCAAGAGTAAAAGCCCTTCTTGCGTTTCCGGATGTGAGGAAACAGTGATGTGCTGCTGGAGCGGCTATGTATCCCCCATTTTCTATGATTTTATAATTGGGGACCCTTGTACAGTCCTGTTGTCTCTCTATGTCCATGATTCTTTGCCTAACCATGGATCTAGCTTGGCCCAGGCCCATAGTTATGAGGGTTTGGGGGACAAATACAATAATCTGAGACACGTCAACTGCAGCTAAGAGAAACAGAGGTCTAAAAGTCGAGCCCTTTATTAAGATTAATAAAACAAAAGAAATGGAAAAAGAGAAGGCGAATGAGATGTATTAATTCCACACACACACACACACACACCTTCTCAAAGTAAGTGCCTTAACATATCAGTTTAATGGGGTGGTATATATAACTCTTCCTGACAATTTAAGTAATGCTCTTGTGACTTCTGAAAGTGGTCTCTCTCTCTCTCTCTCTCTCTCTCTCTCTCTCACACACACACACACACACACACACACACACACCACAGCTCCTCTTTGTTGTTCGGCCCCAAATTTTACCTGGCGGTTCCCTTTGCTAATTCCTCCATGCTAGCTGTGATTCACTGCTGTGCTTTGCCCTCCTGTCCAATCAGCCTAGCTGACTGGAAACGCAAAGGTCCAACTTGCTATACAGATGCAAGAACTCCACTTCTGCAGCAATCCCTGAGAAGCCGCCATCCAACCTTTGCTTTAAGTCTTCTCTTCCAATGAAGAAGAGTGTGCCACTTGTGGGGTTGTTGTTGTTTAGTCATTTAGTTGTGTCCAACTCTTCGTGACCCCTTGGGCCAGAGCACGCCAGGCCCTCCTGTCTTCCACTGCCTCCCGCAGTTTGGTCAAACTCATGCTGGTGGCTTCAAGAACACTGTCCAACCATCTCATCCTCTGTTGTCCCCTTCTCCTTGTGCCCTCCATCTTTCCCAACAACAGGGTCTTTTCCAGGGAGTCTTCTCTTCTCATGAGGTGGCCAAAGTATTGGAGCCTCAGCTTCACGATCTGTCCTTCCAGTCAGCACTTGTGAGGTAGTCTTTTCCAATGTCTGGATGCTATTCCATGGTCGATGCAGCCTAGAATCGCATTTGCCTTTTTAGCTGCTGCATCACACTGCTGGCTCTTGCTAAAGCCAGATCCTATTCACGAGTATTGCTCTCAAGTCAGGTGCCACACATTCTGCATTTTAGCCTCTGATTCTTTCGTTCTAAATGTAGAACTTTACCTTGTTGGAATATATTTCTCTATCCCATCAATAGCTTTTGAATCCTCTGGACATATTCCCACACTTCAGTCAGGCTTAAAGCATTCACCAAGAGCAAAGTCCTTTGGAGGGTGACTTGTTCTCTATCTTCCCATGCTCTAAAATCAGGGAGGGATGAACGTTTTTCAACCGGGGGCCATATTTCCATCAGGGCAACCTTCTAGGGCCCCCGTACCAGTGGAGGCTGTGGCCAGTGCCCAAATTGGGTGAAGAAATGGTTTTAAATGTTACACAGAACTCAGTTCAGATCTTGCCTCTCATCCAGCCTTTCTCAACCTGTGGGTCTCCAGATGCTGCTTTTTTAAATAAAATAATAATTTTATTTTCAATGGAAAATTACAACAAAATTTACAAACATTGAACCCAAAATAAAACTATACAAACAAGAAAGAAAAACAGAACACACAAAAAGGGGGGGGGACAAAAAAGCACACATCTACAAATAAAACCATATCATCATTCTAATCTAGTCATTACATACATATACACATATTGACTTCCTTCCTTTGTTTTCAGACCTCGAAAATTTTACTCTTTCTAAATTGTTGTCTAATGTAGGTTACTTCCATCTTTATACTTTTTACACCATTTTTCATTTTCTTTAACCCTGCAAAGCATCATTCATTACATACCGATATGCTTACTCCAGAACAATGTTTTTTTCATATACAGTGGTACCTCGGGTTAAGTACTTAATTCGTTCCGGAGGTCTGTACTTAACCTGAAACAGTTCTTAACCTGAAGCATCACTTTAGCTAATGGGGCCTCCTGCTGCCGCCGCCGGGGCACGATTTCTGTTCTCATCCTGAAGCAAAGTTCTTAACCTGAAGCACTATTTCTGGGTTTGCGGCGTCTGTAACCTGAAGTGTATGTAACCTGAAGCGTATGTAACCCAAGGTACCACTGTACTCTTTAGCACATCCCCATGCTACTACTGTGGCACCATGCAAGCCTAAATGTAAAGGTTTGTTTGCCTAGTGTTTTGCAAGTCCCGACAGTAGCTGATTTTCAGAGACACAATGTTTTGCAAGCCCTCAAAGTTCACCTGATTGTTGCCACGGACAAAAGCGTGGTCCCTCTTGTCCAATGTGAAATTAGGTGCTTGGCGGATGGGTGAGGGAGATAAAGATCCTGCCAAGCATACAGATCTGTTCTCACTGAAATATACTCGGAGTCGAGTGTGGATTTCATGCTCTTTATTCAGCTCATAGTAGTGAGGAATGAAAGTTCCACCAAAAATATCTGCTTTATATACATTATTTACACAATGGGCTGCACATGATTGGCTAATTCTGGGATTCTCCTGTAGACCAATCAGGTTGCAGATTCACTTCCACCTGGAGCTGGATTGGGTGGCTCCTGCGGACCAATCATACTGCTGCATTGTTCTAGGACCAATCAGACTGCTGCATTCTGAATCCTATTGTTCTAGGGCCAATCAGACTGCTGCATTTTGGATCCTATTCAACTCAGTACATAACGCTCACCCTCTGACACAGCGCTCCAGACAAGCGAATCATACCACCCCTGGTACTGAAAAAAACCCTTGCTCCGCTACAAATAGCCAGCCCCAATGCTGGAGCAACCACAAAACAACAGGCAGAATGAGATAAAGTAACTATCAAGATTAGCAGCGCCTCTGAGGTGCAAAACAGCTCCCTGAGAGGACTGTACCACACATACTTCCTGAACGTTTGAATCAAATCTAAGACGGGAGGTTGGGGGAAGTGACTTTTGAAGCCCTGCCGGTGTTTTTTTTTCTCTGACTTTCTGCTGTGCTGCAGACAAACAACCACAGATTCTTATCCAGACACCCTTTCCCCCTTCCCCAGCCCTTATCTGGCCCATCTCGGTGGAAATAGAAGTATCTATTATTTTCCCACCACCTCAGCACTTCAACACGGAGCCCTTGTGCAGATTACAGGCAACTTCTCAAAGTTATCTTCAGACCTGATCTCTGTGTAGCGAAGGAAAGGTCGTGAGCGCTTTCTCTGCGTCTTGAGGAAGAAGCCGGCGAGGGGGGAGGCGAGGCAGCTCAAAGGGCTATCGTTGTACAGCTTCAGCCTTCTTATTCCTCGCACATTCAGAGTTGTGTGATGCAGGCACCCAAGGACTCCGATGTGTTAATGCCATCGAAACAACCTCATTCCCAAATTTTAACTGGCATCGTGACACCTGCCTGCTCTTAATCCTCTTCTTAGGGTGACCTGGCATGCTGGGATCCTATATTTATTTATTTTGCTTTATTTAGCACATTTATTATATCCTGCCTTTCCCGAAAAGGTGTGTATATATGTACTCCTTAACCTGATTTGAGCAGGACATCCCCAAATTGCAGATGCCATCTGGCTTCTAATTGGATCTTGGAATGTCTCATTTATTGGTCCGGTGCTCTGGCACAAGTTGGCTGGCTCCAGTGAGAGCTTGGGACCAAAATATGAGCATCCTGATTTTGATCAGTGGGATGCTGGAAGATATGTGTAAATGCGGTTTTCCTCCCTTGCTCACTTTTCTTAAAAAAAAACCTCACAACAGTCCTGTGCAGGAGAGTGTAGGGACTTCATAGTTAGTGGGGATCTGTTTTTCGTTTCGTTTCTGAAATAATTTTTTCTTGGTTTTAAAAAATAAATCACACACTTAACACAATTAAATTTTGAAATAGCACAAGATTTTCCCGAATCTTAAGACTTCCCTCTTCCCCTCCATGGGTCCTTTAAATATCTTAATCAACTGCATATTATGGGTCCTCCAAATTATAGTCCTCCGATGTATCCAAAGTCTCTGCAACATTGCAAGAATTATTCGAAGCCTGCCAAAGATTTCAAGTGTTTACAGTGTTCTTTCAAATACAATCTATATTTATCCCATTCTCTATTGAAGCTCTGGCCCTCCTGATTCCTGATTTTCCCAGTCGGTCTAGCCATCTCTGCACAGTCAAGTAGTTTCATCTGCCAGACCGCCTTTGTCGGCATCTTATCCTCTTTTCATCGCGGGCCTAAGTGGGGATCTGAATCTGGGGTTCCCTAGCCTGATTCTCTAACTCAGGGATGGGGAACTCCAAGATCAGAGGTTAAATGTGGCCCACCAGGCCTCTGTATCTAACTCTTGGGACTCTCCCAAGACCACATGTGTTCTTGCCAGCCCCACCCTGCACGGGCTCGCCACTGTCCCCTCTTCAGGCTTTGCTTGGGTTTTGCTTGTGTCCTTCAGTGGTAGTCATGACTCAACACTGGTCCTGAGAGATCTGCATTGGCTCCCAGTACGTTTCCAAGCACAATTCAAAGTGTTGGTGGTGACCTTGAAAGCCCTAAACGGCCTCGGTCCTGTATACCTGAAGGAGTGTCTCCACCCCCATCGTTCAGCCCAGACACTGAGGTCCAGCGCCGAGGGCCTTCTGGCGGTTCCCTCATTGCGAGAAGTGAGGTTACAGGGAACCAGGCAGAGGGCCTTCTCGGTGGTGGTGCCCGCTCTGTGGAATGCCCTCCCTTCAGATGTGAAGGAACTAAGCAGCTATCTTCTCTTTAAAAGACATCTGAAGGCAGCCCTGTTTAGGGAAGCTTTAAATATTTGATGCTGTGTTGTTTTTAACACTTGATTGGAAGCTGCCCAGAGTGGCTGGGGAAACTCAGCCAGATGGGCGGGGTATAAGTCCAGAATGACTCCCAGGCTGCGCACCTGGTCCTTCAGGGGCAGTTACCCCATTCAGGACCAGGGAATCCTCCACACCTGCCCGCCTCCTGTCCCCCAAAAACAGTACTTCTGTCTTGTCAGGATTCAACCTCAATCTGTTAGCCGCCATCCATCCTCCAACCGCCTCCAGACACTCACACAGGACCTTCACCGCCTTCACTGGTTCTGATTTAAAGGAGAGGTAGAGCTGGGTGTCATCTGCATACTGATGAACACCCAGTCCAAACCCCCTGATGATCTCTCCCAGCGGCTTCATATAGATATTAAAAAGCATGGGGGAGAGGACAGAACCCTGAGGCACCCCACAAGTGAGAGCCCAGGGGTCTGAACACTCACCCCCCCACACCACTTTCTGAACACGGCCCAGGAGGAAGGAGCGGAACCACTGTAGGACAGTGCCCCCAGCTCCCAGCCCCTCTAGACGGTCCAGAAGGATGTTATGGTCGATGGTGTTAAAAGCTGCTGAGAGATCCAGCAGAACTAGGAAACAGCTCTCACCTTTGTCCCTAGCCCGCCGGAGATCATCGACCAGTGCAACCAAGGCAGTTTCAGTCCCATGGTGAGGCCTGAATCCCGACTGGAAGGGATCCAAATGGAGACTTGTTCTTCCCCCACCCCCACCCCAAGCCTAGACGCCTTTCTTGGAAGACAGGCTCGCACACCCTCCGTGGAACCGTCAATTATGTTTAATCCTCGGTGCCGCCGTGTGTGCGGAGGATCAAAAGCCCCTGTTGCCGAACGGCTCCCATTTCCCAGCGCCAAAACTTGTCGGCGGGTGACAGATGGGCTCCTCCCCCCGTCTCTCTCCCCAAACTTGCGCCGACGCGAGAGTGCCGGGGCTGCCTGCGAGGAGCTGGGGATTAATTAATTGTGATATTAATTTCTTACAGCGGAGCCCTCAAGAGGGGCATGGCAGCAGTTGCCCAGGAACAGCAGCCAAGGCGACTGTGCTGGTGGAGAGAAAAAGAGGGAGGTAAGGAGGGAGGGAAAAAGAGGGGGGGATGCAGCCCCCCCCCATGCACTCCATGAAGAATGGTTCCATCAGCAAAAGGCACTGCAGCATGCGCCTCCTGGCAAACGTATGTGAGTCGCATAACAAGCTCTTTCTCTCTGAGAAATATTTCAGTCTGGGGCCATTTGGCTTCCCTGGTTCCTTAGCAGCTGAAAATGCAATAGTTTCTCCAGCTGATAGTTGCCGTGGTGACCGTGACATCGCTGTATACATAGTTATATATATTTATATTTAGAGAGAGAGAGAGAAAGTGTGCTTCTGGGAGACTGGTTGCTAGGAGCAGTCAACTCTGGAATATCACTGGGCAAGCGGCCAAAGAACTCTGGCCTCTTGATAACCCAGCTTGATAATCCCCTTCTCCCCGCCTCTGGAAAGCTAAGTTCACAGCATTCACCTTGAAACGATCCCAGACATGTCACACAAATGCACACACAGGGAAAACAACGGGGAACCCAATCTATTTCTGCACCAGTACCCAAGCCATCAAGACACCCGCAATTTGGGACTTCAAGGAGTCTCCAAATGTACCTAATAAAAAGTAGTCACTGTGATTTTCTGCTCTTTTCCCATAAGGTGAGAGTGTGTCTTCCACCAGGTTTCACTTTGTCATTGTTGTTGTTCTTATTTAGTCGTTTAGTCGTGTCCAACTCTTCGTGACCCCATGGACCAGAGCACGCCAGGCACTCCTGTCTTCCACTGCCTCCCGCAGTTTGGTCAAACTCATGCTGGTAGCTTTGAGAACACTGTCCAACCATCTTGTCCTCTGTCGTCCCCTTCTCCTTGTGTCCTCCATCTTTCCCAACATCAGGGTCTTTTCCAGGGAATCTTCTCTTCTCATGATGTGGCCAAAGTATTGGAGCCTCAGCTTCAGGATCTGTCCTTGCAGCGAGCACTCAGGGCTGCTTTCCTTCAGAATGGAGAGGTTTGATCTTCTTGCAGTCCATGGGACTCTCAAGAGTCTCCTCCAACACCATAATTCAAAAGCATCAATTCTTCAGCAATCAGCCTTCTTTATGGTCCAGCTCTCACTTCCATACATCACTACTGGGAAAACCATAGCTTTAATTATACAGACCTTTGTTGGCAAGGTGATGTCTCTGCTTTTTGAGATGCTGTCTAGGTTTGTCATTGTTTTTCTCCCAAGAAGCAGGCGTCTTTTAATTTTGTGACTGCTGTCACCATCTGTCGTGATCATGGAACCCAAGAAAGTAAAATCTCTCCCTGCCTCCATTTCTTCCCCTTCTATTTGCCAGGAGGTGATGGGACCAGTGGCCGTGAATTTCGTTTTTTTGATGTTGAGCTTCAGACCATATTTTGCGCTCTCCTCTTTCACCCTCACTTTGTCATAGGCAGCTATAACTATCAGTGTCTCTAGCGCTGATGGGATCTGTAGTCTGCCATCCCTCCCCGTGTTTCATGACGGTCTTCAGTTCTAAAACAAAAAGGAAATAAAAAAGACCACATTGACATTTCATTATCATTCAACATCCCCCCGCTGCCACCTGTGAAGCACACATAGTGTAAAGCTGGCCTGGGGAAGGAATGCGAAGTCACGGCTACTAGCCAATCAGAGCTATGCGCAGCCGATAAAGCTTTGCAGAACTCCCTGCCACCGCCGCCGCCCCGCCTGATGGATCTTGGAGAAGAAAAAGTATGCCTGGCAACCATAAAATGGCTGTGCTTCTGGAGTACAGTGACTGCCAACAACGTAAGAAGGGCCCTGCTGGTTTGTTCCAAAGGCCTGTATTATCTGACATCGTGTTTCCCACAGCAGTCCATCAGATGCTTCTCAGAAGCCCAGGTCTTCTCCAGCAACCGGTATTCCTCTGATCTTGGAGGTGGCTGTTTTGTGTACTGCGGTGCACGTTCAAAGTCAAAGCGAATTCACCGCCAGCAGCCATCTGGTTGAAATATTAGTGTGAGGGAGAAGCCTCATGTTCTCTCTGCTACAGGTCCTAATGAAATCTCTCTCTCTTTGTATGTGTGTCAGCATTCCAGTCTCTCTTAAAGCTGCATCATCCCTATTTCTGGCAGTCGTTAGGGTTCGTGTTACTTACAAACTAGCTGCCTTTTTGCCCTGTTGAACTCTGACCTTCCGAAGATCCGCCACCCAGCTCTGTTGGTAGGAACAGATTGGGGTGAATCTCAGCTGCACTTAAATCCCGCCAGCCTGACTTAAAAGCTCTGGATGAACACATCGGCCGAAGGCAGCAAACAATTTCATAATAAAGTATGACTGACTGCAGCAGTGATCTGAACTTGCCTGGTCTGAAATCAGGTAGCGGTTTTATTGCCCATTAGTACGCCACTGTCCGTGAGAAATTATAGGCATTAAATTAGCGGCCTGCGAGATTTGCAGTCGTTTTCCTTTCTGCAACAGGAGTGTGGCGGCATTTAGAAAGGGGGAAAGAAAGATTTGGGCATTGGTTGCTGTTGTTGTTTTAAAAAGAACATTAATGGCTGCAAAGTCCAAAATGGGTTTTTCCCAACGAGGGAAAATTGGGATGGAGTGATGAACTTAAACATAAGAAGAGACCTACTGGATCACCAGGCCAGTGACCCTTCTTAGACCCTTGGCCAAGCAGGTCATAGAATCATAGAAGGGACCCTGAGGATCATCTAGTCCAATCCCCTGGAAAGTAGGAATCTTTTGCGCAATGTAGGGCTCAAACCCACGACCATGAGATTAAGTGTCTCAGACTCTATGGGCTGAGCTATCGGGAGGAGCTCAAAGCACCAGACATAGTTTCTGCCCCCCTCCTCATTTTATCTGCTCTGGTTATCTCTCGCTTGGACTACTGCAATGCGCTCTATGTGGGGCTACCTTTGCAGGTGACCCGGAAACTACAGTCATACCTCGGATTAAAGTATCTTCAGGTTGAGCATTTTCAGGTTGCGTTCCGTGGCGACTCGGAAGTAACGGAACGGGTTACTTCCGGGTTTCGCTGCTCGTGCATGCGCAGACACTCAAAACGACCTCACGCACATGCACAGAAGTGGCGAATCATGACCCACACGCATGCAGATGCGGGTTGCGTTCTGCTAAGGGTGCGAACGGGGCTCCGGAACAGATCCCGTTCACCTCCAGAGGTACCACTGTACAACTAATCCAGAATGCGGCAGCTAGACTGGTGACTGGGGGCGGCCGCTGAGACCACATAACACTGGTCCTTAAAGACCTATATTGGCTCCCAGTACATTTCCGAGCACAAATCAAAGTGTTGGTGTTGACCTTTAAAGCCCTAAACTGCCCCAGTCTTTCCTTCAAGTGACTCTCTCTGTCTCGTTATTTTACCTTCCCAACAACCCTGTGAGGTAAGTTAGGCTAGCAGTGACTGGCCAAGTGGGGATTTGAACCCTGGTCTCCTAGGTCCCAGTCTAACACTCTAACCACTACAGCACAGTGGCTGCTGTCAGACAATATAAGCTTCAAAGTATATGGCTACAAAGTATATGGGCTCCTGCCAACCTAGCAGTTCGAAAGCACGTCAAAGTGCAAGTAGATAAATAGGTACCACTCCGGCAGGAAGGTAAACGGCGTTTCCGTGAGCTGCTCTGGTTCGTCAGAAGCAGCTTAGTCATGCTGGCCACATGACCTGGAAGCTGTACGCCGGCTCCCTCGGCCAATAAAGCGAGATGAGCACCGCAACCCCAGAGTCGGCCACGACTGGACCTAATGGTCAGGGGTCCCTTTACGTTTATATGGCTACTGCTTGCTACAACCTGAAAAGGGGAAATGAGAACCTGGCGAAATTTCTGGAGGTTAGGAAGGAACACCCCTATAATTAGCATACTTTATGCAAATATATGCAAATTCCTATGCTTACACTTTATGCAAATATATGCTAATTCCTATGCTTTGAAAAACTGATACAAGTTGCAGAAGTCCATAGTTCTGGGCAAAGTATATATACTTACATGCAGGAGGAATAGAGTTCAGGAGTTCCAGTGCATACTTTGGGTTTGGTTTGGAATGAAGGTCACTTGAGACTATGATGTGATATAAGGTTTATTTCCAATGGCATGGGACTGCATTTACACATCGTCTTTCCAACTGAGTTCCAAAAATCACTGCCTCTTGTTCTCCCTCCAGCATTCAGACACATGCTGACACCTTCTCCAGCTTATTCCCAGAAGCGGTTCCAGCTATTTAGTTTCCATGGCAATGCTTTGGCCCACGCTTACATAACAAAGCAGAGATACTTAGCAGATCTGCTTAAGCAATTCACTTAATTAATATGGTGGGGGGGTTGGCCTCTTTTTGCAATCGGCTTAAGAATAGCAGGTTTGGAGTGGAACCCAAAACCCATCTAGTCCACCCTCAAATTTATTACAATGCATTTGGAGTGCTGAACGCACTCTATCCTCCAGTGAAGAAACAGTCGGTTTGTTACATAGGCATTGACAGGAAGGGAAGAGGCATATGACTTTGGGGGAAGAGTGTTACATTAGAACTGCTGCGCTGCTGATCTGGAGCTAGACCTTCATTTGTTTATTTTTTATTTTTATTAATTTAATTTATATACCACCCTGTACCCGGAGGTCTCAGGGCAGTTCATGGAACAAACTCAAAATATAAAACCACAATATATATAATCAAAATAAAAACAACAACCCAATAACACTCCCCCCCATTTAGATGTGTGCAGGACACTTTTTCCCCCAATAGTGATGTATGGAAGTGAGAGCTGGACCATAAAGAAGGCTGATCGCCGAAAAATTGATGCTTTTGAATTATGGTGCTGGAGGAGACTCTTGAGAGCCCCATGGACTGCAAGAAGATCAAACCTCTCCATTCTCAAGGAAATCAGCCCTGAGTGCTCACTGGAAGGACAGATCCTGAAGCTGAGGCTCCAGTACTTTGGCCCCCTCATGAGAAGAGAAGACTCCCTGGGAAAGATGGAGGGCACAAGGAGAAGGGGACGACAGAGGACGAGATGGTTGGACTGTGTTCTCAAAGCTACCAGTATGAGTTTGACCAAACTGCGGGAGGCAGTGGAAGACAGGAGTGCCTGGCGTGCTCTGGTCCATGGGGTCACAAAGAGTTGGACACGACTAAATGACTAAACAACAACAACACAGGACACCTTTCCGTGTGTATGCATCCCCGCGCAGTTCTCTGCGCATGGGAACCAGTTCCTGCTCTGGATGAATCATAACAGTTGGAAGGGACCCAAAATTCATCTAGTCCAACCCGCTTCAATGCAGGAATCTCAGCTAAAGTATCCATGATAGAGCAAATCCTTATGCGGCAAAACTTATACAATGCGTAGGAAATCGCTTGTCTGGCTAGATTTCCTAGGGTTGTTTCTCGAACTGTTATGCTAAGCTCAGTATGGGCCTCTGAAGTCTTAGAGCACTCTGAGCTCTTTCGGGGAAATCCATTCTATTTCTAGAAGCGTTTTGCTCCCACTCCCCCAGGGAACACACAAGGCCAAAAGAGGTATCATAGAATCATAGAATTGTAGAGTTAGAAGGGACTCTTGGTCATCTAGTCCAAACCTCCCTTCAATGCAGGAATCACAGCTATTTAATATGTTGCTGTCTCTCATACCACAGAGTGTTATTGTTGTTTTAAATCACACGCTGCAGGTGGATTATTTTTTAAAGCGATTCCAAAAATGAAGGTCGGCGGTTCGAATCCCCGCAACAGGGTGAGCTCCCATTGCTCAGTCCCTGCTCCTGCCAACCTAGCAGTTCGAAAGCACGTCAAAGTGCAAGTAGATAAATAGGTACTGCTCTGGCGGAAAGGTAAACAGTGTTTCCATGCGCTGCTTTGGTTCGCCAGAAGTGGCTTAGTCATTCTGGCCACATGACCTGGAAGCTGTACGCCAGCTCCCTCAGCCAATAAAGCGAGATGAGCGCCGCAATCCCAGAGTCGGCCACGACTGGACTTAACTGTCAGGGGTCTTTTAAGGTAAAGGTAAAGGTACCCCTGCCCGTACGGGCCAGTCTTGACAGACTCTGGGGTTGTGCGCCCATCTCACTCAAGAGGCCAGGGGCCAGCGCTGTCCGGAGACACTTCCGGGTCACGTGGCCAGCGTGACATCGCTGCTCTGGCGAGCCAGAGCCGCACACGGAAACGCCGTTTACCTTCCCGCTGGTAAGCGGTCCCTATTTATCTACTTGCACCCGGAGGTGCTTTCGAACTGCTAGGTTGGCAGGCGCTGGGACCGAGCAGCGGGAGCGCACCCCGCCGCAGGGATTCGAACCGCCGACCTTTCGATCGGCAAGTCCTAGGCGCTGAGGCTTTAACCCACAGCGCCACCTTTTACCTTTACCTTTTTATAAAATCCGGGCCTCCCTCCCGCTTGACCCAGCAAACTCTCGCTGCCATTCACACGATCGGCAGAAGGGGGAGCCGGAGCAGCAAGCTCTCCGATCCCTTTACGCAATTCCATCAAAGTGCAACACATTCCTTTTGTTCTGTCTCGCGCTGGGACTCTCCCCAAAAACAACCCAGGCGATCCGCGCGGAGACAGCCAAAGCTGCTCATAAACACAGGATTTCTTGGAAACGAGGCCAGCGTAATTCACTTTCCGAAGCTCGTTAAAGCAGCTGGAGGAGGAATGAATGGAGGAGGCGGGGAAAGGAGGTGTAAACGGGAGAGGGAATTGCAAGGGAATTGCGTAGTAGACCACTTGCTGGTCAGAGAGAGAGAGGAGTCACGTAACCGAAGAACTCGTCGGCATCTGAAGGGGCTATTGCAGAAAACGGGGTGCTGAACTAGCCGGCCCTCTGGTGCTCAGACTGTCTCTGCTATATTATTATTATTATTATTATTATTATTATTATTATTATTATTATTATTATTATTATTATTATCATCATCATCATCATCATCATCATCATCATCATCATTATTCTATAATAATAATAATAATAATAATAATAATAATTTATTTATTTATACCCCGCCCATCTGGTTGGGCCTCCCCAGCGACTCTGGACGGCTTCCAAAAGAATATTAAAATACTGTGATACATCAAACATTAAAAGCATCCCTAAACAGGGCTGCCTTCAGATGTCTTCTAAAAGTCTGGTAGTTGTTGTTCTCTTTGACATCTGGTGGGAGGGCGTTCCACAGGGAGGGCACCACTACCGAGAAGGCCCTCTACCTGGTGCCCTGTAACTTGGCTTCTCGCAGTGAGGGAACCGCCAGAAGGCCCTTGGCGCTGGACCTCAGCGTCCGGGCAGGATGATGGGGGTGGAGATGCTCCTTCAGGTATACTGGACTGAGGCCGGTCCAGTATTATTATTATTATTATTATTATTATTATTATTATTATTATTATTATTATTTTAATACTTAGAACGGGCCTGTCTCTCCCAAGTTGTTGTTGTTATTATTAGTAGTAGTAGTAGTAGTAGTAGTAGATGTACTTAAAACGGGCCTGTCTCTCCCAAGCTGCTGCTGCTGTTGTTGTTGTTGTTGTTATTATTATTATTATTATTATTATTATTATTATTATTATTATCTAATGTACTTAGAACGGGCCTGTCTCTCCCAAGTTTCCATCTACAATCACAGCCTGGATCCGACCGAACTGCGAGAGCCGCCGTGTTTGCACACAGAGCAATTAGAGGAGTTTTCACTTTCGCTGCTTCTCAGCGGGGCGCCAGCCAATCCTGCCTCCCCCCCCCCAAACCCCGAGGAAATGGGGCGATCTAGATTGGCAGCTGCCTCTAATCCGGTTCGGGCTCAGCGCTGCCGGTGCATCGCTTTGCCCTCGCGCCCCTCCCACCCGTGTCCGCGCGGGGGAGCTTCCACAATCCGTGGGAGCGGCGCCGGGTCAAGTGGCGCGACGAGCCTCCTCTCCCACGCGGGGAGGCAAGTCCGCTCCGCCGGCCGGTGCTATTGGGTGGCCTGGCGCAGGACGGGCTCGGGCTGCGCGCGCAGCCGCGGAGGCTCCCGGTGCGCGGCTGCCTGAGGCCAAGCGGGCCCGTTGCTGGGCATGTGAGGGAGAGAGCCGCCAGGAACCTGATCTCTCTCTCTCTCTTTGCACAGGACTTCTGCTGAGCTGTGCGCAGGGGATCCCTCTGGGTCTTAGTGGCCTCTAGGCTGGGTTTTCGGTTGGCATTGGTTCTTTTTCTTCTTTTTTGTCTCCAGAAACAATGGAGTGTGCCTCGCAGGGTGAAGTCAAACAACTGCATTATGCAGCACCAAAGTGACATTGAGGAGCAAGCCTGGACAGGGCATATATAGAATCATAAAATCGTGAAATTGGAATGCACTTCTAGCCAGTGTGGTGTAGTGGTTAAGAGCGTAATCTGGGGAACCGGGTTCGCTTCCCCGCTCCTCCACAAGCAGCTGCTGGGTGACCTTGGGCCAGTCACACTTCTCTGAAGTCTCTCAGCCCCACTCACCTCACAGAGTGTTTGTTGTGGGGGAGGAAGGGAAAGGAGAACGTTAGCTGCTTTGAGACTCCTTAAAGGGAGTGAAAGGCGGGATATCAAATCCAAACTCCTTCTTCTTCTAGCGTCATGTAGTCCAATGCCCTGCAATGCAGGAATTTCATGGCATTTTTTGTTTTGGTCCTTTTTCTTCTTCTTCTTTGTCTCCAGAAACAATGGAGTGTGCCTCGTGGGGTGAAGCAAAACCGCTGCATTGTTGTTGTTGTCGTTTAGTCGTTTAGTCATGTCCTACTCTTCGCAACCCCATGGACCAGAGCACGCCGGGCACTCCTGTCTTCCACTGCCTCCCACAGTTTGGTCAAACTCATGTCCGTAGCTTCGAGAACACTGTCCAACCATCTCGTCCTCTGTCGTCCCCTTCTCCTTGTGCCCTCCATCTTTCCCAGCATCAGGGTCTTTTCCAGGGAGTCTTCTCTTCTCATAAGGTGGCCAAAGTATTAGAGCCTCAGCTTCAGGATCTGTCCTTCCAGTGAGCACTCAGGGCTGATTTCCTTCAGAATGGATAAGTTTGATCTTCTTGCAGTCCGTGGGACTCTCAGGAGTCTCCTCCAGCACCAGAATTCAAAAGCATCAATTCTTCGGCGATGAGCCTTCTTTATGGTCCAGCTCTCACTTCCATACATCACTACTGGGAAAACCATAGCTTTTACTATATGGACCTTTGTTGGCAAGGTGATGTCTCTGCTTTTTAAGATGCTGTCTAGGTTTGTCATTGCTTTTCTAACTGCTGCATTATGCAGCATCGAAGTGACATTGAGGAGCAAGCCTGGACAGTGCATATATAGAATCATAAAATCGTAGAATTGTAGAGTCAGAATGCACTTCCTATGCATCATCTAGTCCAACGCCCTGCAATGCAGGAATTTCAGTTAAATTCCTGCTTGGCCTGGGGTTGGACTAGATGACCCTGAGAGCCCTTGCGGATGTGGTCCAAAGGAAAGCAGAGCAAGACGTTCAGCACCATCGTATACCCTTAAAAATGCATTTGTGGGAGCAGGTGGAGTTAGTGATTTGTTTTTGCTTTGATTGTGTATTTTGTGTTGTATTGTGTATTTTGCGTTTTTTTTTTTATCTTGTGCTTTTATGTTGTGAATTGCCCTGAGATCTATGGATGAAGGGCTGTGTATGAATTTTAATAATAATAATAATAATAATAATAATAATAATAATAATAATACTTTGAAGTAATCGCCACTGAGCTCTGTGATACCAAGCCTCCCTTGTAAGCATGCTTAGGCTCGCAGCCCAATTCTGGAACTCTTTGCTGCAAATGAAAGTTTTGGAGGGTTCCTTAAAAAAATAAAAATAAAAGGGCACAGTTAGCCAGATCCAAAAGAAAAGAAAGACCTACTTGGTTTGGGTTGTTGGGCTTGTTCATTTCTACATCAAAGGGGAAAACCTCAATGTCACTTCGATGCTGCATAATGCAGCGGTTAGAAAAGCAAGAAAAAAGATTCCACCTACACATTAGGAGGAACTTCCTGACAGTGAGAGCTGTTTGACAGTGGAATTTGCTGCCAAGGAGTGTGGTGGAGTCTCCTTCTATGGAGGTCTTTAAGCAGAGGCTTGACGACCATATGTCAGGAGTACTCTGATGGTGTTTCCTGCTTGGCAGGGGGTTGGACTCGATGGCCCTTGTGGTCTCTTCCAACTCTATGATTCTATGATTCTATGATTCTAACCAATAATAGGGTTCAGTTCATAGAAAGGAGCTTCAAGTGGAAGTAATTAAGAGCAGCATTTAACAAGAAGCTAAGGCCAGCTGGTCAAAGTGATCTCATGGCTGACACACTGAGCATGCTGAACCTTCCTGCCATGAATTTACTCTTACCACTTTGGGATTGTGCTGAGCTGAAACCGTACCCCACTGCACCCTGGTGTCATTTCTGGCATTGTCAAAACCAGGGGTCAGCAACCTTTTTCAGCCGTGGGCTGTCCCTCAGACCATGTGGTGAGCCAGACTATATGGGGGGGGGGGATGAACAAATTCCTACGCCCCACAAATAACCCAGAGATGCATTTTAAATGAAAGCACACATTCTTCTCATGTAAAAACACCAGGCAGGCCCCACAAATAACCCAGAGGTGCATTTTAAATAAAAGGACGCATTCTACTCATGTAAAAACATGCTGATACCCGGACCATCCGCAGGCCGGATTGAGAAGGCGATTGGGCCGCATCCGGCCCCCGGGCCTTAGTTTGCCTACCCCTAGTCAAAACGCTCACCTCTCCCTTTAGGTTTGGTGAACTTTATACAGTGGTACCTCGGGTTAAGAACTTAATTCATTCTGGAGGCCTGTTCTTAACCTGAAACTGTTCTTAACCTGAGGTACCACTTTAGCTAATGGGGCCTCCCGCTGCCACCGCATGATTTCTGTTCTCATCCTGAAGCAAAGTTCTTAACCCGAGGTACTATTTCTGGGTTAGCGGAGTCTGTAACCTGAAGCGTCTGTAACCTGAAGCGTCTGTAACCCGAGGTACCACTGTACATTGCTTCAGGGAGCAACAGTAAAGACTGTTTACTGTTTACAGTTGTATTGCAAAACTTCCCAAAGCGTGATGAACTGTGCAACACCACTGGTGCTGCCCAAATTCCCGGGGGGGGGGGGGAATTGCACACCAAAACGATGACAAGGGTGGTGAGGGAGAGCATTTTATATGCACAGAGGCCATAGGTAGTCTTTAACAATGCCCCCCCCCCCAATGATCTGACCTGCACGAGATCTGCTGGGTTTCTCCCAACAGCGGTTGGTGATACTTACGATACTTGACCTCTCCTCCCCTATAATACCTTTGCCTTAAACCTCTCTGTCCTTCTCTCACCCCAAACCTAATCCTATCTCTCTCCTCTTCTACCTTTGCCATCTTTTCTTTGCTGTCGACTCTCTGGGTCAGAGACCTCCGTTGTCGTTTTACCTCAGGGGTTAGCAATCTTTCCCAGCTGATCGCTGAAGAATTGATGCTTTTGAATTCTGGTGCTGGAGGAGACTCTTGAGAGTCCCATGGACTGCTAGAAGATCAAACCTCTCCATTCTGAAGGAAATCAGCCCTGAGTGCTCACTGGAAGGACAGATCGTGAAGCTGAGGCTCCAATACTTTGGCCACCTCATGAGAAGAGAAGACTCCCTGGAAAAGACCCTGATGTTGGGAAAGATGGAGGGCACAAGGAGAAGGAGATGGCAGAGGATGAGATGGTTGGACAGTGTTCTCAAAGCTACCAGCATGAGTCTGACCAAACTGCGGGACGCAGTGGAAGACAGGAGTGTCTGGTGTGCTCTGGTCCATGGGGTCATGAAGAGTCAGACACGACTAAACAACAACAACAACACACTGATTCCCGGACCGTCTGTGGGCCGGATTTAGAAGGTGATTGGGCCGGATCCGGCCCCCGGGCCTTAGTTTGCCTACCTATGTTTTACCTGCACAGCGCTGGTCTCAACCGGTCGTCATCCCTCCATCTAATCAGAAAAAGATTGCAGATGCAAATGAACCCCTACGTGATAAGCGAGCAGCTAAATCCTTCCCCTTCTCTGGGCTTCACAGTGTCCTTGTTTTGGCAGAGAAAAGGACCCACAAAGATGAGAGGATCTATTTCCCCCTCAGTGCTAAAAGGTGGAGCAATTTGGGAGCCCAGGGAGAGGCAAAAGGAGTTGTAGTCCTGTCCTCCCCTGGTTTTCTCGGTTCCTGTCAATGCTTCTTCTGTCCATAGTTACACCCAAGAAACAGCAGCCTCTTTCCGCTAGAATGCCCAGTGCTAAAAGTGCCATAAATATGCACCACAGATGTTGCACATTACTCATCAATGGGGGGGGGGGTGGCTAATCCAGAGTTAGCTCTCCATCCTGTGGTCTGTGAGTCAGCGAGGTTACTTTCCTTTGAACTTCCACACACAGGGGATAGGATTTGTGTGTGTGTGTGGCTCAACAGATCCTCTTCAGAGACAGGATCTGGTTTTCTCCCTTTCCATTCTAGTACCTTACAAGGAAGGAAGGTTATCAAGATTCCTAAATAGAAAATATGTTTTATTTTTCATTTTGTATCCGGTTAACATCCCACCTTCTTTCCAGGATGGAAAGGGAGAAAACCACCAGCGTCAAAACACGAACTCAGGAAAGCATTCAGCTTGCCACTCAACTGTGGTCCTTCCTCAAAAGGAACAGGATTCGAACCCTGGTCTCCCGGGTGGCAGGAGAGGGTGCTGGCCTCTAATGAAGCCAGTGTTGCATTCCAGAGCAAAAAAAGTTAACAACAACAACAACAATTTATTTATACCCCGCCCATCTGGCTGGGTTTCCCCAGCCACTCTGGGCGGCTTCCAACAAAGTATTAAAATACAGTGGTCTGTTAAACATTAAAAGCTTCCCTAAACAGGGCTGCCTTCAGATGCCTTCTAAAAGTTTGGTAGTTGTTTTTCTCTTTCACATCTGGCAGGAGGGCATTCCACAGGGCGGGTGCCACTACCGAGAAGGCCCTCTGCCTGGTTCCCTGTAACTTGGCTTCTCGCAGTGAGGGAACCGCTAGAAGGCCCTCGGCGCTGGACCTCAGTGTCCGGGCAGAACGATGGAGGTGGAGAGGCTCCTTCAGGTATACTGAACGGTTGCACAGTTCACACTCAGAAGCTGAATGTTGAAAACAGAGGCGTCTCGTTGGCTTTTGGAGTGCCTGCAGGATTCCACGAGGGACTCCTGCATTGCGGGATGTCAGGGAACTGCCATCAGGGCCAGAGGGAGAGAGCGGGCTCCAGAGGGATTCCAGAGAGCATCCCGGGATGGGGAGAGGCAGCCCATATTCTGGGAAAGGGAATCAGCGTAGCACCAGTGGAGAAGGGGGGCAGATGGGGGAATCGGCGAGGCGGTCCCATGACTCCTCACCGGGGACCAGCGGGGAGAGCACGGGTCCTCCGCTGCCCACACCCTTCCTGCGCAGAAGGCTTCCGCGCAGGGAGAGTAGGCGGAGACTAGGCGTCAAAGAGCTTTGCTGGAAGAAGTTCAAGAAACGCCCACTGACGGATTCTGCCAGCGATTGAGACAGCCACGGATGAGTGGCTGTCCGGACAGAAAAGGTTCACTCAGGCAACCCAGCCAGGTGTGGCGCCGGTTTACTGCACGAGCAACCCCTATAACCATTACACGGGGGTTGAGCTAGATGGCCTCTGGGGGTCCCTGCCAACTTGATCACCCTGTGATTCTCTGATTTCACCCCCGTTTCCTTTGTGATCCTGTCTCCAGGTGGTGCGTCTACATATGGGAGACCTTGCATGAACACGTTCGAGCACAGCAAGCTCTGCTGATGGAGGAATGGATGACCCAGGCCTTGGCTCAAATCTCGCTGCCTCGCACGTTGCCTGCACACGGAAACTTGTGTTGTTGTGTGGTTGTTGCTGCTGCTGCTGCTGTTTGCAGAAAGAACTGAGGGCTCCGTGCCACGGAAGGGCTAAATTTACTGGCTTGTGTGCCGCTCAGCGGCGAGAGTAACTGGAACGCATGTTGATCCTGGACAGCTTGCCGAAGGCTTGACATTCTGCCACGCTGCTGTGGAAGAGAGAAGCTGGCAAAGTGCTCTTGGAACAAACAAGCCCTCTTTCTCGCTCTCAGCTGAAAGAAAATAGGGCCAGGAAGGGGAACACATTGAGCAGGAAATTGATTATTAGAAACTGAGTGGGGATCTGCGCAGCTCTTTCCAGAATCAGCCCTGGCTTGCTTTTTGTCAAATGCTGTGTACATTTTAACTATTAAAATATACTGTGATATCCTTTAACTCTTTATTTCCTTGTTTGTTTCATAAAATTTACATACACCGCTGGATTGATTAAAAAACAACAACAACCTCAAAGTGTTCTATGAAAAGATAAGCAAGGAAAAGAAAGGGGGCGGAAATCACAGCCATGCTTTAAAACATAGAATCATAGAATTGCAGTCGAGAGTGGATTTCATGCTCTTTATTCAGCTCATAGTAGTGAGGAATGAAAGTTCCCCCAAAATATCTGCTTTATATACATTATTTACACAATGGGCTGCACGTGATTGGCTAATTCTGGGATTCTCCTGTAGGCCAATCAGGTTGCGCATTTACTTCCAGCTGGAGCTGGATTGGGTGGCTCCTGCGGACCAATCAGACCGCTGCATTGTTCTAGGACCAATCAGACTGCCGTATTCCGATTGTGGCACACAGAGGACAATCAGACTGCTGCATTTTGTATCCTATTGTTCTAGGACCAATCAGACTGCTGCATTTTGTATCCTATTGTTCTAGGACCAATCAAACTGCTGCATTTTGGATCCTATTCAACTCAGTACATAACACCTATGATTCAGGAATCTCAGCTAAAGCATCCATGACAGAGGGCCATCCAATCTCCAAGGAAGGAGAGTCTACAACCACCCGAAAGACTCTGTTCCACATTTGAACAGCTCTTCCTGCCTGAAAGTTCTTCCTGGCATTTAGTCGAAATCTCCTTTCTTGTAACTTGAAGCCACGGGTTCGAGTCCTACCCTCCAGGGCCGGAGAAAACAAGCTTGTTCCCTCTTCCATGTGACAGCCCTTCAGATATTTGAAGATGCCTATCCTATCTCCTCTTTTCCAGCCTAAACATCCCCAGCTCCTTCAACCATTCCTCATCAGGCTTGGTTTCCAGACCCTTGATCATCTTCCTCGCCCTCCTCCGCACACGTTCCAGCTTGTCAACATCCTTCTTAAATTGTGGTGCCCAGAATTGGACACACACAAAAGTTAAAAATACTAAAACGGATTAAAATTGCCTCAACTTTCTAAGCATCTGGGTAGACTTGCCTAAACAGGAATGTTTTTAGCAGGCGCCGAAGGTGAAGAGAAAGTGGCGGTGGCAGTGAACCAAGGCTGTCCTGTGTTTCTCGCTTAAGAGGTCAGCGGGAGGCTGTGTGTGATCTCTAATCCTGTGATCATGTCCGCTTTGAGGATGGAACGTGGCATGCCTGGGGATCTTTGCATTCTTCTTTTTTAAAAAGAACAAAGGTGGTTTCTAGGCCCCGAGGAAGCAAAACAACAACAGCAGCCCAAGCCAGAGAGGGTACTATGAGCAAATCTAGGGCCGGTTCTACCGTTAGGCAGAGCCGGGGTTGGGAACCTTTGTGGCTCCATGGACCAGATCCTGATCAGATCCTAGACTCGTAGGCCAAATTCAATGGGTAGGCAGGAGGCGTGTAGACTGAGCTAAATAGCCTGATGGTCTGACTCTGTATTAGCAGGCCAGCTCAAAGCATTTTGGCGCCTGAAGCAAACCACAAAAATGGTGCCCTCCATGCCCGGGAAGGGGTGAGTGAAGTTCTTCATCAGGAACAAGGAGGGGAATAATGATCTACATTGGGGTGTTCTGCCCCCATGGATCCTGCTGCCTGAGGCAGTTGCCGCACCTTGCCTCATGGGTGGGCCGGCACTGAGTGTAAGGCAGTTTCCTGGGGAGGAGAGAGCAGTTTGTGTGCTATACCACTTAAGCTAGCCCGCTGGCCTCACGAGCAGTGAAAGATGCTGTCCTATCACTGCCATTCGAATAATAAGGTTGCCAGATCAGAGTCTTCGCTTGGCATTTGGGGAGGTACCACCTCACCCTTTGCCTCAGGCAACGAAATGTCACCGTCCTTCCCTGGGGAGATGTGAGGGGTCAGAACCGGAAGATGAAGCACATTGGCAATCATTAGGAAAACCCTGTAATTCCTTGCTCCTTCCAGTCTTTAGAAGTCTGCAAAGGTATTTGCTGAATTAGCCTAGCTTCTTCAGGGCACAGAGTGTGGGCTACCGTTCCACAAAATACTTTTTTTAAACTGGGAGATATCAGCACAGAGTTAGAAGCCCTGGATATATTTAGAGGAACTTCTAGATCGCTCTGAGTCCCAATTAAAACCAAATTCTTCCAAAATAGCTCTGTTTTCTTGTGATTCTTCCAGCTATACTGAATATTCCTGTTCTTTTCACAATTTCTCAGCGCCGTTTGTGAAAACCTTTGTTTGCATTGCCTTCACTTACCCTCAGTGGCCCTTGTCCTCACTTGCCCTTCACTACTTACAAAATGCCCCCTCTTAAACATAAAAGCGGCAAATGATGCTGATGCAATACTTTGATAAATCCCAATAAATCAATACTTAGGGATTTCTGATTCAGTCAATTGTGGCGCTTGCCACTATGTATTTTGCTGCCTAGTTATACACTGGGAAGCAAGGCCATTAATTTGTAGTTGGGCTGTTAACCTGGCTGCTTTGGCTAAAGTTAAGTCATCTCTTTAGCAACTAAGAGAAATTATTTTAGTTCTTGGAAACTCTTGAAGGCTGATTTCCCTCAGCAGAAATATCTCAGGAGTCACATACTAGGAGGGGGTGGGGCTGCAATATGTAGTGGGAGGGGTTATTTTTTATCATATGTGTTGTGTATTGAGTCAAAGGATTTTATATCTGTATTATTATTGTCTGTATTGCATTAGGGTAAAGTAACTGCCTTTTGGTTCCAGAGGGTACAGCTACTATTGGTTCATTTAAGCTGCTGTATTTGGATGCTCTGTCTTATTGGTTTCCTCCAAAAGGCAGGACTGTGATTGCCTGATATTGTTCCCTCCAAAATGTATCCTTTCCAGCTAGTTCCCTGTCCCTATAAATGTAGCTCTCCCCTCCTCAAGTCTCAGTCTTGTTTGCTTTAATAAAGAAGTGTTACTAGAGAACTGTCTCTAGCATATTATGTCAAGAGAGCTGAAATCACAAACCCCACGTCACAACAACTGGCGATGAGGATGGGATCCGGAATGCTGAGGAGCGGTTAACGCAGCCCTGCCTCAGAGTCCGGATTGAAGCTAAAACAAGACTCACTGGCCAGCTGAGAAGACGACCCTGCCCACAGGACAATGGAGAGTCCAAGGGTATTGGAGCCCTTCCAGCCATCAGAGCCCCACACGTGGGAAGACTACGTCGAACGCTTCGAGTTCTTCGCGGTGGCTCAAGGGATCACTGATGCCAGCAAAAGAAGGGCCACATTCCTGAGCTACTGTGGGCCTGAGATCTTCACGCTGGCCAAGGCATTGCTTGCTCCAGCGAAGCAAAGTGAGACATCTCTCAAAGATATTCTTGCCTGCCTAACAAGCCATTTGGCGCCTACTGAGACCAAGATGGCCCGGCGGATGGAGTTTCATAAGAGGCAGCAGCGTGCTGGGGAGTCTGTATCTGCATTTCTAGCTGAACTGCGGAAGCTCGCTCAGCACTGCGACTTCCAAGATCTGGAAGAGACTCTCCTGGATCGTTTTATCGGTGGTCTGAGCAGCAAGAAAGCCAGAAGACGCATCGTGGCAAAAGAAGAGGTTACCCTTGCTTCAGCCTTGAAGGAGGCCACCACCACGGAGAATTATGAAAGAGAGGAGCTTGATGCCAGTCGCAGGGCCCCTAAGCCACAGATAGAAGTTGCGCATGCCATGGACGAGCTAGAGGCTACTTCGAGCCAGAGCCCAGTCCGTGGGGTCGAGTCAGTGCGTCAGGCCTGCACAGTGCACAAAGATCACCGAGGCAGGTGCCCAGGTTGTGGCGGAAACCATGAGCGGGAGAGTTGTCGCTTCCGGGATGCTATGTGCCGGACGTGCGGGAAGACAGGTCACATCGCCAGGGTCTGTAGATCGGCGGCGTTGGGAGCGACAGGAGCACCTAGACTGGAGCATCGCAGACCGTCCACAGCAACCCACGTTCTACAGGACTGCCACTACATAACGGAGATCAACGGGAGGGTCGTGCAGTTTCCAGCGCAAGGCAAGGCACACATCAAGGTGAAGATTGAGGGTCAGCTGTGCGACATGGAGGTGGACTCCGGATCTGGATTCACTATCGTGTCGGACCAGACCGCGAGGACATTCTTCCCCAGGGGTAAGTTGCCCCCTCTGGAGCCCTTCCCGGCAACTTTGCAGTCATACTCAGCGGGCCGCATCCATGTCATGGGAATGTGTGCCGTGAGAGTACAGTTCCGGGACAAACAGGCGGTACTCAAACTGGTGATTGCGAAGGGCAGTCGCCCCAGTCTCCTGGGCACTGACTGGTTCCCCGCCCTGGGACTGAGTATATCAGGGCTTAATTCAATCCAAACCTGCCCTGAGATGAGTGAGGCATTATGCAAAGAATTTGCTGGTCTCTTTAATGGAAAACTGGGTTGTTATAAAGGGCCCCCAGTTGACTTCGAATTGGACCCTGGGGTGGCCCCAATCCGACTCAAACCAAGGCGAGTGCCATTTGCACTGCAACCCAAGATCGAAGCAGAGCTGGATAAATTGGTCAAGCAGGGAGTTCTCTCACCCGTGGACTCCGCTAAGTGGGAGACTCCAATCGTCACGCCCCTTAAAGCAAATGGGGAAGTTAGGATCTGTGCTGATTACAAATGTACTATCAATAAGGCACTCAGGGGAAACTCATACTCCATTCCAGTCGTATCACATCTGTTGGCTAAACTGGCTGGGGGCAAGGTGTTCGCCAAAATTGACCTGGCACAAGCTTACCAACAGCTGCCAGTAACCCCACAATCAGCGGAAGCACAGACTATTGTCACACATAAAGGGCCGTTCAGAGTTAACAGATTACAATTTGGAGTTTGTGTGGCCCCAGGGATTTTTCAAGGGCTCATGGAACGCCTGTTAAGAGGTCTGCCGGGGGTCTTGCCATTTTTTGATGACGTTTTGATTGCTGGAAAAGACCCACAGGAACTGGTTGCACGTGTCCGTGCAGTGTTGCTCAAGTTCAAGGAGGTGGGATTGCAACTAAAAAAGGAAAAATGCAGTTTTGGGGTGCCAACTGTGGATTTCTTGGGGTTTAAAATTGATGCATCAGGCATCCACCCCACAGATGCTAAGGTTAAGGCCATCATCGAGGCACCACGACCACAGAACAAGACGGAGTTGCAATCATTCCTGGGACTTATTAACTTTTATCATTCGTTCTTACCCCAGAAAGCTTCGGTAGCTGAACCATTACATAGACTGTTGCAGAAAAAGAATGTGTGGCGATGGGGGCAGGAGCAGCAGAAGGCTTTTGACTCCTTGCGAGGAATGCTGAGTAGCAGGAGCGTCCTTGCTCATTATGATGAGTCGAAGTCGCTGGTCCTGGCATGTGATGCCTCTCAATACGGTCTGGGGGCGGTGCTGAGTCATAGGGAACCGGATGGGTCGGAAAAGCCCATCTCTTTCTATTTCCGTACGTTGTCGGCCACGGAGCGCAACTATGCTCAAATTGACAAAGAGGCACTTGCAATTGTGGCAGGAATCAAAAAGTTCCATGATTATGTGTACGGTCGCCATTTCTCCATTGAAACGGACCACAAACCACTGTTAGGGTTGTTCAACCCGAACAAACAAACGCCACAAATTCTCTCCCCCAGAATGTTGCGTTGGTCTATATTCCTGAACAGGTTCCAGTACACCTTGACCCATGTGCCGGGGAAGCGGTTGTGCCACGCTGATGCGCTGAGTCGATTGCCCCTTCCTGGCGGGAGCAATGAGGATCCTGCTCCAGCGGAACACATAATGATGCTGGAAACACTTCCGGGGGCTCCTGTAACGGCTACTGATATAGCTGAGAAAACGAGGAAAGATGCTGTTCTCTCCCGTGTGCTCACTTGGGTGGGGAGGGGGGGCAGGTGGTCCGCATGAAGACAAATTCAGGCCTTATGCGACAAGGCAGCACGAGTTGTCCATGCATAAGGGTTGTCTCCTGTGGGGAGATAGGGTGATCATCCCAGCACCACTGAGAAACAGGGTTCTTGAGACGCTTCACATGGGACACCCGGGAATGGTCAGGATGAAGTCGCTAGCTCGATGTTATGTGTGGTGGCCTGGAATGGACCAGAACATAGAACAATGGGTACGAACATGCAAGGCATGCCAAGAGGTGCGGCCAGAAGTGGCCAGAGCACCAGTTCACTGGTGGGAGCAGTCCAGATCTCCCTGGAGCCGGCTGCACTTAGATTTTGCTGGGCCATTCCAGGGGAAGGTCTTTTTGGTTATCGTCGATGCATATTCCAAATGGTTAGAAGTGGTGATGGTCCCTAGCATGGCATCAGCTGCCGTAATCAAGGTGTTGAGGCAGCTGTTTGCAACCCACGGGTTACCTGAGACCATTGTATCAGATAATGGGGCAGCTTTTGTATCCCAAGAATTCAGGGCATTCTTGGCTGATAACTTCATAAGAGGGGTCACATCCGCGCCCTTTCACCCATCCTCCAATGGGCAGGCGGAGCGCATGGTAAGAACAGCCAAAGAATCCATTGCGCGCTTAATGGAGGGTAACTGGTCAGCTCGCATCGCACGAATGTTATTTTTGCAGCATGCGACGCTGTGTACTGCAACGGGCAAGTCGCCAGCTGAGCTGCTCTTGGGTAGAAGACTGGTAACGGTGCTGGATTATGTCCACCCGGATAAAATGCCAAACCGTAATGCAAGAGCAACCCCCCAGGCTGAGACTGACACAACAAGGTATCTCGCCCCTGAAGATCTGGTCTGGGTGAGGAACTATTCACGAGGTTCGCGGTGGGTGGCTGGTGTGGTCACCCGGGCTAGTGGACCTGTGTCCTATTATGTGACCTTGGAAAATGGGCAAGTTTGGAAGAGACATATAGATCAGCTGAGGCGCCGGGCGCTCAGCAGAGAGGAGTCTGATAATTCATCCCTGGCTAATGACGCAGAGCTACAAGGCCAGGGTGAAAATGGCCCAGAGGTGCAGTCACCAGGGGCCTCAGCAAATGAACCAGGGTCTGCTGGTCCTCAGGATGACGAGGTACAGGTAGGGGACCCTGAGATGTCTGGGACTTCATCTGTTCCTGACGAAACCCCTATAGCAGCCCCCCTACCACAGGTGACACCCAATCCAGAACCGGCAACACCTGTTGTCAGGAGATCAAGTAGAAGTTGTAGGACCCCACAGTACCTGAGAGATTACGTCTGCTGTGCCCACTAGGTGGGGAGGGGTGTTGTGTATTGAGTCAAAGGATTTTATATCTGTATTATTATTGTCTGTATTGCATTAGGGTAAAGTAACTGCCTTTTGGTTCCAGAGGGTACAGCTACTATTGGTTCATTTAAGCTGCTGTATTTGGATCCTCTGTCTTATTGGTTTCCTCCAAAAGGCAGGACTGTGATTGCCTGATATTGTTCCCTCCAAAATGTATCCTTTCTAGCTTGTTCCCTGTCCCTATAAATGTAGCTCTCCCCTCCTCAAGTCTCAGTCTTGTTTGCTTTAATAAAGAAGTGTTACTAGAGAACTGTCTCCAGCATATTATGTCAAGAGAGCTGAAATCACAAACCCCACGTCACAACAATATGTGGTGGTCTTGTACTAAGGTTAAAGCTTATTGGGAAATGATATATAATGAACTGAAAAAAAGATGTTTAAAATAACATTTGTAAAAACAAACAAACCCAGGAGCTTTCCTTTTGTGAATTATAGGGACAGAACTACCCAAACTGTATAGAAATTCATTCATGTATGCGACTACAGCGGCAAGAATGTTATTTGCCCAAAAATGGAAAGAAGAAGAAGTCCTGACGAAAGAAGAATGGATACAAAAACTTATGGAATACGCAGAAATGGCGAAACTTACTGGAAAAATAAGAAATCAAGATAACGAACTTTTTATAAAAGAATAGAAATGGTTTGTTGAATATTTACAAACAAACCGTTTAAAGATAAGAACATGGGCAGGATTATTGTAATAACCTGAAGTTTTATAAGAGTATACATTTAAAGTAGATGAATAAATGTTTAAGTTAAGTTAATTTGGAATATGCAGAAAATATAAAAAATAAATTTAAGGAACTGCTAAAGGAGGGGGAAGGAAGTTGAGTTTTGAAATGTTAAAATGATTGTAAAATTATTGAAATGTATAAAATTGAAAATCATAAATAATAATTAAAAAGAAAAGAAATTATCTTAGTTCTTGGGAACTCTTGAAGGCTGCATTCCCTCAGCAGAAATATGTCCAGGGTCAGATACTAGGAGTGTGTGGGGCCAAATGGATGGTGATTGGCCATTCATTTTTTCCAGCCGCCTCTTTCCCCTTCTCTTCTCCTCTTCTCTTTTCTTTCTCCCTCTGAACGGACTCTTTCTCTCTCCACCCCTTCTTCTTCTCCCCTTCCCTCTCTCTTCCTTCCCTGCTCGAAATCCCTTCACACAAATGGGGACTTTTTTTGGTAGGCCTATGTGCTCTATGTGGGAATGTTGAGGGTGGCAGGAGAGGATATATTGTTTATTAATATCCTTCCTAACTTGCGCTAGCAAGTTCCTTTACTTAGCAGAGTGCATCCCCCTTTACACAGCAGAAAACTAGTTGCAAACTCGTGTGAGTTTCTTAAGACAATACGCAATTCAATCTGGCTTGTCCAGAGTGAAATGCGTTCTAATATTTTCCTGGTAAGACTGCTTGAATCCCTCCTAAAATAATAAAGGCATCATGGTCTTATTCATAAGCAATAAAAAGAAAGATTACTCACGATCAGGCAGAGCACAGTGTGATCCCTGAAGGCAGGTTGAAGGCTTAAAGTTACAAACATATACAAACAGGTATACCCCATATGTGGGTTGACTTAATGACTGCAGTTAGCAGTCCACGAAGTTCATAGGACAAAAGGAAGATGGAAAAGAGAGAGCGTGACAGCATGCCTTGTCCTTTTACCAGGTCTGGGAAGGTCATGCCCGCCCACTAGTCCCATGCAAGGAAGGGTGCTCCAGGCCAGGAGGAACAGGAAGTTTTGACTGGTTGGACAAAACATTCCCTTGCATGGCCACTCTAGGAAAACAAGGAATGTTGTATTTGACTGCTCCCAGTGGATTACATCCCACACTCTAGACCAGGGCAGTGCCGGAGAGGCCATAAGTGGGACCCAAAGGCACTGCAAGCTGCCTCCTCCCCTCCTATAGAGGGAACTATATTTCCTTCGACTGCACAGAATCTGAGTCAGCAAATGCTGTGAGCCAGCAAGGCATTATCTATTTTCCTGCTTCAGAAAGTTGCATGTGCTTTTTGGAACACCTTAAATGTTGATCCTTGAGCTTGTAATTGTTTATGCAGTAATACTTTCATGATCTTACTGCAGGGGCAGAAAAGCTTTTTCAGGGCTACATTCCCTCCTGGGCTGCCTTCCGGGGGCCAATGCCTCACATATCCCAGGGAAGTTCTTTAGGAAGATGCCTCAACGGTTAAGCCCCTCTGGGAATTGTAGCGCCGTGGGGGGAGCAGGGGTCTCCTAACAACTCTCGTTCCCTTAGCAAGCTACAGTTCCCGGGATACTTGGGGGGGGGGGGAGAGGCATGCCTGTTTAAAGTAATATTGGAGTGTGCAGATGGGGCCTGAATCCAATTAGCTGTAGGTGTTTAAATGGTGGGATTGTTGGTTGGCTCTGGTAAGCAAGTTGGTCCCCAGCGAAAGCAGATGGACACTTAAAACTGCAAATTAATAATAATGGGTTTCCCTTCACCCTTCCCTCCTTATCTTCTTTTTCATTTGATAATTAATTCCAGGGCACAAATGGACTAATTAATATCTCCCAATCGTTTAATTGAATTAGCTAATTAGATTGCATAAGGCAATTTCCAGGGAGGAGATTTAGAGCTACTTAGGGAGACCTTAATCACTATTTTTTAAAAAAATAAAATAAAAAATAATAATTATCAGGGAAAGAGGGTCCTCCTCTTCGGAGGAAATGTCTTACATTGCATCAGTTTGGCAAACCGTGGCGCTCCTCCTTATTGGCAGAACCTCTCCCCATTTTTTTCCCTCCCAGAGAGGAAGAGGGGAAATAGTTTAATGAGGGTTTCATCCAACTCTGTCCCAATTACCCAGGCTGTGAAAAGGTCGAGGGGGTGTGGGGTGGCAGAGAAGGAGAGATCGTGGCTCTCACTTTTGTCTCTGACCTCTTCCTGACTCCGCAGAGAGTTCCCTAAAAATCACCAGCTGTAAAATGTTTGACACAATTTTTTAATGAAATCGGCCGGAGGGGAGAAAACTGCTGAGGCAGCCAATCTCTTTCCAAGTCTCCCAAGAAGCCGTTTGTAAGCTGAAGGCGTTTTTGTTCTTCCCTTGGCCTGCGCTTGCTGATGGTTTTGCTGGAAGAGCAGTCAGTGCTAGTAAATCTTCTTGCACCGCCCTCGCTCGGATGACCCCAGTAGTGTGGACATCTCTTGCATTTCCCAGAGGCCAGATTCCTCTGCTCTTTGCCTCTCTCCCGAGAGGAGGAAAAACAGCAAGGAGTCAGTCATCTGGGAAGAAAACCAGCCGTACATTGTTGGGATGTGACTAGTTGCCAGGAGAGGATATATTTATTAAATATCATCCTTCCTTCTTCATGCTAGTGAGTTCAGCTTAAAAGGAAGCTGAGATAGGCTAGTTTTAGCCTTTTGGTTTAAGTAATCAGGACTGGGCCCTTGCAAATAGAAGGGGAAGAAATGGAGGCAGCGAGAGATTTTACTTTCTTGGGCTCCATGATCACTGCAGATGGTGACAGCAGCCACGAAATTAAAAGACACCTGCTTCTTGGGAGAAAAGCAATGACAACCTAGATAGCATCTTAAAAAGCAGAGACATCACCTTGCCAACAAAGGTCCGTATAGTTAAAGCTAAGGTTTTCCCAGTACAGTGGTACCTCAGGTTAAGTACTTAATTTGTTCCAGAGGTCTGATCTTAACCTGAAACTGTTCTTAACCTGAAGCACCACTTTAGCTAATGGGGCCTCCCGCTGCCACACTGCCGGAGCATGATTTCTGTTCTCATCCTGAAGCAAAATTCTTAACCCGAGGTACTATTTCTGGGTTAGCGGAGCCTGTAACCTGAAGTGTATGTAACCTGAAGCGTATGGAACCCGACGTACAACTGTAGTGATGTATGGATATGGAAGTGAGAGCTTGACCATAAAGAAGGCTGATCGCCAAAGAATTGATGCTTTTGAATTATGGTGCTGGAGGAGACTCTTGAGAGTCCCATGGACTGCAAGAAGACCAAACCTATCCATGGGTCCATGGGGTCACAAAGAGTCGGACACGACTAAACGACTAAACAACAACAACAACAACAAATCAGGACTGGATTTTCCTTGCATTTCCCCCTTTTCTCCCCCCTTTAAGCAACAATCATACAAAAAGTCTTGTAAAAGATAAAAATAACATTTACTCACTCAGAATACTTGCTGAAGAGTAACAGATACAGCAGCTTTGTCCAGGCAGGCTTAAAATGGTAATTCGGTTACAAAGACGTATTTTAGTCTAGTTTAAGGTGCAGTCTCAGACTAAGCAGATATTCTCACATTGTTGGCAGAACAGAAAAGAGATGGAAACAGTAAGAGATTATGCCCAGGCATTGGCTGTTGGCTAATCTGGCTGGGGCTAATGGGAACTGGAGCCCAAAAACATTTGTAGGGCCATAGGTTAGCCCAGGGCCAGATTTAGGTTTGATGAGGCCCTAAGCTACAGAAGGTAATGGGGCCCTTTATATGTCCAGCTGTCCTTTGTCAACAATAAATTGTCACTGTTTTTTGTGCTGAATATATGCTGTATGGTCATTTATGGACCTAATAGGTATCTAAAGCCATTTGCACATGCAGAATGTAGGCACCTTATATATAGAAATGAGCAAACCAGTGATATTTTAGGGAGCAGGCTAGCAGGCGGGGCCCATGACTTACATCATATGAGCCTACACAACACAAAACACTGTTGCTGTATATAGGTTTTATTTTATTTCTTTTTTATCTTATACAGTGGTACCTCGGGTTACAGACGCTTCGGGTTACAGATGCTTCAGGTTACAGAGTCTGCTAACCCAGAAACAGTACCTCGGGTTAAGAACTTTACTTCAGAATGAGAACAGAAATTGCACGCCGCCACCGCAGCAACAGGGGCCCCCCTTAGCTAAAGTGGCACCTCAGGCTAAGAACAGTTTCAGGTTAAGAATGGACCTCCAGAACGAATTAAGTTCTTAACCTGAGGTACCACTGTATTTTGGAAATGTACATCCAGTGGTTTTTTTTCTTTTAATTTTTTGGGGGGGCCCCAAGAGAGAGGGGCCCTAAGCTATAGCTTGTTTAGCTTACATGTAAATCCGGGCTTGTTGTTGTTTAGTCGTTTAGTCATGTCTGACTCTTCGTGACCCCATGGACCAGAGCACGCCAGGCACTCCTGTCTTCCACTGGCTCCCACAGTTTGGTCAAGCTCATGCTGGTAGCTTCTAGAACACTGTCCAACCATCTCGTCCTCTGTCGTCCCTGGGGTAGGCACCACTAATCTAAAAAGTGAAGGCATCTGAAGTGCCAAGTTGTGGCCTTGCCCTCCCCTCCAGTGCAACAAGGCAGTGTGTGGCCTGCAGGTTCCATGTCAAATTACAGTGGTACCTCGGGTTACAGACGCTTCAGGTTACTGACTCCGCTAACCCAGAAATAGTACCTCGGGTTAAGAACTTTGCTTCAGGATGAGAACAGAAATCACACGACGGTGGCGCGGCAGCAGTAGGAGGTCCCATTAGCTAAAGTGGTACCTCAGGTTAAGAACAGTTTCAGGTTAAGAACGGACCTCTGGAATGAATTAAGTACTTAACCCGAGGTACCACTGTACTCTGATCTTGTCCAGCCCTCTGCCATACAGAAATCCCAATTCAAGCATCCCTGGCATCCCTGGCATCAGGCATCCTCTGCTGAAAACCTCCAAGGAAGGAGAGTCTGCCATCTTTGGAGAGAGACTGTTCCACTGACAAACAGCTCTTACCATCTGAAAGTTCTTTCTAATGTTTAGGCAGAATCTCCTTCCTTGTCACTTGAAGCCACTGGTTCGAGTCCCACCCTCCAGAGCAGGAGAAAACAAGCTTGCTCCATCCTCCATGTGACAGCACTTGAGATATTTGAAGGTGTTTCTCCTCTCAGTCTCCTCTCCTCTGGGCTAAACCTCCCCAAAGGGAGCTCTTAGCCTTTCGACTTTGTCCCCAAACCCAACCAGAGCTTCTATGCCCGACATCCATCCTCCGACACGTCCGTTTTTGCCGCCCATGCATTTCTGACGGTTTGTTTCCATTCACCCACCATTAACTCTGCGGAATGACCCCTTGTTCTCGCGTTTATGGGGCCAGCGCGATACGGAACGGGGGACCAATCAATAACAACACTTAACGGCTCTACGGCTCTCGACATTTTCAAAGGGTTGTACGAACATTAGCTAATGAATGAATCAATCAGGTTTTACTAGACCCTTCGTAAAATCCAACGCAGTGGAAGCCTCTCAAAGGTCGGCATTTATCAACTGGTGTTTTGTGGTGCCTGCAAAACACTCCTGCCTGGGTGGAAGGTCTCATGAGGGCAGAAGAGCTGGACCCCATTTTCCATCAGCTTCGACAGGACAAATTCTGCAGAAATCCCGCTAAGAAATGTCTAAAGAGGTGTTCACCTACTTCATTTAACAAGAGTACTTACACAGTTATTCACATGCCATGTTCACTGACTGCACTATCCTTCTGCACAGGCTTGTTCGCACATTACACTGAACCCAGGCACAAGTTGTTTCTGCACATGTGCGAGTATTTGTGCAAAAGAGAGTGCACCTGTTGAATTGTACATCTTAGCTATGGTGTGCTCAGAGTCTAAATTCTCTGAATGTTGCATGTACAACAGCTCAACTATTTATGTCCATAGGTACACATCGTACACTTGCTGGATGTAACATGAAAACGCCACTGTGTGTACACCGGTGCACAGACTGTACACTCATTGACTGTAAGGTGCGGACACGCTTTATGCGTACTCAGTAGCTGGTCTGCGCAAATCAACGAGTGTGCACCCTTTCACACAGATACTGGTACACGTGTAGAGACAGATTGTTTCTGTGTTTTAACAGAGTGTATGAACAAGTCTTTCTGGGCTCCATGATCACTGTAGATGGTGACAGCAGTCACAAAATTAAAAGACACCTGCTTCTTGGGAGAAAAGCAATGACAAAACTAGACAGCATCTTAAAAAGCAGAGACATCACCTTGCCAACAAAGGTCCGTATAGTTAAAGCCATGGTTTTCCCAGTAGTGATGTATGGAAGTGAGAGCTGGACCATAAAGAAGGCTGATCGCCGAAGAATTGATGCTTTTGAATTCTGGTGTTGGATGAGACTCTTGAGAGTCCCATGGACTGCAAGAAGATCAAACCTATCCATTCTGAAGGAAATCAGCCCTGAGTGCTCACTGGAAGGACAGATTGTGAAGCTGAGGCTCCAATACCTTGGCCACCTCATGAGAAGAGAAGACTCCTTGGAAAAGATCCTGATGCTGGGAACGATTGAGGGCACAAGGAGAAGGGGACGACAGAGGACGAGATGGTTGGACAGTGTTCTCAAAGCTACCAGCATGAGTTTGACCAAACTGTGGGAGGCAGTGGAAGACAGGAGTGCCTGGCGTGCTCTGGTCCATGGGGTCATGAAGATTCGGACACGACTAAACAACAACAAAAGATTGTGGCCCTCAGGTTGGGAAACATATTTTCCTCACCCTCACCTACAGGACCATAGAGCTGAAACAGGCGCCCATCGCAAGATGCCAGAAAATAGGACCCCTCTTCCAGTTTTGGAGCCTGAAACCTTCCAAATTTGGAGCTAACTGCATCTCAGCTGCTTGCAGTTCCTTGCCTTGTAAAGGTAAAGGGACCCCTGACTATTAGGTCCAGTTGTGATTGACTCTGGGGTTGCGGCACTCATCACGCTTTACTGGCCGAGGGAGCCGGCATACAGCTTCCGGGTCATGTGGCCAGCATGACTAAGCCGCTTCTGGCGAACCAGAGCAGCGCACGGAAACGCCGTTTACCTTCCCACTGGAGCGGTACCTATTTATCTACTTGTACTTTGACGTGCTTTCGAACTGCTAGGTGGGCAGGAGCAGGGACCGAGCAACAGGAAATCCCCCCATCACGGGGATTCGAACCGTTGGGCTTCTGATCGGCAAGTCCTAGGCTCTGTGGTTTAACCCACAGCGCCACCCATGTCCCTCCTTGCCTTGTAGAGGCCAACAAATAAAGGCCAAAGCAAAGGAACTCCGAGAGTAATTTCTCCTCCCTTTGGATATCGGAGGAATCCTAACCCAGCTGGTTGAGAGCCTGAAGTCTGAAGCCGTAAGGAGATCTTCCAACTTGGGACCATCTGGCTCTCATGATTGCGTTGCCACTAAAGCAGCTGCTCAGAAGACTCTCACTGTGGAAGGAGTTACCTGCAGCCACCGAGCAGTTTTTTTTATTGCGCGCCGGAAGATGCAACATGCCTGGTGCTCAGGGCAATGTATCCGCTGTGGTGTTCCGTCGGGTCTCTCCGACGCATGTGTTTCAGGAGCCCCGGGGTCAACCTGGGTCAGAGCAGTCCCGGAGATCTTGAAATGAGTTCCTGAAGTGCAGGCAAGTGGAAAGTGAGGGTCCTGTCCCCTCAGCTGCATTCCCACGACAAAGAGCAGACTGGGTTTGGTTTAGGATTAACGCTGACAGTCTGCTTGTTATATATTACAGTGGTACCTCGGGTTACATGCGCTTCAGGTTACATACGCTTCAGGTTACAGACTCCCCTAACCCAGAAATATTGCTTCAGGTTAAGAACTTTGCTTCAGGGACTTCCGGGTCGGCGCCATCGCCGAATGGCGGGCTCCCTCCGAGCTCCGGAGGGAGCCGGCTTGGCAGGGGCTGGGTCTTACCGCACCGGCGATGCGGGGACCCTTAAAAACCACGGCCAGAGGAGGCCGTGGACATGGAGACTCGGCTGGCACCGTTAGCGCTCTCCCGACTCGTGAAGGAGCCTTTTTAAAGGCTACGGATCGGGTGCCGGGGAGAAGCGTGGTGCTTTGAGTTCTCTGCTATCCCTGCCGAGCGCAGCCGCATGCCATCCGGCGGAGAGCGCTGACTTCTTCTATTGAAAATTCGGCTCTAAAGAAGAACCCGTGAGTAATTGGAATATGGACTAAAAAAAGGGGGATAAATTTTTAAAATTCGGAGCGAACGGGGGAGGCGGAAAAAAGGAAGTCAGCCCACCCCTAAATTGTAGAAGAGCCAAAACAAAGGACTGGACAACTAAGATCGAGTGTAACCTTATCTTGCCGAATCAGCAACTTCGCGAGGGAAAATTATAAGATTGAGCTGGAGGAGAAAAGTGGAATTGTTTTAAAAAAGCAACCCCCCCCCCCCCGGAATCCCTGGAGCGATTCGTGAAACTGCCTGGAGAAAAGCGATGGAGGTTTTGACAGCTGTCAAAGAGCTGTCAAAAAGGAAGATTAAAATAGAGATTTTGTTATGAGGACTTTGCCGGTTATATTTGGTAAAAAATGAATATAAACTGTTTTAAATATCGGTCAACAAGCTACTTGGTCTGGTGGATGTGATTCTGGAAGGGAACTTTGCTACTGCAATCCACCTAGAGGAGCCGAGGGATATTGCATGTGTTTTTCACAGGAAACTTGAACAGTTGAATGGAACTTTTAATCTCCTGGGAAACTGCAGGAATGGAACATTATTTTGTCTACAGAGGTCTACACACTACAGGAAACAATGGAACTATTTGTTGGAAAATGAAAGGAACATGATGCAATGCTTTGCTCTATGAATAACAAGCCTCTGCAGAGACACTAGAAACTTTTGGAAAAAGAACATTTCTGTGGGAGAACAGAGAAATAAAAAGGAGGAGAGTGATTGACAAGAACAAGGAAATAACAAGAACTGGACAGAACTGGGGGAACATTTGGGATATTCAGGTTTGACAAGCTTATGGATACAAAATTGGAGTTTTTACTCCTGGATATAAAAACCTGGATAGAAGAAATGGGCCCTTATTTGATAGACTCCTTCTACGATTGGACATCCGTAATTAAAGACTGGCAAAGAACCTGTGGGACATAGTGTAATGTGGGAACTCCAGGAAGATATTAGAAGTGGAGGGATAGGTGAAACGCAAAGGGGAAAGAGGGGAGGGAAAATTGGAATCCAAAGGCTGTAAAATTACTATTCATATTTATCTTATTTCCATCTGTACTATGTTTGAAAGGGGGAAACTCGTGGAAGGGTATAGATCGATCTTAGGGGATGGGAATTTGGATAAATTGGGTTACTGATGATGAGTGTAATTTGGGGATAAGAACTTGTTGAATTTAATCGCTTATTTGGAAGATTTGGAACACAAGAGGGGGTAGGGAGGGGAAGTCCTAGTTATTGGCAAAAAGTTTATAGATTGGATTTAATTTGTTTTGATTTGTTTTAATTTGGAAAACCTTAATAAAAATTATTATAAAAAAAAAAAGAACTTTGCTTCAGGATGAGAACAGAAATTGTGCTCCAGCGGCGCGGCAGCAGCGGGAGGCCCCATTAGCTAAAGTGGTGCTTCGGGTTAAGAACAGTTTCAGGTTAAGAACGGACCTCCGGAACGAATTAAGTACTTAACCCGAGGTACCACTGTACAATGATGATCAGGTGGGGTTTGCAGTGAATCCACACACGCAAAAGAGCAACACAAACCAAAGATTCTGCACAATCATTAAGATTATTAATTGATTAATGGCTGAATTAATTAATACTGCTTGCAGGCTCCCCATTGGTATCTATCTGGTTGGAACTGGACTCAATGAGCCCCATCAAGCTGTTCTGATAAGGCTTTAAGTAGCAGAGAGAGACCACATGGCACAGTGGTCAGAGTGTTGAACTAGGACTTGGGGGAGCAGGGTTTGAATCCCGACACAGCCATGAAGCTCACTGGGTGACATTGGGCCAGTCACCATCTCTTAGCCTGACCTGCCTCACAGGGTTGTTGTGAGAATTTCTGTATTTTTCGCTCTATAAGACGCACCAGACCACAAGACGCACCTAGTTTTTGGAGGAGGAAAACAAGAAAAAAAATATTCTGAATCTCAGAAGCCAGAAGAGCAAGAGGGATCACTGTGCAGTGAAAGCAGCAATCCCTCTTGCTGTTCTGGCTTCTGGGATAGCTGCACAGCCTGCATTCGCTCCATAAGACGCACACACATTTCCCCTTTATTTTTTAGGAGGGAAAAAGTGAGTCTTATAGACCAAAAAATATGGTAAACGAAGAGAACTATCCGTGTCGTCTTGAGCTGTCTGGAGGAAAAGGTGGGCTAGGAATGCAATAAATAAAAATAGAATGATTTAGGAGCAGACAACAGCTCCACATCTGAAGTCTGGAGTGGTACAGTCCCTCCAGGACTCAACCACCCGCTTCTGCTCCTGGTTGGATGGTTGGTCCAAACCTGTAAGTGCTCTTAATCTGAAGATGCCTGGCCTTCAAACTATTGAACCAGACCAATAAAACTAGATGCTTCCCCGCCCCCTCTTCCCAAGAAAGGGGAAATAGCGAGCAGAAAGGAAAGGAAGAAAGAACAAAAGCGAACAAAAGCAAAGGGGAAGATGCAGGATTTATTTTATAATTTTTTTTTTTTAAAGAAAAGAATAGCTTTGCAGCTGGCAAACCCCAGCAAGGGAATCCCCCGGGGGAATGGAGAGCATTATATTACCGGGGACGCGGCGAGGAGCTGGCGGTGGAGACATAGATCACCCGGCAACATGTTTTTAAAAGTTCATTAACTTCTAGTGGGAAAGTTGCGGCAACCCGCCGGTGCCCCTCCGCGGTTCCCGGGGACTCCTTTGTTCATTTCGACAGGCCCATTAGAGAGCGGGAGGTCTGCGGGGACGCATGAAAAGCTGGCGCGCTCCACTTTTCCTTGCGCTTCCTGAGCGCAGCACTTTGGAAATGGCACAGTGGGGGGGGGGGTGCCTGCCTGGCTCTTAATGGCCGGACTTCAGGTCGAATGTTTCAACTTGGTTAGCAGCCTGTAAAAGACACACATTGGAATGGGGGTTGGTGGAACATCCCGTGCTTTTATTTCCAGCTTCTGGGACTGTTTCTTCTCCAAGTGCTTCCAGGTCGTTTGGGAACTGGGTGGTGGTGAAGGGGTCAAAGGAGGCCACTCTCTTATTTAGGCTTGAAATAATGTAGAACTGGGAAGGTGTGGGCTTGGGGTGAAGCTCAGGGATTGTGCATCAGTATGCGCATGATACCCAGCTCTACCTCTCTTTCAAATCAGAACCAGTGAAAGTGGTGAAGGTCCTGTGTGAGTGCCTGGAGGCGGTTGGAGGATGGATGGAGGCTAACAGATTGAGGCTGACTCCTGACAAGACAAAAGTACAGTCATACCTCGGGTTAAAGACGCTTCGGATTAAATCTTTTCAGGTTGTGTCGTGCGGTGACCCGGAAGTACCCTAAAGGGTTACTTCCAGGTTTCACCGCTTGCGCATGCGCAGACACTCAAAATGACTTCACATGTATGCGCAGAAGCGGCGAATCGCGACCTACGCATGCGCAGAGGCAGGTTGTGTTCTGCTCAGGTTGCGAACGGGGCTCCGGAACGGATCCCATTCGCAACCAGAGGTACCACTGTACTGTTTGGGGGGGGATAGGGGGCAGGCAGGTGTGGGGGATTCACTGGTCCTCAGTGGGGTAACTATGCCCCTGAAGGACCAGGTGTGCAGCCTGGGAGTCATTTTGGACTCACAGCTGTCCATGGAGGCGCAAGTCAATTCTGTGTTCAGGGCAGCTGTCTACCAGCTCCGTCTGGTACGCCGGCTGAGACCCTACCTGCCCGCACATTGTCTCGCCAGAGTGGTGCATGCTCTGGTTATCTCCCGCTTGGACTACTGCAATGCACTCTACTTGGGGCTACCTTTGAAGGTGACCCGGAAACTGCAATTAATCCAGAATGCGGCAGCTAGACTGGTGACTGGGAGTGGCTGCCGAGACCACATAAAACCGGACCTGAGAGATCTGCATTGTCTCCCAGTAAGCTCCTGCAGCCAATCAGAAGCCACAGAAGCTCCATTGGACTTTCGGCTTCCCAAAATAGGTCGCAAACCGGAACACTCACTTCCGAGTTTGTGGCATTCGGGAGCCACAACGTCCGAGTGCCAAGGTGTTCGAAAACCAAGGTACTGTATGACTGCAATTCCAATTGGTCCCAGGTCATAACTCATGAAGGGCTTCTGTTGCAGTCACAGGGCCCAGAGAGATCAACTTTGCCAGAAAGCGCCAAGCTAATTCATCATTGCTGAGGGATCCGAACCCAGCTCCCTTCAGGCAGAAGCCCAGCACTAAACTTGCCAGTGCAGGATTTATCGTTCACCTGTTATCTCATCTCTCATCGACTGCACCAAGTGGGGCTTAATACATATTTATCTAATATATTCATGCAAAAGACCCAACGCAGCACAATTATTAATGTGAACACTCAGGGACACCTCCTTTTCTGAGGGTCTTGGGGCTAATGGATCACCACCTCTGCCAATCCTTCCCTTCCAAGCCCTCCCCCAACTCGGTTTCACGGGGACAGAGAGAAGCAGCCACTTGCACAAAGGTTTGCTTCGTGCCCTTTAGGAACATTTTTAATTACTGTTTTGACAGAGAACAAGTTTAACTAGCTCTTCAGCCCCGGCGTATAAGGTCATTGTTATCACCATCCGTAAAGAAGATACAAAAATGAGGTAATAAAATATACAGGCCGAGCAAGTCTAGTAATTTAATACTGCTCTCATAAACCTAGGAATGAGTCACCTGTGGCTAATTTTAAAATGCTGATGTGCTTAGATAGAAAGCAGAGCTGGCTCCCTCCATCAGGCCGGTGGGACTTTAAATGCTGTTGCTGCAGGCTGAGATGTGTTTGTGTGCGCGCGTATTATGTTTCGGGAGTCAATCCGAGTCTTGTCGTTTTTTAAAAAATCTGATCAGATGAAATCAAGATATGTTTGCATTCCAAGTCCCAGCTGGGTTGAAATTTTTGCTGCTGAGCAGCTAAAAGTACCTCTCAGAAACCCTGTAATAGGACACTTCCTCCAGTAGGGGGAGTGTACAATTCTCACTAGGCTACGTAGGTTTTCTGCAGCTCTTTGTGTTGGGAGCTGTATGGAAGGGACTGGGCAGGGAAGCAGAGAGATGAGAGAGGCTGTTCGAATCCAGCCCTACCATTCTGTGATTCTGTGTTGTGCCAGGCAGTTGCTATCCCACACACGTTGCAGGGCATTCGTGCCCTTTTCCTTACTGCAAAAAAATTAAAATTGAAAAATGAAAAATGTCCATTTCTGGTGGGAAGCAAGTTTGTAGCACAGAAGCACAAAAGCATGTAATCATAATCATAATCATAATCATAATTTATTCTTTATACCCCGCCCATCTGGCTGGGTTTCCCCAGCCACTCTGGGCGGCTTCCAACAAAACACTGAAATACAATAACCTATTAAACATTAAAAGCTTCCCTAAACTGGGCTGCCTTCGGATGTCTTCTAAAAATCTGGTAGTTGTTTTTCTCTTTGACATCTGGTGGGAGGGCGTTCCACAGGGCAGGTGCCACCACCGAGAAGGCCCTCTGCCTGGTTCCCTGTAACTTGGCTTCTCGCAGTGAGGGAACGGCCAGAAGGCCCTCAGTGCTGGACCTCAGTGTCCGGGTAGAACGATGGGAGTGGAGACGCTTATTCAGGTATACTGGGCCAAGGCTGTTTAGGGCTTTAAAGGTCAGTGCCAACACTTTGAATTGTGCTCGGAAACGTACTGGGAGCCAATGTAGGTCTTTCAAGACCGGTGTTATGTGGTCTCGGCGGCCGCCCCCAGTCACCAGTCTAGCTGCTGGATTCTGGATTAGTTGTAGTTTCCGGGTCACCTCAAAGGTAGCACCACATAGAGTGCATTGCAGTAGTCCAAGCGGGAGATAACTAGAGCATGCACCACTCTGGCGAGACAGTCCGTGGGCAGGTAGGGTCCCAGCCTGCGTACCAGATGGAGCTGGTAGACAGCTGCCCTGGACACAGAACTGACCTGCGCCTCCCTGGACAGCTGTGAGTCCAGAATGACTCCCAGGCTGCGCACCTGGTCCTTCAGGGGCACACTTAACCAAGCAACCTGAATTTGTGGTGCTATGGCTGAATCCTGCCAGCAAAATAGTGGCTTTCTAGAAGCAGGTTCCACTCTGCATATCCTGCTGTTTCTGCTGTGAATGCGAAGTTCTTGGAAGACACCCTGCGCTCCTCACTCAGACATTATAATGGGTGGGGGGAGTGATAAAGGAAGAAGCCAGAATACAGTAGTTGAAGGTGAAGAGAGAGAAAGAGAGAGAGAAGGAACTGGTGAATGTCGATGTGTATTGATTTTGCCCTCTGTGTTAGAGTACATCTGCAGCAGGGTGAAGAAGGGAATGGAGGAAGCTTAGTGGGAAAGGGGTCAGTATCCTGTCAGAATAGATGTGTGAGGAATTGCCTTTTGGAAAAATGAAGTACAGTGGTACCTCAGGTTATAGACACTTCAGGTTACAGATGCTTCAGGTTACAGACTCCGCTAACCCAGAAATAGTACCTCGGGTTAAGAACTTTGCTTCAGGATGAGAAGAGAAATCGCACGGTGGCAGTGGGAGGCCCCATTAGCTAAAGTGGTACCTCAGGTTAAGAACAGTTTCAGGTTAAGAACGGACCTCTGGAATGAATTAAGTACTTAACCCAAGGTACCACTGTAGAGTTGAGATGAATTAAAGAGATTCTGCCGCCATTTTGTACGGAGAGGCAGGAGGCAACGGCAACCCCACCACCTCATTTTTTAATTTTTTGTTCCTCCAGTCCCTTGTTTTGGTCTCCCTTCATAGCTGGGGTCTGGAAGAAGTTCTGTGCTGGATGGAATTGTTATTGGTGGGGGTCATCCAATGTTTTTTTAGTGCCAAGCCTTACAGTTCAGGGCTGGTGGTGCCAGCTGACAGAGCCCAGTGTGGTGGGCAGAGTTGAACTATGGAACAAGAGGCAGCGGTGGCCAATAACTCAAAGGGCTTTAAAAGAGGGTTAAAAGAGGGTTAGACAAGTTCATGGAGGACAAACCTATCGATGGCTATGTCAGCGATCGTACAGAGGAGGGCTGCACTGAGAAGGAATGATGTGAATCTCCCCCCTCCCCTGCTCCTGAGCAGGATCCTGAATCTTCCCAGGAGCATTTTTACTATGGCCCTCCCATGGATTCTTGCTTGTGAATTTCTATTATAGTGATCTGTTTGTACTTTTTCTTTTTCTTCATTTCTTCAGTTAATAATAGATTTGGAAGCCTGGTTTGCAGAGGGACGTGGTTCAGAAGGCAGAAGCTGGGAAGTACTGGATAGGGAACAGCTAGGAGGAGAAGAACTGGGAGAGAGCGAGAGTTAACAGACTCTCTTTCGCTGGAAAGCGTCCATCCGCTCAGCCCAAGGTCAAGAAGAGCAGATAAGGTGGCAGCACAGAAAGCACAGTGGTTGTGAGATCAGGTTGCAGGACGCGGAAGTGACATGGGTGACAAGGGGGGAAGTAAGTGAAACCCTTAATTGGGAGCACCTTCATTCCTAGGAAAGGATCCTTTGTTCTCTCGCTGTGATCATTAAAATCTCTAACTGGTAAGAGACTCCTTTTGCTTTGTTCTGCTTATCTACTGCCAAAGGGGGGGGGGAGGAAGTTGAGTCCCTGAAGCCTGACAGGCTACCACCCAAGATGGACACATTCCACCTCCTGGAAACCAGAGAAGAGGTCCCTTCTTCTCAGAAGGGACCTGGAAAAGAGTTAAGAGCCTCGGACATAAGATCTCCAGGTTGATGGACTATATGGAATTGACGGAAAGGACTGGCAGATTCCGAAACCAGGGAGAGGAGATGGTGGAAGAAGATTGGAGAATTTAAAGTTTATATATAGAAATACTGTAAAATTAATGAGTGATAGAAAATTGGTGGAAAGAAATTTTATGGTCTTAGCAGAAATGTTATAAGGAGTTAAGCATATATAAGTATTTTAGTTTTAATGGAAAATAAGGATAAAAAATATGTTAAGATATTTATGATATGACAGAAAATAGAGAAAGATGGAAAGGATTTGCTGAAACAATTAATAGAAGTGGAATACAAAAAGAGAGGTGAGAGGAAGTCGAGGAAACAAGGGAATGAATGATAGAGCATGGAAAAGCTGTGATGTATGTTTTTTAATGGTTTTTGTCTTATTTTGTTTAGGGTTAGGGTGGGTTAGGGTTTTGTTTAGCTTAGTTTAATGTGTTTAGGTTGTGTTTTGTATTGTTTATATATTGTATTGTATTGTTCCTTTCTTTTTTTGTCTTTTCTCTCTTGTCTTTCTTCTTTTTCTTTTTCTTTTCTGTAATCTTTAAAAGTAATAAATATTATTTTAAAAAAAGAAAAGAAACCAGAGAAGAGGAGGACATTTCTTGGCCACTGTGACAGCCAGATGCTGCACCAAATGGGCCTCTGGCTTGATCTCGCAGAGTTCTGCTTATGTTCTTATCAACTGGTAAAGCACCCTCTAGTCCAGCCTTTCTCAACCTGTGGGTCCCCAGATGTTGTTGGACTACAACTCCCATCACCCCTAGCTAGCAAGGCCAGAGCTCAGGGATGATGGGAGTTGTAGTCCAACAACATCTGGGGACCCACAGGTTGAGAACCGCTGCTCTAGACTGTGCTACTTTGGAATACAGATGGTGAGGAACTTTTTTTTTTCATGTTGCAAGTGCTCCCCTTCCAGAAGAGGAGGAGGAGGAGGAGGAGACCCCACTGCACCTAGAAACATAGCCTTGAATTTGCCTGAGGTGTTAGTTTTCCTACATGCAGGGAAGTCTTTTTTTTTTCTATATCAGGGAGCATTCAAACATGCAGTCCAAAAGTGGCACAGTCATATGTATAAACTGGCCCTTTTGCCGTGTGTATAAACTGGTCCTTAGGTCCAGTGGGGTTCTTTATTGTTCAAATTTCAACCAGACAGAAATCAACAGAGTGTCCTTCTGTAGTGAGCATACAAAGGGCTGTGGGCTTTCATCTTCTGGCAGGACACATCACATGCCGTATTTTTTGCTCTATAAGACTCACTTTTCCCCTCCTAAAAAGTAAGGGGAAATGTTTGTGCATCTTATGGAGCGAATGCAGGCTGCGCAGCTATCCCAGAAGCCAAAACAGCAAGAGCGATTGCTGCTTTCACTGCGCAGCGATCCCTCTTGCTGTTCTGGCTTCTGAGATTCAGAATATTTTTTTTCTTGTTTTCCTCCTCCAAAAACTAGGTGCGTCTTATGGTCTGGTGCGTCTTATAGAGCAAAAAATACAGTACATTTCCTGGTGATACAACTGATTAAAGTTCAACATGTGCCTGAATTTTCACCATTGCATCTGCAAGCCAGAAAAAGCTGGACCTGTTGGATTTCCGTCAGTCATACAGGTGTTATAGCCAGGAAATAAAGTGACAGTGCTCTCCGCAGCTCACCTGATGCAGCGGACAAGCTTATCTGGGTACAACCTCTCCAGGCAGACTCGGGCAATCTTTTCCCATTTTGCCTCAGCTTGGTGGAAATGTTCCGTGTTTGTTTGCATTCTGTGTTTGAAGGAGTTACCAAGAAGCTTTAATAATGGCCCTTTCTAGCCAAAATGAGCTGTTGGAACCCTGTGAGTGTACATCTGCTGCAGCCTGGGTTTTTTTAATAATAAAAAAGATTTGGGTTAAAACAGAAGGAAATAGTAACATCTGTTCTCTAATGAGTATTTTGATATCCTTATTTTAAACTTCAAGAATGCAGTGATTCAGATTTTCCTGCTTTCACTCATTAGCCGTTACCCAACTTGCAGCCTGAAGCCCACTATTCCCTGTGCGACAGAAGGCTTGCCAGACAATTTGGAGGAGGAGAGAGAGGTCCCCGTCTCATTTGCAACCTCCTGTCGGAAAGCCCAAATATCCACCGTACGCAGACCTTCCCCGCAAAGTCTTCCCTTCCCTCCAGACTGCCAACGTTTTGCAAGAGGGATTCAATTGCATCCTGGCAAATTTAACTTGGTGCAATTAAAGTGGATTTAAGTGCAACAGTGAAGGGGAAATGCACTAGAACTTGTAAGATGCCGAATGATGGGTGCAAATAATAATAATAATAATAATAATAATAATAATAATAATAATAATAATAATTTTTTATTTATACCCCTCCCATCTGGCTGGGTTTCCCCAGCCACTCTAGGTGGCTTCAAACAAAACACTAAAATACAATAACCTATTAAACATTAAAAGCTTCCCTAAACAGGGCTGCCTTCAGATGTCTTCTAAAAGTTTGGTAGTTATTTTTCTCTTTGACATCTGGTGGGAGGGTTTCCACAGGGTGGGCGCCACTACCGAGAAGGCCCTCTGCCTAGTTCCCTGTAACTTGGTTTCTTGTAGCGAGGGAACCGCCAGAAGGCCCTCGGTGCTGGACCTCAAGTGTCCGGGCAGAATGATGGGGGTGGAGACGCTCCTTCAGGTATACAGGACCGAAGCCGTTTAGGGCTCTAAAGGTCAGCACGATCACTTTGAATTGTGCTCGGAAACGTACTGGGAGCCAGTGTAGGCCTTTCAAGACCAGTGTTATATGGTCTCGGCGGCCGCTCCCAGTCACCAGTCTAGCTGTCACATTCTGGAATAGTTGTAGTTTCCGGGTCACCTTCAAAGGTAGCCCCACACAGAGCGCATTGCAGTAGTCCAAGCGAGAGATAACTAGAGCATGCACCCCTCTGGCGAGACAGTCCGCGGGCAGGTAGGGTCTCAGCCTGTGTACCAGATGGAGCTGACAAACAGCTGCCCTGGTTACAGAATTGATTTGCGCCTCCATGGACAGCTGTGAGTCCAGAATGACTCCCAGGCTGCGCACCTGGTCCTTCAGGGGCACAGTTACCCCATTCAGGACCAGGGAGTCCTCCACACCCGCCTAACTTCTGTTCCCCTAAAACAGTACTTCTGTCTTGTCAGGATTCAACCTCAAAGTCGAATAACCTCCACAAAAACAAATCAAAATGAAATGAGGATAAAATAAGGAGAAAGAATACTATGTGCTAACATGAGCTAACTTTGAAGGAAAGGTGGGGTGTAAATAAATATAATAGACCTCGTTCTTCCTGACAGAATAAACGATACAGGGTTGAAAGGGCCATTCACCTGTCAATTTAAGACAGCTGTCATCTTAAGAGGTACATCAACACTATAATCCCCACCAATCTTTTATTGTATCACTTCAGTTCTTGTGGTTTCTCCCAAAGAACCCTGGGAGTTGTAGTTTGACGTTGATTCGGAACATCCTCTATCCGAAAATCCCAGGCTCCGCCTCTGCCACTTAGGAACCCTGGGAAGTGTAGTTCTGTGCGAGAATGACTGTTACACCCGTGGTGCGGATGTGCATAGCAATAGTGTGGGTTTTTCACATCATAGACTTGGAGAGGATATTTGCCCAGGGAGAAATGCCAGTATGCAATCCAGTTTTTCACTCGGAAGGTTTTTTATTTGCTTTGTTTAAACTTGTGGTATCCTTTAAAAGATATATAACAATTTGCATGCTTTAAAATAATAGTAATAGTAATAATAATAATAATTTATATAATAATTTGCATGCTTTAAAATAATAGTAATAATAATAATTTATATAATAATTTGCATGCTTTAAAATAATAGTAATAATAATTTATATAATAATTTGCTTTAAAATAATAGTAATAGTAATAATAATAGTAATAATAATAATTTATATAATAATTTGCATGCTTTAAAATAATAGTAATAGTAATATTGAGAGGGATTTGCACCCCAGCTTGCCTGCAGCTTCGCTCGTCTCCAATGCAGAACAGCCTCTGAGTTCTGCAGATTCTGCCCTCTCTCCCTAACTCAATTAAAGAAATATATTGTGGGCCTTTTTAATTTCCCTGTGTGACGCTGGGAGACGAAAGCTGGAGAAGTTTGCCAGGGGGCAGCGCGGAGATGAGAATGTCAAGTCCAGTGAGGGACCACGGAGGAACAGAAGAGCGGCGGTCTCCTCTGAAGGGCCTGGGAGTTCTCGCGTTTCAGCTCTGGCTGCCGAAGGCGCTGAGCTGCCGTGTAAAATGAGGTCCCCGGGGTCCCTCACCGACACAACAGTATCTGAAGAGTCCCAGTCAATTACCATCGGATGGGGCTCTGTCATTTCCATTCCGCCTCCCGCCTTTCCGCGACGGGAATGAAGTCTCGGGATCTGACTACCTCCCGTGCGGTGAATTAATTGGATCCGTGCATTCTGCTATGGTTCTCCTTTCTAGGACGGGAAAACAAGATGGCTGTTGGGAGGAGAAGAAATTATGGGATTCGTTCTGGGCGAGCGATTTCCGAGAGGCATAAAGAGGAGCCCTGCTGGGTCAGACCAAAGGCCAGGTCTTAGTCCAACTGAACCCAAAATTCCAGCTGAACCAAAAGTTTGCAGCAAAGTTCACTGCCATTCCTGATGATCGGGGCTGGGACAGATGAACTGACTGAAGCCACATCTGTACAGTGTGTTGTAAATAAAAAATATGCCCTTTTCACTTATGGGGTATCCAAGAGCCCATATAGAGTCCTTACATAGGTTCCCTATTGGTAGGAGAAAATAACAGAGGCCAACCAGAGAATATTGAGAAGCAAAGCAGCTAGTAAGCTTGATCTTTATTGATCTGTTGCAACAGGGTGCTCCCCTCACATGCAGGAGAAGAGGAGGACCCAGAAAAATGGTGTGCAAGGCCTTATAAAGACTTTTGAAATTGCCACCCTGTAGATCAAGACCCCCAGAAACATCATGCATACATCACAGAATGGGTGTAACCTAAGACCACCCCTCAGAACATTTGAATGTTGTTTTTCTCTTGTTGTTTATCTCCTGTCTGGCAGAATACTTGTTTGGATTTCCTGGGTAGCCTGGCCATTCTTTTGTAGTGATAAATACTTAGTTCCTGGGCCATGTCACAGGCTCACCCTATTCAAACAGAGACATACCCTTAAGACAGGATTTGTGAAGGAAAAGGCAATGGGGAGGCTTTTCCAGTTTGACCTTGCAGAGAAAACGTTTGCTCAGTTTAGGAATCAAAATGGTTCCAGGTTGGCCTTCCTGTGCTGATCTATGTACATGCGGTTATGAACATTGCCATATATCTAAGACCATAAAATTCCTATCACAAGTGGTACCTCAGGTTACATACGCTTCAGGTTACAGACTCCGCTAACCCAGAAATAGTGCTTCAGATTAAGGACTTTGCTTCAGGATGAGAACAGAAATCGTGCTCCGGCGGCAGCGGGAGGCCCCAATAGCTAAAGTGGTGCTTCAGGTTAAGAACAGTTTCAGGTTAAGAATGGACCTCCGGAACGAATTAAGTACTTAACTCGAGGTAACACTGTACTGAACATTTAAAGCAATATGATACTGTTTTAAAACAACAAAACAACACCACCACAAACTGGCTTATAAGTATAAAACCAAATTTACTAGAATAATAACTAGAATAGAGATCGACTTGTAACCATTCAAGCAACAAACATACTAAGGTGCCATGTGCAAAACAAAGCCTGGAGATACTGTAAACGTGGAGTGGATAAATGTACAACTGTATCTTAACAAGTTACATGGGCAATAAACGTTGTACAGACCTGATAAATGAACCGTTCAACAAGTAGCGTAAGTCCAATGACAGAACGGCAACCCTGTGCCGCCACAATGGCAAGGGCAGCACACTGGAGAATATGAATACGTTTTTCAAAGCTGTTTTTCAAAGATTGAACTGGATGGGATGTTCTTCAATAGGTCTTGAGTTGGAAACACAAAGCGAGTGGGGAAAAGGAGACCTGTTCTCCGGATATATTACAGGTTTGGCTACACACTTCATCAGTCCAAAAAGCAAGTCATACAAAACGGTTTGCCCAGGATAAAGAAAGTACAGTGGTACCCTGGGTTACATATGCTTCAGGTTACATACGCTTCAGGTTACAGACTCCGCTAACCCAGAAATAGTACCTCAGGTTAAGAACTTTGCTTCAGGATGAGAACAGAAATTATGCTCCGGCGGCGCAGCAGCAGCAGGAGGCTTTATTAGCTAAAGTGGTGCTTCAGGTTAAGAACAGTTTCAGGTTAAGAACGGACCTCCGGAACGAATTAAGTACTTAACCTGAGGTACCTCTGTATTCACAGGCACATTTAAAGCAATATGATACTATTTTAAAACAGCCATGGCTTCTCTAGAAAACTCCTGGGAACTGTAGTTTGTGAAGGGTACCGAGAGTCTTTGGGAGACTCCTATTCCCCTCTCAGAACTACAGTTCCCGGAGTGGTTTAACAATCCATCCCTCTTCGCAGGGAACTCTGGGAATTGTATTTCTGGGAGAGGACTAAGGGATCGCAAACAGCTCTCAGTGCCCTTAGCAAACTACAGCTCCCATAATTCTTTGGGGAAGGCCTGAAATGATCTCGCAGTGCTTTAAATGTATGGCCTGACTTGGCGGCCAACTCACCGATTCCAAAAGCATTCTGGCACATTCGCATGAGCTGGAAATCTGAAAGATGAAACACCCATTTCCGCAAATGCCCTGAATGCTTGGAAAATTAAATAATGGGGCATTTGTACATACTCACAGTTGGCTCTACATATTTAAGCTAGGCAGCCAGAGTTGGACCGTGAGTTCTGGCCCACCGTTTGATGTCACACACACCGCACTCTAATAACTGTGTCCATTTATTTATTTATTTTGTTTCTCTCCTGGCTCACCTCAAGATAGCATCAACCCTATGAGGTAGGCAAGATGGAGAGAGAGAGAGAGTGACTGGCTTAGGGTAAGCCAGTATGATTCACAGCTGAGTGGGCATTTGAACCCAAGACTCCCGGCTCCTAGTCCAACCACAACACCACAGTGACTCCCCAGCAAGCTATATTAGATATTTTAGAGGGGGGATGATTGGGGGCCATTTTCTCTGCACTGCCCTCTCTAGGACATGAGAGTGCCACCTGAACAGCATTCCTCAAATTCTGAAGTTCCTTCCTGAAAGAGGTTCAGTTCCCCTCCACTGTCACCTCTCTTGAGCTTTAGGAGGGTGACAAAGACATTATTATTATTATTATTATTATTATTATTATTATTATTACTTTGACTTTAATCTCTTTTAACCTCCTGTTTTGGTGATGTATTTTTAAACTGAGCCAGCTGTTTTATGTGGCTGTTGTGCTGCTGTCTTAATGATGGAAGGGGGATTCTGTATTTGTTTTATTTATCAACGGGTGGTATCTAATTTTTAATCTCACTGGGTGTTATTTGAAGGTTATTTCTTTGTGTGTGGAGGGGGGGGGGTGCTTGGGGATGAGAATGTCAAGTCCAGTGGGAAACTTTACAAGAACATTAAGGTGGGTTTCATTTGACAGGGTGGGGGAGAAAGTCAATTCAGTTTGCACTGAAAGGCAAAACTACCCAATTTGTAGATTCTGAAACAGTAAGTGGACCAAAATGCAGCCGCTTTTTGAAATCCACCCTTCTCCAAATTTTGCCGTGCTGGTCTCCAGCCAGGCAGTATCTACAAAAATGCAGAGAAAGCGTGCCTATAAATGCATATATTGGTGAAAGGAACATACAAACACACAAAAATTATGAAAAAGATTGCCTTCAAATGTGTTTATTAGGCAAAATTGCATATGAAATTGTGTTTACAGTGGTACCTTGGGTTAAGAACTTAATTCGCTCTGGAGGTCCGTTCTTAACCTGAAACTGTTCTTAACCTGAGATACCACTTTAGCCAATGGGGCCTCCCGCTGCTGCCGTGCTGCCGAAGCACGATTTCTGTTCTCATCCTGAAGCAAAGTTCTTAACCCGAGGTACTATTTCTGGATTAGCGGAGTCTGTAACCTGAAGCGTCTGTAACCCAAGGTACCACTGTATTTGGATAAATTTGTCCTACAATGCGGCTGAATTTGCACAAGTACTTTTAAAAAATCACAAACTTCTGGAGAACTGAAGACTGCAAAAATGAGAAGCCTCGAGGAGTCATGATTGATATTTTCATCCAAGTATAAATAATTAATAATAATAATAATAATAATAATAATAATAATAATAATAATAATTACTGCCCCTGGAAGGTTGTGGGCAGCCTGCAAGCAGTCTCCATTTATACATGTGTGTAAATCCTTATCTGGGTTAATAGGGGGCCCTGAGGAGTCTTGCTCAAGGACCCCCCCTCAAAAATCCTGGAGAGAGTAACGGTCTGTTTCGACTACAGGGGATATCTCCAAGGCTCCTCATATGGGGCATTTAATTTTGATCAAGGAGATACAGTTTAAATAGACATAAATGGTCTTTGCTGAAATTGGCCTGACCCAGAGTTCATAAATCATCACGAGTGAATTATGAAGCGAGCCTTCGTCCGCTGTGCTGATTTTTCAGTGCAACACACAACCTACAAACGTGGACCTCACTGGGATAGATACACTTGGGCCTAGTTCTTGCTTTGGTTAAATTGCTGCACACATTGAATCCCAACCTACTCAGACTAAAATGATCCTTAATCAATTAGCTCTTCTCTCCCAACCCCCCTTCCAATAAAACTTTTAAGGGCCATTATTGAGATAAAATGCCTGATTAAACTTTTAAAGGTGTTAATGTTTAACTCGAGTGCCAAGTGATTAATTGCCCTTAAATATATTTGTGTAACCCCTGGGAGAGGAAGAGGCAGCGAGTTCGAAGCACGCTCTTCGCTCCAGTGGAGGGGTTCCTTTCCTTCCCACCTTGTTTTCCAGGGTGACACCATCCATTATCCTTGCATGCCAGCCTCTGAACTCACACCAGACTCCGATTTCTGTGCGCACCGGAGGAGCAAATCAAAGGCTGAAGGAAGCAAGTTCCAGCAGAGTAGCCTTCCCCAACTGGCGCCCTCCAGATGTTTTGGAATGCGACTCCCATTAACCCCAGCCAGCATAGCTCTGCTGACCAGGGTTAAAGTTATCAAGCAACCATCATAACTAGGAACCATGGATCGGTTAAACCTGCTCTCATGTTGTCCAATCCAGTTTTCAAGACTCCTGAGGGCCAAGCTCAATTTGGTCACCATTCATGCAATTAAAAATTACTCTATCATCTATCTATCTATCTATCTATCTATCTATCTATCTATCTATCCATCTGTCATCTATCTATCTATCTATCTATCTATCTATCTATCATCTATCTATCATCTATCATCTATCTATCTATCTATCCATCGATTAATCAATCAATCAATCAATCAATCTACAGTATCAATCTATCTCAATCACTTCCCTCTACAGCATGTGCAGAAACCACCTTCTTTCCAATTAACATTTGTAAAAAAAGCCTGAAGCATTCTTGTTAGGGATTGTAGGAAAAGACCTGCCAAGGAAAGTGAAAAACATCTTCATGTATGCGACAACGGTGGCCAGAGTCTTAATAGCACAAGGATGGAAGAACGAGGAAATCCCGACCAAAGAACTGTGGCAAGAGAAACTGGTGGACTATGTGGAATTGGCAAAATTGACACACAAACTGTGCGCTGCTCTGGTTCGCCAGAAGCAGCTTAGTCATGCTGGCCACGTGACCCAGAAGCTGTATGCTGGCTCCCTCAGCCAATAAAGCGAGATGAGTGCCGCAACCCCAGAGTCGGCCACCGCTGGACCTAATGGTCAGGTTTCCCTTTATGTTTTTATACATACTGGAAGCTGCCCAGACTGGTTGGGGCAACCCAGTAAGATGTGTGGTGTATAAATAGTAAAATTATCATGGAACGGGAAGTCCCTATTTTCACTGGAGAAATGTTGGAGGGTGTGGTCTCTTCCTCCCTCAGTTCTTTCCCATGCAATCTGAGACTCCTTCCTCTTGCCTATCTCTGCTCCTCCCTCTTCACACCTCTTCTGGTTCCGGGAGACCAAGGAGGAGAGGAGCTGATCGCAGCAGAATCCTTTTATATACTGGGGGAACCCAGCAGGATGTGTGGGGTATAAAGAGTAAAATTATCATTATGGAACAGGATGTCCCTATTTCCATCAGAGGAATGTTGGAGGGTATGACACTTTTCTCTTTTATGTGGTTTTGCTTGAAAAAAAAGGTGTGGCGGGAAGGGGAAGGAGAGAAACGATTTATAAAGTGTTGTGCATCTGACCAGAATAATGCAGAGATTCCTGGAAAATAGAGGCGTGGGGGGAGATGACTTGGATGGTCTTAGTGGGAGAAGAAATGTGTTCCTCTCGCCACAATCGTCTTTCTCCTCTCCAGCAGCTGTGCTTCCCCCCGCCTCACCCCATCCCATGGCTGTCAGATCTGATCATGCTGAAGGCCGTTGTTACCAGGATAATTAGAGGCAAGTCTCAGGGGCATCGTGACGGTTCTGCAAAGTGGCAGGGAATGCCCACCAGAGGGGTAGGAGAGGAGGCCAATAGGACAGGGCGGTGGGGACATGATTCGAGCAGGCACAAGAAAAGGGATTAATGCAATAATAGGCAGCAGAAATACAGACACACACCGAGAGAGAGAGAGAGAGAGAGAGAGAGAGAGAGAGAGAGAGAGAGACACAATCTCACTCAGAGTCAAAAGTGAATTATCTGGACCACGCATGCTACTCTGGTTCGCTTTGAAGCCTGTAGGTTATAGGCAGGCGATAAAATTGGTTGAGCAACAAAAAATGAAGTGTCATCGATAATTTCAGGACACGGCGATAGGCCTAAGTGCCTTCACCTGGCTAAACTGAAGTTTGGGATATTTTGCATAAGATACAGTGGTACCTCAGGTTAAGAACTTAGTTTGCTCTGGAGGTCTGTTCTTAACCTGAAACTGTTCTTAACCTGAGGTACCACTTTAGCTATTGGGGCCTCCTGTTGCCATGCCACCGCCGCCACACAATTTCTGTTCTTATCCTGAAGGAAAGTTCTTAACCCGAGGTACTATTTCTGGGTTAGCAGAGTCTGTAACCTGAAGCGTATGTAACCTGAAGCGTATGTAATCTGAGGTACCACTGTAGAAGGAAATTCAGATCCATTGCACTGAAAAAAAAAGAACAAACCCAAAGCATAGCTTTGTGAAGCTTATTCTCTATGGGAGCCAGTGTGGCGTAGTGGTTAAAAGCGGTGGACTTGTATTCTGGTGAACCGGGTTCGCTTCCCCGCTCCTCCACATGCAGCTGCTGGGTGACCTTGGGCTAGTCACACTTCTCTGAAGTCTCTCAGCCCCACTCACCTCACAGAGTGTTTGTTGTGGGGGAGGAAGGGAATGGAGAATGTTAGCTGCTTTGAGACTCCTTAGGGTAGTGATAAAGCAGGATATCAAATCCAAACTCTTCTTCTTCTATGTATCACAGGAGCAGGGCAACCCAGCTTGTTTACTTGGAAGCAAGTGCCGCTGTCTAAAGCCATCCAAACTGCACTGGGATACCACAACTGTTACGGTAAGTTGTGGGTGAACATATCAGACGACACAGCGATTCTTCAAACAGCTCTTGTTTATTCACAGGTCAGGACAGAGCGAACTGAAGGGTTCAGTCAGCCTGCTTATATAGAGCTCCAGTACAACGTTACTGTAACAACTTTCTAAAACTATCCAATCACTGAACGTCACTTTAGATCCCTTATTTGCATAATTATCTACAGTATCCCCCTGCTGGCTCAGGGTGAGAACTTCAATACATAACAACAACTTACTGTTCTGGCTACAAGAGAATGCTTCTTTCAAGTCTAATTTCAGAGGGAATAGACCACCCAATCAATGTGATTCCTGTATTGTAGGGGGTTGGACTTGATTACCCATGGAGTCCCCTCCAACACTCCAATTCTATGATTCTATAATTCTACAAATGCATGCATGCTGAACTCCTTGTGTGGATTACCATACAGAACTTCTCTCTGAAGAAGGCTAAAATATAAATACTCTGCCCGCCCACCTGCAAAATGTGAGTAGCTCAGATTTCCTGACATTATCCAGACTTTTGGCTGTGTTGAATGCACCACACTGCAATAACGAATAAGGCTGAGATCCTAATCCCACCTATCTGGGAGGAAGCCCCATTGAATCCAACAGGACTTACTTCTGTGTAGACACGGTTTGGATCGCTCTGTGAGATAACTTTATTTTTTAAAGAGGGTGTATGAAGCTCCCACATTTTATCAGGTTGCTTCAGCAGCTGCAGGAATAATATTAATTCAAATAGGCTTATCCATGATCTTTAAAAGAAATCATTGTTGTGAGGACATAATCTAAACTTCTGTTGGGCTTACAGTTAATTCAAGCTTTCTTTGTGTGTGTTGGTTTTCGTAGCCTGCTTAGCAGACAAACAGGTGATCGTATCTGCATCGTTTAATGCCATTAAAACACACGTTTTGATAGCTTCCTTCTTCTTCCCTCCATCCTGCCACATGATACCAGAGTGTTTGCACTGAGCTCTCCACCAGCAGCACTGAGGTAATCCCAGAAAAGCTGAATTAGAGGTTATGTCACTGATGCAAGGTGGCATAGCCCTAGCCCTCTGTTCCTTTTGTTGTTGTTCTTGTTCTCCCAGCGCATCAAAGCACGCGGCTCTCATTGTACCTTGCCAAAGACAGCATGTGCAGACTCTACTGACCTGCTTTCGCGAGCCAGGAGGGGAGCTCTAACCTCATTTGAGCCCGTTCCTCATTACGGATCAGATGCCTGCAGAGATATATCGGGAGATTGCTCTTCGCAGGTGCCTCAATGCCCTGGAAAACAGAACACTGTACAGCCTTCGTCGTTCCTTGTCCTTGTTTGTATCGCTTTGTTTTACGGTCTGTTTCAGGAAGGTTTTTCCCGAGCCACCTTGGATAGCCTCTGCAATGGATAGGTAGACCGATGGTATGTAAAACCCACCTGCCTGTTCCTCGTCCAACATTTCAGAGAGGAAAGTAGAGATCTGGTCGAAACACCTTTGAGCCTGAAAACCATTGCCTCCTTCCAAGTGCTTGCACACTGAGCTCCATTTGCTGTCTGCTGTACAGTGATACCTCGGGTTAAGAACTTAATTCATTCCGGAAGTCCGTTCTTAACCTGAAACTGTTCTTGACCTGAAGCACCACTTTAGCTAATGGGGCCTCCTGCTGCCACCGTCACTCGGTTTCTGTTCTCACCCTGGAGCAAAGTTCTTAACCCGAAGCACTATTTCTGGGTTAGCGGAGTCTGTAACCTGAAGTGTCTGTAACCCGAGGTGCCACTGTATTTCCCTGCTCCCAAGAGCTTGTTCTCCTCTGTTTTTAACAAGCCAAAACAGTGTTCTTTAGTTAAAAGAAACACACAAAACCCTCAAATGAGTGCCAATGCACTAAGGCCAATTGTCTTTCAGTGATCTGGGGACACTGAAAGTCATGGAAGACCTCTGGGTATAGGGCGGTATATAAAGTCAATAAATAAATAAAATTAATTAAAATGGAATCACAGTATTTTAATATATTTTTTGGAAGCCGCCCAGAGTGGCTGGGGAAGCCCAGCGAGATGGGTGGGGTTTAAATAATAATAAATTATTATTATTATTATTATTATTATTATTATTATTGAACTGTAGAGCTGGAAGGCACCCCAAATGCCACCTAGTCCAACCCCCTGCAATGCAGGAATCTCAGCTACAGCGTCCATGATAGATGGCCAGCCAACCTCTGTTTAGAAACCTCCAAGGAAGGAGAGTTCACTGCCTTCCAATGGAGTCTATTCCACTTTCAAACAGCTCTTGCTGTCACAAAGTTCTTCCTGGTGTTGAGTTGGACTGTCCTTTCGCCTACCAGTGCTGCTGCCGCCCAGTGCCAGATTACCAAATAGGCGGAACAGACACTGGCCGTTGGGCCCCACACCTTTCAGGGTCCCCGCGACAACGGACCAAAATAATATTGATTTGATCATGAAAGAAAATTGCAATCCAGCTTTCTTAGTTCAATGTTATCCCACCCCGATATTTTGACCGCTCATATGGTTGCCATATGTCCTCTTTTCCCCAGATATATCCTCTTTTTCACGGCTATGTAAAATGAGAGTCATCCATAGTTAAAAGCAGAAGTCAGCAAATGTGTCCTCTTTTTTGCACTTCAGTAACAACAACAACAACATTTATACGCCGTCCATCTGACTGGGTTTTCTCAGCCACTCCCAACAGAACACGAAAAACAGAATAAAACATCAAACATTTAAAAACTTCCCTAAACAGGGCTGCTTTCAGATGTCTTCTAAAAGTCAGATAGTTGTTTATTTCCTTGACATCTAATGGGAGGGCATTCCACAGGGCAGGCACCACCACTGAGAAGGCCCTCTGCCTGGTTCCCTGTAACCTCACTTCTCGCAGTGAGGGAACCGCCAGAAGACCCTCGGTGCTGGACCTCAGTGTCCGGGCAGAATGATGGGCGTGGAGACGCTCCTTCAGGTATACAGGGCCAAGGCCACTTCAAAATATGGAAACCCTAGTGGGCCTCCACAGGGTTTAATCCGGCACTGCTGCCAACGAGCTCAGGAAGCAGGATGAGCCGGTGCTTGTCCCAAATTACAGTGGCGGCTGTCAGGGAACCTCCTGTTGCCCCCTCCATGACTACCTTTGCTGATCTCCTGAGGGGCAGGCAGAGGGCAGGACCACCCTGGCCAGGAAGAAAGGGAGAGTGGAACAGAGCACAAGGAGACTTTATTTGGGGTGTGTGTGTGGATATGCTTTATGGCCCACATCTAATCTTGCCCCTTTCTAAAATGTATTGATTGCTGTGTGTTTTACTTTTTGTAGATCTACCAAAGAATAAAATGAAATGGGTATTAAGGGTTTTTCTCAGGACAGTGGTGTGTGTGTGTGTGTTCTGTGTCCCATTGGTGTGGGGGTGACATAGGAAATGTTCTGGGGGAGGAGAGACAAAATGTGAGGTCAGAGATACAATAAAATACAATAATCTTTATTGTCCTTGTCCCATACAGAACAACGAAATTGAAAATCTACATCAGACATTCAGAAACCAACACGCCTGCTATCCCAGTTCTCCCAGCCTGGTTAGCCCCCTAAAAACTCTGATACCCCATAATTAAATACAATATACTCCCATAGAGACTACCTTACACGGTGTTTAAAGCCAAAATCGCATTTGGGTAGAAACTGTTTCTCAGGCGGCTAGTCCTAGTCTTTATAACCCTGTACATTCTTCCAGAAGGCAGAAGCTGAAAGAGATCATTTCTGGGGTGCGCACTATCCTGTGGGAGGGAGGGAGAAATGTCCCTATTTTCATCGGAGAAATGTTGGAGGGCGGGTTCCCCAACATTGCAATATTTGAATAATTGTAGACAATTACATAGTTTTGTTCCCAATTTCTGGTGGTTGGGGAAATGGTGCCCTGTAACTTTTCTGGCCGCAAATGTTCTTCTGGGTGGGAGGGGGGTGTCGGTCCCACTGGGGAAACATCAGAGCAACCAGTAGAATTTCAGAGCTGTTAGGGACCACCAGGGTCATCTAGTCCAACCCGCTGCAACGCAGGAATCACAGCCAAGCAAAATAATAAACCAGAATGATGTGTGGAGGGTCCAGTACGAATCACCGCCCCATACGCTATGATTGCATCCATGGCACATTGCAGAACGCGGCTGGAAAATAATAATCATACTAGTCTGTAGAGGCGCCCTGACTTCATGCCATGCACCTCAGGCAATAATCCTTCGAATTGGCAGGTTACACGCTAAGTCAGACTTGTAGATCATACCAGTGTGGGAACGTCAGCTGTCAGCTGGGATGGGAATTTGTTTGTTTGTTTGTTTCCCTGCTTGCTTTTTCCGAAACAGCGTTGTCTTCAGTAAATAATAGATAAGTCGGGTTTGTTTGTTTTTACCAGTGCTGCACTTCTTGACGCACAGAGAGGGTTGTTTTTCTTTTTGCTAGTGTGTTTCTTCATCTCCTCTCCATCGGGCAAGCCAGTGTTTGCCTTCTCCTCTCGCCTTCTCCTCTGACCTTCGGGTGTTCTCTGAGAGAATTTTCAACCCGGTTTTGATACCTGTGCCAAAACAAACAAGAGATTTATCATGGCTGATAACAGCGCTGGCACATCAGCAAAACCAGCTGGTCATTGTTGGCTTCCTGGCCTTTTGGAGAGCAAAACGGGGCCTGGTTTTCAGTTTGGGTTTGGGGGATAAATTCAGCTGTTTGTGTTTTGATTGGAACCTGCCTAATCAGCATTTCCCCTGAAATAATAATACGCAAAGTGGGATGCTGTGAATATCCTTCGACAAATATACTTCTCTGAATTTCGCAATGCGCTTCTCCAGCCAGATATTACAAAGGAATGTAGATTAAGGGAAAGTGCATTTGAAATGTGTGCATTTCTTAAAGAATAGCATACAAAAATGCATTGTATTGGGGGGTGTGGCTTGCAACAAATGTGTCTGTTAGCAGAGATTTGCACAGAAATGCAGGCAAATTTTCACGAAGACTTTTTAAAGACGAACGAGTGAACTGCAAACTGTTGTGAAACTGTGGAGAGCTGGACTTAAGATTGGAAAAACGTGAAACCGAGAGAAACCAAAATGGACATTATTTCACTGCTATCGGTCATGTCCAAATTCCTTCATAGGTATTTTGGTAATGGGAAGAAACAAGATTATCAAATACGCATAAACACCAATCTTTCTTACTAACCTCTTTGCCGTTGCCAAGGTGGTTTGCAGTTTAAAATAATGGCGTGCAATTTAAACAGACACAACATGAAAGGAAGAAGCAGTGGGGAGGGGAGAAGAAAATATGCAAATTCAGGCACATGCACTTTTCAGATTCTTACACAGTGAAGCTGCATAATGAGCAAGTGACTGAGGCAGTTTGTGGAAGAATTATGAATGAAAGGTCTCTCCAGGCATCCCTTTTCTTGCACATTAATGATGGTTTATGCTCATGATGCCATCTCCACAGCTGCAAACGATCCTCTTTTCAATATTGTTTGTACCTGGGAAAGTGTTGGGAGTGGTCACATGGTTTTTACTTCCAAACTGTGAATATCCCAGAACTTCCTGCTGAAACTCCCACACCTTTCTACGGCACAAATGTTGCGGTTTGTTTTTGTCCCGCTTTTGTGACACTGCAGCCCATCTGGACAGCAAGAATGTGGTAGAATTGGGGAAGCAGCCCAGGAGAAACAAATAAAGCCAACTGAATCCACCGCTGACGCAGGATTAGTGACAGGCAGTGTGGTGTAATGGTTAGAGTGCTGTACTAGAACCTGGGAGACTAGGGTTCGAATCCTCACTCGGCCATGAAGCTCACTGGGTGACCTTGGGCCAACCCACCTCACAGAGCTGTTGGGAAGATAAAATGAGAATGGGAAAACTGTGCACACCGCCTTGAACTCCTTAGATGGAAAGGTGGTACATAAATGAAAGAGGAGGAGGAGGAGGATGATACGGTTGTGCCTTGGTTTTCGAACGTCTCTGTTGATTAATGTTTCGGAATTTGAACGCCGTAAATGCTTCCATTTGCGAACGCATCTCAGAAGTTAGTTGATGCCTGGATAGCTCAGTTGGTTAGAGTGTGGTGCTGATAATGCCAAGGTTGCAGGTTCAATCCCTGTATGGGACAGTTGCAAATTTCTGCATTGCAGGGGGTTGGACTAGATGATTCTCAGGGTCCCTTCCAACTCTAAAATTCTATGATTCTCTAAGTCCAAAAGCTTCCACTGTGTTTTTTCAATTTTCTCAATTGAATTTGCAGGCCACCCTTTGCGCCTTGGTTTTCAAATGTTTTGGAACTTGAACGGTCTTCCAGAACGGATTATGTTTGAAAACCGAGGTACCACCTCAGGTTACGAATTTAATTCGTTCTGGAGGTCCGCTCTTAACCTGAAACCATTCTTAACCTGAGGCGTGCTTTCGCTAACGGAGCCTCTCGCTGCTGCGGCGCTGGCAGCACACAATTTCCGTTCTCATCCTGGGGCAAAGTTCTTAACCCGAGGTACTACTTCTGGGTTAGAGGAGTCTGTAACCCAAAGAGTCTGTAACCTGAGGTGTTTGTAACCCGAGGTACCACTGTATATCGAACACCAAACTGAAGGGCCCTATCAGTAGAACTTCACTCAACATTAGGTGGGCTGAGATTCCTCAGAAGAGAGTTTTCCAAGGTGACTTCCAGATGACCTCTGATATGTGTGGAGGCAGGTTGCACATAACTGCACCAAGCAGTTCTTACCCCACACTTTCTGGTGCCTTTCCCTATTGCTTTCCCTTAACACAAATGAAGTGTGAGTGTGCAGATAAAAAACGGGCTTGTTCCACAAGAGCGTTAAATCCACCTCGGAATTGCGCAGCCTGTATTTGCTTAATCCCACTTGCCACACAGGGACAGTCTTGGGACACCCCTAACACTCCCCTGTCTGGCACCCACTCCTCTTGGCACACCTCTGGAAGAGCGAACCGACGAGAGCCATTCCCTCTTCCATCCCAAACACCGGCACAGAGCCAAAGGGAAAGAGGCATGTCCCATCTTGGCTCGTCTAAGTGGATCGAACGGCCCGGATCAATCCAAAACCCTTTTCATTTGTATCAGTAAACTCAAGCGGTCCTTTTCATTTGCCGTTCCAAATGGGTCCCCCCCCCCCTTTTAATTCCTCCCTTTCCCTCTCCCCTCTCCCTGTTTGGCCTTCCTTTCTGCTGCAAGAGCCGTTAATGTTTAATAACTCCAGCGCTTTAAAGTGCCTGGCGCACTTTTGGCAGCGAGTCATGCTCTCCGTTTGCCAAGTGTACTCTGGAACACATCACGGCCAGAGAAACGCAAAGGCAGGGCTTTTCCCAGAAGGTTTATTATTATTTTTATTTTTCAAAAAGGGAGGGAGGGAGGAAGAAAACTCTGCTGTGATCCAGCCAAAGTCCAGCACTTTGTGTTCCACTGATTTCGGTGGAGGCTAAGTTAGCATGGCTGCAAAAGAATAAGTATAGAGACATTTCCCTCGTGGTTTTTTCTATGTAATATACAACCACCGTATTTTTCGCTCCATAAGACACACTTTTTTCCTCTTAAAAACTAAGGGGAAATGTCTGTGCGTCTTATGGAGCGAATGTGTGGCCCCTGGGGCTGGGGGGGGGGACCCGGGCTTTGCTCACCAGCCCCACAAGCTCCTTAGCAGCTCTGGGGTAGCCCGCGAAGCCTCCACAGGGCAGCGGGGAGCCTTCACCCCGCTGCCCTATGGAGGCTTCACGCAGCTATCCCTGTCTTTTGCGGGAGGTGGGGGAAGGGACAGAGCAAGGCTCTCTCACTTCCCCCACTTCCCGCAAAAGCCCCCAAGAGCCACACTCCCTTTCAAGAGCCACGCAGAGCGTGTGTGTGGCTCTTGGGGGCTTCTCCCTCCTCGGGGAAAAGCCTGCAAGCGCTGCACACACGCTCCACGTGGCTCGTGAAAGGGAGCGATGAGCAGAGCCTGGGATGCATACAGGCTCTGCTCAGCGCTCCCTTTAAATAATTTTTTAAAAATTGAATTCCCCCTCTAAAAACTAGGTGCGCCTTATGGTCAGGTACGCCTTAAGGAGTGAAAAATACGGTACATTGTTCATGTGTGAGTGTTTGTGCCATACAGTAGAAGCTGGGAACCTCAGGTCCTAGCAGGGCTCTGGCCTGTGTATGGTGGAGGCAAGAGGGCCAGAGAGTGACCTGGGATATGGGCCACTGATTTATGGGGTTTGGCACCACAAGGCCAGAGCCAGGCGGGGGAGGCGAGAGAGGAAGGCGTGGAGCAGTCAGAGATGGAAGGAGGGGCACAGGACCTGTCCGAAGTAGAGGAAGAGGCTGCTCAGGTGAGAGGTGGATATTTTAGGGGGGGGCAAAGGGTCCTTGTTAAGTTGTGGGTGAACATATCAGAGGACACAGCGATTCTCCAAAGAAGAGTTTGGATTTGATATCCCGGCTTTCACTCCCCTTCAGGAGTCTCAAAGCGGCTAACAATCTCCTTTCCCTTCCTACCCCACAACAAACACTCTGTGAGGTGAGTGGGGCTGAGAGACTTCAAAGAAGTGTGACTAGCCCAAGGTCACCTAGCAGCTGCATATGGAGGAGCCGGAAATCGAACCCGGTTCCCCAGATTACGTGACTACCGCTCTTAACCACTACACCACACTGGCTCTCAAACAGCTCTTGTTTATTCACAGGTCAGAACAGAACTGAACTGAAGGGTTCAGCCAGCCTGCTTCTATAGAGCTCCAGTACAACGTAACTGTAGCAACTTTCTGAAACTATCCAATCACTGAACGGCACTTTCGATCCCTTATTTGCATATGTGGACCTGAGTAAAAACTATCTACAGTATCCCCCTCCTGGCCCAGGGTGAGAACTTCAGGACATAACAGTCCTTGCTGCCTAGGAGGTGGCCACTGTACAGTGGCCCCTGCAGCAACCGCTTGGTTTGGTGCCCATTGCAGGCGACCTGGTCACACTCCCTTAAATCTGCCCCTCTGCCAATCTCAGCACCTGAGAGGGTCTCTAGGGAAGTCGGTGGTCTTTCAGATATCCGGGGCCTGGAGACAGCTGTACTCCAACAATGTCCGTGTGGCCAAAGGTTCCCCAGCTCTGGGTCGGAAAACCCCATGGAGCACAGCTCTCTCGACATCTTCAAGCCATTACAGTGGTACCTTGGTTCTCAAACGCCTTGGTACTGAAACACCTTGGAACCCTAATGCTGCAAACCCGGAAGTAAGTGTTCCAGTTTGCAAACTTTTTTGTGAAGCCGAACGTGCTCCGTTTTGAGTGTTACGCTCCCGATTTGAGTGCCACACTTCCGTTTTGAGTGTTACGCTGAGGTCTGTCTGTTTTTGCTATTTATTTTGCATTGTTGTTTCTGCGGCTCTTTTTTGTGACTGTGCGGAACTCAGTTCAGCTACTGATGGATTGATTGTGTGACTGTAGTACATTGTTTATTGCTTTCATTTTATGGATCAGTGGTCTCATTAGATAACAAAATCCATGTTAAATTGCTGTTTTAGGGTTTGTTTACAAAAGTCTGGAACGGATTAATCTGTTTTGCATTACTTCCTATGGGAAAGCATGCCTTGGTTTTGGAAAGCTTTGGTTTTGGAACAGTCTTCCGGAACGGATTATGTATGAGAACCTTTGTGAAAGGTTCCCATTCTTCTTTAAAGTCACAGTTGTACTTTTCACGTCATTTATGCGTCAATTTCGCCAGTTCCACACAGACCATTGTTTCCCCTGCCACAGTTCTTTTGTCGGGATTTCTTCATTCTTCCATCCTTGCTCTATTAAGACTCTTGCCGCCGTTGTTGCATACATAAATATGTTCTTCAATTTCACAAAGTACTTAAAGAAACAACAAAATGAACTGATTCTCCTTGGTAGGTTTTTGAATAAACAAATACAAATTTATAATTGGTAACATACAGACAGATAAATTAAGGATCATTACAATTTGATAATATGCAGAAAATAACATGTGCTGAAAAACCAGAGAGAGGCGCTGAGGGAAGTCCGGTGGGGGGTTCTTTTAGGGAGGGGGAAAGGAAAATTGGGGGGGGGGGGAATGAGGATGATATGTTTTTGATAAATTGTTACGCTGAAATTTCCGATAAAAACTATTTTTTTGGAAAAGGAAATACTGTAAAAAGTTTGAGAACCAAAGTACCACTGTATAGCTAAGTGGAACCTCCATGCTCAGCCGCAGCAAAGCTCTGAATTCCTTGTGCTGTGGGCCGGTGACAGGGAGATGCAAAATCTGCTGCGCCCCGTCCATCAACTTCTGGACCCGTCACGCAGGCTGCCTTTGGGAACAGGACGCCTCTCTGAGGTGACACAGAGGCAGGTGGGAATCAGGGCCCGGGCCTGATCTGCCCCAACGCAAAGATGGAGTGCCAGGAAAGCTTGCACCAGGAGGCCGCCAGTCGCCGCTCGTTATGGAGTGATTTATGGCGAGCGCGACGGAGCCGCATACTCTTTTTGTTTCCATGGCACCATAAAAAATGGATGGGAAGCAACGGGGGCCCCGTGTTGTCGGGCGGTTTGTTTTTTCAATGCGTGGAAATCTCTGGAGAATGCCTGCGAGGCATGAGAAGGAAACTGATGGAATGTGCTACCCTGCTAATGGAATAGGATGCAGAGCTTCCTTTGCCAGCGCCACCTCCTCCGCTAAGAGCATGCAGATGGAAGCAGAGTGGAGCAATGCAGCTTATAGCCCCCTGTGTTGTTTTGCAGGGAAGGGGGGGTGCCCCTGTGGAGAAGGCCTCTTGACCGCTGATGCTTCCCGCAGGGAGCCCTCTCCTGAGTCTCTGACACCCGAACCTGGGCTTGTGTTTCTTGCTTTGAAAACAAAAGAAGAGCCTGCCGGATCTGCACAATGGCCCATCCAGTCCAGGATCCCATTCTCGCAGTGGCCAACCACATGCCCGTGAGAAACCTGCAAGAATCAAAAACACTCTTTCTTCCTGTGGTTTCCAGTGACTGCTGTTCAGAAGCATTGCTGGATAGTAGCTGTCGATAAGACAGCATCTTAAAAAGCAGAGACATCACCTTGCCAACAAAGGTCTGTATAGTTAAAGCCATGGTTTTCCCAGTAGTGATGTATGGAAGTGAGAGCTGGACCATAAAGAAGGCTGATCGCCGAAGAATTGATGCTTTTGAATTATGGTGCTGGAGGGGACTCCTGAGAGTCCCATGGACTGCAAGAAGATCAAACCTATCCATTCTGAAGGAAATCAGCCCTGAGTGCTCACTGGAAGGACAGATCCTGAAGCTGAGGCTCCAATACTTTGGCCACCTCATGAGAAGAGAAGACTCCCTGGAAAAGACCCTGATGTTGGGAAAGATGGAGGGCACAAGGAGAAGGGGACGACAGAGGACAAGATGGTGGGACAGTGTTCTCGAAGCTACCAGCATGAATTTGACCAAACTGCGGGAGGCAGTGGAAGACAGGAGTGCCTGGTGTGCTCTGGTCCATGGGGTCACGAAGAGTCGGACACGACTAAACGACTAAACAACAACAACAAGCCATTGATAGCCCTCTCCGTGAATTTGTCTAATCTGCTTTTAAAGCCTTCTAGGTGAGTGGCCTTCACTGCCTCCTGCAGAAATGAGTTCCATAGTTCAACTGCGAAGAAGTAAAAACCACGAGAACGGCGAGCGAAGAGAAGCCCTTGGTTGTGCCGCTATGAGTGGTAGGATCTCGCCCCTCCTGTTTCTCTTCCCAGGCCGTGGGATATTTGCTGCTGCAAACTGTGCGAAACTATTCCGGAGGAGGATGGAGCATAGAACAAGCAAGGTGTACTTGGCGTTGTGCAACCCTGTACTTTTGTAGGCACTGTCCGCAAAATCAGAAAAGGGAGCCTCTCCAATCCTTGGTTCAGAGTGTTCAGGTGCCTAAGGCAGGGCGGCGTTTTTGCTGCAGGCGGTTATTCTGCAACATGTTGCGGGTGCAAAAACAGGGCCCTCGTGGTGGATTTATACTAGACCATCTGCATGTCCTTTCACTTGATTCTCCCATGTTAGTGTGTGGATAGCTCAGTTGCTTAAAGCGAGGTGATGATAACACCAAGGTCGTAGGTTCGATTCCTGTATGGGACAGCTACATATTCCTGCATTGCAGGGGTTGGCACTCTATGTACATAGAAACTCGGTGTTTCTATGACCACTCCTGGGGGTCGGGGGAGCCCTGGTTTGGTACAAAAGCTTGCAGGATATCCCCAGGAAATTACAGGACATGCACTGAAAGGTGCAGACAGTATTGAAAATTGGAGTGCCCTGATATCATCATTGATACAGGCCACACCTCCACCATGCATTTAAAGCACGACGCTGTGGGTTAAACCACAGAGCCTAGGACTTGCCGATCAGAAGGTTGGCAGTTCGAATCCCTGCGACGGGTTGAGCTCCCATTGCTTGGTCCCTGCTCCTGCCAACCTAGCAGTTCGAAAGCACGTCAAAGTGCAAGTAGATAAATAGGTACCGCTCCAGCGGGAAGGTAAACGGCGTTTCCGTGTGCTGCTCTGGTTCACCAGAAGCGGCTTAGTCATGCTGGCCACATGACCCGGAAGCTATCTGCAGACAAACGCCGGCTCCCTCAGCCAATAAAGCAAGATGAGCACCACAACCCCAGAGTCGGTCACGACTGGACCTAATGGTCAGGGGTCCCTTTACCTTTACCTTTACAATACCATTTTAAACATGGCTTCCCTCAAAGAATTCTGGGAGCTGTAGTTTATTAAGGCTGCCCAGAGTTGCTAAAAGACTCTTATTCCCCTCCCAGAGTTATATAACACTCAATCCCTTTTCCCAAGGAATTCTGGGAATTGTATTCTCTGGGGGGTGGGGGATAGAGATCTCCTAGCAACTCTCCATATCCTTAACAAACTACAGCTCCCAGGATTCTTTGGGGGAAGCCACAACTGTTTCAATTAACACCATAGAGCTTTAAACATGTGGATGCCCTGGGCGCTTTCAGAAGTTTGCTAAGCAAATGAAGAGGACAGGGCCTACGGGTGAGATCCTGGCCTCCTTTCCCTCTGTGTGAAAAGTTCTCATCCCATTTGCTTGGTCCTCTAGCCTAAGGTTTCCCAACGTCCCCGTTTCCTGGGGACAGTCCCTGGATTTACAAATTTGTCCCCTGACAAAATCCATCTACAGTGGTACCTCTGGTTGTGAACGGGATCCGTTCCGGAGGCCCATTCGCAACATGAAAAGCACGCAACCCGCAGCGGCGCGTCTGCGCATGCGCAGGTTGCAATTCGCCGCTTCTGCGCATGCGTATGATGTCATTTTGTGCGGCTGCACATGCGCAAGCCGCGAAACCCAGAAGTAACCCTTTCCAGTACTTCCGGGTCGCTGCAGGACGTAACCTGAAAGAACGTAACATGAAGCGAATGTAACATGAGGTATGACTGTACAGTGGTACCTCGGGTTACATACGCTTCAGGTTACATACGCTTCAGGTTACAGACTCCGCTAACCCAGAAATAGTACCTCAGGTTAAGAACTTTGCTTCAGGACGAGAACAGAAATCGTGCTCCGGTGGCGCAGCGGCAGCAGGAGGCTCCATTAGCTAAAGTGGTGCTTCAGGTTAAGAACAGTTTCAGGTTCAGAACAGACCTCTGGAACGAATTAAGTACTTAACCCGAGGTACCACTGTATTAGGAAGTTGAAAAGTGTCCCTGGATTCATTGAACAAAATCTGGTAACCTTCCTTTAGCCAGGCCTCCTGGAGTTGCGCACAAACAGCCTCGCACACAGTATGACCTAATGCATGTTTGGAAGATGTTTGGAAGTTGCTACGAGATTTTTGGCCCCCTCTCCCGCGGTTGTATATTGTTCTTTCACTTAGCAGGGGACTGACGAAATCCAGTCAGAAACAAGATTGCAGGGAGTTGCTGCCAAGTGAGATCATCGCATCGTCTCCTTCCGAGCGAGCGTACGAAGGTTACGTGCTCCTTGTGTTGACAGGGTGTTGGTGACTGAGCAGATCGAGAGAAGCTGGAGGCGTCCAGGTGTCCCCGTGTTTTCACTTCAGTTGCTTCTGAAGAATAACATCTGTGCTGCCCTAGCAAAGAGGGAGGAGCAGAGCCAGGGGTGAGGTTGGATCTCAAATCATAGCTCTTAAGTCCTTCAGGAATATTCCCAGTCAGGGCTGGCCCAAGGTATTTCGCGGCCTGAGGCTAACCAGAAAATATCCCCCCTCCCCAACCATACAACCTGACTAGGACCTTGAACAATCACCAAATGATAATACATTCCCCCTCCTCATGATCTTAGGCAACCCCTCTTAATTATTATTTTTGCTTGTTATGTTTAAAAGCATTTCTATAGAGTCAGTGGCATGGTGGGGCAGTTTCCCCAGGCGCAAAATTGTGAGAGGCACAGATCTGGCAGGAAAACGAGCGAGGACCCAACTAAAGAAGGAGAACTTTAACTAATGGAATATGTGTCTATCAGGAGAACTCCATGCCAAAATGCTGTCGAATTTGCATGAGATATTTGTGTGCGTGTGTATATCTGATGTGGAAATGTTTTGCAGCTTAAGGCTAGAAAAAATGATAAACCGAGAGAGACCAAAACCTATCCCTTGTCAGGAGATCCAGCCACAAATCTTCCGAGTCAAGAGCGGTTTGGCTGCAGGTTCAGTTTTCTTGTTTGATGCTGTTTGGTAGCATTTGGCAAACTGACATGTGAGATATCACACTCTTTGCCTGCCCAAATTAAAACCGCTGCGTGCAAGTTCAAAAGCTATCACATTTCGAGGTAAACTGCAGTAATAGATATAGGTGGAATCTACACACATATTAAAAACGCTGTGAAAATGCTTGTTTTAAAAACGCTTTGAAAAAATACATTGAATTTGGCATAGCTCACTTTCGCCATCTAGTGTTGCATTTGTACATTGCACTTTACAACACATTTGAAATGTTCTATTTGCAGCTATATACCTGAGTCCATGGCTTAGTTCCAGTTTGTGTGTGCATAGCTTCCTATGGAGAGGGATTTGGGATCTAGCGATTTGGAATCATGTCCACAGCTTTCTAAGTGTTTCAGATCTCATGTATGTTGTATGTTGTACCCCAATAACCGGTTCTTGTGCAACCAGAAATGAATGTTTCGGCGAATGAGTCCCAAGAACCCTGATTCTCGTGCGGAACGAGGATATTGCAAGCCTAAGCTGAAACGGCAGAGTTGCCTCAGCTGGGATGGAGCCAGTTCTTTATCAAGCGGTGGAATGCTTTGCCAACAAAAGTTGGGAGCTAGCAGGGGAGGAAATGTAATTTGGAGATAAAGTCTTCTGCTTCACCTTAGAATTTTCTCCTCCTGCTTCCAGAAAGGGGTTTTGTTTTTAATGTCATGGTAGATTCCGGCCTGGCACTTGCTCCATCAAAGGGGCTGTTTGTTTCCTGGCCAAGATGTTCCGTAGTGGGATGGCAGCAAGGGCTAAATTTAGCCGACAGCTTGTGCAAACTGGACCGTATCCTGCCAGCTGCAATGTCAACGTTATGCTCTGAGTTAAATATGTGGCTGTGCCTGCCTGCATAGGTGGATGGGTAAGGGCACATTTTTGTGTGTGTGTGTGTGTGTGTGTGTGTGTGTGTGTAAGAGAGAGGGGGGGAGTCTTGAGGACAGCACAGTTGTCTGCAGGTCGAAATTAAGATTGCCGAAAGAAATATCAACAACCTCAGATATGCAGATGACACAACCTTGATGGCAGAAAGTGAGGAGGAATTAAAGAACCTTTTAATGAGGGTGAAAGAGGAGAGCGCAAAATATGGTTTGAAGCTCAACATCAAAAAAAGAAGATCATGGCAACTGGTCCCATCACCTCCTGGCAAATAGAAGGGGAATTTTGAGCGTCTGTGCATGCGCGAGCGGCGAAACCCGGAAGTAACTCGCTCTGTTACTTCCCGGTCGCCGCGGAGCATAACCCGAAAATACTTAACTTGAAGCTACTTCAACCCAAGGTATGACTGTAAGTCTTTTAACAACTCTCAGCACCCGTAACAAACATTACTCCATACCCTCCAACATTTCTTCGGTGAAAACAGGGTCCTAAGGAAAAGCAGGACAACCCAGGACGGTTTCTGTAAATCCAGGAGTGTCCCTAGTGATACGGAAGGGGGGGGCAGTCTTCTTCACCTTCTTCTTCGCTACAATATATCCATTTATTTCCAATTGTCAATGTCAAAAGGGACTAAAATCTATAAAATTCATAGAAAATCAACGTGCCAATTTGCTCAATTTCTCTAGGACTCCATGACACCTCCCCTGTCCTCCATAATCCCTCAAGCAAGGTGTCAAGACCCTAATCCTGTCAAATCACTCTGCCAAGCCTTTCCTCCGGGCAATGCCAGTACATGGACCATTGTCTTCTCATCACTGGTACTCAGGATGTGCTTATATGCGCATATCTCCAGCTCTGCATATTCCCCCCTCCCTCCTCCATATGTTAATCCTGTGTAACCCAACCTCTTCTTAATGTATTCATGATGTAATCTGTGTAACCCAACCTCTTCTTAATGTATTCATGATGTAACTGGGATGTATTTTGCACTGTATTCTGGGACATGGAGGGAAGTTTCAAAAGTTCATGTCACCCCTTTCTCGCTGTTCAATCTCGCCTTGAACCTGTTGCGCAATAAACTTGGATCTTCTGCAGCTTGCTCCTGTCTCCGGCTGAGCTCATTTTCCTCCGCAGGGACCCACGGACTTAGTCCGACGAGCTGGGTGGCAGAGCAGCCTCGCACCCAGATTTTACCATAACACTGGAAAATAGGGACACTTGGAGGAGGGTCTGGATCCAACAGGGCTCTCCTAATGTTCTGATTTGTCCCCAGAACAAACAGCACAGGCCTTCCGAAGCTGGCACTCATCCCGCTGACCATATGGGCATATGTGCGACGGAGCAAGGCCTGTCTTTCGCGCAGGTGCGTTGCTCGTTTCCTTCTTCGCACACCAGATTTCCATCTCTGCTCTGCTCCCTCGAGGGTCCTCCTTGTGCAGCCTTTTACCCTGACTTCTGCCGGCTCTCATTATTTCTCTCCCCTGCTGATGCTGATGTTTCTCAATTGGCCCTGCCTTCCCTGACTGGATGCCCATTGCTGCAGCATCTCAGCGAAGCCCCCTAGTTGACTCTCTCTTTTGAAATCCCCCCTTTGTCACTGACAAAAAAAAGGCCATTGTCTCTGGCAAGCAGCCTTCATTAAACCCATTCAGCCAGCTACCCAGTGGGAGCCCGGGACATTTGCATGAGCGCAGTAGGGTCCCTCTGCCCCCTCAGCCAGAATTAGAAGTAAATAAATCATAGAATTGTAGTGTTGGAAGGTCCCGTGGGTTGTCTGGTGCAACCCCCTGCAATGCAGGAACCTTCGGGGACAGAATTATTGAAATACAATCATCATGGAGGCCGCCTGCAATTCCGTGTGCATCGTTTTGGGGGAGGCTTGGGGGGTCACACAGATCTCTAAAAACCAGACAAAGAGATCTGTGAACTCTGTAGTACACTGAGGTGCCAACAGGCTCATTTGCTGCAAAATGGCTACCCCTCTAGGAACTATGTTTGGAGGGAATGTTGTTGTTGTTGTTTAGTCATTTAGTTGTGTCCGACTCTTCGTGACCCCATGGACCAGAGCACGCCAGGCACTCCTGTCTTTCACTGCCTCCCGCAGTTTGGTCAAACTCATGCTGGTGGCTTCGAGAACACTGCCCCACCATCTTGTCCTCTGCCGTCCCCTTCCCCTTGTGCCCTCCATCTTTCCCAACATCAGGGTCTTCTCCAGGGAGTCTTCTCTTCTCATGAGGTGGCCAAAGTATTGGAGCCTCAGCTTCAGGATCTGTCCTTCCAGTGAGCACTCAGGGCTGATTTCCTTCAGAATGGAGAGGTTTGATCTTCTTGCAGTCCACGGGACTCTCAGGAGTCTCCTCCAGCACCAGAATTCAAAAGCACCAGTTCTTCTGCGATCAGCCTTGGGAGGGAAAGCAGGGTTTTAATAATAATAGTAGTAGTAGTAATAAATAACTAAGGCCATTCCCACATAGCAGTTGATAGTGCTGATCATGCGTGCACGTTTTTCATGTATACGTTTGGGTCCCGGTCGTATTCTGATCCTGGCCCGGCATTTGCATATTCATTCTCTCCAGGTGGCGGTGATGACGTCACTTTATCTGAGACATTTTTCTGCACATGATACTAGACATTCGATGGCACTTGTGGAAGTCACGGCTCGCTATCTCGCAATGCAGGGAGCGGCCTGGAAGAACTGATTTGCACGAACCGAGGGAATCGCAGAGCGCAGGCAACCATTAAATCAGTCCGAGGAAGACAACTGCAAGACGGCACTTTAGCCATTTTCGATAGATAATGGCAAGGTCACATCGGGATGCTGGATTTCCAACGATGCCATCACAAGCGATCCATAATTCAGTGCTTAAAATGCAACCTTAGCAATACAATTAATGCTTTTTTATCGGGCTACAGAGGCCACATGGAACTACTTAAGAGCCGTATAACACCATCCGGCATTGTAGCTGCCATATAAATTCATCGAATAAGATAAACTTTTAAGGGCTTGCAGTCGCATGGGCAGCAGGAAATCTGCAAAGCCAGCAGAACGGGAATAGCTTTCAGATTTGATATAATATCACTCCATAAGCTCTCTCTCTCTCTGTGTGTGTGTGTGTCACACACAGACAAACAGACACACTCCGCTAGGGGTCCTCTGCTGAGAAATGTAACAGTGCTAAGACCTTGGATGAGAGGAACAGCCAAGAGACAGCTCCCAATTTGTACTAAATCATCTCCTCCTACACAGAGAGCAGCTCTAAGTGAGAGTTTCCTGTCTCAGAATTCATGCAGCCGGGCACCCATTTCCTGAGTCTTAAAAAGGTAAAGATACCCCCTGACTGTTAGGTCCAGTCGCGGACGACTCTGGAGTTGCAGCGCTCGTTTTACCGAGGTAGCCGACGTTAGTCCACAGACAGCTTCCGGGTCATGTGGCCAGCATGACTAAGCCGCTTCTGGCAAAACCAGAGCAGCGCACGGAAATGCCGTTTACCTTCCCGCCAGAGCGGTATCTATTTATCTACTTGCACTTGGACGTGCTTTCGAACTGCTAGGTTGGCAGGAGCAGGGACCGAGCAACGGGAGCTCACCCCATCACGGGGATTCGAACCGCCAACCTTCTGATCAGCAAGCCCTAGGCTAAGTGGTTTAGACCACAGCGCCACCCGCATCCCAAAACTCCTAACTCCAACTGTATTAAATGATGGTGATGATTCTTAACAGCAAGCTAGGTCAGTAATAATAATAATAATAATAATAATAATAATAATAATAATAATAATAATTATTATTATTATTATTATTACCCACCCATCTGGCTGGGCTTCCCCAGCCACTCTGGGCAGCTTCCAACAGAACACTAAAAACTGAATGAAAATTCAAACATTAAAAAGTACTGCTTGCTGGAATGTGCAGAGATGCTGGGAGAGGATATATTTCTTAGATATTATCCTTTTGCAAAGCGCATCCCTTTGCAGCTTAAAAGGGAAAGTTAGATACCGCTAGGTTGGTTTTAGCTTTTTAGTTTAAGTCATACAGGATGCTTTAAGGCAGACTGGATCATCCTGGTATTTGGCCCTTTTCTCCCCTTGAAAACAATAATCACCCAAACGAACTTGTTAAAGGTAAGAATGACAATTGCTCACTCAGCACTTCTGTTGCAGAAGAACAGATACCGCAGCTTGGTTCCGGCAGGCTTAAGATGGTAATTCGGTTACAAAGACCTTCTTAAGTCTAGCTTAAGATGGAGCCTGGACTGTAGCTCAGACGTAGCAGATGTTCGACATTGCTGGCTTGGCGAGGAGATGAAAAGTGTTATGTACTGAAGTTCTCACCCTGGGCTAGCAGGGGGATACTGTAGATAGTTTTCACTCAGGTCCCCATATGCAAATAAGGAATTGAAAGTGACGTTCAGTGATTGGATAGTTACAGAAAGTTGTTACTGTTGCTTTGTAGTGGAGTTCTATAAAAGCAGACTGGCTGAACCCTTCAGTTCAGTTCAGTTCAGTTCTGGCCTGTGAATAAAAAAGAGCTGTCTGAAGAATCGCTGCGTCGTCTGATATGTTCACCCACAACTTAACAAAAAGCAAGAGTCCTCTCCAGCAAATTTACAACAAAAGTCTGTGAGCTTTGGCACGGGCAGAGGAAGGGGTGTGTGATGAGTGCAGTCTGCCCCGGGTGTCATCTCTGAGGTGGGGGTGACATCAGTGCGCTGCCCCCCTGGGATGCCCTGCCCCCGCGGGCGGCTATCCCCGCCCCCTGGGACATTCGCCCGCCCCCTGAGATGCTTGCCCCGCCCCCACGGGCAGCTAGCCCCGCCCCCAGGTGTACAGCATGCGCAGCGCTCCGGGTCCCAGAGCAGCTAGCTCTGCCTCTGAGCTTTGGCTCCTCTCATGTGCCTATCTAGCAAACAATGAATCGTTGGTTTGACTGCCCTTTGAATATCCCACACAGCTGTTCCTGCATTGGCGGCTGAGGCTGTCAGTCGAAGGATGCTGAATAAGATTGGAAGGAGGTGAAAAGGCTAATTAATCTGCTCTCATTCAATCTCTGACATCTTAAGTATAGACCAAGGCTGGGGAGCCCTTTCTGGATCGAGGGCCACCTTGCCTCCTATGCAGGCTTCCAGGGGCCACATGTCAGTGGCGGACAGGTCCAGTAGGAAAAAGGAGGTTGATCAATAGCTGCAAATTTCACCCCTGTAGAGTAAGCTGTCTTCCGACTAGGCAAGCAATTGTCGGAGCCTCTGCTACGACTGAGCCACTCCTCCTGCGGTCGAGTCCTTCGGAATCGCCTCCGATGATAATTACCGACCTGAGCCTCTGATAAGGCTCCAAGCACGTTCCCATTTCGCAGAGTTTCAAAGCAGCAGCAGTGATGAGATTTATGAGCCACAGTGCAAAGAGTTTTCTTTTCTAGCTACGCAGACAGAAAAGAAAGACATCCTCTCTCTGTGAAAGCAGAGAGCAACTGGAAAACAAAGGAACAGGAAACCAGTAACATCACATCGGTCTCCTGTCTTCCGTGAGACTTCCAACAGTCTGGAATCTCTGGAATGCAAAACAGAGTCTTGTGACTCCAAAGCACACACACAGAAACCAATATCAATAAGCGTTATTGGAGTTCGAGGACACATTTCAGCCAGGCAAAGACCCTCAAGGAAGCAGGGCAGGAGAGGGTGTGGCTTGAGGAGGGGGTGTGGCCATGGAGGAAGCATAGCCTGGGGGAATTCTGAGGGCCAGAAAGGGCCGAAGGGCCGCATTTGGCCCCTGGGACCTGAGGCGTCCCACTCCCAAGAGTTGAACCAAAGGTCCGACTAGGTATTTGGCATCTTCCTATGTGAGATTCGAACCCAGGACTCCACAGGTCATATTTCTAGTTTATTGATTTTGCTCCATTTATATCCCCACCCTTCGTATAAGTCCTCGGGTGGGTAACAGTGTTAAGATGGCATTAGAAACGTCTAATAATAACTGATGGCAAAATCGACAGGAGAGGGGGAAATGGCAGTTAATCCAGCCATATCCCTTCCTTGCAGCGACATCGAATCACCCTTGAATGCTTGGAGTGAACAGGTGTCTCAGTGCCTGTTGCACTTAAGCCCAAATTCTTCACCTACCAGCTAATTATGATTATTTTGAAACCTTAATGTATTTGAAGCAACGCTTTTCATTTTGCTTCCCCTTGCAAGAACCCCCCCCCCTCTGTGTGTGTGTGTCTATGTTTTCCTCTCTCCTCCATGGAAACTCTAAGATAGTTTCGAAATGTTTTTTGTACTCCGCTTGTGGAAGCGGTAGTTGAGGCAGTTAAAAGAAGAGGGAAATGGTAGTCAGTAGAGACGATGGAGTTATTTATTGTTACTCTTTACAGTGGTACCTCGGGTTACATATGCTTCAGGTTATATACGCTTCAGGTTACAGACTCTGCAAACCCAGAAATAGTACCTCGGGTTAAGAACTTTGCTTCAGGATGAGAACAGAAATCATGCTCCGGTGGCACGGCAGCAGCACCATTAGCTAAAGTGGTGCTTCAGGTTAAGAACAGTTTCAGGTTAAGAACGGACCTCCGGAACGAATTAAGTACTTAACCCAAGGTACCACTGTACAGTCATACCTCGGGTTAAGAACGCTTTGGGTGAAATCTTTTCAGGTTGTATCCCGCGGTGACCCAGAACTACCAGAAAGGGTTACTTCTAGGTTTCGCTGCTTACGCATGTGCAGACACTCAAAATGATGTCACACGCATGCACAGAAGCGGCGAATCGCGACCCGTGCATGCTCAGATGCAGAGTGGGGATGACCTTTTTATGCCTGTGAAGCCAGTGTGGGGAGAATCGCTTGCCTCTGAAAGGCTTCCTGCCCCACAGTGGTTCGGGGAGCTCAGCGGGGCTGCAGCGCTCAACTCTTTGTGGGCCAAGGGATCTGGGCCCAGGCTTCCAACTGGTCTGAGCACTGTTGTCTGTTTGGCTCCTCATGTGCAGCAGTGCATGCGCCACTGAGTGCTCTGTGCAAAGGTCTGTGGATCCCAGCCGTCAAAAGCCTTCTAGTGATCGGTGTCACTGCAGCCGGGCTGAGCTCATACTTGCCTATCGCAAACAGAGTGCAAAAAATCCCAATTCTGTTCCCATCTGCAGCGATCCGGCTGTTCTGCTGTGTGGGGCGACCTTGGGTTTTTATCCTAATAAAGCTAATTGTTGGCTTTGTGGAGTGGGAATCCCTTTGGTTCCCCGGGTGCTGCTTTGACATTATATTCCCCAGTACGCTTCTTGCATTGCATTGAGTGTTAATTTATTATGGAAGTCAGTGGCAGCTGCTTGTTCTCCATGTGGGAATATCTAGTGTTTTGTTTTTCCTGTCTAGGAGGCTGCTGTTCGGAAGCGCTTTTCAAAGGAAGGCTGTAAATAAATTTGCATTTCACATAAAGGGAGCCTGAGGTTTGCGTTCCTTCACTTCGCAGGTCTCAGAGACGATCTCCAGGGGCAGATAAATCACGTGGCCACTTCAGAACATTCCTGCATAATCAAAATGAAATCTCCCTGCACATAGAAAAGTAGCAGATCAGGGAGAAAGCTGAGGGAGAAACCCTGACACACTTACTTTCCGTATTCAGGGAACATTCAGATATAAAGCTAACTCTTAATCTCAGGACAGTGGGTTGGAGCCTGTGATAGGAATTTTGAGGTCTTAGATATAGAATAGAATAGAATAGACTTTATTTGCATAGCCGACAGGCCATAGCATCACAGGACAAACACCAACAAAAATAAAACTTGGCAGAGGTAATAAAATAATAATAATAAAACGTAGTAATAATAATAATAATAAGATCCTAGGGGAGAAATCCGGGTAACGACACTGATGTCATTCAGATAGCAGCTCTCAGTCTCATTGCTCTCTCGATAAATTTGGCAACCTTCTCTGTTGTCAAGCTGTTCTGGTCGGCTAGGAGTGAGAACAATTTGGCTTCACAAGAGCGGCCCGGGATGGCCGATAGGAGCGACGTAATGGTCTCGTCCCTGAGATCTTTATATAGGGAGCAAGACAAGAGAACGTGTGGTCTTAGATATATGTTAAATGTTCATAAGTGTACCAACCAAGCACATACATAGATCAGCACAGGAAAACCGACCTGGAACCATTTTGATTTTCAAACTGTCCCAAACTGACCAAATGTTTTCTCTGCAAAGTCAAAGGAAAATGGAAAAGCCTCCCCATTGTCTTTTCCTTCACAAATCCTGTCTTAAGAGTATGTCTGTGTTTGAATAGGGTGTGAGCCTGTGACCTGGCCCAGGAACTAAGTATTTATCATTACAAAAGACTGGCCAGGCTCCCCAGGCAATCCAATCAAGTAACCTGCAAGACAGGAGATAAACAAGGGCAGGAGAGAAACAACATTCAAATTTCTGTTTTAGACTGCCTTTTTCTGTGATGTAGGTATGATGTATCCGAGGGGTGGTCTTAGGTTACACCCCTTCTGTGATGTATGTATGATGTTTCTGGGGGTGGTCTTGATCTACAGGGTGGCAATTTCAAAAGTCTTTATGAGGCCTTGCAGCCATTTTTCTGGGTCCTCCTCCTTTCCTGCATGTGAGGGGAGCACCCTGTTGCAACAGATCAATAAAGATCAAGCTTACTAGCTGCTTTGCTTCTCAATATTCTCTGGTTGGCCTCTGTTATTCTCTCCTACCAATAGGGAACCTATGTAAGGTCTTTATATGGGCTCTTGGACACCCCATAAGGGAAAAGGGGAATTTTGGTTTACAACAAGCCCCACGTTAGGCAAAAGATTTCTGCATTGCAGGGGGTTGGACCAGACTCTACAATTCTATGATACATGGATTTGGAAAGTGATGGAAATGTACTTGCACTCCAGCTGTCTTCACTGTTTAGCTCAGGAGTGGCTAACCTATATTTTTGGATTCCCAACTCCCATCAATCAATTAGCATGGGGATGATGGGAGTTGGAGTCCAAAAATGCCAGTACCCAGGCTCTGCTGCGATCCTTACAACAGTTCTGCAGGGAAAGACAGGGTTATTTTCTCCCATTTTTCAGACGGGGAAAACTGAGGCAGAAACATCCAGCTGCCAGGTAGCAAATCTTGGCATCCGGATTTGCAGAGGAGGAAACCAGGAGAGCCTATTCGCTAAGGCTCAAGGATGAAGAAGCCAGGAAGGATGCTGAAGGGATCACACAGACTCCTGCCTGGGTGTTAATGAGGCGTTAATGGCTTTGGAGAAGGTGTGAGTTTCTGCCTTAGAGGGCTCTCCTGGGAAAAGACTGGAATGTAGAAAAAGCAATGGAAGCAGAAGTGGACACACACCCCCAATGTTCTGCAAGACAGGAATAAATTCAACTAGTAAAGCCTTCACAATCCTGGCAAGCTTCACCTGTTGAATTGTGCCTTGTCTGCCCCAGGCAGGAAAATACACTGCAGCCAGCTATGGGCCATTTATAGCAGGATAGTTGCTGCTTGATCTGGCATTTTAAAGAGGGAAAATTGTAGCCGATCGCCTGCGACTTTGCCAACACACTGCTATTATTAGAGAGTAACCTATAACCAGAAAATGCCAAAGTTATGAGCGTATACGTGGGGGAGAGCCCTTTCGTGGCTTTGTTTGTTTGCTTCATGCCTAGTATTCCGGAAAACTAGTCTAGAAATAAATAATAATAAATGAATAACTAGAAGAGGAAATTTGCGCCTGCCTGAGCTATAGCAAACCTGGCTATTGTGATTAAATTTTGCCTGCAGTTAATGGCTGCTGTCGTGGGTATTATTCTTATTTTTCTGTTGCATTTCCATCCCACCTTTCCTCCAAGGAGCTCAAGGTGGCAAATAACAACAACAACAACAATTTTTTATGTATACCCCGACCTCCCTTGCCAGAGCTGGGCTCAGGGCAGCTAACACCAGTAAAATTACAGTACAAACATAATAGCGGGGGGGGGGGGACCAAATTAAAATACAGGTTAAAATGCAATTTAAAATGCAGCCTCATTTTAAAAGTAGCCCACCCCCGTTTTATCCCCAACCTAGGAGCCAACCTAGCAGTTCAAAAGCACGTCAAAGTGCAAGTAGATAAATAGGTACCACTCCGTCGGGAAGGTAAATGGCGTTTCCGTGCGCTGCTCTGGTTCGCCAGAAGCGACTTAGTCATGCTGGCCACCTGACCCGGAAGCTGTACGCTGGCTCCCTCGGCCAGTAAAGTGAGATGAGCGCCGCAACCCCAGAGTCGTCGATGACTGGACCTAATGGTCAGGGGTCTCTTTACCTTTACCAAATCAGGGGACCCCTCTTTTGGGTGGCTATGACCTTCCAAGGTCAGGGCTAACCGGCTACGTTGGCAGATTTTTAAAGCCCGCAACCCTCACCCCAGGAATTTATTTTATTTTATTTTTTGCGCCCCTGTGCTGCAGCGCTCCTTTCTCGGCTGCAAAGCTGGCAGCGCTGCGGTTCAGCACAAGAAAAGCTGTTCTGTAGCGCTGCAAACCGGGAGAGGCTGTAAATCTTGCTCGGCTGCCTAATCTCATGAGACTTCCTGCCTCCCTCATCCAGGCCAGAGAAGGGTTTTGGCTGCGCTTCAAAGGGGCACCTCAGCTCCCAAAGACTTCTATTCCTGACCTCAGCTCTAAAATAAATCCTGCAGGGTGAGTCACTCAGGAGGACTGGCAGCGGAAGGGGAGGGCGACTTGGGGTGGGGTTGGTTGGGTGCTTAGTGTGTTTGAAAAGTTCTCCTCTTGGGCTTCAAAGAAAGAGAAGGAGCCCTGCTACACAAGTCCGTGAGTCATTTCCCAACCATCTCAAGAGTGGGACAACCACAGAAAAGTCCCTCGGCTCAGCATCTCAGGGCAACTTTTCCAGCTGTGTGGGATAGGGACCGGTGGTTTCCCCCCAGAGAATTTGCTCATCCTGGCTCCTTCTTGCTTGATTGGCGGGCCCCCAAAGCACTGGGAACGGGATGAAGGCCAAGGGAGGAGCCCAGCTCCAGGCTATTCTTATCCCTACAATTTTATTCATCTTAACTTAACAAGTTTTATTCACTGCTTAATTAATAAAAACTCACCGACCCCAACCTTCCGAGTGGTTTAAATAAAATACAGTGGTACCTTGGTTCTCGAATGGCTTAGTTGCTGAACAAATTGTCTCCCGAATGCCGCAAACCCGGAAGCAAATGTTCCGGTTTGCAGGGACGTTTTTCGGAAGCCGAACGTCCGGCGCGGCTTCCGCTTGAGTGCAGGAAGCTCCTTCAGCCAGTCGGAAGCCGCACCTTGGGTTTCAAATGGTTCCGGGAGTCAAACGGATTCCTGGAACAGATTAAATTCAAGAACCAAGGTTGTTGTTGTTTAGTCATTTAGTCGTGTCCGACTCTTTGTGACCCCATGGACCAGAGCACGCCAGGCACTCCTGTCTTCCCCTGCCTCCCACATTTTGGTCAAACTCATGCTGGTAGCTTTGAGAACACTGTCCAACCATCTCGTCCTCTGTCATCCTCTTCTCCTTGTGCCATCCATCTTTCCCAACATCAGGGTCTTTTGCAGGGAGTCTTCTCTTCTCATGAGGTGGCCAAAGTATTGGAGTCTCAGCTTCAGGATCTGTCCTTCCAGTGAGCACTCAGGGCTGATTTCCTTCAGAATGGATAGGTTTGATCTTCTTGCAGTCCATGGGACTCTCAAGAGTCTCCTCCAGCACCAGAATTCAAAAGCATCAATTATTCACTTGCTCCCGTATGGAAATTGAAAATCATCGTAGGACCACATCTCTACTTGCGCATTCAGGAAGCAAAGGCCCCTTCTCTGCTCTGGTTAGGTGATAGCACCGATCCACACTTTCGAAGGCGGCTGGCAGCCTAATTTAATACGGCTCCGTTCTTTCAATTATATCTTTATAGGCTTTTAATTAGCCCAAATCTGACTAATTTAAACCATCCTTGTTTGGAGAACGAAGCTTCTGTGCTGCAGCTGTTCTCAGTCAAACACTCGTTCTGTGGGCTTGGTCAGGGCAGCGAAGGAGATGTTTGTTTTCACGGTGCAAAGATGTTTTTCTTTCTTCCTTTTCCCCATTTCTCTCCCCCCACACCCCCTGGCTTCCCGGCCACCCCCACCCTCACCCGTGCTCCAGCAAAGAGCTCCTCAGAGGAAAGTTTGCTTCCACCAGATGCACCTTCACAATTGACAAATAAATGCCTCTACCCTGGGATGTGCAGAAAGAGTTTACGTTGCAAGAAAAATATATTATCTCTGTGCGCAGCCAGCACAGTGACTGATCTGATGTGAACACAAGGCTGATTCAAGCATTTCTGTGAAGCGTCCCTAGGTGTGCACAAACTGATTTCTTGCCCTCTGTGCATCTGTTCACATAATGGCCCCATTCACACATAATGCTAAGCTATGGTTTGTGCTAAACCAGGGTTTATTAAACCACGGGTTAATGTTAAATGCAAACTCTGCCCAGCAACTGAACGGTGCTTTTCTTCCTGCCAAGAAACCATGATATGAAACCATAGCTTGTTGTTAGCTGAGGAACTTTGGTTCTTTTTAACTGTGGGTTGTGGACCGTTTTGAGGTTTTTGTGTGTGGTTTTACAATCAAGTTGTGTGTACATTTTATGAAATAAAAATAATAATACATAAATATCCTTCCTTAACACGGTTTGTTTAACCGCCTTGCCCCAGACAGACACAAAGTTACAAACGGAAATTGTAACTTTCCCAGAAATTCAGGGCATCTGAGAAAGGGATGTTTTTAAAAACAACGTTATTTCTTTATTAGTACAGTGTTATTTCCATAATAAGAGCCTTTATGGGGCTTCCCCCCACCCCCCGACCTTCAGCAGAAAAAAAAAGTTCCAATCCTTATTGTAGCAGATGGTAAAGAACTTGGATTGAGGAGATCTCAGTTCAAATCCCTAAGCAGCCATAAAGTTCACTGGGTAATATTTCACTATCTCTATCTCTACCTTACAGGGTTCTTGTGAGGATAAATGGCCTTGGAGGAGAATTGGGGTAAAGCTGAAATAAACATCTGCCACGGTCTCTGTGTGCTATAACAGAGTCAGTTTGCGTGTTTTCCAGTCAAGGTTGTTGTTGCTTGAGGTGGAGGACATGATTTGAGGTATGAAAAGTTACTGGATTTCGAAGACACAAGATTTACCCACCCGGGAAGAATGGCAGATGAAGGTGATGGAGTACATGGAACTGGCGGAAATGACTGGCAGAATCCGAGACCAGGGAGAAGAGTCGGCGGAAGAAGATTGGAAGAAATTTAAAGACTATTTACAGAAATATTGTAAAATTAAGGAATGTTAGAAGGATGTTGGAATGAAGTTATGGGGGTTTTAGCAGTAATGTTATAAAGGAGTATTTAAAGATGGATTATTAACAGGTGAGAATGTAAAGTTATAATATATTAAGATAAATTATTAAGATAAAAGTAAAAATGGAAAGGATTTGCTGAAATAACTAATTGAACTAGAATACAAAAAGGGAGGTGTGAGGAGGTCAGGGAAACAAGTAAATGAAAGTTAAGACATGGAAAGGTTGACTTGTTTTTAATTGTTTTTACTCTTTTGTATTTTGTATTTTTGTTTCTTTTTCTTTTCTTTGTTTTTATTCTTGTAACTTTTTTTGAAACTTTAATAAATATTTTTAAAAAAAGAAAAGAAAAGTTACTGGATTTCCACACCCTCCAACAATAATGCGATGAAAATAGGGATGTCCTATTCAATACTATGTATGTATGTATTAATGTATGTATTATTATTATTATTATTATTATTATTATTATTATTATACCCCACCTATCTGACTGGGTTGCCCCAGACACTCTGGGCGGTTTCCAGCATATATAAAAACACATTAAACATTAAATATTTTTAAAAATTCCCTATACAGTGGTACCTTGGGTTACAGACACTTCAGGTTACATACGCTTCAGGTTACAGACTCCGCTAACCCAGAAATAGTACCTCAGGTTAAGAACTTTGCTTCAGGATGAGAACAGAAATCGCGTGGCGGCATGGCGGCAGCAGGAGGCCCCATTAGCTAAAGTGGTGCTTCAGGTTAAGAACAGTTTTAGGTTAAGAACGGACCTCCGGAACGAATTAAGTACTTAACCCGAGGTAACACTGTACAGGGCTGCCTTCAGGTGTCTTCTAATGGTTGTATAGTTACTTATCTCCTTGGCTCAGGGAGTCATAGGACTCCATACCCTCCAACCCTCCAAGATTTATCTGATGAAAATAGGGACGTCCTAAGGAAAAGCAGGGCATTCTGGGAATAAATCAGAAACCGGTTCAGCAGCTTCTGTAAATCCGGGACTGTTCCTGGAAAATAGGGACAATCGGAGGGCCTGGATTTCACTGGGAAGTTACAGGACCTATACACAAACTGGAAACAAAGCAGCATGTCTGCCTGAAATTTCTGAAGGCACACATGGTATTGAAAGCGCGTCTGTGTATAACTGCCCCAACCCCATCGTGAGCGATGCACATATGCGCAATAAAAAGAACATATGCACGATAAAAGCGACATCTGGAGGGGCCATGACAGAGTTGGCACATGGGACATGCATTGGCTTGACTGAGGATACTGCTTCATGCAAGCAAGCACATTGAAGAACTTAAGAAAAGGTTGCTGGATTAGGCCAATGATCCATCTAGTCCTGTATCCAGTTCTGACCAACCAGATGCCTGAAGAACGACCCAAACTGTGCTGGTCCCGGGGGGAGGTTACCGTGAAGCGTGGTCAGAGTCCGGTCCTGGGTCAAGGGTCTGGAGACAGTCCTCAAAGGGCGAAGCGGGGTCCGAAGCAAGAAGCCGGGCATGGTCAGGAACTCCGGAAGAACAGGTCTGGGTGCTGGCAGAAACAGGTTTCCAACGACATTGCTCCCACAACCTGGGACCGGGCTGACTGGCCTTTATCTCCTCTGAGGCCAGGGGCAGTCCCGGCCCACAGGTAACCCGCCTCTCCTGACCTGGAGGTGAGCACTCCTCCTGAGAGAACCCAGCTCTCTCCGCCTCTCTGCCCTGAGCCTTTGCAGCTCAGGAGAGGCTGGAGGGTTACTGGACCCAGGGGGAGACTCACCTTCCCCTGACAGGGCTGGAAGAGGCGCACCTGCAGGCAATGGGTCCTCAATCACCTCCGGAGCCAGAGTGGATGCATCTGGTGTCTGCTCCTGAGGATCCGGCACAGGTGCAGGCCCTTCAGATTCAAGCCTCTGCCCCAGCTCAGCGGCCCTGGAGGCGGGGACTCCTGTGCAGGCCGGGATTCCTCAGATTCAGCTTCTGAATCAGATTCCCAGGCCATCACACAAACACATGAGCCCTTTCCCCTCCTGTCGTCTCCAGCAAGTGGTATTACGAAGCCTCCAAATATGGGAGGTACAGTATTTGCTGCCTCCAACCATGAGAGCACAGCCATCATGGCTAGCCGCCATCAATAGCCATCCCCTCCATCACTTTGTCTGATCCTCTTTCAAAGCCATCCAAGATGGCGGCCATCCCTGTCTCCTGTGGCAGTGAGTTCCATAGTTCATTTAACTACAGTGGCACCTTGGTTCTCAAACTTAATCCCTTCCGGAAGTCTGTTCCAAAACCAAAGCTTTCCAAAACCAAGGTGCGCTTTCCCATAGGAAGTAGCACAAAACGGATTAATTTGTTCCAGACTTTTACAAACAGCCCCTAAAAGAGCAATCTAACATGAATTTTACTATCCTATGAGACCACTGATGCATAAAATGAAAGCGATAAACAATGTACTGTACTATAAAATAAATAAAACAGTATTATAGATGATAAAAATAAAATAAAAATTCTTACCTGCACTGATGGATGGGGGGTTTGGATCATTGTTTGGATGGGGGACTTTTATCCATTTCTGTAGTCACACAATCAATCAATCAATCAATCAATCAATCAGTAGCTGAACTGGGATCCACACAGTCACAAAAACAAATTAACTGAAAAACAAAAAACGCAAAATAAATAGCAAAAACAAAAGCAAAACAGATATAAGCTCCAAATATCACCTCAGAACACTGCGTGTTCGGAAACGGAGGGCCTGAATTACAATTGGAGGGGCATGACACAAATTAGCAGCGCAACAGGAAACACAGGGGGACTCAAAATGGAGCACGTTCGGTTCCCCAAAAAATGTTTGAAAACCGGAACACCTACTTCTGGTTTTGCAGCGTTTGGGTTCCAAGTTGTTTGTGAACTAAGCTGTTCAAAAACCGAGGTACCACTGAATTTGCTTCACGGATACATCCTTTTTTTAAAAATCAGTCCTAAATCTTCCCTCAGTCTGCTTTGCCGAATGCTCATGAGTTTTCGTGTTGCAAGAGAAGGAGAAGAACTAAATTTCAAAGAATAATTTTACAAACTTCTAACATGTCACCCCCTTTCTGTTTCACAGTGGCTCTGACACTGTTGGGAGACAGGCCTGAGTGTTCCAGCGCAACCTAGAATCAGATTAATTTGTGTCTCAGCTGGACGACGGGCGAACAGCCTGAGCATCCAGTCTGCTCCTTGAGGATTTTCCTTTCTCTCCTCCTGGTTTTTCTCAGTCTGCCTGGGGTGGTTCAGCCTTTTGCCAGCTGCAATCATGATCTGTCACCATTTGTCAAGTTTACAAGGTTCAGGACAAACAGAAGAGGCTTGGGACAGTGGCAAGGTGAAGGACCCCAGGGAAGGGAAGAGGTGTGAAGGGATTCTCACCTTGTCAGGTGGGTATCTTGTTTTCTCAGGTTTCCGAGAAGGTGAGACATTCTCACTGGAGGATGTAATGCTTCTGCCAGAACTGTTTCACCCTGTCTCAAAGGCTGAAGTTTTGCTTGTCTGCAGGGACTGAGTAATTATTTTAAAAATCCCTCCAAATTGCATTGTTGTTGTTGTTGTTTTTAAAAAATCATTTGTCTTTTTCATTCGTTATTCATTTTTCTTTTTCATTCATTACACACATCTCATATTCCTAATATTTGCTATGCATTCATTCCTCCCTCCCCTCCTAGGTCTTGGCTGGGGAAGGCGGGGTATAAATAAAATTTATGATGATGATGATGATGATGATGATGATGATGATGATGTTTCCCTCAACTTCCGCTTCTGGTTTGTTTCTCCTTTCGCCCACTTTGCTGCCTCCTAAAATAAAAAGTTACTAATAACATATTTATACAATAACATCTAACCTAAAAACATAAAAATAACAATGAATACACCATATTATTTCTCCATCTTCTACACATTTTCTAATGCTAACAATGTGAATGTTTATTTAAATCCTGCCATCAAGTCTGTAGACTTTCTTTGTTTCTGCAATTATAATATAAATGGTTCCCATTCTTTTTCAAAGTCACTGTTGTCTTTTTATCTCAATCTGTCATTTTTGCCAGTTGTGCATAGTTCATCAACTTCTCTTGCCATTGTTCTTTAGCTGGTATTTCTCCAGTCTTCCAATTTTGTGCAATCAACATTCTCGCTGCTGTAGTGGCTTACATAAATAAAGTCCTCTTTTCTTTTGGTATAAAGGTAAAGGTAAAGGGACCCATAACCATTAGGTCCAGTCATGGCCAACTCTGGGGTTGCGGCGCTCATCTCGCTTTATTGGCCGAGGAAGCTGGCGTACAGCTTCCGGGTCATGTGGCCAGCATGACTCAGCCGCTTCTGGCAAACCAGAGCAGTGCACGGAAACGCCGTTTACTTTCCCGCTGGAAGGTATCTACTTGCACTTTGACGTGCTTTCAAACTGCTAGGTTGGCAGGAGCAGGGACCGAGCAACGGGAACTCACCCCATCGTGGGGATTCGAACCACTGACCTTCTGATCAGCAAGTCCTAGGCTCTGTGGTTTAACCCACAGCGCCACCCACGTCCCACGTATATCTTGGCTTAAAATACCTAATAAAAAGGCTTCGGGTTTTTTTTTACAAAAGTTATTTTCAACGTTTTCTTCAATTCATTATATATCATTTCCCAATAAGCTTCTACCTTTTTGCAATCCCACCACATAAGATAAAATGTACCTTTCTGCTTCACACCTCCAGCGCTCTTTCTTTTCATTTTTATACATTTTTGTCACAGATTGCATTGTATTGTTGTTGTTATGCTCTGCATCCACGGTTGGGAGGCAGCAATTCTTCTAAACACCTGTTACTGGAAACCACAGGAGGGGAGAGGGCTCTTGTGGTCGAATCCTGCTTGCTGGTTGACTGACTGAGCCCAGAGAGCGCTCACTAATCGTTCCTCATCATCCTGGGGGGGGGGGTGAGTAATAAGTGGGGTGCTGCAAGGATCAGCACTGGGTCTGTTGTGCCACATCTTTATAAACGACTTGGATGAAGAAATTGAGGGGGTGCTCATTTCAGTAGGGACAAATGTAAGGTTCTGCACTTAGTCAGGAAGAACCAGATGTGCAAATATAGGATGGGAGACACCTGTCTTGCCAGGAGTACACGTGAAAAGGATCTAGGGGTCTTAGCAGAACACAAGCTGAACATGAGTCAACAGTGTGACGCAGCAGCAAAAAAAGCTAATGTTATTCTAGGCTGCATCAACAGAAGTATGGTGTCCAGAACAAAGGAAGTAATAGTATACCGCTCTATTCTGCCTTGGTCAGACCAGACCTGGAGTCCTGTGTCCAGTTCTGGGCACCACAATTTAAGAAGGATGTTGACAAGCTGGAAAGTGTGCAGAGGAGGGCAAGCAAGATGACCAAGGGTCTGGAAACCAAGCCTGATGAGGAACGGTTGAAGGAGTTGGGTATGTTTAGCCTGGAAAAGAACAGGGTGAGAAGAGATATGATTGTTGTTGTTGTTGTTTAGTCGTTTAGTCGTGTCCGACTCTTCGTGACCCCATGGACCAGAGCACGCCAGGCACTCCTGTCTTCCACTGCCTCCCGCAGTTTGGTCAAACTCATGCTGGTAGCTTCGAGAACACTGTCCAACCATCTCGTCCTCTGTCGTCTCCTTCTCCTTGTTGTGCCCTCCATCTTTCCCAACATCAGGGTCTTTTCCAGGGAGTCTTCTCTTCTCATGAGGCGGCCAAAGTCTTGGAGCCTCAGCTTCACGATCTGTCCTTCCAGCAAGCACTCAGGGCTGATTTCCTGAAGAATCTTCCTTAAGGTTTGATCTTCTTGCAGTCCATGAGAGACTCTCAAGAGTCTCCTCCAGCACCACAATTCAAAAGCATCAATTCTTCGGCAATCAGCCTTCTTTATGGTCCAGCTCTCACTTCCATAGAGATATGATAGCCATCTTCAAATGTCTCAAAGGCTGTCTCATGGAAGATGGAGAAAGCTCATTTTCTCCTGCTCTGGAGGGTAGGACTCGAACCAGTGGCTTCAAGTTACAAGAAAGGGGATTCCAACTAAACACCATTAATAACCTCTGACAGTAAGAGCTGTTCGATAGCAGAACGGTCTCTCTTAGGAGGTGGTGGACTCTCCTTCCTTGGAGGTTTTTAAGCAGAAGTTGGGTGGCCATCTGCCTTGAATGCTTTAGCTAAGATTGCATGGGGTTGGACTAGATGACCCTTCCAACTCTACAATTCTACGATTCCCTGATGTTCATGAATCACAATGTTCTTCTCACAAAGCTTAAACTGGGCAGAGCTACATTTCAGCCCCTGACGATGGCACTGTTTAGAGCTGAGCTTGTCCAGGAATGAGTGTGGGAGGCAAGGAAAATAAAGTTGTTCCAGGATGTGGGGGTTCTGGTACAGTTTTGTTAGGCCGTGAGTGTAACGCTCCCTTGACATGTATATAAATCAGGAGACGCTGGAGCAAGGAAAGCTTTCTGACTCCCACAGCAGAGAGCCAAGGATGCTTTGCCAAAGGAGGTCTCCCCACCTATGGCTTCCTTTTCCTGTCGCACCATGTGCTGAAGAAAGACCAGAAAAGACCTTGGTTTCACTTTCTGATGAGATTGCACTTGTCCACCTGTTCCCAAGGCTCTGTGTTCGCTGTAACTAAGAAATACAACAACAACAACAACAACAACAACAACAACAACAACAACAACAGGTGTGTGTATAGATGGGCATATTTGATACACATACAATAACCATTAGTTACTGAAAGCAGAATTCAGAATTCTAAGAAACTCTGCTTTTGTGTTTTTTTTTAAAAAAAACAAGTTTCTAGTCCTGAATACTGCCATAATCTCCTCCCCCCCATTTCCCCCCCTTTTTGTGTCCACTTGTCATATTGAGCTTGCAGCCCTGCTAATCACCCCAGAAGCAAAGAATGTCTCCCCCTGTGTGTAGTCACTATTCAGGTTGGAAGCAATGGGCATAGAATCATAGAACTGTAGAATTGGGAGGGACCCGAGGGTCATCTAGTCCAACCCGCCACAATGCAGGAAACCTGCCCAACATGGGCTCAAACCCATAACCCTGAGATTAAGAGTTTCATGCTCTATCAATTGAGCTACCCCAGCTGACATGTCAGAGATCAGTGCCCATCAGTCATGGATACCAACCAAATCAGGGCCCTTGCAATGACCTGACGGAACACGGATCATCAGATCAAAACATTTCCTGGCACATATGAAAATGATGTGCCGGTGGTACCTAGTAAGCTGACAAAAATGTATAGGACAAGTACAAATACCTTCTGGAAATGTAAAGGAAAAGAAGGTACCTTTTATCATATGTGGTGGTAGTGTAAGGTAATAAAAGCTTTCTGGGAGATGATATATAATGAAATGAAGAAAATGTTTAAAATAACCTTTGTTAAAAACAAACAAACCCAGAAGCTTTCTTATTAGGTATTATAGTTACTGACACCCCAAAGGAGCAGAAAAGACTTTTTATGTATGGGACAACAGCCGCTCGAATGCTACTAGCCCAGAGATGGAAAGAAGACAGTCCCTACCAGAGAGGAATGGCAAGCTAAGCTGATGAACTATGCCAAAATGACAAAACTGACTGGAAGGCTCAGGAACCATGAAGACAGAAACTTTAAAAAAGAATGGGGAAAATGTGTAAGTTATCTGAGAGACCACTGTAAGCAGATGGAAACATTAGCAGGATTTTAATTCCACTTGTAATGTAACAATTACCATGGACAATATGTGTCAAGGAACTGCCATCGGAGCCAGAGGCGGAGGGAAGGCTCCAGAGGGATGCCAGAGAGAGGCAGGGAGAGAGGCAGCCCATCTGCTGCGGAAGGAAATCAGCGTAGCACCAGTGGAGAAGGGGGGCAGATGGGGGAATCGGCGAGGGGGCTCCAGGACTCCTCGCCGGCAGTGGCGTAGCATGGGTTGTCAGCACCTGGGGCAAGGCAAGTAATTTGCACCCCCTAACCCATGGATTTGCGCCCCCTAACCCTAACCCCAGATGTTGCGCCCGGTGCGCCCGGCCCCCCCTGCACCCCCCACACTACGCCACTGCTCGCCGGAGACCAGCGGGGAGAGTAGGGGTCCTCCGCTGCCCACAGCCTCCCTGTGCAGAAGACTTCCGCGCAGGGAGAGTAGGAGGAGACTAGGCGTCAAAGAACTTCTTTGCTGGAAGAAGTTCAAAAAACACCCACTGACGGATTCTGCCAGCGATTGAGACAGCCACGGATGGGTGGCTGTCCGGACAGAAAGGGTTCACCCAGGTAACCCAGCCAGGTGTGGCGACAACTTACGCACGAGCAACCCCTAGAACCATTACAATATGGATTAATATAAAATTTAGAATATGGAAAAATATGCAGTTGTAAATGTGGGGGAAGTCTTGAGATTCAGAATAATCTCTTTATATGGATATGCATTTGGAATGTTACAATTTTGTATTTGTAAAACCGAATAAAAATGATTTAAAAAACAAAACAACAACATTTCCCAACACATCCCTGATAACGCTGCGGTTTTCTTGCAGTTTCACAATATTCCTTTGCTTGCTGGGTGACCAGCAATGGCTCGAGCTTGATAAGGCAATAATATCACCATAATATCACAGTTTCTCAGAGTTCACGGGAAGCCGAGGGAAGCTGCAAAGAGCCAGAGCTTTGGGGTACAGAAGGCACTTCGCTCGCGATATATGTCTCCACCTTTCCACAGGGAAGTCAGAGCCTCGGCTGACACGTCGCAAGGCCGCTGAGCAAGCTGGCAGGAAAATAGGGCAGATTCCGTGGCGTAGTGCAAAGGGGAAGGAAGAGAAGACGTCTCTTGCGATAGCCTGGGAAGGAGCTGGAGGAAAGTAGGTTAAATTGCTGGAGGAGGGGGAGAGGAAGGAGACAAACCTGACCCCAAAATAGCTGAAAAGGTTAGTAGGGCGAAGAAGAAATGTTCGCGAGAGGAGCGCCAAGATGCCAATGGCATGTGACATGTATTTCTAGCCCGTGGCTTCGTTGCAATAACGGTTTTTATCAGCCATGATAGCTAAAAGGCGCTGCATTCAGGTGCGGACAAGCAGCAAACTGAGCCAAACAAGGCCCAGTCTATTTGATTCGCCTGCATCCAGAAACAAATGCAGAGAGGAACATACCTATTCGCACCCAGAGCCGTCTTTTCCATTAGGCTTACTGGTGCATTGCGCCAGGGCGCTGGTCTCTCAGGGGCACTCCAGTGAGTGGGGGAGCTGAGTGGCTTTGCCGGCGGCCAGGTATGCTTAAGAAGGCCCTGTTTGCACCATTCAAGAGATGACAAAGGGGCTTCGATAGCCACTATTTCATGTTTTCCAGAATGCTGTGGGTCATAGCTGTCAACTTACAGATTTGAAAATAAGGGACCAGCAGCCTTGGAAATAAGGGATCAGCAGCCAAAACAAGAGAGTTTCAGAGCACAGGTATGTTCAACTTCTGAGCCCCTCCGAGCCAAAGGCAGAAAGCCCAGCCAGCAGCCAAACGAAGCCTCAAGCGGTGGTTCCCACAGCGCAGCAACCCGGCAAAGGAGATGCAGCAAGGAAAACCACTGTCACCTCTCCGCTGGGAAGCGCTGAGCAAAGGCGAGTCCCCAGGCAACACGGCCGATTTGATCGACACAAGGCATGCCAGCTCCACCCCCCCAGTCGTTCTTAGACTCCTTACTGGGTGAGCAACGCAGCCAAGCAACACAGTTGGAGCCTCCCTCCGCCCTGGCCGGCAGGGAGGGAGGGAGAGGAGCTGCTTCCTTTGAATAAGGGACAGCAGCGGGACACGGCACTGGCATAAGGGACTTTCCCGCCAAATAAGGGACTGTTGACAGCTATGCTGTGCGTCTTGCGTCATTCTGATGGGGTGGCCACAAGTGTGGGTTGGGGATTCCATTCCCCCTTACAATGGCCAAGAACCACAGGGTGTCTGGGACACTCTGGGGAAAAACAAGATGGCGGCTACCAACGGGGCCCACAGATGTCTGCTCTACAGCCACCACAGAGCAGTGATAAACAAGTCAAAACAGTGGCGTAGCGTGGGTTGTCAGCACCCGGGGCAAGGCAAGTAATTTGTGCCCCCTAACCCGTAGATTTGCGCCCCCTAAACTGTGGATTTGCGCACCCTAACCCTAACCCCCAGATGTTGCGCCCGGTGCAGCCGGGCCCCCCTGCACCCCCCACGCTACGCCACTGAGTCAAAATAAAAGAAAATTAGAAAACAATATCTGAAGGGGAAGAAGGTGCATTCAGGGCCGGTGCTGCCATTAGGCAGAGTGAGGCGATGGCCCCCAGGAGCTGGGAGGAGGCTGTGGCAGCCCCCTGACCGTATCTTCTGGGCTGCCACGCCATGCCTTTCTGTTGCAGATCAGAGCTGTGGCAAGCTGCCTGACATCTTCCTTCAAGACTTGCTTGCTGCCCTCAGGTGATGCTATCGCATGGCCGGTGTCAACAGTAAAATCCAGCTGCCAATCTAGTCAGTTTCCGTACACGGAAGGCGGGGGGGGGGGAGGAGTTGCCATCTTTCCCTTTGCCTCAAGCAGCAAAATATCTTGGGCTGGCATGTGTCTGAGGATGAATCAAACGCGAATGAACGAAGCACAAAACCAATGCAGTTTTAATGGACGAAAAACACAAAATGAACAGGGCTTTCTTTCGTGAAGATAAACTATTTTTAAAAAAATGAAATCTTGAACGGCATGTTGGAGACAAAGAAGAAAAGAGATTCGCTGCCTCCCCCCCCCTTTTTTCTGGTGATCTTCCTAAACATCTCCTAGATAGCTGAGGAGATGCAGTAAGTTGTGTTTACAGTAACAGCAGGAAACCACCAGCAGCTGTGCAATTTTATTTGTGATTAGGAACATGTGAAGCAGCCTTATTCCAAGTCAGGCTGTTGTTTCACCTAGAATCGTAGAATGCAGGAATTGCAGGAATCTTTTGCCCAATGTGGGGATTGAACCCACAACCCTGAGATTAAGGGTCCCGTGCTCTACCGACTGAGCCGCCCCAGCATGGCTCAGTAATTGTTTACACACTGGCAGGGGCTCGCCGGGGTTTTAGACAGGGGACATTGCCAGCCCTACCTGGATCTGCCAGGGATTGAGACCCAAAGGGGTCTAACGCTTAGAGTGTTCGGTTAGGACCTGGGAGAGCCGGGTTCAAATCCCCACTCGGTCATGAAGCTCACTGGGTGACGTTGGGCCAGTCATCGGCTCTTAACCTAATCCACCTCACGGGGTTGTGAGGATGCAATGAGGAGAACCATATACAGCACCTTGAAATCCTTGGACGATAAAGGTGGTAGGTAAAGGTAAAGGGACCCCTGATCATTAGGTCCAGTCGTGACCGACTCTGGGGTTGAGGCGCTCATCTCGCTTTATTGGCCGAGGGAGCCGGCGTACAGTTTCCAGGTCATGTGGCCAGCATGACTAAGCCGCTTCTGGCGAACCAGAGCAGCGCACGGGAACGCCGTTGACCTTCCCGCCAGAGCGGTACCTATTTATCTACTTGCACTTGACGTGCTTTCGAACTCCTAGGTTGGCAGGAGCAAGGACCGAGCAACGGGAGCTCACCCCGTCGCAGGGATTCGAACCTCCGACCTTCTGATCGCCAAGTCCTAGGCTCTGTGGTTTAACCCACAGCGCCACCCATGTCCCTTGATAAAGGTGGTAGATAAATGTAATAAATAAAATAAAATAAAAACCTGGGACTTTCTGCATGCAGAGCAGGTATTCTACCACCGAACTACATCTCTTCCCCTCTAAAAAGAGAAGAACAAAATTACACCACCATGTGCACCCTTGGTTCTAGTATGCTTAAATTCTCCAGAATATGTGTGACATTTTAAATAGGGGAAATCTTTTGACAGAAGCTGCCCTTTCTGCAAGTGGCCCGATAAAAGGTTTACCATATACTGCAAACCCATTCAAAGCTACAACTTTCCAGTTCCCAGTAAATGTCAACCCTTTGCTGCACGTCGGAGTGTTGCATTGAGAAGAAATTTGCATGTTGGAGATGCAATGGGTGAAAAAGTCACATTGTGGCAGATTCACCACATTATAATTCATAGGAAACTTGGAGGCGGGAGGTGAAGAGGACGCCACACATTGCTGCACGGCACGAACACAATGAATCATTGCGAGAGAAAGCCCGTACAGTAGCATGCCCTATCATTTCATTTTTCCTTCTGCAGTTGCACTCACCCTACCGGTACCAGGGCAACTCCCTGAAATAGGCTGAAAATAGAGCCAGGAGTTTTATCTTAAGAAATGCATGAGGAAGAGGGTAGAACCAAAACTATGCACCAGTTTCCTGGAACATCTTCCATCGTATCAAAAATGCTCTAGTTTCCCGACAGATTCCCCCCTTCTCTGCAAATGGGTGCAAAATTTCTGGGTTGTTTACATTGTCCTCTCTTGCGCATTCAGTGTCCCAGCTTCTCAGCTGACTAAATTTACCTTTAGTCATGTTGTCCCAAAACTAGATTGGATTGGCTATACAGTGGTACCTTGGGTTACATACACTTCAGGTTACAGACTCCGCTAACCCAGAAATAGTGCTTCAGGTTAAGAACTTTGCTTCAGGATGAGAACAGAAATCGTGTTCTGGCGGCGCAGCAGCAGCAGGAGGCCCCATTAGCTAAAGTGGTGCTTCAGGTTAAGAACAGTTTCAGGTTAAGAAGGGACCTCTGCAACGAATTAAGTACTTAACCCGAGGTAAAGGTAAAGGGACCCCTGACCATTAGGTCCAGTCGTGACCGACTCTGGGGTTGCGGTGCTCATCTCGCTTTATTGGCCGAGGGAGCCGGCGTACAGCTTCCGGGTCCTGTGGCCAGCATGACTAAGCCGCTTCTGGCGAACCAGAGCAGCGCACGGAAACGCTGTTTACCTTCCCGCCAGAGCGGTACCTATTTATCTACTTGCACTTGACGTGCTTTTGAACTGCTAGGTTGGCAGGAGCAGGGACCGAGCAACGGGAGCTCACCTCATCACAGGGATTCGAACCGCTGACCTTCTGATCGGCAAGCCCTAGGCTCTGTGGTTTAACCCACAGCGCCACCCGAGGTACCACTGTGCAAAGTAGTTTCCCACTCAGCACATGAATCCTGATTGGCTGGGATCATTGTATCTAATTCAGAAAGGTGCTTTGCATCAGGCCAGGCCACCTGACCCATCAGACATGCTGGGGCTCTCCAGAATCTTGGACAAAGGTATTTTGCCTCAGCTGCGATCTTATCCTTTTACCCGATTACCTGTAGACATGTGCTCTGCGACAGAACTGGGGCCCTCCCTAAGGAGAAAGAAGAGAAGGGTGCAGAATGAAAAAGAACAACTGGACAGCTCTGTTGAACACTTTGCTGACTTAGATGAATGTCAATACGGGGCAAGGTGTTTTTCCATTGCCCTGTATTGAAAGATTTTTGGCAGGAGGTAACTGAAACCATCAACAGAACTGTACGGAACAACCTTACATTTACAGAGCGAAATATCCTCTTGAATTATATGCCCAGCACATGGAACCTGACTCTTCGTGCCCTCACCACAGCAAAAAAAGACTGATGCTGGTGAATTGGAAAAATAAAAAGGCGGCTCACTTCTATGAATGGATTGAAGACTTATACGAACTCTCAACATATGAACAACTTGCATATAAACGCAGACTTGCCATGGACAAATTCAATGATATTTGGAATCCATGCAATAGGTTAAGATCTGATGAAGTACGATAACAGCATTGTAAAGTATAGAGTTTTGGGTTTCCTCCCTCCCCCCTTTATTTCCCCTTCTACACCGGTTCTGTTTCTCTTTTTCTTTCTCTCTCTTTTATTTGTGTCTCACAATGTTTAGTGCACATCTAATTATGTACCCTCTGATCTTTCAGTAAAGATGTTCAAAAAGGGGGAAAATGAAATTGAATCTTACTTTGGTGCTGGTGCTGGGCACGAACCAACGGCTTCAAGTAATAAGAAAGGAAATTCTGACTAAACATCAGGAAGAAATTTCTGACATTAAGAGCTGTTCTACAATGGAACCGTCTCCCTCTGGAAGTTGTGGGCTCTCCTTCCTTGGAGGTTTTTAAGCAGAGGTTGGGCATTTCACAGCTCTGCCCTCTAACCCCTCACTCCTGCCTCTCAGCTCCTGCTGCCTGAGACAGCTGCCTCACTCTGCCTAATGGTAGAGCCGGCCCTGTATCCTCACTATTGTCAGCTTGGAAATATAAATGGGAGAATATGTGCTTTGATTGTAAAACAGGGCTTTATTCGTCCCCACTGAAATGCATGAATTAAAGAGAAACACACCCGGAAATTAGTAGCCTCACGCAGAACTGTCCGATTTCAGTGCCTGATCTTGAACACTGCTTTGGAAGACACAAGATCCTGGAAGAATGGCAGATGAAGGTGATGGACTATTTGGAGTTGGCGGAGATGACTAGCAGAATCCGAGACCTGGGAGAAGAGCTGGTGGAAGAGGACCGGAAGAAATTTAAAGACTATCTACAGAAACAGTGTAAAATTTATGAATGTTAAAATGCTGTTGGATTAAAAATAAGTGGCATTAGTGATAAAGTTAGAAAGAGCATGCAAAAATGAATTGATGAATGAAAATATTTGAGTTGTGATATGTTAAGATACAAAGTTAAAGATGATAAATTGAAAGAGGGCAAGGATTTGCTGATTTGATTATGTAAATGGGAATACAAAAAGGGGAGGTGTGAGGAGGTCAAGGAAACAAGGTAATGAGCTTCAAAGCTAGAAAAGGAATAAAGGATTTTTTCTTTTTCTTTTTATCTATTTTTTGTTTTTTTGTATTTTGTATTTTTCTGTTTTCTGATTTTTCTTTTTTCGCTGTATTTTGTTATGATTCTGTGAAATCTTAATAAATATTTATATGTATATAAAAAAAGATCTTGAACACTGCAAAGGGGACCAGTTCTCTGCCAGGTTCTCTTCAGCGATCTCGGCAGCGGTGAAGCAATTCCTCCCTTATCTCTTGATCAATGGCATTTCGACAAGGGCAGGCGGGCACTTGCCTCATCCCATCTGGAAGCTTAAGCAAACAGTCTCCCCCCTGGGTGAAGCAACACGAAGTTGGTTTTCCCGGTTGCTCAAGCGCTCCAGCCCTGAGCACAAGCAGGCTGAACTTTGAAACAAATGCCCCTTTCGGCCCGTGCAACGATTTGCATCAAGAGCACCCGATAACGTGCTCAAAGAACAAGATTATATTAGCTGACACAGTTCAGGCTTAGCGCTGCCAGGAGTGAATTGGTCTAGTTTTCATACCCCGCAAGAGACCTGACACGGCCACCGGCACATTTTGCAAGAGCAAACAGCTTAAGCTACATTTGTGCTTCAGGTGAATGTGCTCCCACTGGTGAAGCATTGATTCACATCGTGCGCAGTGGGGTCGATGCAAAGGAGGAACATTTTTGCAACGCATATATCAACATCTGCCTCCATGCACATCGGATATATTTCCAGCTTTGATATTCTACCTCCCTTTGTGTGGCTATTCCTTTGGCGGTATCAGTTGTACACTTCACTTAGAGTCCCCAAGTGTTTTCAGTTCAAATATTTTCAAATACAGTGGTTGTTGTTGTTGTTGTTTAGTCATGTCTGACTTTTCATGACCCCATGGACCAGAGCACACCAGGCACTCCTGTCTTCCACTGCCTCCCGCAGTTTGGTCAAACTCATGCTGGTAGCTTCGAGAACACTGTCCAACCATCTCGACCTCTGTCGTCCCCTTCTCCTTGTGCCCTCCATCTTTCCCAACATCAGGGTCTTTTCCAGGGTGTCTTCTCTTCTCATGAGGTGGCCAAAGGACTGGAGCCTCAGCTTCAGGATCTGTCCTTCCAGTGAGCACTCAGGGCTGATTTCCTTAAGAATGGAATGGTTTGATCTTCTTGCAGTCCATGGGACTCTCAAGAGTCTCCTCCAGCCCTATAATTCAAAAGCATCAATTCTTCGGTGATCAGCCTTCTTTATGGTCCAGCTCTCACTTCCATACATCACTACTGGGAAAACCATGGCTTTAACTATACGGACCTTTGTTGGCAAGGTAATGTCTCTGCTTTTTAAGATTCTGTCTAGGTTCTTGAATACAGTGGTACCTCAGGTTTATTCGTTCTGGAGGTCTGTTCTTAACCTGAAACAGTTTTTAACGGTTTTAGCTGCTGGGGCCTCCCACTGCCGCCGTCGCGAAATTTCTGTTCTCATCCTGAAGCAAAGTTCTTAACCCGAGGTACTATTCCTGGGTTAGTGGAGTCTGTAACCTGAAGCGTCTATAACCCAAGGTACCACTGTACAGTTGCACTGCATCATGGGTTGTGCAGTCATGTTCCGCCTGCGCGCTGCATCATGGGTTGTCCAGTCATGTTCCGCCTGCTCGCTGCATCATGGGTTGTGCAGTCTTAGGGCTGCAGAAACCGCTCCTGTGCATTCATATTTAGTTTGCCCATCCCTTCTACCGTTTCCGATGTTCAGAAGAGGGAGCTATCGGCAAGTCTCTGGCCCTGCCTGCGGCTCCCTTCCCCTGGTTTACATATCGAGCTGATGAGAAACCCAGCGACATGTGTGCACGTACAAACAAGCCCGTAGTACGATGGCAAGCTTCCCAACCTCTTGAAAGCATCACTTTCTGAAAAGCAGCAGAGATAATGTTCTGCGACGTGCCTCTCAGCTTTGTGAGGTTGGGCTTCAAGTCAGAGCTGTTGATTGAAGCTGACGTGGCCTGAGCTAACCCGAAATGGCACTTCCAGTGGACCTTGCCTCACACCCCTGGCATCTGGCTTCCCCTTGACCCAAATAGCAATAGCATCCGAGCGCTTGCCAAGTCTTGGGTGAAGCACATCTCCCATGCATCTCCCATGTGCTCATGCATTAAGCACCATGGTATCGAGGGCCAGATACAGGGGCCTGAGGTTCCCTTTACCCCTAATGTAAGCAAACAGGACACTACGGAAGGGTGAGTCCAAATATTCCCCAGGTCCTGGCGGAGTTAATACGGCTGCAGGCAACTTGCAGCTCGGGTGCCACAGCTGGCAGAAACAGCAGGCGTTTGTGGCACACTTGGGCAAGAGCAGGATTGCCCACAGGCCTGGCACATCCGAGTCACTACCACGCTGTGTCTTCTCCCAAGTCCGGATCTCACAAGCATCAGAGGACTAGAGATGGGGGAAGTTCATGTTGCACTAGCCTCTTCCAATTGAGCCATTACCCACCTCCTGATGTGATTAGCTACCAGAGCATCATTTCCAGAAGCAGAAGATGGAGATCGACTACCCTCCCTTCCCTCTCCCAGTTTTCTGGTAGAGTAACAGCCAGAGAGGCTGGGGAGAGGGTTTGAGGTTAGGGTACAGGAGGTGAAATTCTTCTTTGACTTGAATCTGTTCCTGAGCCGGAGAAGAATTCCACAGTCGTAATGCTAAGGATGGTGATTAGTAAGAGAGGAAAAGTGAGTGGGTGTCACAGAGGTGGAGACGACCTTTTAGTTTCCTGTCCTCCGCATGTTGGCTCTTAAACAAGGAGGGACACACTGTTTGGTGTCTGGGTTTGTTTTGTTTTTTTAAAAAATATTGCACACATTTTCAATAAAAGTAAAATAACCAAGTGCCTGCGCTAACACAATCTGCACAATTAGAATTTAAACAAATGTTTGCTTTTGCTCAATGAATCTGCCTTAAGTAACTTTGGCTTACACAACCTTTGGAAGACATTGCGAAATTGTGATGGATGTGTTCTACCTTTCCTGCATTTCAACATGAAGATGATTTTGCTAATCTGTCCAAAATATTGCACAGGATGCAATGGTTTTTATTTAAATTTCCATTTCCATTAAAAAAAATAATGGGTGAGGAACCATGTACAGTGGTACCTCGGGTTAAGTACTTAATTCGTTCCAGAGGTCCGTACTTAACCTGAAACTGTTCTTAACCTGAAGCACCACTTTAGCTAATGGGGCCTCCTGCTGCTGGCGTGCCACCGGAGCACGATTTCTGTTCTCATCCTGAAGCAAAGTTCTTAACCCAAGGTACTATTTCTGGGTCAGACCTGAAGCGTCTGTAACCTGAAGTGTATACAGGTACCACTGTATACAGAGCAAGCTGCCTTGCACTATGTCCCACCTGGTTCAGTAATGTCTATGCTGGCTGGTAGCAGTTCTTCAGAGTTTCAAGCTGGATTCTCTCCCACCGAAACTTGGAGGGGCCAAGGATTGAACCTAGGACCTTCTGAATGCAAAGCAGATGTTCTACCACTGAGCTATGGCCCTTCCCCCTTGAGCTCCTTGGAAAAGTGGCATGTATATGTAACATTCTTTTTAAAAAAGTTTACAGTTCAGGTAGCAGGTGATGGGAAAGACATCCTCATCCCTCGAGAGACTCTGGAGACTCACTGTCAGTCAGAATAACTGGGCAAAATGGAGAAAAGTAGGCAGCAGGGAGGGGGGACAGAAAAGAAAGTCAACATGACAAATAGAATCTTCTAAAGAGGTTGGTGTCAAGCCATTGGGATTTTGATATTGAAGGGTGGCCAGTGGAGATTGGTTCATTAGGGCAAATGGGGCACTGCCCCACCATCTTCAGTCTTTATCCCTCCAAATGCACCTGCCTGTCATGGACTGGTTGGACGCAGAGGAATGGTGAGAGGAACCAACTGGGGAACCACCAAGGGGAGAAGGCTCAGAGTCCAGGTATTGGTGGTGGGAAAATGATGAGGGGGCAGAGGGAGAAGACGGGGAAGAGGGGGTGTTGGAAGGGGTAACAGGGCTTAGTGAGCTGGGAAAGGCTGTGGCAGAGAGAAGTCCAGAATCGGAGGCAGAAGCAGGTGAAGAGGGAGGCCAAGAGGCAGAGAAGAGTCAGGCTGCTGAAGACTCACAGGTGTCTCCCCCTCCTGCTGCAACAAGCTCCCCTCCCCCACTGGTCTTCCAGAACCAGATGAGGCATGAAGAGGGCGGGGGAGAGGCTGGCTTCATGCAGGTGTAGTCTCTGATTGCTTGGGGGAAATCCAGGAGAGGAGAGGACTTAGATGGCTGTGGGGAGCTGAAAACTTTCAGACTCGGCAACTGATCCCTGGGGCAAGACCTACCAGGGATGAGCTGTTGTGCTCCTTAGGCCTGACACTCCACCAAGTCTGTGCCAATCGTGTTCTTGCTAACAAAGAGTTAACTCCAACTTGCACAGTGTGATTTACTGCCGGCTCACTCCTGGCACTGCCTACTCTTTTACGACTAGTCCGGGGGTAGTACTGCCCTCGTCCGTAGTCTCAGTAAAACTCAGCAGGGAGGAGGAGAAGGAGGATTGGGACAAAACTAGAATTAGTTGACTCTACCTGTCCTTGGCTGTGGCTCCATCTGGTTCTGGGATCTCTGACTTCTGCCCAGTTCTAATGGCCGCCAGCTCACCCACCCTCCATGTCATCAGGGTGGGGAGGAGGGGGGAAATGCAGAAATAAGTTTGGAGTGAAAAGTCAGTGAAGAGTGTACAGTGGTACCTCGGGTTACAAACACCTCGGCTTGCAAACACTTTGGGTTACAGACTCCACTAACCCAGAAGTAGTACCTCGGGTTAAGAACTTTACCTCAGGATGAGAACAGAAATCATGTGGCGACAGCAGGAGGCCCCATTAGCTAAAGTGGTACCTCTGGTTAAGAACGGTTTCAGGTTAAGAACGGGCCTCCAGAACGAATTAAGTTCTTAACCAGAGGTACCACTGTAGTAGGGAGGGCAAAGATAAGGTGTACTTTGAAAGCAAAAAAAAAAGCAGCAAGCAAATTAAAATCCCCAAGACGGAAAAAGGACAGGCTAGCAGAGGAAAGAAAGGAACAGGAAGCCTGCTTATATATCTTTTGGAGGGCTCTGAATTCCTATGCCCCACAAATAACCCCGAGATGCATTTTAAATAAAAGCACACATTCTACTCATGTAAAAACATGCTGATTCCCAGACTGTCCATGGGCCAGATTGAGAAGACGATTGGGCTGGATCTGTGCCACAGGCCTTAGCTTGCCTACCCCTGGACAAGACCTTCTCAACTGGGATAGGCAGCTGCTGAAACAGACCTCCCGGCTCCTCTAGAAATGGTTTCAGTGGGAATTGATTGAGATGAAGTTAATTTGCAAGGGCTCCGTGTCGCTTATTTCAGTTTCTGGCAGGTGGCAGCTCTAAGAATAACCAGCTTGACCTTGCACAGGAAGTGAAGGCAGATGAACTGCCGAGGCGGCCCCAGGTTCCCAGAATCTCCAGTGCACAGCTGTGACGGAAGCAACCGGCCACCCTTTCGTGGTCGCCCCATGAGAGCAATTTTTGCCCAGGCACACTGGGAAACAGGAGCCCTGGTAGGAGCTTAGTGGCAAGGAGTGTTGCCATCTTTAATGAGTAAATTCATGCAGCTATCGTTTATTAAAGGGGGAGCCAGTTTGGTCTGGGGGTTCTGTGTGAAGGGCCCGCGTCTACACAGGCTTGGTCACGTCTACAGAATGGAAGATGACAGGATCCCCAAGGCTCCTTGGCAGACCAACTCTGCATTACATAGATGCCTGCAGATTTGATAGGAAGACTGGCAACTTTCCCAGTAATTCTTTACAATTTTACAATCCCACCACATATGAAAAAATGTCCCTTCTGCTGTTTTACATTTCAAACACTTTCTTTATTTTTGTACATTTTTGCTAATTGGAGTGGAGTTAGATACCATCTATACATCATTTCCATATAATTTTCTTTAATCACCACACATGGTGTAAATTTTATCTCATTCTTCCATAATTTTCCCCATTCCTTCATCTGGATATTGCATCCCACATCTTGTGCCCATTTAATCATGACTGATTTAACCCAGCTGCAACAAAACATGTCTCTCCCATATCGGTCTCTACAGCCACAGCAAGCGCTAATGGTTTGACTTAACCCCCGAAGGCTCGCTCTTCCATTGTCTCCCAAGACAGACGGATGCCAACAACCGCTCATCCACTAGATCAACCAATCTAGCGCCTTCCAGATGTGTCGGGCTACAGCTTCCATAGTCAGCTTCCCCCAGCCAGTATAGTCATGTTGTTGGAGAAAGCTGTTGTATATTCTTGTCCATCAAGGGTTTAGAAATATGCCCATTTTATAAGTTGCAAGGGGAGGCAGGTGGCCCTGTGGGTTAAAGCCTCAGCACCTAGGACTTGCCGATCGAAAGGTCGGCGGTTCGAATCCCTGAGGCGGGGTGCGCTCCCGCTGCTCGGTCCCAGCGCCTGCCAACCTAGCAGTTCGAAAGCACCTCCGGGTGCAAGTAGATAAATAGGGACCGCTTACCAGCGGGAAGGTAAACGGCGTTTCCGTGTGCGGCTCTGGCTCGCCAGATGCAGCTTTGTCACGCTGGCCACGTGACCCGGAAGTGTCTCCGGACAGCGCTGGCCCCTGGCCTCTTAAGTGAGATGGGCGCACAACCCCAGAGTCTGTCAAGACTGGCCTGTACGGGCAGGGGTACCTTTACCTTTACCGTATAAGTTGCAAGGCTAGGGATTGATCTGCTAAAACATCTTTTTAATAGGTGGACAGCGCTGGCGGCAATTATAGGTCCAGCGCCGAGGGCCTTCTGGCAGTTGCCTCCCTGCGAGAAGCAAAGCTACAGGGAACCAGGCAGAGGGCCTTCTCAGTAGTGGCACCCGCCCTGTGGAACGCCCTCCCATCAGATGTCAAAGAGATAAACAACTACCTGACAGTTAGAAGACATCTGTTCAGGGAAGCTTTTAATGTGTGACATTTTGATGTATTTTTATTAAACAAATAAATTATTATTATTATTATTATTATTATTATTATTATTATTCTACATCCCTGGCTTCAGATGAGTAGGGAGATGTCTTGAAGTCCCCATTTGTTCTTAGAAGAAAAACTACCAGGGAGCGGCAGCTATAAGGCTCCTGTTGCTGGCTGTCACCACAGGGAAGTGCTGCGAGAGTGTCAGGCTGCAAGAAGCCAGTCGCGCTCTGCAGAGTCAGGCAGAATAACCCCAGCACTGATGCTCCTCACTTCTGACACCGCAACGCGCGGGAAAAGGCCACAGCCCCTTCTTGGCAATGAAAGAGACACTGGGCCAGGGAACATCAACAGGTGCCAATTCTCCTGGCGAGCCTTGACAGGAAATGTAGCCAAGGCAGGGAGGGAGGAAGACGAGCTCAGAGATACAAGGGTACAGAACCACACAGTTGGAAGAGACCCCCAGGTCATCTAGTCCAACCCCCTGCAATGCAGGAATCTCAACTAAATTATACATGACAGATGGCCACCCAACCTCTGCATAGAAACCTTCAAGGAAGGAGAGACCATAAACTTCTGAGGGAGCCTGTTCCACCATTGAGCAGCTCTCCCTGTCAAAATGTTCTCCATGATGTTGAGTTGGAATCTCATTCTTCTAACTAGGATTAATTGGTTTGGGTCCTACCCTCTGGAGAAGGGGGAAGCAAGCTTGCTCCATCTTCCATGTGACAGCCCATGAGATATTTGAAGATTACTATAGTTGGTAGACAGTCACGAAATTAAAAGATGCCTGCTTCTTGGGAGGAAAGCAATGACAAAACTAGACAGCATCTTAAAAAGCAGAGACATCACCTTGCCAACAAAGGCTCATATAGTAAAAGCTATGGTTTTCCCAGTAGTGATGTGTGGAAGTGAGAGCTGGACCATAAAGAAGGCTGATCGCCAAAGAATTGATGCTTTTGAATTCTGGTGCTGGAGGAGACTCTTGAGAGTCCCATGGACTGCAAGAAGATCAAACCTATCCATTCTCAAGGAAATCAGCCCTGAGTGCTCACTGGAAGGACAGATCCTGAAGCTGAGGCTCCAGTCCTTTGGCCACCTCATGAGAAGAGAAGACACCCTGGAAAAGACCCTGATGTTGGGAAAGATGGAGGGCACAAGGAGAAGGGGACGACAGAGGACAAGATGGTTGGACAGGTTTCTCGAAGCTACCAGCATGAGTTTGACCAAACTGCGGGAGGCAGTGGAGGACACGAGAGCCTGGCGTGCTCTGGTTCATTTAGAACCTACATAAGGACTCTAAAGGGGCTCTTGGGTACCCCATAAGGGAAAAGGAGCAGTTTTTTTCTTACAAACAGGAGAAACTCTCCTGCAGAACACACTGGGTAAATAAGGGGTAAGGCGGTCTCTCACAGCACATTCCCGGCTCTGGTCTAGTAGTATCTTTTCAAGCTTCCCATTCAAAACCAAGCAGACTTGTTTGATGAACCCTGTGACTTTGTCCAGAAACGAGGCGATTGTACGCCAGGCTGTTTTTTGCTCTGTCTTTAGAAAACAACATCAGTTTGGGCACATCTCTGTTGTCAAGAACATTGCTGCAGCTCTTTAGAAACCACAGAGGTTTCACTCTTGAGAGCAGCTGGTGCTGAACCAGGGACTGTCAAAGCAAAGGAAACGGAAACCCGGATGCAGCTGTAACTGCAAGCACAGTTCACTTCACCTGCGATCAGTTCCCGGCCCCCACCCTTGCCTCTTGCACACAGGGACTACATTTGGACATGAGGATAAGTTCATACCCTCCAACAGTTCTCCGGTGAAAACAGGGGCATCCTATTCCACAATAATGATAATGATAATAATCAATTTATTCTTTATACTCTGCCCATCTGACTGGGTTGTCACAGCCACTCTGGGCAGCTTCCAACATATAGAAAAACATAATAAAGCATTAAAGCCATGTTCAAATATATAAAAGGATATCACATAGAGGAGGGAGAAAGGTTGTTTTCTGCTGCTCCAGAGAAGCGGACACAGAGCAATGGATCCAAACTACAAGAAAGAAGATTCCACCTAAACATTAGGAAGAACTTCCTGACAGTAAGAGCTGTTTGACAGTGGAATTTGCTGCCAAGGAGTGTGGTGGAGTCTCCTTCTTTAAGCAGAGGCTTGACAACCATATGTCAGGAGTGCTCTGATGGTGTTTCCTGCTTGGCAGGGGGTTGGACTCGATGGCCCTTGTGGTCTCTTCCAACTCTATGATTCTATGATTCTAAAGATTACAAAACTTCCCTATACAGGGCTGCCTTCAGATGTCTTCTAAAGGTTGTATGGTTACTTATCTCCTCGGCTCAGGGGTCACATAACTCCATACCCTCCAAAATTTCACCGGCAAAAATAGGGACATCCTAAGGAAAAGCAGGACATTCCAGGATCAAATCAGAAATGGGGAAGGCTTCTGTAAATCTTAGCACATTTCTCCCTTGTGTCTTGAGTTCGAGTGTCTTCAAAGCCCATGACATCTTTGGTAAAAGCTGTTCTCCAGTTGGAGAGCTCGCAGGCTAGTGTTTCCCAGTAGTCAGTGCTTATACTACATTTTTAAAAGATTTGCCTTGAGACAGTCTTTAAACCTCTTTTGTTGACCACCAGCATTACGCTTTCCATTTCTAAGTTCGGAATAGAGTATTTGCTTTAGAAGACAATAATCAGGCATCCGCACAACATGACCAGTCCAACAAAGTTGATGTTGAAGAATCATTGCTTCAACACTGGTGATCTTTGCTTCTTCCACTGGTATTAGTTGGCTTGTCTCCCCAAGTGATGTGTAAAATTTTCCAGAGACACCGTTGATGGAATCTTTTGAGGAGTTGGAGATGGCGTTTATAAGTGGTTCATGTTTCACAGGCATACAGTAAGGTTGGTAGTACAATAGCTTTGTAAACAAGCATTTTGGTTTCCCTGCAAATGTCCCGGTCCCCAAACACTCTGTACTTCAATCAGGATAAAGCTGCACTCGCAGAGCTCGGGCGATGCTGGATTTCAGCATCAGTGTCGGCCCTTGTGGAAAGATAACTGCCTAGGTAGAAGAAGTGATCAACATTTTCCAATGCTACACCAATGAGTTGGATTTGTGGCACTGCAGAGGGGTGATTTTGTACTTGTTGGTGCAGCACTTTGGTTTTTTTGGATGTTGGGCAATAGGCCAAGCTTTTCGTAAGCTTCTGCGAAGGATGTACAGTCATACCTTGGGATGAATATGCTTCAGCTTAAATATTTTCGGGTTGCACTCCGCAACAACCCGGAAGTAACGGAGAACGTTACTTCTGGGTTTTGCCACTCATGCATGTGCAGACGCTCAAAATGCCGTCACACGCATGTGTGGAAGCAGTGAAACGTGACCAGCGCATGCGCAGTCGCGTCTTACATTCGCTTCAGAATGTGAATGGGACTCCGGAACGGATCCCGTTTGCATCCAGAGCCACAATTGTATGTATGTATGTATGTATGTATGTATGTATAACGAAGATGTTGAGATCCATGCTGGGAGAGGTTGCAGAATCAGCTGATGCTGCCGATTCTCAGGGAAGAAATTGAAAGTCAGGTTACACTCCACGAGGGTCAGCAGAAGAGTTTTCTTGCAGCGTCAGGGAGCGTGACCTGATGCATCTTGGTCTGTGCACACAGCTCCGCGATTGTCTAGTTATGTAGGTCACTTGGACAGAAGCATATCGAAATCACGGCTTAGGCTGCTTCATCCAAGCTCGATGTACACAGACTGTATGTTTTTGTCAAACAAGGCCCTGGGGAGTGACTCATTCACAAAAAAAAAGAGACTGCTGCTTCTCCTTTGATAACGCGGCTTCCATTCATACGGAATGTCAACTCACTGACTGCAAGTGATACTTGGTTGGATGGGGGCACAATCACCTTTATAGTAGGGCGATGGGTGGCTTTTTCAATTGCATTGGCTCATGGTCAGTCTTCTGGGGGCCACAGGTCAGTGGTGGGTGGGGCCATGAAGCATATGTAACCCGAGGTACCACTGTACCTCGCGGGTGGCGCTGTGGGTACAGAGCCTAGGACTTGCTGATCAGAAGGTTGGCAGTTCGAATCCCTGCAACGGGGTGAGCTCCCATTGTTGGTCCCTGCTCCTGCCAACCTAGCAGTTCGAAAGCACGTCAAAGTGCAAGTAGATAAAAAGTAGATAAATCCCGCTCCGGCAGGAAGGTAAACGGCGTTTCTGTGCACTGCTCTGGTTTGCCAGAAGCGGCTTAGTCATGCTGGCCACATGACCCGGAAGCTGTCTGCGGACAAATGCCAGCTCCCTCGGCCTATAGAGCAAGAGGAGCGCCGCAACCCCAGAGTCATTTGCGACTGGACCTAATGGTCAGGGGTAGCTTTCTTTCCTCACGCTGGAGCAGGCCCACAGCAAAGTGCCCTGGTTGCTGGAAAGTAGAAACCCAGAAGGTATCGAGCAAAAATCTCCTCGTTGTGTCTGGCGTCGATCTTCCCACTCGGGCAGGGACAGCGTTCTTCAGAGCTTGCACAACCTGTCATTAGATCCTTGACAAGCAGGAGGAAATGTAAGTTTCACAGTTCCAGTGGGAAATGAACAAGCCTTGGGAATCCGGCCGGACTTGTTTTTGAGCTTCTTCTTGTTGTTGTGTGTGTGTTTCGTTCATTTGGAGCCAGAGATCACCGGAAGCCTAGCAGGCAGCTCCATTCCATAGATAAGCAGGGCTGTTGCTTCTGCAGTCAGAAAGATGGCAGGATTCTGCAGCCAAAGAAAAGGCCTGGGTGGGTCAGGATGGGGCCTTGAGGGAAGGCAAGAATCTCTGGCCTCTGCGCCACCGCTCTTCCCAGCTTGTACTGTGTCTGCACTGTTGTTGTTTTTAATTAAACACAATTTTAAATGTTGAAATTGGATTTTGATACATGGATGTTCGCAAGCTGCTTGAAGATCTGCAGATACATGAGTTAGAGTCCCCCCCCTCCTCTGCCACCCCCTGCAATTTAGCCCTAAATCAAATGTTCAATTCCTCGAGGCAGGCTTTTTATGCGCCTGCAAAGCAGGGGCTTCTATGTGCAGGTCTCTATGAATAAATAATACGCAGTAATAATAGTTAATAAAACATGCCGGAGGGTGGAATTTCAGGGGGGGGGAGAGAGAGAGAAAGAGGCAGGGAACAGATCATATCATTGACGACAGTCCGGAGGGGTTGTACGAGGCAGAAAATATCCAGGATCCCGTGCTCCATTTCTCTTGCTTTTTGGAAAAAGTGGACTCTCCTTCCTTGGAAGTTTTTAAGCAGAGGTTGGGTGGCTATCTGTCATGTATGATTTAGTTGAGATTCCTGCCTTGCAGGGATTGGACAAACTAGATGACTCTGAGAGGTCTATGATTCTATGAACTAGTGGGTCACAGATTCAAAGCACATCCAACACACGTTTAAGGCGTATGACCGTCCCAAAAGAAGCCTGGGAACTATAGTCTCCCCACTCACAGAGCTGCAATCCACAGAAACCCTTAATAAACGACAGTTCTCAGTAGTTGTGCCCACCCTGTGGAACCTATCAGAGAAACAATCACATGACTTTTTGTGGACATCTGAAGACAGTCCCGATTTGGGAAGCTTTAAATGTTCAATGTTTTGTTAAAACAAAAAAAAATCCTTCCAGTAGCACCTTAAAGACCAACTAAGTCAGTTCTTGGTATGAGCTTTCGTGTGCATGCACACTTCTTCAGATGTTTTGTTGTGTTCCTTTATATTTTGTTGGAAGCCACCAAGTCAAATGAGTGGGGTGCAAGAATATTATTATTATTATTATTATTATTCCCAGTATTCCTTGGGGAAAGTTGGGTGCTTTGCAAGTGAGTTGCATGTGCTTTAAATGGGTGGAGTAGATCTGCCCAAGGGCAGCACTATCACCATACTGATATATGGTATATATATATATAATATATATCATATATGATACATGTTGTGCGGATGCCTGAAGTGCAGAGTGTTTGAGGACCGGGACATTTGCAGGGAAACCAAAATGCTTGTTTACAAAGCTATTGTACTACCAACCTTAATGTATGCCTGTGAAACACGGACCACTTATAAAAGCCATCTCCAATTCCTCGAAAGATTCCATCAATGGTGTCTCCGGAAAATTTTACACATCACTTGGGGAGACAGGCAAACTAATACCAGTGTACTCTGCCCATCCGTGTATCAATTCTGCATATGTCTGGTGCATTCACGGAGCTAGAAAAATCCCCAAAGAGCTGTCTACTGCAGGCATAGGCAAACTCGGCCCTCCAGATGTTTTGGGACTACAACTCCCATCATCCCTAGCTAACAGGACCAGTGGTCAGGGAGGATGGGAATTGTAGTCTCAAAACATCTGGAGGGCCAAGTTTGCCTATGCCTGGTCTATTGGTTAGTGCCTTACTTCCAGGAAAGGGTGTACCAGGGCTTAAGATCCTGATAGATAAATTTTTTGTTGTTACACATTGGTGGGGAAAATACATTCTGTGCTACTGTAACAAAACTGGCTCCAGCAATGCGGGGGCCATGGGGAAATTAAGTTTCCCTGTCTCCCTTCCTCCATCAGCTTTTCACAACAGCGTAGGCAGAGATTAGCACTTTCCCTTGCAAAGTGCTGCATCTCAAGCTGCCATTTAAAAAGTTGGTGAACCCAAAAGACAAGGGACGAGTTCTTCTTGAGGTCAGCAGCAGAACTGGTGCAATGCCAACACTGATCCCAGAAGCAAAATGCAATTTATGCCTGGGGATTTCTGTGCTTCCTGTGTGGGTATTGCAAAGAGTGGAAGGTTGGGGTCTCATTGCAAGAGACAATGGTTCTCGTTTTCTCTTTTAATAGAAGGAAGACAATATTATTCAATGTGCCTCCCAAAGCTATTGGGAGAATGGATTTGATTAATGTTTGCCTGACACAGGTTGACAATGCACTACATCCTCAAAGTGCTGACTATAAGGATTATTAAAGGTTTAGGGGAGAAAATCGCTTTGGTGCTATCTCCGCGAGAAATCAGCTCGCAATCTCATCGAGAAATCACCTCGCAGCAATTAGCTGCTAGCAAATTGCGGTGAGTTGTGGCTCAAGGGTATACCTCATGCTTGGGTCCCGGGTTCAAAGCATGGAATCGCCAGGTCGAGCTGGGAATGTCTTCTGACTGAGCCCACTGCTGGTCTGTAAGCTGGCACCAGCAAGACACAGCAGCGTTCTTCCATAGTTCTCTCTCTCCCCAGTGTGGTGTAGTGGTTAAGAGCGGTAGACTTGTAATCTGGTGAACCGGGTTCGATTCCCCGCTCCTCCACATGCAGCTGCTGGGTGACCTTGGGCCAGTCACACTTCTCTGAAGTCTCTCAGCCTCACTCACCTCAGAGTGTTTGTTGTGGAGGAGGAAGGGAAAGGAGAATGTTAGCCGCTTTAAGACTCCTTTGGGGGATATCAAATCCAAACTCCTTCCTTCCTTCCACACCTCTCTGGCACAACAATTCAACAAACCTAGTTATATATTTGAAGCATAGGTGGCCCTCCAGTTTTCATTGAACTCCAGATCCCATCATCCCTGACCATGGGCCACACTGACTGATGGGATTTGGAGTCAAACAACATCCAGAGCTCGCTGAATTGGCTACTCTGTATCTAAAATATGGCTTAGAGGTGGAGGGTGTGACCCCCTCACCAACTCCCCACCCCCACCCCCCAAAAATGTCACCATCCCATGAATGATATATTACAGATTTATGACATCCCTTTTGGTGAGAACTTTGTTGCTGTGGTTTTTTAAGATTCCATTATTTAAGAATGGTGGGAAAGCAGAATTAATGCCATATGTTTCCAGACTTCAACATGATCACGTGATTCTGTCTTCCGATCAGGACTCAGACACGACTTTTCAGATTCTTCACAAATAAGGAGGAACTGAGGCGAAAGTCATGTGTGTACATGAGAACAGTTGGACAGTCGTCCGCAACCCAATCCTGTGCATGTTTACCCACACACCCCGAGCAAAAAAAGGGTCTTACTCTGAAGTAAATGGGCAGCCTAAGGACTGCGTGAGGATCACAGTTAAGTAAATATGCCCCTTATTGGGCTGTGTGAACCATGAGTTGATTTGTAGCCCAGCTATAAATTCATTGCACAATTCTTAGGTAAACGCTGACATAATACTGATCTATCCTGCAAGGTAGTTGTAAGGGTTACACATGCTCTACCAATGAAACATGTTGTATAAATGATATATTTTATTATTATTAGGAAGGAACTGTAATTTACCCAAATGTAATTCACAGAGCTCTTGGCCCACTAAGGAATTTGCAGTTGATTAATCATCAGCCTTTGAGTCTCTTAACTGAAAAGATGATTACCTTTAAGTTGGGTGTTAAACTCCAAATGAGATATTTTTGAGATATTGCAGACGTGTGAGATGATACTTTAATAAGCAAATGCTATCATTTGATGTTAACTTTTCTTTGCTAAACTTTATTTAACCTATGTCTAATATTTCATTTTTGATTCATAAAAGGTAAAGGGACCCCTGACCATTAGGTCCAGTCGCGGACGACTCTGGGGTTGCGGTGCTCATCTCGCTTTACTGGCCAAGGGAGCCGGCGTACAGCTTCCGGGTCATGTGGCCAGCATGACTAAGTCGCTTCTGGCGAACCAGAGCAGCGCACGGAAATGCTATTTACCTTCCCGCTGGAGCGGTACCTATTTATCTACTTGCACTTTGATGTGCTTTCGAACTGCTAGGTTGGCAGGCGCAGAGACCGAGCAATGGGAGCTCACCCCATTGCAGGGATTCGAACCGCCAACCTTCTGAGCCCTAGGCTCTGAATAAGCAATGGTGCTCTAGCACCAGAGATTAAAATTCAATCAATTAAAGTACTCAATGAACTGAAAAACTTGTAATCTTAATAATATGTGGTACATGCCCTCCAACATTTCTCTGATGAAAATAGGGACACCTTATTCTATTATTAATTATTATTATTATTATTATTATTATTATTATTATTATTATTCCCCACCCATCTGACTGGGTTGCCCCTTAAAAAACACATAAAAAAACTTCCCTATATAGGGCTACCTTCAGGTATCTTCTAAAGACTGTTACTTATCTCCTTGGAGGTTGCATAACTCCATTCCCTCCAACATTTCTCCAATGAAAATAGTGACGGCCTAACTAAAAGTGGGACATTCTGGGATCAAATCAGAAACCAGGACAGCTTCTGTAAATCCGGGACTGTCCCTGGAAAACAGGGACACTTGGAGGGTGTGTGTGGTGTGATATAAAATATATAGCTCTACCGGTCCCAATCAAAACAAACTTATGGTGTAGCTCTACTCTTGTTAACCGAATGGCAAAACTCCTGTTGATTTTACTGCAACAGATTTTCAGCCTAAGATTGCAATTCCACTTACACACTTACTTCAGAGTTTGCCACATTGAACTCAGTGGCATTTTCTTCTGAGTAAATACGCATAGGTTTCCACTGAAAAAACAAAGTCCCTGAGTTTGTTTACTACCTGGGAAGAAACTTCATTGAACATAATGGAGCTTGCTCCTGAGACACAGGATTTGATTGTGAGTCAGGTTTTAAGACCCATTGAAATTAATTGGTCTTAGGGTAGTCCCAACAAACTTTTCGGATTTACATGAGACTAGCATCCCTTGGCTGGACCATAAAGAAGGCTGATCACCGAAGAATTGATGCTTCTAAATTATGGTGCTGGAGGAGACTCTTGAGAGTCCCATGGACTGCAAGAAGATCAAACCTCTCCATTGTTAAGGAAATCAGCCCTGAGTGCTCACTGGAAGGACAGATCCTGAAGCTGAGGCTCCAATACTTTGGCCACCTCATGGGAAGAGAAGACTCCCTGGAAAAGACCCTGATGCTGGGAAAGATGGAGGGCACAAGGAGAAGGGGACGATGGAGGATGAGATGGTTGGAAAGTGTTCTCGAAGCTACCAGCATGAGTTTAACCAAACTGCAGGAGGCAGTGGAAGACAGGAGTGCCTGGCGTGCTCTGGTCCATGGGGTCACGAAGAGTCAGACATGACTAAACGACTAAACAACTAAACAACAACAACAAATCATCCCTTTGGCTGGGACTATGATGTGAGTTCCAGGGAGCATTTTGACATTACTGACTCACTCAGTGCCCTGGCACGCCTTTCGTTTTATTAGAGAATGCTTGATTACAAATCAAGGTACTGGCAGTGAAGAGAGGGAGAGGGAGAGAGAGAAATAATAATAATAATAATAATAATAATAATAATAATAATAATAATAATAATAATAAATTATTATTTATATCCTGCGCCAGGCCCAAAGGGAGTCCCCGTGTTGGCATTCACTCTGTGTGTGTGGCAGAAGGAGACTAGGGTGGTAGCGGGGAGGTCCCCGCCCTCATTCCTGGGCCAGACACACTGGCCTTCCGCTTCATTCCTTGCTCTCTCGCGCATGAGTCACTCTCAGGACGCCTCTCCCTTTCCTGGCCCCGCCAGCGGGCTCCTTCCCCAGGAGCATGTCAGCCTACAGAAAAAGAACAGGAGCGAAACAGATCGGAGCGAAACAATATAACTTAAAGCCTTTGCAGATGACCTTGTTTTGACATTGCAAGAGCCAGAATCTAGCACAAAAAGAGTGTTACAATTGATTCAGGACTTTGGTCGGGTAGCGGGCTTCAAACTAAATAAACAGAAAACTAAGGTGTTGGGAAAAAACTTGACAGATGCAGAGTCAGAACGGTTTCAGAGAGAAACAGAACTAACTGTGGTTAAAAAAGTAAAGTACCTAGGGGTAAACATAACAGCAAAAAATCTGAGTCTATTTAAGGACAATTATGAAAAATGTTGGTCTGAAATTAAGAGAGACTTGGACAGTTGGTCAAAATTGAAGCTTTCTTTGCTAGGCCGAATTGCTGCTATTAAGATGAATGTATTGCCTAAGATGTTGTTTTTGTTTCAAACATTGCAAATTGTGGACAAGACGGAGTGTTTCAGGAAGTGGCAGAGAGATATTTCTAAATTTGTCTGGCAGGGCAAAAAGCCCAGAATTAAGTTTAAGATATTAACTGATGCGAAAGAAAGAGGGGGCTTTGCCCTGCCAGACTTAAGGTTGTACTATGAAGCCGCAGCTTTCTGCTGGCTAAAAGACTGGCTACTTCTAGAGGACACTGATGTTTTAGATCTGGAAGGTTTTAACAATGCATTTGGTTGGCATGCATACTTATGGTATGATAAAGTTAAGATCAATAAGGCCTTTAAGAATCATATTGTCAGGAAAGCAGTGTTTAATGTCTGGACAAAATACAAAGACCTATTGGAAAATAAAACTCCAAGATGGCTATCACCTCTGGAGGCCAAGGCCCGAAAAAGACCCAATATGGAGGCCAAATGGCCGAAATATTGGGAAATAATAGAGAAAGAGGGTAATAATTGGAAATTGCAGAGTTTGGAAAAAATGAAAGACAAAGTGCGAGACTGGTTACACTACGCTCAGATCCAAGAAATTTTTAAAAACGATAAAAAGTTAGGATTCCAGGTGGAGAAATCGAAGTTGGAAACAGAATTGTTAGAACCTAAGACCAAAGTACTCTCAAGAATGTATAACTTGCTGTTGAAATGGAATACACAAGATGAAATGGTTAAGTCGGCCATGATAAAGTGGGCACAGGATATTGGGCATAATATTATGTTTGAGGATTGGGAAAGGTTGTGGACCACGGGGATGAACTTCACGGCATGTAATGCTCTGAAGGAAAATGTAATGAAAATGATATATAGGTGGTACATGACCCCAGTTAAACTTGCCAAAATATGCCATGTGCCAGACAATAAATGTTGGAAATGTAAGGAAAATGAAGGAACATTCTTTCACCTCTGGTGGACTTGTCCCAGGGTGAAGGTCTTCTGGGAAATGATATATAATGAGCTGAAAAAGGTATTTAAGTATACCTTCCTTAAGAAACCAGAGGCCTTCCTCTTGGGCATTGTCGGCCAGATGGTGCCAAAGAAGGATCGAACATTCTTTTTGTACGCAACAGCAGCAGCAAGGATACTTATCGCTAAGAAGTGGAAAACTCAAGATCTACCCACGCTGGAAGAATGGCAGATGCAGCTGATGGACTATATGCAACTGGCTGAGATGACTGGCAGAATTCGAGACCTGGGAGAAGAGAGGGTTGAAGAAGATTGGAGGAAATTTAAGACTTATTTACAAAAATATTGTGATTTGGTGGAAAGTTAAGTAGGATGTTTGATCATAAATAATTGGCCACCACAAAATCGGATTGGAATGGGATGTAAAGCGAGACTAAGAGAAATAAATTTGCAGAGGACTATATTTAAATAAGCGGTTATAAAATTTGCAAACTAGATGATAAATTGCATGGAAAAAATTTATGATGATGAAAATGGCAGCGGGAGATGTGAGGAAGTCCAAAGAAGTTATGAAACTCTGTTGAGATAAAAGTAAGGTTGTTTATTGTCTTTGTACTCTATTCTGTAAAAACCCCTAATAAAAATTTTATAAAAAAAAAAAAGAAATTAATTGGTCTTAGGGTAGTCCCAACAAACTTTTCGGATTTACATGAGACTAGCATCCCTTGGCTGGACCATAAAGAAGGCTGATCACCGAAGAATTGATGCTTCTAAATTATGGTGCTGGAGGAGACTCTTGAGAGTCCCATGGACTGCAAGAAGATCAAACCTCTCCATTGTTAAGGAAATCAGCCCTGAGTGCTCACTGGAAGGACAGATCCTGAAGCTGAGGCTCCAATACTTTGGCCACCTCATGGGAAGAGAAGACTCCCTGGAAAAGACCCTGATGCTGGGAAAGATGGAGGGCACAAGGAGAAGGGGACGATGGAGGATGAGATGGTTGGAAAGTGTTCTCGAAGCTACCAGCATGAGTTTAACCAAACTGCAGGAGGCAGTGGAAGACAGGAGTGCCTGGCGTGCTCTGGTCCATGGGGTCACGAAGAGTCAGACATGACTAAACGACTAAACAACTAAACAACAACAACAAATCATCCCTTTGGCTGGGACTATGATGTGAGTTCCAGGGAGCATTTTGACATTACTGACTCACTCAGTGCCCTGGCACGCCTTTCGTTTTATTAGAGAATGCTTGATTACAAATCAAGGTACTGGCAGTGAAGAGAGGGAGAGGGAGAGAGAGAAATAATAATAATAATAATAATAATAATAATAATAATAATAATAATAATAATAATAAATTATTATTTATATCCTGCGCCAGGCCCAAAGGGAGTCCCCGTGTTGGCATTCACTCTGTGTGTGTGGCAGAAGGAGACTAGGGTGGTAGCGGGGAGGTCCCCGCCCTCATTCCTGGGCCAGACACACTGGCCTTCCGCTTCATTCCTTGCTCTCTCGCGCGTGAGTCACTCTCAGGACGCCTCTCCCTTTCCTGGCCCCGCCAGCGGGCTCCTTCCCCAGGAGCATGTCAGCCTACAGAAAAAGAACAGGCAAAACAATCCTGAGGTTTTAGGGGCCTTCTTCCCTGCGAGACAAAACAAGGGGGGGGTGCGGGTGAGAGGATGGCACCCGCTTGCTGTGGCTAAAAGGAGGGCAGAGTAACAGCGTGACCAGACTGACCTTGGCGTGCTGGCTTTTTATTCTATCGATTGCATTTCTATGGAGTGTTAGGGGAGGGGTAGTACCTAGAATCATAGAATCATAGAATCATAGAGTTGGAAGAGACCACAAGGGCCATTGAGTCCAACCCCCTGCCAAGCAGGAAACACCATCAGAGCACTCCTGACATATGGTTGTCAAGCCTCTGCTTAAAGAAGGAGACTCCACCACACTCCTTGGCAGCAAATTCCACTGTCAAACAGCTCTTACTGTCAGGAAGTTCTTCCTAATGTTTAGGTGGAATCTTCTTTCTTGTAGTTTGGAGCCATTGCTCCGTGTCCGCTTCTCTGGAGCAGCAGAAAACAACCTTTCTCCCTCCTCTATGTGACATCCTTTTATATATTTGAACATGGCTATCATATCACCCCTTAACCTCCTCTTCTCCAGGCTAAACATGCCCAGCTCCCTTAGCCGTTCCTCATAAGGCATCGTTTCCAGGCCTTTGACCATTTTGGTTGCCCTCCTCTGGACACGTTCCAGTTTGTCAGTGTCTTTCTTGAACTGTGGTGCCCAGAACTGGACACAGTACTCCAGGTGAGGTCTGACCAGAGCAGAATACAGTGGCACTATTACTTCCCTTGATCTAGATGCTATACTCCTATTGATGCAGCCCAGAATTGCATTGGCTTTTTTAGCTGCCGCGTCACACTGTTGGCTCATGTCAAGTTTGTGGTCAACCAAGACTCCTAGATCCTTTTCACATGTACTGCTCTCAAGCCAGGTGTCATCCATCTTGTATTTGTGCCTCTCATTTTTTTTGCCCAAGTGCAATACTTTACATTTCTGCCTGTTAAAATTCATCTTGTTTGTTTTGGCCCAGTTCTCTAATCTGTCAAGGTCGTTTTGAAGTGTGATCCTGTCCTCTGGGGTGTTAACCACCCCTCCCAGTTTGGTGTCATCTGCAAATTTGATCAGGATGCCCTTGAGTCCATCATCCAAGTCGTTGATAAAGATGTTGAATAAGACCGGGCCCAAGACAGAACCCTGTGGCACCCCACTAGTCACTCTTCTCCAGGATGAAGAGGAACCATTGATGAGCACCCTTTGGGTTCGGTCAGTCAGCCAGTTACAAATCCACTGAGTGGTAGCATAGTCAAGTCCACATTTTACCAGCTTCTTTACAAGAATATCATGGGGCACCTTGTCAAATGCCTTGCTGAAATCAAGGTAGGCTACATCCACTGCGTTCCCTTCATCTACCAGGCTTGTAATTCTGTCAACAAACGAGATCAGGTTAGTCTGACATGACTTATTTTTCAGAAATCCATGCTGACTATTGGTGATCACAGCATTCCTTTCTAGGTGCTCACAGACTGTTTGCTTAATGATCTGCTCCAGAATCTTCCCTCGGGGGGGGGGGTCATCCTGTGCTCTTTCTGGGGTAGTTTGTCCACCTTTGGTCCCCACCTTGCGCTCAGCTCTCACCTGTGGTTCTCTTATTTATTTATTTTTCCAAAAAAAATTATTCATTTTATAACACAAATGAACAACAGAAGCAGAAAAACATACAATACAAACAAATTCTTATCTTATCTTTATTTTTTCTAAACATTGTTAGGTGAGCTTCCCTAAGTCTCCCCTATCGGATTTTCATTTTAGCTCATCTTTAGCAGTTTACATATATCATAATTTTTAACCATTTTTTTTATCACACTTACTTTTACCATAAAAATCTTCACATTTTATCCCTTACAAGTAATACTATTTAAAAATACATTATCTTCTACTTCTAACCTTACAGCCTAGATCCACTTCCAAAGCTATTCTAAGATTTAAATATTAACATACTTTTTCAAATACAGTGGTACCTCGGGTTAAGTACTTAATTCGTTCCGGAGGTCCGTTCTTAACCTGAAACTGTTCTTAACCTGAAGCACCACTTTAGCTAATGGGGCCTCCTGCTGCTGCCGTGCCACCGGAGCCCGCTTTCTGTTCTCATCCTGAAGCAAAGTTCTTAACCTGAAGCACTATTTCTAGGTTAGCGGAGGGTGTAGCCTGAAGCATATGTAACCTGAAGCGTACGTAACCCGAGGTACCACTGTACTCTTTAAACTTCTTCCAGTCTTCTTCCACCGTCTCTTCTCTCTGGTCTCGGAGTCTCCCAGTCTGTTCAGCAAGTTCCATATACCTGTGGTTCTCTTAGAAGCTGTCAGCATGCGACAGCAGCCAGTGGCGTAGCGTGGGGGTGCAGGGGGGGCCGTCCGCACCGGGCGCAACATCTGGGGGGGCGCTCGCCGCCTCCGGAGTCACCGAAGAGCCTCAGGCGCAGGCTGTAGCAGAGCCCCATGTCTCGCGGAACCGACGAGCTGTGCGCGCGTCCGGGCTGAAGGCATCCGGCAGGCAGCGGCTCTCAGCGCTCGCCACGGTCCCCGTGCGTCAGGGCCACGGAGGGCACACCAGGCAGCCCCTCCTCACAGCCCCGTCGCCGCCGCTGCTGTTGCAGCTGCTGGGCCATGTTGCATTTTCCTCACCTCTCTGCCCTCTTCCTCCTCCAGGCAAGCGGCGTCGTTTGGGCGGCAGCGCCAGCGGCAACTCGCCTGACACGGACCCGCCGCCACCGCTGTGCCTACCTTACCGTAAATACCCCAGGCAGCAGCAAGAAGAAGCTGGCAGCGGCGGCAGGTTAGGGGTTAGGGGGCGCAAATTACTTGCCTTGCCCCGGGTTAGGGGGCCCAAATTACTTGCCTTGCCCCGGGTGCTGACAACCCACGCTACGCCGCTGACAGCAGCTACAGACTGGGAATGGCTTCGACTGGCCAGCTAAATCAGTTGAGGGAAGACTGATGGGACTCCAATCCACCCACCTGGGAAGGGAGCCCCTTTAGGTGAAGGAAAACTCTGGTCCTAAGCCTTGAGGGATATCTTCTGGAGAAGAAAAGGCTCAGGAGTAAAATTTTGTCAAATCCAGAGTAGAGTCCCTAAGGCAGCTGAATGGCGCCTTGCATGCCTCCTTCTGGCAACTCCTGCAGCCAAGCTGGTGCCAAAAGTCTCGCTCTGCCTTCCTTTGGACCACATCAGTGAAGACAGGGCAAGGGTCTTGTCGTCTAGGCAGCCCAGGACCTCCAGACGCACTGCCCAGGCTTGCGCCCCAGGGAGGTCACTTCTATGCTGCAAACGCTGCCGTTTGACTTCACCCCCGAAGGTGTACTCCATTTTCTTTAGGGACAGAAGGATGCCAACAAAGAAAAATATGCCACCTTTTTCTTCAAGGAGCTCAAGTACACGGTTCCCCCCCCCTCCCTCGTTTAATCCCCACAACAACTCTTAGGTCCAGCTCCGAGGGCCTTCTGGTGGTTCCCTCGCTGCGAGAAGCCACGTTACAGGGAACCAGGCAGAGGGCCTTCTTGGTAGTGGCACCCGCCCTGTGGAACGCCCTCCCATCAGATGTCAAGGAAATAAACAACTACCAGACTTTTAGAAGACATCTGAAGGCAGCCCTGTTTAAGGAAGCTTTTAATGTTTAATAGTTTATTGTATTTTAGTGTTCTGTTGGAAGCCACCCAGAGTGGCTGGGGAAGCCCAGCCAGATGAGTGGGGTATAAATATTATTATTATTATTATTATTATTATTATTATTATTATTATATTTAGGTTAGGCTGAGAGAGGCTGTGACTGGTCCAAGATTACCCAGCAAACTTCAAGGCTAAGTGGGGATTTGAACTCTGGTCTCCCAGGCCTTAGCCCCACGCTCTAACCCAGGGGTAGGCAACCTAAGGCCCGTGGGCTGGATGCGGCCCAATCGCCTTCTCAATCTGGCCCGCATATAGTCCGGGAATCAGCATATTTTTACATGAGTAGAATGTGTCCTTCTATTTAAAATGCATCTCTGGGTTATTTTTGGGGCATAGGAATTTGTTCTTCCCCCCCCAAAAAAAATATAGTCTGGCCCCCCACATGGTCTGAGGGACGGTGGACCAGCTCACGGCTGAAAAAGGTGGCTGACCCCTGCTCTAACCACTACACCACCATGGCTCCCTGTTGGTCTTCACACATAAAAGGACTCTCAGGACTGGGTGTTCTTAATGTCCTTTCAGCTGTCTAGTTGCACCATGTTTTTTTATGGTTCAGGTTGGTTTTAAAATGTTTCGCTCCAAAGACCAGTGATTTGTCCCCTTCGTCTTTATTTCTGTCCTCCTGTGAATATCGTTATTTTTATTTTCCGCTTAGAAGGAGAGACGTCTGTGTTTGGGAGAAAGACAAACATGCAGGGAAATGGCAGCATTTGGGAATATTGTGCAAATCACTCTGGGCCCAGGAGGGGCCCCAGCTAATTAGAGCAATTAGTCAGGAGGGGGGCTGAATAACAAGAGGATAACTCCAGCCAAGTCAGGCGTAATAACTGGTAAGCGCATCTGCTCAGGTAGGAGAAACACAAACCATATCCTGTGTTGTATCTTTCCAGAGACAAGGTGCTGAGGTTCAGCTCCATCCACTGAGAAATCCACACGGGAGAAATTCACAGGGCCATTTTACCACACGAGGCAATGGCAGGGCCGGCCCAAGAGTTCTTGCTGCTGGGTGTAGAGCAGTAAATGGTACACACATGGGGGGCTAGCAGGGATAGGGAAAGCTTTTGAACCCAAAGGTTGCATTCCCTTTGGTTGACCATCTGGGGGCGGGGCTAGAGGCAAAAGTGGGTGGGCAACAAGACGCAAATTTTACCTCTGTATAGTAGACCCGCTGACAATATCCATAGGGGACCGTGTTTGTTTATATACTTATGTATTACATTTATATATCACCTTTATGTTCCCAGGAGCTAAAGCTGGTGTATATGGTTCTCCTACCTCCTCCATTTCATCCTCACAACAACCTTGGGAGGTAGTGAAATATACTCGGAGTCAAGAGTGGATTTTATGCTCTTTATTCAGCTCATAGTGGTGAGGAGGAATGGAAGTTCCCCCAGAATGTCTGCTTTATATACATTATTTACACAATGGGCCTCATGTTATTGGCTAATTCCGGGATTCTCCTGTAGGCCAATCAGGTCGCGGATTCACTTCCACCTGGAGCTGGATTGGGTGGCTCCTGTGGACCAATCAGGCTGCAGCATTCCGGAGCCTATTGTTCTAGTACCAATCAGACTGCTGCATTCTGAATCCTATTGTTCTAAGACCAATCAGACTGCTGCCTTTTGGGTCCTATTCAACTCAGTACATAACAGGTAGGCTAGGCAAAGAGACGGTGACTGGCCCAAGGTCACCCAGTGAGCTTCATGGATGAGTGAGAATTCGAACCCAGTTCTCCCAGGTCCTAGCCCAACACTCTAACCATTACGCCACTATCCCAGCTGCAAGGAATGTTAGGCTTGCTAGCAGGCACGACCTTTTCTCCCCCTCTTGCAGAAGTTATATAAGCAGCCACAACAACACTCCAGCGTCTCCATTCTGAGCACATCATGTACCACCACAACGACACATAACAGCGTTGCGGCTGAGTTCAGCAGTTCGTCATTTGACCTCCTTTCTCCAGCCCCCCCCCCCCCCAGCCCTAGCCCCAGCCCCTCACAATCATATTCAAAGTCTGTGTGGTTCTTGGTGCGTTTAACCTACTTGAGGGCTGCTTATCTTCAAGAGGCGTCGGCTGAAGATGTTCAATGCGTAACCCGTTCTACGGCAACAGCCAGATAAGAACTGGGGAGCACAGGGGGTTTTTGCAAAAAGCTTTTCCAAGCGCACAGATTCACACACACACAAGACAAACTGCTCCTTGCTTGCATCCTGTTTTGGTGCAGCTATGGTTTCTTCACGGGAGGCAGAAGTTATTCTTCCGCTGAAGAAAACCCCAGTCCGGTGACATTTACACTGTCCTGTCCTGAAAGTTATCTGCCTGTTCCTGCAGGCAATAATTATAAGGTCCTGCAGGGCAGATTTCCATTACCATGCTGGCTATCCTAAAATCAACACCAGCTCCCAATGCTGTACGAGAGTCTCGACAGCAGGCTCTCTAGTGCTTCCTTGAATCCAGGAACCGGTCTTTGATTGACTTGAATTGCTTACGGCTGCTGAATCGCAATGGTATCTTTCCACCGCTTCCCAAACAAAAGCCTTCTTAATATTTGCACAACATTTTAACCTGTCTGTTCTCTGGAGAGGAAAAAGGAAGAGATGCTCTGCGGTTATTTATACTCACTTCATTCAAAGTGTGTGTCTGTGTTTGTCTGTGTGTGTTAAACTGAAGTATACGGAACTTCTGGGTTTTTAGCCATTGATAGTGCAGCGGTATGCTATCGTCTTTTAAAAATAAACCCTTGCTTCTTAGGTGTACATTTCTGGCGCACGTTTTAGCACACTGGTGGGGAAAATAAGGGACAGGTCTAGAGAGCTCAAGGTGGTATAAGCTTTCTGGCTGCTTGGGGATTTGAACCCTGGTTTCCAAGGTCCTAGTCCACCGCTCTAACCACTACACCACACTGGCTCTCTGCCTGTTTTCCTAGCAAAGGTGAGTTGCATGGATTGGGGCCGGTGTGATAGAATGCGTAGGATTGTGGCAACTTTAGCCCTGCCCCAAAGTCTCATCGCTCATCACTCCTGAAGAAGGGCATCCGGTCTGTGTGCGGTTTAGAACCCGGATCACTAAGGGTTCTGCGTATTCCGTAAGGAGCCTTCGTTTTATGTCTTTATAAAACACAGTTTAATTAAAAGAAAGGAAGAAAGAGGACAGCAAGGTGGTGTATACACACCATACAAAAAGCAGAGTAAGAGCAATAATCACATCTGGGTTTATTAAAATATATTAATAAATACCAGCTGATAAAAAGACATCCACACTGCAAAGCCCTATCTAAATAACACCGTTTTTAGGAGACATCTAAAATGAAGGCGGGAATGATTGCTGCTGATCCTCCAGTGGCAGACAGTTCCACAGGGCAGTACCTAGTGAAGGTCAACTGAACCTCAGAAGTGTGGCAAACCACAAAATGTGGCCCATTAGAAGATGCCAGCGACTGAGGCAAAGAATAAAGGATCAGACGGATTAGCTGCTCACTTCAGAAGTTATCCCCCATTATGCTTACACTATATATGATCTGATATGCTTAATTCTTATGGACTCAAATATATAAAAAGATCATACATATTTATATTTGTATTTTATTGCTATAGTTACCATATTTATATTTTCAATATAGCTACTCTATGCATATTCATATTTTTTAATATAACTGCTCTTTGCATATTCATATTTTTTTTAATACAGCAACTTATCTATATTTATTTATGTGACATTTCTATCCCATCTTTCTTCCAACGAACTCAGGGTGGCAAGCATGGTTCTCTCCCCTCTCCATTTTAAACTCACAACACCCCTGTGAGGTAGGTCAGGCTGAGACGCATGGACTGGCCCCCAAGATCCCTAGTGAACTTCATTGCAGACCGGGGATTCGAACCCTGGTCTCCTGTACCTTAGTCTGACACTCTAGCCATGCTACTCTGTGTTGTCTGTAATTGCGCCATGTCATTTACACAACCATTCATTGCAATAGTTTTGCCGTTCAAAATTCTGTGTGTTAATGTTTGCATTATACTGTTAAAAAATAATAATAATCTTGTGATGGCAGGAGAAGCCATGTGATTTTGGCTAGTGGATGTGTGCTTTAGCCACATTCCCCCCCCCCCCTTTCACGTGAGTAACCCCTGAAGAGGACTCTCCCCTCCACCATGGCAAACAGCACTATTATTATTGCTGCAGATTCCACTGTGCTCACTTGCCTGACAATAACCTGTCACCCAGCCCAGCGAGTGTTTGCTCTTTTGGTTAAAGATACGCTAGACAAGCAAAAGCCAACAGACAAAACACCCAAGGGAAGAGACTTCTGGGAGCTTTAAGGCTAACACATTTAATGTGTCCAGAGTTGTAAAGACTGCAGGGAGAATAATTGGGTGCACTCTTCCCACCTTGGATCAAATCTACGCTTCCAGGTGCCATAAGAAAGCTGCAGAGATAGTGCAGGATAATGCGCACCCTGGAAATTATCTCTTTCAGCTTCTGCCTTCTGAAAGAAGGTACAGTGGTACCTCGGGTTAAGTACTTAATTCGTTCTGGAGGTCTGTTCTTAACCTGAAACTGTTCTTAACCTGAAGCACCACTTTAGCTAATGGGGCCTCCTGCTGATGCTGTGCCGCCGGAGCACGATTTCTGTTCTCATCCTGAAGCAAAGTTCTTCATCTGAAGCACTATTTCTGGGTTAGCGGAGTCTGTAACCTGAAGCATATGTAACCTGAAGCGTATGGAACCCGAGGTACTACTGTACTTTGGCCACCTCATGAGAAGAGAAGACTCCTTGGAAAAGACCCTGATGTTGGGAAAGATGGAGGGCACAAGGAGAAGGGGGCGACAGAGGACAAGATGGTTGGACAGTGTTCTCGAAGCTACAAACATGAGTCTGACCAAACTGTGGGAGACAGTGGAAGACAGGAGTGCCTGGTGTGCTCTGGTCCAAGGGGTCACGAAGAGTCGGAAACGACTAAATGACTAAACAACAATAACATGATTTTGGGAAGTCTTGGTAGCTTTGCCCTTTTAACTTTATTTTTTTTAAAAAAAAAAATCTTAATTCCAAGTGTGCAAACTTCAGGGTCGCCTACGAATTCCGAACCTGAATTTCACACAGCTGAACATGGGGGCTCCTTTTAGGCTGCCCACCCCCCTCAACCTGCTGCTGCTTCTCCTCACACACTGTCTTGTCCTCAACTTCTTTGTATTCTGCTGCCAGGCAGCTAAGTGCTTGAAATTCAACTCAGCGAGATTATCTTCTAGTGCCAGACAGAACACTTCCCTGCTCCTTCCCAGCAAAAAAAAAAAAGATATGAAATGCCTGTTGCATGCAGTGAGGCTTATCCTATCTAGGACAAATCCAGAACAGCCTGTCTCCCCATCCCTGTAAGAAATCACAAAAAAGACCCTGTGTGGGGTAGGAGTGGGGAGCAAGTTTGATTTAGAAACAGGGGAATTGCCCCCTTTGGGTTTCAAATGCCCCTGTGGCTGTTTCTCTGAAGAATCACAACCCGGGTGGCTAGAAATAAATAAATAGCCTTGCATACTAGCTGCAATCTCTTCGCTTTTGTGGTTGTTGTTGTTTTGGGGGGAGTGATGGTAGGTAGTCTTGCTGGAGGTGTTCAGAAACAGAAAAAGGAAACCGCAATTGCACAGAGTTTTGTTGTTGTTTTGCCACCGCTTAATCCTGTTGTGTCTCCAAGATCATGGAACAAGAAATCTCTTTAGACAGCCAGTTGTGTTAATCTCATTATTCCTGTAACAATTCTGCTAATCTCCAGCTCTTTCTTAACCCCTTTCCAGCTCTATTTCCTCCCCTTCCTGCATCTCTGACAGCAGCCGCAAGGAGTGCGTTGCCGAGCTACTGCAATGCCCATCATCATCCCTGAGAGGTCGGAACAATTTAAATTAGCCTCGTGCAACAAATAGCAGTCGTTGTATGGGCCCTGCTCTCTGCACAAGTTCAGAGGCATTATTGTTATTGTTATTGTTATTTCCAACTATGTCCCCAGGACCTTTGCAGTAGTAGATTTTAGGAGCAGGCCCAGATGCAAATTCAGCCCAGTTTGCTCAGCATTTTTTTACGTTAAAGGTAAAGGTAAAGGGACCCCTGACCATTAGGTCCAGTCGTGACCGACTCTGGGGTTGTGGCGCTCATCTCGCTTTACTGGCCGAGGGAGCCGGCGTTCACTTCCTGCCGGAGTGGTACCTACCGTATTTTTCGCTCTATTGGACACACTGGACCATAGGACGCACCGGACCATGGGAGGGGGAGAACGGGGGGGGGAATCTTTTTCTTGTTCTCCCCCTCTAAAACAAAGTGTGTTCTGTGCGTTCAAGGTGCATTCACCTCGCTGGGCTCCGGAGGCTTTGGGTTCCTTTCGACCTGCTCTTTGGGGCTGGCAGGGGGGGGAGCACTGCTTTCCCCCACTGCCAGCCCCAAAGACCAGGTCAGGGAACAGCAGGAAGGCGGCACTCCGCCTCCCCGCTGTCCCCCGAGCTCGTGGGGCTGGCGGTAGGGAGAAGCGCTGCTTCCCCCACCGCCAACCTCCAAACCAAGTCGGGTTTGGAGGCTGCTATCTGCAAACCTTGGGAGCCCGGCGGGTATTTATCTATTTGCACTTTGACGTGCTTTCAAACTGCTAGGTTGCTGCTGCTGCTGCTTGCGTGAGTGTTGGGAAGACCGCTCCCTCTCCTGCCAACTCCATCCGGCCTAGGGGGCGGGGCCTGCACTACCACTACAGTTTAGAGGCCTGAGCAGCTACCGGCAGCAATGGACAAAATGGTTTTAAATGTTTTAATCACTTTTAATTTGCAGCACTTTAAATGGTGGTTGTTGTTTTTTATAATATTATATTATTTCATTATTTTATTTTTGCTTGGGGTGGGATAAGCACTGAGTCAGCACTATTGTTCCTTGCTTTGTTTTGTTTTGTTCTGTTTTGTTTTATTATTATTATTATTCTGTTAAATTATTATATAGTTTGTATTTTGCCTTTTAAGGGGAAGGGTCATGGCTGCCTGGGAGTGGGCCTCAGCCAATAGATTGGGTGGGGCAGGTTCCACAGGGGGAGATGTATTGGGACACCCGATCTCAGTGATCACGGGCAGGAGGAGGAGTTATGCTAAGACCAGACCATGTCATTACCGAGGAGGCAGGTTTAGTCGTTGTTTGAGGACTATCCCTGCCTCCAGGTCTGGTCCTGACCGGAAGGATGCAGTAATCAGCAAGGGAAACCCACATGACCTGAAAGTGTTGCTTTGCAATGCCAGGTCAATGATGAATAAAACCACTGCCATCCACGACCTGATTGTGGATGTAGGATTTGACCTGGCATGTGTGACAGAGACCTGTTTGGATGAAGCAGATGGGCCTGTCCTTGCCGCTGCTTGCCCACCAGGTTTCTCTTACGCACAGCAACCCAGGTCATGTGGGCGGGGAGGGGGGGTTGCAGTGATTTTTAGGAAGTCATTAGTCTGCACCAGGCGTCCTATTGGAAAGACCCAGTTTTCTGAGTGCATGTTCTGGAAGTTGGGCAATAGGGGCAGTACAGGATTCCTACTGGTGTACCGACCTCCCCGCTGCACCAAGGATTCCCTGCCCGAGCTGCTTCAGGTCGTGGCGGATATGCTCCTGGAGACACCTAGCTTGGTTGTCCTGGGGGATTTTAACATCCATGCCGACACGACCTTACAAGGGGCCGCTCGGGACTTCGTGGAAAGCATGGCCTCCATGGGGCTGTCCCTGAATAAGTCTGGCCCAACTCATAGCCACGGACATGCCTTAGACTTGGTGTTTACCTCTACGGATGTTGGTGATCTGACATTAACTAAAAGCGAAACAAAAGAAGTGCCATGGTCAGATCACTTCCTGGTGCAACTGGACTTCTCCGCAATCCTTCCCCTCTGCAGGGAGGTGGGACCGATTCGGATGGTCCGCCCCCGCCACTTAATGGATCCAATTGGCTTCCAGAGAGTGGTAGGGGATGCTTTATCCCAAGTTGATGGCCTTTCAGCTGATTCCCTGGTGGCACGCTGGAATGCGGAGTTAACCAGGGCTATTGACTGTCTGGCTCCGAAGCGCCCTCTCCGATTGCATGGAGCCCGGACAGCCCCGTGGTTTTCCCCGGAGCTGAGGGTGATGAAAAATCGTTGAGACGGCTAGAGCGCTGGTGGCGGAAAACTCATTCTGAATCAGACCGGACACGGGTTAGAGCTCAACGTCGAGCCTACCAAGTGGCAATGGCGACGGCGAAGAGAGCCTTCTTCGCCGCCCCCATTGCATCTGCAGAAAACAGCAGCAGGAGACTTTTTCAGGTGGTTCGCAGTTTATCGGAACCACCTGTACCACCGGGGCCTGGTAGGGACCCCAAGATCTCCTGCAATGCTTTTGCAAAGTTTTTTGCAGATAAAATCGCTCAGATTCAGAAGGAGGTAGACTCCACAGTGGGAGCAGGGCCAGGGCGAGAGAGTGCTAGAGTTCTGTCTGGTCCTGTTATATGGGATCAATTCCAATCTGTTACCTCCGAGGATGTGGACAGGCTGCTTGGACGAGTGAAACCGACCACCTGTCTCCTTGCCCATCCTGGCTGATAAAAGCGAGCTGGGAAGGGCTGGGCGATGGGCTTTGCGGGGTGGTGAATGCTTCCCTCTGTGAGGGAGCCTTCCCAGACCCGCTGAAAGAGGCGGTCATTAAACCGCTTCTTAAAAAAACATCTTTAGACCCGGCCAATTTGGCCAGCTATCGCCCAGTCTCAAATCTGCCATTCTTGGGCAAGGTGATTGAGCGGGTGGTTGCTGAACAACTCCAAGCACGCCTGGAGGAAACGGACCATTTGGATCCCTTCCAATCGGGATTCAGGCCTCACCATGGGACTGAAACTGCCTTGGTTGCGCTGGTTGATGATCTCCGGCGGGCTAGGGACAAAGGTGAGAGCTGTTTCCTAGTTCTGCTGGATCTCTCAGCGGCGTTTGATACCATCGACCATAACATCCTTCTGGACCGTCTAGAGGGGCTGGGAGCTGGGGGCACTGTCATACAGTGGTTCCGCTCCTTCCTCCTGGGCCGTGTCCAGAAAGTGGTGTGGGGGGGTGAGTGTTCAGACCCCTGGGCTCTCACTTGTGGGGTGCCTCAGGGTTCTGTCCTCTCCCCCATGCTTTTTAATATCTATATGAAGCCGCTGGGAGAGATCATCAGGGGGTTTGGACTGGGTGTTCATCAGTATGCAGATGACACCCAGCTCTACCTCTCCTTTAAATCAGAACCAGTGAAGGCGGTGAAGGTCCTGTGTGAGTGCCTGGAGGCGGTTGGAGGTTGGATGGTGGCTAACAGATTGAGGTTAAATCCTGACAAGACAGAAGTACTGTTTTTGGGGGACAGGAGGCGGGCAGGTGTGGAGGATTCCCTGGTCCTGAATGGGGTAACTGTGCCCCTGAAGGACCAGGTGCGCAGCCTGGGAGTCATTTTGGACTCACAGCTGTCCATGGAGGCGCAGGTTAACTCTGTGTCCAGGGCAGCTGTCTACCAGCTCCACCTGGTACGCAGGCTAAGACCCTACCACCCTGCGGACTGTCTCGCCAGAGTGGTGCATGCTCTGGTTATCTCACGCTTGGACTAATGCAACGCGCTCTACGTGGGGCTACCTTTGAAGGTGACCCGGAAACTGTAATTAATCCAGAATGTGGCAGCTAGACTGGTGACTGGGAGTGGCCGCCGGGACCACATAACACCGGTTCTGAGAGATCTGCACTGGCTCCCAGTACGTTTCCGAGCACGATTCAAAGTGTTGGTGCTGACCTTTAAAGCCCTAAACGGCCTCGGTCCTGTATACCTGAAGGAGCGTCTCCACACCCATCGTTCAGCCCGGACACTGAGATCCAGCGCCGAGGGCCTTCTGGCGGTTCCCTCATTGCGAGAAGTGAGGCTACAGGGAACCAGACAGAGGGCCTTCTCGGTAGTGGCGCCCGCCCTGTGGAACGCCCTCCCATCAGATGTCAAAGAGATAAAGAATTACCTGACATTCAGAAGACATCTTAAGGCAGCCCTGTTCAGGGACGTTTTTAATATGTAATGCTGTACTGTTTTTAACACTGATTGGGAGCCGCCCAGAGTGGCTGGGGAAACTCAGCCAGATGGGCGGGGTATAAATAATAAATTATTATTATTATTATTATTATTATTATTATTATTAGTTGGCAGGAGCAGGGACCGAGCCACGGGAGCTCACACCGTCGCAGGGATTCGAACCGCTGACCTTCTGATCGACAAGTCCTAGGCTCTGTGGTTTAACCCACAGCGCCACCCGCGTCCCTTTTTCACATTAGACCCCTCAAAATACATCAGCTGCTCTTCTGCAGAAACAAAACTGCTTCTGCAGAGAAACCTGCTAAGTGATGATAGGTGTGTAAATACCAGAGCAATGCCAGATGCCTGAGCATATAAATGAAGAACCCTAGCCTATGCTCCACCTTTAGGAATACCATGCAAACCGGTTCAACAAGCACCTGCCGTGTGGATACAAATAGGGCAGGTTATAGATCACAAAGAGGGGGAAGGGAAAGAGAACTTCTCCGGCTGCCAGCTTCTTTTTGCTCACTCTGCTCTTGTGCCTCTACAGGTGCCACATAATACCCATTCCCCATCTGTAAGAAATTGATATTTTAGTGTGGCAGCACCTATCCTTTGGAACTCCCTGCAACTTGACATCAGGCAGAAAACTTCATCGTACTCTTTTCGGCTCCTGCTAAAATCTTTTGTATGTTTGTTTGAACAAGCCTACCCAGATATCTAGAATGCTTATGTGTTTTCAGTTTATTGCTGGTTTTAATTTTCTTAATGCTTTAATTGTTTTCACTAATAGTCTACCAAAGCTGTTGAGCTTTACTTTTTTTAGTTTTGCCCAGACTTGTTGCAAAATCTCAAAATAAAAAAAATAAAAAATGGCAACCCTAGCTTTAGGTTTACAAGCCTACCCAGACATGCAAGATAAGGTGCTGGCCTTAACATTCACCTTTGACCAGTGGGGCAGTGTGAGGAGGCACCTCAGTCACACTTCTCTGAAGTCTCTCAGCCCCACTCACCTCACAGAGTGTTTGTTGTGGGGGAAGAAGGGAAAGGAGAATGTTAGCTGCTTTGAGACTCCTTCGGGTAGTGATAAAGCGGGATATCAAATCCAAACTCTTCTTCTTATGTTCTCATGAAAGCATGCACACCTCTCTACGGAGAAATGCTTTGTGCTGCTAACAGATAATATGACAAATAGCGAAACCAGCCAGCTCTGCTGCCGAAAAGAACTCCCCAGGCTCAGAATGTGCTAAAGAGAGTCTTGTTCCTTCCTTCTGCACCTGGCTCTGTCTGCTAGCTGCTGAGGTCCTAGTAACAGAACGAAGTGTCTCCGAATAAGTCCGAGGTCTGCCCGACTTCAGCTCTCAGACGTTACCTTCCCAAGCTAACTCTCTGGCTTCCTTTGCCCACCGGGCTGCCTGGGCGATGCGATTCTTTATGGCTGGCGCTGATGTTCTGACTGTTCCAGGCCTCCGTGTTATTCCCTCAGCTGGCCGGGAAAGCACTGCTCAATAATGCATGGCCGCCGTTCGGCAGCATCCATCAGACAAAATGATCCACACACAAGTACATCGGCTGCTGGCCTAACACAATTAAAGTAATTGTGGGAGCACATTGTCACGGGGGGGGGGGGTCAATGTTATGTTTCCCACTTTGGAAATAAATGTCCTCTGTTGCCGTGGTATTTATGTAGCAGCGGGAGGCCATTATGCTGTGATAATGTTCAAGCACATCGGCATCATCTCTTAATTATACATGTTTGGGATCAGGGAGAGGAGCATGTGCTTTCTCGCAGCCTCTGTAATCAGCACCGGCTGGTCTCCGCCAACCCCTTTCTGTCGGCGACCCTCTCATTCCCTGCTTTGTCGCGCTCGGCCTTTAACTGCTGGAGGAGGGCAGGAAAACAGCAAGCCAACAGGGACGGGTCATTGGCGAAAACATCCAAAATGCAACCCCAGGAGGTTCTCCTGCTTCTTCACCCACGACACAAACCTCCCTTTAACAACATCAGTTGTTATGATCCCACAACCCACCAAGGTGGCTACCGGATCAACAACTTGCTTATTTGCTTTCATGGGCGCTTCCTGTTTGTGGCGCATCCATCCTGATTCCTTTGCAGGGAGAGTAGACGACGACGATTCCATGGGCATACATCCTGATTTGTCTGTGGAGATCTTAGATGACGTTGCATCAAAGCAAGCATTCTCTCTCGCTTTCCACTGCATTCCCCTGTCTCTTCCCTAAACATGAAAAGTCTGATATATTGAGGAACCTTGTCTCAAAACAATAGCCAGAACAGACACACAACAGGCACTATCCGTAATAATATAAGTTCCCTATACCTCACCTTTATACTTCATTTCTTCTGGGTTATTTTTGATGTTGTTGTTCCTCATGCATATGACTCTCTCTGCACCGAAGTTTATTTTCAAACTTGGGGAAGTTTGGGTGGAGAGCTATTTACATGAAGATTCCCTTGTACAATAAACTCCTGTGATTCAGACTTCCCTTCTTGCTAATTCTATTTGCATACGTTGCCTGTGTTTTTGGTGCTTCCCTAACTTTTAAGGTTGCCAGGCCACCGCATGGGACCCGCACGCGCGTTGCGGAGGCAACCAGCGGGCACGGAGCAGGCCTGAGGGGAAGGGAGGAAGTTAAGGGCTGGCAAGTAACCTTTTAAGGGCACCCTTTTACCTCAGGGCTCTAACCGCCCAGCCACTTCCGAGCCTTGGGCCTTGCGGGTGGGCTGGGTTCAGGACCCTGGCAGGCCAGTTCTGGCCCGCGGACCGTAGATTAAGGACCCCTGCTATAGAGTCAGTGTTGCATACCATATTTTTCGCTCTATAAGACGCACCTGACCATAAGGCGCACCTACTTTTGGGGGGGGGGATTTGAGAGAAATAATATGCAGCTCTTGGGGGCTTTTGTGGGAGGTGGGAAAAGTGAGAGAGCCTCGCTCTGTCCCTTCCCCCACCTCCCGCAAAAGCCAGGGAGAGCCACGTGAAGCCTCTGCAGGGCAGCGGGATGAAGGCTCCCCACTGCCCTGCAGAGCCTTTGCAGGCTACACCAGAGCTGCTCGACCCAAAGCGCGGCTTCCCCCCCCACCAGCCCCACAAGCTCGGGGAGCAGCCTTCCCATTGCTCCCCAACCTGCTCTTTGAGGAAAGCCACCGCACAGCTTTTCCGCTGCTCCCCGAGATTGTGGGGCTGGCTGTGGGGAAAGCCGAGCTCCCTTCACCGCCAGCCCTGGGGAGCAGCAGAAAGGCTGTGCCCAGGTCGTCCCCCCCAGCCCCAGGGACCACACATTCACTCCATAAGACGCACAGACATTTTGTGCTGGCCCCGGGGGGAAGGTTACCGTTGGCGTAGTCAAAGTCCGGTTCTGGGTCACTAGCCTGGAAACAGTTCACAAGGAGCGGGGCGAGGTCCGAAGCAGGAAGCCGGGCAGGGACAGGAACACTGGAAGTTCAGGTCTGGGTCCGGGCAGGAGCAGGTACTCAACGACGTTGCTCCCACAACCTGGGACCGGGCTGACTGGCCTTTATCTTCTCTGAGGCCAGGAGCGGTCCCGGCCCCCAGGAGACCCGCCTCTCCTGGCCTTAAGGCGAGCACTCCTCCTGGGAGAAACCAGTTCCCTTCGCCTCTCTGCCCTGAGCCTCTGCAGTTCAGGAGAGGCCGAAGGGTTACTGGGCCCAGGGGGAGACTCACCTGCAGGCACTGAGTCCTCAACCACCTCTGGAGCCAGAGTGGACTCACCTGGTGCCTGCTCCTGAGGATCCGGCACAGGTGCAGGCGCTTCAGAATCAAGGCCCTGCCCCAGTTCAGCCGGCCCTGGAGGCGGGGACTCCTGTGCAGGCTGGGATTCCTCCAGTTCAGCCTCTGAATCGGATTCCCAGGCCATCACACATTTCCCCTTAGGTTTTAAGAGGAAAAAAGTGTGTCTTATGGAGCGAAAAATACGGTACTAGTTAGAGTGTTGAACAAGGGCCTGGGAAAACAGGGTTTAGATCCTCACTCAGTCAGGACCTCACAGGGTGACCTTGGGCCAGTCACAGCCTCTCAGCCTAAGCTATCTCACAGGGTTGGTGTCACGATGAAATGGGGAGGAAGAGAACCATGTACTCCTTGGAGAAAAGGTGGAATATCAATGCAATAAACCAAAAAAATTAAGCAGGACATGGAACGAGGGGCAAACCTCTCAAGGGTCAGTTCTGGTGGGCTCTCCCAAGATGTTGGCACCTCTGCAGCTGTCCGACAGCGCCAACCCTTCGTGCCGGCCCTGAACAGGGCCGGTGGGCCATGTGCCCTGCTGAATCAAATCCCTACTTAGTGTGGTGCTTGCTGACGATTCCCAGATCTGTGAACAGCAGTCAGCCCCAGCTGGGAATGGCCTCTGACGGGGGACACGATTGCTGGAGGAAAACAGCTCAATTGATTTTGTTCCAGTTTCGCAGGAGGAGAGGGCTGCGTGAGGGTTCAGCTCGCATGCATTTACCGAGGATGATAAATGTGCTAATCGGCGAAGGATCACAGAACTCCCCTTTGTTCCTCAAAGGCCAAGGCATGTCGGATTCGTGCTCTTGCAACAGACACATTTCCATGGGAGAGCTGGCCGGTCTACGACGCCAGCGTTTGACTAGATGAACTAAAAAGATGTCGGCTCGTTTCTCCTCTTCCCCATGGCCACAGTCCTGCCACCCCCAATCAGAGAGCCAGACTTGGCACTTTGCCACAATGGCTGACCTTTAATGAAAGATTACCTTCTGGAAGATATTATCTATCTCCTCCTTAGTGCCAAAAGAATAAAAGAAAAGAGAGAAAAGGGTTCGTTTTGTATAAATTCCTCGCATGGGCCCATCTATCGGTATCCATCTGAAGAAAGAGGTCTACTGTGTTACAAACCCTTGATGACCTTCAGATCTTGTCCAGCCCCAGCAGAGCAGGAACTGGTGCAAGAGGATCAGGGGGTGTCGTACATTTGTTATCCGAGCTAAACGTAGCAAGGAGGTCTAGGCGGTTGTCTGAAAGATGGTTCCACTGCTGAGTGGAACAAGAAAGGCGGTTCCACTTGCAGTTGTGAAGCCAAGAAGAGCGGTCATGAGGTGGTCCAGTGAAAACGCAGTGTTGCTGTTTTAGGAGGAGGCTAAAGGTGCAACTAGGTATTGCAGAAGATGCGTTTTCCTGATCACATTTGAAGAGGTAACTGCTTTCTCATGAGCTCACTTATTTGCCCAGAAGTCTGGGCTTCTGACAGAACCAACATATCTGAGAAGGCCCTGTACAAGACCTCCAAGAGCCTGACCCTTTCGTTTTCATACCTCTCTGGATTTCGCAACAGCATTCAAAAACATGTGCAGAATGTGCATTTTGGGTTAGAAAGTCTACAAGCGTGCATATGTTAGAATAAAGAGCATGCAAACATGCATGCAACTCATGTAATTTTCATCTTTCTACACACACACACACACACACACACACACACAAAACACACACCTCTTCAATCAGGCAAGCAAGAGGCACGATCCTATTTGAAAGCCATGGTCCAGACAAGCAAAAAGCCTCAAGGACGGTCGGGAGCATGGCTGGAGGAGTGTTCTGAGGGCCAGAAAGAAAGATCTGGAGGGCCACACACATACACGGACCTGAAGTTCTCCGTCACTGACCTAGACACTTCCAGAAGGTTTATCGGGGAAGGGATTCCCAGGGCACAACCTCCAGTGCCATTATCAGAATTTGAAGGACCCACCGCTGGTGTAAGGGGGCAGTGGTCTTGAAATATACTCAGAGTTGAGAGTGGATTTCATGCTCTTTATTCAGCTCATAGTGGTGAGGAGGAATGGAAGTTCCCCCAGAATGTACATTATTTACACAATGGGCTCCACGTGATTGGCTAATTCCGGGATTCTCCTGTAGGCCAATCAGGTTGTGGATTCCCTTCCACCTGGAGCTGGATTGGGTGGCTCCTGTGGACCAATCAGACTGCTGAATTCTGGATCCTATTGTTCTGGGCCCAATCAGATTGCTGCATTTTGGACCCTATTGTTCTAGGCCCAATCAGACTGCTGCATTTTGTATCCTATTCACTCAGTACATAACAGGTCTGCTTTCTCTGGGGGCTGGATTCATCCAGCCCAATCCTGTGCGCCAGGGCCTCGACACAGAGGCTGGGAGTCTGCAGGTGGCCGTAGGAGAAGCATAACATTACATAACCATCCCTTTGGGATGGGTTTCCAAGACATGCGAGCATGTGATATTCTAAGCGCCGCTACCTAGTGTAAATTTAGAAGCTGATCGATTCCCTCCAGGGACTGAGGAGGAAAGGAGCACCCTGGAGCTCAAAGCCTCTCTCTGAAATTGCTGGACAGCCAAGGGAGCTCAGCCGGGGCCCATTTTCACAACACCCTGCTTATAACGAGCCCCACTTTCCCTGCACTCAGGAAGGAAGGGGGAGGAGTGCAGGGGGTGGAAGGAGGGGGGGTTGAAAGAGCTTTAAAGGTTTTGAGCTTCCAATTTCATTTCGAAGGATTTATGGCAGGAATGCTGATGCAGTGCCGGCCGGCTTGAATATGCGAAGAGTGCTATATTTATTCTTTCTAAAAGCCAAACCTCTTGAACCATAAATATTCTTCCTCCCCCCACCCCCTTCCCCCCTTCCTTCTTTTAAGAGAAGGAAATCCTGCAAAGGCATCTACTTCGCACAAATGGAATTCCTAAGCCCATGCGGTTCATTGAAGCTGGCCGTCCAATTTGCCGCTCACCTGGGGCGACTAGCAAAAGCCCTTGGGCGAGCGGCCAAATGGCAAACGACTCTTTCCTCACTTCTTCCTTGCAGTTCTGCCCAGCCCCACCCCTGCCTACCCTCAGCCCCTTTCTGCAGCTGTAGCAGTGCTGAAATCAAGGCTTTCTCCCCCCCCCCCTTTAGCCTCCCCAGCATAGCTGTTAAGTGTCCCTTATTTGAAGGGACAGTCCTTTATTCCAGCGCCATGTCCTGCTGCTGTCCCTTATTGATGGATGTCCCTTAAATTTCAAAGGAAGCAGCTCCTCTCCCTCCCTTCCTTCTGGCCAGGGAGGAGGGAGGCTCCAACTGTGTTGCTTGGCTGTGTTGCTCACCCAATAAGAAGTCTAAGAACAACTGGGGTGGAGCTTGCATGCCTTGTGTGTGGCTAGTTAATGCAAGCCGAGGGGTTTTTTGAATGCTAGACGCCATTTTGTTGCACGTGCTGCTGCAAACTTTGCAGTGCAAAGCCAGACCGGGGAGCCATCTTAAGTTGAGGCTGCATAGGCCTTGTGATACATTTACAGATAGGTAGCCGTGTTGGTCTGCCATAGTCAAAACAAAAAAATTCCTTCCAGTAGCACCTTAAAGACCAACTAAGTTAGTTCTTGGTATGAGCTTTCGTGTGCATGCACACTTCTTCAGATACACTGAAACAGAAGTTACCAGACCCTTCTATATAGTGAGAAGGTGGGGAGGGGTATTACTCAGAAAGGGGGTAGGAATGGGTGATTGGCAGATAGCTGTGATGAGCCTGTTGACGACTCTTAACGACTGCAGTAGGTCTTACAGGAAAAAGCAAGGGGTGAGAAGGTGAAAAATGGCTTTGTCATGTATAATGAGATAAGAATCCAATGTCTTTGTTCAGACCAGGTCTCTCCATGGTTTTAAGTTTGGTAATAAGTTGCAATTCAGCAGCTTCTCTTTCCAGTCTATTTCTGAAATTCCTTTGTAGTAAAACAGCTACTTTGAGATCTTGTATAGAATGTCCTGGGAGATTGAAGTGTTCTCCTACTGGAATCACAAGACAGAGAAACCAGTAGGAGATAATACCCCTCCCCACCTTCTCACTTGTGATACATGTGATTCAGATTCTATTCAGTTGAACCTCTGGTTACAAAGTTGGTTGGACAGTGTTCTCGAAGCTACCAGCATGAGTTTGACCAGACTGCAGGAGGACAGGAAGACTGGAGTGCTTGGAACAGGTGAGGCTGCAGGTCCCTTATTTTGGCTGCTGGTCCCTTATTTTCAAGGCTGCTGGTCCCTTATTTTCAAATCTGTAAGTTGACAGCTATGCTCCCCAGGCAGGGGCAAGTAACCTTTTAAGAGCAGCACAAACAACCACTCTACTCAGTGCTAGGGCAGCACTGTTGGCAAAGCTCCTAGTACATTTGTTCTTCAACAGCAGCATTGCTGCTCTGTTCTCTGCCTTCTGGCTGACAAGAAGCCAACACAGTGCTGCAACATGGGGCTGTTGTAGTGGTGCAGTGGTTGGACCAGATGGTCGTCAGGGTCCCTTCCCGCTCTATGACATCTAACAGCCAAGCTTTCCTTCAAGGCTTTCTGTTGCCCTCCCTGCCTCCTGACGTACCAGTCCGAGTTCACATCAGCCACCCTGGGCAAGTCTTGCACGGGCCACAATACCAAAGCGTGGCTCCCCCATCGCACCATTAAGACACAAACTGGGCTGTGGCGTTTGACCTCCTAGGTGTGTGACATCATACTGGGTTCATAAGGAAAGGGTGAACTAATTGTAAAATGTCTAGCCAATAGGAACCCAAGGCAAGGAGTTAGAGTTGTTAAGAAGTCAGTTTGGAGTTAGAGAAGGGAGAGTGAGGATAAGTCTGTGGGTTTGGCTAGTCTGATGTGAGAGAATTTGTTAAGAGGAGTCAGTCAACAGTTGAGATAATTAGACAGAAGGTATTAGGAAGGGATGCGGGTGGCGCTGTGGGTTAAACCACAGAGCCTAGGACTTGCCGATCAGAAGGTTGGCGGTTCGAATCCCCGCAACAGGGTGAGCTCCGTTGCTCGGTCCCTGCTCCTGCCAACCTAGCAGTTCGAAAGCATGTTAAAGTGCAAGTAGATAAATAGGTACCGCTTTGGCGGGAAGGTAAACGGCGTTTCCGTGCACTGCTCTGGTTCACTAGAAGTGGCTTAGTCGTGGCCACATGACCTGGAAGTTGTAAGCCGGCTCCCTCGGCCAATAAAGCGAGATGAGCGCCGCAACCCCAGAGTTGGCCACGACTGGACCTAATGGCCAGGGGTCCCTTTACCTTTACCTTATTAGGAAGGTATAGGCCGGTATAGAAACCAAAGTTAAGAAACTGGCCAGAATATTAACTGATAAACCATAAACTTGTTAATAGTTATAAAATAAACTTGTTTAGCTGGTTTGATTTTAACAACTGTCTGGACTCAGTGTTTTACCCGAGAGTAACGGGTTGGTGGCAGCAGGGAAGCGAGCCCAGTGGTGGCACAGGGATCAATAGACCGTCAAACGTCCAGGGACCCTGTGTGATCGCCACATGGGCCTAAACTGCTACTGTATGTGCCGCTGGATCGCATGGGGAGGAGCCCCTCCCTCCTTCTTACTTCACCGCCTTCCCATTCTGTCACCTACTGGCTGTGGAGGCAGCAAAAGCAAGCTTGCTAATCCCTGTGAAATCATTTACAGTCATCGCAGAACAAGCCTGGGTCTGGCCGGTGCCAGCCAGAAGGATGCTTGTCTGCTCAGCAGATTTTTATCAACGCTGCCGTGGTGTCTTCGCTTTTTCTAACACTCAGCTCCTTGCTCTGCACGTAGAATTCCCTGATCTTTTCTTTGTAATTTCACACACACACACACACACACACACACACACGTTCCACATGCATATGTGTGTGTCTTGGAATTTATTAATAGAGGATAATTGCAGAGAAAGTGCCACAGAGGAAGTGCAGAAAGCGGTTGACTCATGAGCTTTTGAGCTTTTAATTAGTTATTAAGAGGCAACATATAGATGAGGAGGCAGATGCCTGAAAAGTGTGGACAACACTCTTGCAGCTGGGAACACCTCCAGACATGCTTTCCCTCCCTTGAAGAAATGAGAGATGCTTGAGAGGAGGGCTGCCAACATTCCTGCTAAAGTGTTTTTTTTTTGGGGGGAGAGATTTGCATTTAAAGGGGGAACTTACCTAATTTGCATATCTCAGAAACACCACGCAAACTGAAACGCAGCCATCCTTTGAAATCCCTGAATTTTACAATGCATTTTTCCGGACACATGCTGTGTACAAAAATAATAATAATGCATATGCAAAGGGAAAGTTGCCGCAGAATGACAGTAAGATGCAAAATATAAGGGAGAATTGCTTCCACAAATGTGTGCTCACTGGGAAAAATTGCATATAAAAATGCATAGTGGGGGAAATTCGCAGCAAGATGCTGGTGAATTTTCATCAAGACATTTTTTTTATGTTAAAAAAGACACAAACTGATTTGGAAATAAGGGGAACTGAACTGGAAAAACAATAAACTGAGAGATACCAAAGCTAAATAAATAATGAAGCTAAATAAATTCAATAAACATATAAAATAAATCACATACACACACACCCCTAATTCACACTGATCAATGAATTTTTTTTTGCAATCTTGTGCCTCTCAGTTGTTGTTGGACTGCAACTCCCATCCATCCCAACCAGCATAGCCAATGATCAGGGATGATGGGAGTTGTAGTCCAGCAACATCTGAGAGGCACAAGATTGCCTATTCCTGGACTAAAGGCTTCTGCGAGCTGGGAGCACCATTCAGAAAAGGAGGCTTCCTGCTGCATCTCTGCATGAGTGGCTGCTCTGGCTTCTAATTTAAGCAATCAGGATTGGGAAACCTGTGGCCCTCCAGATGTTGTTGGACTACAACTCCCATCAGCCCCAGCCAGCAGGGATCGATGCCCAAGCAGCTACTGAGCAGGTCGTAATCAGCATGAAAGGGAACTTCTACCGTCTGCTCCAAAGCTAAGCATTTAGGAGCAGAGAAAACACAAGGTGCCCCGGTTCCAAGAGAATGGTGTTCAAATTTGGTTGCGCACAATGTTTGTGAAGCACGAGTCACATTGAAAGTTTATATCCAAGAGTGCCAAATCATTTCCTCATGGATGTGCACAGAAAATAGTAGTAGTAGTAAACTGTCATGGTGGGAGCCGGTCTGCAATAACTCACAAGGTGCCAGTGAAGTTAACTCGTTATTCAAAGACACAAAACAGCTCAGGCCTAGTGAGCACAGCAACTCTTCCCAGTAGATCTTACAGTATCTACAGAAGGTCCCCCACCTTCCCACAGCTCTCTAAGTCTCCTCCTCCCTCGGGTCCTTCTCGGGCAATCTGAGGCTCCTTCATCTTGCCTATCTCTGCGCCTCCCTCTTCATACTTCTTCTTATTCTGGGAGATTAGGAGAGACGGGAGCTGGCCGCAGCAGGAGGGGGAGACCCCATTGCTTCCTCACCAGCCTGCCTCCTCTCCTGCCTCTGATTCTGGACTGCTCTCTGCCACAGCCTCTCCCTGCTCACTAAACCCTGTCGCCTCTTCAGCTTCCAACACCTCCTCTCCCCGGTTTGTTCCCTCTTCTCCCTCGGACCACTCATCATAATCTAATGCCCTGTCTCTGAGCCCCCTTCCTTGGGGGGTTCCCCAACTGGAGCCCTCCACCACTCCCATGACATATGTGTGCCTGAGAGGCAGCACATGGAAATCTGCACGGGCTGTTGCAATGCATCTCTAATTATAATTATTGTGCAATTATATGATTGCTGTAGAATCTTAAAAATTTGTACATGCTTAAAGGGGGATGTGGTTGCCAGCAGGGCGAGGCTGTGGCCCTCACAAACGGACCCTGCACTTCTGAACTTGCCACTGACCTATTGCTCCTCATCGCCATGGTGCTTGGCTTCAAAGTGGTTGTGGCATTTGCCCTCCTAGGTGTGAGACATCATACTGGGTTCATAAGGAAAGGGTTAACTGTGTATAAGGTTTAAGCACAGAGAGGTTTTTGGAGAGAGATAGAGTTAGGGTGGTTGAGAAGACAGTCTGGAGTTAGAAGAGACAGAGAAGATAAGTCTGTGGCTTGGGCTAGTCTGGTGTGAGAGAGGGAGAGAATTTGTTAAGAGGAGTCAGTCAAACAGTTGAGATAATCAGTCAGAAGGTATTAGGAAGGTATAGGCCGGTAAAGAAACAAAAGTTAAGATACTGACAGGAATATTATCTGAGAAACCATAAACTTGTTAATGTTTGTAAAATAAACTTGGGTTTTTTTGTTCACTTTTAACAACTGTCTGGACACGGTGTTTTACCAGAGAGTAACGGGTTCATAGAGACATCACCTTGCCAACAAAGGTCCGTAAAGTTAAAGCCATGGTTTTCCCAGTACTGATGTATGGAAGTGAGAGCTGGACCGTAAAGAAGCCTGATCGCCGAAGAATGGATGCTTTTGAATTATGGTGCTGGAGGAGACTCTTGAGAGTCCCATGGACTGCAAGAAGGTCAAACCTCTCCATTCTTCAGGAAATCAGCCCTGAGTGCTCACTGGAAGGACAGATCCTGAAGCTGAGGCTCCAATACTTTGGCCACCTCATGAGAAGAGAAGCCTCCCTGGAAAAGACCCTGATGCTGGGAAAGATGGAGGGCACAAGGAGAAAGGGACGACAGAGGATGAGATGGTTGGACTGTGTTCCCGAAGCTACCAGCATGAGTTTGACCAAACTGCGGGAGGCAGTGGAAGACAGAAGTGCCTGGCGTGCTCTGGTCCATGGGGTCACGAAGAGTCGGACACGACTAAACGACGGAACAACAACAACGGGTTGGTGGCAGTGGGGAAGCGAGCACAGTGGAGGCACAGGGATCAATAGACCGTTAAATGTCTGGGGACCCTGCGTGATCGCCACAGTGGTCCCACAACTTGTCCCCAGCCCCGATGTCCTGCTGGCCCAGGCGGAATCCCTGCAGCCTCCGTCTGATGGATACAGAGACGTCAGTCCGCAGCTGCCCGTTTCGTTTCATTCACATGCTGGCTGCATTGCGATGGAGCTCTTGGGCATTCCCGGGTGACAAGCGCTCCCCTTGCAGGGCCCGAGGATGGTGCCAGCTGGCAGCCTGTCACCACAGCCGCAGCCACGGTGGGTGATCGGCTTCCTTGCCTCTGCCCGATAAGGATAACGAGGAATTATTCCCCCACCGTCGCTGTGAATCACGAGTGAGTTAAGCGGAGCCTCTTCCCCACCAACCGAACAAGGCTCGTAAATCATCCGGGAATAACTGTCAAGGCTGAAGGAACATGGAGCGAGGGGAGGTTGCCAGAGTTGCTTCCCACCCGGCCTTCCCTACGGGTAAAGGAAGGTCTGTTTGGACATCATTCTGGCATCTCAAAAGCACTCTTTGGGGAAGGCGAGTGAAGAAATAGTCGGTGCTGACAGCACACTGGAAGCTGGAACTAGAATTCGTCCAGATCTGTTCCAATTGCAAGGGTTAGGGTGTTGTTGTTTTTTGCAAAGGGATGTGAGGCTCGATATTAATTGTGGACTCTGTTTGAAATGTGGGTGTGGAGTCCCTGTGTGTGGCGCTCAGAACACGGCCTGTAAAAATCAGCCATGCCTCCATGTGTCAGGTGAAGGTCAGCAATGTAAAACACGGAGTCAGCAAAGTTAACTCTTTATTCAAAGAAGCCAAAACAGCACAGGCATAGTGACCCCAGCAACTCTTTCCAATAGGTCTTTCCCCAATGAAGCAGTTGTGAGGACTGAAGGTCCCTGTCTTCTCATAGTCCCCTAAGTCTCTCAGAACCTCCAAGTGTCCCTATTTTACAGGGACATCCCTGATTTAGATAAGCTGTCCCAGTTTCTGATTTGATCCTGGAATGTCTTGCTTTTCCTTAAAGGTAAAGGGACCCCTGACCATTAGGTCCAGTCGTGGACGACTCTGGGGTTGCGGCGCTCATCTCGCTTTATTGGCCGAGGGAGCCGGCGTACAGCTTCCGGGTCGTGTGGCCAGCATGACTAAGCCGCTTCTGGTGAACCAGAGCAGCGCACGGAAACACCGTTTACCTTCCCGTTGGAGTGGTACCTATTTATCTACTTGCACTTTGATGTGCTTTCGAACTGCTAGGTTGGCAGGAGCAGGGACCGAGCAACGGGAGCTCACCCTGTTGCGGGGATTCGAACAGCCGACCTTCTGATCGGCAAGTCCTAGGCTCTGTGGTTTAACCCACAGCGCCACCCGCGTCCCTTCCTAATACCTTCTGTCTAATTATCTTATGGTCATGTGGCCAGCATGACTAAGCCACTTCTGGCAAACCAGAGCAGCGCACGGAAACGCTGTTTACCTTCCTGCTGGAGGGGTACCTATTTACCTTTATGGAAGGCTGAGGGGGGAGGCAATATGCCCCCTGGTGTATTTCCTCATGTTGTCTTGCTCCTGGTGGGAGTTGAGGTGCCAGAGGGACGTAGCCTCTCCCCCAAGCACTGTTCCCCCCATTCTTTCTGCCCAGAGCACGCTCTCTTAAAGGGTGATAAAGAGACAGGACTCTGGGAATTAGCTATCAGATTAGGCTGATTGATTGAACTGAGTCAGCCAAAGGCCAGAGCAGAAAGGGAAAGTACATGATACTAAACCCAAAGCAAAATAGCGATGGCATAGTAACAATGGGCAATTATAGAGCCTGCAGCTGGAGAGAGAGAGAGAGAGAGAGAGAGAGAGAAGAGAGAGGTGTTTCTGCATGCACAAATGAAAAGCAAATTTAATGCTTTTTTAAAAAATGTACAGTGGTACCCCAGGTTAAGAACTTAATTCGTTCTGGAGGTCCGTTCTTAACCTGAAACTGTTCTTAACCTGAGGTACCACTTTAGCTAATGGGGCCTCCCCCTGCGGCCACGCCATTTCTGTTCTCATCCTGAGGTAAAGTTCTTAACCCGAGGTACTATTTCTGGGTTAGCGGAGTCTGTAACCTGAAGCGTCTGTAACCAGAGGTACCACTGTAAGGGAAAGTCATAGGGAAGGGGGGGGGAATGACCTGCTTTGAGCCTCCGACAATGAAGATGGTAGATCCCATTGGAGTCAATGGAACCAGAGTCTTAACATTTTGCATTTCTCTCAATGGGCTCTTAGTGCAACAAAGTCAGTCTCCAAAAGGCGCCTATTGAATTTTATGGGGGGAAATAATTCTGCCTCCAAGGGCAGAATGTTGTTTTCTTTGCCAGGCTGAGCACAGTCCCAGTCAAACATAAGCTCTTTATGTAAGTCTGGTTCTTCATTATATACTTCCTTCTAATTGTCATGGTGAATGTCAACCTAGTCCCTAAATTCCTTTGCTGAGGCTCCCTGGGTCAGGATGTGGCACAATACCTCTGCCCAAAGAGTTTCACCTCTAATGAAGTGTTGACTAAGTGGACTGCCAGCTCGGCCCGTCATACCAATCAGACTTAAGGTATAATTCGAACACAGGTTCCACCCTGCCATTTGACTTCCCTTGGAATCATCTTGAAAGCCTGCCCCGAGGCAGGTCCATAATACTGGGTTGTAGGCAACCTAAGGCCTGGGGGCCGGATGCGGCCCAATCTCCTTCTAAATCCGGCCCGCAACAGTCCGGGAATCAGCGTGTTTTTACCTGAGTAGAATGTGTGCTTTTATTTAAAATGCATCTCTGGGTTATTTGTGGGGCATAGGAATTCGTTCATTCCACCGACTCTGGGGTTGCGGCTCTCATCTTGCTTTATTGGCCGAAGGAGCCGGCGTACAGCTTTCCGGGTCATGTGGCCAGCATGACTAAGCCGCTTCCGGCGAACCAGAGCAGTGCACAGAAATGCTGTTTACCTCCCCGCCGGAGCGGTACCTATTTATCTCCTTGCACTAGTGTGCTTTCAAACTGCTAGGTTGGCAGGAGCAGGGACCGAGCAACGGGAGCTCACCCCATCACGGGGATTTGAACCACCAACCTAGGCAAGTCCTAGGCTCTGTGGTTTAACCCACAACGCAAAACCCATTACCTATTCGCAGGTAGGACCTGCTGCAAAAATGTTGCAATGCAGAAATGTCCCTTTGACTCCTGCAGGTGACTTGTTCACAAAGCTTGCCCTAAAGTTACACGACAGCCCCTCTTTATTGAACATCTGTCCTGATTTGGTTGCAGGGAGGTTATACGTCATCCTGTCAATCGATGGTTCGTGCCACGCTTCTTAATGCATTTTCCGAATTGCAAAAAGAAGAAGAAGTTGTAGTTTTAGGTGGATTTGTCATGCTTAAAGTCCGACCAGAACAATCCAACGCAAGTCTCTTGCACTGGGCTGTGGAGTGGGGATTGGATTGAATTGAGGCATCTCTCTGTAGGTAAATGGGAGGCCAACTACTGTAGTAGTTTTTCTACAGATAGGCCCAAAATGAGGCATTTCAAAGCCCAGGAGGAGGCCGAGCTGAACCAGCCAGGGATCCACTGGATCCTGAGCCAACCTCCCAGCAATTGAGACATGGCACCAGACCCAATCCAGACCAGGTCCCTACAACAGCCTGAAACCTGGCCAGGGAGAATCCTGCCCCTCCCGCCTTCCTCTGCGGCTGCTCCACAAACCCCACGGGGAAGGGAGTGGAGGATTAGTCTCCCAGCCTTAATCCACTGGTAATTGCATAAACCTAAATTTCCAGTGTGCAACTGAATCGCTCTTGCAAAATAGTGGCCGTGTGGATAGCAAGCTTGCCTTTTTTTCTGGGAGACTCCAGTCCATTCCTCTCTCACAAAAAAACACACACTCTTTTTTCCAACAAGCAGGTGGTATCAGAAGGCTTGGGAGAACCCCAAGATCTGCAGGGGCACAAACAAGCTTTTATATTTTGAAATATACTCGGAGTCAAGAGTGGATTTCATGCTCTTTATTCAGCTCATAGTGGTGAGGAGGAATGGAAGTTCCCACAGAATGTCTGCTTTATATACATTATTTACACAGTGGGCTGCACTTGATTGGCTAATTCCGGAACTCTCCTGTAGGCCAATCAGGTTGCGGATTCACTTCCACCTGGAGCTGGATTGGGTGGCTCCTGTGGACCAATCAGACTGCTGCATTCTGGATCCTATTGTTCTAGGACCAATCAGACTGCTGCATTTTGGATCCTATTGTTCTAGGACCAATCAGACAGCTGCATTTTGGATCCTATTGTTCTAGGACCAATCAGACTGCTGCATTTTGGATCCTATTGTTCTAGGACCGATCAGATTGCTGCATTTTGGATCCTATTGTTCTAGGACCAATCAGACTGCTGCATTCTGAATCCTATTGTTCTAGGATCAATCAGACTGCTGCATTTTGGATTCTATTCAACTCAGTATATAACATATTTGGGGGGGACGTAAGAAGGAACACCCAAAACTCAGCTCAAGAGGACTGAGCAGACAAGGAATAGTGATTGGGGGATAAATGGGAAACTTGGTGGAAGGGAATGAGAATCGTATAGTTGGAAGGGACCTCCGAGGGTCATCTAGACCAACCCCGTGCAATGCAGGAATCTCAGCTAAAGCACCCATGACAGATGGCCACCCAATCTCTGCTTAAAAACCTCCAAGGAAGAAGAGTCCACCACATTCTGAGGGAGACTGTTCCACCGTCAAAAAGCTCTTATTGTCAGTAAGTTCTTCCTGCAGTTTAGTCAGAATCTCCTTTCTTGTAACTTGATGCCATTGGTTCGAATCCTACCCTCCAGGGCAAGAGAAAACAAGCTTTCTGGGTATGTTGGGAACTGGCAATCTATTTAGCCAACCCTTTGGCCAATGGTGCTGTGCTGAACCAAACTGCGTTCAGTCTTTTACCGAAAGAAAGAAAAAGAGAGAACATGAAAACACCCTAACCGTCGTTATTTCCATCCCTTGTGCTCAGTGATATTAGGCACAGGGAAAGAATTTGAAAAATAAATAAATAGCATCTTCTTCTTGACCTCCAGAGGTGCCCAACAGTAGGACCAAGGGGTCCTTCAGAGTCCTGATTTAACCCCTGATGATGGAAACTCAGAAAGGAGATATTCTTCAAGCTAGGTCTGGACCCTCTGTGAGCCATCAAGCTGAACCCAAACCACCAGCCATGTCATGTAGTTTTCCGGCCGTTTAACAGCTTTCTTGTTTTCGCAGTTCTCTAGACAGGTATTTGCATCAGGAAGTGTATTAAGACCTGGCAGGATGCCCTGTATCCATAGCTAGAAGGCTGCATTTACCATGATTGCAGGCCTCTCAAGAAACCTTAGCGTTCTGTTCTTGTTTATTAAAATGGATTAGTCATTTGGGGGCCTGTACCTGAAACCTGGAAACGTTTCTCTGACCCTCAACAGCCATTTCTCTGACCCCCAAGAACCAGGGGTAAAACATCTTGTATACAGAGCCAAATAATAATTTATAATAATAATTTATTATTTATACCCCGCCCATCTGGCTGGGCCTCCCCAGCAGTGGCGTAGCATGGGGGTGCAGGGGGGGCCGGCCACACCGGGCGCAACATCTGGGGGTTAGGGTTAGAGGGCGCAAATCCACGGGTTAGGGGGCGCAAATCCACGGGTTAGTGGGTGCAAATTACTTGCCTTGCCCCGGGTGCTGACAACCCACGCTACACCACTGCTCCCCAGTATATATTTTGTGCTGATGGTCTAAGGTAACGGATTTCCATTCATTCATAATTTTATTTGGATGCCAATTTTCCACTCAGCTCTCACCTGTGCCTCTTAGATGCTGTCAGCACCCCAGAAATGGCTTTGACTGGCCAGCTAAACAAGATGGGAGTGAGAGACGTCCCCTGTGTGTCCCCGTCCCTGCCACGGTGGAGACTAAATCTCCCGCCCTCAGTGGGGAGTGGGTGGCCACGCGGTCCACCGCAACTCCTCCCGACGGGGAAGTGGAGCGGATTTCTGCTCTTAGATGTTAAGCCCAGCTTTCACCATCTTGGCGCCTACTGAGGTTTTTGGACTACAACAGTGTGACACGGCAGCTAAAAAAGCCAATGCAATTCTGGGCTGCATCAATAGGAGTATAGCATCTAGATCAAGGGAAGTAATAGTGCCACAGTATTCTGCTCTGGTCAGACCTCACCTGGAGTACTGTGTCCAGTTCTGGGCACCACAGTTCAAGAAGGACACTGACAAACTGGAACGTATCCAGAGGAGGGCAACCAAAATGGTTAAAGGCCTGGAAACGATGCCTTATGAGGAATGGCTAAGGGAGCTGGGCATGTTTAGCCTGGAGAAGAGGAGGTTAAGGGGTGATATGATAGCCATGTTCAAATATATAAAAGGATGTCACATAGAGGAGGGAGAAAGGTTGTTTTCTGCTGCTCCAGAGAAGCGGACATGGAGCAATGGCTCCAAACTACAAGAAAGAAGATTCCACCTAAACATTAGGAAGAACTTCCTGACAGTAAGAGCTGTTCGACAGTGGAATTTGCTGCCAAGGAGTGTAGTGGAGTCTCCTTCTTTGGAGGTCTTTAAGCAGAGGCTTGACAACCATATGTCAGGAGTGCTCTGATGGTGTTTCCTGCTTGGCAGGGGGTTGGACTCGATGGCCCTTGTGGTCTCTTCCAACTCTATGATTCTATGATTCTATGAACTCCCATCAGCCCCTTGACAGGAATAACGTAGTTTTGCACACCTTGCTTCATAGCAAGTAACGCAAAGCAGGAGAAACAGCAGGAAGCCTTGGCTGACTTCCCTCTGGCGTGTGAGACTCATGGCGATGATGACACGCTTCCTGTGGTGCACCTCACATGAAAACTGCCTTCTCTCTGAGCTTTGACAGTTTCCCTGTTTGTGAAACGGGGGTAATGAGGAAGCCAGCGATGTAGTGTGGTGGGAAGAGTGTCCATCTAGGGCCAGAGAGGGAGAACCAGGTCCAAAACAATCCCAGGAACAAAGCTTGCTAAATGACCCATGGGGCACTTACATGCCCTACTCGAAGGGTTGTTGGGGGGACAAAACAGGGTGAAGCGTGGGGACACTTGAAATATTTTAAGAGCCCACAAACTAACCTCATGCGGTGGATTTCTAAGGAAACCTGGTCATGAGTTAGAGCATGCCATCAAATAAAATAGATGTTATGAAACACTATTCCTGGGAAGGACACAGTAAACACATTAAATCATCGCGTGAAGAACTGCTTCTGAAGACAGGAATTTGGGCATTCACAGCCCATTAATCTCCAGATGTAAGACCGACATCTGGGGGAAGGGGGGGATTCTTGTTGCAATGCTCCAGCCCTCAGAAAGTTGTTGTTTTTTTATTTAAAAAAAACTTTTAGAAAGGACAAAAGCGAGTAAAAGGCAACATTTTGGAAACCATATTTCTGTTTATCGGGGTGGATGCAGCGAGGCAGATTGCTGAGGGGTGAAATATGCCTGCCTCAAAAAGAGTTTTGCATGCAAGGAGAAAGCAGGCACTTGATGCAGCTTGAAAATTTATAGCGAGGAAGGCTACACATTTCAAAGGTATCCATATAGCTTTCCCCAGATTTCTCTTTTTTGTTAATAATATTTTTTTATTAATTTTCAGCATACAAAATTTTTAAAGACATACCACACAAATTATTATACATATGTCCTTGTTTGGACTTCCTTCAGCATCTCTGATAGTCTTCCGTCTTGATTATTTCTCCTGCAATTCTTAATTTAATATTGCCTTTACCTTTTCTAACAAATCATTTCTCCCTTTCCATTTTTACAATATTTCTGAAATTACTCCTCACAGAACTTCTTGTAGTCCAACAAACGTAATCTGATCATCACAAATACTTTTCAAATACTCAGCAGCAGTAACAGCAGCAAGAATAGTATTGGCCCAAAAATGGAAGCAAGAAGAACTACCAACATTAGAAGAATGGAGGATGAAATTGATGGACTCTGCAGAATTAGACAAGCTAACAGGAAGGATCCGAGACCGGCGGGACCAGAGGTTTACCAAAGACTGTTCCCCAGATTTCTCAAGATGAAAAACAGCCATTGGAGGCAGGAACCGTGAGTGAAAGAAAGGCCTGTGGGGAGGAGTGCTGCTTAACCCATTTCCCCCTAATATTCAGTCACCTTACAGGGGTGTTCTACGTACTGCAGCAAGATTACATATGTGAAGCGCTTTGGATATCTTGCTGTGGGGAGAGGCAATGGGGGGATTGTTTAGAGTCAGGAAATGATGGAAAGGCAGGGGTTAAGCGCCTTCCCCCCACCTGTCTTGATGACAGCCTCCTGCAGCTGTTTTTCATAAGTGAATAAAATACAGGATCAGCCTTCCAGGAGGAAATTACACCAAATTCCATGTACTTTGGTCCTTAGATCACATTGCACATTTTGCCAGCGAACTGAAACAGAAACTCTTCTTGATCCTTCCTTCCTTCCTTCCTTCCTTCCTTCCTTCCTTCCTTCCTTCCTTCCTTGACATTGTAAGCACTGTATTAAAAATAAATAAATCACAAGGACAAAGAAGGGCTGCTAACCTAACTTTAGAACTGAAATTAATTGGGGGAGTAAGGAGGGAGGGAGAATTTTCCCGCTCCGACTTGCCTTGCGAAAATTTAAATCAAATACCCTTGCAAAAATTGAAGTGTGTCTACGTTGGGTCCTCCTGGGATGAGTGTTGGCCCACTTTCCAGAGACAGGAGCAGAAGAGGGCAGAGAGAGAAGACAGAAGTGTGTCTTCCTGCCGGTGTTCTCACATTATCCTGGCTGTATGGGAAGAAGTGGAGCTATAGCTAAAGACAGGTGCCTTATAGGTGAGAGCTCTCTGCAGCTTTGATCTCGCTTGGAGAACCACAGGTAACCTGCCCCTCTCAGCCTCAGGTCCAGTCCGTCAGCACTAAGGCAGTACAGTGGTACCTTGGTTCTCAAACTTAATCCATTCCGGAAGTCTGTTCCAAAACCAAAGTGTTCCAAAACCAAGGCGCACTTTCCCGTAGAAAGGAATGCAAAACGGATTAATCCGTTCCAGACTTTGGAAAACCATAGCTGTCAACTTTTCCCTTTTCTTGCGAGAATTCCTATTCGGAATAAGGGAATTTCCCTTTGAAAAAGGGAAACGTTGACAGCTATGTTGGAAAACAACCCCTAAAGCAGCAATTGAACATGAATTTTACTATCTGCCGAGAGCATGGATCCATAAAATGAAAGCAATAAACAATGTACTTGTAGTCACGCAATCAATCAATCAGTCAATCAATCAGTAGCTGAACTGGGTTCCACACAGTCACAAAAACAAAACAAAAAAAGAGCTGCAGAAATGAAAACAGAAAATAAATAGCAAAAACAGACAGACCTCAGTGTAAGACTGAAAATGGAAGTGTGGTACTCAAATCGTCAGTGTGGCACTCAAAACGTAAGCGTAACACTCAAAACGGAACATGTTCGGCTTCTGAAAAAAGTTCGCAAACCAGAACACTTACTTTTGGGTTTGCAGTGTTTGGGTTCCAAGTTGTTTGAGTACCAAAGCGTTTGAGAACCAGGATACCACTGTAATAATGCTAGGCTACTTCGGAGCATTGTCGTAGGGATCACTCAAGCAATGTATGCGCTTACAATGTTCCAGGCTGCTATGCAAAGGCTAAGTACAGAGAACTGGCGAAAGGGTCCTTTCCATCTCCAGATCCCGTGTCAAAGTGCCATACTGCCAAGTGCTGTTTGTGCAACGATCCTGACTCCAGCATGCACTTACAACTGTCCTGGCTGCCTGAGTTAAGAATACATGCCGTCTTTTATTATTAAACATGCCGTCTACCTCTTACGGACGGCGCATGCAGAGAGCATCATACATTTATAATAAGGTTGGACACAGAGAGAGAGAAAGCCATACCATTCGCAAAAAAAGGAAGAAAGGTATAAATAGTTACAAGGCTGAACAATAGCAGCAATGAACTTTTTTACCCAGTTTTGGAACCTTAGCCAACCAGAGGGAGGTTCTCCTTTTCTGGGAAAGCTGTGTACACACACACACACATACACACACACACACACACACACACACACACACACACATCTGTTTGGAACGGAAAATGGCTGCTGTAATTGGTCAATGACATGCAGTGGTGCTGCTTTTTCAAAAAAACAACAACCACCACCCAGTTCTGCTGGTTAAGCTACACTGTGAAACCAGCCAACCATTTATTGCAGGGGTGGGGAACCTTTTGGCTAGGGGCCAAATGAGCACCCCAACCCTCTCCATATGGCCCCCAGGACTCCCCCTTAGGCCACACCCCCTAGTGTTTCTGCTTCCCACCCCCCTTGGGTGATTTTGCATGGCTGGAAGAGGGCTGGAAGGCTACTCAGTCCAGGCTTTAAAATTACAGGCGACTCTGCACTTACGTTCCGGGGACGAGGCATAAAGCTAAAATCGTGTGTAGTCAAAACACATTGGATTCAATGGCAGGTGGGATTCCCAAAGTCTTCTTCCTTGGATGCCTGCCACCACCCCCCTTTTATTTTTTTCAACTTTTTCTCTGCCAAGGGTATAAAACTGAATGCACACGTTAAACGCACATTTGGAATGAGTTTTTACAGAATGTGGTAGGCTATTAATATCTACATGCGTATTAGGATAATGGGACTATATCAATTTCTATAAGGATGTATGGAAGTATATAGGAACGCGGGTGGCACTGTGGGTTAAACCACTGAGCCTAGGACTTGCCGATCAGAAGGTTGGCGGTTCAAATCTCCGTAACGGGGTGAGCTCCCATTGCTCGGTCCCTGCTCCTGCCAATCTAGCAGTTCGAAAGCACGTCAAAGTGCAAGTAGATAAATAGGTACCACTTTGGCGGGAAGGTAAACGGCGTTTCCGTGCACTGCTCTGGTTCACCAGAAGCGGCTTAGTCATGCTGGCCTCATGACCCAGAAGCTGTATGCCTGTCCCTTGGCCAATAAAGCAAGACGAGCGCCGCAACCCCAGAGTCGGCCACGACTGGACCTAATGGTCAGGGGTCCCCTTTATGGATGTATATTACATTGCATTTTTGTATATTGTGGTTTTTTTCCTTATACACATCTTTGTTCTTTTTCCTCTCACTTCCCCGCCTTTTCCCCTCTGTATCACTTTATTTGTTTATCACTGAAATTCTTTCAATAACATATTGACACTAAAAGTTAAATGCACGTAAGCTGCAAGTTGCCTGTACCTAGCGCTGCTTTCCTGTATGAATTGTGTGGAAAAGGCATTTCACGAGTTGCACAGAGCTAAGGCATGCAGATGACACTGCCAACACACACACCCCAATACCCATGTGTTGGTCCTGGCAAAACCTATGAGAGTTGGGAAAGGGCTATAGCTCAGCAGTAGAGCATCTGCTTGGCTGAGGGTTCCAGGTTCAGTTCTCAGTGGCAACTTCAGGTAGGGCTGAAAATTTAATTCTGTGCAACGTGAAGTGAATTAAAGTGCTCCGTCAGTCTAGTGCAACAAATCCACTTTTAATAAAGAGACAGACCTTTTGCAGTTAGGAAAGTGACAGGGAACCACATTGAAAAGCGTGGCATGCTTGGCTGATTAAGAGGGAGACAAGTAAATACCTCGCAAGCACGGATGAAGGATGAACCTTCAATTTCAAATAATCTTCCCCAGTAGGGGTGGGCAAATCTCACTTTTGGTTTCTCTCCCTTGCTCATTTCCCCACTCCACATTTCCACATCAGTTTGCCTTTAAAAAAGAGCCAGTGTGGTGTGGCGAGAGCCAGTGTGGTGTAGTGGTTAAAAGTGGTAGACTCGTAATCTGGTGAACCAGGTTCGCTTCCCTGCTCCTCCACATGCAGCTGCTGGGTGACCTTGGGCTAGTCACACTTCTCTGAAGTCTCTCAGCCTCACTCGCCTCACAGAGTGTTTGTTGAGGGGGAGGAAGGGAAAGGAGAATGTTGGCCACTTTGAGACTCCTTCGGATAGTGATAAAGCGGGGTATCAAATCCAAACTCCTCCTCATAAAAAACCATCAGCATTTCAGTGAGAATAAACTCCTCCTCATAAAAAACCATCAGCATTTCAGTGAGAATTTCTCCTTGCACACAATTTTGCATGCACTTTCCCCTAATACAATGCATTGTTGTATGTTGTATTCACTAACATACACAAGCTTTCAATGCACACTTTCCCCTAGTAGACACATTTTTGCACTCATTACTTGCTTGAACTGCACTGCAGAATTCAGAGAAGCGAGGATATCAGAGGTGGGTTGTGTTTTGGTTTGTTTGTCGTTCTGGAAAGCATGAATTAGGCAAGTTCACCTTTGAATGTGAACCAAACTGAGTTTCTCCATTTTTCCCTGCCTCTTTCTTCCTTCCTTCCTTCCTTCCTTCCTTCCTTCCTTCCTTCCTTCCTTCCTTCCTCCTCTCCACCTTGGCAGAGGAGAGAGCCATGATTGCGAAAGCTGGACACATTGCAAGATTTGGCGTGTGTGTGTGTGTGTGTGTTTGTAAAGCAATGAAACAGGAGAGTTGCAAAGTTCACATTAATCATAAGTTCAATGGCGCTTGGCTCAAAGGCAACATTTGCTGGCACTGATTCGAGTTCCAGAGCCCGAGGTGGAAAGGCTGCTGAAGGAAAAAGCTGGCGCAACCAGCCAGTTGGGATTACCAACTCTCCGAAATGAATCTGTGGCCCATTGCTTATTTGCAAGCATTAATGGGAGCCAGGAGTACAAGGGAACTACAAACCAGGATCCTTCAGCCAGTGCTGTGCATTTGCTGCTGTTCTGTGTGAGCACATGCACACAAAATGACACAGCGACTGCAAAATTTGGGTTCCTAAAAACGTAAGCTTTCAATTTGCTTTAATCATGTGTCAAGTCTTTACTTGTGCCAAAGCTCTTCTTGTGCCATGAAATCTCAGAAGCCAAAGTAGAAGTTACATTAGCTCTGTAGCGACATATCAGCACATGTGGTGGGAGTGTCCAAAAAGGTTTTGGAAAAAGGTATTTGCAGAAATATATTTCATTACAAGGCAAACAGTTCCCATGACTGCAGCACTAGCTCAACTTAATTTGTATAGTCATGATACGTTGCGAATTAGAAATAAAGGACTCATAACACATCTATTAACTGCTGCAAGAACAACCATTGCCAGGACATGGAAATCATTGCAATTATTGACTGTGGATCAATGGTATAATGCAATTTGGCAAACAGCGTTATCGGAAAAGCTGACACAAAAATTAAAACTAGCAAGAGGCCAAAAGAAGCATGACAATTTTTATGCAGTTTGGTGTGATTTTATTGATTGTATGAATAATGAGCCATATGGCAGAACAGTACCCATAGTTTACAGCACAGTTTGGTGTGCAGGAAATATTTTAATTTCCCTTTTTCTCCCCTACTTATGCCCTATAAATTCCTATAAATCCCCATAAATTAAAATTGTTATTGTTTTCAAAACACCTTTTACTAGTGGTCAGCAATCTAAGCATATACCGGTACATTATTATACATAATTTCATATCTGTAATAATTATATATATATAATTACACACACTTTAAGACAACATGTTGATATATTCAGAAATGATTATAAAATTTTTAAAAAATATATACAGAAATGATTTTCTGTTGTTTTATTTTAATTCTCATTTGATGTAACGGTGGCATGTCATGTGTCTGCATGTAGTAAATAAATAAAGTTTAATTAAAAATTAGCTTTGTAGCTGACCTTTCAGCCCAAGGGGTGGGTTTTTCTTGTTGTTTATACAAATTGTCTCGTCTCGACCCGTGATCTGAATCAGAACCCTAATGTGGGGGCTATGGGACCTGAATCACGACCCTAAGGGTTCAAAGGGGAATTCAAAGGGTTAAACTCCCTCCTGCTGTGTTCCTGGATCAGATCAGGGCCCCCCGCCAAGTAGCAATCACTGCAGGTTACTGGAGAGCTCAACCGTCAGAGCATGTGACTCGTCATCTTAGAGTCGTGGGTTCGAGACTCACATTGGGCAAAATGTTCCAGCATTGCAAGGGGTTGGACTAGATGACCTTTGGTGTACCTTCCAGCCCTACAATTCCATGATTCTACAATTCCGTGACGGGAGGTACAATAAGTGCCTCTGCCCTGCCCAGCCAACGACCATTTGTTCCATACCTACAATTTGCATTGCAGAGGGGGAATTCCCGCACTACCTGCGGCCTGACTGAAATCCAGGAAGAATTCAGATATACTGCAGCCCAAAGTTCACATCGTATGCAAACGTGTCTCGTGGTAGCCTGAGAGATCGTTTAGAACAGGCAAACATAAATAAACAAATGGGGGGCAGGGAATCCAATTGGGAGCAAAGATATGAAACAGGGAGGGAAAAGGACATTTACTGTATTTTCTGGCGTATAAGACTACTTTTTAACCCAGGAAAATCTTCTCAAAAGTCGGGGGTCGTCTTATACGCCGGCTACAGCAGCAGCTCCTGCAGCAGCTCCCCACCAAAGGAGAAAATGAAGGCAAATTAAATCAGAGGACACCAAGCTCTCTAGATGAAGCAGAAATACACTTGAAAATTGGCCCCAGAAGCCCCCCCCCCAATCACAAGCAACAGAACTCTAACCGCTCCCAGTAGTAGACCATGTGGTCCAAAATGGCGGCCTCGTGTTGCCCCAGCAACTAGACACGTGGCCGCTGCCTCAGCCCAAGCAGCCCCACAGTAAAAGAAAAGGAAAGGCTAACAACAAAGGCAGGGAACCAACAACAGCATTAAGTGCACCCCCGGCCACTGGGAAGTGGAGCGGATTTCCGAGCCAGACTGGAGACTGTTTTTTTTTAATTATTATTTGGTGTGCATTGGAAGAGGGGTAGTCTTATACGGCAAGTATATCCCAAACTCTATATTTTAACTGAAAAAGTTGGGGGTTGTCTTATACCTACTGGTTTTGGGAGACTTCAACGTCCATGCCGATGCCGCTCCATCCTCACAGGCTCTGGACCTAGTGACTTCCATGGCAACACTAGGGCTCTCCCAGGTTGTTTTGGCCCCACTCATCAAGCAGGCCACACGTTGGATCTGATCTTTGGGGCTGGCATAGATGTGATCATGCTCCCTGCTGTGGAAGTGCCATGGTCTGATCACTACGCTCTGAAAGCCAAGATAGACTTCCCGCTCCTCCCCAGCTCGGGTGGCGAACCCATTTGGGCTCGTCCGCGAAAACTGATGGATCCTGATAGATTCCGACAAGCCTTGCGGAACCCTGCTCCTCCTGGCGACTCATTAGATGACCTTGTTGAGGACTGGAATAACCGGCTCTTGGCAGCCATTGATGAGATCGCGCCTAAGCGCCCTCTGCAACCCCGTCGAAACCGGGCCCCTTGGTTTACTGAGGAGCTCCGGAAAATGAAGCGGGATCTCAGACGGCTAGAGCGAGTATGGCGACGGACTCGTGACGGAGCCTCAAGAACATCTTATAGGACGCTTATGAAAGCCTATGAGATGGCTATGAAAGCTGCTAAGAAATCTTACTTTGCAGCTTCCATTGCATCCGCTAGCTCTCACCCGGCACAACTTTTTAAAATAATTAGGTCAATAACGTCCTTAGGAGGACAACCAAATTTAAGCACAAATTCGACCCACAGCTGTGAGGCATTCGCGAGTTTTTTTGCGGAGAAAGTCCTGTTGCTCCGCCGTGACCTCCCTGCCAATTTAGATACAGTGACTGAACTGGAGGCCCCTCGACTGACTTCAGGTCCAGTGTTGGACCATTTCGATCGGATACTCCCTACTGATGTGGATAGATTCCTCCAAGTTGGTAGGCCCACCACCTGCCTCCTTGGTCCGTGCCCGTCTTGGCTGATTAGGGAGAGTCCAGATGTTGTGCGGACCCCCCTGGTTGAAATTATCAATTTGTCCCTTGACACGGGGACATTCCCAGGGGAATTGAAGGAAGCAGTGGTATGTCCACTCTTAAAAAAAACTTCATTAGATCCCTTAGACCTATCCAATTACCGCCCAGTTTCAAATCTTCCATACCTGGGTAAGGTAATTGAGAGAGCAGTTGCTGAAAAGCTTGGTAGGTTTCTGGAGGAAACATCGGCATTAGATCCATTTCAGTCTGGTTTCCGTCCTGGTTTTGGGATGGAGACGGCTCTGGTTGCCCTAACAGATGATCTCCGTAGACAACTGGATCGAGGCGGGTCAGGACTGCTGATCCTTTTAGATTTGTCAGCAGCCTTTGACATGGTCGATCATGATCTTCTGGACCACCGCCTCGCAGACGTGGGGATACAGGGCATAGCCCGTAACTGGTTGTGCTCTTTTATCTCTGGTCGGGGACAGAGGGTGGCACTAGGGAGGGAAATGTCGTCGCGCCACTCCTTGGTGTGTGGAGTGCCGCAGGGCGCAATTCTCTCCCCGATGCTTTTTAACATCTTTATGCGCCCCCTTGCCCAGATTATCCGGAGCTTTGGGCTGGGCTGTCACCAATATGCTGATGACACTCAGCTCTATCTGCTGATGGATGACCACACCGACTCGGCCACACTGACCAGATGCTTGGAAGCTGTGGCTGGATGGTTTCGCGGGAGCCGATTGAAACTAAATCCTTTGAAGACAGAGGTCCTATGGCTAGGTCGGGATGGCATGGGGATGAGGGACCAACTCCCTTCTCTTGCGGGGGCCCAATTAGTGCCATTGCCTTCCGTTAAGAGTTTGGGTGTAATCCTTGATGCCTCCCTTTCCATGGAGGCGCAAGTTACATCAACAGCCAAGACGACATTTTTCCACCTTCGCCGCATCAAGCAGTTGGTCCCTTACCTTTCCCGCCCCGACCTGGCCACAGTGATCCATGCGACGGTCATCTCCAGGCTTGACTACTGTAATTCGCTCTATGCGGGGCTGCCCTTGAAGCTGTCCCAGAAACTCCAGCGGGTACAGAATGCTGCAGCGAGGCTCCTCACGGGGTCTCTGCCATGGGAGCATATTCACCCAGTGCTTTTCAAGCTGCACTGGCTCCCGGTGGAGTACAGGGTCAGATTTAAGGTGCTGCTTTTGACCTTTAAAGCCCTTCAGGGCCTAGGACCCTCGTACCTACGGGACCGCCTCTCCTGGTATGCCCCACGGAGAGCCTCAAGGTCCATAAATAACAACACCCTAGTGGTCCCAGGCCCTAAAGAAGTTAGATTGGCTTCAACCAGAGCCAGGGCCTGGTTTTCAACTCTGGCTCCGGCCTGGTGGAACGCTCTGCCTCATGAGACCAGGGCCCTGCAGGATCTGATTTCTTTCCGCAGGGCCTGTAAGACAGAGTTGTTCCGCCTGGCCTTTGGCTTGGAGCCAATTTGATTCCCTCCTTCTCTCTCTCTTTTTCCCCCCTTTCCTTTCCTTCTCCTCCTGCGATGAGGCTACATTTTAATATTTTAATATTCCATTATTTTAATGTATTTTATTTTTGTTTTTAAGTTGTAACCATTCATCTTGTTTTTATTATTGCTTGTAAGCCGCTCTGAGCCCGGCCTTGGCTGGGGAGGGCGGGGTATAAATAAATTATTATTATTATTATTATTATTATTATTATTATTATTATTATTATTATACGCCCAGTCGTCTTATACGCCAGAAAATACGGTAGTTTTTTCCCTTAATTTGCCAGAGCCATCATCAGGCAGAGTGAGGCCACTGATTTTTGGTGCCCTGAAAAGATAGCTAACCATGACCTGCCAAGGAAAACAAAGAATTTATTTATGTATGCAACGACAGCGGCAAGAGTCTTGATAGCACAAGGATGGAAGAATGAGGAAACCCCGACAAAAGAACAGTGGCAAGAGAAATTGATGAGCTATGCAGAATTGGCTAAACAGACATACAAACTGCAAGATGAGGACAACTGTGACTTTCAAGAAGAATGGGAACTTTCCACAAATTGCTTAAAAAGACAACAAAATGAATTGGACTCCTTGGCAGGTTTTGAATAAGCATACACAAATTTACTGATTGATAACATGGTGGGCAGATAATGTAAGGATTTGTATAATTTTATAACATGCAGAGAATAATATGTGCTGAGAAATCGGAGAGAGGAGCTGAGGGAAGTCTCTGAGGGGGGAAGGAGAGAGGGTTTGGGGGGGGAAGGGGAGAAAATAATGAATATGATATGTTTTGATATGTTGTTATGTTGAAACTGCTAATAAAAACATTTATAAAAAAACAAAAAAATGTCCTCTTTAGCACAATTTTTTTTAAAAAGCTTGTTGTTGTTGTTTAGTCATTTAGTCGTGTCCGACTCTTCGTGACCCCCTGGACCACAACACGCCAGGCACTCCTGTCTTCCACTGCCTCCCGCAGTTTGATCAAACTCATGCTGGTAGCTTCGAGAACACTCTCCAACCATCTCATCCTCTGTCGTCTAAAGTGGTGCTTCAGGTTAAGAACATGTCAGGGAACTGCCATCAGGGCCGGAGGGAGAGAGCGGGCTCCGGAGGGGTCCCAGAGAGCGTCCCGGGATTGGGAGAGGCAGCCCATCTTCTGGGGAAGAGAATCAGCGTAGCACCAGTGGAGAAGGGGGGCAGATGGGGGAATCGGCGAGGCGGTCCCATGACTCCTTGCCGGGGACCAGCGGGGAGAGTAAGGGTCCTCCGCTGCCCACACCCTCCTTGCGCAGCAGGCTTCCGTGCAGGGAGAGTAGGAGGAGACTAGGCGTCAAAGAGCTTCTTTGCTGGAAGAAGTTCAAGAAACGCCCACTGATGGATTCTGCCAGCGATTGAGGCAGCCACGGGTGAGTGGCTGTCCGGACAGAAAAGGTTCACTCAGGCAACCCAGCCAGGTGTTGCACCGGTTTACGCACGAGCAATCCCTATAACCATTACAGAACAGTTTCAGGTTAAGAACAGACCTCCGGAACAAATTAAGTACTTAACCCGAGGTACCACTGTATAAGAGAACAAGGGAGGCATGAGTTCCAGCACCTCTTTTTCGAGAAAAATAGCACTGGATCTCGCTCTCTCTTTCTTAATAATAATAATAATAATAATAATTTATTATTTATACCCCCCCCCCCATCTGGCTGGGTTCCACTCTGGGCGGCTTCCAACAAAGTACAGTGGTACCTTGGGTTAAGTACTTAATTCGTTCCGGAGGTCCGTTCTTAACCTGAAACTGTTCTTAACCTGAAGCACCACTTTAGCTAATGGGGCCTCCTGCTGCCGCTGCACCGCCGGAGCACGATTTCTGTTCTCATCCTGAAGCAAAGTTCTTAACCCGAGGTACTATTTCTGGGTTAGCAGAGTCTATAACCTGAAGCGTATGTAATCTGAAGTGTATGTAACCCGAGGTACCACTGTATTAAAATACAGTAGTCAGTTAAAGATTAAAAGCTTCCCTAAAGAGGGCTGCTTTCAGATGTCTTCTAAAAGTCTGGTAGTTGTTCTTCTCTTTGACATCTGGTGGGAGGGCGTTCCACAGGCGGGTGCCACTACTGAGAAGGCCCTCTGCCTGGTTCCTTGTAGCTTTGCTTCTCACGATGAGGGAACTGCCAGAAGGCCCTCAGGGCTGGACCTCAGTGTCCAGGCTGGATGATGGGGGTGGAGACGCTCCTTCAGGTATACTGGACCGAGGCCATTTAGGGCTTTAAAGGTCAGCACCAACACTTCGAATTGTGCTCGGAAACGCTCTCTCTCCCTCTCAACATTTCTCTTCTGCTTCCCCTTTCTCCTTAATGTGAGTAATCTGGTTCTTCTCCGATTGCTCCAACTGGGAGCTGCTGCTGCTGTTTCCAGCTGCTTCGATGCCAAGTGGAATAACGTCCTCCAGAGAGGATGTTGGAACGATGAACATGAATTTCCCCCAAGAAAACACTCCTGGCCCCGGATGCCAAACATCTCCCGGCTCTTCCTGGGAAGAGGCAGCACCGCCGAGATGCTTGGAATGCACACGGCATGATGTCAAACATTCCGCCGAAGCCGTTCTCTTCGCCCGACAATCCGTTTCGTTTAGGAATGGAATGAGCCAGGGCTCCCTTGACTTTCCCTTTTTTGTGCAAAGGGTGGGAAGAAACCAAGGGGAGTTTTACTGCATGGCCTGCTGTTTGTAGCAACCCAGTGGGAGGGGAGGCTTCCTCTGAGCTTCAGGAACCCTTGGAGGCGAAACAACTCTTTGTATTGTAACTTGGTGTTGAATTTGATAGCATCAGCCAAGGATGACCTGCATTTGTGAATGGCCATTGCAGAGTTTGCATGACAGCTAGAACTCATTACAACAACCCTTTTAAAAAAAATTATTTATGCTTTTCAGACTTAAACATTTCACTGATTTTACAATCGTTTCGACATTTCAAAACCTGACCTCCTTCCCCCACTTCCTGCGGTTCCTGATATTTATTTTTAATATCTTCTGCATATCCAAATGAAATTAATTTGTTCATTTAGTCATCTTCTTTAAATATATACTCTTATGAAACTGCAGGTTATTGCAATAATCCTGCCAATGTTTTTATCTGTTTACAATTTATCTGTAAATTTTCAATTAACCATTTCCATTCTCTTATTAAAAAAAAAAAAGTTTGCTATCTTGATTTCTTATTCTTCCAGTAACATTTTTGCCGCTGTAGTCGCATACATAAATAAGTTTCTATACATTTTAGGTAGTTCTGTCCCTATATTTCCCAAGAGAAAAGCTTCTGGGGGTTTTTACGAACGTTATTTTTAACATCTTTTTCAATTCATTATATATCATTTCCCAGTAAGCCTTAACCTTAGTACAAGACCACCACATATGATAAAAAGTACCTTCTTTCTCTTTACATTTCCAACACTTATTTGATTTAGATTTATACATTTTTGCCAGTTTACTCAGTGTTAGATACCATCGATAGATCATTTTCATATAATTTTATCATAACATGCTATAATTGTTATTACAACAACCCTTTGAGGTAGGCAAGGATGAGAATTAGTGCCTCTTTCAAGGCCAGCCAATGTGTTTTATGGCTGAGTAGGGACATGACGACAGGATCTTTGGCTACGATCCTTGAAAACACCCTAACTAGAGAGTAAGCCCATTTGGACATAGTATAATTTACTTCTGTGTAAGGATACATGGCATTGTAGGGCTTTGGCTGTGTACATTTAAAAAACATGGCTTCCCCTCTCCCCAAAAGAATCCTGGGAACTCTAGTTTGCCTCTCACAGCGCTACATTTTCCAGCACCCTTAACAAATGACAGTTATCCAGATTCTTGGAGGGTAAGGGGATGTGGTTTAAAATGCATAGATGTTAGGATAGAGATGATAAAGAAAACAGGAAAACAGGAAGACACAATGAGAGATAAAGGAGGTGCTGTGGGGATTGGTGGAAGTCAATGTCTTGTTGTTGTTGTTTTAGTGTTTATAATATTAACTTGTGAGATAGGGATATTTTTTTTGGTTTTTTTTGTTGTTGTTGTTGCTTTCTTTAGTTTTCGAATGTTGATTTTGTGTGTGTTGTGTATTGTTATTTTTTGATATCTTTCGTGTTGTTGTTGTTGTGTGGAAAATACTAATAAAATTTATTTTAAATAAATAAATAAATAAATAAATAATAAATAAAATGCATGGTGTGTAGACAGCATTTGTCTTTAAAACAGCAGCAGCAGCAACCTCATTCATCTCAAATAAAATTTAGTGGCAGAGATAGCATCTTTCTCCCAAGAACGGATGGCATTACCATTTCCGTGCAAAAATAGCCAAACCAACCCCCGACATTTCTCAGCGCACACCGCTCTCGACACAGGATGTGATGAATTAAATTCTGACTTGTAAGGCAACAAGGCGTGACTCATCGGCTGGGAAATTAAAAATGGTGTGTGTGCTTTTCATAGAGAAATCCAAACACAGGCTGCTGCCCGGGAAACCTTCTCAGTTCCGTGGAGTAGTGTAACTTGAAAATCTAGCTCGGGAGTGGACTATGCAGAATTGGATAAACTAACCGGAAGAATTCGAAACCTGCGGGACCAGAGATTCACAGAAGACTGGTGTAAATCTACGGACTATTTGAAAAGTAATTGTGATGACCAGATTACGTTTGTAGGTTTGCAAGAAGTTTTGTGAGGTAAATTATTTGAATTATTGCAAAAATGGTTAAAGAGGTGGATTGTGAGTTAAGATAATTAAAGGCAATAGGAATTTAAGAAACGGAGAAGAAATGAAAAAAATGGTGGATCATCAGAGGTGCTGATGGAAGTCCAAAAAGATTGTATAAGATGTGAAGTTCTGTGGAATGTATAATAATTGGTATGTTGAAATTAATAAAAATTATATATATATATAAAAAGAAAATCTAGCTGGGGAGAGCAGCACAGCCTTCTCTTTAAACTCAGAACTTCCCCATGTACATTGGAAGAGAAGAACGTCCCTTTTTTATTGTGAATTCGAGACAATTTCTGTTCAGGGTGGTATCGGAGCGGTTCACCGGTGTAAACACAAGCGCTGACTCCTACTCCAGTCCACTTCCCCAGCGCTGAGATTTAAGCCCTGTGTACACGAGGCTAGAAAACATCTCCTGTAGTATCTTGAGGAATAATATTCCTGGTGGAGGAGTCCTGCCTCAGACCTGGAGCTGAAGCTTGGCTGCTGAGCCCCAGTCTCTCGGTCTACCTCTCCAGGCTCAGCAAGGCTGAGATCCCAGACACGGCGTGTGCTCCTAATTTCCTCTGCTTATTTGCATTTCGTCCAGCAGGAAAGATCCCAGCCACTACCTCTCCAGGTTTATGAGCGGCGGCAGGCAGACGGTTTCGTATGATGCCAAAACAGGCCTTTGCTAGCACTCTGCGGCTTTGACAGGGCCTCGGCGAACACCACCGACTTCTCCCGGCAGGAAGGCAAGAAGTCAGAGGAGCCAGAAAGGAAGGAGATAGTCTTTCTTCTGACTCCAAGCTGACCCCTCTGCCAACATATTGTTCTCATTTCACACACGGAGGGCCAGCCGCAGAGTTCAAGCCCCTGTCGCTTTTCATCATTCTCAGCTGCGCAGCGTCCAAGGCAGGACCTAACTTGGGCATCCATTCCGGAACCCGTTGTCAAGGCCGGGGGCTCGGTCCTTAGCAAACAGTGCCTCTGAGAGGGTGCAGAGTGCATAGCTGTCAACCGTCCCTTATTTGGCGGGAAACTCCCTTATCCCAGCGCCGTGTCCTGCTGCTGTCCCTTATCGATGATGTCCCTTAAATTTCCCGGGTTTCAAAGGAAGCAGCTCCTCTCCCTCCCTCCCTGCCGGCCAGGGTGGTTTTCCTTGCTGCGTCCCCTTTGCCGGGTTGCTGCGCTGTGGGAACCACTGCTTGAGGCTTTGTTTGGCTGCTGGCTGGGCTTTCTTCCTTTGGCTCGGAGGGGTTCAGAAGTTGAACATACCTGTGCTTGGAAAATCCCTTATTTTGGCTGCTGATCCCTTATTTTCGAGGCTGCTGGTCCCTTATTTTCAAATCTGTAAGTTGACAGCTATGGCAGAGTGTCATCTAGGGGAACAGCGCAACTCGCCCAGCAGACATGAGCAGACAGTGTGGTGTAGTGCTTAGAGCACAGAGGAGGTACCGTGGGCTAGGAGGCAGAATGCGGCCCCTCAGTCCTCTCTATCCGGCCCTCAGGACTCTCCCTGGGTCATGCAACCTCCTGAGCCACACCCCAGCCCTGTTTTGACCCTTCCTTGAGTGTCCAGGATATGCCCTTGAAGGCTGATAATGTCTCCTTGCTCGCCCAGATGGGGAGAGTTGTGTGAACAGGTGTAGAAACTAGTCTAGCATACAAATTAACAGTTGTTGTTCTGGCCCGTTTTGCTTCTGGCCCCATCCACAATGGTCATGTGGCACAAACACATCTCAAAAACTGGATTTTTGGTCCTCAAGCTGGAAAAAGATTCCTCACCCTGGGTCAGAATGTTAGACGAAGTAAGACCTGGGAGACAAGAAGTCAAATCTCCAAAAACCCACAAAACTACGCAAGCGACCTCGTTCTTTCAGTTCGACCTACTTCGCAGGGATGTTGTGAAGTTAAAATGAGAACTGAGAAAGCCTTGAGCATCTTGGAGATATTCAAAGATGGGATAAAAATGCAACAAATGGGCAGCTACGAAGTTCGAATTACGTTTCATGAAGTAGCTCTAATGTTCAACTATAGGAAAAGTGAATCAATAACTTGAAATTTTTATTCCTTTCTCAAGATGGCCTTTCCTTCCAGAAAGCCCTACGTTGGCAGTGCGCAGATAATAATTACAAGTAATAGGGCTCTGTGCATGATGCAAGACTTGTATCTGGAAGAGTGGTAAATCTCAACTTTTCCTTTGTTTGTTTGTTTAAGAAGGGAGCAAGTTTCTAGTTCTCATGAAAAAGGACTAGAAAATAAGAGCCAACTTTGCAAGGCTGAAGAAAATGTGCGCACAGCTCTAATTTGCCAGGGCATCTTGTAGCTGGCCACCTGCTTTTGGAATGCCCCCCAAATCATATTTACACAATCCTATATTTAGACCACAGTGGGCTAACTCCTGCCAAAGGAGAGGCTCACAGGAGATGTCAGTGTTATTTTATTCCTCCGACCTCAGTGCTGAGGGTTTTTTTGCCTCCCAGCCACTCTCATGCCATTGGTATGCACTGAGGATTTGGGCTGCACAGTTCTCTGGGTGGCCTTGGGTGAAGGCCTGTCAGCTGTTCATCGGGCAGCAAATATCGAAAATCAGTAAGTATGTCCATAAACCTGAACTATGCTTTCAAAAGCCAAAGCTCCAGATTCTGCCAGCCTCTACCACCAATGTGCCACATCCCTCCAAGCTCCAACCCAACCCAGAGAGAGGCAGTGTGGTGCAGTGGTTAGGGTATTGGGCTAGGGCCTGGGAGACCTGGGTTCAAATTCCACCTCAGCCATAAAGTTCGCTTGGTGATCTTGGGCCATTCGCTGCCTCTCTATGTAACTTACCTCACAGGGTTGTTGTGTGGATTATAAATGAGGAGGGGGGAAAACAACACGAGCTCCTTGGAGAAAAAGACAGGTTTTAAATGCAATAAATAAATGAAATACTCCTGACTAGGGATGGGCAAATCTGTCAGTTTCAGTTTCTGCCAATTTCTGTCTTAACTTCAGATTTCTAACATTAGAAAAAAGGCCTCATGAAAATGCGCCAGCATTTTAGCTCAAATTTCTCCTCACAGACACATCTTTGCCTGCATACACGTTTTTTCAAAGCAATTTTTCCAGATTCAATATGTTTATATGTTACTTTCACTAATATATGCATATATATATTTGCACTCTTTAGTATATCTGCTCCCGGTTATCTCCTGCCCATCAGCTCCTGCCCCCTTACTTTCTCCATTTCAGCAATATAATTTGGGTGGTGAGAGAAGCTATTTTGTTCCCAAACCATCAGAAACCCTTGATGATCTACCAGAAACCAAACAGAGATCTGCCAGCAGATTCCAGTACACCAAGTGCCAACGCCTGAGGTGCTGGCCCCAGAACGTCCTGTTTTCGTACCACATTGGTCAGAGTAAGCTCCCCTCAGAAAGTCCACCTCGGTTTACGACTTTGCAGGTGAATTAGCAGCACAGCCCCAGGGCCTGATTATGGCCCCCAGGGGTCTCCATCAGGCCCTCAGGACTCTCCTTAGGCTGTGCCCTCTCCTCTAGCCACAACCCCTCACTGGCCAGGCTCCATGCGGCTCAAGGGCGCAATATAAGGTTGTCATATTTTGGCAAAGTTGTTGAGCTTCTTTCAGCAATTTCTGCCCAGGAACAGATTTCCGACGGCCAAATCCCCGCTATGTCCTAGAGGGTGGAAGCACAAGAATGGCCTTTTTGTGGTGGCTCCCTGATTCCAGAATGTTCTCCCCTGGGAGGCTCTGCTGGTGCTTTCATTATACACCTTTAGGCACCAGGCGAAGACTTTCCCCTTTGGCAGATTGACACCCGATGCCCTTTTAAAATGTGTTGAAGATGGGGGGATCATTATTGGTTTGTTTTTGTTCTTATTGTGTGTTTTTACATTGCAATTTTTTGTGGTAACCACTCTGAGACCTGTGGGTATAGAAGAAGAAGAATTTGGATTTAATATCCCACTTTATCACTACCCAAAGGAGTCTCAAAGCGGCTAACATTCTCCGTTCCCTTCCTCCCCCACAAGAAACACTCTGTGAAGTGAGTGAGGCTAAGAGACTTCAAGAAGTGTGACTAGCCCAAGGTCACCCAGCAGCTGCATGTGGAGGAGCGGGGAAGCGAACCCAGTTCACCAGATTACAACTCCACCGCTCTTAACCACTACTACACCACACTGGCTCTCCACCACACAACATACGAATGTAATACAGTGGTACCTCTGGTTGCGAACAGGATCCGTTCCAGGCCCCCGTTCACAAAATGAGCAGAACGCAACCCACGTCTGCCCGTCCGCGGGTCGTGATTCGCTGCTTCTGCGCGTGATGTCATTTTGAGCGTCTGCGCATGCGCAAGCGGCAAAACCCGGAAGTAACCCTTTCCGGTACTTCCAGGTTGCCACGGGACGCAACCTGAAAAGATTTAACCTGAAGCGAATGTAACAAGAGGTATGACTGTAAATAGATAAAATAATAAAACCCCTTCCTCAGGAGATTTAGGATGTCTGGAATGTGTCCTTGCACGGCAACAATGCATCTTGCTTCCTCAGATGAACAGGGTGTGGGGGGGGTGTGGGTGTGGAGAAGCCTGTGATTTGCATTTCGAATGCCGCACTGATCTGTTCATGTTCGTCTTTGGCCCTGCCCACAGCTGAGGTGCGGCCCCAGGAAAGTTCCCCATGAGCAAATTGTGGCCCTCAAACCGAAGGTTCCCTGCCTTTGCCTGGGCACCTGCAAATTTCTGCCATTTCTGCCTGCACCCTGAGTTTGTTCAGGAACCCAGGGACACCCCCCCATCCCGTCCCAAGATACAAAAGCTCTCTTTTTAAAAGCCTTGGGAAGCTTCCGCCGTGAACTCTAAATGAGCCTCCGGACGTGATGTGTTCCAAATGGCTTATTGGTATGTGTGCGAGGAAGGAGGAAGGGTGGAAGTCAGAGGAGGCCCCGAGAGAGGCTGTTCCGAGCGTCTAATAACGGCAAGTGATTTGACAAGCACATGGGTCTATAACTCAGATCACTTCCAAAACTAAGTGCTTATGAAAACGCCAAGCACTCCACCAGCTTTAAATCTTTTGGCGGGGGCTGTTGGATTTAAACCACCAGCGCAGGTTTTTTCTTCTTCCTCTTCCCCCCCTTTTTTTCTCCCTCTGACTTTTTAAGTAACACTTCAGGTTGGAACCAAGTCAAACACTTTAGAGGCTGCAGGCATATTGAACTGATTTGGAAATATGTTAGGGAGAGCAGGAGGAGGGTGCAGTAAATTATATTTTTAAACTCTTTGTCTTGAAAAGGGGGCAGTTTGAAGTCTGAGAAACGAGGAGATCGGCTAGAACTGGAATGTATTAAGCAGGGCCCGGGCGATGACTGCCGACCAACGAGATCTGCTTGGTTTTCTTCGAGAGCATGCAGGGATATTTGCATGGGTGATACACTTGTTCTGAGATGAGCAAGCTGCTGATTCACAGAACTAAACAACACGCACCCCAGTCAATACAGGGTGCACGTGAGGGGTCTGACCTAGATAACTTATCCTTCCGCTGTGTTCCTTTCTGGGTTGTTTTGGCTGCAGTCAGCGCCTTGAAAAGTCAAGCACATATTTACTGGAAAGTCGCTTAACTCATTTGCACCACACATAAATCTGGGGAAGGGCTGTAGTTCAGTGCTAGAGCATCTGTTTGCACGAGGAAAGTGCCAAGTTTAATTCCTGGCATCTTCAAGTCGGGCTGAGACTCCTGAAATCCTGCAGAGGCCGCAACCACTTGTGGTGACAACTTGTGTCCCTAGGACTATCTCCATCTGAACTATTGAAATTGGATTTACCGTATTTTTCGCACCATAGGGCGCACCGGACCATAGGGCGCACCCAGTTTTTTGGGGGGGGGAATAAAGGGGGGGAAATATTTTTTCCCCCAGGCGCGGGGCTGGGGCGGGGGAAGCTTGAGCTTCCCCCGACCCCAGCCCCCAAACAGGCAGCTCTCTGCGAGCCGTGGGAGCGCTCCCGCTGCTTGCGGAGAGGTCCGCGAAGCCTGGACGCGCTGAGCTCAGCACGCAGGCTTCGGCATGCTGGCAACTCTCTGCAAGCAGCGGGAGCGCTCCCGCTGCTTGCGGAGAGATCCGCGAAGCCTGGACGCACTGAGCTCAGCGCACGCAGGCTTCAGCATGCAGGCAACTCTCCTGTGTGCGAAGCTTGGAGAGCGTGAGGGGTCGGTGCGCACCGACCCCTCTCACTCTCCAGGCTTCAGCGAAAGCCTGCATTCGCACCATAGGACGCACACGCATTTCCCCTTCATTTTTGGAGGGAAAAAGTGCGTCCTATGGTGCGAAAAATACGGTAATTTCTGCCAAGAGAATTATAACTCACAAATTAGTGGAGATGGATTTACAATTTAATATTGCGACAGGTGGTGGCACTTGTTCGCCAATAAACCTTGGCTTAACACCACCAACGAAACTTCCATCTTATTTAACTACCTTATCTGTGGTGACGCACAGGTATGCCTTTATAAAGGCTAGATTCAATGTTTTCCCATCAAACGTGTTGGGTAACAGACTCTCCAACGGACAGATCTCACTCCTCTGTGACTGTAAAAGTGGATCTATAGAATCGTTATATCATATAATCTTCTGTTGTCCATTACATTCGGCTTCACGGTCCAAGTTTCTGGCCCCATATTTATCGAGAATTGCTGACAGACCTCAGGAAGCCCAAATAATATACTTATTAAACGACGAAGATACAAGTAGATCCCTTGCAGTCGCTAGATACCTGATTAATGTTTTATTTCAAAAGAGGAGAAATGGATCACTGTATGACTCTGACAGCTTAGCTAAACTTAAGAACCATCAATAAATGCCAGAACTAAGACGCATACCCCCCAAAATCTGATGGATTTGAATTGCGGTTTACATAGAGGGAGCTTACTGTCACTTCCTTATTGAGAATGCCTGCCGGAAGGAGAAAACGAGGTGCAAAGAGCCAGAAGACCATTATTGAGACTCACAATTCCTCTAAAACAAAGAATCAGCAGAGAGCCAACGCCATCTGCCCTGGCTCAGAAACAGAGCAGGTTGAGGAAACCGAGAAAACAGAGCAAATAGAACAAACAGTGAGTAACAACGTTGGGGGAACCTCCCCCCCCCCCTTAAGGAGGATGTCAATGACCCGACCCCCCTCCTCCCAGAAAAAGCTAATCCGTCCAAGAGGGCAAGAGCAGGAGCAGGAGGGATTCCTCCCACTCCTAACGCTGACCCACCCATGCCTCTAGAACAAGATATCAGAGGAGCCTGCTTTCAACCCTACCAAGAGATTTGCATGTTGTCTGCAGAAACTATGGTTCTGGTTCTCCAAAGACTGGATGAAATCCTCACCAGAATAGTTAACATTGAGAAACAATTGGATACTAGTTCCTCCCCTTTAAATGCCCAAGGGCTTAAAAGGATGATAAGAAATGACTCTGTTAACAACTCACCAACTCAAACTATGGATGAAGTGAGGTCCTGTCAAGTCTTGCAAACGAACCAGATAATGCTTGAGATTCACCGATACACTCATAGGTGGATGAACCGCAGACAAATTACTATGTCCTTGTCTCAGCTCCTGAATTACCATTACCGAAATGTAGATCTAGAAAATTTCCACTTCCTGCCTACCTTGAGAAACACCATGCGCCTATTTATGACCTTTAGGTCATCAACCCTCCCATCTCGACTCATGGAGATAAAGGATACCCTATGGTGGTTCCATTCTCTCCGCCCAGTGAGGGTATTTAAGGACGAAACTAGGAGGCAATTGGTCCCTTGCATAGAGTCAAAGCTAATGTGGATAAAGGAAACCAAGCTCAACACTAGAAATACTAATTGCCCGAAGGAAGAAAAGAACTCTGTAAGCCTAGAATTACAAGACCTGAAGAAGAGGCTAATGAGTATAAAGACTGAGATTTCTACCCAAAATATAAGGACAGTAGAGCCTAGAGCACAATATTTAAAGACGTCCAACAGCTCTTTATCCCATCGAAAGACATCAGTGCAACTCCCTGTTCCCTTTTCAAACGACACCAAATTAGATGAGGAATTTGGCGTCTCCGACATTTCTATGGCAACAACACATAAAGAACTCTATGTTGCTGACAATCTGGAGATATCCAGCACCAAATCTACATCTGGACCTTTGCCTAATGTTCCAAAAACTTACCAGAATGATCAGCCTTCTCTACTGTACTCCTGGCGAGATAGGATGGACAGATCTTCCGAATTCAAATCTGGCTCTTTGTTGGCCAGTGATCCACATTTTATAACACATACCTCATTAATACTTCCACAGCCACAGATAGAACCAACAATCCTCCAATTAACCCAGGAGGGAGAGGGGGATTGACAGTTAATGAAACACCATGGGACTGTCCCCCCCCGCTTGGGGTGCGATTGGTTGGGTTTTATCTTCTAGGGATACTTACCCTATCAGACCTCCACCTCTTTCCCATACCACTTTGACCCATGAGTCCTGGCCCAAGGATGACTTGTTATTGAGGGGATGTTACCCATCTATTGGGGAGGCTAGTATGGGATCTGGGATTTCCACAATTGAAGGGCTAGGGAGGAATGGCGGTGGGGCTAGATATCTCTATCGGTGAAGGGTTTTGAGATGCAGTGATCCTCGAACCCCTTCCAATCTACGCCCCATCCCAAGGGATGAGGGTAGGGAGAGCAAGGATTACACACCTCCGTCATTGGTGCTGTGCAATGCCAGGTCCATAGGCAACAAAACCGCCAACATGCGTGACTTTTTTGTCTCGCAGGGGATTGACCTGGCTTGCGTGACGGAGACCTGGGTACGGGAAGGCGAAGTAGTCTCCCTACATGAGATAACACCCCCAGGTTTCTCTGTCCTCCATCAATCGCGGACTGTGGGTCGGGGGGGAGGAGTAGCGTTGTTATTCCGGGAGGATTGCTCTTTCAGAGCTCTGCCATCACCGGCGATCTCCGGCATTGAATGTGTTGGTCTCGTGTGGGGCACCAAGGAGAGCTTGGCTGTCTGGCTGGTGTACCGACCACCCAGCGCACCTGCAGCCACCCTGTCAGACCTGCTGGAGGTGGTGGCGGGCTGGGCCTTGGAGTTCCCAAACCTACTGGTTTTGGGAGACTTCAACGTCCATGCCGATGCCGCTCCCTCCTCACAGGCTCTGGACCTAGTGACTTCCATGGCAACACTAGGGCTCTCCCAGGTTGTTTTGGGCCCCACTCATCAAGCAGGCCACACGTTGGATCTGATCTTTGGGGCTGGCATAGATGTGATCATGCTCCCTGCTGTGGAAGTGCCATGGTCTGATCACTACGCTCTGAAAGCCAAGATAGACTTCCCGCTCCTCCCCAGCTCGAATGGCGAACCCATTTGGGCTCGTCCGCGAAAACTGATGGATCCTGATAGATTCCGAGAAGCCTTGCGGAACCCTGCTCCTCCTGGCGACTCATTAGATGACCTTGTTGAGGACTGGAATAACCGGCTCTTGGCAGCCATTGATGAGATCGCGCCTAAGCGCCCTCTGCGACCCCGTCGAAACCAGGCCCCTTGGTTTACTGAGGAGCTCTGGAAAATGAAGCGGGATCTCAGACGGCTAGAGCGAGTATGGCGACGGACTTGTGACGGAGCCTCAAGAACATCTTATAGGACGCTTATGAAAGCCTATGAGATGGCTATGAAAGCTGCTAAGAAATCTTACTTTGCAGCTTCCATTGCATCCGCTAGCTCTCACCCGGCACAACTTTTTAAAATAATTAGGTCAATAACGTCCTTAGGAGGACAACCAAATTTAAGCACAAATTCGACCCACAGCTGTGAGGCATTCGTGAGTTTTTTTGCGGAGAAAGTCCTGTTGCTCCGCCGTGACCTCCCTGCCAATTTAGATACAGTGACTGAACTGGAGGCCCCTCGACTGACTTCAGGTCCAGTGTTGGACCATTTCGATCGGATACTCCCTACTGATGTGGATAGATTCCTCCAAGTTGGTAGGCCCACCACCTGCCTCCTTGATCCGTGCCCGTCTTGGCTGATTAGGGAGTGTCCAGATGTTGTGCGGACCCCCCTGGTTGAAATTATCAATTTGTCCCTTGACACGGGGACATTCCCAGGGGAATTGAAGGAAGCAGTGGTGTGTCCACTCTTAAAAAAAACTTCATTAGATCCCTTAGACCTATCCAATTACCGCCCAGTTTCAAATCTTCCATACCTGGGTAAGGTAATTGAGAGAGCGGTTGCTGAACAGCTTGGTAGGTTTCTGGAGGAAACATCGGCATTAGATCCATTTCAGTCCGGTTTCCGTCCTGGTTTTGGGACGGAGACGGCTCTGGCTGCCCTAACAGATGATCTCCGTAGACAACTGGATCGAGGCGGGTCAGGACTGCTGATCCTTTTAGATTTGTCAGCAGCCTTTGACATGGTCGATCATGATCTTCTGGACCACCGCCTAGCAGACGTAGGGATACAGGGCATAGCCCGTAACTGGTTGTGCTCTTTTATCTCTGGTCGGGGACAGAGGGTGGCATTAGGGAGGGAAATGTCGTTGCGCCACTCCTTGGTGTGTGGAGTGCCGCAGGGCGCAATTCTCTCCCCGATGCTTTTTAACATCTTTATGCGCCCCCTTGCCCAGATTATCCGGAGCTATGGGCTGGGCTGTCACCAATATGCTGATGACACTCAGCTCTATCTGCTGATGGATGGCCACACTGACTCGGCCCCGAACACACTGACCAGATGCTTGGAAGCTGTGGCTGGATGGTTTCGTGGGAGCCGATTGAAACTAAATCCTTTGAAGACAGAGGTCCTATGGCTAGGTCGGGATGGCATGGGGATGAGGGACCAACTCCCTTCTCTTGCGGGGGCCCAATTAGTGCCATTGCCTTCCGTTAAGAGTTTGGGTGTAATCCTTGATGCCTCCCTTTCCATGGAGGCGCAAGTTACAGCAACAGCCAAGGCGACATTTTTCCACCTTCGCCGCATCAAGCAGTTGGTCCCTTACCTTTCCCGCCCCGACCTGGCCACAGTGATCCATGCGACGGTCATCTCCAGGCTTGACTACTGTAATTCGCTCTATGCGGGGCTGCCCTTGAAGCTGTCCCAGAAACTCCAGCGGGTACAGAATGCTGCAGCGAGGCTCCTCACGGGGTCTCTGCCATGGGAGCATATTCACCCAGTGCTTTTCAAGCTGCACTGGCTCCCGGTGGAGTACAGGGTCAGATTTAAGGTGCTGCTTTTGACCTTTAAAGCCCTTCACGGCCTAGGACCCTCGTACCTACGGGACCGCCTCTCCTGGTATGCCCCACGGAGAGCCTCAAGGTCCATAAATAACAACACCCTAGTGGTCCCAGGCCCTAAGGAAGTTAGATTGGCTTCAACCAGAGCCAGGGCCTTTTCAACTCTGGCGCCGGCCTGGTGGAACGCTCTGCCTCATGAGACCAGGGCCCTGCAGGATCTGATTTCTTTCCGCAGGGCCTGTAAGACAGAGTTGTTCCGCGTGGCCTTTGGCTTGGAGCCAATTTGATTCCCTCCCTCCCTCTATCTCTCTCTCTCTCTCTCTCTCTCTTTTTTTCCTCTTTCTTTCTTTTCCTTCTCCTGCGATGAGGCTACATTTTAATATTTTAATGTTCCATTATTTTAATGTTGTATTTTATTTTTGTTTTTATGTTGTAATCATTCATCTTGTTTTTATTATTGCTTGTAAGCCGCTCTGAGCCCGGCCTTGGCTGGGGAGGGCGGGGTATAAATAAAAAATTATTATTATTATTATTATTATTATTATTATTATTATTATTATTATGTATAGTGTTTACTTAACTGAAGTAAAATTGGTCTTATATGGGTGTTTTAACTTGGAACTTTTTAAATTGTATTGTTTATGGATAAATTTTGATGTATTGTTTTCGATATGGGCCAATGGCCGCAATAAATAAATCTATCTATCTATCTTGTGGTGACAACACTGAGATAGCTGGACCAGTGGTTTGACTCAGAATAAAGCAACTCACAATGTCCCGGTGTAACTTAGAGATGCTTTTTCACTGCTACGTGATCTAGTGATTCCCACCAATTTGCACGGCTCTGTAAAGGGCATTAGTCAAGCCTAGCGTTGAGGCACTAAATCTAAGCAAACATCAATCGGGTTTTCTGCATTTTGGCTTTTGCTCCAGATCTGATAGAGCAGTTGTTCATGGGGAAAGGAGCAGGGAGAATCCGCGACCAGAAAGAAGAGGAACATCAAGAAGACCGGAAGAAATTTAAAGACAATTTGAATAAATATTGTTATATTAAAGATATGTAACCACTTGAAAGAAACTATTAGGCCTAGGATTAAACTGGAATTAAGTTTATAAATAAGAAAATGTACGATAAAGAAAGTTATGTAATATGATTAGGACTGTGATATGGTCTTTTGAAACACTGATATTGGAAACTGTTACATATAATTGCTAAGAAATTCAGATGGAAGAGATTCGAGGAAGTCAAATACTATGTTTATGAAGATGGATGGTACTTAATTTTAATTAATTAAGTGGTAATATGCTGTATGTATCTTTTTTCTCTTTTTCTTTTATTCTTTGTTCGTTTTTATTATTGTTAATTTTTTTTTTTTACTATGTTTATCTACTGAAAATAATAAATATTATTTGGAAAAAGAAAGGAGCAGGAAGAAAGAAAATCTGCCTGTTTGGGTTTCTCATTTTTCCAGTCTTAGGTTCAGTTTGCCACTCCCCCCCCTTTTTTCAAAGGAGGGGAAAGCAAACTATGAAAAGTTTGCCAGCATTTTAATACACGTTTTTGTTGCAATTTTGCCTAATAAACTTTTGTGAAAGTAAGAGCTTTTTGACGGCGGAATGGTTTCCCTTGCAAGGTGCTGGGCACTCCTTCGCTGGTGGTTCTTAAGCAGAGGTTGGGTGGCCATCTGTCAGGGATGCTTTAGCTGTGATTCCTGCATTGCAGGGGGTTGGACTAGATGACCGCTGGGGGTCCCAACTCTGCCGTTCCATGGTTCTATCCAAATTGCTGCCTTTTGCAATAGCGAGCTCCATAAGACAACGGTATCATGCGCTAGGTGATGAAAACCCTTCCGTTTCTGTCCTGAATCTGCTACCAGCAAATGGGTTCAGGCCAGGCTGCTGACGCATGTTTTGAGCATGTTGTCGAGAGAACTCTTTAAACAGAAAATCTCCTGCATCGTTGTGAGCGGAAATCTTACGACAGCAGTGCTCAAGACTCAGGAAGATGAAAGTGAAACTTCTACAGGCATCTTTGCTGCTGAAGAAAGAACAGGAAGGTGGAGGGAGGAGGGAAGGGGGGGAAAACACCCATTGAAGAAACATGAATGGCTTCTTCTTCTTCTTTTGGAGGTAAATTTAAAAAAAATCGTTGCAGAAATGACAGGTTACATGTTACCTTTAGACCAGAAATATTACTTTTATGATATTTCAAACATATACTGTATTTTCCGCTCTATAAGACGCACCAGACCACAAGACGCACCTAATTTTTGGAGGAGGAAAACAAGAAAAAAATTATTCTGAATCTCAGAAGCCAGAACAGCAAGAGGGATCGCTGCGCAGTGAAAGCAGCAATCCCTCTTGCTGTTCTGGCTTCTGGGATAGCTGCACAGCCTGTGTTTGCTCCATAAGACGCACACACATTTCCCCTTACTTTTTAGGAGGGAAAAAGTGAGTCTTACAGAGCAAAAAATACGGTAATATTAGGCAGTGATGCATTACTCAATAAGCAGGCTAAGCATGTGCTTAGAGCAACAGCAAAGCAAGGATACACAAAACAGGGATTGATAATAATAATAATAATAATAATAATAATAATAATAATAATAATAATAGATATTTCAAAAAAGGCATTGAAGGAGTCATCATAGGGAAAACCAGAACTTCCTTTCACTCGGCTTGCAGAGTCTTCCCTTGTTTTCCCCCCTCTTCTCTTTTTATTCCTTAGCCTCACCTAAAACAGGGTCTAGTCCTACTAACATTTTTCTTTTCAGTGCTTAAGGGTCTCTGAAGGTTTTAAATTGGACCCTGGTATTAGGTGTAGATTTGAAAATAAAAGTAGATTTATTGGCAACTGGCAAGAATCTGCAAGGCCAGACACTGGAAATAGTGCAATGCCCTAGGCAGGTTGGTTTGAGAAAATGTAGAAGGGAGTGATAATGATCAAATTAAGATATTACAAAAAGGGGCAGTTGTCTGACCCCGGAATAAGCTAACGGGAAGATGGACGCTTTTTTAAATGTTCTGGAATGACAAATGCCACAAGGACAATATTCAACCATACAGATCGCCTCTGCTTTGCTGTGATATGCAGAACATCACTCGCCCGTGTTTATTTTTCCTCTTTTTGTACAGATAGTATCTCTACTTTATTGTAACATTTGTAAAACGAACAAATAAATAAAAGGAAATGCAAATTGCTTTTACGCCGTGCACATATCCACAATCACCTTCCGCAAAGTTGACACACTTTTGACTATCATTTTGTGACGATAAATAGTTACACAATAGCCAAAGTATGTCCTTTCTACCGCTCCTTTCTCCTGGTTTTTAGATGATAAAAACTGAACATTTTGGTTTCTTTCCTTTTGCTGTGTGCAGTCCAGATGTCTCCCTTCTTATATTTGATTCATTGGGAGGTTTCAAACAAACAACAAAAGGAAAGGAGCAACCGGATCTTTAACATAGTTGCTTGGAAGCAGGGCTGCAACTTTCAAGTTCCCCATTTACCTGGAAGTAAGTGAAGAGAGAAGGGACGCGGGTGGCACTGTGGGTTAAACCACAGAGCCTAGGACTTGCCGATCAGAAGGTCGGCGGTTCTAATCCCCGCAACGGGGTGAGCTCCCGTTGCTCGGTCCCTGCTCCTGCCAACCTAGCAGTTCAAAAGCATGTCAAAGTGCAAGTAGATAAATAGGTACTGCTCCTGCGGGAAGGTAAACGGTGTTTCCGTGCGCTGCTCTGGTTCGCCAGAAGCGGCTTAGTCATGCTGGCCTCATGATCTGGAAGCTGTACGCCGGCTCCCTTGGCCAATAAAGCGAGACGAGCGCCGCAACCCCAGAGTCGGCCACGACTGGACCTAACGGTCAGGGGTCCCTTTACCTTGACCTTTAAGTCAAGAGAACATAAGAAGATAACTGCAGGATCAGGCCAAGGGCGTGGCTGCATCCAGCTGCAGGCATCATGGCTCCATGAAAAGTCCCATTGAATTCTATGGTGCTTACTTCCGAATAGACCAGTATAGCGTTGTGCACTATTAGCAGAATAATCCATTAAAAATCTTGAGATCCGTTAAAAGGTCTCCTGATTAATCACGCAGTACTTACTTTTCTGGCTGTTAATGATGCACACAGGTATTTTACACAGATTTATCTGAAGAACGAATTATATGTTACATGAATTCTTTCTTTCTTTCTTTCTTTCTTTCTTTCTTCCTTTCGCAGCACAGGTGGGGCAAGATTAATCTCTTCTCCCTGCACATCATTCGTGAACGTGCCTCCAAGCATCTGCTATTTACAGTTCAAAACAGATTGCACTTAACCACAGATTTCACCCAATGCCAAACCAGCAAAGTTGCATGTAGGCTTGGCCTGGAGAGAAAGGCAGATGGCCGTCGTGTAGGTGTGCGCATCATTTCTAAGCTGATGTTTCCGCCCTAGCCTCACGACAGGCGTTTTCCCCCATATGCAAATAGATGCAGATTTAATGGGTGGATTAATTGATTCAGACTCGTGCGATTAATCAACTAGGATTTCTTTAATTAAGGGCACTTCCAGACTGTCACTGTTTTCTGGTGGGACTCAATTATGTACTGGCAACTTGAGGCCTGCAAACTTAAAAGTTGGTTCAATGCGCTTGCCCCCATCACACACTCCAGATAAAAGCCAGATTTTGCACAATAAGGAAAGTGGCCAGGAAGTTCAGACTATTGTATTTTAATATTTTGTTGGAAGCCGCTCAAAGTGGCTGGGGAAACCCAGCCAGATGGGCGGGGTATAAATAATTTATTATTATTATTATTATTATTATTATTATTATTATTATTATTATTATTATTGCCTAGAGATCCTCCCAGCAAACAAGAGGCAGTGTGGTGTAGTGGTAAGAATGTCGGGCTAGGATGTGGGAGACCAGGGTTCAAATCTCCACTGGGCCATGAAGCTCATTGGGAAAATTTGGGCCAATATCTCTCCCTCTGTGTGTTTGAAGGCAGCCCTGTTTAGGGATGTTTTTCATATTTAATGCTGTACTGTTTTTAACATTTGATTGGGAGCCGCCCGGAGTGGCTGGGGAAATTCAGCCAGATGGGCAGGGTATAAACAATAAATATTATTATTATTATTATTATTATTATTATTATTATTATTGTGTGTGTGTGTGTCTCCCTGCCTTTGCCTAACCTGCTTCACAGGGTTATTGTGCAGATTAAATGAGGAGCAGGACAACCAGGTATGGCACCATGAGCTCCTCGGAGGAAAAGATGGGGTGTAAATTAAATGCAAGGGACACTGGTTGCACTGTGGGTTAAACCACAGAGCCTAGGACTTGCTGATCAGAAGGTCAGCGGTTTGAATCCCCGCAACGGGGTGAGCTCTCGTTGATCTGTCCCTGCTGCTGCCAACCTAGCAGTTTGAAAGCACATCAAAGTGCAAGTAGATAATTAGGTACCACTCCGGCGGGAAGTTAAACGGCATTTCCGCACGCTGCTCTGGTTCGCCAGAAGCGTCTTAGTCATAATGGCCACATGACCCAGAAGCTGTATGCCAGCTCCCTTGGCCAATAAAGCGAGATGAGCACCGCAACCCCAGAGTCAGCCACGCCTGGACCTAATGATCAGGGGTCCATTTCCCTTTAAATTAAATGCAATGCAATGCAATAAAATAAATAAAATTAAAATAGAAAACAGGATGGACACTCAGGTCTTCTGGAAGGCTTAAGTGCCAGCCCTGCTCAGAAGTACCGTATTTTTCGCTCTATAAGATACAATTTTTCCCTCCTAAAAAGTAAGGGGAAATGTGTGTGCGTCTTATGGAGTGAATGCAGGCTGCACAGCTATCCCAGAAGCCAGAACAGCAAGAGGGATTGCTGCTTTCACTGCGCAGCGATCCCTCTTGCTGTTCTGGCTTCTGGGATTCAGAATATTTTTTTTTTTGTTTTCTTCCTCCAAAAACTACGTGCATCTTATGGTCTGGTGCATCTTATAGAGCAAAAAAATACGGCAAGTCCCACTAAGTTCAAGGAGACTTCTTTCCAGCGAAATCTGTCCCTCCCTCCAATCTCTCTGCCGAATGTTCACAAAGTGGCACTCTTGCTCAACAGCGTTTGTGGGTTTTTGTGCAATGCAGTGGAATTTGCACGCACGCAGGCAAACACACACACACCCCATTGCACAGGCCAAAGGACTCCCTCCTCTGCCTTTTCCGTCCCCAGAGAATTATGCTGTTAGTAAAAAGGGAGCTGAGGTGGTTTTTTTGGCCACGATCTGACAGCAGCCCGAACCATCTCGGCAGCAGGCGTGGGGACTATTTATAGAGCTGAGGCGGCTGAAGTAATATGCTTACCTTGTTTGCACTCCTTGTCTTCACTCAGCAGGGCAGCTTAGGAGGGGAAGTCGGGCCTGGCAAAGGAGGAGCGGGTGCTGGCAGGTGTGGGGTCGGTGGGGAGGGAGGGATTTGGGGCTATTTGAGCAAACAAAGGATCGTCAGTCTTCAACTAGTCTGCTTAGGCATCTCTGCTCTGAAGGGTAAATAATAGTAGCGTGTGTTATTGCAAAGTGTGGGATAATGCAACATTTACCTCCCTCTCATTATGTTAGACCTCATGGGTACCCAGCAAAGGTTCTTCTAATCTTGAATTCAGTTCTCCACAATTCCACATCAGCCCACGATTTCTTGGCTTCGAGCCATAGCTGTCAACCGTCCCTTATTCGGCGGGAAACCCCCTTATCCCAGCGCCGTGTCCCGCTGCTGTCCCTTATTGATGATGTCCCTTAAATTTCCCTGGTTTCAAAGGAGGCAGCTCCTCTCCCTCCCTCCCTGCCGGCCAGAGAGGAGTGAGGCTCCAAGTGTGTTGCTTGGTTGCGTTGCTTACCCAATAAGGAGTCTAAGAACAACTGGGGGTGGAGCTTGCATGCCTTGTGACGATCAAATTGGCCGCGTTGCCTGGGGACTCGCCTTTGCTCAGCGCTTCCCAGCGGAGAGGTGACGGTGGTTTTTCTTGCTGCATCCCCTTTACCGGGTTGCTGCGCTGTGGGAACCACCACTTGAGGCTTCGTTTGGCTGCTGGCTGGGCTTTCTGCCTTTGGCTCGGAGGGGCTCAGAAGTTGAACATACCTGTGCTTGGAAAATCCCTTATTTTGGCTGCTGATCCCTTATTTTCGAGGCTGCTGGTCCCTTATTTTCAAATCTGTAAATTGACAGCTATGCTTCAAGCCCGCTTGAAAATCTGTCAGCATTTTTATACTAATTTCTTCAAATATAAACATTTTTGCAAAGCGTTTTCCCCAATACCATGCATTTTTGTATGTCATTTTCACTGTTGTGTTCATTTACATGTACGCTTTACCTTGGTACATGCATGTTGGTTGGTACGCGTCACTCAGCCAGAGAACAGCACAGCAAAATTCAGAGAAACGCAATACCAACGGCAGAACATCTCTCCCTCCCTTTCAAATCCCTCATCGAAATCGCCTTTTCCGCAGGACCCAAGTCACCAAACCCTCTGACCACAAAATCTAAACATGTACAAACTGAAACCACCACATTTTGCCTGGTCGGTAGAGCATGAGAGCATGGGTCATGGGTTCAAATCCCACATTGGGCAAAAGATTCCTGCATTGCAGTGCTTTGGAAGAGATGACCCTCATGGTCTCTTCCAGCTCTACAACTCTGATTTTGCATTCCTGCTTACCCCTGCCTCCGTTTCCCTCTCCGCCCTATATCTGATTCCTTCTAGATTGTATGCTCCTTGGGACAGAGACCTGTCCTCTTGTACTCTGTAGCATCAGTGTCCATGATGGATGGGGAGAACGCTTCACCTCCCCACCTGAAATCTGAAATGTGTGTATTTATTTTGATATATGCAGACACACCGGTCAACAAGAGGTTTTCCAGTGACCTTTGAGACCACTTCCTATTGAGAGCAACTGCAGGATTCAGACTTTTCTGAAGAAGAGGCTTCCTGGACCAGCAGGCAAGCTCAGACAGGGGAATATTGCTTGTTCTTCTCATGTAATAATGCAAATACCAGTGTACTGGAAGAAGCAAAGATCACCAGTGTTGAAGCAATGCTTCTTCAACATCAACTTCGTTGGACTGGTCATGTTGTGTGGATGCCTGATCATCGTCTTCCAAAGCAACTACTCCATTCCGAACTTAAAAATGGAAAGCGTAATGCTGGTGGTCAACAAAAGAGGTTTAAACGCTGTCTCAAGGCAAATCTTTCAAAATGTAGTATAAACACTGATAACTGGGAAACACTGGCCTACGAGCACTCCAATTGGAGGACAGCCTTTACCAAAGGTGTCATGGGCTTTGAACTCAGGGCGCAAGGGAGAAACATGCTAAGAGGAAGGCACGCTTGGCAAATCCACACCGTGACCAACTCCCACCTGGAAACCAATGTCCCCACTGTGGAAGGATGTGTGGATCCAGAATTGGCCTCCACAGTCACTTACGGACTCATTGTTAAAACCGTGTTTTTGGAAGACAATCTTACTCGGCTACGAGGGATCACCAAAGAAGAAGAAGAAAGAGACAAACAAGATTTGGAACAGCGAGAAATGCAATGATGACATAAAAGATGGAGTTGTGGTACTTTCTTGTGATCAAATGAGGCGCATAGGCTGCTGCCGGATCCATCCCTGTTTTCGGAGGCAAAAGTAGAGAAGGTGGAGCCGGTGGCCAAGAATAGAAAACCCAGCAGAATAGAAACCAAAAGTGCCAGCGAGGTTCTAAAGAAATGGGTAGCGAAAATCGTTTCTTTGGAAAAGCAGAAATGTAGTAGTACTGTTTTGACTGGGAGAAAGCTGGGAGAAAGCTGCAGGGGGGGGGGGGGGTTCTCTATTAGGTCACTAGAAAGAGAAAGGAAAGAAGCCGAACTCTTTCCACAACAACTTTTTAAAAAGCAGAAGAGAGCTAGCGAGCCTCAGGCACCGACTGAGAAGGTTATTTGGTTTCATAAAATTTGTATACTGCTTGATTGTAGGAAAACCTCAAAGCGGTTTACAAAAAGGATAAAACAATAAAATGTTGGCTAAAAAGAAAACGCAACTGTCATTTAAACCTACAGAAAGTTAAAACCGCAGTAAAAGCCATGAGTAAGTGGTATCATAATGCTTAAAATGCATGGTGTGAATGCGCCCCTAAAGCAGGAGTCCCGTTTCCCCTTCTTCTAAGTTCCAAAGTTAGAAGTTTTCATAGAATCATAGAGTCAGAGGGGACCACGAGGGTCATCTAGTCCAACCCTCTGCAATGCTTGAACCCACAACCCTGAGATTAAGAGACTCATGCTCTACCAACTGAGCTATCCAACGCCCATTGTGTTAGCTCTACTTTAGCAGCTACAGCTTGGGAATTGACAGAATAGACCCTACCCGCTACACACACACACACACACACACACACACACACACAAACACATTGTTGGTTTAAAAAGAAATTGGGATGGTCATGGTTTAAAAAGCAAAAAATGCCACTGTTCCCTGTTCTGCCCTGGAGCTCTGAAGTAAGAGGTTTGGGGCAGCTCTTGCTCTGCAGTTAGAGAGAGGGACTGAGTTGTCTGCCTCTGGGTCTCCCCAGTCTCCGTCTAGTCACCGGCAACGCTGAGCTCTCTTGCCTTCCGCCTTCCAGGAAGTAATAAAGTTCCTTCCAAGAATAACAGGATGAAGGCCCAGGGTATAATTCCCAGAAGCACCGTGCTGATCGTCAGGAAGAAACTGAAAATAAAGCTGCTGCGAAAGGGAAAAGGGCAGACTGAAAACCAGGGAGAGCCAGAGGGATGCAGAGTGCAACCGGTGCAAGGACTCCACCGTATGTTGCTCTGATGTGGCCAGGATTGTGGTGACATCAGAAGCTGCCTTGGGCTGTGTGCATCCACACTCTACTTTTACAGCACATTCAAAGCCTAGTCTTTCCCTCAAAGAAACAGCCTTTGCCAGGCATTTGATGTCCTCCAGACGTTTTGAACTACAACTCCCAAGAGCCTCAGCCAACTCTTGGGAGTTGTAGTGCAAAACATCTTAAGGATATCAGGTTGGAAACAGCTACCCTAGTGGGGTGAATCGTCTCTGTCACTGTCTCTCTTAAATTTTATTTACTGGACTTTTTTGAAAATGCAGTGGTGCCTCAGGTTAAGTACTTAATTCGTTCCAGAGGTCCATACTTAACCTGAAACTGTTCTTAACCTGAAGCACCACTTTAGCTAATGGGGCCTCCTGCTGCTGCCAAGCCACCGGAGCACGATTTCTGTTCTCATCCTGAAGCAAAGTTCTTAACCTGAAGCACTATTTCTGGGTTAGCGGAGTCTGTAACCTGAAGCGTATGTAACCTGAGGTACCACTGTACAGATTTTTAAAAAATCAAACAAAACGGAGGCAAGGAGTAAATTATTAACACCGCATGCTTATTTACAATGCGCCGGAGTCATTTGGTTCCTTTTTACAAGAGGGTCAGTTTTACGACTTGAGGTTGAGAAAAGAATTACAGTACTCCTCTTTGCAGGTTCCTGGCAGCAAGAGGCTGCGAGGGAGAAGTCCGAGGTGCAAGATGTAACTCCTCCTGCTGCTCAGCCCAGAGCAAATGTCAATAGTTCAGGAGTTAATTCGCGAAGGGGAAGGGAGTTAAACACACACACACCAAGGTCAGGAGCTCATGACCCACAGAAGTGTCTACAGCGCTATCAGAAAGACCTTGTAACAGATAGGTATGTGACTCCAAGGCTGCAGAGGCAACACAATTATGAGAGTTTCTGCTTTGAGCTTCGAGCCAGTTCCTAAATATGCACCGCTTTGGGCTCCTTCCAGATGGGTGTTTATTGCGGCATCCCTGCTCCTCCTGTGTGCATGTTTTTGCTTCGTGTCCACATGGCATCAAAATGCCAACTTGTATTTCCTCCCCATTTAATCTGGGTCACTGTGGGTTAAACCACAGAGCCTAGGGCTTGCCGATCAGAAGGTCGGCAGTTCAAATCCCCACGACGGGGGTGAGCTCCTGTTGCTCGGTCCCTGCTCCTGCCAACCTAGCAGTTCGAAAGCACGTCAAAGTGCAAGTAGATAAATAGGTACCACTCTGGTGGGAAGGTAAACAGCATTTCCGTGCGCTGCTCTGGTTTGCCAGAAGCGGCTTAGTCCTGCTGGCCACATGACCTGGAAAGTTGTATGCCAGCTCCTTCGGCCAATAAAGCGAGGTGAGCGCCGCAATCCCAGAGTCGGTCACAACTGGACCTAATGGTCAGGGGTCTCTTTACCTTTACCCTTTTTGCAGAAAACACAGCAAGTTTAAAAGGGGGAAAATAGCCTAAGGCCAATGACCTGTTTGTGACATCTGAACAACATGTTTTTCTCTGGAATTACTGAAGCGTAGTAATGCGTGCAAAAGTTTACTACTGGAAACGAGCATCTTTGGGAGGATTTCTGCACCTCTCACATGATGTTTCAGATATTCACGCCTTCTCGAAAACCACAACCGCTGGGCTGGAAAACATGTCCTCTGTTCAGCATCCTGGAAGCCAGTGTGGTGTTGGATTAGGATTGGGGACAGACCTGGGTTCAAATTCATGCATCACACAATTAGTTCACAAATAAGGCCACCAAAAGTGGCCCCAACACACACACACACACACACACACACACACACACACACACACACACTTTCATGAGAAGAAAGCAGGCAGTGAATAGGTGGGTTTTAAAGACCCACTTTCATTGTTGGAGGAACAGCAGGCAACCTAATGCAGAAACTACGAACTGCTGACAATTCAAATAAGAGTGCAAATGCATGCAGAAGCAGCTGCAATTGCTCATCACCCAGTCATCTTAGCACTGCCAGTTCAACCAGCACAGGAAACCATTGTCTCTATCCAGACCCAAATGAATAAAACTGAACTTCTTGCTAAAGGTGCAACTTAGCAGTTCCAACCTGATGCCACAGCCTTTAAGGTGGTCCAATGTTCTTTGGTTCCATTCACTATAAATACTGCTACTCCCCCATAAACCAAGAGCGCCACCTTTTCTCCTGCTTTGAGCCCGCTAGCTTACATTAAAAAATTGTAAAGTCCATTTTGTTGACCCTCATGGCAAAACACAGGTCTCCTGCCCCCCAGGTAGCTGCCATCTGCATTCCAAGCTGACCTTCACTGCCCATTAATTAGCATTCATAGTTTGCGGCCAGGCCATTAAGAAAGAGAATATTGATCATTTCCTGCTCTGAGTTTCACAAGCGTGCATAAGTGGATTGTGTGAGTACTGGCGCACCTGCTGAGCTAATTACCTTGATCAACCCATTTCCAGCCATTCCCTTCTCCGTCCTCCATCATTTCCTCAACTCCAGGGGTCAGCAAACTGTTTCAGCAGGGGGGCGGTCCACTGTCCCTCAGACCTTGTGGGGGGGCCGGACTATATTTTGGAGAGAAAAAATGGACGAATTCCTATGCCCCACAAATAACCCAGAGATGCATTTTAAATAAAAGCACACATTCTCCTCATGTAAAAACACACTGATTCCCAGACCATCCGCAGGCTGGATTTAGAAGGTGATTGGGCCTTAGTTTGCCTTGTTGTTTAGTCGTTTAGTCGTGTCCGACTCTTCATGACCCCATGGACCAGAGCACGCCAGGCACTCCTGTCTTCCACTGCCTCCCGCAGTTTGGTCAAACTCATGCTGGTAGCTTCGAGAACACTGTCCCACCATCTCGTCCTCTGTCGTCCCCTTCTCCTTGTGCCCTCCATCTTTCCCAACATCAGGGTCTTTTCCAGGGAGTCTTCTCTTCTCGTGAGATGGCCAAAGTACTGGAGCCTCAGCTTCAGGATCTGTCCTTCCAGTGAGCACTCAGGGCTGATTTCCTTAAGAATGGAAAGGTTTGATCTTCTTGCAGTCCATGGGACTCTCAAGAGTCTCCTCCAGCACCATAATTCAAAAGCATCAATTCTTCAGCGATCAGCCTTCTTTATGGTCCAGCTCTCACTTCCATACATCACTACTGTTTGCCTACCCATGCTCAGTTCGATACATCTCAATTCCTACTCATGCCTTTCCAATGCCCTGGGTTGACAAGTCCATGAGCCGCATCCATTTTTTCCCCCAGAAAGAGAAAACCAAAAAAAAACCCTACTACGAATCCCTTTTTAGGAAGCCTACAGGTTTTAGGAGCAACATGCCTATCTGAACATCTGGGATTCATCATCTGTTGATGACAGTTAAATCCCAGTTAGAAAAAGAAAGTTGCAGCGAATAGTACGGATGTGAGAACCCTCGCTTTAATAGACCGCGTAACAAAAATCAGCTCTTTTTCTCCCTCTGCTGTAGAAGGCAGAAGACTTTTAAATGGGAGATGGGTGGAAGTGGTTTCTGGCAGAGTCACTCTGTGTCCCTGTGGCGTGGAGAACCTACCTGTCCTCCATAGAGCACATTGCAGCATCTCTGCTCCCAGGTTGAGGCTAGTTTGCAAGGAGAGTCTCCCTTGATTAGACACTGGGGCAGTGAAGGGACTGACTGCAACACTTGCCTGCCCTGGGCACCAGCAACCCACGCTATGCCCCTGTCCAATAGGCACATGAAAGATCATCCTGTAAGACTGCAATCGAAACCCATAAGCCCCTGTGTGGGACTTATTTCTGCACCAATGCATTCAGGATTGTTAAAAGGAAACGCTAAATATAACTGGTCTTTCTAACAACTGGTGGTTGTAGTGTTCGCAAGCTTATGCTCTCTTTTGGGGGGGGGGGGCAGTCAGAGTCTCCCAGCCAAACCTGGCTCACCTTCACAGGGTTGTTGCGAGGATAAAATGGAGAGAGACCAGAAAGTGGGGTTGCAAATGCAAGGAATCATCATCTTGGTTTCATATTTTCTCATTGTGCACACCCTTCAGCGTCTCCAAAAGTCCACCTAGACTTTGGCAACAGGCAAGAATTTTTCTTCCATTCGCTGGTGATGAATCAGCTGACATTCTTTCGTCGCTTCGTCCCTGTCGCTGTGTATGTGTGCACTGCTGCGAGGCACCCACCGGGAAGCCCACCCACCCCTCTGTTATCGTTCCTAACCGGCTCTGCAGAAGATTATGCCAGATTTCCAACACAGCTGCGAGTCACTCCCTGCACTCTCCTGCTCTCTCTGTGGCTGAGTCACGCTGGAGACCTTATGGCCTCTTACTCAGCAGTCCTAAGTTAGCGCACTGAGAGACGGGGCCCCTTGCCGAGTGCGTAGTTCCTTCCCTTATCTGCTTTTTTTGTTATGTGGGGCCACGTAGTATGTTTAGACTGTAGTCTGTCCATTTCCTTGCCAGTCTCCCACACTTGCCGGTGCAAAGTGTTGTCCACACTAACACATCACCAGCACTTCATCACCCTGATTCTGAGAAGCCCCGCACATTGTCTAAACCATGGGTAGGCAAACTAAGGGCCGGGGGCCGGATCTGGCCCAATCGCCTTCGAAATATGGCCCGCGGATGGTCCAGGACTCAGCATGTTTTTACATGAGTAGAATGTGTCCTTTTATTTAAAATGCATCTCTGGGTTATTTGTGGGGCCTGCCTGGTGTTTTTACATGAGTGGAATGTGTCCTTTTATTTAAAATGCATCTCTGGGTTATTTGTGGGGCATAGGAATTCGCTCATCCCCCCCCCCAATATAGTCCAGCCCCCCACAAGGTCAGAGGGACAGTGGACCGGCCCCCTGCTGAAAAAGTTTGCTGACCCATGAACTAAACGGTCCCCACTCAAAATCCATGTATTTATCTTTTTCTTTCTCGTCCTTTGTGCCCCCTCCAATTCCCTTTCGGACGAGGTGCCTGAACCTCAAATCCACAGTGCAGTTCACTTCCAGCAAAATTCTGCAGAAAGCTCCACGAATCACATGCTCATTTGGGAAGAAACGGCCACTTTCTCCTGGGAAAGCTCGAGGGATGTGAGGAGGAACAGAGCCTTGCTGTGGTCAGGAGGTTTCTCACGCCCTTCCCTTTCGTCTTTATAAGGGCTGCTGCGTTTCATCACGTGGCCTGGCCAATCAGAGCTGTCTCCTGAGTCACTTTCAAGTCAGACGCCGATGTCACAGTTTTGCAAGAGTGCAGAGGAACAGGGACATTAAAAGGTACACATAGGCTGCTTACACACCATATGTTTTAAAGCATGTGGCTTCCTCCACAGAATCATGGGACAAGGGGACTATCACACCCATCATCCCTGGCCATTGGCCATGCTGGCTGGAGCGGATGTTTCCTACAACAAGACATCAGGCATACAGACCATCCTTGCAGCCTGCTTTTATTTATTTTTTAAGCCTACTGAACCAAACTATCTGTTATAAGAATTTTAAGGTCATATATTTATAAAGTAAATGTTCAGAAATGTACCAAGCAAGCACATACATAAATGTATAGACCACATGTCTGAGACCCACAGAAAAAGTCCTGAAATCATTTTGTCTCTTCCAAATTGACCTCAAATATTTCTCTGCAAGGTCGAAGGAAATGGGGAGCCTCCCCATTGCTCACAAATCCTGTCTCCAGGGCACAGTTGAGATATGAATAGGGTGTGAGCCTGTGACCTGTGACCTGGATTCAGGAATCGAGGAGTTATCATAACAAAAGAGTGGCCAGGATGCCCAGGTAATCCAATCAGGTAACCTGGCAGACAGGATAAAAACAACACAGATTTCTGTTGTAGTCTGCCTTTTCTCTGATGTACGTATGATGTACTGGAGTGGTGGTCTTGGGCTACACCCCTTCTGTGATGTATTTATGATGTGTGAAGGGGTGGTCTTGGGCTCCAGGGTGGGCAGTTCAAAAGTCTATAAAAGGGCTTGCACACCTTTGTCCTGGGTCCCTCCTGCTTCCTGCGTGTGGCAGTTAAGATTGCAATAGTTAAGATCAGGCTTATAGCTGCTTTGCTTTTGTATATCCTGGTCTGGTCTCTGTTCATTTTCCGACCGGTTTGAGCCTTAAAAGGTACGCTCTCTCCGAAGGTCCAGTCTTCCTTAAGAAGCTGAACCCCATGAAGGGACCCCTGAATATTCTTGTTTCACTCTATCTATCTATCTGTCTGTCTGTCTGTCTGTCTATCTATCTACAGTCATACCTCAGGTTGAATGTGCTTCAGGTTGAGCGAAGTAATGGAGCGCGTTACTTCCGGGTTTCACCGCTTGCGCATGCACAGACGCTCAAAATTATGTCATGCGCATGCGCGGAAGCGGCAAAACGCGCCCCGTGCATGTGCAGATGCGCCGTCGCATCTTACGTTCTATTCAGGATGTGAACGGGGCTCTGGAACAGATCCCATTCGCATCCCGAGGTACCACTCTATCTATCTGTCTATCATCTATATCTATTCATCTATCATTTAACAAAACATATGCACCGCTTGATTGTTAAAACAGCAAAAACACCTCAAAGCAGTTTACAGTAAAAATCAAGAAAAAATCACAGCCGTACTTTAAAACATGCAAAAGTGAAAATACTAAAACAGGTTACATTACATCAACTTTCTAAGCCTTGTCTAAACAGGGGGTGTTTTTAGCAGGCACCAAAAACAGCAAAAGCGCCTGATTGATCTCAATAGGCAGGGAGTTCCATAGTTTCGGTGTCACCACACGAGACGATCAAAGCCATACAAATGTGGTATTATGTGACACCAGTAAAGGTAAAGGGACCCCTGACCATTAGGTCCAGTCGTGGCCGACTCTGGGGTTGCGGCGCTCATCTCGCTTTACTGGCCGAGGGAGCCGGCATACAGCTTCCGGGTCATGTGGCCAGCATGACTAAGCCGCTTCTGGCGAACCAGAGCAGCTCACGGAAACGCCGTTTACCTTCCCGCCAGAGTGGTACCTATTTATCTACTTGCACTTTGACGTGCTTTCAAACTGCTAGGTTGGCAGGAGCTGAGACCAAACAGCGGGAGCTCACCCCATCGCGGGGATTCGAACCGCTGACCTTCTGATCGGCAAGTCCTAGGCTCCGCGTCCCATATGACACCAGTAGCAGTGTCCAATTCCACCAGTCAAAGCAGTCAGGGGGACGACGACGACACTCCTTCACGTACACTCTGATCAAAACACCCTTATGTCATCTTTATTTGTTTTCCGTTTTAATCTTCCTTTTCATTTTAAAATCCCCATCTGCTGCATTCTAGGGACAGGAGCCCATGATCATCATCATCATCATCATCATTATTTTACAATAAACACTTTCAGACACACAGGGTCTGGCAGTTCCTATTACCTCATGGCGACGCAGTGGAGAGAGACCACCCCCCCCCCAGCTCCACCACACCTTAGGAGAATTTCGAAAGCACAAAGTAATGAGGGTTTTGTCCTTTCAAAACTGGGACGGCTTGCTGGGCCTGGCTGGTTGCCAGTAACATCAATTACCGACCTGGGCTTGGAGACAGTTGGGGGGGGGTCGGTCTGAGACACTGCCATATTTCGGTGCCTGCATGGGCCCCCCCCCCAGCCTCCCGCCTCTTCCTCTTTCATGAAGAAGCTGCATTGTAGTCGCCCCTTTTCTCTTCAGGGGTCTCCTCGCAAGCCAGAATCCGAGGTGCCAAATAAAAAATATGTTAAAAGCCCGTCTCTGTTCGTTGCGTAAATAGTCCTGGCATGGGTTTTGGCACCCAGTTTGTTGGGGGCTCTTAAAAAAAAGTGACGCTGCCTTTTGGGGCACGGGGTGTGTGGGTGTGTGTGTGTGTGTGTGTGTGAAGAATGACAGCGGCACTGTGGCCTCTTTGGTAGTTTCTGTCTGCTGTAAGTCATTTTTTTAAATGTGCCTTCAGTTACGGGGGGCTGGGGAGGTATATATTTAAGAGAAAACTAGTAATGCTATTATTATTATTATTATTATTATTATTATTATTATTATTATTATTACTTCCCTCCATAGTGGTTTACAAGACAAAAAGACACACACAGAGACCAGACCAAATGCAAAGCTGCTGTAAGCCTGATCTTTATTAACTATTGCAACAGGCTGCTCACTGCCACATGCAGGAGGCAGGCGGGACCCAGGACAAAGGTGTGCAAGCCCTTATATAGACTTTTGAGTGTTTAAAGCAGCGGTTTCCAAGCATTTGGGGGGCCACCCTCCCCTTGGTTACAGGGAACCAGGCACAGGGCCTTCTCGGTGGTGGCACCCGCCCTGTGGAACGCCCTCCCACCAGATGTCAAACAGAGCAACAACTACCAGTCTTTTAGAAAACATCTGAAGGCAGCCCTGTTTAGGGAAGCTTTTAATGTTTAATAGACTATTGTATTTTAATATTCTGTTGGAAGCTGCCCAGAGTGGCTGGGGAAACCCAGCCAGATGGGCGGGGTATAAATAATAATAACAAATTCTTCTTCTTCTTCTTCTTCTTCTTCTTCTCCTCCTCCTCCTCCTCCTCCTCCTCCTTCTTCTTCTCTCTGTGGATCTCAAATATTTCCCTCCAGGCCACACTTTCAGGGGAAAATATTGCTCACTCAACATCGGGTTGTTGTTTTTTATTTATTGATAAGAAATACATTAGGAAACGGAAAGAAAGAACACCTGGCTTGATTAATAACATAGAACACAACTATGATCATGGTGTGTTATCCAGAAAGTACAAAACAATGCAGCTGCTGGAGAACGTGACCCATTCCCAAAATATAATTAAGAACGCGCCTCTTAAGTATGTATGAGAAGTGCGAGCTTGCTTTTGCCAGGTAATTCGTTTCCATTAGGTCTAATTTGAGGCAAACAAACTCTCATCTCTTCGTCGACATGAAAAAAAGTATTTCTCTTCTCTGATCTTCCATATTTGTCTGAGTTGAAAATCCCTGCTCACAATATGTCATAGAGAGCTGTGGAAGAATAGCCAATGCGAGTCTGTCCAAACAGCGATTATGGATCACAGCTAGGTATCACTTTATGGTGTCACTCTCATTTTGAAAAGGTACCTATCCATATTCTTTTTTTAAAAAAACAATATTTTTATACTTGGGACCCGGGTGGCGCTGTGGGTTAAACCACAGAGCCTAGGACTTGCCGATCAGAAGGTCAGCGGTTCGAATCCCAGCAACGGAGTGAGCTCCCGTTGCTCGGTCCCTGCTCCTGCCAACCTAGCAGTTTGAAAGCACATCAAAGTGCAAGTAGATAAATAGGTACCGCTCCGGCAGGAAGGTAAATGGTGTTTCTGTGTGCTGCTCTGGTTTGCCAGAAGTGGCTTAGCCATGCTGGTCACATGACCCGGAAGCTGTACGCCGGCTCCCTCGGCCAATAAAGCGAGATGAGCACCGCAACCCCAGAGTCAGTCACGACTGGACCTAATGGTCAGGGGTCCCTTTACCTTTATACTATACTATACTATACTATACTATACTATACTATACTATACTATACTATACTATACAGTGGACGCTCAGGTTGCGAACGTGATCCGTGTGGGGTGCATGTTCGCAACCCGCAGCGGCACATCTGCACACACAAGGGTTGTGATTTGGCGATTTGGCGCATGCGCAAAACGTGAGTTAGCGCTTCTGTGCATGCGCGACTCCCGAAACCCGGAAGTAACCCATTCTGGTACTTCAGGGTTTCGGCGGGTCCATAACCCAAAAAAACACAACCTGAAGCATCTGTAACATGAGGTATGACTGTACTATACTATACTATACTATACTATACTATACTATACTATACTATACTATACACAGCACTGAAATGTTTATTTCACTGCTTGTCCTTGAATTTTCCAGGCACGCTTGGCATCCTCTCTCGCTATACCAATGGGGCTTGCCACCGCCTAAGAGAACTGCTGCATTAACTCACCCCACAACCGTAGCCTATAAAAAGCATTTTTTTTTCAGAACAGCAGTTTGTACAGCCCTCTAAGGAAGGTAACAACACAATAAAGTTCAAAACAGTAACAGTCAATTGCGCATTTATTCAAAATCCAGTTCAATTAATACTACAAAATTGATGAATCTGATCCACTGACACAAGTTTGATTGTCATTTACCCCGCCAGTGACTGCACACACACACACACGGTTGCCCCTTGCCTCTTAGCGCTCCCACCACTAGGCAGTACCACCTTCTTTGGGAAGCTGTTGTTCTAAAGATCAAAAATACACTGCTCTGCAAAATGCATCTGGGTCTTTGCAACTCTTTCCTGGCTGACACGTTGCGGGTTGACAAGGGAGCTTGACTATGGGTTACAGTGAATTCAGGACAACAGTGAGTCATTGCGATTGTGTGGGTTGCACGAGGTTCTGGTTTCCAAGGATGTAGCCAAGTATGTCACTGGAAACTGTCAGGGCCACGGGGCCTGCCAAGCTGCCTCTGCCCCACCCTCTGTAAGGTGACACATGTTTTCAATTCCAAAGATGTTTGCCTGCAACGATGAGGACTAGAAACTTACTCAGAGATGGAATTACGCAACAGAGACCTCCAATTCTAAAAAGTGGAAAACTCAAGAATTACCAACAGTAGAAGAATGGCAGATAAAGATGATGGATTTTATGGAGCTAGCCAATCTAACCGGAAGAGTCCGCGACCAGAAGGAGGAGGAACACCACGAAGAATGGAAGAAATTTAATGATTATTTAGCTAAATTTGTTAAGCCAAAATAACTGGAAATAGCGTCCAGATACTTCATGGGCTTAGGATTGTATTTATGTTAACTGATAAAATAATATGTTTAATACAAGAAGGAGAAGATTTAAAGATGTTAATGTTTAATTTAAAGGGTATTAAAATTGGGATTTGGAAAACCGTTATAAGGATAAGCAATGAAATTCAACTAAGGGGAAACGAGGAAGTCGTTTTACAAAGTATATAACTGTTATTTTCAATACGGTTATGATTTATGTTTGTTATGTCTTGTTTGTTTTATGTTTTTGTTCGTCGTTGATATTGTAAAAACTAATAATTTTTTTGCAAAAAAACCCAAAAAAAACAGAGACCTCCAATTCAACTTCTTCGCTTGCTGTCACGTGCACCAGGACTGGGAAGCTGTTTCTTCCTCTCGAGGGCCACATTCCTAATCTTTCAGGGGCCGAATGCTGGTAGTGGGCGGAGCCATTGGTGATTGTGGGTGGAGCCAGAGACAAAGGTGTTCTGGATGAACAAATACAGCCAGGAAAGAATGATGGGAAACCCCTCAACCTATTTATTATCCATGTCCCTTCAATTGTTCTGAAACTACATGGGGGCAGAGGGGACAAACAAACAGGAAGGACGTTGTAGTAGTTAAGAATGCTGGACTACAACCTGGGAGAACAGGGTTCAAAGCCCCCATCAGTTGTGAAGGCTACTGGGAGACCTTGGGCTAATCTCTGTCCCTCAGCCTAACCTACCTCTCAGGGTTGTTGTGTACATAAAACAGGGGTTGAAACTTATCTGCCGTACTGAGCTCCTTGGAGGAAAGACAGGGTATAAATGAAATAATAAAATAAATAATAATAACTCTGACAGGGTGGAAGAAGAGGGCAGGCAGGAAACAGTGTGCTGGGGGGGGGCATAAAATAATGTTGTAGCCCCTGGGTAGCAGGTTAGGCAACCTGTGCTATGCACCGGTGCTTATTCTCAGCAAATATGCATGGGGCTGAGTGGTCTGTATAGATGTGGCCTTGCGAAACTTGTTTCTCTGGAGAGGACAGTGGGACAAAAGATGCAATAGCTTTGCATCCCCTGTAGAAGCAAACCCTCTCAAGGAGCTGCTTTCAGCTCTGCTTCCCTCCAAGCAGAGACAGCGTGAAAGTAGACCTCCCCAGGAAGGCACAAGATTTACCCACCCTGGAAGAATGGCAGATGAAAGTAATGAACTATATGGAATTGGCGGAAATGACTGGCAGAATCCGAGACCAGGGAGAAGAGTTGGTGGAAGAAGATTGGAAGAAATTTAAAGATTATTTGCAGAAACACTGTAAAATTATTGAATGTTAAAATGACGTTGGAATTAAACGAAGCGGTTATAGTAATAAGGTTAAATAGGAATATGTAAAAATGGATTAAGAAATAAGATAAAACAAAGAGGGTAAGGATTTGCTGAATTAACTATCTGAACTAGAATACAAAAAAGGGAGGTGTGAGGAAGTCATGAAAATAAGTAAATGAATTGTAAGATATAGAAAGAGGGACTTATTTTTAACTGTTTTTATTTTTTCTGGTTACAGATAGGTAGCCGTGTTGGTCTGCCATAGTCAAAACAAAAAAAATTCCTTCCAGTAGCACCTTAAAGACCAACTAAGTCAGTTCTTGGTATGAGCTTTCGTGTGCATGCACACTTCTTCAGATACCTGAAGATACCTGAAGAAGTATCTGAAGAAGTGTGCATGCACACGAAAGCTCATACCAAGAACTAACTTAGTTGGTCTTTAAGGTGCTACTGGAAGGAATTTTTTTTGTTTTGATTTTTTCTGTAATTTGTATTTTTTGTTTTTTGTTTTTATCATTTTTGTAACTTTTTTCTTATTGAAATTTTAATAAATATTGTTTTTTAAAAAAAGAAAAAAGAAAGAGACCTCCCCATATCTGGGTGAACATGCTGTTGTAAGAATTTTAAGGTCATATATATAAAAAAATAATGTTCATAACTGTATATATAAACCACATGTCTGAAACCCCACTGATTAGGTCCTGAACAAATTGACCTCAAATATTTATCTGCAAGGTCAAAGTGGGAAACCTCCCCATTGTCTCTTTCCTCACAAATCCTGTCTTAAGGGCACATCCAGGATATGAACAGGGTGTGAGCCTGTGACCTGTGACCTAGATTCAGGAATTAAGTAGTTATAATAACAAAAGAGTGGCCAAAACCCAGATAATGCAATCAGGTAACTTGCTGGACAGGAGATAAGCAACAAACTCAGATTTCTGTTGTATACTGCCTTTTCTGTGGTGTGTGTATGATGTTTCTGGGGGTGGTCTTGAACTCCAGGGTGGGCAATTTAAAATGTCTATATAAGGGCGGGCACACCTTTGTTCTGGGTCGTCCTCCTCTCTCCTGCATGTGAGGGGAGCACCCTGTTGCAACCGTTAATAAAGATCAAGCTTACAAGCTGCGTTGCTTCTCAATATTCTCTGGTTGGTCTCTGTTATTTTCTCCTACAGATAGAGAACCTACAAAAGGACTCTATATGGGCCCTTGGGTACCCCATAAGGGAAAAGGAGCAGTTTCTTTACTTATATCAATGTCAAATAAGCACAAGGTAGCCTTGCAGTGAGAGCTGGACCATAAAGAAGGCTGATCGCCGAAGAATTGATGCTTTTGAATTATGGTGCTGGAGGAGACTCTTGAGAGTCTCATGGACTGCAAGAAGATCAAACCTCTCCATTCTGAAGGAAATCAGCCCTGAGTGCTCACTGGAAGGACAGATCGTGAAGCTGAGGCTCCAATACTTTGGCCACCTCATGAGAAGAGAAGACTCCCTGGAAAAGACCCTGATGTTGGGAAAGATGGAGGGCACAAGGAGAAGGGGACGACAGAGGACGAGATGGTTGGATGGTATTCTCGAAGCTACCAGTTCTCGAAGCTGACCAAACTGCGGGAGGCAGTGGAAGACAGGAGTGCCTGGCGTGCTCTGGTCCATGGGGTCACGAAGAGTCGGACACGACTAAACGACTAAGCAACAACAGCCTTGCACACATTCTCATTCCTTGCACCGCACATTCCGCCTGAGATTTGCAGGATGGGCTGGGGAGACTGCGAGGGTTAGCTGGATCCAACCAACCATAAATGGGTTGAATCCTGACAAGACAGAAGTGCTGTTTTGGGGGGACAGGAGGCGGGCAGGTGTGGAGGATTCCCTGGTCCTGAATGGTGTAACTGTGCCCCTGAAGGACCAGGTGCGCAGCCTGGGAGTCATTTTGGACTCACAGCTGTCCATGAAGGGACAGGTCAAATCTGTGTCCAGGGCAGCTGTCTACCAGCTCCATCTGGTATGTAGGCTGAGACCCTATCTGCCTGCGGACTGTCTCGCCAGAGTGGTGCATGCTCTGGTTATCTCCCGCTTGGACTACTGCAATGCACTCTACGTGGGGCTACCTTTGAAGGTGACTCGGAAACTACAACTAATCCAGAATGTGGCAGCTAGACTGGTGACTGGGGGCGGCCGCCGAGACCACATAACACCAGTCTTGCAAGACCTACATTGGCTCCCAGTACGTTTCCGAGCACAATTCAAAGTGTTGGTGCTGACCTTTAAAGCCCTAAACGGCCTCGGTCCAGTATACCTGAAGGAGCGTCTCCACCCCCATCATTCTGCCCGGACGCTGAGGTCCAGTGCCGAGGGCCTTCTGGCGGTTCCCTCATTGCGAGAAGTAAAGCTACAGGGAACCAGGCAGAGGGCCTTCTCGGTAGTGGCGCCCGCCCTGTGGAACGCCCTTCCAGCAGATGTCAAAGCGATAAACAACTACCTGACATTCAGAAGACATCTTAAGGCAGCCCTGTTCAGGGAAGTTTTTAACGTGTGATATTTTAGTGTATTTTTGGATTCTATGGAAGCCGCCCAGAGTGGCTGGGGAGGCCCAGCCAGATGGGCGGGGTATAAATAATAAATTATTATTATTATTATTATTATTATTATTATTATTATTATTATTATTATATTTCCCTGTTGAAGTGGGTCGGGTGGGGGACACTTTCCTTTGCCCCCTCTGCTGACCAGTCCCTTGTTGCCAAGGGTTTCTAAGCAGTAAAAAGTCAGAGCATACCTTAGATCCTATCTTGCATGCACTCACATGCATATTTGCCACGGCCCAGCTGGAAAAGTTATTTAAAGACAACTCTGGAGTTTCCAAAGGCAGAGCAACTTGGACCTTCTTCACAGTTGCAGCACTGCAGGCACCCACAAAGAGAAAAAATGGCACCTGACCTCACTGACTTGGAGCATTTGAGAATGGCAGAATGGCAGTCCACCAACAAAGGGGAATGCCTGGGAGAGATGAGCCCTACAGCCAACATCCTTTGCTTGAGGCTTAGGAGACACAGAGCTGGCCATTGACACAGCTTTGTCCTCCAACACTTCGGCCTGTTGCTCCATTTCCCTCACTTGCACACAAGTCGGTGGTGCCTTGACAGATGCTTCCCTCTGCCTAAGGACAGGACCGTCCCCTTCAACGTTTCTGAGCAGGAATCTGAACCTTATACAGTGGTACCTTGGTTCTCAAACGCCTTGGTACTCAAACAACTTGGAACCCAAACACTGCAAACCTGGAAATAAGTGTTCCGGTTTGCAAACTTTTTTCAGAAGCCGAACATGCTCCATTTTGAGTGTTACACTTCTGATTTGAGTGCCACAATTCCATTTTGAGGATTACGCTGAGGTCTGTCTGTTTTTGCTGTTTGTTTTGTGTTTTTGTTTTGGTGGCTCTTTTTTGTTTTGTTTTTGTGACTGTGTGGAACCCAGTTCAGCCACTGATTGTGTGACTGCCGTACATTGTTTATCGCTTTCATTTTATGGATCAATGGTCTCCTTAGATAGTCAAATTCGTGTTAAATTGCTGTTTTAAGGGTTGTGCTGTGGGTTAAACGTGGTGAGCTCCTGTTGCTCGGTCCCTGCTCCTGCCAACCTAGCAGTTCAAAAGCACGTCAAAGTGCAAGTAAGTAAATAGGTACCGCTCCGGTGGGAAGGTAAACGGCGTTTCCGTGCGCTGCTCTGGTTCACCAGAAGCGGCTTAGTCATGCTGGCCACATGACCCAGAAGCTGTACGCCGGCTCCCTCAGCCAATAAAGCGAGATGAGCGCCGCGACCCCAGAGTCGGCCACAACTGGACCTAATGGTCAGGGGTCCTTTATAAAAGTCTGGAATGAGGTAATCCTTTTTACATCACTTTCTATGGGAAAGCGCGCCTTGGTTTTTGAAAATGGTTTGGTTTTGGAACGGACTTCCACAAGTCCGTTTTTTGCTCTATAAGACTCACTTTTTCCCTCCTAAAAAGTAAGGGGAAAGGTGTGTGCGTCTTATGGAGCGAATGCAGGGTGCGCAGCTATCCCAGAAGCCAGAACAGCAAGAGGGATCGCTGCTTTCGCTGTGCAGCGATCCCTCTTGTTGTTCTGCCTTCTGAGATTCAGAATATTTTTTTTCTTGTTTTCCTCCTCCAAAAACTAGGTGCATCTTATGGTCTGGTGCATCTTATAGAGCGAAAAATACGGTAAGTTTGAGAACCGAGGTACCACTGTATCAGAACAGCTTCTGAATGTGCTCTCAGGCTGCATGTAGAATCACAGAATTGTAGAGATGGAAGGGACAACGAGGGTCATCGATTCCAACTCCCTGCAATGCAGGAATCTTATTGCCCGAAGTGGGATTCAAACTCACGCCCTGGAGATTAATAGCCAGTCATGCTCTGCTGTCTGAGCTAGGCTGGTGAACCGACAGCCCCTTTTGTGTGTCTCGCTGTCCTTTCCCACTCCCGCTCCCAGTCATTCCTCCCGCCGATCAGCCTTAATTAAACTCGGGCTTCAGCAAATGTACATTAGCAGGCTGTACCCGAGTGTAACGTACAGGCTGCACATAGCTTATCAATGAATCACTTTTTCCTGATGTACGTTTCCAAGGAAGCCACTTGGGAGAGGGGGAACGGGGAAGGAGCGGGCCGTGTGTGTGTGTGTGTGTGTGTGTGTGCAGTGCAGGGACTGCCTTGGCCCAAGTCCAGCGAGCTGGCGAATGACGGCAAGAGGAGGCACGGTTTGTCCCGTTCACGCAACAGGTTGTTAAATAACAGTAATAATAAAGGCTAAGTGCCTCCTTTTTGTCCCAACGCGGAGAGAGACTGATTCCAGCTGGCAGTGCCAGGATTGAACCCAGGATTGAACAAGATGTATCTACACACACACACACACACACACTTGCTTTCCTGCTGCCCTCTTCCTCGCTCTTGTTATCTCTGTTTGGAAATCACACACACACAGTTACTCCAGAAGCTTATTTGCAATGGAAACTTTAAAAGGGATTGAGAGGACAAGGGGAAACCCTTTATGAGAAAAGGGGGGGCTGTCCCAGGTTGCCACTATTTAGGGGTGGCACAATTGTAGTCTGTTGGCAGGTCTAACGCAACAAACCTGTTTCCCCAAACATCAGATTTGTGTGTGTGTGTGTGTGTGTGTGTGTGTGTGTGTGTGTACGATTAGGAAAGTGACATAACTGTCACCTCACCTCCTTGAAAACAAACCCCCATCTGCACTATAGGTTTAAAGCAGTATCATACCACTTTAAGATCACTGCAGGTGGTGACAACAGCCACAAAATGAAAAGACGCCTGCTTCTTGGGTGAAAAGCAATGACAAACCTAGACAGCATCTTAAAAAGCAGAAACATCACCTTGCCGACAAAGGTCCGTATAGTTAAAGCTATGATTTTCCCAGTAGTGATGTATGGAAGTGAGAGCTGGACCATAAAGAAGGCTGATAGCCGAAGAATGGATGCTTTTGAATTATGGTGCTGGAGGAGACTCTTGAGAGCCCCATGGACTGCAAGAAGATCAAACCTATCCATTCTGAAGGAAATCAGCCCTGAGTGCTCACTGGAAGGACAGATCCTGAAGCTGAGGCTCCAGTACTTTGGCCACCTCATGAGAAGAGAAGACTCCCTGGAAAAGACCCTGATGCTGGGAAAGATGGAGGGCACAAGGAGAAGGGGACGACAGAGGACGAGATGGTTGGATGGTATTCTCGAAGCTACCAGTTCTCAAAGCTGACCAAACTGCGGGAGGCAGTGGAAGGGGGAGGCCTGGCGATCTCTGGTCCATGGGGTCACGAAGAGTCGGACACGACTAAACGACTAAACAACAACCACCACTTTAAATACCTGTGCCTTACCCCAAAGAATCCTGGGATCTGTAGTTCGTTAAGAGTGCCGAGAGCTGCTAGGAGATCCTCTGTTCCCCCCGACAGAGCTACAGTTCTCACAGTGGTTTAGTGATAAATCCCTCCTCCCAGGGAACTCTGGGAATTGTGGCTCTGAGAAGGGAGCGGGGGTCTCCTAACAACTGTCGGCACCCCTCACAAACTACATTTCCCAGGATTCTTTGGGGGGAAGTTGATTGTTTAAAGTGGTATGACACTACTTTTAAAAAGTACAGTGTTACCTTGGGTTAAGTACTTAATTCGTTCCGGAGGTCCGTTCTTAACCTGAAACTGTTCTTAACCTGAAGCACCACTTTAGCTAATGGGGCCTCCTGCTGCTGTCTCGCCGCCAGAGCACGATTTCTGTTCTCATCCTGAAGCAAAGTTCTTAACACAAGGTAATATTTCTGGGTTAGCGGAGTCTGTAACCTGAAGCGTATGTAACCTGAGGTACCACTCTATAGTGCGGGTGAGGCCTGTGTGCATTCTCATTCAATCGCCAGCATGGTCTGAACTCCCTGAAAAAGAAATCAGGATGAATAGTCAATATACACCTCCCACCTCTAAGCCCTGGAGATGGAGGTTAATTGGGAGGAGGGAAGCAGAGGACAAACCCCTACAGAGTCTATGCAGTAATTTGCAACTGGCTGGTGCCTGGCTGAAGCTTGCAAGCTGCAAGCAGTCTTCAGAATAATGTTATTAAGATTATTATCATTACTGCTGGCACTCTAGCCCCCCGGGAAATTCAAGCTCTCCCGCTGCCACCTGGAGGGAGCCAAGCAAACCTGGGGGCTTCAGGTCTGGCAATCCCACAGGGAATCTACCTGGAGTGGATTCTGTTGCACGGAAAAGCTCTGTCAGAAACACGGCTCAGAGATTGTGCCCATGACACAACACACACAGCTGCGCTGTAGCCTGGAAGTGGTAAAAACCACAGTTCCCTTTTCCAAAGGAAACTGAGAAATTTTCAGAGAGGCTGAAACTAGGGATTTTTAACCAATTTCCCAGCATCTTGGGTGATGCTTTTTACTGGCACGGAGTTGAAGTGGCAGGGCCTCCTTCGTGCCTGTTTGCCAGGCTTCTGTTAAATGCATAGGCACAGAGAGATGAAAAATAGTTGGCAAGTTTAATCCTGTAAAGAGGCAGCTATAATTGAGAGAGTTCTCAACTGTCTTTCCTTGTCCCCTGCCTCTCCAGATGATTTATTTTATCTACTGTTACTGTACTGTTCTTTCCCTTTTGTAAGTTTACTCCAAATCCTGTAGCGTCGAAGGTAGTTCAGAAGATAAAAGTTGTAATCAGGCTGAAATAGCTAGTTACAGATTCCTGATCAAAGAACTTGAGATAGCTTTATAGCTTGAAAGTTATGCCTGTTTACTTAGAACGGTGCTTCCAGACAAGGGCTTAACATTGCTAACAGCTTTTTCAGTTATTGCAAGTTTTTTGGTGTTTCTTTTAAAACTTTTTGGATTTCCTGCAAAAAGTGTAAATCAGATTAAATGTGCAAAAAAAGATGGGCTGGTATTTTGACACCAATGATGTCAGATGCTGCAAAAACAAACAAACAAACAAGAACAAAACAAACCATTTTATGTGCATGAGAAGCAATGAACCTAGGATAAACACGGAGTTCATTACGCCAAGTAGGAATGCGTACAAACCCACATTTATTCTGCATCCTATGTGCTCCCCTTGATGGTTTAGGTAGCTGTGTACTCACAAGACGTTAGACACAATCCAGAACTATCCTGCAGCTTCTTGTGAAATGCTGCGTTTTGATACATCCTCCGCCCCCAAACCAGCTTTGATCTGAATTGGTAAAGGTAAAGGGACCCCTGACCATTAGGTCCAGTCATGGCCGACTCTGGGGTTGTGGCGCTCATCTCGCTTTACTGGCCGAGGGAGCCGGCATACAGCTTCCAGGTCATGTGGCCAGCATGACTCAGCCACTTCTGGAGAACCAGAGCAGCGCATGGAAACGCCGTTTACCTTCCTGCCAGTGTGGTACCTATTTATCTACTTGCACTTTGATGTGCTTTCGAACAGCTAGGTTGGCAGGAGCAGGGACCGAACAACGGGAACTCACCCTGTCGTGAGGATTCGAACCGCCAACCTTCTGATAAGCAAGTCCTAAGACACTGTTGTGGACAAATGGCAGGGGACTTAGATACACATCAGGCAGTGCTGATGTATACAACATCGTTGACGTCCTGATTTCATTGGTTTAAGCAATAAAATGTACATTTTAAAAATGTACGGCAACTTGCAAAACACAGCAAAAACAACAACCACCTCACGGTGTTTTAAGCCCGTAATGTCTGCAAGCCTAAGCGCAGAGAGGATCTTAGTGAGGTCGTACAGTTGGCAAGTTAACCAGGGTGACCTTTGGGGCGCACTCTAACCCTACGAAACATCCTTCTGGCGCTATCCAGATGTTTAGGACTACATGGGAGTTGCCATCCACAACATCTGGAAGGTGGCAGACTGGGGAAGGGCCCTGTGAAGTTTCATGTTCCATTTCAAGCAGAGTAACTCCTGTGGTAAGGTATGCGGGTGGCGCTGTGGGTTAAAGCACAGAGCCTAGGACTTGTTGATCAGAAGGTCGGTGGTTCAAATCCCCACGACGGGGTGAGCTCCCATTGCTCGGCCCCTGCTCCTGCCAACCTAGCAGTTCAAAAGCACATCAAAGTGCAAGTAGATAAATAGGTAAGGTAAGGTAAACGGCGTTTCCATGCACTGCTCTGGCCACATGACCCAGAAGCTGTACGCCGGCTCCCTCGGCCAATAAAGCGAGATGAGTGGCGCAACCCCAGAGTCGGCCACGACTGGACCTAATGGTCAGGGGTCCCTTTACCTTTAACTCATTTGGTGGCGGGGTTCTCTGACAGTGTGCTGAGCATAGTCCTATTGATAAAAAGAAAACTGTCATTCCCACTTCAGTGTTTGAACACTGCATGTTTGTGCTGCGCAAGCATGATTAACCTTCCCTCCTCGCACAGGTTCCTCGATGCAAATTGCCCCCCAGAGCTGCAATTAGCCACGGAAGGGGAAAACATATCGGCACCATACAGGAAGGAGCCTGTACATTTCCCTCTCCTCGGTTTATAGGAACTGGTGTGTGTGGTTTGAATCACGAGAGTCAGCACTGGGAGAGAGAGATTTCTGGTTTGTTAATTTTTAAGCTGCGCTAAGGCGGCCTGGCCTGATCCAATCCGCAGGGCCTGAGGCTGCTGTTGACGCAGGCATCTCCAACAACACATCCAGTTCCATCCTCCTTGGTACTGGGGCCAGATTCAGAATCCAGAGATTCACATTGAAAGAAAAAGGTTTATGTCCATGTAGCTAAACCTGAAAATGTATGCTGGTATAATCTTGAAAGACTGAATTGGCCAGGTCTTACATGTGTGTAAATGGGTGCAAGAGAAGACCTCTGCCTGTATCCCTAAAGATGAAATTATGCAGGGTAAACTGAAATACAGATATACAGTGGTACCTCGGGTTACATAGGCTTTAGGTTACATACGCTTCAGGTTACAGACTCCGCTAACCCAGAAATAGTACTTCAGGTTAAGAACTTTGCTTCAGGATGAGAACAGAAATCGTGCTCCGGCGGTAGCAGGAGGCCCCATTAGCTAAAGTAGTGCTTCAGGTTAAGAACAGTTTCAGGATAAGAACGGACCTCCGGAATGAATTAAGTACTTAACCCGAGGCACCACTGTGTGTATATATATATATATATATGCTTTCGTAGATTTTCACGGGTACAGGAATGCAGGTTTTGGTGTCCTCGGGTGTCTTCCCGTGTAAAAGTTGGGGTGTCTAGGCGACGTTTCGACGAGGTCTCACTCGTCATCTTCAGGCTGGTGCTTTCGGCTTCTTGTTACTGGAACAGAGCGGGATCTCAATGTTTGAGTTCCTATAAATACTGTAGAGGGGGTGTGGTGTCTAGCCTCCAATGTTCTGGGCAGAGAGGAAGTTCCCAGGCTAGTGTGCCTTTTCTTCTTTTGTTCCTTAATTACTTGAGAGATACCTTGAGTGATTTCTTGAGTGATATCCTGAGTACCACTTAGGTGGGTCATTAGGTGTGGATTAGTTGCTAAAGTCTTTGCCAGACATCTGGAAATTAGCCCTCCCCACAAAAACTGACACCAGATCCAGAGGCACACAGAACGCCAACACCAATCAACCACACCAGACCCAAACCCAGACCCTTTCCACAGATGAATTACTGACACCATCCAGTAGCCAATCCATGGTGGCACCTCCGGATGCTGCACCCCCCTGCAATCCCTACACAGATCTGGCTGACACAAGCCACAAAACCACAGCTCGCCCCTATACACGAAGCCAAGCCAAAGCACAACTAAGTGCAATACAGCCATCTTCTCAGGAAAACTCTTCACAAAGTTCAAGAGGTCAAGACACAAAGACTTTAGCAACTAATCCACACCTAATGACCCACCTAAGTGGTACTCAGGATATCACTCAAGAAATCACTCAAGGTATCTCTCAAGTAATTAAGGAACAAAAGAAGAAAAGGCACACTAGCCTGGGAACTTCCTCTCTGCCCAGAACATTGGAGGCTAGACACCACACCCCCTCTACAGTATTTATAGGAACTCAAACATTGAGATCCCGCTCTGTTCCAGTAACAAGAAGCCGAAAGCACCAGCCTGAAGATGACGAGTGAGACCTCGTCGAAACGTCGCCTAGACACCCCAACTTTTACACGGGAAGACACCCGAGGACACCAAAACCTGCATATATATATATATATATATACACACACATGCTTAAAAATATTTTATGCAGGCCCCAGAAATGTGTGTAGGTGTTTTGTTTTTTTAAGCAAAAAGGACACAACAGGTTTGCCTTAAGCTTTTGAGGTAGGTGGTCTTTATTTCCTGCTATATGGAATCATAGAAGGGGCTGCTAGGCTCATCTAGTCCAACCCCTGCAATGTAGGATTCTTTTGCCCAATGTGAGGCTTGAACCCACGACCTTGAGATTATGAGATTCCTGATCGACCAACAGAGCTACCGACGTAGCCTGGCTCAGCCTGGGCAAAAAGCAGGTAAAGTCAGCCACCAAAAAAACAGCTTTCTAGTTAACTGGTCCCTGGTAAGAGGGGGGTCAATGCTCTGCATATTTTCCTAGGAAAAAGCCCAAATGTTTGGGGTTCTGGTCCTAGACATCTCTGAGGCTTATGTGTGCTTGGTTAGGAAAAGCCCCATCACAGAAGGGGTAGATGGTATCAACTACAACTCCCAGGACAGTGCCAGCAGGGGCTGATGGGAGTCATAGCTCAAAAATACCTGGAGGGCACCAGGTTGGCTCAAAGGCAGCAAGCTGTAAAAAACAAACAAACCAAAAACCCAATGATTTTGTTAAAAACAACACATTTGTGTGTTTTTAATCCTTTTTTTAAAAAAAAATGAATAAAAATTATATAAGCATAACCACCAAAAAACTCCAAAGCACCACCCTATGCCTTGTTTACACAGAAGCAAGTCCCACCGAGTGATATGACCCTTGCTCTCAAGTAAAATCCGTATATGGGCTCATGAACAAGAATTACCATCTGCCCAAAATGCTTGTTAACTCTCTGATGGGCTCTCCATTTGGAAGCTGGCTCGGGCTGAAACCAGTAAAACTTACTTCCGAGTAAACTCGATGCAACTCAGCAGGAAATGGAGGGGTGGGATTTTATAGATACATCTACTTACAACTCTCCCCGCCCCTCCAATTCCCCTTCTGCAATCCCGTGCAAACGCGGCGTTTTACTCGAAAGTAAATCCCGCGAGCGCTGAGCACACCCAACCCGCGCCCAGCTTCGCAGCCACTCAGCCACTCCGGCCGAGGCGCGCACGTGCAGCCACACGCACACGCAGCGGGCGCATTTTCCCAGTTCACGTGTGAATCCGCACACAGCAGCAGCAGCGAGCAGCAGGCGCCGCTCCACCAATCCGGGCGCTTTTTTCCCGGGGGGAAAAAGGGAGGGAGGCGACTGGGCAGCTCGTCTCCTCCTCCTCCCTGGCGCTGGGTTAGACGGGGGAAGGAAGGAGGGCGGGCGGGCCGGGAGGAAGCGGCGTGTGGGCTGGGAGCGGGCCGGGCTCCGGCTCGCTGTCTCTGGCTGAGGCTCCCTTGTCACCGCCTGCGTCAGAGCGCAGGAGTTTTCCACTGACGAAAAAGGGCAGCGCAGCAGCTGAGCCGGGAAGGAGGAGGAGCGACGGCGGCGGCGGCAGAGCAGCCCAGCGCCAGGCGCAGCCAGCCAACCAGTCTCTCCGCAGCCTCGGACGCAGCAGCAGCAGCAGCCGCCAGTCTCGACGGCGATGCAAGCCTGAGCGGCGCCGTCTCGCCCTCCTGCTCCTCCTCCTCTTTCTCCAGCCGAGCCTCCTTCCTCCCAAGCCGGCTGGCTTGCCTGCCTTCCCCGCTGCCGTCCGAGGAGCCCCCAGCGGCGCCGGTGAGTGTCTGCGTCCGCTCGGCTCGCCGCCGTCGGGGGCCCGCGCTGCGCTGCGCTCTCGGGGCTTCTTAGAGCGCTGGCGGTGGGGTGCGGGGGACGCGGCGCCCTGAAGGAGGGTTGGGGGGCGTGTTCCCGCGGGGTACTAACTTAAGGTACGAGGGGCCATAACGAGAACGGCGACTGCCCCCACCCCGGCGGCTGCAGCCGTTGGATCAAGGGAGAGGGGGCGCTAGAGAGGCAGGAGTTGGGGCTGGTCCAGGTTGGATTGCGGGCGCCGACGGCTTCGGTTCAGAGAGGCCGACAGGGGGCGCCCTGGAGACGGGGGGGGGGAGTAAGAGAGGGGCAGATTCATAAAGCGACGGCCCTGACTCTCGGTTGGGGCTCGCTCGGGACCTGTGATGTATGGGAGCAGTTCACGGCCAGGGTAGAAAATGAGGTTGATTTGAAGTGAAACGGAGTTAAATCGAAGTTGGAAAAGCAGACGTCGGAGCGGGCGGAGGAGCGAGGGTCATGGGGGAGGCGATGCCCACCCTCTAGGGGGCGCTGTAGAGCGGGCGAAAGAGGCGGCTGGAGGAGTTCCGACAGTCGGAAGGGGGCGCGCAGTGTTCAAATGGTGCGCCGAGGCGCGGAGCTGGGTCTGGGGGACGGGAAAGTGGCTCGTTTCTGGCTGTCACACTTCTGATCGTGTTAAGTGGACTCTTCCGGAGGCATTTTGCCTCCTTAGGAGTGGAAACATTGAGAAGATTCCGGACTCCTGCTGTGCTCACGTCGAGGTTCCTCGCCGTCGAGGCGCTGACTTTCCCCGGCTGGGGATCTGGGGAGCGCGGCTCCTTCCTTTCCCTTATTGTCTAGAATCGTATCCTGATTCCCACCCCCGCCACGATCTTACTCCTCGTTTCCCTCCTTGCACCTGATCTCTGCCGAGGCGCCTGCGGTTTCGATTCCCGCCGCTCACGTTGATCTGGCCACGGTGTGTTTATTATAACCTGGATTCTTGCGAGCATCTGTTTAGGGAGCCAACGCCGCGCTTTCTTCCTACCATTCGTTCGCCCCCCCCCCCACCCCTTTAAGGTCCTGGAGTGATGGGTTGTAAAACAGTTCAAAAGAAGTTAATTGAGTTGCCCAAATTCTCCAGCCCTGGGAGATAATGATATTTGGCTCCTCGCTGGGCTATCTCTTAAGGGACTGGCAAGATCTCTCCCTGGGGCGATCTTAGCAAAGAATGTGAGGCAGATTGTGTTCAGCAGCAACAACCCAAAACAAGAATGCCAGATACTATATTATAAAATGTGTTGTTTCTTGGTCTCAGCCTTCCTGGAACCAGAGAGAGAGAGAGACAGACTTCACCATTGTGGAAACAACCCCCACTATTGGGAAACGCAACTAGTTTTTGGAATTTTTGTTTTCCATGTTCTCAGGATTTTCTTTCTTACAGTTCCCCCCACCCCACCCAGGTTTGTTGTCATCCGTCCTTCCTCCTCCTCCTCCTCCTCCTCCTCCTCATGTGTCATAGTTACGCTGGGGAAATACTTGTGCTTTAGCAGGAGTTTGATGCCAGGAATGTGAGTCACACACAAGGCAGCTTAAATATAGGTTCTTGGGGTTTTCTTTGAAACATCACAGTTGCTTGTCAATGGCATTGCATCAACGGCAGCCTGTCTGGTTTGCATCACTGAATAACGTCGTCGTTGGAATTCAAAGCCGTGTCATAGCAGTGTTGTCCAAATGTCTCGCGATGCAGGCATGCACTCCCCCACCTCCCTCAAAGTAAAACTGGACGCTCTGTGCTCATGAACATACTCGGAAGCTGAATCTGGTTCCCATGTAACCCCCACCCCCCTTGCAGTTCAGCACAAGCCGCTCCAGAGAATGACTCTTGGCTCCAGGGCAAGCTCAGAACAGGAACTCATCCAGAGACACAGCAGGAAACCTCCTTCTGGGGACTTGTGGCCAATACTTCTATGCCTCTGTGTTGGGAGTGATTGAAGGGTGTGAATGCACACAGTGCAGAACCAAGCAGCATTTCTCCCTACCCCCATCAGAGGCAAGGTCAGAACAGGGCATCATTCAGCGATGCGGCAGGCAGACTCTTTTTTTTGTGGGTGGCAAACCATATCCCTGCATTGCAGGAGGTTGGTCTAGATGACCCCTGGGGTCCCTTCCAATTCTACAATTCTGTGGAAATTAACATTTATTTTGCAGCGTATTAGTGTGGTTCAGCAGACAGTAGGATTACGTGCATCGGGTTCATCATATCCCTTGGTCATAGTTGTTTCTTATGAAGTTAATTACCCTTTTGTCACAAATGCATATTGTTGTTGCAGCAAGGGGAAAACTCACACGTGAGCTGCGCATGGTGGCTTTTCAACTTCTGATAGATGGTGCAGAAGTTAAAATATAGCTGCAAACGCATGATCTTAGTTTTGCCGTTGGTGCTGCTGCGACGGGGGCTGTTTTCCTTCGCTCTCCTCCTTTTGGGGTTGCTTGCAGAGTTTTGAGTTTGAGGCTGCGTACTTGCAAGGGCCCAAGCCCATCGCACTTGGAATAATAATGTAATAATATGCATTGGGCTGGGCTGCCCAGCTGTCCTGAGGTATGCACTCCTTTCCTACTACAGTACAGCCTTTTGTGATGTGCTAAGTGACTCATTTATGACACCCGTAGAGCTTTTCTGCATCTCTGAGGACACGTGACTCTTCCTGCCTGTCAGGTCTCTGCTCAGCTTGGAAGTTTGCATCCTTGGATGGGAGCAGAACCAGACAAAGAAGGCTGCCTTTCCTTCTTTCTGCGTTTCTCGCTCTCCTAGACCAAGAAAGCAATAGCAGTTTCTGTTCCGGTTGCTGTTTGATGAAGGAGCCACAGAGAAGCTGCTTTTGCTTTCTCTTGCAGCCACAGCAACACCTACTGGTGCAAAGGCAGGACTGATCAGGAGCCCTTTTCTTGGTGAAACTCCTGTGGGTGGGAGAGAGAGACTTGAGACCAGAGAAGGATGCAGGCTCATGTTTTTACTTGCCTTCTCAAAGCCTTTAATAATAATAAAAAAGCCGTTCTGACAGTCCTGGAGGCCAAAAGTTGATATGGATGACATTCTGTGGTCTCTCTTGCAGGGATGGCGGGGGGTTACCTGTGGGAGCCCCTGCTTCTGCCCCACTGCCAGTTTTTCTGCACTGTAACTCTCAAAATCCCTAAGGTAAAGGACCCCTGGACGGTTAAGTCCAGTCAAAGGCGACTATGGTGTTGCAGCGCTCGTCTCGCTTTCAGGCCAAGGGAGCCGGCGTTTGTCCACAGACAGCTTTCTGGGTCATGTGGCCAACATGACTAAACCTCTTCTGGTGCAATGGGACACCCTGATGGAAGCCAGAGCGCATGGAAACGCCGTTTGCCTTCCCACCGTAGCGGTACCTATTTATCTACTTGCACTGGTGTGCTTTCGAACTACTAGGTTGGCAGGAGCTGGGACAGAGGAGTGGAAGCTCACCCTGTTTGCATGGATTCGAAGTGCCAACTTTCCGATCGGCAAGCCCAAGAGGTTCAGTGGTTTAGACCACAGCGCCATGAACAACATTTGGAGGGTCTATAGGCTCCTGTTTCTCTTTCTCAGTCTTTTTATTTTTGCATGCATACCCCACCTGTCGTCCAAGGCGCTCAAGGTTAGCCTGCACAGTTCTCCCCATTTTATCCTCACAGCAACCCTGTGAGGTAGGCTAGTCTAAGAGACCATGACTGGTCTCACCCAGTGAGCTTTGTGGCTGAGTGGAGATTCGAACCCTGGTGGTCTCCAACACTAACTCGGTGGTTCCCAAACTTTCAGGTTTGCACTTTCAGATTAACAATTTGCTTGCACCACACCAAATATTTTTATTGATAAGGCATTGGAAAACAAACTAGGATTGTCCTGGATATGGCTTGATTCTCTTGCTCACCACACCCTTTGAGAACCCCTGCTCTAACTGCTACACCACACTGTCTTTGTATTCTGAAGCAACAGGAGCAGCCTGCGCAATGCTTGGTCTCCATCAGCTCTGCCTCTTTTGCTTGTTTTCAGTCCTAGTCATTGCTTTAGTGTGGAAGCATTAATGGAAGCATTAATTTGCAATTATAAGGGGGGATTATTATTATTATTATTATTATTATTTTAAAGCAAGCTTTTTCTTTCCAAGTGCTCTCATCGCCCTCCCCATCGAGGAATATAATACGCTGGAGGGAAGTACAGTTAACACGGTTCCCTCTCGAGTTACGAATGGACACCCTTTTGGCATCTGTTGCTGCAGAAAACAGATGTCTGTGTCGGGACGAAGGCATTGTCCGTTTGGCTGAGGGTTCCCCAATGGTGCCTACAGAGCGGGGGGGGGGGGTGCCGTCGGGAGGACTTAAGTTGGAGCAGCAAGCAGGAGATATTGATTATGTTTATTAGGGAACGAATCATCTGTTGTCGTGTAGCTGAGTCAATTTGCAAAGCCGTTCACAAGCGCCTGCCCCTCACCGCTCTGCCCTGTGAGGTCTGTTCCCATTTTACAGGGAGTAGAATAGAGGCTGAGATTGGATGGCAAAATTCTTGTAGACTGTCCACAGCGGAGGAGGGGACTCTCGAACCCAAGTCTGTCTCCGATCCAGGTTGCCCCCCCTTTCCTGCAATCTCGGAGGACTCGCTATTTCTCTTGACGTGGTTGTTGGTGCGGTGGTTTAGAGCACGATTGGAATGTTGCTATTCCAGATCTCAGCCCAGCAATCACGAACCGTAGAGGAGTTGGAAGGGACCCTGAGGGCCATCTAGACCAACCCCCTGCAAGGCCGGAACCTCAGCTAAAGCATCCGTGTCAGATGGCCATCCGACCTCTACTTAAAAACCCTCCAGGGTCCACAACCACCTGAGGGAGTCTGTTCCACGGTCAGACAGCTCTTACTGTCACAAAATCCTTCCTGATGCTTGGAATCTCCTTTAAACCACTGGTTTGAGAGCAGGAGAAAACAAGCTTTCTCCATCTTCCATGTGACAACCCTTGAGATATTTGAAGATGGCCATTAATTCTCCTCTCAGTCACCTCTTTTCCAGGCTAAAGATGCCCAGATTCCTCAACAGTTCCTCATAAGGCTTGGTTTCCAGACCCTTGGATCGTTTTTGTTGCCCTCCTCTGCACACATTCCATCTTGTCAACATCATTCTTAAATTGTGGTGCCCAGAACTGGACACAGGACTCCAGGTGCGGTCTGTCCAAGGCAGAATAGAGCAGAACTAATCCTTTCCTTGATCTGGATGCTATACTTCTGTTGATGCAGCCCAGAAGAGCATTAGTGTTTTTGCTGCCGCATCACACTGTTGTCTCTTGTTAAGCTTGTGGTCCAGCAAGACCCCTAGATCCTTTTCACATGTAATACTTGCAAGCCAGGTGGCGCCCAATTGGCTTTCTTACTTACAACAAATCAGGGGATGGTTCTGCCCGCCTTTGGCTCTGGTTCCACCTCTTGTGGGTCTCTGTGCGTTCTGCCCTACCAGGCCCAAATGGGCCAACATTGGCGCTGAGGTATTCAGAGCCCCTCATTTGCGTTACCTCGCCAACACAACAGCCCTGTGAGTTGGGCCAGTAGTAAGTGACATACCCCCTCAAGTGAGTTTGTTGTTGTTTCACTGCTATACCGCTCTCTATTTTAAAGGACAAGTCTCAAAGCGGTTTACAACACATTAAAAACCAAATAAAACAGTCCAGAACAAAACATATTCAAGCTGCAAGGAAAATCTTTCAGATCCTTCTCCAAGCCACCTGACACCCAGAGATCGTCATGTGGTCACAATTGGGCTGGTGCCTGGCTGATGTTTAACACTGCTTCCCGGGTTCATGGCTCAATTTCCCACTGTAGCTTTCCTGTTCTGCTTCGTGCATAAATCACCAGAAAAGAAATTCAGACCCAGTAGAAATGTCCATTGCGTTTTCCTGCAAATCTGCAGGGATTGCTTGCATGTATCTTCTGATGCATGTATCTTCCTTGCATGTACAGTGGTACCTCGGGTTAAGTACTTAATTCGTTCCGGAGGTCCGTACTTAACCTGAAGCTGTTCTTAACCTGAAGCACCACTTTAGCTAATGGGGCCTCCTGCTGCTACTGTGCCGCTGGAGCACAATTTCTGTTCTCATCCTGAAGCAAAGTTCTTAACCTGAAGCACTATTTCTGGGTTAGCGGAGTCTGTAACCTGAAGCGTATGTAACCTGAAGCGTATGTGACTCGAGGTACCACTGTATCTTGCATGCTTGCATGTAACTTCCGATGCAGATTCTCTTCCACCTTATATTCCACCTCCCCGATTGCTTTTCAGTTCTTTTTTTCTGGAAGGAAAGTAGGAAATCTCATTCAGATTCAGGGACTTCATTGTGGCATGCAGCAAGTAGACGGTTAGACCCCCCCCCCCAGTTCTTCCTGCATTATTAAGAGCAGGAGGCTGACGCGTCAGAGGTAAAACAGAGTGTACCCACCAGAGGACAAACAAGGTAACCGGCTTTGCATTATTCATCAGGTGTAATCAAATAGAGGATTTGCCTAGACACCGAGGGCAGTTTGTATCTTTTGTCTTCCGTCCCCGCTTGAATTTGATTTAAAAGAATTAACAACCAAGTCACTTGCTTCTGCTGCCGGCATCTTTTAACACGGCCGTTCGCCTTTACCAATAATGTTGAGGGTTGAATCGGGCAGGAGCCTGCAAACCACCGCCACGCCTTTCTCTGTGTAAACAGAAGCCTCTGGGTGACTGTAGTGGCTCCCGGGAGTTGCTGCAGCCACGCAGGTTGCTTCATAAATCCAGTGCAGCTGGAGAGATGAGTAGGCACTGGGGAAACTACGGAGAGGGGTGGATGGAGCCTGTCAGGTTAGAACCAGGGGCTGCTCTAGGTGTGAGCACCCTGGGGTGCCCGCAAACCGGCTCAGGAAATGGAAAGAGTCGGTTCCTGCTAAAATGCAGGCAGATCAAACCGTAGCCTGGGGGCTTTGCGTGCAAGGCGAACACACAAGCAGGCACTCACTAGGTTTCGCAAAACATCTAGCTCTGTGTTGCCTGAAGGGCTTCATTTGGGAACTTATGGTCCGGTCCCCGCTCCCAGGTTGCTGCAGGGAAAACAGAGGTGTCTCCATTGCTGGAGCCATGAGTACCTGTTGCACGTGGCGGTTCTGCTGTTAAACTGGATGCCTCTTAAGTCCTGCAGCAAGAAAAGCTGGATCCTGTGACCTGAATGAATTATGGAAATGAAAGCAAATTAGCATCGACACTCTTTGCATAATGCATTCTGCTCCAGTGATTCAAGAGGAGGGGTGGAGTGTTAAGAGAGTGAACCTTGCCGGCCAGAAATTCCTGAATAAAAACCCTTTCCTTTTTGAGATTTCACCAGGTATTGCTAGAAACTTCATTTCCTGTTTTGATGAAAGCTGGAATTCCCAGGAACTTGAATTCTGATCCTGATAAACCAAAACCCTGGGCTTCCTTGCATAGGTCTATAGGGCCCCGAAGTGTGTTCTCAGGTTTGGTTTTTTGCCGGATTAGGAAAGGGGGAGATTTATCCTAATGCCTGCAACTGGTTGCAGAGAAAGCTTTGAGGTCTTGTAGAAAGATGTGCTGAGTGTTCCCGATGCAGAGAGCAAGTTTTAAAATGGCATTTATGGCATCTTAAGCTTGTTCTATGGTTGTAAGAACGTTTCAGGGGCCCTCCCTCCTGATTTTTGCATTGGCACAGCCTGCAAGCAAGGTGCAGGGAGCTCCAAGAGAAAGAAGCCGTACGTTCCTTTGCTAAGTTGCAAATCTTGTTTACTGGTCACCTGGAAGTTTTCCATCCTCGCCACAGGCAACCAGAAGTCCAGTTTGTTGCTCCTACCTGTTTCTGACTTTTTTTTTTTGCAAAACTAGATAAGCAATTCCTGCCTTTTAAAAAACAACATAGCAAATTTGTGCAGCCATACAGCTTAATATTTATATGCCACCCTTCCTGCAATGAGATCATGATGGGTATATCTCTAAGGCAGGGGTAGGCAACGTAAGGTCCGTGGGCCGGATGCAGCCCAATCGCCTTCTCAATCCGGCCCGTGGACTGTCTGGGAATCAGTGTGGTTTTTATATGAGTAGAATGTGTCCTTTTATTTAAAATGCATCTCTGGGTTATTTGTGGGGCATAGGAATTCGTCCATTACCCCCCCCCCCCCAAAAAAAAATATAGTCCGGCCCCCCACATGGTCTGAGGGACGGTGGACCGGCCCATGGCTGAAAAAGGTTGCTGACCCCTGGTCTAAGGGCTACTCCAAGTTACTTCCTCAAGAGCTCTGAGAGTAAGGTAGATGAGCTGAGTGTGTAACTGGTGAGGATTTGAACTTACTATTATTTGTTAAATTTTTACCCCACTTTTTCTCCAGGGAGCTCAAAGTGGCCTACAACTCTTCCCACTCCCTGACAATAATCCCGTGGGGTAGGCCAAGCTATGAGCGAGTAACTGGCTCAAGGCAACCCAGTGAGTTTCATGGCCGAGTGGGAATACGAACCCTGCTTTCCCAGGTCCTAGCCTGGCACTCTAACCACTACACCACACTGCTTCTCCTGCGCCTAAAGGGTAAGAGCTGTTCAATGATGGAACGGACTCCCTAGGAATGTGGTGGACTCTCCTTCTTCAGAGGTTTTAAGCAGAGATTGGGTGGCCGTCTGTCAGGGATGCTTTGGCTGAGATTCCAAAATTGCAGGGGGTTGGACTGGATGACCTTTGAGGTCCCTTCCAATTCTCTGATTCTGTGAAATCCAGCACCTGGACCGCAACAGCACTCTGTCTCCCTTGCCATCTTTATTTGTTCTAACAATGCTCAGATGATCGGCTCGCCCCTTCCAAGTTGCCTGGCCTGGTCGTGTGACTCCCATTCGTCTCCGCGGGGTTTGTGCCAGGGAGTCTCTGCTAGGATTGCGCCCTGTGTGACTGGGGCATGCGGCTGAATTACGCCCATGAGCTGTTTTCTCCCAGGATGCGTGTTCCCATCGTGGCTTCCTGAGCACTCGGTCAGTCTCCCCGGACAAAACGCTGCCTGCATTTTCTGGCGGGTGGGGCTCGGTTGTCTCACCGGTCTCTGCTTGCAACTGATTCATGCTTTTTTATTCTGGGATGTGAAACGTACGTGTGCTTTCTAGCCTTTGCTGTCCCGACTCTATTTTTAGCAGCAGAGAGAGATTATGAAACCTTATAGTCGGCTTAAGTTAACCAAAAAAAAAAGGGAACCGCTTGAAGGAGCGGGGAATCCCAATTTACTGTTCCTTGAAATAAGGTTGCTGAGTCCCTTTCTGTGCGCAAAGGGGACTTCTTGAATCTAACCTCTTCTGTGCGGTCGTTTCTGGTGGTTTCCCAATGTGGTATCTACATGGGAAATCACAGGGTGAAGGTAGGAAAAAAGTAACTTTGCTGCTGCGGAAATCCCCCCCCCCCCAATTTTTCCCAGCACACACGCATATATATGCAAAGTATTGTATGAAGTAGCTTGGAATATTTTTAAAGGAAAGCACCAGAATTATTCCAGCTTAATAAGAATTATGGACTGCAGGATTTAGCCCAGGGCTCCCCAGTGGCCAATCCCCATGCCTAGTATATTTCCGGAGCCAGTTGACTAGGGTGGGCGGGTGGAATTCTGTCCTGACCCCAAAGGGAACATATGAGGCCTGACTATTGCTTCAGGTTCCCCCAGTGCTGTCTAGAACTGGTATGTAGAGCGAGGTCTGCCCCATCCTGTGTCCACATCCAGGGTTTGAACCTTTTGCATGCGTGGTCTGGCTCTCGTACACAGACCTCACAAGCCAGGGCCCAGTGTTTGAAATCAGCCAGGTGCATTTTGCACCTGACTACCGACGCGGGTGGCGCTGTGGGTTAAGCCACAGAGCCTAGGACTTGCCAATCAGAAGGTCGGCGGTTCGAATCCCCGTGATGGGGTGAGCTCCCGTCGCTCGGTCCCTGCTCCTGCCAACCTAGCAGTTTGAAAGCACATCAAGTGCAAGTAGATAAATAGGTACCACTCTGGCGGGAAGGTAAACGGCGTTTCCATACGCTGCTCTGGTTCGCCAGAAGCAGCTTAGTCATGCTGGCCACATGACCCGGAAGCTGTACACCGGCTCCCTCGGCCGATAAAACGAGATGAGCACCGCAACCCCAGAGTTGTTAACGACTCCACTTAACAGTCCGGGGTCCCTTTACCTTTACCTACCCAAAGATGACAACTAAGAATTCCGTTTTGGCAACTGCAACCCTCGTTTAACTTTAAGGAACCATTTGGTTCCTAGCTTATATACCGTGGTACCTCGGGTTACATACGCTTCAGGTTACAGACTCTGCTAATCCAAAAATAGTACCTCGGGTTAAGAACTTTGCTTCAGGATGAGAACAGAAATTGTGCTCTGGCAGCGGGAGGCCCCATTAGCTAAAGTGGTGCTTCAAGTTAAGAACAGTTTCAGGTTAAGAACGGACCTCCAGAACGAATTAAGTACGTAACCAGAGGTACCACTGTATCAGCTTCTACCATTGCAAGCAGTCCGCCCTCGAGAGAGAATTCTCTTAATCCTCTGAACGTTTTCTTCGAGTGTGTTCTTGAAAGTGGTTCTCCCCCCGCCCCACTTCAGGAAACTGAGTGCTGTTATTTATGGCACCAGGCTCTGAAAATAACTCCCATGTAGGTGGGTGTTAACACCCCAGAAGACTGGAGAGACACGGGCGGCTGTTTTGGTGCCATCGACTCTGAGATCGCTTGTTTTCTCAGAGTAGCACTCCACTGTAAATCATCTCTCTCTCTCTGCCCAATCTGAGCACCCACACACTTGGCACCAGATCTGCAGACGTGAAGCCAGCTTTTGGAGAAGGCTGCTGCAGTCTTGGCAGCTTGGTTGCAATGGTTGCTCTGTGGTGTTTTGGCTCTCCTTTGTAAACACAAAGCCCCCTGGCGAAATGTCCTTGGCTTCACTTTTGGCAAACAATGACCTTTACCAAATCAGGGCTGCCAGGCCTGGCAGGAGCTGACTTTGAGAGGTGGGCGAGCAGGAACCCGGAGCTCAGGTGTTCTCTGGGGAGAGAGGTGGGCTGTGGCTGCCCTGTGGTGAGGGGAAAGGCACTCTGCACGTGCCTCAGAGGCACCATTTTTCTGTGCGCTGCAAAAGCCGAGCCCTTTCGTGTTGAAAAAGGTTTGGGGTTACGTGAGCTTAAAATCGATCTCCGTTGATGAAGCACTCTTTAGAATAGTGTAAGAAACTCAAATAAATGAGCTAATTGCCAGGTGGCACCTTAAACCGGGTTTGCGGTCACCACAATGGAAAGTCTAGATACTAGTGTTTCTTTTTGCAATGGAATTTGTTGTTGTTGTTGTTGTTTCTATAGCACTTTATATTTTAAAGGGGGGACCTCAAAGTGGTGTACAATACAGTGGTATCTCGGATTACATATGCTTCAGGTTACATACGCTTCAGGTTACAGACTCCGCTAACCCAGAAATATTACCTCGGGTTAAGAACTTTGCTTCAGGATGAGAACAGAAATCGTGCGGCAGCGGGGAGGCCCCATTAGCTAAAGTGGTGCTTCGGGTTAAGAACAATTTCAGGTTAAGAACGGACCTCCGGAACGAATTAAGTTCTCAACCTGAGGTACCACTGTACATTAAAATAAATCCAGAATTAAACGTATTCAAGCTTCAAGAAAGGTAGTTCAGATCCTTCTCTATTTTGCTTTCCCCATATTTAGCTATTTAATTTATATAGCTGCCCCATAGGAAGCAATGTGGTGTAGTGGTTAGCGTGTCGGACTAGGACCTGGGAGGTCAGGGTTCAAATCCCCGCTCAGTCAGGAAACTCAAAGCCTCTTGGCCTATTTCACAGGGTCAAGCTGGACCTTTGGCCTGATCCTGTGTTCAATGTGTTTACATTCCCACCCCACAAGAAGCAACCTGAGCACCAGCTTCTTTATAGCTTTTCTCAGCCTGGTTGCTTGCAGAAGGCCATAACTCGCCATAGGCAAACAGCTGCTGATGCGCTTGTTCTGCAAAGCTGCAGGATTCTGCTCCTCTCTGACAGAATTGGAATTCACCTCTGGGGAAGCTTTCCACTCCCTAATCCTGCAGAAGGTGGCTTTGCTAAAATATTCTTGAGAACCGAGGGGCAAGGTGTGTGTTCAGGCAGGTGGCATTGTTGCGTTTTTGTGGCCTCGGGCTCCCCTGTGAAACTTTTATATCCTGTGTTCTAGGCCGGGTACTTCCGCCTTCTGAGTGGCTTAAATGAATTAGAAGCTTCCTTAGAGCTATCTTACTCCAAAGTAACTTTCTTGTTACACCTCGGAGGAGGTTAGCAAGCTTGTCTCTCCCCTTTTAGCCCCATCCCCCCCCCCCATTCCTTCCTGCACGCTTCAGAGATTTCCAGGAGAGCTAGCGGTTTCTGTTCAGTGCCTCTCCCCCCCCCAAAAAAAAATCTTTCCTTTTGTGCTCCACGACCTCCACCCCTCTTTTTTGAAAGCTGGATGTTCAGATCTGAGTGGAATGCACATCTGGGCTGAATATTTGTTAGAAAGTATTCCCAGGATAACGCCAAGTTGGCTGTGCCAAAGAGGAATTCCTGCGGGTTTGATCCGCTCCGTGATGTACTTTTTTGTTAACGGGAAGAAAAAAAATGGGTTGTGGAGTGTCTCTTTTTGGTCAAAGAGATGAGTAGCAGAGCTGGAGCCCAGAACAAAATGTCAGCTTTGGCAATTTTGCAAGGGGAGATGAGATGCAAAAATCTGTTTCTATACAATACCAAGCTCAGTCTTTTCCACCCCAGCCAGACCCTTTTCTACTTTTGTTTTTTAAAGACCAGTGTTTTCCAAATTATTAATAACTGAAGAAACTTTGAGTTTGCTCTGAATTAAGATTGAAGGTGCTTGTGTGGTGATATCAAGCCACACTCTGCTCCATGGTGGCCCATTGGAATTGATAGACAGACACATCTGTTTGGGGGTCTTCTCTGAATAATGATTAACGTTGCACATCACTGTTAGACTCCCAAATAATTTCGGTTTTAGAGTACCTTAAAAAGGGCCAGTAGTTTGTTTTGGTATAAGCAGCTGTTCTAGGTGTTTCTTCGGGTCCAATAGGGTCATACTCTCACCTGTTGCAGGTGGAGGGAGGCAGAATCGCTGCCCCCACTCCGAGACGAGGTAGATTGGAAGGCCAGAGCAGTGGATCACGCAGAGTGGCGACAGGCCACCTCCCCTGGAAGCAAGTGCTTTCCACCCATGAGACGATGTGGTGCTTGTATAAAAACCCATTTCTGATCTCCTTTCCGAGAGCAGAAAGTTGGAAATCTTTTTGGGTATCAATTGCCTCCCAGTGTGGTGGTGTGGTTAGAGCGGTAGTCTTGCAATCTGGTGAACCGGGTTCGCTTCCCCGCTCCTCCACATGCAGCTGCTGGGTGACCTTGGGCTAGTCACACTTCTCTGAAGTCTCTCAGCCCCACTCACCTCACAGAGTGTTTGTTGTGGGGGAGGAAGGGAAAGGAGAATATTAGCCACTTTGAGACTCCTTTGGGTAGTGATAAAGCAGGATATAAAAACCAAACTCTTCTTCTTCTTCCCACGTTTTGGTGCCCAAATGATTCAGGAGCCCTCGAAGCTTACAGAAGGGAATTTGGTTTGCTCCGATCTGGTTATTCTGGTTCAGATCTGACGCAGCTGGTGCCTCGGGCCAATACATGCTCTGTTGTTTGCCCTCCTCTGGATCCTGCACCTGGTATATGCTTTGAAATGCCAGTCCTTTTCCTGAACGTCCAAAGCAATTCATATGTGCATTGCTGTGAGCGCTACCTGGTGAACTCCTGGCTGAGGGGAGTCCGCTCCTATTTTAGCCCTGGACTAGGAACAGTCTTGTTGGACTTCAGCTCCGCCCATTGGCCCTGCTGGCTGAGATTAATAGGGGTTGTGTGGCCCAGGAAGATCTGGAAGGGGGCCAGAGACCAAGGATGGGGAGGGAGCAGCTAAACTGCACTTCCTTTCACGTAATGTGTGAAGTTGCCCTCTAGAAACTTTACCTGGGCACCGTTCCAGTTCAAACTAATAAAAGCAGGGGCTTGGGGGGGGTGGAGACAATGGGATTGATGTCTTAAGGGGGGGAGCAGGGGAGAAAAATCTCCCTAAAAGCCTTTTCCACATTAATTACGAATAAAGCATTGCCTGATCTGCGCATATTGTATTGATGGTGCAATAAAATTGTGGAGATCGCTTTTGGCCCCCCTTTCCCTCTTATCTGCTCATTCCTTTTGGAAAGAGGGCATTTTAAAACTCTTCTCTCCATCTTTTTAAAAAAATTAATATTGCTAGCCTGGGCTCACGTACAGATGGCCCTGGGCCCATGGTCTATCTGCCCATGTGCAGAGTGCCTATCCCTGAGTAGCCTTAGTTCAGCATCATAGTTCTGAATTAAAGGGCATAGATGTCAATCGTGGCTTGGGTAAAATTAATAATAATAATAATAATAATAATAATAATAATAATAATAATTTGTTTGTTTGTTTGTTATTTACACCCGCCGATCTGGCTGGGTTTCCCCAGCCACTCTGGGCAGCTCCCAACACAATATTAAAATACAGTAATGCCTCAAATATTAAAAGCTTCCCTAAACAGGACAAAACTATCGTATTCTTGAAGCCTGCCTTTATATGCAGAAACCCAGGCAAAGCAATTGACAGCCTGCTTCCCCATCTAGGATTCGCACAATTAATCTGCCCAAGTAACTCTTTCTGGTAGCCCAATTCAGGCCTTTGGTGAAACAGGGATAGCTAATATATTTAACCTTTTAAATGCTATGGGTACCCAAGGCCAGTGCCCTTTGGTTGAGGGCTTTTGAAGGCTTGAGTAGAACAGTTTTCCCTCAGGAGGCTGTGGACTCTCCTTCCTTGGAGGTATTTAAGCAGAGGCTGGGTGGCCATCTGTCATGGAGTTTTCCTGCATTGCAGCGGGTTGGACTAGATGACCCTCGGGGTCCCTTCCAACTCGTAAGGTCCTCTGATTCTCTGTATCGCATTGGTGGTGTGTGTGTGTGTGTGTGATGTTTCTGCAGGGCTCGACTGCAGGTGGGTTTGGGAGGCATCTTTCCCCTACACAACACACACACACAATTCCTTGCAAGTAGAAAAGCAAGGGTTGGAACCCGTCTCCTTGCTCTGCCAGATCTTCATTTCCACACACCCCGATAAATTTAAATAAAATGTTAGCACCTTCTCAATCTCCTGCTTTTGCAATTTGTTGTTATCTACTCGTGGTTTTATTTCGGTGCCTGGTGCGGACGAACCAGTGTGTTCAGCAGCACTGCTTTTGATTCACCGGGTGAGTAATATAGCCTAGCTGCGATGCCTCGTTTTGCTCTCCGTCTGGGCTCAGGGTAAACAAGCAGCAACTTCAGCGGAGTTTGGGTGTTTTGAAGGGCGCGCGGGAAGAAGAGGGACGCTGGGGGAAGTCTTGTTAAGGCTCGAGGGCTTGCTCACCCAGAAATCCTCATCCAAAATGTGCCCGGGTTCCTCTGCACACACCGGCAGGCGGCCGAGGCTTGTCGGGTAACATTCCTGCAGCCATCGAAGGAAGCGCTTCCGCTCAAGGCTAGCCAGAGGCGTTCGGTGTTTTGTAAGGTGCTCAGTTGGAGCTGTGAGGTTGCGTGCGGTCCGGCTGATAATGGCCACCAAGCAAATGCAGACTAGGTCTCGGCCGTAATGCTGCTCAGTGCGCCAAATACTCAAAACGTGTGAAGCGTCATTCGTGGGTGGAGTTTGCCCTCAAAGTGGGTGGGGGCAAACTGCGGCATGGAGACCTTCCCGGTGAACACTAGCCTCTTGTTTTGCCTTTCAGCTAGTTTAGTGGACTTCAACTCCCATCATCCATGACCATCAGGCTATGGATGATGGGAGTTGTAGTCCAGCAATATCAAAGGAAAGCCAAGGTTGAAGAAACTCTGGGAAATAAAGTGGGGGAAATAAAATGAGGGTTTCTATTTAATATCCTGCCTGTTTAGGGTTCAAATCTTTGTGGCCAAAATTCACCAAGCACATTTTGCATTTGGTGGCGCTGTGGGTTAAAACACAGAGCCTAGGACTTGCCTATCAGAAGGTCGGCGGTTTGAATCCCCGTGACGGGGTGAGCTCCCGTTGCTCAGTCCCTGCTCCTGCCAATCTAGCAGTTCGAAAGCACGTCAAAGTGCAAGTAGATAAATAGGTACCACTCCGGCGTGAAGGTAAACGGCGTTTCCGTGCGCTGCTCTGGTTCGCCAGAAGCGGCTTAGTCATGCTGGCCACATGACCTGGAAGCTGTACACCGGCTCCCTTGGCCAATAAAGCGAGATGAGCGCCACAACCCCAGAGTCGGCCACGACTGAACCTAATGGTCAAGGGTCCCTTTACCTTTATCAATCATTTGCAACCAAGTGAAGATGCCCTGGCGCCAGGATGGGGCTTAATGTCTCCTCCATCTGGAGGTGCATGCCTGGGGGTCCTTGGATCTTGACCGTTTTCACACATCAGCAATACACCCTGTAGAATTCTATCTGTTATATGTTATTTGCACAATCAGAATTTCAAGAACCAAAAAAACTAAGCATTCCATTTTGGTGACTGTTTAGGTGACCCTGGTTTAAGGAACCATTTAGTTTTATATATCTGACTTTCTAACACTGGCCAGGACAATTGGGTGTCACTTAGCGATACACGTCCCACTGCCCAGAAGTAAGGCTTTCATAAGTGTGGGGTGAATAGGCCTGGCTTCAGAAGGTGCCCACTTTGGACGTAAAATAGGGCTAAGTCAACGTGGTGCCCTCCAGATGGATCGCCAACCTTGCAGTTGGGTTGCCAAACTGTGGCCCCCACAGCTTGCTTTCCCTGGGAGAGATTGATGAGAAACAGATTTCTTTTCCTTTCTTGACTGTAAACGGATAGCAGTACCAATGTCATGTCTAGGAAATGCAGTTGCAAACTTTGCTCATTTCCCTTGTGAACTTGTGAACTGTGAAAGATTAGAGAAAAGTGTGTGCCGCAAGGGGCCGAGTCAGAGGGCTCTGGGGGCCGGATGTCACCTGTGGGCTGCGCCTGCAGCAGACACCTTTGCGGAGGTGGCTTGGAGGAGGGAGATTACATGCTTGCAAATTGCACGGGGAGCTGGGGAGGGGATGTTTTGAGCCAGAGATTGGGGCTGGGCTTTTGCTTTGGGTGACAAATAAGCATTGATTCCATGTGCGAGTCGCGCCCCCCCCCCCCCCCGTTTTTCCCTTCCCCTGTTTCTGTTGAGCTGGTACGATTTGCACAGGAACACTCTGTCTCCTCGGTTGGCGGAACTTGTTCCAAAGGAGCTACAGGCCAGAAATCTCCAAAGGGCTTGTGGGTTTTTGTTTGTTTGGACAGTTGGGAAAGAACGAAGAAAATGCAGCAATCCAAACACCACCGGCGGTTGAGTTTTGGGGGCATTCGCCCTGTTGTTCCAACGCTGCTTTTCCCCAACCGGGTGCCCTTCAGATGCTCTGTGCTACGGCGCCCATTGTTTGGGAGTTGTAGTCCAGCGCATATGAAGGGCGCCCGGTTGGGGAAAACTCTTCTGGTGGGAAGCAAATAGGGTTTATAATCCAGAGTGGATCTGTGGCAAACATTCCCACCTCCCGCATTTTCTGCCGTGGTCTGTTGCCGCGCTTGGGTGTTTTGTGTTTTTCCAGCGTTTTCCCACCAGGGACCTGCTCCTGGCTGCCTTCCCTGCAGATTGGCTTTGTTTAATTAGCATGAGCTAATGCAGCGAGGGGCTTGCATTAAAGGCACAGGCGAGGCGTCGGGCTCCCTTACGGAGGAACATGTTGTGCTCGGATTCATGTTCTGGCTTTGTTCGCCCCCCCTCTTCTCCCGACTTTTGCAAGGCTCATCTACAGGAACACTCAGCTTGTCGGCAGCAATTAGACGGGAGCCAGTTTGGGTAGTTTCATGCGCTACGGGGGTGTGTGCTTTCTTCTTTATTGAACATCTGCCCCCCCCCATACCCTAGTCGCGTGGCCATTTTGAAACCGTAGCCCAGGCCTCAAAATGAACTTGGGAGGCGTGTCCTTTGGGCCACACACAAACCTAGCGGACCAACCCTCTGGATCCTGGCTCCCACTGGCGCTTTCCACGCAGAATGGCTATGTTTTCGTAGAATCGCAGTGAGAAGGGACCCCAAAGGTCATCCAGTCTAACCCCCTGCAATGCAGGAATTGCAGCACTACTTCCACAGGGAAAGGGGCCAGAAATCTGCATTAGGCAGCCTGTCCCCAAAGCATGTTGTGGACATTGTTGGACACCCCAAGGGTAGAAACGGCTTCTGTTCACTAGGGCTGGGTGATACCTAGTTTTCAACGTTGCGATGTATCACCAGATAAACATCACGATATACCGACATATCACAATGACTGGAGGAAAGATGGAGCTTGGTAGAAGCGCTGGCTAGCTTCATGGTTTTCCCCGCGTCGTGATTTTTGCCGGCGCCTGCTCTTGCGATTCCCAGCCCCCGGCAGGAGGCCTGGAGGGGAGAGCTGAACTAATAGAGTTAACAGGGTTTGCAGGAATCGAGAGATTCTAACCACTGGTATACTGTACAGCGGTACCTCGGGTTAGACGCTTCAGGTTACAGACTCCGCTAACCCAGAAATAGTACCTTGGCTTAAGAATTTTACCTCAGGATGAGAGCAGAAATTGCGCGGCGGCAGCAGGAGGCCCCATTAGCTAAAGTGGTACCTCAGGTTAAGAACAGTTTCAGGTTAAGAATGGACCTCTGGAACGAATTAAGTACTTAACCCGAGTCACCACTGTATTCAGAAGTATGCTGCCTCTCGACAGTGGAGTGACCACCTAGCCATCATGGCTAGTAGCCACGCAGAGCCGAATTCTCCATAGGTTTGTCTAAACCTCTTTCAAAGCCACGCAGATTGGTGGCCATCACTTCATGGGATGGTGATAATGAAAGTTGGGAGTCCAGCCACGTCTGGCAAGCAGTGCAGTCATACCTCGGGTTACAGACCTTCCGGTTGTGTTTTCTTCGGGTTGCGGACCGCTGAAACCCGGAAGTTACTTCCAGGTTTCGGCAGTCACACATGTGCAGAAGCATCAAAACACAACCCGCATGTGTGCAGAGGCGGGTTGCGAACGTGCGTCCCGTACGGATCACGTTCTCAACCCGAGCATCCACTGTAGTTGAAGGAAGTTGTTCTGATTAGCTGTAGCGCCATTTCAAAGGCTGCATGGCTCACAGCAAACAGCAAGGCAGATTTCTGTCTGTCTCTGATTTTCTCGCCGGGTTTTATTCACTCATCCCCAGTGTGACCCAAAAGATTGCTCACTCATTTTCCCTTTCTTCCTCTGCTTTCTCTTCAGTTATATGAAAACCTCTCGCTAACCATGACGGGGGTGTTAAAAAGAAAATACAATGAACTGGAAGACGACGCCCCCTACTTCTCCTCATCTTCCTGCTCGCCTTTCTCTTCCTCCTCGTCGGCGTCTTCAGGCTGGGACTCGGACGAGGAAAACTCACGAGGAGGAGGAGGAGGCATCAAACCCAGCTTGGCCTTGAGCTCCGATTTCACCCGTAAGTATATTCACTTCTTACGTTACACCTTCTCCTCCAAGGAGGTCGCGGCAGCCAAACGCAGTTCTGCTGCCCCGTTTTTGAACGCACAACGATGCTGCGAGGCTGTGCGAATGAGTCGTAGAGCTGGAAGGGGACCACAAGGGTCATCTAGTTCAACCCCCTTGCAGTGTAGGAATCTTTCGCCCAACGTGGGACTCGAACACACGACTCTTGAGGTTAAGATGGAGTGTGCGAATGTCTGAGCTGCCCAAAGCCATCCACTGAGCTTTGTGGTTAAAGTGGGGTTTGAACATGGTGTCTCTGTGTTTCTTACTGAGCACTCTACCCACTACTCCACACTGCCTCTCTCTAATGTGAACTTTGCATTGGCCCAAAGTTTTTTGCTTCTCTTCTGGAGTCTGCCTATTCCTGCCGCTTTGGAAGCTCGCAATATGTTTGCATAAACCTTCTTTGTGATAGACTTGGGAATTACCTTACGAGTTGCCTGTTTACACACGTGAAACGGAAATGGTTGAAGTGATGGTGTCAGGCAGGTATGAAGGAGGAGGGGAGAGGGCCGAAAGTCAGCTTCAGAAGTCCTGGAAGAGCTTTGAAAGTATTTGTCTGCCACTCTTCATAGGAATGCATTGCAAGGCAGTTCCCTACCCAAAGGGAAGGAAAATTGCGTTTGCAGGGGTTGAGAATCCTGCATTTTGAGAAATGCTTCTCATGCTTCTCAAAGCATGTTAATTCAAATTAAGTGATTTTTTTAAATGTTAAAACGAGCAATTAAATGTTGACAAATTAGCTCTGGGCGCACACTTTAAAAAAATAAAAATAAAGAATTAACTAGCTCATTGAATACAAGTGGAATTCAGTTACGGGCATTCCAGTTTATTCAGCAAAATATCCAGTGTGCTAAATTAACATTTTCTGGCTGTCCTCAGCGGAGGCTTGCAGCATCCTTCCCCTCCTGCCATTAATAATGGCTTCCAGTTTTGCATTTTTCACTAAACCTCTCCACGGACTGCACCTAACATCCTGCAGAGGTGCTCTCCGCTGCCCTTCTAGTGAAAGGCAATCGTTTTAATCGGTAAATCTTGTACCAGACTGCTGGGACTGTTTTGCTTCTGAGGTCCACTTAGGCGACGCTTGCAAACCGGCTGCCGTCTCCAAATGCTTTGGAAGTCTTGTAACAACAAAGAGGCTTTCTTTTTGTGTTCTGGCTTTTGTGCGGCAACAATGAACTTTCTGTGTTCTCCTCCTGGCTTGTTTGGAGGGTGGAGAAAGGGGGGAAGCATTGCAAACCATTCGAGGGATGACTGCAAATGCTGAAGTCTGATATTCACAAATATTTAACTTTATTTCTCTCTCTCTCGGTAATATGTGTTTATATATTTTGACATTACCGAGCAGAACTGAGAGAGACGTGCCAACTGGCTGGCAGAGGGGGGAAACCTTTGGATAAGCTGGCAGAAATCAAAGTGAGATCTCTGGTGCATCACTCCAAGGGCTGGCTTATATGTTTTGACTCTTAATGGGCCACTAGATGTGCAGAAGCTTCAGTGTGCCTGTGTTGGTCACTGTCTGTAACAGCTATCACCGGCATCTGCAATGGAGAGCTCCCTTCCGACCTTCATTCTTGCTCACCATTGTTGGACAAGAAGTGCTTAGAGCAAAAGAAAAATCATCCCCATCTGAACTGAGTCCCAAAGCCATTTTCTTGAACATTTTGGGTTGTTGTTTTTTTTGTAACTTTTCACAGGACTTGTGAAAGTATCTTGCTTGCAGTGTTTAAATGCATGCATACATAAAAAGGGGCCCCTAACCATTAGGTCCTGTCGCAGACAACTCTGGGTTTGTGGCGCTCATCTCGCTTTATTGCCCGAGGGAGCCAGCGTACAGCTTCCAGGTCATGCGGCCAGCATGACTAAGCGGCTTCTGGCGAACCAGAGCAGCGCACGGAAATGCCGTTTGCCTTCCCGCTGGAGCGGTACCTATTTATCTACTTGTACTTGACGTGCTTTCGAACTGCTAGGTTTGCAGGAGCAGGGACCGAGCAACGGGAGCTCACCCCGTCGCGGGGATTTGAACCGCTGACCTTGTGATCTGCAAGTCCTAGGCTCTGTGACTTAGACCAGAGCGCCACCCTCGTCCCTACATGCATACATACATACATTAAAAAAAACCATCTGGGTTTTAAGTTGCATTTTTTAAAAAATACATTTGGGGGTTGCAAAACTAGCTGTAGTTCAAATTGTGCAAGCATTGCACATCATCTCAGCTTCTGGAAGATTGCGGACACCTTGACTTTTTTTGCAAGTAGGATCAAGGTTACAGTACCTTAAATGATGACCAGCATGCTTTCTCTCCCTAGCAAAGCACGCTTGGTGGAGGGAGGAGGCAAGCTGAAAACTGGTCACTATAGATACTACATTTTTAATCCTCTGCCTGCAGATTCCTGAGCAGCTGTTGAGCTCCATTCCTCTCCCCCGAGAGGCCTGGGAGCCTCATTATTTAATATAAGGAAGAGTTGTGCCAGTTTTTAAGTAAATGGATTCCAGATCGATCTGGCTAAGCCAGCACAGACGTGTCTCACAGATGCACTTAGATTGGTTTGACCCCTGCGTATCTCCATTTAATTGAATTCAGTAAATTGCCATCTTAAGCTAAACTGCTCCAAGCTAAGCATCGCGACATTATTCATAGCGGACAGAGAGCCATTTTTGCGTGTGTTTTATTTATAGCAAAAAAAAAAACCCCACAAAAAACGAGCGAGCCTTTTTCTCTGCGATTGGAGATGACTGCGAGTCCACCTTGGGCACTGAGAAATCAGTGCAGGGTATTCCTTCAAGTTGCCAGTGTTGGAAAGGAGTAGCTCAAAACCAGGACAGGAGTGTGAAGTTGTTGAATCTGCAGCCCATCTGCATAATTTGGCATCGCCGGGTGGATTTGCATGCTATTTGTGGAGCCACAGCAGGTGCCAGGCCACAGCTGGTGGCGACGCAGGGCTTCCTTTGCGATTGTCCTGGAATTCGCAGCCCCGGAGATCCCAAAATGGCCAGCATGAGGTCTTACAGATGACGGGTGATGGAGTCGGCAGCCTCTTCCCATGCGGTTTTTGAGTCTAGGATAATGTGGGGTGCGGGTCATATCCTGCCGCGGCATTTGGGGGCGGGCAGGATGGGACATGGCAAAAACGATGTAAAACTTGCGGTTCCCAAACTTTGCATTAATGTTTTACAGGGTTTTTTTAAACAAAAATAATCATTTAAAACAGCGAGAGAGAGAACTGAGGCATTTGCTAGCAGTTCGCCGAAAGGGTGATCCCACATTGTTAGTTTTTAGCTTTATTAAATATATATCCCGCCTTTCCTCCAGGAAGCTCAAGGCAGAATACAGTGGTCCCTCGGGTAAAGTACTTAATTCGTAACCTGAAACTGTTCTTAACCTGAAGCATCACTTTAGCTAATGGGGCCTCCTGCTGCCGCCGTGCCGCCGAAGCACGATTTATGTTCTCATCCTGAAGGAAAGTTCTTATACCGAGGTACTATTTCTGGGTTAGTGGAGTCTGTAACCTGAAGCGTATGTAACCCGAGGTACTACTGCTTCCCTTCTTCATATTTAATCCTCACAAAAACCCTGTGAGGTAGGTTAGGCTGAGAGACAACAACCGGCCCAAGGTCACCCAGTGCACTTTGCGGCTGAGTGGGGATTCGAACCCTGGTCTCCCAGCTCCTGGGCCGACACACTAACCACTACACCACACTGGCTTTCGAGCACTTGCTCTGTGGTGCTCTTACCCAGAAGAGGGGTGTGTTTGTGTGTGTGGCTCAGTGGCTTGCCGAGTGCAAGTTTAAGGGGGAGGTAAGATTTGAACCGAGGACACAGCTGGTGGCAGCGCTTTCTTTATTTCCGCAAGAACCTCTGACTCGGTTGAGCTTTGCAACTGCTTGCCACCCTCTGTGAGATTCTGCAGGCTTCAATTTTGCATTTCCTGCGGTTTTTTCCTTGCTGCTGACACACTTGCATGTTTGCATGTCTTGGTGGCATAGCTGTCAACTTCCTCCCCCTTTTTTAAGGGAAATTCCCTTATTCCGAATAGGATTCCTTGCAAGAAAAGGGAAAAGTTGACAGCTATGCTTGGTGGGGTTTTTGTTTTGCTTCTTTTTCTTTTAAACCTCTTTTTCATTTGAATTTGCATTAGGCAGAAGTACCTGATTGCACCGGTAAGGTTAAACGTTAAAAAGAACCTCCCCCCAAAATATATATATATATATATATATATATATATATATATATGCAGGTTTTGGTGTCCTCGGGTGTCTTCCCGTGTAAAAGTTGGGGTGTCTAGGCGACGTTTCGACGAGGTCTCACTGAAGATGACGAGTCTCACTGAAGATGACGAGGTCTCACTGAAGATGACGAGGCCTGAAGATGACGAGTGAGACCTCGTCGAAACGTCGCCTAGACACCCCAACTTTTACACGGGAAGACACCCGAGGACACCAAAACCTGCATTCCTGTACCCGTGAAAATCTACGAAAGCATATATATATATATATATATATATATACACATAAAACGCATCGTGCAGGTGCTTTAAGATAAACCAGGCACTTGAGCTAGCCATGTTTACATTGGGATCACCTGCCTATGAAAAGGAATGGCTTTGCAGCTGCTTTTAAATTAGCCCCTGGAGATTAGGCTTGTAGATTTACAGTTCCTCCCAGCGGGCAGCAGAGGAAATGTCCTCAAAGCAGATGTTTTGATGATCTTGTGTTCTCTCTCTCTCTCCGCCCCTCGCAAGAAGCTTCACCAACAAAACTGTTTGGGTGTCTGTGTTTCCTTTTAAAGTAAAGTGGGCGGGAGGGCAGGGGGGAGAAATCTGGTCTGCAAAAAAAGCCCCCCCCCCCGACTCCCTTGGCTTGACAGTGCGCAGATGGTGTGCTTAGACGGCTGGAGTAACGTGCAGTGAATATTTCATGTCCCTGGTTGCTGTCGGGGGAAACACGTTTCCTTGAGAAAACTGTCACGAGCCCAGGAACGCGGCTGCGTCTTGTGGAATCTGCTGGCTGGCAGGATGGCATCTGGGGGGGGGGGGTGACGGCGCAAGTCTCCCGGCCGAAACAAGAGCCAGCGTAAATGTGCAGCAGTGTATAGAACAGACTGGGGAGGAGAGGGAGACACTGTAATATTTTGACATGTGCCTGGGCCGGAGGCAAAAATGGGTCCAGCTTGCATTTAAAAGCTGAACCTGACGGATTGCACCTTCCGAAATAATAATAATAATAATAATAATAATAATAATAATAATAATAATAATATTTTATTTATACCCCGCCCTCCCCGGCCAAAGCCGGGCTCAGGGCGGCTAACACCAATAAAATTTCAGTGAAAACATAATAAAAGAAAAGAAAAGAAATTAAAATACAGTGGTACCTCAGGTTAAGAACTTAATTCGTTCCGGAGGTCCTTACTTAACCTGAAACTGTTCTTAACCTGAAGCATCACTTTAGCTAATGGGGCCTCCAGCTGCCACTGCACTGCCGGAGCACAATTTCTGTTCTCATCCTGAAGCAAAGTTCTTAACCCGAGGTACTATTTCTGGGTTAGCGGAGTCTGTAACCTGAAGCGTATGTAACCCGAGGTACCACTGTACAGGTTAAAATGCAATTTAAAATGCGGCCTCATTTTAAAAGTCAAAACCATAAGGGAAGGGAAGCACAAGGGTCAGACTGAGTCCAAACTGAAGCGAACCCAGACTCTGCCGCCCTCCGAAATTTCCCTCCTCCTGAATTTGGCAGCGCAGTTCTCCGGCCGAGCTAAATGTGCATGTTCATAAATTTACATATATCGCAGAGGATAACAAAACGAAAAGGCAGTGTGCATTGGGAAATGGCTTTTGCAAAAATGTGTGTGCAAGTTAGGAGGATAAAATACGGGTGAGTTTTCATGAGAACTTGTTTGTTCTGAGAAAAACTGAAGTGGAAGTATGGAGAACTCAGCTTAAGATGGGAAAAACGAGAATCTGAACCGGTGATTGATAGCTCTGCCCTTCCTTGCCTAGTTGCAGTGGGGGCTGCTGCCCCTAGAGGTGGGTAGAGAATTGCAGTCCAGACTCATTGCAGAGACAATGAGTTTGTCTGACTTGCAGACCTGGTGATGTTAACGCTGATCTACCTTGCAAGGTTGTTGTAGGGAAGATGGAGAGCATGCATATGAAAGGCTTCGGACCCTCAAAAGGCTGAATAAGGGTGTCAAGAGGATGACATAACAACATAACGGATGCCTGCTCTAGATGAGCTGTCTTTTCTTTTAATTTTATGCATGGGTCTTTCAAGGCAGTTGGTTAACTCTTTTTTTAAAAGCCGCTTTGAGAAATTTAGTAAATAAAAAAGGAAGATGAAAAACCCAGCACTTCCATTTTTAATAAGAGGCAGTATGGTATAGTGGTTAGAGTTTTGGACTAGCCCCAGCCAAACCTAGGTTTGAATCCTTATTGTAAGGAAAACAGTCCCCTCCCCTTCTGTTATCGCCATCAGAAACTCTTTACCTTCAACCCCCAACACTTGCACCACTGTGTCTAATTGCAGTGATAATATGATATTCCTGAGCAGCTAGATTTCTGCTTGTGGGGAAATGGTTCCTTCTCCCACCCCCAGCCTGTCTGTTTTTGGAGTCTTGTATTATTATTATTATTATTATTATTATTATTATTATTATTATTATTATTATTTTATTGAATTTATATACCGCTCTATGCTCGGAGGTGTCTGGCCGGTTCACAGAATAAATTCAAAACAACCTGATACCCCCCCCCCCAAAAAAAAACACATTTTAAGAGAGCATGGAACATCAATGAAATCAACAAAAGGCCTGGTTAAAAAGGAACGTTTTTTGCCTGTTACAGATAGGTAGCCGTGTTGGTCTGCCATAGTCAAAACAAAAAAAATTCCTTCCAGTAGCACCTTAAAGACCAACTAAGTTAGTTCTTGGTATGAGCTTTCGTGTGCATGCACACTTCTTCAGATACTTCTTCAGGTATCTGAAGAAGTGTGCATGCACACGAAAGCTCATACCAAGAACTAACTTAGTTGGTCTTTAAGGTGCTACTGGAAGGAATTTTTTTTTTTTTTTTGCCTGGTACCTAAAGGTGTATAATGAAGGCACCAAGCGAACTTCCCCGGGGAGAGCATTCCACAGACAGGGAGCCACTGCAGAGAAGGCCCCGTTCTCAAGTTGCCACCCTCTGGACCTCTCAAGGAGGAGGCACACAAAGAAGGGCCTCAGAAGATGATTGTGTCAATGAGTACTTTTACTATGTAAATAACTTGGTATTTTTTATTATTATTTCTTTGTTTCTTATCTTTGTTACTTTATTTCCCCCCCCTTCCTTTATAAATTTTCTATTTTATATAATTTTCTTTTTTCTACCTGTTAAGAGATAGTACGTAATGTTTGTAAGACATGCCATTTTTTTAATGAATAAAGAATAATTATTATATATTTTTTTTTTAAAAAAAGATAATTTCAGGGTCCAGGTAGGTTCATATGGAAAGAGGCAGTCCTTGAGGTATTGCGGTCATGGTGACCTTTTGTTAAAAGGCACTTCAGGTGTTGTAAACTGTTTTCCCCTCTTGGTTTTTGAAAAGGCAGGTTTCTAGCCCTCAATGGTACAGATAGGAGATGGAAACAGTAAAGATTCATTCTCTCTTGATACCCTATTCTCGGCCATTGATTATGCACTTTAAATGACCCATTGCAGCAAGCGCTCACCTCGCTTCTCTCTTTCTCTCTCTCTCTCTCCCAGCCACCTCCATCCTGAAGAAAAGCAAACGGTTGAAGCGCAACAACGTGGAGTTTGACCGGGTCACCGTCTTCTACTTCCCGCGCTGCCAGGGCTTCACCAGCGTGCCCAGCCGCGGGGGCTGCACTTTGGGCATGGTCAGCAAGCACGGCTTCTCCCGGGAGTTCACGCTGGCCGAGTTTTCGAAAGAGCAAGAGGCCGTCCGGCGGGAGAAGCTCAAGGAGCGCTTGAAAGAGGAGAAGCTGGAAGCCCTGAAGTGGAAAGTAAGTGGGGGGACACCGGGTGGGCGTGCAGAAGGCTGCTCTGGGTTTTTAACACACAGAGGCGCCTCTAGCTGTAAAAGACAGCACATGTCTTGAGCCAGAGTCAGGTCAGCGATTAAAAAAAAAAATCAGTGTCCATCAAGTTAACTTTTTATTCAAAGAAACCAAAACAGCGCAGGCCCAGTGATCCCGGCAAGTCTTGCGCCAACGAGGCGGTTTCAAGGACTGAAGTTTCCTGCTTTCCCACAGCTCTCTAAAATAATAATAATAATAATAATAATAATAATAATAATAATAATAATAATAATAAATTTTATTTATATCCCGCCCTCCCCAGCCTAGGCTGGGCTCAGGGCAGCTAACAATAAACTCTCTATCCCCAGGAACCTCATTATTATTATTTTTAGAAATTTACTTATTTGGTTTTTCAGATTAAAATTTTACAGTCACATATCCAACATACAACATAAAAACCAAGATTCCAAGGAATCTCTTGGACTTCCCTACTCCCCTACTGTTCATCATTTCCTCCTGCATCTTTTACAACAATCCAAATCTTTTCTCTTTCCGTTGTATCCAAAATTCACCATTAAACTACAAGTGATATTCCAGTCCTACTAACGATTTTAACTGTTTAGAATGGTCTTTAAGATAAGTTATAATTCCCCCCCCCCCCCGTTCCTTATTAAAAAATTGGTCTTCCTGATTTCTGATTCTTCCGGTCATTTTAGCCGTTTCGGCATAAGCCGTCAGTTTGACCTGCCATTCTTCTCTGGTCGGGAATTTATCTTCTGGCGGTTCCCTCGCTATGAGAAGCCAAGTTATAGGGAACCAGGCAGAGGGCCTTCTCGGTAGTGGCACCTGCCCTGTGGAACGCCCTCCCACCAGATGTCAAAGAGAAAAATAACTACCAAACGTTTAGAAGGCATCTGAAGGCAGCCCTGTTTAGGAAAGCTTTTTAATGTTTAATAGGTTATTGTATTTTAGTGTTCTGTTGGAAGCCGCCCAGAGTTGCTGAGGAACCCCAGCCAGATGGGCGGGGTATAAATAATAAATTATTATTATTATTATTATTATTATTATTATTATTATTATTACTATTCTTTCCATCTCTGGGAAAGACTCCGTCATCTTGCCTCTCTTTGCTCTGCCCTCTTCATACCCCTTCTGGTTCTGGGGAGGGGAGGGGAGCTGGCTGCAGCAGGAGGGGGAGACGCCCTGGAGTCTTTTTTTTTTTTAATGATATTTATTGAAGTTTCTATTAAAACACAAAAATGCACAGACATACACAAACAAAATACAAGTATAATTTCAATCCTTTTTTTCTCTTAAACCTTATTTCCTCGACCTCCTCACACCTCCCCCTTCTGTATTATAATTTCATTACTATCCACTCAACAAGTTCTTATCTTATTTCTCAACCTTAACTTAATAGTTTTGTTAAGTCATACTATTTATTTCCCTTTTCTTCTTTCTTTCATTCCTCCATTTGTTTTTAAAGCATTATATCTATTTAATTTAACAAAAACCCAATTCTAACTTAATCTTAAACCTTTTTCCTAAAGTCGGCCCAAATTTTCCTTCCACGATTTTCCACATTCCATAAAAATTACAAAAAAGAAATAAACATATAAACAAAATCTAAACAGATTATATCACCCTTCGGATTCCCAAATCTCACCCTCCCTTTCCCGGTTTTGATCCCCAAACCAGTATCCCTAAATGCGTCCATTTCTCAGCCTGGATCCCAAACACCTGAGGCTTTTAAACCTCTTTCAGTTTCTCTCTGCCGGTCTTTTTGACAGTCCTTTGTTTTCAACACCGACTCTCGGAGAAGCTCTATCCCAATAATGTCCATTTTTCTTCCCAGCAGGCCTCTATATTTAAAAATGGAGCTCAAATTTTGTTGCACCCTGGAGTCTTCAGTAGTCGGTCTGATCTCTGTTTCCTGGCCCTCCACCTTCCAGCCTCTGATTCTGGACTTCTCTTTGCCCCCAGACTCACTCAACCCTGTTACCTCTTCAGCTTGTGATAACACCACCTTCCAATCTTCTCCCTGTCGTCCCACCACCAGTCCTGAGCCTTCTTCCCTTGGGGCTTCCCCAGCTGGTGCCCCCCCCCCCATTCCTCTGCCTCCAGCCTGTCCTGGACAGGTGGTTGGAGATGTGAAGTTCCTTCTCTGCTGGAAAGAGCAGGCCAGCCTTCTTCAACTGGGCATCTGCCAGGCATCTGCGCTGGCCAGGGCTGATGGGAGTTGTAGTCCAAATCCCTCTGAGGGGCGCCTGGTTGAGAAAGGCTGGCATAGACAATGCTGGTCTAGACAGACAACCTGATCTATTCAGTGGTTGCTGATCATTGTTGCCTCGCCTATTAAGCAGGGATTTCTGATTCCATTACCTTCTGTCGCCATTCTTCTACTGTTGGTGTTTGCTGCTGTTTCCAGAGCTGGGCTAATAGTCACCTCGCCGCTGTTGTTGCATATAAAAACAGTTTCTGGTCGTTCTTGGAATATGCAGAAATAGCCAAATTAAGAGGGGAAATTAGACAACAGGGCGAGGAAACATTTCAAAAAGAATGGGGGAAAATTATGTCGTATATAGGAAAGAAGATGAAATGGGGAAACTAGTAGAATTGGAAATAAACCTCATAATGGGAAAGATTAAGAAAAGTGATGGATAATGAAAATAAGAAGCAAAATGTATAAGGAGATTAAGACAACTAACAGTAGTTGTAAATAAATAAATAAATAAATACAGACAGACAACAAGAATTGTATAAACAGGAGGATTTATTTGTTTATGGATATACTATGGACAAATATGGAAAATGAGTAACAGTATACCAAATGGATGAAAATAATGTGATAAAATTATATGTGATACAAAAAACCAGAAGAAGGAAGGCGGGAAGTCAGCACTTAGGAGCAAGTATAAATGTAAAATGCAACACATTATGTCTATGTGGAGTTTGTAACCGGAAAACTAATAAAGATTATTTGGACAACAAGGAGGGATTTCTGATTTCAAGATGGCGGCCGTCAGGCTTCTGCTTCTTACACAAGTTTTCTCTGCGTTTCTCCAAACAGCTCACCATGAACGGTACGAAGGAGTCGGAGGAAGCCAACCAGCTCACCACAGAAGATATCTCTGACGATGACATCGACGCCAGTGCCACCGAGCTGGAAGACGGCTTCTTCCTCCAGCCGTACCCGGCCAAGAAGAGGCGAGCTCTGCTCAAAGCCATGGGTGTCAAGAAGATTGACAAGGAGGAGAAGCGGGAGCTGCATAGCATCCGCCTCTCCCGGGAAGACTGCGGCTGCGACTGCCAGGAGTTCTGCGACCCCGAGACGTGTAGCTGCAGCCTGGCGGGCATTAAATGTCAGGTGTGTGTGTGTGAGGAGGGGCCTTCGTGGCCAGCTTACTTGCAGGGAAGAGGGCTTACTGGACCCAGTGTGGGGAAAGCGGACATTGCCCTGGGAGAAGCTGGTCTTCCGCTGCTTCTGGTATGTTGGGCCTGAGAAGGAATGATAATAATAATTTATTATTTATACCCCGCCCATCTGGCTGGGTTTCCCCAGCCACTCCGGGCGGCTCCCAACAGAATATTAAAAACACGATAAAACATCAAACATTAAAAACTTCCCTATACAGGGCTGCATTCAGATGTCTTCTAAAAGTCAGATAGTTGTTTATTTCCTTGACATCCGGTGGGAGGGTGTTGTGCAGGGCGGGAGCCACTACCAAGAAGGCCCTCTGCCTGGTTCCCTGTAACCTTACTTCTCGCAGTGAGGGAACCGCCAGAAGGCCCTCAGAGCTGGACCTCAGTGTCCAGGCTGAATGATGGGGGTGGAGATGCTCCTTCAGGTATACAGGGTCAAGGTCAGAAGCTTCAAGACGAGCAAAAAGCCTTGGAGGATGCTGGCGTGAGCAGCTGCTTTTGCCCAGAGGGCAGATGGGACACGGCAGTTCTCCCACCAAACAGATATTGGCCAGCCTTTCCACACTGTTTTTATCTATCAATTTAATTAATAAACCACCCTTTACCAGGGCAGTGTACAACATTAAGGACACATCGTACCAAGCATAACAATGAAAGCATAATATAAACCAACACAGTCCCCACCATTTCAGCTTTTAACAGGCCGTAGATTATTTAATGGCCAAAAAGCATGGGCAATGAGGAATGTTTTTTGCCTGGCCCTTAAAGACATGCAATGATGGCATCATGTGAGCCTCTCTAGGGATAGCATTCCATAAACTGGGAGCCACCACTGAAAGGGCCCTGTCTCGTGTTGCTACCCTCCCAGCAAGTGTGGACACAGAGAAGTTTGCAGCTCCACCTTGTTCCTCTGTGCCAAGCTGGGCATAGGTGCAAAAGAAGCCTTATACTCTGTCAGGCCAATTTGGCCATCTAGCCCAGTGTTGTCTGCACTGGCTTGAACGTGATTGACACCTGGCGGGGGCACCTTCAGTCTTCTCTCTCTGGTACCTGCTTAAAATGTTACTGCTTAGGTGAGCCTCTCCAGACATGTAGAAGTCACAGGTGTGTTGGCAGCTGTATTAAAACACAGGGGGTGTTTGGGTGTTATTTTCATTACTTCTTTGTGTTTTTATCTTGTATGGTTTTTATCTTGTGAACCACCCTGCGAACCTTTGTTGAAGGGAAGTGTAGAATTGTTGCTGTTGTTATATTTATACCCGGCCTATCTGGCTAGGTTTCCCCAGCCACTCTGGGCAACTTCCAGTACATATGAAAAGATAATAAAACATCAAACATTAAGCACTATCCAATACAGGCTGCCTTCTAAAAGTTATGTAGTTCTTTATTTCCTTGATATCTGAAAGGAGGGCGTTCCACAGGGCGGGTGCCACTACCGAGAAGGCCCTCTGCCTGGTTCCCTGTACCCTCACTTTTCGCAGTGAGGGAACCGCCAGAAGAATAGCAGCCCAGCGTTATGAAAAGCCCTTTCCTTAAATATTTTGTTGAATAAAACAAAGAAAAATGCATGTGTCAGATTTGACAGGCTAAAAGCAAGCAGTTGAACCAGTTATGAGCAGGTCCTTGTTGGGTTTTTGTTTTTTTTTAATAAAAGGTCAGGCTTAAAGGTAGAGACCGTGTGACTAACATCTAGCCCCTCTGCTCCCCAGATGGACCACACGTCGTTTCCCTGCGGCTGCACGAAGGACGGCTGCGGCAACACAGAGGGCCGGATCGAGTTCAACCAAGCCCGGGTGCAGACGCATTTCATCCACACCATCATGAAGCTGGAGCTGGAGAAGAACCAGCCGAGCCCGGAGCGGAGCCCGGAGCCCGAACCCCTCTTCCGGGACCGGCTGCTCCCCTTCGGGTGCCCCGTGGGCAAGGCGGCATTTGAGGAGAGGACGGTGCCGCTGGCGCCCGCCTTCCAGTTCAGCACGGAGCTGGAGGCCATTGGCGAGAACAGCTGCAGCAGCGACATGACCGACTCCTCGGTGTCATCCAACCAGAGCGAGGACCTGGAGGAGCCGTACGAGGCCGTCCCCTCCGAGAAGTCGCAGTCGGACGTGGACGACGACGGCCTGGCCCGCATCCTCCACTTCAACGACTCCGACACGGAGGACGAAAGCAGCGCCGCTAGCAACTGCCAGGACAACTTGAGCTCCTTCCACCCGACCGGCTTCTTCAGCGTGGATGTGGAGAACCAGTGCGCTACCGACAAGTTTGGCTCTGGCCACCCCCTGAGCCATTCGCTGAACATCACGGGGTGTTTGGACGAGAACGCCAACCAGGGGGTGAGCTGTTTTCTGGAGGAAACTTTGCCTAGGGCTGCCCAGGCTGTGGGTGTTCCTTCCTGTGCCCCCTCTTCTTCCTCCTCCGCCGTCGTCTCAATGGAGCAAGGCTCAAGGAGCTACATGGATCTGAGCCTTTCCTCGGACTCTCTGGATTTCTTCCAGTCCTTCTCGGACTACAACCTTGGACCCCTTTACAATTCTCTGAAGGAGTACGAGAACCTGGACAACTTTTCGGCGCTACAGCTCCAGTTGCCGAATTTCCCCAGCTTGCCCCAGCCCGGGGATCAGAGCCCGTGCTTTCTGGAGTCCCTCATTGGCCTGTCCGAATCTGTCCCAGAAACCCCTGCGCCTTTTACAGACAATCAGCTCCTAGAAGATGCCATTAAGTCCTCTCTCATGGAAACAGTGAAGGTTTAAATGCTTTTGGGGTGTGTTTTTTTTGGGAAAAGCCGAGGAGGGGGGAAACCCCCGCAAGAAACTGCCAACCCCTTCCCGGAAGAGAAGGAAATGCTACGAAATATTTTGTTCCTTTTTTCAGATACTTTGGAAGGAGACAAAACAAACTCTGCAGCTGCAATCGGTTTTCTTGCTGTTTGTGCAAAAAACTCGGCGTTGGGGGTGGGGAAGGGGTGGAAGACAATTTTTTGCTAAACACAATTTACCTGCATTTTGTATTTTGGGGTGGGGGCACGTAAGGGAGGGGGCGGGGAAAGACCTCGTGAGAAATGCGTTGCTCTTCCACAAAGCACCTTCTGTGAACGTTTTTCAAATGTTTGCAGACCATTTTCTCAAGCTACTTTGGGAAGTCTAAGTATATATAATTATATTTATTGTGGGGGGAAGGATTTGCTGAAGAGTTTGCTCTTGCTTAAATGGGAAGAGGTTTACAAGGAAGCGGAATAAATGACACAACACACACTATTATATACATGATTCCCCCCATGCCCTCTATTTATTGCAAACCTCCACAGTTTTCAAGTAGCCTTCGAAGCTTGAACTGAGCGCCGAATCTTATTTAAATTAGTCATACCTCGGATGTATTATGTGCACAATCATTTTTTTTTGCATAATATATCTGTATTTATTTATTTCGTGTTCATGCCTGGGTAGGACTGTGGTTTATCAAGGACCTGCAAATAGCCCAAGCCTGCCTCAATGGGTCTCTTGGTTCAGGTGCCCCATTTTCCCCTCATGGTTAAAACACTGAGGAGTTGTTATACTTTCAAGTAGAATCCCCCATCCCCTGTCTTTTGCATAAGCCCCATATCCACACTACAAACCATTCTGGGCTTCTAAATGGAACTCCTAAGTCATCTTAGGAGAGAGTTGAGAAGACTCCTTGAGAGATTCCCCAGCCCCTCTTCTTGGATCAGAGAAGGGAGAGATTGTGGACCTTCTGGGTGTTGCCAGACTAGGACTCCCATCATTGCTGGCTTGGGCGTGATGGGAGCCAGGGAAGCTTCAAGAGTTATGGGGCTCCATTTCTTCCTTTGTGGACCACAGAGGTTACCATTAGGAGGTCTGTTTTCAAATCTGTGCAGTAGCTTTGCAGTGCAGATACGAATGGGGAAGTGGGGAGTGTCATTGCCACAAATGGTGCAAGTGAAAGGGCCTCTGTGGGTCACACACCTGTGGTGTAGGAGAGCCTTTGAATTTCTGAGCATGCAGCACATTGGCTGCTGCAGCTGAGCATGAAAGACACTCTCCATGCATGACTGCAGCGCCGTGTGGCGCAGCACTCCAGCGTCGCACCACAAGGTTGTATGTCGCTATAAGCATTTGAAAAATGAAACTACAGTTCCGTTCTTTTGTGTGCGATGTCCATAATTCTGCCAGGGGCAATTATAAGGAGGCCGGGAACTATGAAGAGAGAGAGAATAGTATGAACTATTTAAAGAAGAGAGAGGAAAGGTTAAAATGGTGTGGTAAATTATTTTGTAATTTATTTAATGTCCTTAAGGATTTGGCCATGAGATTTTTTTGATAGAACCAATCTGATCTATTACTATGCTGCCTGAATATATAGAGGAACCAATTCTGGAGCTGCCAAGATTGCAATTTTTTAGAGGAATGGAAAGAGCAAAAATTGCAAAAAAGGGGGGTGCAGTGGGGAGCAAAAGACTGTGATTGCAAGCCTCGGGGTGCTTTGGGATATCTTTGAGGGTCTTAACCCACAATCTTTAGCCAGGCCACTCCAGTTTCAGTACAGACTGCCCATGGCGCTATTAGTAGGAGAAGGCAGAATCATCCAGATAAATTGTGCACCTTTTCTTTCAAAGATTATTCTCTAGTGAACTAGAATCCTACTTACCAGAACAGGTCAAAGATGGTTTTCACTAGAATACCCTTAGGCCATGAAAAGTTGACATTTAGGATTTTGTTGGTTAACCTGATGGTTGGGCCTAGTGGCTGTGCTTTCGGGTTTTATTTTTTAAAAAAGTGGCCTAAGCTTCGTTAATGGAAATAGATGGAATTCTTGCCTCTCCTGAGATTGGAAGACCTGCACTTTGACCTCCCAGAGATGTACAAAGCACCCGGAATTCCTTCCACATGGGAACCTTTTGGTTGGAAAGACTTTGCCCCATCTGGTCTATGCAAAGAGGGGTCCCCCCCCCCCTTTAACAAACCTGCGTGGTAAAGAGAAAATGTCTACAGAATAATCTGGCATCTATCTAGTGCAAAGGGGTTATCCCACTGTGATAAAACTTCAAACATCTGCTTAACTTTTTAAACTATACATACGTATATATACACCGTTTTTTATTTAATTTGTGGGAGTCTTATTTTAAAATAATAAAAAAAAAACCTCAGCCTACTTTTTTTTTTTAAAAAATGCTTTGACACATTTGGGGGTGGGTTTTTTTTTTGGTACTGCTTTTTCTATTTTTCTTTTCGTTCTTTGGCACTAAAGCAACAATTTTTAGAACATTCCTGCGTTCCTTTGCATACGTCATTTTAAAATGAATGTTGGGAGACTGAGGGTGTTAGAAAAACCCTCCTGCCTTCATGATCCTCCTCCCTCTAATTTATTCATTTCTTTGTTTCGTTTTTGTTGGTGCCAACTTCCTGCTCCTACTCGCCCCAGGGTGCACTGATTTGTAAATAGATATATATATTTTCCCCCTTCTGTACCTTGTATAAAATGTTGCCTGTTCAAACTGTCTTCTTTTTTAAAAAAAAAGAAAAAGAGAGAAAAACCTGAAAAACAAAATTGGGTATTTATTGACACAATCTGTAATTATCTAATGTATTGATTGAAACTCTTTGGTTTCAACAGCTTTATGTTTGCTTTCTCTCAGTGTGTGTGCGTGCGTGTGATTATATATATATATATATATATATATATATATATATATATATATATAGTGCTTAACGGTGCCGAAAGGTACCAGTTTAAAATACTTTTATTTTTAACCCCTTTCCCCCAAATTTTCATTTGTAAAACAAAAAAAAGCATCCTTTTGCCTATAAGCTGCTGTCTCTCATTTCATACAAGCAATATGAAGAAAATTTCATTACACTTTCAATAAAACAAACTCTTTTTTTCGGTTTGGAATATTTGGTGCGTGTGCTCCTTCTCGACATATGGGGGGGTGGGGGGGAGAAGCGGATAAGTGGAAATCTAATCTCTGCCCGGCAAAAGGCCCGGCCGTGGTTGTTTTCACAACTTGCCATTCAGGGCTGCCGATTTCTGGGTTGTGTGTGGGCAGAATGGGGGTGAAGGGTTCTGTCAGGGAACTGACATCAGGGCCAGAGGGAGAGAGCAAAATCCAGAGGGATTCCAGAGAGCGTCCCGGGATGGGGAGAGGCAGCCCATCTTCTGGGGAAGAGAATCTGCGTAGCACCAGTGGAGAAGGGGGGCAGATGGGGGAAGCGGCGAGGCGGTCCCATGACTCCTTGCCGGGGACCAGCGGGGAGAGTAGAGGTCCTCCGCTGCCTACGCCCTCCTTGCGCAGAAGGCTTTCGCGCAGAGAGAGTAGGAGGAGACTAGGCGTCAAAGAGCTTCTTAGCTGGAAGAAGTTTAAGAAACGCCCACTGACGGATGCTGCCAGCGATTGAGGCAGCCACGGGTGAGTGGCTGTCCGGACAGAAAAGGTTCACTCAGGCAACCCAGCCAGGTGTTTGCACCGGCTTACGCACGAGCAACCCCTAGAACCATTACAGGTTCTTTGTTCCTAGGTGCTCTAAGAAAAAACTGCTCCTTTATCCCTTACGGGTTACCCAAGAGCCCATATAGAGTCCTTACGTAGGTTTTCTATTGGTAAGAGTAAATAACACAGGCCCAACCAAGGAATATTGAGAAGCAAAGCAGCTAGTAAGGCTGATCTTTATTAAACTGTTGCAACAGGGTCCCCTGCTCCCAACCACCCCCCAAAACAATATACATATATACATAACAGAAAGAGGTGGTCTGCAGCAGAAATTTGAGTGTGTTGCTTCTCTCCTGTCTGCCAGGATACCTGATAATGCCTTATCTGGTTGCCTTTTCTGGCTAGCCTAGCCTTTCCTTTGAGAGGGTAAATACCGTATTTTTCGCTGTATAAGACGCACCAGACCACAAGACGCACTAGTTTTTGGAGGAGGAAAACAAGAAAAAAAATATTCTGACTCTCAGAAGCCAGAACAGCAAGAGGGATCGCTGCTCAGTGAAAGCAGCAATCCCTCTTGCTGTTCTGACTTCTGTGACAGCTGCGCAGCCTGCATTCACTCCATAAGTTGCACAAACATTTCCCCTTACTTTTTAGGAGGGAAAAAGTGAGTCTTATAGAGCAAAAAATACGGTACTTAGTTCCTGAATCTGTGTGTATCTGAAGAAGTGTGCATGCACATGAAAGCTCATACCAGTAACAAACTTAGTTGGTCTCTAAGGTGCTACTGGAAGGAATTTTTAAAAATTTTATTTTGACTACGGCAGACCAACACAGCTACCTACCTGTAACTATATCAAATCCTAAACTCTTATGTTTTCAACTTCGTAGACCCACTATTCTGTTCTAACACAGGTCAACCAATCCGGATTAACACCGCTAGTAGATGCGTTGACTTTGCTGCATCAAAGTATTTGATTTATAGATGGGGAAAACACGGTAATTTTGAGCAGGTTTTCCTCCGGCCAATAAAACACCAGGTGAATCTGGACTAAAGTCGCCACCCCTTGAACCCCTTATTGGTTACATTCAGTCCCACTTGGACTACTGCAATGCGCTCTATGTGGGGCTACCTTTGAAGGTGACTCGGAAACTGCAATTAATCCAGAATGCGGCAGCTAGACTGGTGACTGGTAGTGGCCACCGAGACCACATAACACTGGTACTGAGAGATCTGCATTGGCTCTCAGTACATTTCCAAGCACAAAAAGTGTTGATGCTGACCTTTAAAGCCCTAAACGGCCTCGGTCCTGTATACCTGAAGGAGCATCTCCACCCCCATCGTTCAGCCCGGACACAGAGATCCAGCACCGAGGGCCTTCTGGCGGTTCCCTCATTGCGAGAAGTGAGGTTACAGGGAACCAGACAGAGGGCCATCTCGGTAGTGGCACTTGCCCTGTGGAACGCCCTCCCTTCAGATGTGAAGGAAATAAGCAGCTATCTTCTTTTTAAAAGACATCTGAAGACAGCCCTGTTTAGGGAAGTTTTTAATATTTAATGCTGTATTGTTTTTAACACTTGATTGGAAGCCGCCCAGGGTGGCTGGGGAAACTCAGCCAGATGAGAGGGGTATAAATAATAAATTATTATTATTATTATTATTATTATTATTATTATTATTATTATTATTTTATTTTATTATTATTATTCACACGACACACTTAAAACACACACTCTCCCCCAAGAGTCATGGGAACTGTAGTTTCCTAAGGGTGCTAGGAATTGGTAGCTCTGCAGGTAAACTATAGTTCCCAAGATTCTTAAGAGTGTGTGCTTTAAATGTATGCTGTGTGCACAGCCTTACTTTTCTCCTTGTTCCTGACATGGGCCAGGAGTCAACTTCACCTGCTGAGCAGCAGCCTGAAGGAGCAAAAGGCAGAGTGACTCCACCTGCGGGTGATCAGCCTTCTTGCTCCTGAGAAGAACCACCTGGCTCCAGCTTTCTTAAGGAGGGTTTCCAGCCTCAAATCAGTTGCTGGAAACAACATTCGTCGTTCCTGGCCAGACCTTGCTGTTTCGTGCGACCTTGGACCCTCACCTTTCTTGACCCCCCCCCCCCCCAGATCATCTGACTACCTGAACTGAGATATTGGAGGATGGATGGCAGCTAACAGATTAAGGTTGAATCCTGACAAGACAGAAGTGCTGTTTCGGGGGGAACGGAGGCGGGCGGATGTGGAGGACTCCCTGGTCCTGAATGGGGTAACTGTGCCCCTGAAGGACCAGGTGCACAGCCTGGGAGTCATTCTGGACTCACAGCTGTCCATGGAGGCGCAGGTCAATTCTGTGTCCAGGGCAGCTGTTTACCAGCTCCATCTGGTACGCGGCTGAGACCCTACCTGCCCGCGGACTGTCTCGCCAGAGTGGTGCATGCTCTGGTTATCTCCCGTTTGGACTACTGCAATGCGCTCTATGTGGGGCTACCTTTGAAGGTGACCCGGGAACTACAACTAATCCAGAATGCGTCAGCTAGACTGGTGACTGGGAGCAGCCACCGAGACCACATAACACCGGTCTTGAAAGACCTACATTGGCTCCCAGTACTTTTCCAAGCTGACCTTTAAAGCCCTAAATGGCCTCGGTCCAGTATACCTGAAGGAGCGTCTCCACCCTCTACTGGTGGTACATGACCCCAGTCAAGCTTGCTAAGATATATCACCTGTCTGACAATAAATGTTGGAAATGTAAAGAGGCGGAAGGGACATTCTTTCACCTCTGGTGGACTTGCCCGAAAGTGAAGGCCTTTTGGGAGATGATTCATAATGAACTAAAAAAGGTACTTAGATTTACCTTACCTAAGAAACCGGAGGCCTTTCTTCTGGGCATGGTGGACCAGAGAGTGTTTAAGAAAGATAGAACTTTTTTTATGTATGCCACTACAGCAGCAAGGATCCTGATTGCAAAGCATTGGAAGACACAAGATCTACCCACGCTGGAGGAATGGCACACGCAGTTGATGGACTACATGGAACTGGCCGAAATGACTGGCAGAATCCGAGACTTGGGAGAAGAAACAATTGAGGAGGACTCGAAAAAATTTAAGGACTATTTGAAAAAACATTATAAGCTGTACAAATGTTAAAAAATGCACCCTCTAGGAAATTCTAGCTTCAGCAATGGTAAATTAATGAAATGGAAATTAAGGTACAAGAAGTCAGAGGTAGAATAATGAAATAACTTTATTGTGTTTAAACGAAAATGTATAAGATTGGGGTTACAACATCTTTGAAATTAGGTAACATGATAAAATGAAGGATACAATAAGTATTGAAACAAGTTAACAAATTGCTGATGTTCTGTATCGCAGAGAATGCAGGGTTTGGAGGATGCGGGGAAGTCCACTAGACTTGGAAAAAAAGAACATGGAAATTTGTAATTTTTCTATTTTATTCCTTATATCTGTCTTCTATTCTTTTTTTCTGTATTTCATAAACTTAATAAAAATATTATAAAAAAAAGGAGCGTCTCCACCCTCATCGTTCAGCCCAGACACTGAGGTCCAGTGCTGAGGGCCTTCTGGCAGTTCCCTCCCTGTGAGAAGCCAAGTTACAGGGAACCAGGCGGAGGGCCTTCTCGGTAGTGGCACCTGCCCTGTGAAACTGCCCTCCCACCATTATGTCAAAGAGAACAACTACCAAACGTTTAGAAGACATCTGAAGGCAGCCCTGTTTAGGGATGCTTTTAATGTTTGATGTATTACTGTATTTTAATATTTGGTTGGAAGCTGCCCAGAGTGGCTGGGGAGGCTCAGCCAGATAGGCGGGGTATAAATAATAAATCATTATTATTATCATGAATTATTATATTCCTGACCTTAGGACCGGACTGAACCTTGTATACGGGCTCTGCCTCCAGGCAAGTACCCCCCTGAGACTTCGGATGGTTGGCTGGCTGGCTTTTCCCTCCTCTGAGCACTGACATGGCTGAGCAGCACAGGACGTTGACATTCCCGAGTTTAGTACTGGATTTTGAGGTGTGTTTTTTTTAATATAATTTTTTTAACATATCATTTTCAACAGTAATTAAACATACTTTTACATCTTATTCAAATTTTTGACTTCCATCAATCCTGTCTGAAAATTTTCCAATCTAATCTCTCAGTATGCATTTCTTATCTTCCCTATTACATTTCAAACTCATAACCAGTATCTCTCTTTTTATACTTTGTAATACTTCATATATTTCTCCTTACAAAACGTCTTGTAGTCCTACTAGCGTAATTTGTTGATTACAGTTGCTCTTCAAATAATTCATATACTTCTTCCAGTCTTCTGTAAATCTCTGGTCCCGCAGGTTTCGAATCCTTCCTGTCAATTTTGTACTGGATTTTGAGGTTAAGGCTTAGGGAGTGCAGAGGGGCAATAAGAGAATTTCCAGAACTAGAATAATCGCCCAGGGTGGGCACCAATATGTGCTTTAGCTACCGCAGGCCCAACACCACCTAAAAGCTGACTGAAGGCTCCTCCTTGGATAAATGTTTTGACAATTCTGCAGCTGGATTTGGCAGCCAGATTTTTGCCGCAGCTCTGCCCTGTCTTACGCCAGTTTTTGTGTCTGCAGAAAAAATGAAGAGCAGGGGGATTCAATACCCGAAGAGCCCTAGGCAGACAGCAGTTAAATTAGCAGAGGAGATTAGAATCGCAAAGCGTGTGGTGTTCTGCAAATAATCTTGTGCCCCAAAATTGAATTAGCAGTATACTCCAGCACTGGGTCATGCCTGTATTTCAATGCAGGCTGCAGATTAAGAGGTCTTCTCCAAAAGGAAAGAGAAAAGGCAGCTAGGGGTGCGTTTTGGAGAATGACCAGCTGTAGAAGAGGGAAAGAAAGGGGGGGGTCCAGGATAGCCTGTGATGGCAATGGCAGTGTAAAGGTAAAGGGACCCCTGACCATTAGGTCCAGTTATGGCTGACTCTGGGGTTGCGGTGCTCATCTCGCTTTACTGGCCGAGGGAGCCAGCGTACAGCTTCCGAGTCATGTGGCCAGCATGACTAAGCCGCTTCTGGCGAACCAGAGCAGCGCACAGAAATGCCGTTTACCTTCCCACCGGAGTGGTACCTATTTATCTACTTGCACTTTGACGTGCTTTCGAACTGCTAGGTTGGCAGGAGCAGGGACCGAGCAACAAGAGCTCACCCTGTTGCAGGGATTCGAACCTCCAACCTTCTGATTGGCAAGTCCTAGGCTCTGTGGTTTAACCCACAGTGCCACCCGCGTCCCAAAGGCAGTGGGGGGGGTGCGTTTCAAACTGGAAAAGAACAAAATGCAGGATTTCCCGTGCAATGTGTAATGAATTTGTGGAATCTCCTGCCGTTATTTGTGGCAAAATCCACTCCATTTGGCCCTTTTTCAAAGCACACACACTCTATGTGGAGTAGGTTGATCAACAGTGATTAGCCATGACTGATAAGAGAGCCAGGGTTCGAATCCCCATTTGGCCGTGAAGCTCACTGGGTGGCCTTGGACCAGTTGCGGGTGGCGCTGTGGGTTAAACCACAGAGCCTAGGGCTTGCCGATCAGAAGCTCTGCGGTTCGAATCCCCATGATGGGGTGAGCTCCCATTGCTCGGTCCCTGCTCCTGTCAACCTAGCAGTTCGAAAGCACGTCAAAGTGCAAGTAGATAAATAGGTACCGCTCCGGCGGGAAGGTAAATGGCGTTTCCGTGCACTGCTCTGGTTCACCAGAAGTGGCTTAGTCATGCTGGCCACATGACCCGGAAGCTGTACGCCGGCTCCCTCGGCCAATAAAGCGAGATGAGCGCCGCAACCCCAGAGTCGGTCACGACTGGACCTAATGGTCAGGGGTCCCTTTATCTTTAAAACCACACACTCTCTATGTGGAGTAGGTTGATCAACAGTGATTAGCCATGACTGATAAGAGAGCCAGGGTTCGAATCCGCATTTGTCCCTGAAGCTCACTGGGTGGCCTTGGGCCAGTCGCTGCCTCTCAGCCTAATCTACCTCACAGGGATGTTGTTGGTCTCCTTGGAGGGAAAGGTGGGGTATCAATTTAAATACGTAAATAAAGGAAACCCCCCTGTTGAGACACAACATTATCTCCATATACCAGGTGCTGGAGACAGTGAGAAAGGAGAATCCAGCTGTGCACTGTTGGAAACAGGATGCTAGACTAGACAGATCTCCAAAGAGTCTAGCCATAATCTCATTTGTGAGTGTGCTGTCGTCTAACAGAGAAGTAGCTGGATTTGTTAAGCTCTCCTGTTCTCTTCCCCACGCAGCATTTTGTTCTGACAAGGAGGTCGAAGCTTCTTGAAAACAATCCAGTGGCTGAAATCATTTCTGGGTGGCCAGGCTCGGGGAACAAGCGTTACTGTTTAACAGAGTCCCCCCCCCCCTTCTCTCCTTCCCGCCCCCCCTTTATAATAACGTATTAAACTTGCTGGCGCCTTCTGACAATTCACAGAATGCAGCATTCAGGTCTCTGCAGATTGATGCCATGCAGCAAACAGTAGGTGGCCAGGGGAAAAGAGAGCGTCAGAGTTCACCCCCCCCCTCTTGGTGCCAGGAGAAAAGAGGAAAAAGAAGACACGCCTGCCCCACAATTAATTGCATGCTTTTCCAAGCACAATCTTGCAATCATAGAACTTTAGAGTTAGAAGGCACACTCCCAAGAGTCATCTAGTCTAACTGTCTGCAAAGCAGGAATATATTAAGGGACGCGTTTGAGTAAAGTAATGGAGAACTTTATGTATTGATAGTGTATCAGTAATGTGTGTTGTACAGTGGTACCTCATTCCGGAGGTCCGTTCTTAACCTGAAACTGTTCTTAACCTGAAGCACCACTTTAGCTAATGGGGCCTCCTGCTGCCGCCACACTGCCAGAGCACGATTTCTGTTCTCATCCTGAAGCAAAGTTCTTAACCTGAAGCACTATTTCTGGGTAAGCGGAGTCTGTAACCTGAAGCGTATGTAACCCGAAGCATATGTAACCTGAGGCACCACTGTATCTGAATGTGCTTCCTAGGTAGGGACAGGTGAACCTGTCAATTTTGGTTTCTCTGTGTTTCATATTTTTCATTTTTTTTGAAGTTCAGTTCTCCAGCAGTTATGGAGATGGCGGCTAACAGATTGAGGTTGAATCCTGACAAGACAGAAGTACTGTTTCTGGGGGACAGGAGGCGGGCAGGTGTGGAGGATTCCCTGGTCCTGAATGGGGTAACTGTGCCCCTGAAGGACCAGGTGCGCAGCCTGGGAGTCATTTTGGACTCACAGCTGTCCATGGAGGCACAGGTCAAATCTGTGTCCAGGGCAGCTGTTTACCAGCTCCATCTGGTACGTAGGCTGAGACCCTATCTGCCTGCGGACTGTCTCGCCAGAGTGGTGCATGCTCTGGTTATCTCCCGCTTGGACTACTGCAATGCACTCTACGTGGGGCTACCTTTGAAGGTGACTCGGAAACTACAACTAATCCAGAATGCGGCAGCTAGACTGGTGACTGGGAGCGGCCGCCGAGACCATATAACACCGGTCTTGAAAGACCTACATTGGCTCCCAGTATGTTTCCGAGCACAATTCAAAGTTTTGGTGCTGACCTTTAAAGCCCTAAACGGCCTGGGTCCAGTATACCTGAAGGAGCGTCTCCACCCCCATCATTCTGCCCGGACGCTGAGGTCCAGCGCCGAGGGGCTTCTGGCGGTTCCCTCATTGCGAGAAGCAAAGCTACAGGGAACCAGGCAGAGGGCCTTCTCGGTAGTGGCGCCTGCCCTGTGGAACGCCCTTCCAGCAGATGTCAAAGCGATAAACAACTACCTGACATTCAGAAGACATCTTAAGGCAGCCCTGTTCAGGGAAGTTTTTAACGTGTGATTCTCCCCATATACAGTTTTGCAAAGTAGATTTCCTTAATCTAACGCTTTACTTCCTTCTTCTTTTTGCATGTTGTCTTCACTTATATATTGGCTTTCAGGCATACTTTGGGTACCTATTGCATGGCTAAAAAACTGCATTGCAAAATTATGAAAAATGCAGATTTCAAAGGATGGCTATGTTTCAGTGCATGTGTTATTATAGAAAGAGCAAATTAAGGAAGTTCTCCTTAAAATATGAACTGAACTCATTTCCTCCTCCCTCCCTCTTCCAAGACTGGGTTACATTCTGTATGCCTGCCCCTCTCCAAGCAAAATTCCGCTGTCAGGATAACGCAGTTCTGCACTTCAGAATACATCCTGCAAGTTAGCACTCTGGTTCATTTGAAAAATTATTTCTGGCTGCATGATTTGATTGGCCTTTCAGCCTGCTTTGTGTTAAAGCCTCTGCAGGGATGGTTGTATGTGAGCCACTTTTCCCCAACTTAAGTTTCAGAAAACAAGCGGACCAATTTCCTTGCTTTTTCTAGCAGGGTCTGAAATGGATTTTCCTTATCTATCTGGACAAAATTGCTACTGGCAATGTATGTTGTTGTTTTTAAATAAACAAAGCTTTATTGTCACTTGTTCCAAAGGCGTTTCTAGGGTGTTTGTTACCTAAGGTGCTGAATTTGAGTCCTCTAGGTGCCAGATTTCTACACATCACCTTAGGTGCGTTCATCATGTTTCAGAGCCAAATAAAAGTGACAAGTAGTCTTCGCTCAATAAGGGGTTTATATAAAGCAAGGGCTGGCAGGGTAGGGATGGGACTGTAATCTGGCTCACAAAAGGAGGACTCAGGGGCCTGGTTCACACCTGCATGTACATAGTATACTAGATCACAGCATGCTGAAAATTATCCTTGTGGAGGGGCTGTGTTCACTGCATTTGACCCCTTCCTAGCAGCTGGTGCTTTGCTCTCACTCTGAACTGCCTTTGTGCCACCATGATGTGTTCAGATCTGAATGGCTATGTGGCCCTGGAACATCATCATGTCTGTAATGCGATTCCTGATCCGCTGCAGCAGTGAACAGGACCGAAAACATGCAAGAAGAAAAATATTTGATGCATGGGGGCAGGGGTTCAGAGAATACTTTGTGTTTCTGAAGCTCCTTTCTTCTGTTTACCAGCTCCACCTGGTACGCAGGCTGAGACCCTATCTGCCTGCGGACTGTCTTGCCAGAGTGGTGCATGCTCTGGTTATCTCCCGCTTGGACTACTGCAATGCACTCTACGTGGGGCTACCTTTGAAGGTGACCCGGAAACTACAACTAATCCAGAATGTGGCAGCTAGACTGGTGACTGGGAGCAGACACCAGGACCACATAACGTTAGTCCTAAAGGATTTACATTGGCTCCCAGTACATTTCTGAGCAGAATTCAAAGCATTGGTGCTGACCTTTAAAGCCTTAAACAGCTTTGGTCCTGTGTACCTAAAGGAGCATCTCCATCTCCATGGTCCAGCCTAGACACTGAGGTCCATTTCTGAGGGCCTTCTGGCGGTTCCCTCATTGCAAGAGGTGAGGTTACAGGCGACGAGGCAGAGGGCCTTCTCGGTAGTGGCGCCCGCCCTGTGGAACGCCCTCCCATTAGATCTCAAAGAAATAAACTATCAGACTTTTAGAAGACATCTGAAGGCAGCCCTGTTTAGGGAAGCTTTTAATACTGTTAGAATCATTGTATTTTAATATTCTGCTGGAAGCCGCACAGAGTGGGTAATAATAATAATAATTTCTCCTCCAGGAGACCTTCGGAAAGCTCAGAGAAGTTGTTCTCACCACAGCCCTAGGAGTAGATCAGCCTGAGCAAGAACAACTGGACTGAATATAACCTAGTAAACTTCATGGCCTAGCAGAGTTTAAATGAAATAGGCGAGTCCAATAAAGGTCTACTCAAGAGTAAGTGCCTGTGAGTTAAGTGGCAAGTGGGTGTAGGATTCCAGCCTTAACTTAGATACAGTCGTACCTTGGATCTTGTACGGTGTGTATGCAAATGCGTATCTTGGATCTCAAACACCTTGGCTCCCGAACAAATCGGCTCCCGAATGATGGAAACCCGGAAGGGAGTGTCCCAGTTTTCGAACGATTTCTGGAAGCCGAACATCTGGCACAGCTTCTGATTGGCTGCAGGATGGACTCCCGGAACGCATTCTGTTCGAGAACCAAGGTACGGTTGTACTGTGTTATTTTATTAGACTGAGCAATATTAAGCAAGCACTGAAGCCAACACAAATTCAGCTCATTTTGTGGGGTTGTTTTGGTAGAGTGTCGAGGGACACGGGTGGCGCTGTGGGTTAAACCAAAGAGCCTAGGACTTGCCAATCAGAAGGTCGGCAGTTCAAATCCCCGCGACGGGGTGAGCTCCTGTTGCTCGGCCCCTGCTCCTGCCAACCTAGCAGTTCGAAAGCACGTCAAAGTGCAAGTAGATAAATAGGTACCGCTCCGGCGGGAAGGTAAAGAGTCGGTCACGACTGGACCTAATGGTCAGGGGTCCCTTTACCTTACCTTTGGTAGAGTGTAACTTAACTTTGGGAGTTTCCATATATTTGGGATTGATGTTTGGTAGTGTCCGAGTTCCTCTCATCCTGATCACACTGTCTCCAGTCTCTACTGACTCTGAGGCTGAGATTCAACAAGTGTGCAGATAGCTTTCCTTTTTTTGGCTTCTACAGATAAGGGGAAGCTGTCAAACTCTGGAACTTCAAACAGTAGAACTTCTGCCTGACGCGTGGCCATTAAAGGCACTAGACAGAGAGCCCACTAGCCTCGCCTGCTCCCCAAGGTAACATCCAACTCAGTTTAGAGAGCTGCAGGTATTTTTGCTCTCCTTGCATCAGCTATGCGCCTCTTTGCTTGAAGTAACCATAGGAACAATTTATATTTGCTTCAGCGTTGCCATGGTAATGCACTGGGCAACTCCCAGCTACACGCCCAACCTTCTGTAGCAGGGATTGTTAAAAGTCCTGCTCCTCCCGCAAACCATGAAGAAATCCATTTACCAATAACAGATGTCTGTCTCCCCACCTTCACCCCCCCTCTCTCAAGAACAAAGAAGGAAGGAAGAGCACGTCTTGTCCAACAGCGGATTAAATGTACAGGAGTAATACATTTAAATAACAGTAGTAATTTAGGGATCCTCAGTGGCCTCTAATGGCCACAATAATGAAGTACATTGTGCTCTAGTATAAATAATATTAATTGCTAAAGAGCAACCAAAATCCTAATGCCGGGGTCAAAAACTAAGGGTGCCTCCATGTGGATAATTCAGATGTCACAGCTGGGGGATTGGAAAGCTGTTTTTAATTTAGCAGGTTTTTTCATTGAAATGGTAAATCCATATTATAATTATTATTGATTTTTTTAATGGTTTAATATGGTAAATACATATTAAATGTGGGGGGGGGGGATACAGACTGTCATTTTGTTGCGGATGTTGCTGTGCTGACAGTGCAAAAGGTTTGCATGCCTGAAGAGCGCCGATTGCACCATGCACACCTGCCTGGCCTCTCCCCAGCAACTCCTCCTGTTCCCTGGTCAAACAGCTGCGTTTGCCTCTGGTCCTGCCAACTGCTGGCACGCAGGCCCTGGTAAGGTTGCCCACTGCTAAATGTGACCAAGGGGCCGGAAAATGCTCATTCCTGGCTTAAAATATTCAAGGTGCTTCTGAAACCTTTGAGGTGGGTTTACCCTCTAAAACTGCTGGACCACAACCGTCTGTTTGCTAGGGCACTAAGCAATGATTTTAATCTCCACCCCCATCGTTCTGCCCGGATGCTGAGGTCCAGCGCCGAGGGCCTTCTGGTGGTTCCCTCATTGCGAGAAGCAAAGCTACAGGGAACCAGGCAGAGGGCCTTCTTGGTAGTGGTGCCCGCCCTGTGGAACACCCTCCCACCAGATGTCAAAGAGAAAAACAACTACCTGACATTCAGAAGACATCATAAGGCAGCCCTGTTCAGGGAAGTTTTTAATGTGTGACATTTTAGTGTATTTTTGGTCTCTGTGGAAGCTGCCCAGAGTGGCTGGGGAAACCCAGCCAGATGGGCGGCGTACAAATAATAAATTATTATTATTTATTAATAATAATAATAGTGGGGTGCCACAGGGTTCTGTCTTGGGCCCGGTCTTATTCAACATCTTTATCAACAACTTGTATGATGCACTCAAGGGCATCCTGATCAAATTTGCAGATGACACCAAACTGGGAGGGGTGGCTAACAACCCAGAGGACAGGATCACACTTCAAAACGACCTTGACAGATTAGAGAACTGGGCCAAAACAAACAAGATGAATTTTAACAGGGAGAAATGTAAAGTATTGCACTTGGGCAAAAAAAATGAGAGGCACAAATACAAGATGGGTGACACCTGGCTTGAGAGCAGTACATGTGAAAAGGATCTAGGAGTCTTGGTTGACCACAAACTTGACATGAGCAAACAGTGTGACGCGGCAGCTAAAAAAGCCAATGCAATTCTGGGCTGCATCAATAGTATAGCATCTAGATCAAGGGAAGTAATAGTGCCACTGTATTCTGCTCTGGTCAGACCTCACCTGGAGTACTGTGTCCAGTTCTGGGCACCACAGTTCAAGAAAGACACTGACAAACTGGAACGTGTCCAGAGGAGGGCAACCAAAATGGTCAAAGGCCTGGAAACGATGCCTTATGAGGAACGGCTAAGGGAGCTGGGCATGTTTAGCCTGGAGAAGAGGAGGTTAAGGGGTGATATGATAGCCATGTTCAAATATATAAAAGGATGTCACATAGAGGGGGGAGAAAGGTTGTTTTCTGCTGCTCCAGAGAAGCGGACATGGAGCAATGGATCCAAACTACAAGAAAGAAGATTCCACCTAAACATTAGAAAGAACTTCCTGACAGTAAGAGCTGTTCGACAGTGGAATTTGCTGCCAAGGAGTGTGGTGGAGTCTCCTTTTTTGGAGGTGTTTAAGCAGAGGCTTGACAACCATATGTCAGGAGTGCTCTGATGGTGTTTCCTGCTTGGCAGGGGGTTGGACTCGATGGCCCTTGTGGTCTCTTCCAACTCTATGATTCTATTATTATTATTGTTATTATTATTGTTATTATTATTATTATTATTATTATTAATCTCTAGGCACATTCACTAGAGTTCAAGCCCTCCTGCGATCAGGAGGTTCTTCAGGTCAGGAGGGGTGCAGGCAGGAGCTCCCATTGATTCCTTCCCATTTTAAAAAGGTGGAGTTGAGGGTGTCCAGTAGACATCCTCTTAATCCATTTTGAACTGACCGGTTACAAATTAGGTTTGGGAGAGTCCACCTTTCACTAAATATTATCAATCCTGGGATAATATTTGGAAGCAAGGCAATGAATCCTCATTAATGCAGTTCCCCGTCATTCCCAAACACACAGCAGTAAAGTATAACTCAGTGTGGCACCTGCATATATCATTCAGTGTTGATGTTTCTATTTAAGGAGTACTTTTGTGTAGTGATATCGCCACCTAGTGGCATGAGTTGGAAATGGCATCCTTTTCTCACACTACGCAGACATTTGTGCATAACATCTTTGAAGCAATTTTAGTGGGTTAAAAAAAAATAGAAAAACTGTTTTGAGGTGTTCAATCCTTTCCCCAGCTGCTCTCTTCCCACTTCAAACTGCCCTCAAGTGATTTTAGCTCCCGTGATGAGCTTTAAAGTGTGTACTTGCTCTTGCAAGCACATTTCTTTCTCTCCCCGCCCCCCCCCCCCCCCCCCGTCTGACACACGGCTACTTCCCAAAGCAGATTTCTGAGTTTAAAGAGACACAGGGGTACTGCAGCATGTGGTTTGGCTTTGAGAAAGCCTTAAAGTGTAAAAAATGGTAGGCAAACTAAGCCCTGGGGGCTGGATCTGGTCCAAGCACCTTCTAAATGCGGCCCACGGACAGTCCAGGAATCAGCGTGTTTTTACATGAGTAGAATGTGCCCTTTTTATATAAAAAAATGCACCTCTGGGTTATTTGTGGGGCCTGCCTGGTGTTTTTATGATAATAATAATTTATTATTTATACCCCACCCATCTGGCTGAGTTTCCCCAGCCACTCTGGGCGGTTCCCAATCAAGTGTTAAAAACAGTACAGCATTAAATATTAAAAACTTCCCTAAACATGAGTAGAATATGTGCTTTTATTTAAAATGCATCTCTGGGTTATTTGTGGGGCATAGGAATTTGTTCATTTATTTTTTCATAGTCCAGCCCCCCCCCCCCCCCCGATCTGAGGGACAGTGGACCGGCCCCCTGCTGAAAAAGCTTGCTGACCCCTGCTGTAAAGGTTCTGCGACTGGGATAAATGAAACCACTCAGACAAATGTGCAAAATGTTATCATCATGTTGCATAATTTGTTGGGGTACATATTTTATTGCGCAATCTAGAATTTGATTCAGAAGGAAATTTCTGACTTCCTGAATGTCAGGCTGGGCAACAGATCTAGGGAAAGGAAAGAAATGGAAAAGGACTGGGACCTATGCTAACACACAAACTTGTGCATGCTTACTTGAAGTAAGGTAAAGGTAAAGGTACCCCTGCCCATACGGGCCAGTCTTGACAGACTCTAGGGTTGTGCACCCATCTCACTTAAGAGGCCGAGGGCCAGCGCTGTCCGGAAACACTTCCGGGCCACGTGGCCAGTGTGATGAAGCTGCATCTGGCGAGCCAGCGCAGCACACGGAAACGCCATTTACCTTCCCACCAGTAAGCGGTCCCTATTTATCTACTTGGCCCCGAGGGTGCTTTTGAACTGCTAGGTTGGCAGGCGCTGGGACCGAGCAACGGGAGCGCACCCCGACGCGGGGATTTGAACCGCCGACCTTTCAATCGGCAAGCCCTAGGCACTGAGGCTTTTACCCACAGCGCCACCCGCGTCCCACTGGAAGTAAGTTACCTCAAGGCAAATCCACTTTTTAAAAAGCAGCTTCACTTTATGCAGTTTGGAAAGTGATGGGGAAATGCACTGAAAACTGTGGAATGAATTAATCATTAATTTGTTTGGCTGGTAAGGCTATTCCACTACAATTTTGTAACTGTCCACCTAAAATTGTGAATGTGATCAACAGGTGTCTAAAAATGCATGTATCCTACAGGTATGTTCATTGAAGAGATGGGATTGGCCACAGCCTCCTGTATTCTTCCTGGCAAACATTAGTTGCTGTAGTGTACTGTGCAGAAGGGCCTTTGGTATGCTTGGAAAAGTGAATTTTTCTGCTTTCCAAATGGCGCCAGTGCTCAATTCTTAAAGACAGACAGAAAGAAAGAAAAACAGCAAGAAAGCGAAGTTTAATTTAAGGGCTGAGGGCCTCCCACCGCAGGCTTCCGATGGCATTGCCTCAGGGTTTGGGGATCTGTAATCCCCTTTTATGTACAAACAACAATCTCTCGCAGCTTTGGGCCCCTAAAGCTGCCATCTGATTTCCTTTTTAACAGATGAAGAGAGGATTGCTCAGGCTGAAAATGAAGTTGAATGGCCACACTTAATATCAGTCATGACAAGTTTGAAAGCCAGGATCCAGTGCCTAAGCATTTGTCCTAAACAGTGATGGTTATAATGTCAAGTATCAATTCTTGGATACTCTAGGAATCATCTAGACCAGGTTAAGCACTTTTACATCCTACCTATTTTAATCAGAAACCTTAACTTTCTGAAGCTAACAGCAGTTGGAACTAAAAATACGTTCATTTCCCCCTTCTTTTTCATAGCTCGTTTCAACACTATTCATAAATGAAAAAGTGGTCTGGTGAAGGGAGATTTAAATTTGAAGGATATCCATTCAAATTCAGGGCAAGTGAAGGGACTTTATAACCCCCCCCCCCCCAATGGTTTAGCCCTCTTCACACTGCACCACCTTAGCACCTGTTCCTAGGATTCTTCAGGTCATGTGCTTTAAATGTCATGTGCTTTAAATGTAAGGTGTGTAGGGAGCATCCTTTCTCAACCTTGGATCCCCAGCTGTTATTGGACTACAAACTCCCATCATCCATAGCTAGCAGGACCAGTGGTCATGGATGATGGGAGTTGTAGTCCAACAACATCTGGGGACCCAAGGCTGAGAAACACTGGATGGAGCATCAGCCAGCTTGACAGGCAAAATGCAAGACACTCTGCCATGGTCAGGGGACCAAGGCAGCCCATTCAAACAAAAGTCACGGTTTGAATCCTAATTGGATAGGCTTACTTAGCAATCGTAGCTAAAGCCAATTTCCTTCCCAGTAAGCTACTTTGGCAAAGGGCTACTGCAGCTTGTAATACTACCAATTAAGCTGCTTTAAACTGCACAAGACAACTTTATTGAAAATTATGGTGTTATGTTCAAACTCCACTGACTGAGTTTTAGATAGCGCAGGAGTGATATAATCAACACTCTAAGGTTTAATTGCTGTTTGAGCCTTTTCCAAAATTTCTTCTCTAATTTTTGGATATTCTGGGCATGCCTTCAGAACCTTTAATAAACAAGAAATTAATGATTAGCTTTTAAAAAAATGTTGTAAATAAATATCTTAACACATTTTAAAAACTCTCTTAATATTAATCAACCACAATTTGGCAGCTATCAAACTCTGCATCTGATCCAGGCTAATCTCCATGAAATCAATGAATCAAGTTAGTCCTGACTTAAGTCTCGCTGATATCAATGACAACTAAGTGCAACTTACAATAGATCCAGCCTTGTGTTCCTAGGAACAAAGAAGCTTGCCGTTTTTCTCAAAAAGATCAGGGAAGGCAGACTAGCTTCATTGAAAGTCAGTTTTTTGCAGCTATGTGAAATTGCAAGAAAGTGTTGGACATACCCTCAGTTTTGTGCTGGGCGGAGGGGTTTCAGAGCAAAATCATAGTGGGTTGCATGACTGCAAAATCAAGGGCAATAGGGTGCCCTGAGAGTAAAAACTGAAAATTCTGGTCTATAGCAAGCAGATTTGTGTTTACAGATTTATGTTTGGAAAACTTACATCATGGCACACATCTATTGCTTCCACGTATCTCTTATCTTTTAGATAGTTGAAAGCAAGTTTAAATCCTACAGCAAGAGAGGAAAAGGTTAGTGTTCTGCTTAATATCTATTGCTAACTAAAAACAAAATAGTAAATGATGGATGCGGTGAAAAGATTTTGTGGGAAGGGCAGTTAATGTCTTCAGTGCTTTTAAAAAATAATCTGAAGATAATTACCATGCATAACATCAGAAAACTATGCAATGACTAGTTAATGTTGCAATCCTATACACAGTTGGGAGCTGGGCTTTCCTTCTAACCTAGATATACACAGGATTGCACCGTAAGAATCATAAACCTGGCAAATTAAACAAGCAGAAACTAGATCAAAATGATATTTTATTAAACTGGAGAGTTATAAAATGTACTGTTCAATATGTATGGTGGTAACTGGTATAAGAAATAATATTACTGATAACAGGAATAATATTACTGTTTTAGTATTTTGCACATGTACTTCTGTTTCTGCTAGACTCTCAATTTTCCACAACTGGTTGAGAGCAATTTCACTGTTGCCTCAGCACAAAGATATAGAACCAAAGCAATAACTTTTTTGACTTACCAACAGTAGGATTTGCTTGGTGACTATGTTTCCAAGCTAATTCATAATTGGCTGCAGCATCTTTGTAGGCCTTTTCCTTTTCTGCGATATATCCCAAGCATTCATAAGCTTTAGAGCACGACTTAAAAGAAAAAAAATTATAGTGCAAAAACAAATCACTCACGGGCTGTTAGTATTTTCTTTAAGCATTTTTTTTCTCTAAGAGCACAATCCAGAGGGAAGTGCTTCTGCCACTATAATAGACTCCCAGCCTCTTACCTTATTGTGCCGCAAGCAGCGCTTCACTAGCTCAACTGCACAGTCAAACTTCCCACATGCAGTGTAGCTGTCTGCCAACAAAATCCAACACTTCTCTAAGTCATCAGCTTCTGTCAAACTCCATTTTGCTTTCATCAAGCGCTTCAGCTGGTTCCTGGCTTTGAGTGGTTGCTTAAGAAGCATGTATGCTTGAGACACGGCTAAAACGGCTGAAACGCTGTCCCTCTGATTTAGATATATAAAAGACAAGTTTTGTCTTTAAAATGAACAATTCAGCTAACTGTCATCACTTTTCTTTTATAATCACAGATCATTTTGCATATGAAATCTATGAAGTAAGAGAACACCAGTGTCTTGGCCTTCTAACAGTGAGGAGCCTACCAGACTAAGGGTAGCAACAGATTATGCATCCCATCTGAATAAACTGAAGATTTAGGTGCATTACGTAAATGGGCATAAAGTAGTGGTGTGAAGAAAATATACCGTATTTTCCCGTGTATAAGACGACTGGGTGTATAAGATGCCCCCCCCCAACTTTTCCAGTTAAAATATAGAGTTTGGGATATACTCGCCGTATAAGACTACCCCTCTTCTAATGCACACCAAATAAAAATTTAAAAAACCAATCTCCAGTCCGGCTCGGAGATCCACTCCACTTCCCAGTGGCTGGGGGCTTCTGGGACCATTTTCCAAGCATATTTCTGCTTCATCTAGAGAGTTTGGTGTCCTCTGATTTAATTTGCTGTCGTTTTATCCTTTGGTGGGGAGCTGCTGCAGGAGCTGCTGCTGTAGCCGGCATATAAGACGACCCCTGACTTTTGAGAAGATTTTCCTGGGTTAAAAAGTAGTCTTATACGCCAGAAAATACAGTATGTGCGGAAAAAATAAAATGTTGCTACCTCACGCAAAAGAAACTGCATGGTGTAGCTTGTCATTATACAGAAGCCTTCCCCAACCTGAGGCCCTCCAGTTATTTTAGACTACAACTCCCATAATCTCTAAGGAGTCTCATCTATGAGATAGCAATATACCGTATTTTTCCCTCTATAACACGCAGATTTTTTCTCCTAAAAAGGAAGGGGAAATGTCTGTGCGTGTTATAGAGCGAATGTGTGGTCCCTGGAGCCGAAAAACCAGGCAAAAATCAAATCGCGACGCTTCAAGGAAAAGGGAAAACTGAAAAGAGGAAGCGGCTGCTTTCCTGCATTCTGCCTCAGGGTCTTACTGCCCACCCTCCTCTGTTTCGTTGCTGTGTTTGCTGAAACGGAACAAAGAGCAGGGAAAGCCCCTCCCCTCCAGGCAAGCGCCGTTGCTGCTGGGGGAGAGGGAGAGAGAGGGGGGAAGGGAGAGAGAGGGGGGGAGGGAGAGAGAGGGGGGGAGGGAGAGAGAGGGGGGGAGGGAGGGAGGGAGGGAGGGAGAGAGATGGCTGGCTTGGGTGGGGGGAAACTTTTGCCTTTCTTTCCTCCAACCCGTTAAATCCCTCTCCTGCATTCTTAGCCAGCTGCTTCTCTGCACACCCCTCTAATGTCCCTTCTTTGTTTTTCCTTCGCTCCCCACTTAAAATGTGCTAACAAAGCATAGATCCACATAGATCCTCAGGATCTTTGCATTGGGTCACCCCAAATTCACCATCAGATCACATAGCATGTCCATGGCTACAGCCTGCCCCCCCAAAATCACGCACCCACTGTTGCCTGGGGCTGCAATGGTGCAAAAATGTGGTTAAAAAGCATGGATCCACATGGATCCTCAGGATCTTTGCATTGGGTCACCCCAAATTCACCATCAGATCACATAGCATGTCCATGGCTACAGCCTGCACCAAAAAAATCATGCACCCACTGTTGCCTGGGGCTGCAATGGTGCAAAAATGTGGTTAAAAAGCATGGATCCACAGGGATTCTCAGGATCCTTGCATTGGGTCACCCCAAATTCACCATCAGATCACATAGCATGTCCATGGCTACAGCCTGCACCAAAAAAATCACGCACCCACTGTTGCCTGGGGCTGCAATGGTGCATAAACGTGGTTACAAAGCATGGATCCACAGGGATTCTCAGGATCTTTGCATTGGGTCACCCCAAATTCACCATCAGATCACATAGCATGTCCATGGCTACAGCCTGCACCAAAAAAATCACGCACCCACTGTTGCCTGGGGCTGCAATGGTGCATAAACGTGGTTACAAAGCATGGATCCACAGGAATTCTCAGGATTTTGGCATTGGGTCACTCCAAATTCACCATCAGATCACATGTCTGTGGCCACAGCATGAAGCCCAAAAATGATACATCCACTGTTTCATTCAGAATGTTTTTTCCCTTGTTTTCCTCCTCTAAAAACGATGTGCGTGTTATGGTCAGGTGCGTGTTATAGAGCGAAAAATACGGTACTACAGTTTCTGGTGTCAAACATCCATAAGAATATCCAGTGCTTTTTTTACTGTTAGCCAGCAGCCACTACCATGAATATAAATGTCCTCTCCAAGCTGCTTACCACTCATGGAAGAAACTATCTTTACCTCATTTTGGCACATTTCAGTAAATACTTTCAGGGCCTTCTCCACATTATGTGTCTCTCTCGTGGCCATTAAGCAGTAGCTCTGTAACATCTCTACTTGATTCTGCCCTTCTTGTGAGTGAGGATAAAACTCCTTGAGAAGCTTCTCGGCTGTACGTATGCCATGCTGTTCAGATTCTTTCTTTTCCTTCAGATTACTAGCAAGAAGAAAACAGTTTCTGTTTCCTAGGCTATCAAAGACCTTCTCTTGACTCTATAAGAATAGTATGACCATTCTTTGATTTAGATTAAAGCATTTACATACACCTATATCCTAATCTAGGGAACAGCTATGAGTTCAGCAGAAGGCTACATACAGGTTGCTTCCTCCCTCTCCCAATACCTCGGGTTAAGTACTTAATTCGTTCCGGAGGTCCGTCCTTAACCTGAAACTGTTCTTAACCTGAAGCACCACTTTAGCCAATGGGGCCTCCTGCTGCTGCCGCGCTGCCGGAGCACGATTTCTGTTCTCATCCTGAAGCAAAGTTCTTAACCTGAAGCACTATTTCTGGAAGGCGGAGGAAGCCCCAAAGAGGCCGGAGGTGCAACGGGCTTGGTTTAAGCTGCTCAGCATCCCCACCTAACAGCTAGTTGCAGGGTAGCGCAACAGCAACAGTCGCTTTCCCATGCAGCCTCCAGCTGGCCCCAGCAGAGGCGATGGAAGGGGAGTGCAGTGGGTGCAGCCACCCCAGGTGTCATCACTGAGTGGGGTAACAAAATGGCAGGCTAATGGGCAGTACACCTTATGCCTGGCGGCAGCAGCTCTTCCAATCCAGCAGCAGAGAGCAACCCTTCTCAGCCGTGGTCACAGCAGCTCCGTTGTTGGGTCATATCTGACCTGGCTGCGGACAGCAGGAGGAGAGTAATAATAATAATAATAATAATTTGTTGTTTAGTTGTGTCCGACTCTTCATGACCCCATAGACCAGAGCACACCAGGCACTCCTGTCTTCCACTGCCTCCCGCAGTTTGGCCAAACTCATGCTGGTAGCTTCGAGAACACTGTCCAACCATCTCATCCTCTGTCCTTCCCTTCTCCTTCTGCCCTCCATCTTCCCCAACACCAGGGTCTTTTCCAGGGAGTCTTCTCTTCTCATGAGGTGGCCAAAGTATTGGAGCCTAAGCTTCAGGATCTGTCCTTCCAGTGAGCACTCAGGGCTGATTTCCTTCAAAATGGATAGGTTTGATCTTCTTGCAGTCCATGGGACTCTCAAGAGTCTCCTCCAGCACCAGAATTCGAAAGCATCAATTCTTCGGCGATCAGCATTCTTTATGATCCAGCTCTCACTTCCATACATCACTACTGGGAAAACCATAGCTTTAACTATACAGACTTTTGTTGGCAAGGTGATGTCTCTGCCATAATAATAATAATAATAATAATAATAATAATAATAATAATAATTTATTTGTGCCCCGCCTATCTGGCTGGGTTTCCCCAGCCACTCTGGGTGGCTTCCAACAAAGACTAAAAATACACTAAGAGTTAGCAGCAGTAACCCAACCACTCTCTTACCCTGAACTCTGGGGCATGGGGGGGGTGCCTGCCCTGAGCAGCGTGGGCATATGCTCCACCAATGGGCCCCCGAGTTTCAATTCTAGTTTTGGATATTTTTGAATACAGTATTTTTGGCATGGATTGAAGAGGGAGTGGCAGAGAGGGCTTTTAAAGGGTGCTCCCTACTTTACGTGATTTCACTTAAGTACACAGGGGTCCAGAATGGAATCCCTGTGTAAACGAGGGGATGGCTGTACTTCAAGTTGACTATAAGAATGTGATTTTCATATTCTGTTACAGGACTTTTCCTTACCTAGCATCCATGGTATTCTGGTTTCCTAAAGTCTCTCTGCCTATTATGTCATTGTCAGGATTTAGGCATATCTGAATCATATGGCCAAGGGCTTTCTGGCCCCAGTCACTATCCTTACGTGCTTTGTTGAAGAACTTCAGTGCCTGATTGGGCTGCATCATGTGCCTATTTGTGGGGAGAAAGTATTGAAGACCTAGGTGAAATGTGAGACCCTTAAAATATCAGTCTTGTTAACAAGCATATATCCACATATTCTTCTTCCCTGCCAAATCCAATCTAAGGGTTTAGTGCAAGGTGACGCCCTCAATTCAATAAAGAGGAAAGTGTGCTTAAGCTGCAAGCAATCATAGGACTCAGATGCACTTAATTCTGTGTTGAACTGGTCAGAAGCGGCGAGAAATTTCCTATTGCGGGACCATGAGAAAAAAAAGGAGATAAGACTTTATTTAAGCCAAAGGAAATTATAGGCACAACAAATCCAGTGTGTGCAATTGAAAAGTGTGTAAAAGTAAGAGCGGTCAAATTCTCAAGCATACTTCCAAGTGGGGAAACAAAGTAGCTCACTAGTTTGAAAAAACAAAAAGGATACGTTTATTAAGGAGACTGTACGATGAGTTTCCTTGGTTTATTTGTGCAGACCTATTGCACAGGATTTAAGGACCGTATCAGATGCGGCACAATTGATTCACGGTTAGGAACTTTCACAATAGGAACATTAACAAAAACATAGCACCTGCAAGGACCTGGAACTGGAACCACAGCACAACTTTTTAGAAAACAAAACACCTTTCCACCTGTACTATTTTTTCTGATGCAAACCACCCCTCCCAGCTGACAGGTAAGGATATTTCTAGACTGGTTTGAGGGCTTGGCAATCCTTAAGCATGCAATTTTTTTCAGAGCTTCCACTAGATAGCCATTGGGCCTCAAAACACTGGCCATTCTTCCCATTTAATCCAGATTTATCCATTAAGTTTTTTATTTATTTAACCAAACTTGTTGCCAACTACCCATTTGCGAAATCATGACTCATTTGCATTCTTAAGCCCATGTCTGGAAGCACCCTATGTTTTCACTCATGGAAAGAGGACAAATAGCAACTTGGAGATGAAGAGTATTTGCAGTGAAGAACAGCACAGGAAAAAAGAGCCACTAAATTGTCTCCCACAGTGCAATGGTTATGTTCCAAATTCCCTTCTCCCCAGTAGCTTCTAAGCAACAATAGATCTTTATCATGGATCACCCTCATCATTTCTGGCTGGGCCTTTGGTCTGTGACTTCCATTAGTACTGGTTTCTATGATTTACCAGTAATAAAGTCCCATGCAGTAGTTATAACCGGGATCCAAAGCTGTTCGAGGTGATTTTCTCTTGGCCAGTTCAAAAAAGTGTGTTGCTTCATCAAGTTTACCACTTCTTCTCAGTAAGTCAATCAAATTCTCCATGACCAAGAAGTTATCTAAAAGCACACAATTTTAAGAATATGTATTTCCAACTTTTTTCACAGATAATTTGTTCACATATAAGAGTCTGAAAGAAGAAACACTCTTCTGTTGAGAAATGAAGAAACAAACAAATCTGCATTTTGTCATGCGCCCATCCAGACACACAGACACCCTTTCATTAAAATGCTCCCGTTTACTGTATTTATCTCATAAGATGCTTTAGAGGCCCTTTTTATGCCCCCCCCCCCAAAAAACCCTCCAGTATATAAATGCTACAAAATACCTGGAGATTTCTCCAGAACATTCCGGTACAGACTTATAGCTTCTTCGTAGGCCTCTTTTCTGAACATAAGGTTGGCCATCATCTAGAAAAGGAACAGCTATTTCACACTCAGACCAAATGGTATCAATGCTTCAGAAAGAGCCAGATTTTTGACTTTTCACAAGTCATAAATATGTTTATGAAAATCCAGCCTTCCAGGATGGAGATGGAACAATGAGGACTCTTAATCTTAGCCCAGGGTGATTCAAGCGATTGAGGGATGATTCAACTGTGATCAATTTCTTACATGGACAGCACTTCTCGACTATAAAACAAGTGAAAACCATACACATTCACGTGTGACAGGTTCCACTGCTTATACACATATTTCACTGCTTATACACATAGTATGCATGCACAACATACCCAGGAAAATATGAATGTTGTCACAAAACATAAAAAATTCCTTCCAGTAGCACCTTAAAGACCAACTAAGTTAGTTCTTGGTATGAGCTTTCATGTGCATGCACACTTCTTCAGATACACTGAAGAAGTGTATCTGAAGAAGTGTGCATGCACACGAAAGCTCATACCAAGAACTAACTTAGTTGATCTTTAAGGTGCTACTGGAAGGAATTTTTTTTGTTTTGACTATGGCAGACCAACACGGCTACCTATCTGTAACTGTCACAAAACATGAAATAGCTCAGTTGTTTAGAGCACAGTGCTCAAAATGCCAAGGTTTCTGGTTCTGTCCCCATATGAGGCAGCTGCATATTTGGTTGGACTAGATGATATGCAGGGTCCCTTCCAATTCTACAAGTCTATGATTCTATGTGGTTTGTATTTTTCCCCCAACACATACGCTATCAAAGTAAGTACAGTAGTTCATAGTGTTTACAAAGGGCCTACGTTCCCATGCATATGTGTGGCAGACTTGACCATGTTTATTTATGCTTGTCTGTATGTATTAATTTCTTCCTCCCCACTCATCGCCCTTATGATCTGAAAGTGTATTTCTATAACTCCATCTGCAATCTCCATCCTTAGCTGCTGATTGGCAACCCACCAATAAGTCTTCTCTTCCCCACCATTTTCATACATGAGGGACAATACAAAATCAAATTAAATATCTCTTTAGGCAGCGATTTTCTTCTGCAGTGGTTCCCTGCACTGTTAAAGGCCTTTCCCAAAGCAAACTCTGACATAAAATAGTTCCTTCTGCTCTTTAAAGCACCTGCAATAGATGCATGAGGTGCAGTATCCAGGAAGGGGAAGCACTGTTTGGTATCTGAAAGTCATGACAATGTTTGAGCATGCTCTGTGTCACTAATATGTTGGTCAAAATTGTGTAGTTTAAGACCGATGCGAATCCTCCTATCCCTTCCACACAGCTGCATAGGTGTGTAGAAACAGTTGGGCTTTACTTCAGAAGCTTTTCAAAACCCCTCCTACCTGGTGGCTCATAAAGATATACAGTACACCAGCAAAGCTTAAGTTTAGTGGAAGGCAGAATAACAGTGTTACCATTGTTCCAATTTCATTGCTCTCATCATCTTGAAGCAGGAGTGTACAATAATGCTCACACTGCTCTGTATCTTCTTGCATCAAATACAGCTGAGCTAATTCCAACATTATCTGAAAATAAAATAGAAAAGTATTTTAAGCAGCAATGGATCTTTGGTAATGATCATTTTGGTTCTGATAATTGTGGCAGATGTTTGTAGTCCTCATTCCATAGACCTCACTCCCTGTCTACAAAATGGGTTTTTTAAAGAAAAAAATTAAGGACAGATAACTGGTGATCGGCATCAGTGGGCCTCAGCATGCCAGTATCAGCCCATTTGCCAATGCCCCCAACATTTGACGCTCTCTGGGTGGTCACTGGAGGGACTGGACTAGACTGCAGGGCCCTGGACTTGGGTCTGAAGGCTTAGGCCTCACTGTTTAGAATTTGCACCTTCAGTCCTATGTAATCCAATTTTCCCTGTTTTTGATCCACTAACATGTTTTGAATACACACAATAGGACTTTGTTGTAAATTGCTTTGAGTTGCCTTTGGCAAGAAAAAGCAACCAATACATTTAATAAATAACAAGATGAATCCTAGTCTCTTTGAAAGTTGAGGCATAGATAAGCCGTGTTAAATGATCTGGAGCATGCAGAATGAAATGAATCAAACATTTGTTTATTGCAATATACCCAACAACCAGAAAGGCTGGGTAGGCAACATTTTACTCAACCTTAGTACAGACATTCCTTTCAGTTGGAGACTGAAGATCATGTTTACCTTACTATCAGTTGGAACGCAGGATAGAGCTTCTGTGTAGTACTTCAAAGCTTTTTCATATTCCTTCTCTGCTTGGTAGAACTTGGCAAACTGTACACAGATCATTAACAACACCTGTTTCTGGGAAGGAATCAATTCAGGCTGCTCTACACGGACACGCTTCAGTATCCTTTGCTGGATGTCGTATGCCTTAAAAATGAACAAATATACCAAGTGAAGGCATTGTGGGGTAGACCCATCCTAGCATCTTTATTAGATATTGTATACAAGAATGAGGACTGCTGAATAAGCATTCTATTTAGTGCTTTGTACTACTTCCTTCCAGTTGTTCTACTTCTGTATCTGAACTATACTGTAAGTTACATAGTCTTAAATTGTATTAGAATTAGTTAGTGTAAAAAGTTTCTACTTAATTCAATCTTGGGTTAAAAACCCAAGTCTTTTTATTATTTATATTTATTTCAGTAACCACTTTAGAATCATCCCCAGGAGTACATGAGGCTTATACAACATTGGTTTTCTACCATGTTCAGAGTATCCAGAACAACTTCTCCTCTTTTAGTTGTCTCACAAATCTTTGCTAGTAACATCAGGTTCCTAACATCCTTCTTCATTGATGGCAGATCGTCAACTGCAAAATTAAACAAAGCAATCCTTATTTTATACCAGTATGGTGTTTCGACCATCAGTAAAACACTGGCTATGATTTTCTGCAGTGTAAAAGTTTAATGACCAACAATACTCCTAGGTAAGGGACGCGGGTGGCGCTGTGGGTAAAACCTCAGCGCCTAGGACTTGCTGATCGCATGGTCGGCGGTTCGAATCCCCGCGGCGGGGTGAGCTCCCGTCATTCGGTCCCCGCTCCTGCCCACCTAGCAGTTCGAAAGCACAGTTAAGTGCAAGTAGATAACTAGGTACCACTTTCTAGTGGGAAGGTAAACGGCGTTCCGTGTGCCACGCTGGTGCTGGCTCGCCAGAGCAGCTTCGTCATGCTGGCCACGTGACCCGGAAGTGTCTGCGGACAGGGCTGGCCCCTGGCCTCTAGAGTGAGATGAGCGCACAACCCTAGAGTCTGTCAAGACTGGCCCGTACGGGCAGGGGTACCTTTACCTTACTCCTAGGTAGTAGCTAGAAAGAAAAACATTTTACTGGAATTGTTATGGTTTAAGGGCTGGACAAGTAATTTTGTACAGATGTGCTGAAAGAACTGGTGAGAACTTAGGAAGCCGAACTGATATTGCCTTGGAACATAGGAGCCAACTCCTAGGGGCTGAGGAGTCTTTGCTCCCCAATAAAATATTTGAGGGGGCTGTCCCCACAAAGTTGATGGGCATTGCCATTCAAATGGTCTGTTCTCTCTAGAGGATACTTGCATCATTAGCATTTGACTGGTGTCAGGCATACCCAAAAAGTAGTAATACCACACACAGTGACATGAATTATTATTCATCCCTTGTGGAACAAGTGTTAACACACTGCTCTGCAAACAGTAGGATTGTTTAATATCTGGTCATAAACAAGTGGCCAATCAGGATCTTTCAATGTGACAGCACTAGGGTGTCATTTCGCTGGGGCTGTTCCTCTCCAAATGTCTAGGCATGCAGAAAATATGTTTATGCTTTAAGTCAAGATGAAAGCTCCAGTGGAAGATTCCAAAGAGAGAGAGAGAGAGAGAGAGAGAGAGAGAGAGAGAGAGAGAGAGAGACGTTACCAGGGTCATGATCTAGTGCTTGGTTTAGAACTTTCTCTGCTTTGCCAAATTTTTTGAGCTTCAACAGGAGATCGGCAAGATCATGGCACAAGAAGTCCTGCTCACTCATCTTTAGAGCAACTTCGTAGTAATTGACAGCCTGAAATAAATTAGTACATGTGAACAGATTAACTTCAGCTATGAGTTACAAAGGAAACACATATTTTGTGATATTTGCAAGTCTTAGAGCTGTGCTGCTCATACTGGTTTGTACTATTCTGCTGCAGATTTAATGCTCTCCAATGTAAGAAAAAGTTCCTGCATGGGGAAAAAATAATAATATCAGGGAGAGGGCTAGGTTAAAATGCATCTCCCTGATAGGATTTTTAAAATGGGGAAGCATTCAAACAAAGCCCAGTAAGAGCTACTATATACCAAATTCTTCTGTGAAGCTTAGATCTATTTTTTCTTTTCTTTTGAAACTGAGTAGACATCCCCATTTGTCTCCTGGGATACACATACATAGTTGAATCAATGTATAAATTCCTTACTTGGCACCTTGGAACTCTGAAACCAAGCAGACTGATCCCAGGCCATGTCTCAAAATACACATCTGAATACAGACTGCTGTAAAAACTCTATTCGTTGGACGGATCAAGAGAAGACACCAGGCTGCTTGCTTCCCTGGCTTGGACCTGAACAATTTTTAGCAAAAAGAACCATCTATTTCTCAACCTTGTTATACTGATGGGTAGACACAAAAGCTTTCCCAATTTTCCTTGCTACTGTTGCATCCAAAGGATTCTTCTTCTGAGCTGCTTCATAAACTTCCAAAGCTTTCTCAGGCTATAATAAGTGACAGAAAAATTGCAGTTATTTTTGTAATATTAATATAGTTATTTTTGGAGTTTTTTTGTTTGGTGTTCTTCAGTGATGAGTAGATTGATCCTATGCATGTTTACTTGCAAGTCAGGCCTACTGAGTTCAACAGGTGTAACTGCCAAGTAACTATGCACAGGACTACAGTCTTAGTTTCAATTTCAATTGGGAGTTGGGGTAGCATTTTAGATTTTTCTAGGTATAAAATTTGCATTTTATCACTGTACACTAACCTCTTGAATATTCATGTAGGCATCCCCCAAGAGAAGGCTTGTATGAGGACTTGGCATATTTTCACACAACTCACTAGATTAAAAAACGGAATGTCATTTAAGAAATGACAAACAGACTCAGTATACACAAGATGATTTTAGAGCTTCACACTTTTAAATTGGCACAGCAGCCTTATCTGTAGTAGTCCCTAAAATGGATACAACTACAGATTATGAACCCCCAAACAACACCAGAATAAAGCCAGTGAATTACCCTTCAAACATAACCTGGTTTGCAGGATCAGATATATGCGAGGTCTCTTTGTACCACATCCTGAGGAAGTGAGCAACTGGTGCTCCACTTATAGTACATTAAAGCCTCATTCATACCTGCATATGCATAATTCCACTTCTATACACCTGGTGAATGTCTGCTGAATATGTGAACTGACTCTGGGGGAAAGTGTTATGTTTAAGGTCATACAAAAATGATCAAAGGGCTGCAACACCTCCCCTTTGAGATCTTCCAACATTTGGGGCTTTGTAGTTTTGAGGGGAAAGAATGAAGATGGGTATATGATAGAGGTACTGTACTCTTTTCAGCACCAGCTAAAAACATTCTTGTTTCGAGAAGTCTACTCAGATGCTAACAAAGTTAAGGTGAATTTTAAACTGCTTTAGTATTTTCACTTTTTATACATTTTAAGTATATTTTTCTTTATTTTATTTGTTTTACCTTTTTGTAAACTGCTTTGAGAGTGTGTGTTTTTATTTACAATCAATAAGTATAAAATTTATAAAATTAAAAAAAATGATAGAGGGGTATAAAATTACACATGGTTTGGAGAAAGTAGGTAGAGATTTTTTTTTTATTCCTCTTTAATTAATACTAGAACCAATGATCATCCAATAAAGTAAGATATTGTAAGAGTAAAAAAGCACATATTCCTGTTTCCCGAGTGCTAAGAGCTCCTAGCAATGGTGCTGAATCAGAAGAAGGCGTCTTTGAAAAGTAAGCAGATGGGGGCTTTCCTCCCCAATACATTGCTGTGTTAGGAATAGAGGTTTGCCTGAAGAACAGATAATGTTTTTCCTCTTCATCACACATACTCTCCAACATTTCTCCACTGAAAACAGGGACTTCCCATTCCATAATGATAATTTTACTGTTTGTACCAAACCATCTGACTGGGTTGCCCCAGCCACTCTGGGTGGCTTCCAACATATATAAAAACATAATAAAACAATTTTTAAAGCCGTCCTGATACAGGATTGCCTTCAGACGGCCTGAGGGTCAGATAACTCCATACCCTCCAACATTTCTCCAGTGAAAATAGGGGTGATCTAAGGAAAAGTAGGACATTCCGGGATCAAATCAGAAACTGGGATGGCTTCTCTAAATCAGGATGTCACTGGAAAATAGGGACACTTGGAGGGTCTGTATCACAGTGCTGTACTTGGAGAAGGAAAATCTGTCCTCCCAACACAGTGGTTTGATGGGGAAGAATCGCCCCCTGCTACACTACTGTTTGAAAGAAGGATGAGGCTGTGGGGCTGTCTGAGTGAATGTGGTCTGTGTGTATTAGCCATGCCCATCACTGGCATGTGATCCTCAGAGCAGTGGCTAACTTTGCAGGCCTTGCACTGCAAAGGTTAGGCACCTCTGTTCTAAAAGGTTCTGATAAGTCTCTCAAATAATCCTTGCTCTGATGCTCTGGATTCATTCCTGCCCCTCAAGCAAAATATGAAAAAGAATACTTGCAAAAAGCAAAATTAACATTACCAATAGCATCCAATATACAGTCTCTTATCCTTTCGAACTTGAAGGTATATCTGAGCCATTTTTTCCTTAACCTCAGTGTAATACGGCTGGCATGGTGTGACATTCCTCAGCATAGTTAGGGCTGAATCAACTTCCCCTTTGCTGAGAGCCAAATCTACATTAGCAACCATGACGCGGGTTTCTTCTGATGTCCCATTAAATTCAATAATGGCATCTTGCATTATCTTAGTAGCTTCATGCTAGAATGTTAAAACAATACATGGAAATTCTTCTAAAACTTAATTGCTACATAGAAAAGGTAATGCTACTGCTGCTGCTACTACTACTACTACTACTACTAATAAGAAGAAGAATTAACATTTATATAGCACTTTTTGAACACTCAAAACCCTCCATATACATTAATCTCAGTCAACTTTATAACAGCTCTATAAAGCAGATCAGTATTACTATCACCATATTGCAGAGAACTGAAGCTGAGAGTGGTTTGATGTGTGAGTTCATGAAAGGCTAAATTTGAACTGGAGATTTCCTGGTTCAAACCTCAGCTTTTACCTAGTATTTTAATCATTGTATTCCTTATATGCTTTACCCTAATACAAGGCAAATTACTGATCTATTTGAGTTCCATTAACAAAGACTCAAATATTCAGAAAGAAATCATTTGACTCACTCGCATGATGGTGGACTCTCCTTCATTGGAGGTTTCTAAGCAGAGGTTGGATGGCCACCTGTCATGGATGCTTTAGTTGAGATTCCTGCATTGTAAAGCTAAAGGGACCCCTGACTGTTAGGTCCAGTCGTGGCCGACTCTGGGGTTGCGGCGCTCATCTTGCTTTACTAGCTGTGGGAGCCGACGTACAGCTTCCGGGTCATGTGGCCAGCATGACTAAGCCGCTTCTGATGAACCAGAGCAGCGCACGGAAATGCTGTTTACCTTCCCGCCGAAGCGGTACCTATTTATCTACTTGCAGTTTGACGTGCTTTCGAACTGCTAGGTTGGCAGGAGCAGGGACCGAGCAATGGGAGCTCACCCCATTGCAGGGATTTGAACTGCCAACCTTCTGATTGGCAAGCCCTAGGCTCTGTGGTTCAAACCACAGCGCCACCCGCGTCCCATCTCCTGCACTGTAGCAATCTGCAATTCTATGGTTATATCTAAATTGCTGCCTTTTGAAATGGGAGTTCCAAAAGACAATGGTATAATGTGCTGCCTGACGCAAGTCCTTCCCATTGTGTCCTGAATCCGCTACCAGTGAATGGGCTCAGGACAGATAAGCCCATTAGGTTTTGAATAAAACTGCAGGATCTGATTCAACCTCTTGCAGATATCATTTCCAATAATCTTCCCTTCAAATAACATAAAAGAACATCTGAATTTATGTAATTGATAGTTTCTCCAGTTTATTTTTGACCAGTTTACTTTTAAAATGAGTGAGTTCATCAGGTTTGCTCTTTACCCCAGAGGGTCTTGCTTCCTTTAAAAATATTAGACATTGCATTTACTGAGCAGATTATATATAGAACTTCTTACCAGTTCCCCGTTGAATCGAAGAGCTTCAGCGAGTTCCAGATAGATAGAGACTTGTTCACTTATAACTATACGGGGGCCCTGGCCTTTCTTAGCTTCCCCTTTCATTTGAGGTAAACTGATAAGCATTTTTAAGACTTTTATGGCTTCAGGATACTCTCCAGCTTTATTCAGTGCTCTAGCCCTGATGAAGTGATACCATGGAGAATCACGAAGCTGCCCAAAATATGAAAAAGTGACATTAGTAAGAACATCCAATGCAAACTTCATCCTATTTTTTTGTTTGCATGTGTGCTGGTCACATGCATGTAGAGTAACAAGGAAAAGGCTTGTAAGCTTGGTACTCACAAGCATTTACATTGTTCCTTTTGGGCTCCATCGTACCTGAAAATTGTAGCTGACTCCTATTTCAAGTGAATGCACACATTCTTTGATGTTTCCTTGAGAGAGGTGGATCTGGGCCATAAGAAGATTGGCATCTGTTGATGTCGGATCCAATTCTAAACAACGCTGCAGAGTACCCTGGGCAGTTTCTAGTTCTCCTGCAAAATAGCCTAACATGTTGTTTTGCTCTCAACATGCCATTTTTTTTACAAAAACCAAGTTATACTTTACTTAATCTTATGTAGGCCTTCCTGAGTAAGCACAACAGTTTATTAACTTGATCCCATGCTATTCAGTGTGGTTAAGGTGAAGACAGATGGAATATTTTTGGAGCAGTAATGAACAATGGTGATTACAATATGTACTGTTTCGTCTGCTGTGATCTGAAAACTTGGTTCTCCATGTCTGTAGCAATTTCAGTTTGAATTAGAGTAAAAACAAGTGTGAAAGGTGTATTGGTAGCTTAGTTCCTACGATATCACCAACCAACTCCTGGAGCAGTTTTGGAACTGTTTTATAAACATTTACAGGTTTTGTTTTTAATAAAGCAAAGGATAAGTTTGTAAAGAAATATACACATGATTTTTTATAAAAAAAAGTAGACAGCCTGCTCAAAAGCATGAGGGAGCATGACTGATGGGTGAACAAGCATCTTATATAGGAAGCTGCTGTACATCCAATCAGCTCAATGGTCCATCTAGCTCAATACTGTCTACACCAGGCTTCTTCAACCTTGGCCCTTCATATGTTTTGAGACTACAGTTCTCATCATCCCTGACCACTGGTCCTGCTAGCTAGGGATCATGGGAGTTGTAGGCCAAAAACATCTGGAGGGTCGAGATTGAGGAAGCCTGGTCTATGCTAACTGGCAGCAGCTCTTCAGGGTTTAAGATAGAGTTTCCCCCTCAGTTTTTGAACCTGAGACCTTATGCATACAAAGCAGATGTTCTACCACTGAGCTACAGTCCTTACCCAAATGGCATACATAAATACCAGATTAGCTGGTATGACACGCAAATTGCAAAGATGGCTTCACACCCTGAGTGCTCTTTTAAATACTGTCTTCTTCATATTTATTGTTCGTGAGAATTGAGATTTGTGCTATCTTCCCTCCAGTAGTGCAAGGTGAGCTGTGAGCTCAGTTGGGAACTGGACCAACCCCTCATTTTTAATGTGGTTTTGCTCTCTTGGGGATTGTATAGTGTATAGCTCTGACTCTTCCCCTTTGTCTTTGATCTTTGTATCCCTAAGTCAAGGATCAGAAGCATTACTGCTTCTTAGCTTAATAAGAAGCTTGGACTTTTTAATTCAGTTGCAGTTAAATTGTTTTAAACTGTTTGAAATGTTGTGTTTTAATTGCTGTAACCCACCCTAGGAACTTAAGGTGAAGGGCGGGAAACAACAATAATAGTTAAAAAGCTCATTCCCTGAAAGCAACTCCCAGCAACCTAAAATCCATAAGCATTTTTTACTTTTTTCTTGAGTAGACACTCAGAACTCAATTTACCTGATAAATATTTAACCTGTGCCATTAGATAAAGAGGCTCAATCATTCCAGGGGTGGCTTTCACTAGTGGATTCAAAATTATAGTTACTTGCTTAAGAAGTGAAGATAAAACCTGACCTGGTAACCGAGGCTACGGAGAGAATGTGAAATTGCATTATTTTCCAGAAAAATAAAATACAAGGTAAAATTGATGCATTTGGTAAACAATCCCCAAGTCTAGCCCAGGGGTCATGGTACTTATGAACTTCAATCTGCCTACCCATTGCACAAGATTTCTATGAATATATCTGAGTGCTTATGGGAACATTTATATAGTTCCTTCTGCTGCTATCAGTAATTGTTATGTAGTGATTTGTTATGAGTTATTGTGTTGTCATTTTTAAAGGGCTGTGCCTTTTTACAGATTCCTTTTAGCTTTATTTTTGTTGTAAACCACCCTGTGGTTTGTGAGAAGGGTAGTATATAAAGAATCTAAGTAAATAATTCTGGGCACCCCACAACTGCTTGGGCGAAGTGGGGAGAAACAGCGGGGCAGATGGAATGCAGCCAGCCAAGGAAACAGAAATCTCACAAGCATCAGACTGGGAAAGATGCAGTTTTTACCTTCTGCTTACTGAGAGAAGTGGTGCTTCTATTAATCCTAGCACAGTCTGCCTGCCTCATGCTGGTAAACAGAGAGAGGTTACAGTGCTCATGGTCAGGATTTTGGTTGTTGTGGGACTGAAGAAGCTATCTTTGCAAGTGTCTGCCTCTCGCAGCTCCACAAATAACTCTGCTCTGGTACAGTCTACTTTTGTAGTGTTTGTACAATCTTGCTTTGCGTAGCATCCTGAAATGGTATTACATTACTGACAAGAACAGGATAATTTTAGGTGTACCTGAAAAATAAGCAGGATGGTACCCCACACAATCACATCCTACTTCAAACACTGACTATAAGTCTCCAGCTCTCTCCTCACAAGCAAATCCTTCATGTAAAAGGCTGCCACCTTTCAACCCCACAATAAATCCTACTATTTAGCAAATGGGGAGTGCAAAACTCAAGCTTCTACCTGCTTGGGACAGAAGACCAAATATTCTTTCACAATTTCAATCATAAACATGGGGTTCAGCTTTTCATAGTATTCAATGCTTAGAGGAAGTCCATGCAAAGCAGAACAATGAAGTTCTGCAGCTTCGTTGAGAAAGGCACAGGCAGCCTGATCATTGTTTTTTCTTGAAGCAATCACACCTTGAAGATAAGCTAGAAGCTGTGAGAAAAAAGCACACAGAATTTTTAATGAACAAGATCAACCCAAAGCAGGGGCGCCGACTTATAAAAAATATTGGGGGGGCGGGGCCCATACCGACTTATAAAAAATATTGGGGGGGCCCAAGACCTCCAAACCGCTGCTGCTGGGGGAACGAAAGGGGCGAGCCCCGGGCTGCCCTGACCTTAAGTGAACCTGTGAGGGCCCGCCCTTTGCGGCAGCCGATTGGCTGCCACCGTGGGCGGTGAATATTAATGAGCTAGGGGGCATCCCCGCTTCTCAGGGGGCTGACGCCAGCCCCGCGAGATTGTTGATGGGTCGAGAGCCCGCAACCCCACCCCCTCTCTAGATCGGGAGTGGCTTTGTTTTAACTCATTACTGAATGTATTTTAAAAGGTAACTATCGTCAAACAAGGAAAATAAAAAATACCAACATAATTTTGTGATTTTACAAAGCATAATATAACTAATAATTTTCTTAAATTATTGGGGGGGGGCGGAGCCCCCCCAAACGAATTTTTGAGGGGGCTCGGGCCCCCTCAGGCCCCATGGAGTCGGCGCCTATGACCCAAAGTTTCCCTTTAGATAATCTATTAGAATCAGTGCAGAACTGCAGATGTGCAATTAAACCAGGCTTTGGGAACTGGGAGGGCAGGTTCATCTTTCTCCTACTTCATGTGTGGAGAGGACCCAACCCTTCTCTTTCCGCTTAAGTTGATGTGTGGCCATCATTAGCTCAGGCTGGACTTTAACTCAGGAAGCACCTAAACTTGCTTTGTTAAACTAATTTCAATCATGGTCCTCAAAATGAATTAAAAGCATCCCTGTGTTCTTCTGATCAAGGTTGGCAAAGACTGTAAAGGGAGATAATAGACACTTTCCCAGTCCTTAGAAGCTGATATATTTTACATCCACACAATCATATATGGCGAAGTCATGCAAAAGTGCTAAACAGCAAATATACTTATGGACTTATCATTATGCACATAAATGCGTTTCTTGTACAGCAGCCTACAGTGCCACCTAAGATGCAGAAATTATTGTGTGACAAGAGTACAATTTGATGGATTGCAAAGCAGGCATTGTATCCATCCAAAAATAGCAGAGAATGCCTTTGCCACTAAATGTTATGGGGAAATTACAACTCTAATAATGTACTGGGAAGACTAGCTGAGTGGCATATTTTCTCTAAAAGAAGCCAGGGATGAGAACAAGATCATTCCCTGCCCCACCAATTAGGGCATTCCAGCATTCCTTTACATCATGCTGCATTTCAGCAAACTAATGTGCCAAGCTGAAGAGGTGCTGGGAACAAACACAGTATTAAATAGTTATACATATGATCTCCCCTATGGTAGGACTTCTGAGCACAGCCAACAAGAAGAGAGCTGAAATGCAATTGAACATACTTCTACCTAATAAAACTGGTGACCTGACGTAGGTGGGGATTAACATGACCAGTGGCATTCTTTGGCCAAATTCATCCCAGGGTCAGTTAGCTGCCGACCCTTCTGAAATTTTTGGAGCCTAGCAATATTAAGCAGGGTGGAAAATACAGTAGAAGAGACTAAAGTGACCACCACCTGAAGAAACACACAATTACATGGGGTTGGGCAGGTGTTTGTTCACCTGCATTTGACAATTCATGGTAAGCATTTACATAAGAAATCAAAGGAAATAAGTGTAATCTAACTGAAGATTTTCCCGTAGACTGCTGAACTTCCTTTAGAAACTCCAGTTGATTCTCTGCTTCTTCTATTTTCCCTCCAAGCACCTGGCACCATATAGATCCTGAAAAGTAATTATCAGCAATAAATTACATGTTCGTAAGTATGATTAAAAGCAGGTGGCGCTGTGGGTTAAACCACAGAGCCTATGACTTGCCGATCAGAAGGTCGTGGTTCGAATCTCCGCAACAGGGTGAGCTCCCATTGCTTGGTCCCTGCTCCTGCCAACCTAGCAGTTTGACAGCATGTCAAGTGCAAGTAGATAAATAGGTACCGCTCCGGCGGGAAGGTAAACGGCGTTTCCGTGCGCTGCTCTGGTTCACCAGAAGCGGCTTAGTCATGCTGGCCACATGACCCAGAAGCTGTACGCCGGCTCCCTCAGCCAATAAAGCGAGATGAGCGCTGCAACCCCAGAGTCGGTCACGACTGGACCTAATGGTCAGGGGTCCCTTTACCTTTAAGTATGATTAAATGTACTTTGAATTACAACCACAAATGTTAAATTGTAAATCACTAAGGGGATGAGGGGTCATATTGGGAAAGTATCATGAATCTGAGTAGGGTACAGCTGTGGCCTCGCACCCAATGCTACCTTAAAGTGCAGCAGCTTCTTTCTGTAGTGCCACAGTTAAAATAGCCCCTTACAATTGGACTTCATTAATTCTAATTTTGTCCCCATCCTCCTACCTGCTGAGTTATATGAGAGCAACACTGGGACTAAGAAGTAGGAAACTGACAGTCAGTTCCACTCCCTGGATTTGTTGGAAGAAAGTAGGCAGGTGGGGGTTAGCTAAGGGCTGGCTGAGCTTGGTGGGGCAGAGCCCTATTTGCTCTAACAGACCAGCCTCCAGTGTAGTTCACTAATCTTATTAACTGTTTGGGCAGTCTTGAGCTAGAAGTTGTTGCCAATTTACATATTACTGCCTGTAACAGCTGAGCAGGTCTGAGCTAGAGGCTGCAGCCAAATTACATATTACTAGCTTCAAGTCACATGTCCCTGCCTGGATGAATCACACTCTTTACACACACTGAGCTCTTCATTAAATGTTAGACCCTCATTCCAGCCTTTCCCCATCAAAACTATAAAGTGAGAAAATTCTCAGGAGAGATTGCTATGATCCTAACAAGATGGTCTATGTCTAAGAACATAAATCTTTCTGGGGAGTGGATCTTCCCAAATGCATAACCTCCTCTGCCTCCAGCATGCACATAGTATAGCATCTGATGTGAAAAATCTTCATGTAAGACTGTATGAATAAGGGGACAAATTGGTTCTTATGCCCCCTTTGTTTGAGGGGAAGAATTATCAGGCCAACACACATACGGCTTCACACACTGAGCATCCCATCAGATGTCACTATTGTATATAGTAGATGACAGATGTGTATCCACTCCTTCAGAGTCCAGGTAACTCCATGCACCAGATCTAAAAGTGACTTGAGGTTGGCACATGGTCCAAAGGTTTTTATTTTATTAGGTTGAAGACAGATACTAAATTAAACTAAAAAAATTAATAATTCTTAACAGCCTACCTGTCATTGAATCTGCGGTGTTTTCATTCAACTCGGAGGCTTTTGCATACCATTCAGATGCTTCCTTCCAACACCCTTGAAGAATTAGCAGATATCCTAACTCATTCGCATAATGTGCATTACTAGATATTAGGTTGCTACCTGAGTCTTTAACAAACTCATACACTTCCCGGAGGATATTTTGATTCTTCCCGCACTAAACAGAACATAATTTAAAGGGCAAAAAATTAATGTCATGCTCATGAAGCACATATATGATCAAAAATGCCATGTGGTGGGATGGAAGTATTGAAAATGCATTACATTTGTTCATTATGTGAAAAAAAACCTAAACATTATCAATTTATACAGCTAGCTAGTAAATTAGATTTCCCCACACATTTGTAAGACTTTCTTTGGGGGGGGGGGAGCACCCACAATATTTCAAATGGGGAAGGCACCAAAGATAGGAAAGAAAACAAATTATTACTAAGCAAGATAGGTCATAGTAACGGTAATTACCAGTCTGCTGATTACAAGGATTTTTTGAAGGTGAAGTTCGGATCTTTGGGGCTCCTTCAACTCCAAAGCAACAATAAATTCTCTAAGCATTTGCAGTGCCTGCATTAAAAAGTTTAATATTTTAAAATCAAAGACACTGCCACTTATTTTATATCGAATACACTGAATGGCATAACAAGTAGTGAGTTAGCCAAAGTTGAAAAACTATGTACACATTTTAAACATAAGAGTTAGGCACTTGATTTTAAAAACAAAATCTGGGATTTTGAGTCCAATCCTTCACATTATGCTACATATTAGTATCTATGAAGCAAACATATCTTCAAGTATAGCTATGCTTAATATAAAGAGTACACAAAGGCAACATTACTAATGATAAGCTACCCATCAAATCATTGCGGGCAAAGAGCACCATGAGGACTACATTTGTTTTAAAATTCTAGGACAGCAATTTTATATTACAAATGTCAAAAAATATATAACACTCACCAAAACTTTATTCCCAGTAATAGCAAGATGATTTACAACCATGTACTGGAGTCCATCTATATCATTTGGATCCCTGCTTAGGATTCTTAAACAAGAATTTGTTCAAAAGTATTAAGAGAGAAAAGTAAATTATAGCATAAATGACTTATTTATGCTATTTTAATTTCAATTATGCCTATTATTGAAAGAAAGAAAATCTATTATTACCGTATTTTTCGCCTCATAGGACGCACTGGCTCATAGGACGCACCTAGTTTTTTGGGGGGGGAAATAAAGAAAAAAAATTATTTCCCTAACAGGTGTGGGGCTGGGGCGGGGGAAGCCCGAGCTTCCCCCAACCCCAACCCCAGCCCCCAGAACAGGCTGCTATCCGCTAGCCGTGGGAGAGCCGCGCGACTTCGTGGGGCTCTCCCACGGCTAGCGGAGCGCTGCGCGAAGCCCAAAGCTTGGGGCGTGCTGAGCTCAGTGCGCCCCAAGCTTCTGGGTGCCGGCAAGGTCTCCGCTAGCCGTGGGAGAGCTGCGTCTCCCACGGCTAGCAGATAGCTTCCTGAAGCCTGGAGAGCGAGAGGGGTGCGCACCGACCCCCCTCGCTCTCCAGGCTTCAGCGAAAGCCTGCATTCGCCCCATAGGATGCAAACACATTTCCCCTTCATTTTTGGAGGGGGGAAAGTGCGTCCTATAGGGCAAAAAATACGGTAATTAAAAGCTACATACTTATTGCTAGTCACACTCAGATAAAGGAGAAAACAAGTTTAAGGTTTAGAAAGGCAGAATTTATCTCATAATTTTAAAAGACAAATTGGAGAGTGGGAATGATCGTTTTAGGGGGAAAATGGATTTTGTGACTTATCAACATCTGCTGAAAGTGGAGTTAGAAGACTTAGGAGCACCAGGAAGGCAATGTTAGCTGAAGCACAGAACACGGTAGCCAACACAGTCTGTAATTGTGCAGGTACTGGGGACACCTACTGGCCATTATGTTGAACATCCATAACAATCAGGATTATATTTTAAAAAACCACTTTATAGGGAAAGAACCAAAGGTCAACAGAGGAGCACAAGCTTTGCATGTAAAACATTCCAGGTTCAATCTCTGACATCTCTAGGACTAGGAAAGACTCCTGTCTTCCCAAACTGCTGCCCTCCAGATGCTTTAACTGACAGCTCTCAGCATCCCTGACCACTGCCATCTCTCCCATTAGCCAAAGACTTGGAGAAGCAAATATGTCTCCTGTTGCCAGCCATGAAGATCCTGAGACTCCCTGGTGAAGCTGCTTCCAGAAGATTCTCCAGAAGGGCCCTCAGAGTGGGTTCCAGACTGAGTGCCAGCAGATAAGCCCCTGGTGGAATCTAAGGGAAACACCAAGCCACCCACTATCCCTCAAAAGGGCAGATGCCTAAAGATTCATACCCAGCCTGCAAGGTCACAACCAAGTATGTGCCTGCGAGTCCAAAGTCACCATGCTAGTCAGGAATACAGGACTCATAGCGAGAGGCAGCTTCCTATACAAAGGTTGGCCAACCTGTTTACAAATGAAATGGCACGTCTCATTTTCTTCCGTTGCTGAAAATCATCTCCTACCGTTTACTTTCTTCTGCAGTTTGCTCCCAGTCCTGTGATGCTAAATGTAGTCTCATCTTGATGACAATGGCTGGTGTAAATAAAGGGAAAGTAACTACTAACTGGCTAATTATTTCCAGAGCTCCAGAGTAATTCTGTTGCACCATGAAATATTTTGCCTACAGAAAGTGGGAAGGGGGGGGTGAGGAGAGAAAAAATATGTATCATTTGAAATAGGTACTTGAGTGGATGTATGCCACCGCAGTCAACACAAGATATATACCACTTTCTGTGGCCAGTTCATAATGGAGTCACATCACATTCACCTATCCTGGATTTTGCCAGCAAAATCAATCCAATACAGTTTTGTAGTCAGAAGGCAGCTACCCGGTGAGAGATGCCTATGGCAGAAGTTTCATTTTTTTAAAAAAAAAGTATGGCGTACACATGCTGTCACCAATGTGGCAAATAAGTGGAGTTTCAGTCAATCACATTTTATTCTTTTAAAGAATGAATGAATGAATAAATAAATAAATAAATAAATAAATAAATAAATAATTTATATCCCCAACCCCAGCCAAAGCCGGGCTCAGAGCGGCTAACAACAGTAAAATAATACTGTTTTTAAGAGGTTTTAAAAATGTTTTTGTTTTATCACTTATTTGCCATCCTGGGCTCCTCTAGGAAAGGTATTAATAAAAATAATGGCAGCCCATTTTTTCATCATGGCCTTATCAAATGATATTTTTAGAACTAGATGAGTTATTTTGTTGGTATGTTGGCTTGTATGTTTCTTGGTTAAAATCTGATATGTTTTAACTGCTTTAACTGTGAGAGTTTATGAGTTTATATTTGTACATGGTTCTAAACTATTTTAAGAGGCAACTTTGCTTGAAGAGTGATCTAAAAGTCTTTGAAATAAACAAGCAAATATATAATCAAATGACATTTGGTCATCTCTGTTCTACTCAGACCAAACCTCCTAAATTTGACTTTGTAGGATATATCCAGGCGATCTGACATAGAGTTAGTGACAGATATGACCACTGATTTCAATGGGCTTCAGTGCACCTAGCTCTGCATAGGATCAAGTTAAAGGATTTTGGAGTTGGATTTGCAGTACCCCAACGTTTCAGCCTCCAGGGATATAGCTCTAACCACTTGGTTAGCCTGTCTAAAATGAGAGAGAATGATAGCAAAGCTAAAAGTAAATTATCTACCTTTCCCATCATCCCAAATATTTCTGTATTGTCTTGAATCCCTTCATCCAAATATTTTATAGCCTTCTTAGCAGCATGAGCTTTGTCACTGGTAACATATATCCATCCTTTCAAAACTAGTCCCTGCAGAGGTGGAAAAAACAAACACCTCCTCAGCAAAGTAATGAAACTCCTCAATTACAGCATTAGTATGCCAACAGAATGTCAATTTAATAGTTCCCATACAATTACTTTTTTCAGATACAAAAGTTAAACGCAATTAGAAACCAAATATATAAGAAACCTTAGGACACTAGTATTTTCTGATAAAATATAACTAAGAACAAATACCATCCTTCTGCCAAGACAATTCACATTCTGCTGTTTCACCACCAACTGAGCAGGAAGAATGTGATACACGTTTGGAACACACTGATAATTAAGGTTGTAGGTTTTGTATTTAAAAGTTCTACCTCTCCCAGAACTAAGATTTGAGAAGCTCTTGGAGCCAGAGACCACAAGACTCATTGGGACTTTGAATGATTACAGGAAGCAATCTATGAAGAACATGGTACTGTGAAGACCTCTACTGAAACAGAAGCAAAGCTTTCATTCCCCCACATTGCCAACCCCTGTACTTGCTTCCCTTCCAGCATCCTCAGATCCAAAGGATACTTTCTAGAATTCTCCTGCATCCTGCTGTCATAGAATTACAGAATTGTATAGTTGGAAGGGACCCTGAGGGTCATCTAGTTCAATCCCTGCAATGCAGGAATCTCACCTTAAAACATGCACAACAGATGGCCATCCTACCTCTGCTTAAAAACCACCAATTAAGGAATGTCTGTTCCGATCGAATGTATGTTCCCAGTCTTTAGGAACTTTAATGTTTCATTTAGCTTTTACAGCCGGGTGATAACCATTGATAAATGGTTGATATCTCCATGAATTTCCCCAACCCCTTTCAAAGCTAAGTAGAAAAAGGGGTGCTTTCATTTAACAAACAAAACCAATTTAAATTTAATTTGCTTTTGTACCAAAGTGGAGAAATCCACTTTGTGAGATTTGGCTTCATCACTTTCAGTTCAATTACTGTAGCTGTCTAGTGAAACTAGGGTGTTGATGGTTAAGATTTTTTAAGAATGAAGGACCTGGTATTAAAACATGGAAGTACCAAGTTGTTATCCTCCTCTGCACACTTACCAGGGAGCGTGCACTTAACTCACTGGGAATTACTGCTGTGTATACGTTTATAAGATAATCAGTTTATCGACTGATTCACGTTGATGTGAAAGAACAGGTCTGATTTCATAATAAGCAATGAGAAACACAGTGAAGATTAGGTAGTACACTGGCTCCAGTTCAGAAGGCTGATCACATATATTTCAGCTGACTTCCTCAACTGAACAGATGGTTGGCACTGTCAGCTTTGCCAGCACTGAACATCTGTCACAGTGGGAAGGGTGAAGGAGATGTCTAGAGTCACTCTCTGGCCTTCCTGAAACAGAAGTGCTGACAGTTTGGTGCTGTCAGAAGTGACAATGTTTACCATCTGTTTGGTAGTCGGTACACATTCCAGGGTGACTATGCATACAACCTTGAGTGCTGGATACAGATATCTCCCTGTTCCCAGCTCCTTTTGTGTGCTTGAGTCCTTCTGATCCAGAAGGGCAATGCATGAGGAAGGCTGTCTTTGAACATGGATGACACTTGCAAGAAGCGTAAGGCCAGACCTTACGCCAAAGAATAAACGGACATAAATCGGACATCAGGAATCACAAGACAGAGAAACCAGTAGGAGAACACTTCAATCTCCCAGGACATTCTATACAAGATCTCAAAGTAGCTGTTTTACTACAAAGGAATTTCAGAAATAGACTGGAAAGAGAAGCTGCTGAATTGCAACTTATCACCAAACTTAAAACCATGGAGAAACCTGGTCTGAACAAAGACCTTGGATTCTTATCTCATTATACATGACAAAGCCATTTTTCACCTTTTCACCCCTTGCTTTTTCCTGTAAGACCTATTGCAGTCGTTAAGAGTCATCAACAGGCTCATCACAGCTATCTGCCAATCACCCATTCCCACCACCCTTCTGAGTAATACCCCTCCCCACCTTCTCACTATATAGAAGGGTCTGGTGACTTCTGTTTCAGTGTATCTGAAGAAGTGTGCATGCACACGAAAGCTCATACCAAGAACTGACTTAGTTGGTCTTTAAGGTGCTACTGGAAGGATTTTTTTTTGTTTTGACTATGGCAGACCAACACGGCTACCTATCTGTACTTGCAAGAAGGTTATAACTATTGCTTTTCTGGCTTACATTCTATTTAGTATTGAATAGGCCTGGCACATTTCAATGTTCAGTGAACAGCCTAATCTACTCCACTTTACCTCTCTTGCTCCATTAGACACTTTCAGCATTCTGTCAACATATTCCTTTGCTTTATCATTTTTATTCAGGAGCCACAGAAACATTCCAGCATAATACAATGCATTACTTCCGGCGGTCTTCCGCACTTCCTTTAATTTGGTTTCCAAGTCCAAAAGGGCAGAAGTATCTGAAAGTAAACAGGACGGGTGGTGGTATATGCTACCCTTGTTATTCACTTGTCTGGTTTTCACGTATTACACAAGATAGGCCAACAAAGAAGCTCCTAGGGCTGATTCAAGGAAAACAATTTGGGGAGGAAAGTTACATCATGAAGTGTGCAAGGTATGAAACACTTAGAGAATTGCAGGTCTTTTTTCATGTTATGTTCTAAATGTGAAAACTGTTTAAGTCAAATTGCATTTGAAAGTGACGGAACTTCTAAAACTCTACGTCTTTGTTGTTATTCCCAAAGTGTAGTTAATTTTAAGTGCAACTAGCAAAACTGTACACTGAAATTTTCCAGTTCTCTCCTGGACTGTGTCTTCTGCCAACCTTCCATACTCAAGATGGCAGGATCATACCCTCTTTTTGATTTATTTTTTACATTACCCCCGCCCTCAATTTTCGTTTGATTGATTTTAATACTGTTATTGAAAACACAGAATTTCTCATTTCTGACAACTTGTGATGAATGGCACAAAATGTATTTAATAGCACAGAACTTACCAACGTTTTCACATCTTTTGTGTGCATAAATGAGACCCAGGAGGCAACATAAGGAAACATCTACATGGCGCTTCCGGGCATTCTCTAGTAGTACAATGCCTTCTTGAATTCGGCCTGCAAGGATGTAATACAATTGACTCATGGGAGTGCCAGATTTTTATGGTGGGTTATCAGAATGGTAAAACAATACCAGAGATATATGCAAGCATGGTGCGCTTTCTGTTTTCACTTCCACACCTCAGTCTGGGGTGAGTTCCTAATGTGAAACTTAGTGTTTCCTAGCTCAGGTTTTTAAAAACTTTCCAGTTCTCAAGTTACCTCAGTATGCAGAACTCAGATGCATTAAAAAAAACCCCTCATTTAGCTCAATTAGGCTTTTACATTTTATTTTGTTTCTAGAAAGATGTACTTTCAAAGTTTATTGATTTAAAGTATATTTACCAAGAAGCAATGTTCCAAAACCCTTGAAAAACAACAGCACTGGATCATTAGCATGTTTTGCCAGTTCAATGTTTGTCACTTGAACAACATAGTTGAAGTATTTTTCTTGAGCATAGTATAGAATTTTAGCCTTGAGGGGGAGAGAAAGAGAAAATCATTGCTTGCTTGTTTATTATGCATTTCATAAAAAATATATACCAGTTTTGTAAAATTCCTCAAAGCAATTTAGAAAAACAATAAAACAATAAGATTATTAGTAAACAATTAAAGCTTTCAAAAAATTAAAACCAGCAATAAACTAAAAACACATCAGCATTCTAGATAACTGGGCAGGCTTGCCCAAACTAATGTTTAGTATGTGCCGAAGAGTACAGTGTAGGCACCTGCCCAGTATCAATAGGCAGGGAGTTCCAACATGTAGGTACAGCCACACTAAAATGATGTTTTATTACAGATGTGGAATGGGTATTATGTGGCACCTATAACAGTGCTAGTTCCCCAGACTGTAGTGGTTGAGAAGGCAAATATAAGGTGATCTCACAGCTAACAGGTCTCAGGTTATTAAGGGCTTTGTATACTAATACAAAATGGAAGACAGGAGTGCCTGGCGTGCTCTGGTCCATGGGGCCACGAAGAGTCGGACACGACTAAACGACAACAACAATACTAATAGTCCTGACGCTGTAGCAAATTGATCTCCGAGCACAAATGTTATATACTGGGAGGGTCTCACTCCTTTCAGCAATCGCACTGCAGCATTCTGCACGAACTGCAGCTTCATGTGCATTATTATTATTATTATTATTATTATTATTATTATTTGAACACACCGCCCTATACCCGGTGTTCTCATGGCTGGTTTCTGCTTGAATCCAAGGTTGTGGCTATGGGAGGAGCAAGATCAGAATGTATATATGTGCCAATAAACGGTGTATCATAAAGACACCGCAATCTCCGCTGCCCCACAGGCCAAAGAACCCAGACCCTTGGACCGCTCAGGTGGGGAGGCTCAGGACAATGGATACGGGGCAGCGCATGGTGTACGCAGTGCCCCCTCTCCGCTTTCTCTTCACAACAACCCTGTGAGGTAGGCAAGGCACAGCAAAAGAGGGGTCGGGCGGGCGAAAATCCGCCTAAGAGCCATTTGGTGAGCCGCCTACAGGAAAGGCAGGAGTTTAAACCTCCCACGAATTAATAACGGGGGCCTGGCACCAGCCGCAGCCAAGCCCTGAGGCAGGTTCTCTCCCTTTGGGATGGGAAAGGGAGTACCAGGGCCTGAGGGTCTTCGTCAGCCATGGCCGCCGACAGCAACTGCCTGGGGAACGTTCGAAACGCCAACCGCCACAACGGCACGCGCCGCCTTCCCTTCTCAAGACGAGCACCTAGAGCAGCCAACCGCCGCCCGGCGTGCGTGGTTACCTGCGGCCACGCCCCTTCCCGCTCCCCGTTGCTAAGCTCCCGATCCTCCTCGTCATCTTTCTCGAGGCGCGAAGACCCCGCCTCCCTGTGGTTACTACTGGTAGCCTCCGCGCGGGCCGTCACGTGGAGGGGGGACGGCCTCAGCCTATAGAGCGCGAGCGCGTCGGCTTGCTCTGTGGTCAGCTGCGTCCCTCCGCCAACCTCCTGCCCTCCGTGCGCATGCGCAGTCGGCGCTGCAGCGTTGGAACTTGGCAGCGGCGGCGGCTGAGGGAGGGTGAGGATGGCGTCGCCGGTGTCGCCTCCGAGCTCCTGAGGTGGCCTTCATGGGGCTGGGCTCCAGCTCCGAAGTCCCCGACGGGGGCTCCGAGGGATATCACGTGCACGGGGTAAGGGCGAGCTCCCCGGACGCGGAGGAAGGAAAACGCAGCCCGGCTTATGTTCGTGACGGGGCGTCCGCCTTCCGCCTCCCAGTTGTTGTCATTCAGTATTACTGCCTTATCCTATGGTGCTCGCAGGAGAGCCAGTGGTTAAGAGCGGTAGACTAGTACAGTGGTACCTCGGGTTACATAGGCTTCAGGTTACTGACTCCGCTAACCCAGAAATAGTGCTTCAGGTTAAGAACTTTGCTTCAGGATGAGAACAGAAATCGTGCTCCAGCGGCATGGTGGCAGCGGGAGGCCCCATTAGCTAAAGTGGTGCTTCAGGTTAAGAACAGTATCAGGTTAAGAACGGACCTCCGGAACAAATTAAGTACTTAACCCGAGGTACCACTGTAATCTGGTGAACCGGGTTCGCTTCCCCGCTCCTCCATATGCAGCTGCCCTGGGCTAGTCAGACTTCTCTGAAGTCTCTCAGCCCCACTCACCTCACAGAGTGTTTGTTGTGGGAGAGGAAGGGAAAGGAGAATGCTTTAAGAATGCTTTGAGACTCCTTTGGGTAGTGATAAAATGGGATATCAAATCCAAACTACTACTACTCCTCCGTCGGCGGTTTGTTACGGCCAGGTGGAACCTCCGCGTGCAGAGGCAGTCTATCAGAGCACCAGCGTCATAAGCTGGATCCTGCTGGAAAAGACCCTCCAAGGCCCGTGGATTCCAGCATTCGACTCATAGCTGTCAATCTTCCCTTTTTTTTGCGGGAAATTCCTTTATTTCAGTACCGCTTCCCACTGCTATCCCGGATTGTATATCCTGGAAACTGTCCCTGGGACAAGTGAGGCTGCTGATCCCTTATTTTCAAATCTGAAAGTTGACAGCTATGATTAGACTTCCCACAGTGGCCAACCCAGATGCCCACAAGCGCAGGGCAGGCGGCAGCACCCCTCTCCCTCTTTCTTTCTTTCTTTCTTTCTTCCTTTCTTCCTTTCTTCCTTTCTTCCTTCTTTCCTTTTCCTTTTCCTTTCTGTGCTTACTAAGGTGGAGGCATCATTGTAGCCATTGTGGTTGGTAGCCATTGACAGATGAATCCTCTTGAGCGCTCCCCTCCACCCAATACCCTTGTAAAGTCATCAGCCATAGCTGTCTCTTGTAGTGGTGAAATTGTTTACTGATTTCCATCATTTATAGGCTGGCCTATAACATAAAAAAGGTCTCTGGCTCATGGGATAAAAGCAATGCAATAACTGCACTAAAAGTACAATAAGTGCAACATTAAAGTGTTCCCCAATTAAGATAGCCGTGCATTCCTTGAATTCCGTGTAAATTCCACACATGTTGTCTTGTATATGTGCTGCTGAAGTGAGCACCACACATGTTGTCTTGTGTAAAAGTAATGTGTTCTTTTATCTCCAGAAATTGATGGATGTATCTTGAGTTGTGAGAAGTGTTAGAAATTGAGATATGAAAGCTAGGAGCTAAGTGGCACCCTAAACCTAGGTTATGGGCGCAACAGCAGAATGTCGCTTTACTTTTTTTATAACTAGAATACAAAGCTGAAAATAAATGAGCTGCAGCTAAAATCTTATGTTCATTTTTCACATGGTCTAGTCCTCATCTGACTGCAAAAAACAAAGCCATGCTTCCGCTGCCTCCCCCCCCCGCCCCAAATATTCTTAAGAGGTTCTCTTCTCCAGTCCTCAGAGAATGCCTGGAAGTGGAGAGGCAGAAAAAAGGTCCTCCTTTCCTTCTACCCTGCAGTTTTAATCTAAAATCTTAGGCGCAGTACTGCACCCATAGAGCTCAAAAACTGCTTGCGCTAATAAAATTCCTTGTCGCAAAATGTGCCTAGAACAATGGGAGTTTTGAACACTGGCTGTGAGAGAGCAAAGCTAACTGTTAAACTTTCTCCACACTGTGCATGATTCATTTTCATCATAATGTCATCTTAATGCTGTGGTTTTGGGTTATGGTGGGGCTGGATCAAATGGAGCTTTGGTCGTATTCAAATGGACAGTTTTTCAGTTTAAATGAAAACCTCATCCATTTAAAAAGAAGTTATAAGATCCTTATTTGTGGAAGGATGGGTTTACCAGTTCTCAATGGTTATCAGCTGTAAAAGTGAAATGAAATCTCCATGTTCACAAAGGCTGAGAACACACAGCAGGGGATGCTTTTGCTTGTAGATGTCAGAGACATTTGACTGGCCTAGAATGCTACATCAGAGGAACTATTATCAGGGCATCAGGGCCCTGTCAAGGTGGTTGTCATCATTTAACAAAATAATACAATACAAATTTCATATGAAAACCAGCAGTGCAGTAGAATAAAAGGGCAGGGGGAATAAAAACAGAAATCAAGACATTGATTGGTTAAAAGCAGATGTAAACAGATAAGGTTTTTCAGAGCCTGTTATAAGACAATTATTGAGAGAACCAAGTACACTTCCCATGGGTAGGAATTCCGTAATGATGGAGCCACCACTGAGAATGCCCTCACTCTGGTACCCACAAACCTGATAGATTTTATCACCAGGTCTTAAAGTGAGGTCTCTGTTGTGAATCTTAAGGGCAGGACAGGCTCATATGGGTGCAGATGGTCCTTCCAGCTGCTTAGTGCTTAAAAAGTAACAGCTAGTGAATTTGAAGCACACTTTACCAACCTGTGCAGTTGGTAATTCATGTTAATGTATAGAAATTATTGTACTGGATTGGTCTCCCCTTCCACCTGCTCCCCTTCCTCCTGCCCTGTGAATGTTCTAGAATGGTATGCGCTGTCTCTTCAGATATGTTCCTGTGGGAGAGTATGGTTAACAGGTCTAGCTTGGAATGAACTGTGGTGCACTCTGATTTGCCTGTTCTGTGCAGAAGTGATGAACTACGACTGCACAATGTTCTGCTGCATTCAATTTTATTTTTATTTTTCAGGGATAGCTGTGTAAATAAGGTCTCTCCCCAGGGCTGTGCATATGCTGTTCAAAGTCCTGTGGAATCTATTTTCTGTTGCAGAACATGGCACACTGAGAATAGAAGCTTTCAGTAATCCTTAAACCAGTTATTACATTTTTTTTGTTTATGGAGGGAACCTTAAAAAAATGGGGCTCAGACACATATGGGGGAATAGGAAAATGCTTCCACTGGTTAAGGGATGAAGTGCTATTTCCTTGTCCAGCACTCTCGCCCATAGTTATTTATTTTTGCCCTGTGACACTCCTTGGCACATAGCCTGACTATCCAGTTATGATGCTCTTTCCTCTTCTGTTTGTGTGCAAAAATCTTTGGTTCCTTTGGAAACCAAGAGCTCTGGAGAAAAATAAACTGTTAAAAATAACTTCATGCAGATGTGCACTTCATAATTCTAACAGAATGTATATTCCCAAAGGAGCTAAGCCCTGCCCCTATGTTTTTTAAAAGTCTGCTGAAAACAGTGTTGCTTCAGTGGCCATTCTTAAAGTAAAATCTCTAAATGTGGGTGTTTATTGTGGGATTAGTGCTCCTCATGCATGCAAGTTTTCTTTTTTGCTTTGCAGTATCCACACATGGTTGGTATCAAACTGCACAAAATACACAGAGAAAATCTTGTATTAAAAAAACCCTTTGTTGCCAACAATGCCATTTGGGATAGCTCTCCACTGCTCATTTGCAATATTAAGTCCCTGTTTGGAAGCACTGTATGTCTTGCCTTCCAGCTGCTTTCAAAATGGTACATTCTGATGCTTCTCTTACCATTCACTATACCATAAAACAAAATTTGTAAGCCAGTTTGAATGAATGTTTAACATAGAAAAATGAGATACAGTGGTGCCTCGCAAGACGAAATTAATCCGTTCCGTGAGGCTCTTCGTATAGCGTTTTTTTCGTCTTGCGAAGCAAGCCCATTGACAGCTTAGCGGATTAGCACTATTAGCGGTTTAGCGGCTTTTAGCGATCAGCTGTTAAGCGGCTTATCAGCGGATCAGCTGATAAGCGACTTAGCGGCTTAGGAAAAGGGGGGGAGGGGGGGAAAACCCGCAGGAACTCGCAAGACATTTTCGTCTTGTGAAGCAAGCCCATAGGGAAATTCGTTTTGCGAAGCGCCTCCAAAACGGAAAACCCTTTCGTCTAGCGGGTTTTCCGTTTTGCGAGGCGTTCGTCTTGCGGGGCACCACTGTATAAATACATATAATAGAATGGGTTGGGCCACATTAATTTCACATAGGCCTTATTAAAATCAATGTGATGGGTTGGTTGTGGCTTAAGTCCCATTAGTTTTAATGAGAATTAAGTGCAACTAACTTATGTGCAGCTGGATCCAACCTCTGTAGTGCTTAGCTATGCTTGCAGTTTTTTCTGGTTCTTACACAGTCTTAGCAAATCACATTTGTACACGTTGCCATTCAGTAAACCTACCACAAACAGCTTCTGATTGTAGGTGCATAATCTCGAGAGCACAAGAACTACATTGTTTTATTGTTAGAGCTAAACACGTCTTTCTACTTGACAGTTGGTGTCTGGCTGAGAAATTACTTGAGATCCCTTGTGTAAGCCACACTGTGCTTCCTGTGGGTGCAATATATATTGGTATTTCCTGGTTGCCGTTGGAAATAGGTGGACTGTGCATTTCTTTGTAATGTCTGCCCAGCCCATCTGTGCAACAAAAGACTTATATAAATAAAATTCGATTGTGAGGTAGACCAGTCCGGTGCTCCCAACTTTGCCTGTAGAGCTTGAAAGCATATCAAGCATGGAGGCGGCAGCAGTTGGTATTTCGCAGTTGGTGTTTTGTACACAGCTTATACCTGGTCTCCTCTTTGAAGGAAGAGCTTAAAAGTTTCTCCCTGTGACTTGCACTGCACAGTACTCTCTCTCTGCTGTGTACTTGTCTTCCACGGGTTTCCTCTTTGATTGTTGTGAAACTGCATCTCTTAGATGCATGTGTTATTTTGGGAAGTGATGTAACTGAGTGGTGGAGCACCAGTTTCAATTCCCAGCAGCTCCAGGTAGCACTGGGAGAGACTCCTGCCTGACACTCCGTGGAGCCACTGACCATCAGTGTAGACAATACTGAGCTAGATGGACCGCTAGTCTGCCTTTCAGAGTTCCTTTTGGCTTCTGTTTGGCTAGGGAGGAGAGGAGTTCTGAGCAATACATCTATCCTGTTTGTTAGGATGGTTGGCTGTGGTATTTTCTTTTTGCTCTAGGCCAGTATAACCTCTCCCAACTGCCGAAAGACAAGTCTCTTATTGTCAGCTCATAAGCATGCTTGGTATGAATACTTTTTGCATTACATAATTTAGAAAACGTGTGTTTCCACTGACTTTTTTTCATTTGGTTCATCTATATGTAAAACTCTGCCATTTTTCAGGTTCAGGAAAACTCCCCTGCTCAGCAGGCTGGATTGGAGCCGTTCTTTGATTTCATCCTCACAATAGGACATACCAGACTGGTAAGTAGCTTAACAAAAGTCACTGGGTTTTTTTTAATGCTGAGCTCTAGCAGGTTGCTGGTGTGCTATAAATAAGTGCATCCAAAAGCATGACCTGGAGGTACATGAAGCTGCCACTTTTCTGAAGCTAAGTAGATCTGCTCAGTGCTTGGATGACAGATTTCTGCCCCCCCCCCAAAAAAAATAATGATAGCATGTATGTTGCCTTGAACTCTGTGGTGGAAGAAAGTTGGTGCATAAGTGCAACTAATGAATTACTGTAATAAATGAAAACTAGGAGTCAGCAAGTAGAAATGCCGGATAGGCACAGACCACTTGGGAGATATGGGCTGTGGTTCTGCCCAGCTGCTCATGTTTCCCTTCTGAAAAACATAGAAGGAACGTACACTGTTGTAGGTTCATCTGCTTGGAAGTTGAGTCATAAGGGAGGCTGCCCCTATGCAGGGCTTGGTTGGTCATAGTACCTGTGACTCAGAATGGCAGAGCGTGAACTTGCAAGCAGGTCCTTCTCACTGATGGCCATGGAAGCATATGAAATGGCTGGCTGTGAGTGTCCTGTATGAACAAAGGTTTCAGGTTTTTTACTGGTGCTTCTGAGTTTGCATGAGATTAAGAATGGTTCTGTGATTAGGTGTTGTCAGAGCCACCCGAGGTCCCAGCTCACAAGAGACCAAAATCCAGTCCAAGTTATATACAAAAGGTTTTATTGAAGAACATTGTTGTCGTTACATCCAAGCTCCGTGGCTCAGCATCTGTTACCCTTAGATGTTCGAAGTCCCCTCTGAGTCAGTCCCGCCCCTGCACCAGCTTAAGAGGCTTGTACTGCTCCACCTTTTCCTCTCCTTCCTTTTCCGCAGGGTCTTCCTGCCCCCCTGTGCTCCCTCCCTCCGGGACTCCCCCGAGGCTGAGTCTTCTGACGCCTGCTCCCCCCTCCTTCGTGCTTTGGGACCAGGCTCCTCCTCAGGGCTCTCCTCATTTCCGCGCGCCTCCACATTTGAACTTGGCGCGCGTACGTTGCTTCTGACCTTCCTTTCGACCGTTACGCTACTCTCGGTACTACACTCCTCCCCTTCCGGCAGGACGTTCTGCTCCGAACTCCTTCCCCTCTCTGCTTCCTGTTCTGCTCTTTCTGACACACTGGCAACTCCACCCCCTTCACTCCGTTCCGACGGAGAGGCCGGTCCCGATCTCCAACCCCCACTGGGGATTCCCTCTTCGTTCCCCTGCTTCTGACTGCTTCCCTCTCTACTGCCCCTTGGCCTGACCAGGGGGGCTCCCTTTTGGGAATCCTCGGATTCACTTGACGGACTCACTGACAACCTCGGGTCGTCGTCGTCCTCTTCCTCGTCGCCCTGGGACCCCTCCCCCTCGCTCTCTGTCCCTGAAACCCTGACAGGTGTCTTAAAAAAAAATCTGTTCAAGTAGCAGAATTCCATCCTTTACATATGTCTGTTTGTCTTGGAAGTTCTGATCGTGGATGTAACGGACAGGCCATATTGGGGTCTGGAAAGGAGATTTCTCCCGATATCAGAGATGCCCCAACTTCTCCTCTAGTAAATGGCTGGGTACACTTGCTCAAGTTGGGATCTGTTTGTGCTGCAAACATCTCTTGTTCATCAGAGCTGGTGGGTGTGTTGCGCTGTGGAGGGAAGGGAAGGAGGGTGTTGACCTGTTATCACGTCACAAAACTAGTTTTCAGCACTTGTTCAAATATCACCCTGTAAATAATTAACATGTTTGAAGCTTCTTGGCCCACGTATATTATGGCTACCAAATATACTTCGTTTCATTGGATAAAGGCATGACAAATGGTGATGTTTATTTTTTTGCACATTTCTTTTATGACCTAATCATGCTTGATTAGAAGCAACTCCTGTTTATTTCAGAGGGATTTGCTTTGAAATAAGTACCTCTATTGTTAAATGTCCTAATCGCTGCATGACTAAAAGCTCACAAATGGGACATAAAGGCCACAGCCCTCCTCCTGTTGTGATCCCCAGAACCTTGTATTCAGAGGTACTGGTAAATTGCCTTAGCTATATGGGACCTCTGTTTTCAGTTGGGGCTGTTCTTTTAAAAATAAACTTAACAGAATTTATTGCCTCAAGAAGTGCTGAATTTATTTTTATTGCTGTTCTCCTCCAGTGCATTCTCTTTGAAAAGCAGGCAGAAGATATGTTTAATGAATTAATAAAATAAATTCATCTTACGTTAGTGACCATAGCACATCTTGTGGCTGTCAGTTCCATAAGGTATTAGGAAATATCCACTTTATGGAAGGCAAGTTGATACTTCAACCTCAATTTCTGCAGCTGCTGGCCTGCCCCTCCACATAGCCTCTGTGAATCTTTAAACTGGTTTCAGCCTTAGGGAAGTTTTGAATGTTTGATGTTTCATAGTGATTTTGCTATTCTGCTGGGAGCCACCCAGTGTGGCTGGGGAAACTTATAAAATCATTTAAAAAATCATTAAATCATTAAAAAACAAATTATAAATATATTTTGTGGTTGTTGTTAGCGGCGGCGGCCTAGCAGTCTGTTGGCTACTGTCCAGAAACAAACCTCTTACATTTCCTTTCCTTCCTTTCTTTTTTTTTTGAGAACAAAGAAGGGGACATCTTAAAAGATTTGCTGAAAGCCAATGTTGAGAAGGCTGTGAAATTGGAGGTGTACAACATTAAAACGATGAAAGTGCGTGAAGTGGAGGTGGTCCCCAGCAACATGTGGGGAGGGCAGGGGCTCCTGGGAGCCAGCGTGAGGTTCTGTAGCTTCCAAAGAGCCAATGAGCATGTGTGGCATGTGCTGGTAAGTAGGAAAAGATGGTTGTGCATTTTTACTATACTTCCTTACTCTGTCACTTTGAATTTAGGTTTTGCTTGTTTTATCCCAAGAAAGAATCCTTCAGCAAAGAGTTTTGTGGCACCTTAAAGACTAACCAGTTTTATTGCAAAATATAGTGTTAGCCTTTAAGGTGCCACAAGATCCTTTCCTGTTTTTGCTGCAACAAACTAACATGGGAACCCCTCTGGTGAGCAGATTTTGAGATGGTCAGCTCTGGGCTTATTTTCTTCGTCCTGCTCCCCTTTCATGGTGATATTTTTTGAATAAAAGCATTCCTCTCCTGCAGGGAAACATTTCCACATTGACTTGACTGCACATTGCAGAGCATTCTAGGGTGCACCAGATGGTGCCCATTTTCCTCCTCCCCAGGAAAAAGTGTTTTCCTAGCATGCGCTCACCTCTGCCATGCTGGGAGTGTCTGGTAACAGTGGACAGCTTTCCTGGAATTGGTCTGCTATCATCTCTTTTATCTCTTATTGAGGATGAGCTTGCAAGGGTTTCTGGGAACATTGTTTGCAAACAACTGGATATAGGCTTTTTGCTGCTTGATTTGTTGACTAGGCATAGGTAACATAACTGATCAATGTCTCTCTAGGATGTGGAACCGGCTTCCCCAGCAGCACTGGCTGGCCTGAAGCCGCACACTGATTATATTGTTGGATCGGATCAGATACTGCAGGAGGTAAAGTGAGTCATCAGTTGCACCATTGGCTGAATGGGGGGTGGGTCTAGACAGTTTTCAGTGATTGCTGCTGCAATCTCATAGCCACTTACCTGGGAGAAAGCCCTATTTAATTCAGTTTCAGAGTAGATATGCCTATAATTGCACTATGATCATTGCAGCAAGTATTCCCCAGACTTAATCTATTCTACACATGCAGTCTCCTTCCCAGTCTTTGCTTTGGGACCAGATATAAATTTCTCTGTGCAAATTGTGTAGCTGTCTTTAAATATTCAATCTTGTTCTCAAGGGCTGGGAAAGCTGAATGCAGAAATAAAGAGAAGAAAAGTTGGGATCCCTCTCTACAGATATTTCAGTTAAACCCAGGGTGGAGAATTGGCCCAACTCCACATGCCGTTTTGACAGATGGTTGGGGCTGGGAGGGCAGCAAAGGAAAAGAGGAGCCAAATCGAAAAAGCACTGAATTCAAGTTGAGGTTGCAAAGGAAGAGTTCAGAGTTTGTTACCAATCCTCTCATTTGAGTATGGTCTTGCCTGTCTTGCACTTGATGTCAGGTGACATCATGACTTCGCTGAAATGACCTGGCACACTGAATTGGGCCCTTGGGCTGGGGAAGTTCTGCACTGATGACCTAAAGGTGTTTAGCACAGAGGATTGATGGCAGTAGTGGTGAGCTTTAAAACCAACAGTCCTATAAGGAGTTACATCCACTCCTGCCCAATACCATTTCATGGGTGATCTTCTTACTTTCCCCAAGCATTTGCACTTGCAGTGTCAAACCATCCTGCCCTACACAGCAGTAATGGTGGACCCTGTGGCCCTCTAGATGTCGAACTCCAACTACCATCAATCCTAACCTGCATGGTCAGTGTTCTGGGATAAGAATTGTAGTCCAGCAACAAATGAAGGGCCACAGATTCACCATTCTGGCTTTAACGGCTTCGTATCTTGTCCTCTGTTCTGCCCTGTCCATAGCACATGGATGTTTGGCAGATTAATGCAATGACCTGTTTCCTGCTGCTTTGTACTTTGGCAGCTATCTATAGGACACCTTGTGAGAGGGATGTCCAAAGAACATGCTGCTAATTCTAGTCAGTCATTTTTTGTCCTACACAGCAACAGGGCACCTGGAAATCATGTAATGGCAGGCAGGGAGATGTTCTAGAGTGCAGCTGTTGGGTTGATGACAAGTCTTCTTTTTCTCTCAGTCCGAAGATTTTTTCTCATTGATTGAAACCCATGAGGGGAAGCCGTTGAAACTGATGGTCTATAACACAGAAGCTGATTCCTGCCGAGAGGTTTTTGTAACCCCCAATGGAGCCTGGGGTGGAGAAGGAAGGTATGGATTTGTGAGTGACAGGATAGTCTGTAAATGAGGTCAAGGTTTATTTATCACAGTATGCTTTCCTGTACATTGCTGTGAAGATGTTTAGCCCCATGGGATCCACTGTGTGGGAGAATTATGCACCCTAGAAAGCCATTACAGTTCCTGTGTTTCGTGTTATCACTGTTGAGCACTTGCCTTGGCACCAGCACAACACAGAAGCAGCAGTTCTTACTGAAGGTTTACTGTACCTTCTTTGCATTTTAATGCAATGTAAAAGACAGATGAGGGTCCAAGGTGTGTGTTGATGTGCCAGGGATGGAGCAGAGGAAGGGTAGCAGACAGCCTAGAAACAAAATCTGAGGTGGTGGTGGTGCTTCAATAAGAGGTGGGGTGGCAGTTCAGAAATAGACCAGTGATAAAGGCGTGCAACCGAGGGGCCATATTTTCTCCACTGGTCTTGGCAACTGCACCCAGCCCCTGATCCTAGCTGCCATATTTCCTTATGGTCCCTTGCATGTGGTTCAGGTGTGAGCTAATTCACATTAATTGATACTGAGCCTCAAGCAGTGTGGAGGGAGCTTTTGTGAAATACAGGTGTGTATGAACTAGGTGGGGGAAGCTGCCCCTAATAGTCTCCCACCCATCCCAGTCCCTGCTTTTGAGCTAAGAGCCAAGAGGAAGTGTGCATGTGCTGGATTTTGGAGTTTCTACCCCCTTGCCAGCCTTTATTTTCCTGAAAGTTTAGGGCAGACTGTCTCCTTTTCCTATCCTGTTGCCATTCAGGCTTCAGTAAGTAGGGGACTCGATTCATGAATATGTATTTTAGTCCTCTGTGAATGACCAAGGGGCAGCCTGACCCTTTATAAATAATTCCAGTTTACTCAGCTTTCATTTCCTAGGTTACTGCAGTACACGAGCTGAGGGAAGTTTGTCATCCCACAAGGGAGTTGGGGAAATCTGGCAGTAATTTTAACACTTGATTCCAGTTTCCCAAGGTAAACAGCACCTTTATTGGTTACGTGCCACTCATTCTATTGGTTAGACACAGCCATCTGTCAATCAGAACACACTGGGTCAAGAGTCTTTAAAACTGGAATGTTGCCAGCATTCCGTTGCTCCTCTGACCACCCACAATGCTATGCTACTTGGGAAGAGTCCTTTTTGTAAGCTGTTGCATTAGGGTAAAGAGACTTGAAATGTTTCTTTTGTGCAGCACCCTGCCTTTTCCCCTTTGACACCCTAAAACCTTAACAAAAAATCCTCCTGAAAGTGGCTGCTGAAGTCTGGTGTGACTGCTTACCAGACACAGTGCCTACTCGCAATGCCTAGGTCTCTTTGGTGCCAGGGTATTTATTTGTGCTGAGGGAAAAGTGGAGGAAAGCAAGCTGCTCTGCTTCCTGGGGGCGAGTGCGGACTGGAAGCTTCATAACTAATATACATCACTTATAGCCTTAAGACATGTCTCTGCCCCAAAGTTAGAGGGACCAAGGAGGGCTGCACACTCCCGTTTAGAGAGATAGACTTCTACTTGTGATCTGAGTCAAATGGGCTTCTGTCAGTTACTTTGAAAACAAAATTTTCAAGGGTGTAAGGTTCTTTCTTTTTCTTTCATTTACCTTCTTGTGCAGTTTAGGGTGCGGCATTGGATATGGCTATTTGCACAGAATTCCAACACATCCTTCTATACCAAAGAAAAAGGCAGAAGCTGGTCCTCCTTCTCCTTTGCCCTTGGGAGACACACCTCCTGAACCACCAACCAATGGCTATACAGAGGTAGGCATTTCACAGTGAAAGATGACTGCAGTGTTGGTGGGTGCTGCTATTTTTAATATGCAAAGGGCAGGGCGCAGCTGCTGTAATACTCCCAGGAATTATGGGCAGCTCACATACCGTCTCTCCACCTACTCACTTTTGTTCCTTCCTCCAGAGGGCCATGACGTGTCCCACTTACCTGCCTGGAAGCTAGGTTACATTCTTCTTGAGCATCTGTGGACATCATTGTGTAGGGTTTTCTGGACTGATTGGCTTGCATTGCACTTCTGAGTCAGAGGGGAAAGCAGCCTTTCCTCCTTAGAAACTCTGCCCAGTTTGAGGCTATAATATATGCCTCTGGCCCTCTAATGAGGTCATGTCATCTGCCCACTTTGTAGTTGCTTTGCTTAGTGATAATGAATGTGTTCCTTGTTCTGAAGCATGCAACTCTTTCTGTTTTATAAATTATTTCAGGCTCCTCTGTTAGCACCAAACTCCCAAAGCGAAGAACCTGCAAGCTTAGAGTACAGCACAGATCAAAGTGTAAATATGTATTCAGTAGAAAATTCTCTTCAGCCTCCTCCTCCTGTGCAGAGAGTAATGGATCCAGGTAATCTGTTCACCTGTTGACCTTTAGAGCATAAAAGCTGGGTGACTGGTTTTTATATTCAGGTTCACATGTGCAGAAATTCTGCAATGAAGAAGAGCTGTGTTGACTATGACTTTGCAGACTGTAGTCTGCTCATGTGGAGAGGAACAATCTAGGTAACTGATGGGAATACTAACTCGACTGTGGTGCTGTCCAATTCCTGCAGAGACAGGATCCTTCAGAATCTCACCTACCACCCCATGAGTCATAAGCCTACGAACAGAGATGGGTGTGTGTGGGGGGGTTAGGAATACCTTTGCCAAGGCACTTGTCAAAGTAAGAATGACTGACTTCATGCCGTAATTCCGGAAGAGTCAGGTAACACCTTCCACTGATTTCAGCATATTTGTATCAGGCTATTCATGGCTAACAGAGGAGTAAGCAGAAGTCTCTTTATGGCATTCTAAGTTACAAGTCATTTTGGTGGTAGCTAGGAACAGGAAAGAAATTTCACCTTTAATAATTTATTTCTCTTGTAAATTATTGGCTGTACTTTTCTCTCTTCCCCATTGCTTTCCAGGTTTTATAGATATGTCTGGAGCTTCTTTTCCTGAATTAATTGACTTAGTGAAAACAGTCAAGGTGCCTTCCTCTGCTTCTTTCAACTTGCCAGACACTGTTGCAGCAACTGATAGCTTGGTATCTAACAACGGAATTGATTCACACTTTGGTAAGCAAGCACTTTGGTAATTCAAACACAAACATCATTTACTGTAAATGTTTGTGTTTAAATTAAACACAAAAGATTGCAGCATTTACTACAGTCATACCTCTGGTTGCGAACGTAATCCATGCGGGAGGCACGTTCGCAACCCGCAGCGTTCACAGCCTGAAGCACTGCGTCTGCGCACGTGCGTGACGCGATTCAGCACTTCTGCGCATGATGTCATTTTGTGCTTCTGTGCATGTGCCGAAACCCGGAAGTAACCGGTTCCGGTACTTCCGGGTTCTGCGCGGTCTGCAGCCTGAAAAGGCGCAACCCACAGCATTTGCAACGCAAGGTATGACTGTACATGGGTCTTAGTGAAACTTGTCAATTTTTAGTCTGCTTTTGGCTCAGATATGAAAGTTTGAAGTGTTTATAATGAGAAAGTAAAGTTAAGTAAGAAGTATGCAAATCCACAACCAACATATTGATTGTGTGATCAGCTTTAATACCTCCTTGCTAAATTCTGGTTACTGACAACAATTTTTTAGAAAAATAAACAGAGAATCTTCTGGCATCATAAAGACTAAGGACAATATGAAATATTAGTGTATTCAGGGTAGCCCGGTTGAAATCAGTGCTAGAATTAGAGAAGGAAAAAAAAGGGTGCCTCTGAGCCTAGGGATTTGTTTTCAGTGCCAGGATCTAACTGAGCTGAGTATTGTTTCATGAAAAAGTGCACTTCTGGTTCCTTTCTTCATTCCAGCAGACTAATTTAGCTGAGAAAATTGTTGTTATAGTTAAAAACCTTGATCATCTACTGCAAGTCACAGATCAATCTACTGGAATCTGATCTGCTGTTCTATTTTAAATAAGCTAGTTAAAATCTGATGTGTTTGTTGGGTAAGCATGGAAGATACAATTGCTGATAATTTAGCAGAGTTAATTCTAGAGAGTATATGGTAGCTTGGTTACTGATTTCATGTTGCTTTCTTTAGTCACCTGCAGGGGCTTCATGTTTTGAGAATTACAGGCATTGTTTTTTCTGTAATTAGATTTTGACTTCTTCTTTTCAGACCAGGCCTCTATTCCAGTTTCAGAAGATTCAGTATCTTATGCAGAGGTAGATGCAGCGCCTTCAGTTTCTGTTTTGCCATCCCTTCCTGTGGATATCTCTGTAAATGCAGCATCTAAAGCTGATGGTGGTGCTAAAGAAACACTTCTGCTTTTAGATGGGACTGAGAGCCCGCAAGTGACCAAAGCTTTACAGCCTGACAGTGAAGATGAAAAGGCCAAGGAATTGACAGAAGAAAGTGCACAGATCTAGTGCTAAAAGTGACAGCACTTGCTATCAGCTGTAAGGACATTGGTACCAGACAATAAGGCTTTTGATACCCAGTGACATCCATTGTGTTGCTATATTACAGTAATACTGCAAGAATTCAAGCTGTTTCCAGCGGCCTTGTGCCAGCCTTTCATCGTCTGATAGGTTTCAACATCTGCAACTACTGCTCAGCAATAACACTGATAATTTGACTTGGAATAAGTTCTTTAAAAATGCTGTTTTGTGTGAAGAGTTTGCTGTCTGCCCAAAAGCTAATAGCAAGACTTTTAGGTTTGTTTGTTTTTTTTTTAAAATGCAGCTAGCAAGCACAGAGTGGCTTGATTTTAGCAGAACCTTTTAGCCCTCTTTCTAGGATTCAATTTTAATTGTGACAGCTGTTCACCTTGATTTTATATGTCAAACTATTTAATGTTTAAAATTCCCAAATGACGCTTTCCATTTGACTCTCTCTGGGCACCCATGTAGAAGAGGCTAATGTGTTTTCAACTTCCAAGGCTGCAATCCAGGTTACAGTGCTTCCTTGCAGAAGAGCTGCTACAATACTCTTAACTCCATCCCTGGCACATGCAGGTGGGATAGCATAGCCCCCACAATCCTCCTCCTCTAGTCAATGCCACATTTAAGTTATCTGGGAGACAGGGAGGTGCATGCAGACCTCTTGATTATACACATGCCAAAGAGGTAGGAAATGAACCCAAACAGCTACTTCATTCTCCTGTTGGATACCTTACTTGTTAGAAATCTCTCTTGAAAGAATAGTTTCAAGGTGAACGTAAGCATCTTATAGTTTTATACTTGGGGTTAGATGTGGCTGAAATATTTCCTCTGAGCCTCTGCAAATTAAAGGTGACGATTCTAAACATACATGCATGGTAAAATAATTGAATTTTAATTTTTCTTTTCAAATTAAGTGTGTTCTAATGACAGGTACGCAGGTGGCGCTGTGGGTTAAAGCCTCAGCGCCTAGGACTTGCCGATCGAAAGGTCGGCGGTTCGAATCCCTGCGGCGGGGTGCGCTCCCGCTGCTCGGTCCCAGCGCCTGCCAACCTAGCAGTTCGAAAGCACCTCCGGGTGCAAGTAGATAAATAGGGACCGCTTACCAGCGGGAAGGTAAACGGCGTTTCCGTGTGCGGCTCTGGCTCGCCAGATGCAGCTTTGTCACGCTGGCCACGTGACCCGGAAGTGTCTCCGGACAGCGCTGGCCCCTGGCCTCTTGAGTGAGATGGGCGCACAACCCCAGAGTCTGTCAAGACTGGCCCATACGGGCAGGGGTACCTTTACCTTTACCTTTTAATGACAGGTATGGTGTTGACTTGAGCAAATAAGCTAATATCATGTAGGATTGTACCAGATGGTGAGGACTGTTGCTTTTTAGGGAGGCTGATTCCTCTGCTGAGCTCTGAACACAGTTTTATTCAATAGGAATAACAGATGTTCTATATCACACTAGCTAGTGTGCTGAATGGTATGTTTCAAAATGGTCTTTGATTCTCTGCTTCTGTTTATTGAAGAGTAAAAATAAACCATTTTTGGAAAATACTTGTTAAAAGTACTCCCTGCAGAAGTTAAGTTGCCGTTTTGGTCCTGCTTATTATTCACTAGCTCCCAGAATAATGTGCAATCCAAACTCTCGATCTGCCACAATAGGTGTCTTGATGTAGCTCAGCCACAGCAAGTCCCCCACCCACTGTAACCTAAGTTGGTGCAAAGTCATCGCCTCCAAGGGAAATGACCAGGGCAAGGAGATACATCTATTCCAAACCCTTTTCAGGTCAGTCTCGTGACCTAGGGCCCAAACTCCCACCCACACTCATCAGCCAGCAGTAGCACCTTCCAAAGTGTTCTATTCAGAGTTTGGATAGGAATAACAACTCCTTAGAGCCAGGAATGCGCGCTCACCTCTCGACTGGCAGGCAGTCAAAATTTTGAGCAGGTAGGTATACCTGGTGGGCAAGGGTACACCCTTTGCCAGTTCAATTTGTGCTTAAGCAAGTAACCGACTAGTCAAAAATAAGCAATAGAAGAGGAAGAGGAAAAAACAACTTGTAGCACACTACTCTGTGCCAGCAAATCCCTGGGGCCAAGTCCCAAGAGGCCCTAATGGTTGCTGTATAAGGGTAGCACAGATGGAGAACGAGAAGAAACCCTGGTATGGGCTTAGGAGAAGGAGATAGGAAAATTAGGGGAGGGGAGGTTGATCCTCAAACCTATGTATCCAATAACCTTCCCCCACCAACTGTCACTTGAGAGGTGTTGGGTCCAAAAAACGGTTGAGGTAGCTGTGCTCCTGGTGAAATGGGATGTGATGCCCAAAAGAGCCACCCACCTGGGGGCCCTGGTAAAGAGTGACCTGGCATACCCCCTTGAAAGTTTGACTTCCTGCCAGTGGAGAGCTGGGCACTGACAACCCGCACAGGATCCTCTTCCTCCAGTACTGAAGAACCAGGAAAAAATTAAATTGATGGTCTCAGTTGTTGAGCTTAGTATTTGTCAACACAGACTAGCAGCAACTCTCCTGAGATTGTTGGGTCTTTCCCAATCTATGTAGAGATGCCAGAGATTGGACCTGGGACCTTCTGCCTGCATAGCTAGTGCTCAAACACACAACCCAAAAAAGCAGCACAGAGACCAACTTTGTAGCCTGACTTGAGGACTAAGCAGAAATACTCTTAACAGACATACATATCTGACACTGCGGTGCAGTTGATAGGGCAAGTGTGCAAAAGGTCCAGTTCTGTGCGCTAATTTTGGTTTCAGGAACTTTGAAGAGCTTTCTGGCAATACCTGGCCAAGGAATTTATGATCACGTATTTAAAACAAAAATCACCAAAGCTGCTTAGGAATGTTAGCTAAAGATTTTTATTATTATTTCTATACAATTGTTCAATACATGTTCATCCTTTTGGCATTACAGGCCCTCTGTCAACCTTTCCTGAAACTACATTGCTGGGATTGTAGAAAATAAAAAGTTTAGAATCTTGGCTGATTTTTTAAAAACACACACAAAAGGGAGAGGAAGAGGGGAGAGTTAAAGTTAACTTTCAATGAAGACATGGAGAGCACAAAATTTAAAATTAGGTCGATAAGAACAAAGCCCCTCTCCAATATAAATCAATTCAGGACAAATTTACAGTTGTTTAACCAATGAATTTACCAACTTCACTAAAGTGTGCAGTGTAGCACAGATGTGGCAAACTAGATTGCTGTACACACAAACGGGATTTACAAATGGAAAATGATGTCAAGATGGGAAAGGCGCATGCAAGCTTAATTTCTAACCAGATCTTGTTTAGAGCAGTGCTTCGTGTCATCTGGAGCACAAGCGACAATGGTTTAGGGACAACCCAAAGCTCATCTTTTTGTAACATGGCAGTTGCTTTGACAATCTGATGTGTATAAAAGCAAGTGCTCAACCACCCCAAGACAAAAACTAAGAGGAAAATATCCAAAAGGTGCTGTAATGTTGCATTTTGTCTTTCTACCACAGTTGGCATGGGAAGGACACATAATAATCGAAACACCCATAAAACACAGTCAAATGACTCGTAAGTATCAGACTCTGGATATTTTCCACTTGGTTGGTGCAACATTCATTTGTGGACAATTACCAGATGACATGGGAAGTATTAACAGCATGCCACCGGCCTGCATGTTGCTCAATTTTAAACAGCTCCCATGCTGCAAAAAAAGTGCTGGCATTAGGGCTTACCAGTTGTCTTTCAACAGTGAAGCAAAACCAAGATGTTTTGCAGGCTATAGCTTACATCTAGCTGCCACCATTAAGGAAAGAGAGGAGTGCTCATCTAGCAGGCAGGGACCTAACTTTACTATACTGCCTCTTTTAAAAAGGCACTTGTGCTTCTGTTTCAAATAAAAACCACTTTACAATATTTTGTTATCGGGATGTTTGTTTTCCAGTTGAACTTTGAATTCAAACTCAGCTTTTCTTGCCCAGAAGATCGAAGTGTTCCCCTGCTCCCACAATAAGTTAGATTCAACAAGAGTATGAGAATATGAAAAAGCTGTAAAATGTATTTTTTTCTTTTTAAGAAATGGTTGAAAAGAAAAGCTAAGCTGTATACAGCTTGCAACATCAACAAAAACATCCAAAAAATGCATATAAAAACCATAGGAGGAAAATCTGCAACCCCTTTTTCCCCCATCATGACTATTACTACAAGTTTTTAGAATGCGCCACGATGTTAAAACGTAGAGCACAATTGCTTGGAATTGTGATCAACGAGCCACCTTGGGGGGGGGAAACGGAACTACAGAAGTTACATTTTAAAAACTCTAGTTAAAGGGCTTGAAATATTCCATTATGATGCACTGCACCATTGTACTGACCCTATTATCACACAATCTATTGATTTTTGCTCCGATCACAGCTGAAAGACAATCAACAAGCCTCAAGGGATTTAACCCTTTTGGCTTACGTCACAGAGACTGTTCCACTCAACTGTACAATAGCGTTTTCTTCTCTAGGAAATCTGTCTCGAGAAGTGGCCAAAATTGACTCTTCATGAAAAAGTATGCACTGTTTACATGGAATGTATTAACAAAGTACAGCACATGCAGTTTTTTACACGGTGAACGGGTTTAGCAACAGGGCTGAGAAACCTTTTTCACAACAAGCTTGAGCGGATGACGGTATGATAAAACCTTGGAAATGAAAACCGAAATAAGAAACCCCCCCCCCCACAGACAGCTGCACTGGATCACCTGGTCGCTGTACACCTCACAAAACAGGAACCACGCAAGGGCTTCTCATGCCACTCCCACTTGTACCTTGTTAAGGACAGGCTTTAGTTTTAGGTCATAGAGATTTGTCTATATTACAGATTTATTAGTCACTTCAATTCAAGTAGATTCTGTCCACACTGAGGCATTAGAAGTGTCAGATCTACCTTAGGGTTTCAGTCGGCTTCTAGAGCGCTACAGCTGGAACCCAGGACAGGAAGCTCAAGTAAGTTAATAAACCGGTTGGGCCCCGCCACTTGGCTCACGTCGACTTCTGGCGGTAGTGGAGAGTCAAGTCGCCACCACTCTTCCATATGAAGTGTTTGACGGTCCGAAGGTCCATATTTGGATCCAATACCTGTTCACACAAAACCAATTGGGTTTTTCCATCAGACTCTGATCCCTCTTAAGTTTTTATTCCCTGGCACATATAGACATCCATTCTCTCCCTCCCTCCCGCGCCCCCTTAAGCATCTCTCAGATGGCACACCTGTATGTACCTAGGCCTACAGGCACAGGCTCAGGATAGCTCAGATGCTTAGAGTGGTGCTGATAACACCAAGGTTGCAGGTTCGATCTCCATAAGAGACAGCTGCAAACTCTTGCCTTGCAGGGGGTTTGTTTGACTAGGTGATAGGCTTCCTATTCAGCTCAGTGATTCTATATCCCACCATCTGTTATGAAAGAAGCAAATATCCATGTGTCTCCCCCTTTCAAGCATGCATCTTTTATTTCCCTGTCAGCCATTAGAAGGCTTGTGCTAGGGCTGCAGCCCAAATTTTGGCCACAGCAGCTCATTTTATGCGCCAGAAGTCCCCAAATTCAGCAATCACCCAGGTACATAGGCTGTTGGGGCTTTGCAAAAGCAGCAGCGACATCTTCCTTATGACGGGTTTTTCGTGTTCAGGCTGCATATTTTGGCTACATTACATGACCCAGAGGACATTCAAAGGCATTCAGATTCCCAAGCCTGCTTTAAGGTAGCAAAGCACAAATTGCTTTCTAATAGCCATCGATGAATGTAAACTTTAAGACTCTTGGAGTAAAGTTCACACCTTATTCAAAATGGAACTTGCAGCATGGCAGCCAAGGAAGATGAACCATCGTTTTTAAAGCACGCAACTAAATGAAAATACTTTGCAAAATGAGAAATGTATTGACGGGGGCTGTCACACACCACACCTTGTTAACTAACAACTTGTGTGAGACTGAGGAACTCTACTTGAGGATTTCAAAGTGGTTCTCTGAGTGCCTTTGGGACTCCAAATTAATTTTACAAGAGGCAATTTGCCAAGGAACCCCTTTTTGGGTCCCACTGATGGTTGAGGCTCTCTACTGCAAGAAGACATGCAAAGTGAGGTGTTGGTACCCACTGGAGAATCTTCTTCCACCCTGGAGCAGTGGATAATTTCAACCACTGGGAGACAACACAATTATTCAGGACAAAAGCGAACCTGTTTTGGTTTGAGCCCGTTTTTGAATTCTCAGAATGTGACAGGTTACGTGCTCCAATGCCACAAACACAACCCCAGCTTTTCTTCTTCTCCAAAATCATTTCATAGGACTTCAAGACCCCCCTCCCTACAGCCAACATATCCTGCCTTCCTTCCAAGGACCTCAGAATGGCATACAACGTTGTGTCCACTCCAGTGAATTCTTAAAACCACCAGAAAGATAGGCAATGAGGATACCTGGTCCTGGCACAGAAGTTCAATTTTCTCTTCTGCTAAAACAGCAATGTCCTCCTCTTTTTCTTGTTCCCCGGCCTTTTCATTATTGGAAGAGCTAGTTGTCTGAGATTCATTGTCCAGATTTATTATTTTTTCATAAACATGCTCCATCACCTTCCTAACTTGCAACATGTCACTGGCTGACAGTCGATCCCTGTGGAAACAAAGTGTATTTGTAGTTGAGACATGAAGTCTTAGCCGATTGTGGCTCATTATTCCATGCTCCTGGAAACCAAGAGCAGTTTTGTGATTTATTTTATATACTTACTTCTTTAACGTTTTTGCTCCAGAAGAGGAATGAGGTTGGAGGTAGAAAGGAATCTTATTAAATTTTGGCATATTCTTCTACAAAATAAAAAAAGCAGAAACTGTAACAAGCACATTTACTTACTCCTTAAATGATAAATTAATCTTCTCATTTGCATGAGTTTTTCTATGTCATGTTCCCCAGCCTGTTTTTTTTTTAATAGCTAAAACTAAACGATGTTTCACTGCCTTAGTTAGTCACAAGAGAAATTTCAGTAGCATTCCTGCCAGCTTAAGCGCAACTCAGCAATTAAAATCATTTCGTTTACTTTCAGATAAGGAAACAAGAGAAATAAAATCACAACTAAAGCTGTAAATAAGACGCATCCTTTTTAAACCTGCAAAAAGCTCTCAGCATATTCCACATACCTGAAACAGAAACGTGGCCCTTAACAGCCAAATTTTTTATTTTATTTTTAATCAAGAGCAAAACTCTACTCCCGTTTGGTCTTCAACTCCCACCAGCCCCACTGTAGTCCAAAACCAGCTTAGCGACAGCTGCTCTAGATTCTCTCCCTTCCCTGCAAGTCTGGAATATTGAAGAGAAACTTACATCCACAGTGATGTCAATTACCCATTGTGGCACTGTTTCGTTAAGGAGCATGGATTCAGTCTCACCCCCGGAATCCCGACATAGCAACCTAATTGGAAAGAGTTTCAAGACGTGGTACATTGATAGATTAATGAGGGTGGGTGGGAAAGAATCCTTTAAGATGTCATCTCTGCACCAAAACCAACAGCAAGTGTATGAAAACAAGGAAATACCATTGGAAGTAACAAGGTATATAGTCTGATAGACAAAGGCAAATGTGTTTTAAGACATACTAGGATGAATTTGTGCCCACAGCTAGTGGCACATGTCCTGCATTGAATTATACTTAGGAACGCTTTAAGTTACATGTCTGAATTCGCTTCCTTAGCACAGGCAATTAAAATCCAGTCCAAAACTACCAACTGCCTCATCTTACTACAAAACCTTGAAGGGACGTCAACTTTTAGGACAAAGAGCAAGGTTAAGTCTAATCATATATTTTCCTTCTTGGTCAGGAATGGGTTAACTCCTGTGGTATGTAAGAAGACAGCACATAAAATGTGGTTTCGAGAAGGGAGGAAGGGTCCCACTCCACAGATTTTAATTTTGGCTTCTTAGAGCCTATGGAATTCTTCAACTGTTAGCCTGCACCTAAAGTCCATCTGCATGGGTAGGTACCAGTGTAAGAGATAAAACAAAAAGCAACACTTAAAGGTGAATAAGATATCCCCAGGAAGTCCTAAAATAAATAAGAGCCAAGCAGGGCATGCAAAAAGAAAAAAGAAAAATACTTGGGGTATCATAAATGAACCAGTATTCTCCTGTGACAAATCCTTCAATAGGACAGACTAGCTTTTGATCACAAAAACTAAAAGGGTAGCACTCTTTAACAGAATAGCCCCCCTTCTTCAATGCAGCAGAATGGACAGAGATGCTAATGAATGGATAAAACCTTGGCTCCCCTCTGCCGTTCCCACCTTTCCTGATGGGATCCACCCCACTGGGATCTGGGTCAAGTATTCTCATCTACTACCTTTACTAACTTTTGCTAGTTGGGAGCTCTCTGGAGCTGTGAGCAAGTCCAGACCATCAGCTTAATTAATTAGCTGATCAGCCTTGCCACTGAAAGCCCTTCCAGTGACAACTTGCTTTCCTAAGATGTCCCTTCATGGCTCCTGCTACAGAGGGGGGTGGCCACTGAGAGGCAAACTAATTCCCATGCCTCTCCTACTGCTTGGGGAGGGAATTAAGGGGTTCTCCCCACCGCACAAATTGTGCGGATCAGAAATAGTATTTCATAAGAGAGAGGGAAAATTTGCTTCCTAGGAGGCTGCAAAACCGCTGATCTCCAATTAGGTGTCAAGAAGATTGGGGAGGGAGAGTGGTTGGGGGCCACTTCTTACCTCGTGAGGAATGGTCTGCCTTCTGACATGGGAGCACAGGAGGAGAACTCATTCTTGACTTCTTGTGTAGTGAGAAAGGGTGTGAGCCTTTGGGATGGCACCATGAACAATATCTTAATAAAGCAGTTAAACTCCTTGAGACAATTTATGAAAACATGCCTTGCTCCTTCAGCGTTTATATGCAGAGAGAATAAAGGACATTTGAAGAGAGGAAAGTGCCCCTTGACAATCAACTTGCTTTGGGTTTAAAAAGTAATGCTGCTTATTATATACTTTCTTAGTGGTCCTTACAACAACCTTGTGAACACAGATCCCCTATGGCAGATAGACAAGCTGGCTGACTGTGGCTTCCCTAAGGCCATCTAATGGCAGAGGTGAGATTGGAGTCACGACACTGTCACTAAGTCGTACTATCAAAGAATTCAAGTTTTCTCATCATTTGCTTTTCCAAATCCTGTCACACGGTTTACAATCAATAAGCCAGCAAAACGAGACGGCAGACGTGCTCCCCTCTCCACCCCAACTTCCCCCGAATTCTTTTTCAGAATTTTTGTACCTAAACAAAGTGCGTCCTCCAGCTTCGCCAAAAATAACTGGCGTGTGCGGTGGCACTTGGAAATATCCGTTTCCTTTCTGTACTCTGTTCTCCTGCTCGCCGTTCACTATTATAGGAAGGGGAGAAATGGACCACATAGTAATAAGACCATACAGTAGTAATTCAGTTCAAAACAAGCATGTTCCATTTTCATCACCAAAAGAGATTTTTGAAATTTGTTTCATTTTTATTTTATTTCACAAGATTTATGCACCGCTTAAAGCCTCAAGGCAATCGACAAAAAGAATAAAACAAAATTATGAGCAAAAACAGTTTAAAACAACCAATTAAAACATTAAAATAAAATAAAATCAAGGATCGGCTAAAACCAGATTAGCACACATATCTGGATAGTCTTGCCTGAACATTTTTTTTAGCAGGAGCTGAAAGGAGTACGAAGGGAGTTCCAAAGTACAGGCACCGCTACACTAAAAGATCAATTTCTTACAAAGGTGGAACAAGTATTATGTGTCACCTGCAACAAGTGTCAGTTCTGCAGAGTGAAGCAGTCAATTGGGTATATATAAGATAAAGTGATTTTGCAAGTAAACTGGTCCAAGGGCCAGTTACACCTTGAACTGTAAGCAAACGGGCAGGTCTCTGAAAGGATGTGTCATATGCTGGCAGGGTCTCACCCCTGTCAGCAACCATGCTGCAGCATTCTGCACTAGCGGCAGCTTCCGGATCAAGGGCAAGGGAAGCTTCGCATAGAACACGGTGCAGTAATCCAATCCTGAATTAACCATTGCACAAAAACTGCTGTGGCCAAGCTGTCATACCAGCTGGATCGAGAACTGGCACCCAGCTACCTTTTCTCTTGCTAGTAGGATCAGATGTGGATTATACTCCGTATTTACGTATCAAAGCTTACTAATACGTACAGGAAGGCATTGCCAATATGCTAAGAGAAAGGGAAGTCTAACCTTTACACCCAGCGCAAAGAATCACTCACCATGGTTCATCTCATTTTCTTCTTCATCCATAGGATTGATGTGGGTTCTAGGCCAATACTCTAAGAGAGCTTGCAGTAAGAGCCCTCCCAGGTTCACTGCATTTTGTAACACAGAAGGGAAAGAAAACAAGAATTTGTCGCCGGTATTTATAAAAGTTAGAAATGATTTTTTTTAATTAAAAAAACCTAGCATGTTATTAGTATTAGTTACAGACATTTTTAAGGCTGCCATCCAAAGAACCATGCAGCTGGTTCCACATACCCACGGGCGCTGTTTTTGCCTTGTTTTTTCTGGACAGAAAAACAGTCCCTCCCAACGTAAACCTCCTTGGAAACCGAGGGAACTTTCAAAAGCAGGTTTATGATATGGCACGGGACTTTGCTATTCAAAGAGGCAAACCCACAGGACGGGCTCAGGTCCCTGTATGCACTGAGGTAGCTCTTTGGATCTGGACCTTAGTTCATCCTTTCTAACTGAAAGCTCAAAAGGAGCCTTCATTGAAGGGCACTTGTTGGAAACTGAAGTACTGATGCTGCAAACTGGTTTGCCTGCAAGATCAGGGTAATGGCTTGCATCAAATGAAGTGCTTATTAACTCACACCACCAGTGCAAGGATGTATGCTTGTGCAACAGATTTTCCTTCTCCCTCCTCCCCACTAAATCTGTTCAGGGGGTTCCCCCCAACCGTCTGGAGAAGATTTGGGGAGAGCACTGGACACACACAGGGGGAAGAGGGGGTGACGTGTAAATCCCTGACCTTATGGAATGAGTTCATTGAATACCACCCCAAATTTCCAGTCCATGCAGAGGATGAGCTGGTGACAGTCTCAAAGATTACACTTCTACAAGTAGTGCAGAACTGTGGACCAAGACAGGCTAGACAATTTGAGCCTCGCAAAGGGTTAAGTTTCCAAAGAAAATCAAGCCAACACAAACTGCCACAGCAAGAAGTCTGAATTAAAAAGAAAAAGAAAAAAAATATCTCGAGCATTTGACGGGGCCTAGGGAGATCGCCAAATAGGTTTATATACACTTTTCAGAAACATGGTAAGGTACAAGGGGTTTTGTTGTTTAATTAAATAATGTCAACGCACACTCACATTTTGGATCAGAGCCATCTGGACTGCTAAAGCCAGCATCTTTTGCTGAGACCCAAGCTGCAAAGCAGTCACTCTCATCTAAAGTAATTGTCAACATCTGTCAAAACAAGACCGTTGGGAGGAATGCAGTATGAATACTGTATTAAGAGCAAAACCTACACATTCAAACCTACAGAAAACTTTGACAAGCACACTTTGATTATTACAAGGATTACATGGAGATGACAACATCTGTCATCTCATCATTACATTAGTATCTGTGTATTAGTTTTACAAGACCATACAGCAAGATCTTTGAACAGTTGTTCACTACATTTCCACAGTCATTAGTATTCATCAACATGCTAAATGCAAATTCTCAAACAAATGTGTGCCTCATTTTCAACTGCGCACAACAAAAGAAAAGGCTTCAAACGCTAATGCTGCTGAAAATAAAAAACAAAATCATTATCAATCCCATGGGGACTAGTCATCCAATCCCTGCCAGAAACGAGAGGGAAGATGATGGGAAGTGATGTCAAGCATTGCTTTTGGCAAGGATCTTCCTCTGTAGCCCAGTTTAAACCCGAAAGAAAAATGGTACCATAGTGATTGACAGGTGATTCGATAAGGAAGTTTTGAGATTAAAAAATGCTTGTGTAAGGAATTTGGCACACCTTTTGGAACTAACAATGCAGACTCCAAAGAGGTACTTGACTATATTTGGTTACTTTCAAGAGAACTACCATCTCAAACCAAAGTCATATGACCAATGTGCTTCAAACCACCGCACTTAGAATCATAGAATCATAGAGTTGGAAGAGACCACAAGGGCCATCGAATCCAACCCCCTGCCAAGCAGGAAACACCATCAGAGCACTCCTGACATATGGTTGTCAAGCCTTTGCTTAAAGACCTCCAAAGAAGGAGACTCCACCACACTCCTTGGCAGCAAATTCCACTGTCGAACAGCTCTTACTGTCAGGAAGTTCTTCCTAATGTTTAGGTGGAATCTTCTTTCTTGTAGTTTGGATCCATTGCTCCAAGTCCCACTTCCTCAGGGACTCTCTTGAACATCAGATTGCAAACTGGTATGTGCACACAACTTCAACCTCTGCTTAATTTAAAACACACACTTTTTTTCCTTGTGCACCTAGACATTTTGTCCCTTCCTCTTGCAGGAAACACATGTATACAGCATTCATAATCCAATTTCATATATTTAATATTAAAATTGATGTAACTGTTTTGAAAAAAGGGAGAGCCCAGGAGGACATGATAAGAGATGTGTAACATTATGTATAGTGTGGATTGGGAGAAGTTTTTCTTCCTCTCTCTAGAACTTGGGAACATCCAACTAAGCTGAATGCTGCAAGATTCAGGACAGACGGAATACAGTGGTCGTATCTTGGTTTTCAAACAGCTTAGTTCTCGAATGTTTTGGCTCCCGAATGCTGCCAACCTGGAAGTGATTGTTCTGGTTTGCGATCTATAATTGGAAGCCGAACATCCCGGGGCTTCCACAGCTTCCGATTGGCTGCAGGAGCTTCACACTTTGGTTTCCAAACGTTCTGGAAATCGAACAGACTTCCGGAACAGATTCCCTTCAACTTCCAAGGTGCGACTGTACTTCCTTCACAAAGCATATAGTTCAACTATGAAATTCGCTCCTCCAGGATGTAGTGTAAGCCATCGATTTGGGTGGCTTTAAAATATTCATGGGGCACAAGGCTATCACTGACTACTAGCCATGATGGCTATATTCCACCTCCACTCTCAGCAGTGTGTCTCGTATAGCAAATGCTGGGTATCACAAGAGGAGAGAGAGCTGATGTGCTCGTGTCTTGCTTGCAGGCTTCCCAGGGGCACCCAGGTGGTGAATGTGAGAACAGTACACTGAACTACTGTATTTTCCAGCGTATAAGATGGCCCCCCAACTTTTCCAGTTAAAATATAGAGTTTGGGATATACGCGCCGTAAAAGACTACCCCTCTTCCAATGCATACCAAATAAAAATTAAAAAAAAACAATCTCCAGTCCAGCTTGGAAATCCGCTCCACTTCCCAGTGGTCGGGGGCTTCTGGGGCCAATTTTCAAGCGTATTTCTGTTTCATTCATCTAGAGAGCTTGGTGTCCTCTGATTTAATTTGCTGTCGTTTCATCCTTTGGTGGGGAGTTGCTGCAGGAACTGCTGCTGTAGCTGGCGTATAAGACGACCCCCGACTTTTGAGAAGATTTCCCTAGGTTAAAAAGTAGTCTTCTATGCCAGAAAATACAGTAAATGGGCCTTTGACTTTATCCAGTAGGAGTCCTTTTTAAAAGGTGCATAAGTCCCTTGCAGAGCCTAATTAGGCCCACAGTCTCCTAACCACAATGTCTCAGCCCAATTCACCATGAAGGGCTGTTCTAAAAATTACATTGTGGCTGTCACCATATATATATATATATATTGCCTTGAGCTCCAAAGGAAGGATAAGATATAAATCACCTCAACAACACTGAAATTAATTAAAGTGTGCCTTACCCCAGTTTTTAAGTCTACTGAAAACCAATTTGGCACGTAAACCATTTTAAACCTTTTCTTAATTTCTTCTTCAAAGTCCACTTTCCCAAGGTCTTCTACTTTACATGCCTGTTTGTAAGACAACAACAACAGAAAAGGTTATGCAGCACAGATGTACCACATATCATTAACAAACTTGCACTCCCTGGCAGAGAGTTTGTTTTGAATGCTCTCTCATGGTTATTATGAGTTGCATCCAATTGTGCCACTCAGATTTCAACATTTCTTCCACTCCCTTGCAGCCCTCTGAGTCCCCAAACCTTTTGAAGTGGGATGTTTATAAAAAATATTTTCAAAAATACAATAACAGTTTTGACTCCGTGCTAGCATTCGAGTGATAAAAGAACTAAAAGGAGGTGGACTACAAGTAAGGATTTATTATGTTTTCAGAATGTATTAGAAAAATTATATAGAAAGGTTTATTGTTTTGTGTGCATTCAATGTAAGATAAAACATATGCAAAGGGACTTGACAGGAAGTCAAAGTTGAAGAAAAGTTTTTGGAAGATAAAAGGGGGGAAAATATTTACTTTCATTATTATCATTTTCCGTGCGGGTGTGGGTGGGTGGGTGTCTGCACATATGGGTGTTGTTGTATGCAATGTTTGGGAGGAAATAAGACGGTAAATAACAAATAACTAACTAAATATTGATGTATGTAATTCCTCCAAAATAGTTTTAGAGCAGGTACATGCCCTACTTCCAAGAGACTGTGATCTACTCCCACTATAAATAAACCGACAGTGATTTACCCATTGGATTGACCAAAGTTGTTGAGCTGATGGAGCTGCCTTGCTGTCAGTTGAGCGATACAGATTGATATAACCACACATTTCCAATTTCTTTAAAATACACACCCAATGGAGCTTCAAGAAAAAGCAAGGAAAACTAGCTCTCTTAAAACACTCTAGCAGTTACTGTAAATTACTGCTATAAGAGGCGTCGCCACTGACCTTTCTCCAGGAACTTGCTCAGCAGTAATTTACTGCCTGATAGGTTGGAACGGTGGTTTTTTGAAGGAGAGAGGAAGAAATGTGCTCTAAGATAATTTAGAGCTTCTGTTTTTAAGCATGGGATTAATGAGTTTATTGATTTAATCAGGAAGTACTTCTCTTTTTACAAAAGCTAATGGAGAGCTATGAAGAAGCATGAACTATAAAAAATGGCCAAAAACCAGCTGTAAAAGATGTTCCCACCCCAAACGGCCCTTTTGTTCTTCCAAAGCAGCACCTGGTGGATCCCATCCTAAAGGGGATCTACCAACCCAAGCTACATGGGAAACATGAATCCACTGTATATGAAGAAGCAGCTAATATAAGACAATCTAATCACACATATTTGACCAGTCACTCGGCACCTACCTTCAACACGTCCCAGTATGCCACGTTGTTGTTTGTGTCTTTGGTTAATATGTGTCTTTTGTCATTGAGAATGTGGCACTGAATAATACTAGCACCCCCTAGGGAAAAAGAAAAAAAGAAAGGGAGGGGGAACCCAAGTAAATCAGACCATCCATGCAGATCTCTCAGCCTGTAAAAGTGTGTAACACAGAAAGACACACAGAAAGCCTGTGTGGGAAAGGATCAGTCGAAAGAAAAAAAGAAGATGCCATTTTGAATTGTTTTTAATTTTTCATTACTCAGATGGAACAGGAATAATTAATATTCTGCATCTCTGGAAGCACCATGCAGAATTTTATATGGAGTCTGGGTGCAGTACCAGGTGCCTAGGCCTGGATTCCTGAATTGGCAAGTTTTTACTTTAAAGTGGTGGTGGTGGGGAGACACACAAAACAAAACACAGAACAAGGTTCCCATCAGTCATAGTGAGAGATAGTTTCTGCCTGACAGGACCCAAATGTCAAAGGGCCGCACTTCTGTACTTTGCAGAACTCTCTAGCCCCCTTTGCTTAGTCCCAACCAATGCAGATGACAAAAGCCCCGATGCTTAAAGGAACAGATTGATCATTTACACAAGATTTTGCAGAAAGATTAAATCTGGATCAAGCACTGTTTATTTCTCTGCCCCCTGCTGCCTCTGCCAGCCCCAAAGCACTACTTTTAAGTAATTCCCCCAGTGTTAATCGCACCTTTAATAACTTGGTCAGGCTGTGTACAAAGGGGTGTGATTGGGTTGGTACAGTCGTTGTCATAGTCCCCTGAAGCTCTAAAGTTGTGAATTCCTTTCAAAGTCTAAAAAATAAATAAAATGAAAGCAAGGGGAGAAGAAGTAAAAGGATCATAATTAGATTCCACTGCACAACATGGCCTCTGCCCCCTTCTTCAAAGGATCTTTCTCCACCTTGGGGGAACGATTTGTCCGGTTTCCATGATGGCCCTTGTGAAAAACTACAAACACTCTTCTATGCAAAGTGCTTAAAGCAGAAGAGTCAGTAGGTGATATCTAATGTTAGCCTCAAAGAAGGCCCCTTATTTAAATGGGTCTACTTGTGAGTTTGACCAACACTGGATATTGCCCAGTGATGGATGCATGTATATTTTGGTAGAATGGAGAGAGTTCCATTTATAAATGAGGGATTCTACAACTTTGCTCAAGTGAGCTTCCCAAGATTATCAAGGAAGGATCAATTATGCACAATTGGGCATATGTAAATTTACACAGGTTTAATTCATTTCTTACCCACTTATTCACAGACGATTTTGTTGTTGCAACCCAGAGTGCTGGAGGAGGGTCAGCTGATCGATCTAGCTCCATCTGAACAATCAAGAAATGAGAAGTGTTACATTATCTTTCTATTGGTGCACACCCATACAATATACAGTGGTACCTCGGGTTAAGAACTTAATTCGTTCCAGAGGTCCGTTCTTAACCTGAAACACCACTTTAGCTAATGGGGCCTCCCGCTACTGCCGTGCCGCTGCTGCATGATTTCTGTTCTCATCCTGAAGCAAAGTTCTTAACCCGAGGTACTATTTCTGGGTTAGTGGAGTCTGTAACCTGAAGCATATGTAACCCGAGGTACCACTGTACAGTATACTCCTTTATACCAAGTGGAACATAGAATCATAGAATTTTAGTGCTGAAAGGGGCCACATGTTTCACTAGGAGTAAGAAGGAACAGAACCCAGGGCAGAACTAGGCTTCAGATTAAATAAAAAATAAAAAAATCAACAGTTCCAGCACAATTGGCAAATTTGCTTTTGAAATTCAGGTGTCAGGTTTCTATATGCATAGTGTACAGATGTATTTAAAAACTGAATTTACAGATGAGATTTATCACAACACACAGTACTGTTCTAACATCTACTATATGTTCCTGCTTACCTTCCTCAAAATTGAAAACCCATCTCACAAAGATAAAGGCTCCATCTCAGAGGACGGCATGATATTTTTAAATAAAGCTTTAATTTCTAGATGTGTTTTCCGAAGACTGAGCAGATTTCAGCAACCCTGTATTTCTAGTTTGGTTGTACACTGTCATTACTCTATGATGGTTAAGTATTGTGGAACACGTCCAAAGATTGGCGTTGTTATTAAGCTACAGGAGTTAACATATCCAAATTTAGAAAAACAATTGTCTATATTTAAGCCAAAAAACTATATAAATAAAACAACATTTGTCATTAAAAAAAATAATCCACCACGTTTCTGTTAAAAATGCCCTGTATTTATGTCTCAGCTTCTTACAGATGCCAGCAATAAGGAAGATCCCCATTTGTGGAATGCTCTCTCTAGAGAAGCTTGGCTGGCATATTCATTATACACCTTTAGGTGGCAGGCGAAAACATTCCTCTTTAACTAGGCCTTTGGCTGATTAACATCCTCAACCCTTTTTAATGTGTTTGTGGGGGGTGGAAGAGAGGGGTTACTGTTTCGTTGTTCTTTTTATTATTTATTTTGTGTTTTTATCTTGTTTTTATGCTGTGGACTGCCTCGAGACCTATGGATGAAGGGCAGTATACAAATTGAATAAATAATAACTACTACGCCCTCTCCACAAATGATGTCCCAAGTTGTATTATGCATTTCTACAACTGCCACCCAGAACAGTCAAGCTGTATCTGATGGGAGAAAAGGAGGTTGCAGCTCTACTGATAGTAAGTTTTACCAAGATGTAGACGGGGGGGGGGGGGAATGGTTATGTATATTACCTTAAGGACAGGTGCCTTTTCTTCACAAATGAGCACCCGAATATCAGGATTTCGTAGATCTGTACAGTATATCTTTCTGTCTCTTCCACCTGAATATACGTGAGTGAAGGCTTCATTGACTTGAAGTGCCCATACACCCTCATCATGGACTCTGTATGTAGCTATACATCTCTGCTGACCAAGGGACCAGAGTCTGATAGTCCCATCAGAGCTGCCAGAAAGACACTGTAACAAGAATGGTTGTTCAGTTTAAAACAATTACATATCCAATAAAATAGTGAGTAAATGTTTAGCTTTCTAAAGTCAACATGCAAGTCCAGTTTTCCTTCCGTTCAATCTGTTTTCCCTATAGAATGTTACAGTTTCATTTTACAACAGAAATAACGCACACAAAAAACTTATCCATGCCAAACAATTCTTTTAACGCCCCCCCCCCCCAGTTTTAGCTTGTTGGTTCTAGCAAAGTATTTAACTACAGTTGATATTTGCTCAAATATGAAACAAAAATGCACTGTGTTTGTTTCAACGCATTTCTTATTAAGAACTCAAAGCCGATCTTGCGGAATAAGCAATGCAAAGGGCTGAGAGGATATTATTGCACCACAGAGAGAAATCTTCCCCGTACAGCTAGTAGCCTTCACAGTAATGTGATATCAAATGCATACCTGTGTGCCATCTCTGTTCAAGAGCAAAGCTTTAACATTGTCTGTGTGCCCCTTGAGTTTCATAAGCTTTGCACAGGTTCTTGGATCCCAAACCCTTAATACCTGTTGAGGGGAAAAAACTCTGATATATTACAATAGCACTGTGATCCAAACTCATTTCCTAATTTTTAAAGGGCCTTCAAACTAAAGCCGATTCAATTTAGGTTTCTTGAATAGGCACCAGACTCTTTGACTCTTTTAGAAAGTACAGTGGTACCTCTGGTTGTGAACAGGATCCGTTCCGGAACCCCGTTCGCAACCTGAAAGGAACGCGACCCGCGTGTCACAATTCACCACTTCTGTGCATGCGCGTGATGTCATTTTGCGCGTCTGCACATGCACGAGTGGTGAAACCCGGAAGTAACCCTTTCCAGTACTTCCGGGTCCCCGCGGGACACAACCTGAAAAAACGTATCATGAAGCAAATGTAACAAGAGGTATGACTGTACAACAATGGCAGGCTCCCCACCACCCGAAATAATAGCCTCATGATTCCCAATGTCTGGAAGGTAGGGGAGAAAGAATAGTTGGGTTCTGCTAAATGGCCTCCTACTATGACAGAGGTGGGGAACCTCAGGCTGGGGACAGAATGTGGGGCTCTCAATATGCCACACCATCATGAGTCCAGCTCCATGCTCTACTCAATTGCTTTTGCCTTGCTTGAATACAACTTGAACTATGATGATGCTTCCTGCTTGCCTAGATGGAGAGATGGGTAGGCAGGTATAGAAACTTCTGACAAGTGTGCCTGGAATGTAGCACTGTGTACCTTGGGTTAAGTACTTAATTCGTTCCGGAGGTCCATTCTTAACCTGAAACTGTTCTTAACCTGAAGCACCACTTTAGCTAATGGGGGTCTCCTGCTGCCGCCGCGCCGCTGGGGCACGATTTCTGTTCTCATCCTGAAGCAAAGTTCTTAACCTGAGGTCTATTTCTGGGTTAGTGGAGTCTGTAATCTGAAGCGTATGTAACCCGAGGTACCACTGTACTGTCCATAGGTAAGAGTCACATCCAATGATCTGCACACCTTGGCCTCACCCACCACTGGCATGAGGCCCCCAGAAGCTCTCCCGCAATGGAATGGAATCCTATAGCAGAAAAAGGTTTCTTATCCTTAACTGGAGGCAGCAGGGGTCAGCAAGATGTCGTCCTCAATAGTTTCTAAATGACTACTATTCTGTGGGTGTTTATATGTATGTATGTGCACGTACATGTACAACTTTGGCATCCGTCTGTTTCGAGAAACAATGGAGTGCTCTTCCGGCAATGAAGTCAAACCACTGCGTTAGCAGCACTGAAGTGATCTTCCCAGGGGGCCAGCCTGGGCAGTGTGCATGGAGGTCCTGGGCTGCCCAGATGACACCCCTCTGGGACTGGCTGATGTGGTCCAAAGGAAAGCAGAGCAATACATTTGGCACAAGACTGGCTGCAGGAATTGCCAGAAGGTGTACAAGGTGCACCCCACCATCTTAGGGACTCTGTTCTGGATTTACTCCTTAGCCTTTTCTTCTCCCAAAGTTATCCAAAGATATATTTTGGTGTGTGTGTGGATAACAATTGTACTGTAACTACTAAACTCCCCTCAGCCCATTATATCGGAGGAATACTTTCAGAAGGAAGAGGACCAAGTGCAGGCACTTCAGCACCAGCATATGGGATAAACTTCTCCAGAAGCTTAGTGGGATAAGGCTATATTATAAACCCTCCAGCTCCAATAAGTATCCTGTTGGATTAGACAAAATGTCTGCCTAACAACATCAAGTGCAGTCTTTCCAGGGTATGGGAATGTTTAATAAAATAATTGTTCAGGATATTCCTGTTCAGACATTGGAACACTGAAAGATTTGAAATTTATATAGAAGTTGTGTGCAACCTTTTCACCAAGCCAGTGTGTCTGTGTTTGTATCTTGCTTACCTTTTCAGTGGACCCTGATACAATTACTGTTCCCATCTGATTCATGGCAAGACTGTAGATAGAATCTTTGTTCCCACTGAGGGAAGAAGCTATAGAAAACAAATCAAACATCATATTGGATGAATATTTCAGACCAAGAAAGAGCAAGAACTTGGAGTAACCAATTAAATAGTGTTCGGCATTAAGAATTTACATTTTGCCGCCACCATACATTTTTCAGCCCATCATTTCCTCTCTTTATAATGGTCGCACTAAATGCTCTATTGGGCTGCTGTTAGAGCAATGCAATACCCTCTGCAATACTACAGAAGCAAAGTATATTAAGGGCTGTAATTTGAGGTAAACGTTTTAAAAAGTAAATTCTCATCACACATGGTAAGATAGCTGAGAGCTACAAGTTTGTACCTTTACCCCAGTGGGAACACTAAGATCCCAACAGAGAACTTGATTTTCTCCCATATAAGTAAATGGCTGACAGACACCACGACACACTGAAACAAGTGTATTTGACATTGTTACAAACTTCCCCGTCCCACCCACTCTCAGGTGGCCTGGCATCTACTCAAACAGAAGCCCATGAAGACTATGTGTTTCTACAGCCAGAACCATTGTAGGCAACTTCTGTCTAGGTTCCAGGAATATGTGGGTCCAGCTAGTGTCCCTGTCATTAATGGAAACACTGACTTGTATTCTATTTACTTCCTTCTATTTCTATCTCAGAGGGACACGGGTGGCGCTGTGGGTTAAACCATAGAGCTTAGGACTTGCCGATCAGAAGGTCGGTGATTTGAATCCCCATGACGGGGTGAGCTCCCATTGCTCGGTCCCTGCTCCTGCCAACCTAGCAGTTCGAAAGCATGTCAAAGTGCAAGTAGATAAATAGGTAACACTTCAGCGGGAAGGTAAACAGTGTTTCCGTGCGCTGCTCTGGTTCGCCAGAAGCGGCTTAGTCATGCTGACCACATGACCCGGAAGCTGTATGCCGGCCAATAAAGCGAGATAAGCTCCGTAACCCCAGAGTCAGCCACAACTGGACCTAATGGTCAGGGGTCCCTTTTATTTATATCTCATCTTTCTTGCATTATGGGACCCAGGGTGGAATACATGCCATTTCTAGCAATCACCCATCTAGGTGCTGACCAGACCCACCTCATGTGTCTTCAGACCATATCCTTTTATATCACTTAACTGATATTGTTAAGTTTAAAAACTGACCTTTGAACGCTGACTGAAGTCATTTCTAACTGCCTGTTAAGGCTTACTCAGTCAATTTTGTTTCCGCAGTGAACTATTGCCCCAGAAAGTTGTGGAGTTACAAAATATCCCCCCCTTCATGGCAGTAAAAAATGCTTTGCACAGATCAGCATAAGCTTAAATCCTCTGGGTACTTACTCGTGACAGTGTTATTTGAGGCAGTCAGTGCTGTTAGCGTATTTACATCCCAGAGGAATATCTGTCTGTCCAGCCCAGCAGATGCCACCAGCTCTTTATCTTTTGCATACGCCAAGGCTTTCACATAATCCTAAAATAAGCAAATGGATATGACAAAAAGGCACTTTAGAACACTGGCACTACTGATTTGACAATCGCAGTCATTACTGTATTTCCCCCTCTATAAGACGCCCCTATGTATAAGACACCCCCTATTTTGGGGGACTCAGATTTAAGAAAATGGCCCTGGCACGATCTGTGTATAAGACGCCCCCTAATTTTTGTCATTATTAGGGAAAAAACCTAGTGTTATACACGGAGAAATACGGTACTTATTATTTATGGCATTTCTATGCTTCCTGTTACCTTGTGGGTCCTTAGTGTTGACATGCAAAATCCCTTATGTGCATTCCATACTTTAACAGTAGTATCGGATGAAGCAGATATCACTACGAAGGAAAAAAAGTTACAACAGGTTATGTTTCTGTGGGAAGTAGCAAAGAGAATCTTGTCCATCCTTCAAGAACTAGAATTTGCATTTTCTTGCAAGTAACTCATATGAAATGATACGAGAGCTGGTATATTCACAGCTCTGGAACTCCCTCTGGTGGGACCCACAAGACCACCTCCCATCATAGCACCTGGTGCCAGCTAAACACGTGCCAGGCATTTTCCTATTGATTTTTAATTAATCTCCTATGATATTTTTGCCATTTCATCATTAGTGTTTTACTTTGCTATATTTGTGATAAGCGGCTTTTGGAAACTACAGTACTTCAAGTTCTTTTGTAAAGCAGGAGACTATAAACCTACTAAGGTACTTCACAAGGTTGTTGTAAGATTACTAAGACAGTGCATGTCTTTGAGAACACAGAAAAACACCATATAAATTAGGATTTACCAATATACATGTAACTCAAAAGAATCATCTAGTGTTTTAAAAGGCACTTACACGTTTTGCCATTGCAGCAGAGTACAATATCATTCACCCAGTCTGTATGATGTTCCATAGATGCTATATAAGGGTCTTGCTGAAATAAAAAAAGCCATTGTGAGTCCTTGCTCCTGTTTCTTGGGGCCATTTTTGCTGTATTCAGAGCAATTTTTATTTTAAATTTAAAATACAAAAGAAAGAAGAGCAGCAATTAAACACTAAATCAAGCCATGAACCATAACTTTCATCTCAAGATTACAAGATTAAGGAAAATAATTAATATGATCTAGCATTACCACCATATTTCAGTTACAGAAGTGGGAGGGGAGGGAGAAATCACTCATCATTTGACAAATTTGCTTTCAAACATTTCATTTTCTCTTGCTCAGGCATAGAAAAATAGCTTGTATGTTATTACTGTATCCCAGATTCTTAAACAAAAAACAAAATCATTCTGACAGGGTGGGGGTGGTCAGAGCAATTATTTTAACAGCATAATTGAGTTAGTGAATCTCACTCAGGATGCTCAAGAAAGCCAGAATTTAGCTCTCAATAAACCACTCTAATTATTTTTAAAAGCTATGTGCTAAAACTCCAGGGAATGAGAACACCTTTTGGATTTGAAGGAAACTGCTGTTTTCAGTATTAGCCAGCATCACCTCCCCAAGTCCTTCAGTCTCTTCACTTTCTGGATGGGACTGGACTAACTCACTATTAGCTAGGTACCAGGAGATTGGTAAGACCACAGCAGATGACAGGAAAGTAAGGAGTGAGGCAATGGGTTACTCAACCAGTTTCAGAAATAGGACAGCAATAGTGAAAACTTGTCAATGTACCTGTACTTTGAGAATTTTAGTTGCAAGCCACTTTGGGAGCCAAAATTGGTTGCAAGGAGGTACCGTATTTTTTGCTCTATAATAGTCACTTTTTCTCTCCTAAAAAGTAAGGGGAAATGTGTGTGCATCTTATGGAGCGAATGCAGGCTGTGCAGCTATCCCAGAAGCCAGAACAGCAAGAGGGATCGCTGCGCAGCGAAATCAGCGATCCCTCTTGTTCTGGCTTCTGAGATTCAGAATATTTTTTTTCTTGTTTTCCTCCTCCAAAAACTAGGTGCGTCTTATGGTCTGGTGCGTCTTATAGAGCGAAAAATGCGGTATATAAATACAAACAAGAGAATTTCGTTTTACACCAAATTAGGCAAATGTTATTGTGACTGTGCTTTCTTGTCCAAAAAAATTGAAGATGCTAATGTACTTGGTAAGAATGATTTGCAGTGTTTGCCGATACAACAGAAGAGTGGCCTTTAACGATGTAAGATACTCTTCATTGGCTGCATCTAACATTCAAAGCATAGCTTCTGTGTTTGGTTTACCTTGTGCTGGTTGACGCTCCATATCCTGATGATGGAGTCTCGGCCTGCTGTAAAAAGTCTGTTTAGCGCTGGGTCCAGCTGCAGTGCATTTACCCCATTTCGATTGTACTTCTCCACCTCATCTCTAATTACATAGGAGACCTAAGATGTGTTGACAGAAATCCAATTAAAGCATTAAGAAGCCTCAGATAGAAGTATTTTGTTTTGCCCACTCATTTTCAACAAAACTTTCCATTAATTTAAAAAATCATCATCAGGAACACATCAACATCCAGTGCACCATACACAAACAACTAAGATATTAGAGAAACGGGAGACAGAGAGAAAGAGAGAGAGCGCCTTTGCCCCAAGTCCATTAAATAATGCTGGAAGAAGGAGGAAAGATTATTCCTCATCTTTCTATTATTTATGGAAATGACATAATGGAGCAAGAAAAATGCATGTGCAGTTGACAACAACGAACACACATTTACACAGAGTTAGCAAATCTTGACTGGTTTTGCACTACTATATGATCACACTGCTCAGCTCTTCAGCGTGGGAGAACTGCATACACCAAGGGGGGTGGACTTCAAGCTTGTGGGATCTACCATGTCTTTTCATTAGAATCCTAGGTCCATTAATTTGATCCAGCTGCAAAATAATGACCTAGCCAAGTGGATATAAGCAAAGAATTAAGGGCCACAATGAGTCCTGGAATTTGCAAGCAGTCCCAGAACTAAGCTCCCAAATCCCTTCACAAAAATATCCACACCTGGTATCCTGTGAAGCTTTCTTTTTCAGCAATCTATCTTAGAAGTGGTTTTCAACCAGTGTGCTGTGGCACTTGGATGATAGTCAGGGGTGCCAAGGGCACTGGCCTCTGTCCCTCTTTCCTTCCTCTGATGCCCTCTCTGCCTCCCAAAGGCTTGCAGAGCTGTTTGTTGCAGCAGTCCGGGCTACAAGCTCCCCAGGCAAATGGTGCTTCTGGGGCTGGCCAGGGGATGCTTCCCAGACCCCTGTATGGCAGTGTGAGGAGGCACCTCTCTTTGGGGCAGAGAGAGGCAGTTCAGAGACCAGAGGCGGCAGCTGCGGCTGCCCAGAGGACTCCCAAAGAGAGAAGGCTGAGGGGAAACGCCACAAGGGAGGGTGTTTGAAAAAGGGTGAGAGGCTGCCAGAATGTAGTTGGTCAAGGGAGCCGTGGACTCAAGAAAGTTGAAAACCTTTGGCTTAGGGAGGTTTTTTTCTGTTGTTGCTAGGGTCAGACAAACCAGTACAGTAGATGCTGATCTACCTTATTGTCACCCTTGGCGTACAACAACAGTGATAATTAGACTAAGACACACCTTTAGAACAGCTTATAAAAAGCAGATTGATAAGTGGAATCTTATGCACCTTTATTCAGAAGATTCACCCAGTTCAATAGTTCTTACATCCAACTTAAAGCATAGAGGATTACAACTCGGAAGGTTGTAATCCTTCAATGAACCTTCTTCACTGAAGGTTTTTAAGCAGAGGTTGGATGGTCATCTGTCATGGATACTTTAGTTGAGATTCCTACATTGCAAGAGGTTGCATTAGATGACACTTAGGTCCCTTCCATCTTTGCAATTCTATGAGTCTGTGACAATTCCACTTACAAAAGCTAGCCCATTGTTTTCCACAAGAAACTAAGCATTCATATGTTAGGTCTACAACTTGAATGCTAAATGTACTACTTACAAATATTAGGAATAATCAACCCCCAAAACTGAGTCAAGAGCACTAATTTCAGCCCAATGACAGAATGATTTCAAGCATCAAAAGATGCTTGTGTGTTTTCCCCTCTGGAAAATTATATGATTTATCACTTTTGTGCAGTAAAAACAGCTTACCTCTGCAGGAGTTAGATTTCAAAGGATGATTTGGCATTTTGCAAGCAGATGGTACTGATACATATAATGTGTCGTTCACACAAAGTTGTACACTAAGTTTTGCAATTCATATGCCTGAAGTATTCCATACCAGTATATAAAACAGATTACAGTGGTACCTCAGGTTAAGAACTTAATTTGTTCTGGAGGTCCGTTCTCAACCTGAAACTGTTCTTAACCTGAGGTACCACTTTACCTAATGGGGCATCCCGCCATTGCGCGATTTCTGTTCTCATCCTGAAGCAAAGTTTCTGGGTTAGCGGAGTCTGTAACCTGAAGCGTCTGTAACCTAAGGTACCACTGTATTGTTATCCAGGATTAAGAATTGCAAACCCTACTCCGTTTGCCTTCCCACCGGAGCGGTACCTATTTATCTACTAGCACTTTGACGTGCTTTCGAACTGCTAGGTTGGCAGGAGAGGGACTGAGCAACGGGAGCTCACCCCGTCGCAGGGATTCGAACTGCCAACCTTCTGATTGGCAAGTCCTAGGCTCTGTCGTTTAACTCACAGCGCCACCCGCATCCCACAAGTACTGCTAATTCTGAAAGGAAACAGTTTGGGAATATAGGTAGCAGCAAGAATGACCATGCTATGCAACTGCAACTACAACACTAGGTCCACTGTGTGGGTGCAATGATAATCTCATGCAATTTGAGAGAGGTTGAAGTCTCAACTCAACTGCCTATTCCCCCTCTAATGACTGGGAGATGCCTTCTTCATGGAAGGTCATGTGTACTGCTTCAGGGAAGGAAAACCTGCCCCATCAGCCTATTTTCTACTGTACTTTGTTTGCTTCTATTTGTATTTTAAATTGTTGTTAACGACTCTGAGATAACTTATAATGATACAGATTGTTTAATTTTCCTCTCTCCTTGCCACCTAAAAATATGAGAGAAAGGGAGTGTCAGAAAGAGAGAAAAAAATGAATGTCACAACCTCTATTAGCTCCACCCTGACCAGCATGCAGCCTTTGACAGATTAGTTACTTTTGAAGCAATATGGTATGGCACATGAAAGGCTCCTCACCCCTGCTCTCTAGGTTTACCTGTCTCAAAGCTGAGAAACTTCAAAACAAAAAGGATCATGGGTCATTAGGCAGGTCCTCACAAGCATTGGTTTGCTTTGATCACAACATTTGGAGTAGCTGAAGATATGTGCCCTTTTGGTCTGTATGCTACCATTATTTAATTCCTATTTTATTTAGACAGGAGTGCCTGGCGTGCTCTGGTCCATGGGGTCATGAAGAGTCAAACACGACTAAACAACAACAACGTTTTATTTATTACTACATTTATTTTCCACCTTTCCTCCAAGGAGCTCAAGGTGATGTAGATGCTCCCCCCCCCCTCATTCTATTTTCACAATATCCTTGTGACATAGGTTAGGCTGAGAGAGGGTGACCCGGGCAGCTTTAAGGCCAAGCAGGGATTCGAACCTTGTCTTCCAGCTCCTAGTCCAACACTCTAACCACTACGCCATATGGGCTCTTATTGAAGGAAATGCAAATGATCTAAATCTTAACCATTTCACGCAATTTCCAAAATCTAAAATTTGCTGATGGATTTAGCAATTATGTTTTATAGTTACAAATTACTACTATAATGGTGTATTCCATAATAGGGAAAGAAGCCATTAAGCCCCATTTACTTCAGCGTAAGTGTCTGAGAACTGTGGCAAATTGCTGCTGCTGAGAATATGCATCAGTAATGTGCAATTTTCTTATTATTGAGACCTTACGTCACCTGCTCATTTAAGGATTATGAGAAAGATATTTTAAATACATTCCTGTATTATCTAAAGCTTTGGTTAGTAATCAGGTCTGCCAGAGTGCTACAAAAAACAGCTACAGTAAGACTGAAGACTCCAAATGCCACACTACTATTTCAATTTCTCTAGCATGTTGAGATGGTTCTAGAGAGAGGCAAGATTTTATTTCATTTGTGCTGTGGTAAAGACAAGGAAGGAAGCAGTAGGAATATCTCCTGCAATTTTTCATAGGAATGCAAACTTTGACAACACAATGCAAGAAGAAATTTTAAAGAATTTCACTATGTTGTTTAAAAATATTAATAAAAAATATGTTAAGTACTTCAAAAGCAGAATACAGTCCAAACTGTGTCCACAGCTGGTTAAAGACAACAAAAGAGTTAAAGATCTGCTGAAATAGAAGAAGGAGATTGCAGAGAAGCCAAATGATTTGCATCTGTATTCACAGCTGAACGTATAGGGCAGATACCTATGCCTGATTTGACGTTCTTAGAGAGTTTAAAGAACTGGGATGAATTGAAGTGACAATTATTGAACTCTAGGCTTTACCAACAAATGAAAAAGTAAGATATCATTGAGTTCATCTGAGAGTTCTTAAAGAGCTGAAATGTAAAACTGCTGATCTTTTAACAAAAATATGCAACCTGTCCCTAAGCTGGCTTCAGTGCCTGATCACTGGAAAATGGCTAACATAACTACTTTTAAAGCTGTTTTTATATATGCTGTAAGCCGCCCAGAGTACAATTCAGGTATGGTATGTACAATTCAGGAGCTGAACTTATAGAGGTAGAAACAATGCAGAAAAGGGCAACCAAAATGCTACAGCAACTCCATTATAATTAATGAATGTACTACTTATATGCCAAAATGGCTTTGAAGTGGTTTACAACCATCAAATCAATGCATTATTAAAATATACAGTGCTAGTAAAACACCCTTAATTAAAATAAATAATAAAACATTTCAGAAACATAATTAAAACATTTAAAAAACAGTTAAAACAATAAATTCACAATTAAATTCAGGGAAATGCTTGGCTAAACAGGTGTGTTTTCAGGAGCTGGTAGAATGTCAACAATGATGGTGCCTCTTGTATTTCAGCAGCGTGGGCATTCCACAAACACAGTTGCTATCAGTGAAAATGCCCATCTCTGTGTTACCACCAGCCAATGATAATCAGGTCATGGCAAAACTAACTGGGCTCCATTAGCTGATCTCCTTATTTGCAACCTCTCATGACTCAGGTTTAATGGAAAAGCAGAGCTGACATCAACATACTGATGACACTGTGACCCAAACCTCCTGATGACTGCTCCCAATGGCTTCATAGGGATGTTAAAAAGCTTTGGGAGGAGAGGTTAGAATGCTGAGACGAGTTTTGGATTTAGAAAAAAAGATAGAGGTTTATAAATAATTCACTCTTCCCTTCCTGTCATAACACTAGAACCAGGATGGCTCAGGACCGCAATACCTCAAGGACTGCCTCTTCCCATATGAACCTACCCAGTCCCTGAGGTCATCTTCTGAGGCCCTCCTTCATGTGCCTCCTCCTCAAGAGGTCTGGAGGGTAGCAACACGAGAACAGGGCCTTCTCTGCAGTGGCTCCCTGTCTATGGAATGCTCTTCCCAGAGAAGTTCACCTGGCACCTTCATTATATACCTTTAGGCGCCAGGCAAAAATGTTCCTTTTTAACCAGGCCTTTGGTTGATCTGATTTACATCCTACGGCCATTTTAAGTGTGTGTGTGTGTGTGTGTGTGTGTGTGTGTGTGTGTGTGTGTTTGGGGGGGTTATTGCTTTTGGATATATTTTATATGTTGCAGTCTTGTGAACCGCCTTGAGAGATCTGGGTATAAGGCAGTGTATAAGTGAATGAATAATAATAGAAGCAGAGGTCATCCCATAAAGCTGAATGGTGAGAGATTAAGGATGGGCAAAGAGAAGTACTTCTTGATACAACACATAGCATACTATGGAATTTGCTGCTACAATATGTGGTGATGGAAATTGGACTGCTTTAAAAGGCAAGAGGCAAAGGAACACCATCCTTCTATATCAAGGCACTTCAGTTTCTAAAAACTCATTGTCATATAGGCAACTGGATTCCATATTGTGATGTCACTGTGTTGCTGGAAGGATGATGGATAACTGAGCCAGTCATGGCCAACTGTTATCAGCTATTGTGCTGCATGGCAGTAAGGATTTGAACCCAGTTCTCCCTGATCCTAGCCCATTACCATTACACCACACGGATCTGCTACATAAACTTTTCAATAAACTGAGCCATAATGAGGAAATAATTGACAGATATGAACAGAGATAAGTTGAGTGTCTGTGGAGACCCCCCCCAACTCAAATTGTTAGTTTAGATATGGGATACATTATCATCACAGAAACATTGCTAAAATACCTTTTAACCCCCTTGTGGGGCTTAAAAATCTATTCACACAAAAAAAAAATATTTTTCCTCTATTCCAAACTCCTAGAATAAAAGCAACTCAGAAGAGTGGAAAGATAAACCATGGAAACTGATCATTGTCAGCAATTTCTATGTACATAAACATGTTCTTGAGCCTCTTTGTGAAGAACATTCAGAATTCAACAAGCAGAGTTCCCCTTACATGACAAGTCTAGCCAGAGCGGATCAACAAGGCCCACATTAGCCAGTCTCTGTTTCCATCTGCTACAGAGGTGTCTGGAACCTAGACTATTATCCCCAACACATATACTTAGGAAGCTGCCTAGTAATAATCACATTATTTGTCCATTTAATTTGGTATTGTCCAATCTGACTGGATTTCAGACAGGAGTCTTCCCCGGTCGCACCTGGAGACAGTGAGAACTGAACACAGACTCTTTTGCATGCACACCAGATGCTCTACCACTACTGAGCAACAGTCTTTTCCCCAAGCTACAACTGAAGCTACATTTCCCCTCTGTGCAGATTTTAATTGTAAGTCATCTCTCAGGAACCAATCTTGGCCAAAAAGTACAGTGAGAACAGACACACACATAGCAGACATTAGTGGTAGAATTCCAAACTGTAGCCTCAAACTGTCAGCAGTAAAGATCACACTTTTTCAATGCTCTCACAATTAAAGCACTACCTTCATGTAATGTTTAATTAACATTTAACTTTCACCTCTACTCCAAGGAGCCCTGGGACATGTACATGGTCCTACTCACCCCCCACTTTATGTCACAACAACCCTGTGAGGCAGGTTCGACAGGGACACAAGTGACTGACCCAAAGCCACCCAGTGCCCAAGTAAAGATCTGACCTTGGATCGTCCCAGCACTAGCTACTACACCCACACGGGCCCTACACCTATTCGCTACGGTGTATGGAGAAGGTGCTTGGGCTTTGGTGTTTTTAACACCGGGGGCGCAGGTGGCGGAAACCGCGCGCTGAAATACTAACACCCACAGGCAGAGCCCTGAAGCGGAAAAGGCCAAAAGCATCACAATCTCGTTATTTCCGACGCGCGGGACAAGACGATGACCACTTCGGAAAGGGGGTCCCTAAAGCAGCTTCTTCCGATCTCTCCCGCCGTTAAAGCGTCAGCAGCTGAGGACGGGGAGGAGGAAGCCAGGGTCTTGCGGCAATTGCTCTAGCTCCCAGAATATCTTTCCCAAGCTGAGGCCGCTCCGCCCTTCATCCCTCCCCCACCCGGCTTCTTCCCGCGCTTCCTCCAACCCGTCCCCTTCCTCCTCCCGGCCCCCGCCTTTATCGCCGTTTCCCCCGGCCTTTCTCCCTCCAGCGAGGCCGCGAGGCCCCCGCGCTCTCCTCCTCCGCCCTTCGGCCAAGCCTCCCCCTCCAACCGGCACCGCTTCACTCCCTTCACCTGCACTTTCCGCCGCCCCGCCGTGTTCTGTCGGTGATGAGCCGCCATCTTGCATGTTGACACTCTGTCGTCACGTCCGAGCAGGGGGTGGACAGGGAAAGGAGAGGCTGGAGGCGCTCCGGAAGTCCCGCCTCAGGAGGCTCCTGCTCCTGCTGCTACTGCTGCAGCCGCACCCCTTTCAAATCTCGGGTAGCGGGGCGAGTCATAGGAGTGGAAGGGACGAAGGACGTTAGTGGAAGGGGCGTGGCTTGCGCGGTTGCCATGGCGGCCGTTATTGTGAGGGATGTCTGCGAACCGGGCGAGGAAGGAGGGGTACTTGGTCTCGCGAGATTTGCGGGGGCTGGTCTAATCAGTAGGGAGAGAAGGTGACAGTTGGAAACGTTGCTCGCGCTGCTCCTTCTCTCTGCCCCACCCCCACCGAGATGATAAAAGGGCGCGAGGTTCGGCTGTGTGGTACCTCAGTCAGAGCTCGGCTTTCCCGGGCTTTCTCATGCTTGCCCATATCACATTCCGTTCCACGTTGCCACACGTTATGGTTATGCACCTGTACGTTGCTGGGTGCATTGATTCACCTCAGAACCAGCAGGGCGCTGCACGCTTATATATTTATTTTGATGTATTAATCGCTCAGGCCCATGCCTCGGTGGGCAATACAAGCGCCCCTAACAATAAAGTTAAATTGAACTTATCGAAGTTCCCTCACCATTTCATTACTTGAGTACCCAAAGGTCAGCACAAAGTCACCATAAAATATCCCCCCAAGATTATTGCCCTTTGCTGACTGTATTATCAATATTGCAGCAATTATTAAGTCACTTTTTAGAGTGAAAAGGCTGTGTACACATTACTGATTAGAAACACAGCTAGCGCGTTCTTTTTCCTCAGATTAGATTGAAGCTGGTTTGGAGAAGAATGCACTGAAACAGTAGTTCAAAGAAACCACAGGATAGATACAGAACATGGCTAATTGTACACTGCGTCACAAACCAGCCATGAAAGTGTTCTGGATCCATTTTGCCGACTTGAAAGAAAGAAAACACAGCAGTTTAAAATTGGGGCGCAGGGGTAGAAGAACCATGACAATGCAAAATATATAAAATGATCATCCAGCAGCACTTTAAGAAGGACCAAGTCGTTCCCACCACACCAAATGATGAGCAACACCATAAGAGGCAACGTTGATTAACCAAAGGCCAAAGCAAATATAGGTCTTAGCCTGGCGTCCAAAAACTGACAAATATGGCGCCAGGCATGTCTTCCTGGAAAGAGCATTCAACAAGTGGAGCAGCCACAGAAAATGCCACCTTCCATACATCCCTCAGGTGGGGCATGCAGAGAAGGGCCTCTGATGAAAACTGCATGGTCAGGGTTTGTTCATGGGGTGGGAGAGGCAGTCCTTGAAATATTGCAGTCCTGTGTGACTGGCAGAATCCGGGACCAAGGAGAAGAGTCGGTGGAAGAAGATTGGAAAAAAATTAAAGTATATCTTCAAAAATATTGTAAAATTAAGGATTGTTAGAAAGATGCTGGAAAAAGAAAATTATATGGTTTTGGTAGAAATGATATAAAGGATTAAGTAAAAATGAATTGATGAAAGAGAGAACGTAAAATAACAATATATTAAGACAAATTATTCAGTTAAAAACAAGGTTGGAAAGATTGGTGTATCAAGAGGGAGGCAGTCTTGTGGCATCTTAAAGACTAAGGGGTTGCCAACATAATGCCCACAAGGTCCCCTTCCTTCAACAAAGTGCAGCTTATCAGAAGCACTGCGTTGTAGCCAAGACAATTGGTTGCAAGTGTGTGCTTGGTTGTTGGATACCCACAATGGTTTCTCCAATCTGCAAGTGGGCTCCAGAAGATTGCCCACCCCCAGTTACTTTTGGTATAAGCTTTCACGAACCTTCCAGATGCAAAGTTGAGGTATTATAAAAGGGAAGGTATTATAATAGGGTGGCTGGGTGGGATTGCAAGAGAGAAATGAACTATGCAAAGTGCAGAGTGATCATTACATTAGTATCAGTGGCCATTCACAAAACAGTTGCTACTGACAACACAGACATTCTGGTATTGGTAAGCTAATTGACACATTCAAAGAAAAATATCTTTATGCTGATTCAAGCAATCGGAGGTAGAACTGGATCACTTGGTGAACTGTAATAAGCAGTTTCACACTGCATGCACTCTTTGAGGTTTCTTTGGGAATGGTCACTCATTCCTAGTGTCCCGGGAGAATGAAATGCAATTTCTGATTTTATTTGTGTAAAGGACTCAACTGTTTTTGCCATGCAGAATGCGGAAAGGCATTACTGGGTGATTATGGCATATTTCACAATGGAAGAGGAGCAGCAGGATAAATCCCTGATTTGGATGACACCATCTACAGCCACAGCACGCACTGCAACCTTCTAACAGTTTGACTTCATCCCCAAAGGCGTACTCCTCCATTGTCTCCCAAGACAGATGGATGTCAACAATTAGATCCTGTAACAGTGTTGCCAAGAGATAGGCTGGACACAGCTTAGTAGAAGGAGGTTTTGCATACAATGAATTGCTAATGGCCTCTTGCACCCTACCTCACCCCATTTAATCCTGCATAGAGACCATGAAAAGGGCTTATCTACTGAGTTTAAGGCATCTGCTGATCTTACGGCATGGGCAAGAAGGCATAGTTGCATCTTGCTTACTAGAAAGAGAGTTACACAAGCAAATTACACTTCTGCTGTGGCACAAAAATAGGTTAATAATTAACCCCTTTTTTTGGTAATCATTGTTTATAATACCCCATAGTTAGTTTTTTTGAATAGTCATATTTGCATTTCTGTAGCATGGCCGTGATTAATTTGATGTTTAGAACATTAGCCATGGTCTGAATGGGCACAAAGAGATGGCAAGGATTATTGTGTTGTGCAAATTTCCCCATTTATTAAGTGCATAGTTGTCCATTTAAAAGACCAAAGAATACTTTAATGCATATTTGTCTTAAAATACAGCCTTAATGTGTACTTGTCTTAAAAGCTGTTTGCATCCTGTTATTCTGTAAACAGGCATTTAAAATATACACCATCTTGCATCTTTGTATGGTACAATGGAAGGAAACAGGAACCACTTTTTATGCTGAAACATACTTTATCAATTAAAGTGTAGATAAGAGTCAGAGTATATCATCAGCTTATCCGGGAAATCTTTATTACTAACTTCTGTGGCCGTAAATGCCAGCAAACATTTGTGAGCATTGTGGGGGGAAACAACAGCTGTGTATGAAAAGCTGTGTTCTCTATGTTGGAATTCTGCCTCGGTCAGAGGGATGTGCCAGTCTTCCAGGCACCGGCTGAATTCCGATCTGACCTCCCTCCTGCGACTCCCGGCAGGAAAACAGACGAGGTCCGTTTCGGCGATTTTTCCCAGACTGTGAGAAAAACACACCACTGCTTCTCCTCCTCCCTGCTCCCCAGGGAGGGGAATCAGACTCAGACAGAAACGTATTTACATGTCTTTATTTCTGTCTTTCGCAGCCATACAGATAAAAATGTCTGCACTCTTTGAACAACAGAGAGAATCTCTCTCCACCCATGTACATCCTGTACAGGTCATATGACACACACTGAGCTCACATCCGGTGCTCAATAAGGAGAATGGACTGCCCCTTTGTTCCCATGGCAACAGTCACAAACATCCGGTTTGGCTTTGCAGCCACCTGCAGCTGACTGAGCTGCTAGAGCCTTTGCTTGCTGCAGCATTGCTGCTTTATGGTAAGATACTCCCCCTAAAGTATCAATGCGTGCTGCGAGCAAAGCGTCATCCAGAGAAGAAAACAAACAGTTGTTATATGTATAACACTCCCCTGTTGTTTCAGTTCCACCCTTGGAACTACCCGCCATTGGTTTCACCAATGTACCTCTCTGGTTGTGTGACTTCCAAGAAATGAGTGCATCTGCATTACCTTGGTTAGCAACTCTCTGTTGTGCCTTTGTCTCTGACTCAGACACAGCTTCAATTTGACCTTGGTCGTTTACAACAGCAACACATGCAATAGCTAGGTTAGCAAACTCCTTTGAATACCTCTTGGGTGGTACACCCTTCGTTGCTCTCTCAGACCTACGTAAGAGGTGCTGCTCTCCCTTGCTTTCTGGTTCAGCCTCTGAACTCTCTGGAGAACCAGTACTAAGCTTAATCAGTGGTTCATCCTCCTCTTCTGAGGGTCTAGTCATTATGTGAGATTTCCTCTCAATGACTGTGACAACTGAGCTGTCTGAGCTATCGCTGTCATCATCAGTACTACTGAACTCAATAAGATCAAACTCATCATCATCATCATCATCAGAATCATCATCATCTCCTGTGGGAAAAGTGTGAACAATCACTCTCTCCTGTTCAGGAGCACTCTCTATAAATTTTGTGAGAATCACCTGACCAGATTCAGACAAAATTACTCTGTAGAGACCCTTTTCATAACCCACAAAAATGCCTCTGGCATTCTTTACTCCACCTGGAGCTTCTGTTCTCACATGAGACCCAAAAACCTTGAAATGGGCAACAGAAGGTTTTCTGTGGAACAGTTTCTCAAAAGGAGAACTTCCCAACTCTTTTGAAAACTTTCTCAACCACGTATAAGTAAATGACATTAGCGACTCAGCCCAGTACTCATGTGGCAGATGTGAACTTAGCAATTGCGCCTCCATTCCCTTTTGCAATTCTTTGTTCACCCTAACACAGACACATCTCTTCCAAGCTTCTTCGGAACTAGCAATTTTGTGTCTTATCCCTTTCTTCTTCAGGAACCTCTGGAAATCCTGTAAAAGAAATATTGGCTTCTCATCTGTGCAAAGACAATCTATGTCAGCATCATGCATATTTTTAACTTTGTCACAAAACTCTTTAAACCTTTCTAAGGCTTCTTTTGGTCTCTCCAAAAGATAAATCCAGACAAAACCTGTGAAAGAATCAACACATATTAGGTAATATTTTGCATTGCCTCTAGAAGGTGCTAGAGGACCAATCACATCAGCATACACCCGCTGAAATGCCCTGTCGACCCTCGAGGTGACCTGCTTGGCGTCCTTCTTGGCTACACCTGCAAAAGAAATCATGTTAGAATTATAATTCATGCAATCACTTTGATCAAAAGTCAACAAATACAGTCCATCTTTCTCTTCGGCAGAAAGATACAGCTCTCCATCTTTGTAGATCTCGCAGTTCTCATCATCATAGGACAGTTTTAGTCCCTTTTTAGCAATCTGCGAAACGCTGAGCAGATTGTACTTTAATTCTGGAACCAAATAAACATTGTTTATAGTCAAGTTCAGACTTTTAAGATACACAGTCCCAATTCCGGTGGCTTCCAGCTCTTGACCGTTGGCCTGTTGTACAGCGAAGCTTTGCTTCTTAAACGACAAAAATAGCTGTCTGTTTGGGGACATATGAACCGTGGCGCCCGTGTCTATGACAAAAGCGTTCTCCACTTCTGGTGTGGTTCCTTTCAACATCAAGGCCTTTGCAGGCTTCGCCTGTGACTTGGTGTGACTTCTGCCTGATGCCTCAGACTTCGTGGAGCTTCCCTTGGCTCCTTTGTTCTGACGTGGCTTCTTGCAGTTCCGCTGAAGATGCCCAGTTTGTCCACAATTGTAACATCGGACAACGTTCAAAGCTACAGCATTTTCTCCAGTAGCAACAGCAGTGGGGGTGTCAGAACTCCGTTCTTGTCTCCCCCTGCCCTTGACCTCCAGTGCAGCAAGTCTGTCATGTTCATTCAGGACCACGGCAAAGACTCTCTCCGAAGTCAATTCATTCGCTGGAAGAGACCCAAGCTGACTGGCAACGGTTTTGTAACTCCGATTCAGGCTGTTTATCACCATGAAGCAAAACACTTCCTCCTGCAGACGGAAATTGCGTTCCACCATCTGTTGACACAGATATTTCATTTCCGTCAGGTGCGCTTGAACATCTCCATCAGGCGCAAGCCTCAGGTTGGTCAGCTTCTCAAAATACAGCAACGCTGAAGAACCTGCATCTCTCTGATGTGTCCTTCTCAGCGTGTCCCAAACTTCTTTCGCGTGCTCTAAATCCTGTATATGGATAAGCTGCGAGTCTGACACACACATAATTATAGCCGTTCTGGCCTTCACATCCTGTGACTCCCAAGCACGCGTTGGTGCTGCAGGGATGGGGTTCTCAATCACCCCAAACAATCTCTGATTCTGCAGCAGGGCCTTCATCTTAATAGACCAAGATGCATAATTGTCATTGGTCAGGAGGGTTGGAGAAGGCAAACCTCCCTTCTTTGCATCCATTTTGAGCCCTTTCATTAACTCTCAAACACAAGCCTCTAAAATCCAAAAGCTAGTTTGTTTACACTCTTGTGCACCTGGCAGCTCTGACACTAGCTGCGTTGGAAAGTCCCTTCCAACAGTTCGTTAGAGCCTAGTCAAAACATAGGTTGTTTTTGCCTGTCTGAGGCACAGCCTGACTGTCCAGCCCTCTCGAGTAACTTTCCACTTCAGTGACGGGCATTGCTTAGCAACAGTGCATTCCTTTCCTTGGACAGGAAACCACAAGAATGTCTGGAATGCAGGCCTCTTCTCACTTGGAGCTGTTTTCCCAAACGCTGCTCCCCGTGAAGCAGAGAATAAATCAATCTGCATTCACACTTTTAAGCCCGAAAATCTTATACCTTGGGCTCCGTGGCTTGGCTGTCAGCTTTGTCTGGTCAGCTTCTGGCTGCAGAGGATCAGCCTCTCACTTCAGGCTTCCATGGAGCGATGAATACAGTAGCTCTGCTACTCTTGATGCAGACTCCCATGGATAGAAGAAACCAGCAGGTCTGCTACCATTTGTTGGAATTCTGCCTCGGTCAGAGGGATGTGCCAGTCTTCCAGGCACCGGCTAAATTCCGATCTGACCTCCCTCCTGCGACTCCTGGCAGGAAAACAGACGAGGTCCGTTTCGGCGATTTTTCCCAGACTGTGAGAAAAACACACCACTGCTTCTCCTCCTCCCTGCTCCCCAGGGGGGGGGGGATCAGACTCAGACAGAAACGTATTTACATGTCTTTATTTCTGTCTTTCGCAGCCATACAGATAAAAATGTCTGCACTCTTTGAACAACAGAGAGAATCTCTCTCCACCCATGTACATCCTGTACAGGTCATATGACACACACTGAGCTCACATCCGGTGCTCAATAAGGAGAATGAACTGCCCCTTTGTTCCCATGGCAACAGTCACAAACATCCGGTTTGGCTTTGCAGCCACCTGCAGCTGACTGAGCTGCTAGAGCCTTTGCTTGCTGCAGCATTGCTGCTTTATGGTAACACTCTATTCCCGACATGTTTAGAAACAAACTCTCAAGGAATGTGGTATTTACCATTTCTGTCTGTATAATTATTTTATTAATATGTTGAAGTCAAATTAGTAGACAAGATTATGACTAAAATAATAACATGCAAAAGTGTAAACTTTTAAATCACCATCATATATATATATATATATATATATATGCAGGTTTTGGTGTCCTCGGGTGTCTGCAAAACCTGCATTCCTGTACCCGTGAAAATCTACGAAAGCAAATATATATATATATATATATATATATGTTCTCTTTTCCCCATCTAGGTTCTATGCCAGCCTTCCTCAACCTCGGCCCTCCAGATGTTTTGGCCTACAACTCCCATGATCCCTAGCTAGCAGGACCAGTGGTCAGGGATGATGGGAATTGTAGTCTCAAAACATCTGGAGGGCTGAGGTTGAGGAAGCCTGTTCTAGGCCATGGGAAACCAAGCAGACAATTTAGTTAGGTCTGTTGCCTGCTTGTGGGAGAAAAGGAGAAATCAAGGGGATTGTTCTAAGAGAGTCTTTCGAAAAACCCTACCCACTTTCTGTTGTTTTTTCTTTTATATTTACCCCATGGTACTTACTTCTGAGTAGCTAATATTTCACTGCATTAGCAACAAATAGCAAAGTACAGTGGTACCTCAGGTTAAGTACTTAATTCGTTCCGGAGGTCCGTACTTAACCTGAAACTGTTCTTAACCTGAAGCACCACTTTAGCTAATGGGGCCTCCTGCTGCTGCCGCGCTGCAAGAGTACGATTTTTGTTCTCATCCTGAAGCAAAGTTCTTAACCCGAGGTCTATTTCTGGGTTAGCAGAGTCTGTAACCTGAAGCGTATGTAACCTGAGGTACCACTGTATCAGGGAATCATAGTCTGCTAAGAACAAAAATAAAATAACAAAGTATAAACAGAACTATAGCCTGTAATTTTATTTTGGTTTTCAAAGACATTATGTCAGGCTACTGTGCTTGCTGAATGACCAGAAAAAGTGCTACAGCTTGCCCCTTTCCCTAGCAGGGGTTTATACACAAAATCAGCAGGTCCATATTTTCATGTTATGGAGCTAAACACAACTGAATAGGACAGCAACTGAGTCATATTCAAGGACTGGAAGCTATTCAATAAGACAAGAGTAGGGTGATTCAATATCCATATAACAAATGATGTGTTTATTTTTTGGTAATTTCCTTAACAATTATATATATTGCAACCTTACATTCTAATCCATGGTCTCAGTGGAATTTACATTTCGGTATGTGTGTATAGGATTGTACAATTAGTCTGTACAGTGCTGTTAATTGACAGTTGAATTGCAGTGTACCAAGCCCAATGTAAGAAGAAAGGCTCTATAGACGCTTATGGGTATCTCCTGCCATGCATTCAGAACCACACTTACAAATGAGGAAAGGTCCTGCTCAGCTCTTTAAATCTCATCCTGCTACCTTCCTTCTATAGCATACAGATTAATCCCTATATACATCAAATAGATCTTTTAAAGCAAGAAAAGAAATATTCTATTAATATCAAAGTAGTTGGAATGGCACTGAAAATTAATGTTACGTAATAGAAAATATTGGCTCACTAAGTACATATTTAAGAGACTGCAAGACAGATTGTTACCTAATTGCTCTTTTCCCTTGGTTCTGGTGAGCAAAACCTTTTTGTGTCATTAGCTCCACAGTGTTTCAACAGATGAAATAACTTGTGCCTTTTAGAAGTTGATAATGTAGAATTACTACCATCTCCATTTACTTCCTCATATTATTTTGTTTCCTGTATAATCTCTTGGGATCCAATTTATTTATCTCAAGCCAGAAAGCATGCTCCTCCTCCTTGACATTCCCATTCCATCACAAGTCTGTACAAATTACAGTTTCAGCTTAAGAGAAAGCAAGGAAGAAATTTCTAAAGAATAATGTGGAATCTGACAAAGTAAGGTGAACTGTTTGCTATTTTGGAAAAAGATCAACTTGGGGAAAAGTCTGTTATATTCTATTGAGATGAAGTGAATCTGATGCTGTTACACAGAAAAATGTAAGTAATCTTCTTGGCAATGAGAATGAACTGGAAAATGTGAGAAAATTACAGGAAACTGTTGAAAATGTCTTCTTTTTTATTTCATAAAAGTATGGTTATTTGTATCTGATAGGAATGCTGCTATTTTTTTTTTAAGTTCTTGCTTATGAAGAATTATGTAGAATTCTGAGAAGGCAGTGTGAAGTTACTGATTCAGTGTATGCCTTACAGGCATGGCACATAAATTTTGTGGTCAGGAATAAAACACCTGGGAAACATGCAATTGACTGTTCTGGTTGTATTGTTTGTGAAGGGTTTAGAGTTGTGCTAAATTGTACAGATTTACTAGATTCTTACAGTAAGAAAGAGATGTGTTATTACTGTCCACCTGCTCTTGAGCACATATCCTTTTCCACCCCACCCCTATAGCTGGCAAAACACCCTGGCTTTCTTATGTTCAGCTGTAAACTCTAGGATTAAAGCTGAATCCATTGTATTAGTGGAGTACTAATGCATCTCTCTGCAAGCTATCTTTTTCAAATTCATTGCAAAAACATTTATTCTTGGTTTTTACTTGAAATTCTTTTATGTTTTGGGACTCAGCTTTTTGTTTAGAAGCCTCTCTAAGAATCAGTGGCTGAAGCACATCCATTCTGTTGTGTTTTTTAATGCATTTACTCTGAAGTATATTATTCCTTCCCCTATTTCTGAGTTGCCCCTTGATATGCATCTGAGGAGCAAAAGATAAGGAAGAAATCAAACCAGTTGGCTTGTAAGTGAAGATACCCGCATGCCATTTCAAATAGAAAGGTGGCATGTCAACTCACAAGTGTGTTTTACATTTTCATGGGCGCCATGCTCCAACTTGCTGTTTTGAGTATTCATTATCAGTCTTGGTTTTCTGAAGTATCATTTAATTGTTTCACCTGAAAAAGTGTTTTTAGTTTACAGTAGGGTGGTCCAACACATGACCTGGGGGCCACATGCAGCCCTTGAGGCCGTTTTTGGTGACCCTCAGCAACCTTGAGGACTTCTTAAAATGGTTTGATTAGCTGCCCTTTTTTGTTGTTGCTGTGAGGAGCGCATGAAAACAAGCAGCAAAGGCATTTGTAATGTCCCCCTCAACCCAGTGGCAGAGGAAGGGGGTGGGGAGGCGGACCGCTCCAGGTGCCAGCCGGGGGGGTGACATCGCCACGGGCGGGTGCCTCCCCCTTGGGACACTCAAACAGATGGGCACTGCCCTATTGGGACGATGCTCACACGGACGGGCGCCTCCCCCTTGGGACGCTGGCTCAGGCGGGCGCTGCCCCATTAGGACAATGTTCACACGGGTAGACGCCTACAATAGGATGCTCGAGTGGGCAGGCGCCTCCCCCTTGGGATGCTCACACGTGCAACGCCCCCCTCCCCGTGCGACGTGCCACTCCCCTGTGTGTGACTTGTCACACCCCATGTGCGACGTGGCACGCCCCTGCCACCCCGCGTACCAAAGCCCTTTTCTCCACAAATACCTCAACCTCTGGGAGACAAAACGTGCTATCCCTCCCTGCCTCTAACAGTGCCTGGGGCTGCTCTGTGTATATATAAAAGGTAAAGGGACCCCTGACCATTAGGTCCAGTCGTGGCCGACTCTGGGTACAGCTTCCGGGTCATGTGGCCAGCATGACTAAGCCGCTTCTGGTGAACCAGAGCAGCGCATGGAAATGCCGTTTACCTTCCCGCCAGAGCAGTACCTATTTATCTACTTGCACTTGACATGCTTTAGAACTGCTAGGTTGGCAGGAGCTGGGACCGAGCAACGGGAGCTCACCCCGTCATGGGGATTCGAACCGCCAACCTTCTGATTGGCAAGTCCTAGGCTCTGTGGTTTAACCCACAGCGCCACCCACGTCCCTCTGTGTATATATAGGCAGCAACAAAATAATCATAGCAATAATAATGTATTAATGCAAGAGAGGTATTGCCCCCCACTGGTATTGGACAACTGGATATCTCCACGTATATATTTAAGGCTATAGCCCTGTACAGTATGAATTTACCTGGGAGTAAGTCTCAGTGAACTTAACAACATTTTCTTATGAAAATGACCTGAGCAGGGCTTAATCCCAGGTCAGCAGGCACGGAGTTGTGATCCTGTTTTACAGATCGCAGCCTAGCAACCCGATTTAGTGCAAACATACTAGGGAGTAGGTTTAGCAGTGCTTACCTTTAAATATATTTATTGTTTATACATTATTATTTATTAACTATATTGTGAAAACTTTAATTAACAATATGGAAATTTAATTCAGTATGTGGCCTGCCAGGTTCTGTGTCAAAGTACTTTTGTGGCTCACGTGGTCAGAGAGGTTGGACCACCTTAGTTTACAGTAAGGTTTCTTACCAGATAATGTGTGCCACTAATTCTAGCATCAAATTATGTATAAGACTGGCAACCACATATTCTTCATTACTTATCTGCCTTGTTTGCATGTAAAATGGTGGTGAGGCCTGATTTTAGCCCATAATGGTAGGTGCAATATTTTTTCTACGGAAATTTTCTACTACTATATTTCTTCACAAAAAAGTGTTTTTAACTCTGCTGGGGGTTCTCTCCCTCTGGGAGAGACGTACCCAGCTGATACGTTTGTTAATTACCCACACATGTGTCAGATCTATTTTTCACCTTCACATACAAGTCTGTTTCAAAAATCTGTACAGTACAGTATTGTAAGAAGTTTGGGGTTTCCTAGAAATTCATGAAGGGTTCCTCAATAATACTAATGGCAAGATAACCTACAAGATAGCTTTGCCCACTGCTGTTGGTTTTCTGTGTAATGTACAGTTTCATTCTCCATCCACAAAAAAATGTTTTGAGTCTTTTAAGCTAGGAGTTGATCTAGCTAAGTCATATTCAGAGTAGGCACTTTTACATTAATGGTCTTGTTACTAAAGTTCTGAACTGGCCTAATTCAGACACCTTTAGTTATTATATAAATATGCATGCGAAATGGGAACAGATTGGAAAAAGTGGTATATACATTTTAGAAATAAATAATGTGCACCACTCTAATGTATTGTGGGGTCCGTTAAATATTGTTTATCATGTGTGCAGTTTTGCTGATACCATGGTATCAACTGACCCTCCCAAATCTTCTGTTATTATGGGACTTTTACTATCTGCGTTATTCCTTTTGTAATCAGAATATGTGTTTGTTCCCAGTGCAAGAAGATGCCAAATTTTTCTTTTTCAACGGCTAGTAATTTCCTTCGGTTTACTCCTGAGACCTTGGATCAAATTAAAAAGAGAATTGCTGAGAAGAAAGCAAAGCGTGCCAAGGCCACAGAGGAGGGCAATAGTCAAGAGCAAGAAGAAAATATTCAACCACAGCTTGATCTGAAAGTTTTTAAAAAGCTACCTATTCTATATGGAAAACCCCCGCCTTGGCTCATTGGAGAACCACTGGAAGATGTTGACCCCTATTACAAGGATCGTGAGGTGATACAGTTTCTTTAAAGTAAATTGTAAGACTTTTTGTTACATGAAATGTTTTTGTAAACCAAAAACAAAAATGCTACAGTTTCTTCTTGTGTAGCAGTCAAAGTAGAAATTACAAATGAATTTCAGAACACGTCTGAAAACATTAATTAATTTAATAAATATGATCACATCTTTAAGCATAGTATCTGGCATTTAATTAAAAAGTCTATTCTTTGTTAACATTGCTATAAATGTTCATGCACATCTTGGACAGAATACTCATTTAAATGGTGCCACGTGCACATTAAAGCAGATCTATGAATTTTTCAGATAACAAGCTGTAGAAATGTGTACAGTTATGAACATTTAACTTTTAATTTTTATGGCACTTACATGCACTTCATTATGTTCAACATTACAACCAGTAGACCCAGGCAAAATATATTTTTCAGTGAACATGCTATGAATAAGCATACACAAGATCACAGTCAGAGTGATTTGTTGTGCATTTGAGATAAACTTCATACGAAATAATCTCTGCTGAAGTACTACATTTGTATTAATTCATCAAATTAAGATTTTATGGAGGCCATAAAATCAGTGTCTTTGTCATTGTGATAATGCAGCATATTCGTCTTATGCTGGATGAGATGTATCACCTTATTTCATTTGTAGCCGTGCCTGCTGTTTTTGTTTGCTATCAGCAAGCAGAAGTATATTTAGCCCACTGGCCTCTTAATAAAAATAGAGGTAGAATCATTCCATAACTTAAGCAAATGAATAAAACAGCAGAGCAACATCAACTTCCAAACTCCCATTATTTATTTTGCAAATGAATTCCATGGCACAACTCTGATCTGAATCAGCGGCTGGTGATTTATTTCATTGCAAAAAGCAGCAAACTGAGATCAAAGCACTGATCTGTGCCATCCTTGTGTGTTTGGCCTTCAGTGAATGGCTACCACTACCCAGTCTTTTATGCAGCTCCTTGTCATAATGCTGGGTCTCCTGAGTGATGCATAAATAGAATGAGTTGTACTTCTGTGTTTGTCTACTTTCATCTGCAGTCCATATTGTTCTCCCCAGTCAATCTTTATGAAGTTGCAATGAGTTTATATTTGTAGACAGTAGGTCTATCATGAGCATGTTATATTTAAAAAGCATTTCCATCTATTTTACAGACTTTTATGGTGCTATCAGCCAGGAACAGAATCTTTCGGTTTTCTGCCACCAAAGCCTTGTTTTTTTTCAGTCCTTTCCATCCACTGAGAAGACTAGCTGTGAAAATTTTGATACACACATATCCTTCCAATGGGTTTCCTTCATTCCTAATCTCTTATACAGAATCACAGAGAACTGTTAGTTGTATATATATGAGCTTTAATATATCTTTCTTAGGATTCCGAAAAGTGAAAAGGTTTAGTGAGTGTGGAGGTTTAGTGAGTAGCTTTTTTTTAATGTTCCATGGTTATCTGTTTGAATTTGAAATGAAGTTTATTTTAGGTTAGATTAGCTATTGACCATTGAGGTTAACTCCCACTCACTCACCCTCATTTTCTGTAATATTTGACTGGATTCACATCTTTGACTAATCATTTATTCTATTTTTAATATTTTGTTGGAAGCCGCCCAGAGTGGCTGGGGAGACATGGGTGGGGTACAAATTATTTATTTATTTATTTATTTTTATTTTTATTATCCTGTGTTCTGCAACTTTGCTATGGTCCACTATTGCAGTTCAAAACAAAATTTCAACTGTGTTACTAAGAAGAAAGAGTACAATTTATTATTTAGACCTACAGAAGATTAGATGAAATGTAGGCTAGGCCAGAGCCCCTTGCAATTCGCAGTGACAGATATAATCAGCTGGTGCTCAGCAGGTTGAAGATATCCGTGTCCTTTCTGTGCTTGAACACATGGCTTATAATTATCTGTTTTGCTTAGATACCTTTTTGGACTGCCTTTATTAATTTATATGTTTAAATCAGGATTGATGGAATATTATTATTCTTAATGTCACCTGACAATGTTTATTATTATTATTTGCTTTTCTCTTTTTTCTATTATACTCACAAATTAAAAATTGAAATAAAAAAAGAAAATGAGATGGTGCAAATGCACCTTTAGGAAAACTGACCATCAGCCATTCTCCTGTGGTGAGTCCATAAAATATGAGAGCCACTTGTTTTGCTGGCCCTGTATATTAAGATCCCTTGTCTTGCAGTCATGTTTCATAAAGGTAAAGGTAGAGGGACCCCTGACCATTAGGTCCATTCGTGGCCGACTCTGGGGTTGCTGCACTCATCTCGCTTTATTGGCTGAGGGAGCCGGCGTACAGCTTCTGGGTCATGTGGCCAGCATGACTAAGCCACTTCTGGTGAACCAGAGGAGCGCACGGAAATGCCGTTTACCTTCCCGCTGGAGCGGTACCTATTTATCTACTTGCACTTTGGTGTGCTTTCGAACTGCTAGGTTGGCAGGAGCGGGGACAGAGCAACGGGAGCTCACCCTGTCGCGGGGATTCGAACCACCAACCTTCTGATCGGCAAGCCTTAGGCTCTGTGGTTTAACCCACAGCGCCACCCGCTTCCCCATAAAGGTAGAGGGACCCCTGACCATTAGGTCCATGTTTCATATTATAGATAAATGATCAGAGCTAGTGTAACATGATCCCTTCACCTCAAAACATACAACCCCAAATTATAAACAGTACATGCCCCAAGTGTGCAACTGTAGGCTAGAAATTGGGTTGCTTATGCAACTTTGTTCCATATTCCCTTCACTTCACCCAGAAGTTCATACCCATCTTTAATACTTTGGTTTATTCTATACTGGACACACTAGCCCTGTTTTGAAGGTATGAAATGTGCAGGTAAGGAGGGGAGCTTTCCTACACTCAACATCCATACAGGCAGCAGAAGGTCTGAATCTTGTGGGGTTGGGCATGTGGTGAGCTGGCCTGATTTGGACTATGACTAAAAGCGGCAACCATTGCCCCACTGGCGTACAAAGGGGGCGGCACCATTTGAGGAAAGGGTGTCATCGTTGCCGCCACCCCAGGATGCGTGCCGCACGCCGCACAACCACGGACATGCGTCACACCCCCGCGGGTGACACGCCACGCCCCCTAAATCTTCTTTTGTACTTTCAAGAGCTCTTGTTTGGCTTAGACATGGATCTTGTTTGTTGTTGTTGTTTAGTCGTTTAGTCGTGTCCGACTCTTCGTGACCCATGGACCAGAGCACGCCAGGCACTCCTGTCTTCCACTGCCTCCCGCTGTTTGGTCAGACTCATGTTTGTAGCTTCAAGAAGACTGTCCAACCATCTCGTCCTCTGTCGTCCCCTTCTCCTTGTGCCCTCCATCTTTCCCAACATCAGGGTCTTTTCCAGGGAGTCTTCTCTTCTCATGAGGTGGCCAAAGTACTGGAGCCTCAGCTTCACGCTCTGTCCTTCCAGTGAGCACTCAGGGCTGAGTTCCTTAAGAATGGATAGGTTTGTTCTTCTTGCAGTCCCTGGGACTCTCAAGAGTCTCCTCCAGCACCATAATTCAAAAGCATCAATTCTTCGGTTACCCAGAGAATAAAGGCAAGACTGTCTACTGTTAAAAGGCTGAAAGGAGATTTCTTCCGATCAACCTCAAGTGCTTGAAAATGTGCACGGGAACTACCTTGTATCAGTCCTGATTCTGACTATAGCCTAAGGTTCATAACAGTTACTATGCTGAATAAACAAAAAACAAGCAAAGTTAAACTAAAGAAAATGCATTATTTTCAGAGTTTTCCTTTTAATTTAAGAGCATGGTAGTAAGTAGCGTTAATTATTTTGGTTACTCATATTTTACTACAAGCTGTTGAATATTTATTTGTTTGTTTAATTTATATACCACCTTATACCTGGAGGTCTACCCCTTATTTTTCAATGAAACACTATTTCCTTAACACATCGTGTACATTATTCATAGCATTCATAACATGTGTGGTTCTCGTTAACTGTATTTTTATGACTTTAAACAAGCCTCCAGAAAATTACCAAATTGCTGAGTAAGTATCACTCCACACTTCATGTACAATCTATGGACCGAATGAGAATCAACCCATTGGAAGGCAGGAATAAACACAGAAGGGATGCCTGCTTGTAATTGGGAAATACTAGAGGTGCACCTGATATTCAAATAGGTGCACTGAGGTCTACTCAGGTCTAACTTGAGTGGGGGTGAGGAAGTGAATTAGCAGGAAAAGAATGCTCATTTGTGCACAAGCCCTAAGTCTCCTATTATACTGTCTTGCTTGGAACTGCAAAAGTAAGGGGAGGGTGAGTCAAACAGCAGCTCATATGTGACTGGTGGGATGTATTTTGCTTTCTGGATCATACAGTGTGCAAGCCTTATCTAGCAGTTGGCTCAGAGATGGAAATAAATAAATATTATAATCGTATAATGAAATCTAACCACACCTTTGCCTACAATGCCATCATAGCACTTCCATTTTCCCTTGGGCTTCATGTGGGAAGTAGCACATGAGTAGCCTTCATTCCCTCCACACTGGTAATGATTTTGTTTCTCTGGTTTTGATTTTCAGGTATATTTTCACAGTTATTTATACAGTTGAATTTGCAGTAAAAATAGTTGCAAGGGGATTTGTTTTGAATGAATTCACCTATCTTCGAGATCCCTGGAACGTTCTGGATTTATTTGTTTTAATTATGACGTAAGTTGCAGTGTTCCTTCTTTGCAGTTTATAATTTTGCATACAGGAGGAAAACTAGAGCTAGAATTCTGCTAGCTTTGCATGTGAAGATGCTGCTGACCTTGGGAACATTTAAACATATAAGGTGGGAATCGCCTAACAAGTTCCCTTCCTTTCCTCCCCCTCACAACTCTGACGCACCCCAAAATTGGCTCAGGCAATGTGGGGAGAACCCCCAGAACAGTGGGGGAGGGGAAGGAGAGGATAGTTACGTCTGGCAACCTGCACTACTTGCATTGACAGGATGTTCACCGTAGGATAATGCTGAAATCCACCCATTGTGGATGTAGTTCGACTTGTTAATCTACTAATTCTAGCTACTATTAGACTTCATGTTGTGCCCTTTGGATGAGGAGTGTTTTGGACCTGTGTCAAATTTTAACTATACGTTGTAGAAATATCTGCACAATTTTGAACAGCTTATGAATTGGCCAATCACTTAAACTATGTGTGGAGGTTTGTTTCAGTATAAGCTGAATGCTAGTACAGCGTGTGGTGGAATGGAATGGTGTGTGGCCCTGCCCTTCCTGAGTTTACATACACACAAAATGGGACTTTGTGCATGCAAAGTATCTGCTTTACCACTGAGTGAGTATGGCCCTTTCCCAAAAACAATATATACACGAAGCCCATCTGATTTAAGATACTATAGCTACCAGTAGCATTGTCTTATAAAATGATGAGTCTGTCAATATCATTTTTCATAATTTGAAATTTTCAGGTACGCAGCTTTGGCTTTGGCTTTTAGTAGCATTTCAGCTATCCGAATTTTCAGGGTTCTGAGAACTTTAAAAGCTGTTTCTGTAATTCCAGGTGAGAGGCTCTTTTTCTTGCTTTGTCTGTTTGTTCAGTTACTAAATTTGTCTTCCACCTTTCACTCAAGGAATTCAAACTAACCCAAATAAGAAACAGTTAAAAACAATCTATTATGAAAATTCAATGAAACAGTAAGTCACAAAAGAGAAAAGTTCTGACAACAACACAATTTATAGATTAAGGTTATCAGACCCCACCCCCCTGAATCCAGGGACACTTTTCAACTTCAGTAGGAATGACAGGATTTTGTCAGAGGACTGATTTGTAAATACGGGGACTGTCCCTGGGAAACAGGGACGTTTGGCAACCTTATTATAGATCAAAGCTGAAGTTTAAATGGTACCAGAAGACTATAGCCTTTAGGGAGCTTATTCAAATTCTGGTGCACTCCCAAAAACAAATCAGGAGACAGACACTATCAGAAGGTGCGACACTGTTATGCACTCCCATCTCCCCACCCCTAAAGCACATTGCAATAGTTGGACTTCAGGGCTGCTTTCCGAAGCGTAGACCCTAAAGATAATAGCTGAGAAACATAATTCAAAAGGGCTGTAGTTTTTGTCCTCTGATATCAATCTGTATAATATTTACTCTTCTGTTCATAGGACTGAAAGTAATTATAGCTTCACTTCTTCAGTCTGTCAAGAAGCTTGCCAATGTGATGCTGTTGACAGTTTTCTGCTTGGCTGTCTTTGCCCTGGTTGGCCTCCAACTCTTCATGGGCAACTTAAAATATAAATGTGTCCATGCTTCTTATTTGAATAAGAGCATCAGGGAGGAGGAGTCATGCACATTACAGGATTCAGGTAAAAACACCCCCCTTTAAATCTGTAGCATATTGCTTACATAACCCTGGTACTTTTTGTACTGCCAAAACAGTGTTTTACTTTCGGATCATTCCTAAACTGGCATTTATAAATTAATACAATAGCATCCCACGGACCATATTATTATGTGGTTTTGAAGTTTCATCGAACCATGTTGAGTCAGATTTAGACTTTATATTTTGCTAGCATCTTTATTTGTGTAAGAACTAATAGTAACAATAATAATGCTGTCAGTGGTGTAGCGTGGGGGGTGCAGGGGGGGCCGGCCACGCCAGGCGCAACATCTGGGGTTAGGGTTAGGGTGCGCAAATCCACGGGTTAGGGGGCGCAAATTAATTGCCTTGCCCCGGGTGCTGACAACCCATGCTACGCCACTGAATGCTGTCATATGACTTGAGCTGAATTATGTACGGCACACAGACCAACAGCACAATTCAGCCCAACGCAGACCTGGATTTTTTTTTTTTTAAAGGGTCTGGAGAGAGAGTTCCAAAGTTGTGGAACCACCACCTAGAAAGCCCTATTCCTAATACCTCCCCAGATAATCTGGGCCTTGCCATTCACTGGTTCCTCAGCCAATCCTCCATCTGCATCTTCCTAACTCAGCCAGCCCATGACATAGCAACTTCCAGCTTGATTTCTCTTCACTTTCTTCCATGTGGGATATAAGGAGGAAGGAGATTGGAATTCACTTATTGAATTTAGTCTATCCAGCCTTGGCATGAGTAACCTAACCTTATTGATGACTTCCTCTGAGGAATCAAGGACCCCAGTGCATCCCATGGTAGTGATTCTGCCTCTTTTGGAGCAATCGCCTTCAGGCAGAAGGAAAGAGTGTTTAAGGAGACATCCTGAGGGGCAGTCAGAATGCTACTGAGATGGATGACATTCTGGTGAGGTGGGGCCTTCTTCTGACTCCATCCCCAACTGGTGACTGAAGGCAGATCTCTTCCCTGCACTCCACAGAGAGTGAATTTTCTTCTGCTGTCTTTGGGACTGGTGCTCTTTTGGGGGAGCCACCTGGGCTTCAGTGTTGACTTATGTGAAACAATGCAAGTGTAGAGTGTATGCATCAGCCAACATGTCCCTCAGCAAGCAGGAGGTGGTTCAACAACAGGGTGGGGGCAGGCCACAGGAGAGCCTACTCAGCTGGGCACCCCTGAGAATATGCCATCCACGAATCTCCTCCCCTCCACTCCAGATGAATAGAATGTTGGACTTGCATTCATTTTCTGCAGGGGATGGAGTAGATCCAATGCTCTCAGTGCTTAGGGTGACTGCAGTAGGCGGATGAATCGGGTGAAAATGTAAGTACAGTAGTACGTAGTAAAATGAAGCAGGGAGGGTGTGTCCAGGGGTATGTTCCCTGTTGGTTTTTCTGTTCCTGTTCTATTCTGTTTGCCAGTTGCATTGCCATGATTGCATACTGTTGTGGAAACTGGGGTGGGTGGGTCTTAGGGTGTCATCAATCTGCATATCTTGCCTAGTGAAGTGAGTGGGAGACACAACCCACGTGGGTCCCCTCCATCCACTGCAGAAAATGAACTTATCACAGAAAGTTCAGCATTCTCCTCTCTCAATCAGATCAGGGGATACTGCTGCAGGGTCTGATGGGCCAATTTCATGTGGCTTGGTGGGTCAGACGCAGGTTAGCCACCTGACTGGGCGTTTGTTATTCAGCTGATAACTGCATCCATTGTATTGTGAGGTAGGAAGAGGCTTTAAATGACTATTACTTTTGCTTCCAAAATGTTTGCTTCCAGAAGTATATCAGAAAAAGAATTCTTCTACTGATGTATTGCTGTGTGGATACACCTCACATCCCAAGTAAGTGTAACTGAGGACCAAACTAGACAAGATGCTAATTGTTAAAGCTATAAATGGCTTTAGCCCTATATACTTAAAGGAGCGTCTTCACCCCCGTCATTCAGCGTGGACACTGAGATATAGCTCCGAGGACCTTCTAGCGGTTCCCTCACTGCAAGAAGTGAGGTTACAGGGTTGGTGATGGCAACCACCCTGTGGTACACCCTCCCATCAGATGTCAAGGAGATAAGTAACTATACAACCTTTAGAAGGCATCTGAAGGCAGCCCTGTACAAAGACGTATTTTATGTTTGAAGTTTTACTATGTTTCTGTATATGATAGAAGCCACCCACAATGGCTGGGGCAACCCAGTTAGATGCACAGGGTGCTGCTACTACTACTACTAGTGTTAATACAATTAACAATTAAAACAATTAACATGCTTAGTTTTAAAATTTAATCAGCAGCCATGCATGACTGGGACATTTAAAAATTTCCTTCTATGCTGCAGACCTGATAAAAATCACCCCGACTCTGTTGGTGGAGGAGCATATCTATAGTGGGTTTTTCCCTCATTCTGAAAGGCAGAATTTATGCAGACGGAGACCCCCTAACAGTTCTAGTCCCTGCCTTCATTAGCCTAATAAAAGTAAAAACAAAACTCTACTCCTTACCCCAATTCTTAGCTAGGGAGGAAAGTGTATCAATCATCTCTTTCCCTTCCCTTCAGATTCTGAAATGTCTTCAGGTCAAAAGACATGAGTAAATAAGATCAAGCACAATAAAAGGTCCTTCTGCCTTGAGTGTGCCTTCCCCAGAGGATTCTCTGGCAGGAAGGGGTCAAGAAAACTGATCCACCTCCAACACACTCCACTTAATCAATGTACCTTATTGACCAGTCTCCCCCTTCAATAGTAGATGGATCTGACTTCTGAAAATGTATCAGAAGCAAAGGAAGAGTGGTGCTAGATCAGGCCAAAGGTCTATCTAGAAACAGTGTCCAGCATGTCTTTCACAACAGCCAACCCAATGTCTTTGGGAATCATCCTCTCCTGCTGTTGTTTAGAGGCATGCTGCCTCTAATACCTGATGTAGGAGAGCCATCATGGCTAGTCGTTCAGTCAGATCATCCACTGGGGAGAAAAAGGAAGAGGAGGAAGTATGTAGGATAAACTTTCCTTGTCACTCTCGTCATATCTAGAAGAGAGTCTCCAAGAATCTAGATCAGGCTTCCTTAACCTCAGCCCTCCAGATGATTTGAGACTACAGTTCCCATCATCCATGACCACTGGTCTTGCTAGCTAGGGATCATGGGAGTTGTAGGCCAATAATATTTGGAGGGCCGAGGTTGAGGAAGCCTGATCTAGAAGAACATTTACAAGTCACATCTATGAAGTCATCTGGACAGTCTTCCTAATATGGTAAGAGTGGGAGAAAGTCTTACACTCCAAAGCAGGTTTCAAGGAACATGTTATCTTTGTACAAGCAAGCATTCACCAGAGACTATCCCCAACCACTCACAGAAAAGCCTCTGACCTTTTCTTGGTCCTCTCAAAATAAGGTCACAGGTAAAGGTACAGGTACCCCTGCCCATCAGGGCCAGTCGTGACCGACTGTGATGGCCTGGGAATCCGATTCAGAGGCTGAACTGGAGGAATCCCAGCCTGCACAGGAGTCCCCGCCTCCAGGGCCGGCTGAACTGGGGCAGGGCCTTGATTCTGAAGCGCCTACACCTGTGCCGGATCCTCAGGAGCAGGCACCAGGTGAATCCACTCTGGCTCTGGAGGTGGTTGAGGACTCAGTGCCTACAGGTGAGTCTCCCCCTGGGTCCAGTAACCCTTCAGCCTCTCCTGAACTGCAGAGGCTCAGGGCAGAGAGGTGGAGGGAACTGGTTTTTCCCAGGAGGAGTGCTCGCCTTAAGGCCAGGAGAGGCGGGTCTCCTGGGGGCCGGGGCCACCCCTGGCCTCAGAGAAGATAAAGGGCAGTCAGCCCAGTCCCAGGTTGCGGGAGCAATGTCGTTGAAGAGCTGTTTCGGCCAGCACCCAGTCCGGTTCCCCCAGAGTTCCTGTCCTTGCCCGGCTCCTCGCTGTGGACCCCACTTCGCCCATGGAGGACTGTCTGCCGACCCTCGACTCAGGTCCTGGACCTCGCCCCACAGTAACCTCCCCCCTGGACCAGCACACCGACTCTAGGGTTGCGCGCTCATCTCCCTCAAGAGGCCGGGAGCCGGCGCTGTCCGAAGACACTTCCGGGTCACGTGGCCAGCGTGACTGAGCTGCATCTGGCGAGCCAGCACCAGCGCCGCACACGGAAACACCGTTTACCTTCCCGCTATAAAGCGGTTCCTATTTATCTAGTTGCACTTAGGGGTGCTTTCAAACTGCTAGGTAGGCAGGAGCTGGGACCGAACAACGGGAGCTCACCCCGCCGTGGGGATTCGAACCGCGACCTTTCGATCGGCAGGTCCTAGGCTCTGTGGTTTAACCCACAGCGCCACCCGCGTCCCATAAGGTCACAGACCACTCAGTTATTACCTACCTTCATCTTTTCCTCAGAGGTGCAACACAACTTAACTCACAAACAGTGCAAAGGTTCCCCTCATGGGATCTCCACAAGGTATTCTGGGCTTTAAGTAAAACAACAACACCTCATTGAGCCACTGAAATAAATCTTTCAAGGTCACTCCTTATCACAATTACATCTGCCAGATGATTCTTAGAACTAGGGGTACTGTCTATTAAGAAGCAAATCCTTCACTCAGACCCTTCTGCCTCCACCCTTTATAGTTACTGCTCCCACACGGACTTTGAGATGGGATGGGCTAGTCTCTGTCCTATGCCATTATGCCTTTAATAGCTTTCTCTGAACATATAAAACTTTTCTGTAGCAGGGGAATAAAATTATAACTTATCACAGGGGCCAGTAAAAATGTTGATAACGTTGGTTTGATTTTAATAAACTCTGTTCAGTATTGATGTTGAGACTGTAACAAAACCTAGAAGATTAAGTATGTTTGAGAAAGATGTGAATGTCCAGGTTCCACTTGTGAGGTAAGCAGTCAGAGAGATCTTTTACTTGAAAGTTATCAGTAACATAATGTATTCTCTTTTATACCCGTAAGTGAAACTGAATGTAAAAACGGAACCTATTATTGCGTGAAATATGGAAAAAATCCTGATGATGGATACACCAGTTTCGATCATTTTGGATGGGCCTTTCTATCATTGTTCCGACTGATGACACAGGATAGTTGGGAAATCCTCTATCGGCAGGTAAAACTTTTTTTTTAAATGTACTGTTGGTATCTACTTGAAGGGTAGATTTCCTTTAACATAGCAGGGATAGTTGGGTTATGGCTCCACCTTCTGGTCAAGTCGGATATGGACACTTTGGAAGTAGACTGGAAGTACCATGATGCTTCCATGGACTTGCCAAGGAAACATACCCTTCAACATTTCTCAAGTGAAAATAGGAACATTTTTACTCCCTCCAAGAACTGACCCTCCTCAAACCCCCACCCCATTTTTGTGTGCTGCCCCCCCCGAACCACGGAGCATTTCCTATCTGAAGAAGGGTGAGTGTTACCACCAGTGCACCAACAGGACACAGCACACACACCCCACCATCCTGAGAAAACACCTTAATCCAAATTTTATTTTATTTTATTCTTTGGCGGACTTACAAAAAACAACCCACACACCAATAAATACATTTTAGAAAAGGGCAAGATTAGGCACAGATGTGCAAAGCTTGATCATCATCAATACCCCTTGTGCCCCACTCCTGCCCAGGACAGCAATGCCTGTACCACAGAGCTGGCACATCACGCAGGGCTGAGCCTCGGTAGTGGCAGCCTTTTCTCCTCTTCTCCCGTTCTCCAGCAGCTGCTATGAACTGCTCAAAGGCGGAGGTTGTCAGTGGCAGCCATGGAGAGCCAGGGAGAGGCAACAGGATGCTCCTTCGTAGCTGCCACTGCTGCTGTCACCGCCGCTCAGGACAAACACTGGCTTATTTTCTTCTCCGAGCTCAGCACTCTGAGGAAACAGAGACATTCCAGGAAAATCGGGACACTTGGAGGGTATGAAACATAAGCCCAGGAATTTAAGGAGAAACTTAGAAGCAAGCAACAGAGATCAGCAACAGAAAAACCCCATCAGGAACAGAAAGCCTACTTCCAATACTAACACTGAACAGTTTAATAGGGGGAAAGACCTATAGTCTTCTTTTTTTAAGTGCAGACAATTTACACTGCAGGTACACTGAAGGAAATCTACGCTTCATGTTGGTACCAAGCGTACGATTTCACTTTGGCTGGCAGGGATGGTATGTTGGGACATAGCAAATCTAATCCTGATAGGGTGGGTCCCTTGACTGCACCCCTGCGTAATTTATCATGGAGGGACCTGCTGCAGGACCCTCCTTCCAAATGCAGCCTCTGCCTCTGCATAATTATCAATTGTGTAGTGATGAATTAAAGTGTTTGGAGAAGCCCATGCAGCTTCTGTACAAGCCTTATGAAGAGCACCATTAGCAGTGAAAGCCACAGAAGCAACTGCAGCCCTAGTGAAATGAGCGATCAATCAAAGTGTAAGTGTAAAGCTGTCAGAATCTTATGACGGTCCCGTGAAGGGAACCTGTGTGCCATGGGAAGTCACTTCAGTATAGCACCTCTAAGAAAACATTTAACTAGAAGTATAGACGGAAGGAGAATTGGGTTTAGAAAGAACAGAGGAAATTGGGTCCTCCCTTAAAGAGGGCACGTTTTGCGGTGAGACCTAGACAACCGACACCCTGTGTTGTGGGTGGGTACAATTGGTAAGCCACAACACCTGATTGGTAGGTCCCTCAAAGCTGGATAAAATCTGGCCAATGGGACGCAGTTCAAACGGTTTGAGGGACCTATTTATGCCCATGCACGTGACCCAGAGCTTCCTCTTTCAGCGCATGCATTCGGAACACCCGCCCACCTCTCCCGACTTTTAGGGCTTGATGCGCTTGACCTTGCTATGCCATTGTGTGTCGTCTGTCATTGGGACGGGGGCACGGCAGGAATTTCCCCCACTTGGCTGATTGGCTGGTGCCATTTGGGATTCACCTGCCGCATAGCAAATCGTCACAATTTGTAAGGTTGCGGATAGGCTCTGGTTCAGGTGATGGGGATGGGAGAACGCTCTTGCCATCCCTATGTGAAGGGTATTCTGTTAAAGGAATCCAGGGACTTGATGGTTTGGTCCACCCCTGAGAGGGGGTTGTGCCCGTGCCTGAGTCCAGGGGGACATTTGGGTGGTGGAGTTAGCCCCGTTCCCAGCTTTCCGCTTATCCAGGTGTTCACCCTTGGCTGACCTATGCTGGTTCCCTGGGTCAGCGCTACCTGCCTGGCAGGGAGCTAGTCGAAACAGAGCCTATGCAACCAGTCACTTTTCTGCAATCAATAAAGTTGTGGCCTAAATTCTGCCAAAAACCAAACCAAAATTTTGAGTCAAGTGTGAATTTATTTAGGGGGGAGGTTTCTGGGTTTGAACACGCAAATGGCTACAGGCTGCCTCTTCGAGGTATTTGTGTGAAGCCCTTCCAAAGGCCATTTTGCAGGAAGGATAGTAGGTCAGCCACAGATGTCCTCTTAACATATACCTTGTTCTTGATGCACCAAGCACGAACAACCTTCCACCTTGCTTGTTGAATGCAAATGCTCAATGGACATCATGACTGACAGTTGAAATGACCTCCTTGATGTCAGGAGGAATCCTTCTCATCTCTTTGGTGAGCTTGGCCTGCTATAGGATGATGCGTGAGGGGTATTTTTCTGTTGTTATGTGCATGTGTGCACCTCCCAACTCAGGATTCCCCTTTTCACGGAAGTCTTGATTGTGGAGACTTTGATGGGTATCCACTGGCAGGTAAAAACAATCTTATTATCTCAGAGTTTTGGAGTTAACTACGAGACAACAGTGGTTGCTTGACCTGATGCCGTTGCTCTATTACTATTCTATTAATTGGATTATTTTAACATTTGCTTTTATTCTCTGATTATTGTTTTGCTGAAAGACAATACATGATGAGTTATGTATTTCATACTTGCAGGTTATCAGAACATCTGGGAAATCCTACTGCATCTTTTTTGTGATAATCATCTTTTTGTGCTCATTTTATTTATTTAATTTAATCCTGGCTGTTGTAACAATGGCATATGAAGAGCAAAACAAAGCAACACTTGCACACACAAAGGCAAGGGAGCTGTTACTTCGTGAAGCAAAAGAACTACTAAAAAAGGAAAAGGTTTGTAAAACTTTTTAAAAAAATATTATTATATACTTAGCCTAATTGTTTTTATTGTTGTTGCTGTTGTTAACAATAGAAATAAAGTATGTATAATTCTATTGTTGTATATTCATCCATGATAATTACTACTTAATTATGGCTGAAGTTCCAATAACAGAATTTAATATTTAATACTTATTAAATTTTTGTAGGGGAAGAGGAAAAACATTGCAACATTAACATGTGAATTAAATGAAATACGTTAATAGATTTTATGATGCTGGCAGTAAAAATGCTGAAAGCTTTTGACTGCAATTGGTGAGGCGATGGTCTGGAATGTGATTCTCCACCTTGCACTCTTTTTGCTGTTTGTCATAGACTGACCTTTTTATCTATTTACTTAGAAAAATTAAAAATTGCTTTCAAAATAAATATTTTCAAAAACTTACATAGTACAGGATGGCTTGCAAACATGGGCGCAGAGCAATCCAAACTCTGGGTATAGGGCAGTATATAAATTCAATAAATAATAATAAAACTGGATGTGGGTGGCGCTGTGGGTTAAACCACAGAGCCTAGGACTTGCTGATCAGAAGGTTGGCAGTTCAAATCCCCGTGCCGGGGTGAGCTCCCGTTGCTCGGTCCCTGCTCCTGTCAACCTAGCAGTTCGAAAGCACCTCAAAGTGCAAGTAGATAAATAGGTACCACTCTGGCGGGAAGGTAAACGACGTTTCAGTGCGCTGCTCTGGTTCGCCAGAAGCGGCTTAGTTATGCTGGCCACATGACCCGGCTCCCTCGACCAATAAAGCGAGATGAGCGCCGCAACCCCAGAGTCGGCCACAACTGGACCTAATGGTCAGGGGTCCCTTTACCTTTACCTTTAATAATAAAACTACAGGAAGCCCAAGGAATTGTTTAAACCCATGTAAATTATGCTGGTGTGATTTACCCTTATTCCAAACAGCATTCAAGAGTGGGGCTGTGAACTGGCCCAAGCCTAGCAGAGGGAAACAAGCTTTTAAATTATGCCAGTGTAACTTCCACAGGGTTGCTAGGTCATGTGATAGAGCTGAATGGATTTTGGAATGCCAAAAAATATCCCCTTTTCTGGACTTGCCTCAGCTGAACCTCGGCTGAGCTATGTCTCTGGCTGAGCAAGGATGAGGGATTTCAACTGGCATAGCTTTGCCTATTCCAAACTCTGCTCATACCTGTAGATCTTGGGTTTGTATTTCTTGCTTAATTAAGTGAAAAGCCTTAAGAATACAAAAATATGCCTTGAAGAAATATCTTCAAGGAACGATATGCCTTCTAAAGTTTAAAAGTATCTTCAGGAACTGAAAAATGAAAGTTGTTTGGAGGAGATATCCAATAATTCAAAATGAAAGCTTTAAATTCATAAAGTTTGAAAGTAGCTAGCTCAATATCTGTTTCAAAGAAATATTCTTCAGATTGCCTGTAAATCGGAGGTGGGAACCTTTTCTGGCCTTTGCACCAAATTCGTATCTCCCTTCCCTGTGGCAGACAAAATCTGACAGGTGGACAGGGCAACTAATCTGTCAATCAGTACAACATCAAGTCACTATAATTTCAGGTGATGCTGTGCTTTGGAGTCCCAGTTCTTGGGACTAGAAAGCACAGAGCAGCACTGTTTGAAAGCACGTTTGCTCTTTGCAAAAGGGGTTTTGAGGCATTCCCCTGCTCTCCTGTTTGAGCATCCATCACAGTAGCTTTTCAAGCAGGAGCATGGTGGTGTCTGAAAGTCTCTTTGCTATTTGTTCCCTGCTTCAGTTTGAGCCTCTGTAGGAAGTGTGCATGTGCACAGAAACCTTAACCACATCTGGGAGTGATAATACCCAAGTTAGAAGGTCCAAACTCCTCCTACCTCATGGTTCCGGTTTCTTCAGAGCAGAAGACATAATTAAGTTGCTCTCCTACATTGCTGAAGTCAATGGTGGTTCTGACTATCTTGGTCTCAGTGGTGGGGCAAAGAATAATCTGTCCCTGAATGCGCTCACCTCCAGAGCAGCAACAGAATAAATAACACTATCTTAGTCAGGTAACCAAGGCTACATCTGTCATATTATATGTGGATTGTGATAGGGCCTCCTTTGCAAACAGTAGTGCAAAAAGTCTGTATACTGCTCTTGGGTTATGTTCTTAGATAGTATAAATGCTCTGTTTTGGGGCAGAACTAGATATTGTTGCTGAGATAATGTTTCCAATAGTCCTAAATGCTCACAAGTTGCTTAATGAAACTAACAGTTCTTACAAACATGCACAGAGCCTGTGTTGCAAAGATTGAAAAATGTATGCCTGATCACAGAGGTGAAACTATCAGCGACTTCCTCTAAAAGAGTGTTTTCTTCTCAATGTTGGTTTGGGGAAGGAGATTTTGTCTATTTGATCTCAGAGGAGGCCTCTCTCCATGCTAACTGCCTTCCTATTTTCAAGAAGAACAGGATTTTACAAGATAAGATCAGTATTTCCTCATTTTGATTACCAGTTATGGGCTAATTGCGCTTACTTGAACATGGTCTATTCCAGGAGTTGGCTTCCCAAAGACAAATTGCATCCTTGGATGAAAACACTGAAATGTCAAGTGTGGAATTCAAAAATAAAAAAATGAGGAAAAGCAAGAGGAAGAAGAAAACGAAAGACAAAGAGCCAAAAACTTATGGAGAAGATGAAACCCTGTTTTATACACCACCTGATAAAAGTCAAAAGGAGCTTGTAAGTTTTAGCTGCAACAGCTTCAGTGGCATCTTTTTGTATGTCAATTTGGAAGTGCCAAATAGAGCTTTATTAAATATGAACCCAAAAATTTGGGATCCTCTCCAAACAGATGCTAAAAATTTCTACTCATTTTTTGCAATTCTTTCTCTTCTAGCATTTCCATGACATCAGAAATATAATGTTGCACAGTGCCCCAATCATGACAGTAATTCACAAATTAGCTAACTCTGGCACTAGCTATTTTGAGAAGGACTTATGCTGTTAACCAGCTTTCGTTTTTTAGATTTCTTTAAGTGTACGTTATTCTATCTGCTGCTACATTAATTCATTGGGAATTGTGTAAGTAAATGGAGAGATAATTGTGTTACTTCAAATATTCACTTTGGATTTGTTTTCTGCACCCAAAGAAGGAGCTGTTAATGTCCTATCACCTACCCGTTGACACTCCTGATGATCCATTTCAAAGACAACGGTTAACAAGTGCTGCTAATGTCATCAGCAAAACCATGGGTGAGTTAAAAATAAATAAAACAAAGTTTTAAAGAGGTTGGGGGTAACTTCTACAGTGTTTTTAAGTATTTTGTAAAAGATAATCAAATCATTATTCCTTAAAACCTGAAAACAGTATATATTGAAAATTATGCTGAAAAGCTAGGAGAGTACCGTAATTGTCTCAGGAGTGAGGGACACTCAGTGGAAAGTCCTGGCTCCCCTCCTCTCAAAATCTTCACATTTAAATAAATCATGAAAAAATGTTTACTAATTGGGGTTTGTTTTTGTTTTGCTGAGCCTTTAGCATTTATTGTCGTCACGTTTCCATATTAATTTCAACAGTCAGAAGAATACATATTAGCACTTCACTCATAATTTGGACCAAATATGGGACTCATTGCTTTCCTTAGCTTAGTTTGCGTTCATGGTTTTTCTTATGTACTGAAGTTCTCACTCTGGGCCAGCAGGGGGATACTGTAGATAGTTATGCAAATGAAGGATCGAAAGTGACGTTCAGTGATTGGATAGTTTTAGAAAATGGCAACAGTTACATTGTTCTGGAGCTCTATATAAGCAGGCTGACTGAGCTCCTCAGTTAGTTCTGTTCCAGCTTACAAATAAAGAGCTGCTTTGGAAGAATCGCTGTGTCGTCTGATATGTTCGCCCACAACTTAACAGTTTTTGTTGTTTACTTGGTTTATGATGACACTGAGATTGTAATTCCAGTATGGGCATGTTTTGCAGCCTAGAATGTCAACAGTGAACTCGGTTCTGATGTTGATCTTTACTATTCCATCTGAAAACCTGGCCTGCAAATTCAAATTATCTGTGTAACGGAGTAAATTATGTAAGGAAGTAACTGCAGCCCAAGATAGGAAAAGAGGTAGTAAGGAAACACCTAGCTACTTTAAATGAATTCAGATCTCCAAGGCTGGATGAGCTGCATCCAAGGGCACTAAAGGAGCTTGCGGATGTAATCTCAGAGCCTTTGTAATCAGACCTTTGAGAATTCTTGGTGAACGGGTGAGGTCCCTGCAGACTGGAGGTGGGCAAATGTAGTCCCCATCTTCAAAAAAAGGGGGGGGGATAAGACCCAGATAACTATTGATCAGTGACCTTGACATTGATACCAAGAAAGGTCCTAGAATAGATAATTCACCCGTTGGTCTGTGAGCACTTAGAAAAGGATGCTGTGATTACTAAGACCCAACATGGGTTTCTCAAAAATAAAGTATGCTAGATGAATCTCTTTTCTTTATTTGATGGAGTTACAAGCTTGGTGGATCAGGGGAATGCTGTGGACATGTATATCTTGGTTTCAGTAAGTCTCTTGACAAAGTCCCCCATGACATTCTTGTAAGGAAGCTGATAAAATGTGGACTGAATGAGGTAACTACCTTTATGTCAGAGGCATGACTTTTGCCCAGATTTATTGTGCAGTGTAGTCTGGAGTTTTTCCAGTGCTTTCTGGGGTTCATCTGTTCAGGGTCACTCTTTTACAGCGTGCAAAGTTTCTTGCACATAATTGTGTGTTCATACAGTCTGATGCTGCATGTTAGGATTTGTGGGATGATCTAGTGTGTCCCACACCTCAGTGCCTAGGACTTGCCGATCGCATGGTCGGCGGTTCGAATCCCCGCGGCGGGGTGAGCTCCCGTCTTTCGGTCCCAGCTCCTGCCCACCTAGCAGTTCGAAAGCACCCCTAAGTGCAAGTAGATAAATAGGTACCGCTTTATAGCGGGAAGGTAAACGGCGTTTCCGTGTGCTGCGCTGGTGCTGGCTCGCCAGAGCAGCTTCGTCACGCTGGCCACGTGACCCGGAAGTGTCTCCGGACAGCGCTGGCCCCCAGCCTCTTAAGTGAAATGGGTGCACAACGCTAGAGTCGGACACGACTGGCCCGTACGGGCAGAGGTACCTTTACCTTTACCTTACCTAGTGTGTCCCAAACTGGTATTAGAAGTCCAACAGAACAGCACTATGTCAACTCAGTCACAAGTTCTGTTGAATTCAGTGACTGTCTTAGGTATGCAGGGTTTGGATTGTTGCAGAGTAAAAAGAAAGAAGAGAAGAGAAAAAGATTGAAAGAGTTGCTTATGTAGGACAAGGGATTTGAGGGAACCTGTGCAGATCCTTTTCAAGTCAACCCAAGAAGATATGGTCCCCCGCTTTAATCAATGGACTGACAGCACTTGAATGGATTGCTTATAGACGCAGAGTTTGTTTGGATAAATACGTATATTCATATATGTAGTAGGACAATAATATTACATATCTGTATAATAATGTATGGAAGTGTACATTTAGTGTGCTATATCTTTTTTCTTATTGCACTTTTTATTTATTTATCATTTGCACTTTTTCTCTTTTCTCTATTTTGTACAACTGACATTTTCTTAATATATTTTTTTAAGTCAGAGGGGGTGTGTGTGGGTGGCTGGGTGGCTGTGGGTGTGTAAAGAATTACCTATGTTTTACCTGAAATTGTTCTCATTTCATAACTCACTGTGCCTGTAATTATGTTCTTTTTGTTGTTTAGAATGGGAAGAATCAAAACTGGAATTCCCTCCATGCTTGAAAACTGCTGCCCATAAATATCTCATCTGGCAGTGTTGCCCACTCTGGTTGCAAATAAAGAAAATGGTGAAGAAAGTAATGATAAACCCTTTTGCTGAACTATTTATTACTCTGTGTATTATAGTGAATACTGTTTTAATGACATTCGAAAGAGTTCCAGAAACAAAGAACATGGTTTCCACAGGAAACAAAGTAAGTGAAGCCAAATCCTTATTAAGCTACATGACAAGAATCACCTTTTTATTGTTTTACTGTTGGAGAATTTTGGAGTGCCTTTGAACTGAAATTTGTGCCTAGAAATTAAGTTTTGTGCGTACCTAAAAAAATGTGCTCATACAAACCCTTTCTTCTCTAGTGGGTACTAGGACACCATCAAGTGGGATTGCGTTTCACCTGTTGCTTGAGGCAAGAAAAGCAATTATCAGCCCACAGGAAGCTCTCTTGTACCCTCTTCCTTGGAATGTCAGCTGAAATATCAGTTCATTTTCCTGCCTCACTTGAAGCAGTTTTATATTTCCCTTGTGCTCTATTCTGGCCTGTTATTTCACTCATTGTTGTTGTTATTATTATTATCTGTCAGCTCTGTCTGTGCTTGTAGGTTAGAGTTTCTGTGTGAATCTCATAGTAAGATTGAGAGAGTTAAATTCTGCCCCCGCCCCGCAGGCCATCATGTACCTTGATGTGTGTGTCCTTTTTCCTTCATACCTTTTCACCCTTAATTACATTTGTGATCAGACACTCTTTCCCATGTTAATGGTTTTCTGGTGCTGGTTGGGGCTAATGGAAACTGGAGTCCAGTATTATCTGGAGGGCCACAGATTAGCCACCCCTTCCCTAAACCCTTAACTTGAATTTAACATATGGCACGTTTATTGTGTTCTGACATAATTTCTCTTGCAGGTTTTCACTGCCATTTTTACAGCTGAAATGATCCTCAAAATAATTGCTCTTGATCCCTACTACTATTTTCAAGAGGCTTGGAATATTTTTGACTGCCTTTTGGCTATTTTAGGTATAATAAGCTTGGTCACGAGGCGTCCCCTATCAATTTTCAGAATGGTAATGATGAATCTCCTGTTATAGTCACTTTCCACATTAAATCTATGGAATCTAGGGCTTACTTTCCTTGACACTTTCTTTCTTTCTTTCTTTCTTTCTTTCTTTCTTTCTTTCTTTCTTTCTTTCAAAGTGAGTATATGTGGCAAAATCAGTAATTTCAATAAATTATGAGCAGATGACAATCAAACTGAGGAAACACTTAGAATATAGGGTTGTCATGAAATCTCTGAGATGCTTTAAAATACATTTTTACCTGTTCAAGAGAAAATGAAATAGTAAATTATATTGGTCACACCCACACTAGACATTTATATCACATGATTTCTCCCAAAGAATCATGGGAATAGTAGTTTATAATTTCCAGCACTTTACCAAACTACAGTTCCCATGATACTTTGGGAGAAATCATATGCTTTAAATGCCTTGTATAGATATGACCATTAGAATTTAAATTGCATTTTCAGCTTCGTTTATAATACTGTGTGACAATGAATCCTAAGACAGCATTTTATTTTAATGAAATAAGAATAGAACAGGAGCACAATCATAGACACACCCTTTTAAGGGTTTTCTTTTGAATACAGGATTGTCATGAAATAAGTCTATTTCATTAGAGATGTGTTCTGTGAAACAGAGTGCATGCTTGAATGCATCTTACTTTAGAGGAAGAAATTTGCATGTTGAAGCAAACTTCCATCCTCCTTCTCTGGACCAGGAACTGCAAATTCAATGCATATTAGATGCATATTCAAATTCAGGTTTCATCTATCTGCACTACATTATTTTTGAATGGTTGCACATCACAAAGTGTATTTATAGCTTCCTTTTGATGCAAATATGCTTAATTACATACAAATCATGCTGGTAGAACAATTTATCTATTGTTAATAATAGTGGAAAATCAAGACTTAACTTTCTCCTTTTTTGCTGCTATTCTCTCCCTATCCCCTGCCCCCACCCTACAGCTGAGAATTTTCAAATTGTCCAAGTTTTGGCCAGCATTAAATAAGCTCATGAAAATAATGTGGAAATCAGTGGGCCCACTAAGCAACCTCACACTTGTTCTGATTTTTACCGTATTCATTTTTGCTGTGGTTGGCAAGCAGGGCTTTAGCCAAAGCTACAAAAAATTTCGAGAAACATGTGAGAACAAAACGCAAATCTTTAACAGTGACAGTACTGATGCCACCCATAAATGTAAATTACGATGGCATATGGAAGACTTCTTACATTCATTCCTTGTTATATTCCGAATTCTCTGTGGAGAATGGATCGAAACGATGTGGGGCTGTATGAAAGCTGCTGGGGAAGGATGGTGCATTTTTCTGTTCATGCTGGTCCTGCTTTTAGGAAACCTAGTGGTAAGTTTTCAAAGAATTTCCTTATTCTATGGGACATATTTAAAATTATTTCTTCTGTAGGATTGTTTTCAAGAATGTTCTACACAATTTAGCTAAAACAGGCAGTGGTAAAACCACTCCTTAAGAAACCTTCACTGGATTCAGAAAACCTAACTACCGTAACTCGCCAGTTGCTAATCTCCCTTTCCTGAACAAGGTTCTGGAGCGAGTGGTCGCAGACCAGATCCTGGCGCTTTGGAAGAAACAAATTTTCTGGATCCATTTCAGTCAGGGTTTAGGCCCGGTTTAGGCACAGAAACTGCTTTGGTCGCCCTGTATGATAACCTCTGTCAAGAGAGAGACAAGGCATACATATCCCTGTTAATTCTTCTAGCGGTGGGTGGCACCGTTTTGCAGTGGTTCTGGTCCAACTTGGGTAGACATTCCCAAATAGTATTGTTTGGGAGTGTTCTTCAGCCTTGTGGAGCCTTCAATGTGGGGTTCTTCAGCATTCAATTTTAACCCCTATGCTGTTTAGTATCTACATGAAACCACTGAGTGGAGTTATCCAGAGGTTTGGAGTATGTTGTCAGCAATATGCTGATGACACACAGCTCTACTTTTCCTTTACATCTGCAGATGAGGTAGTGGATGTGCTGGACTGCCTCAGCAATGGATTAGATGAGAGCCAACAAACTGAAGCTCAATGCAGATGAGACTGAGGCACTGTTAGAGGGTGGCTCCCTAGACACTCATTTTCCTGTTCAGGAGATCAGCTGATAGCAATGCCATTAAAAACACACAAAATTCCTTCCAGTAGCACCTTAAAGACCAACTAAGTTAGTTCTTGGTATGAGCCCTCGTGTGCATGCACACTTCTTCAGATGTGTATCTGAAGAAGTGTGCATGCACATGAGGGCTCATACCAAGAACTAACTTAGTTGGTCTTTAAGGTGCTACTGGAAGGAATTTTTTTTGTTTTGACTATGGCAGACCAACACGGCTACCTATCTGTAATTAAAAACACAAAGAGGGTCAAGTACTGGGCTATTAAAAACAATTCACTGTACAGATGTTGTTGGTCTTTCCCCCACCTGAGAAGGGAACAGAAACAGAAGACTTGAGAGGGGGAGATTGGCATGGGTAACAGGGGACGTGATGTCACCACAGGAAAAAATATGTCATTTTAAAATAGAGGTTTGGGAGCTGAGATTTTGGGAGGGAGAAGGGAGGGGCCAGAACTCCATGCAGCATTGGCTGAAGGAAACTGCATGCAGAGACCTGGGAGCATGATTGGCTGTTGCTTTGAACCCAAGCTTGCTGAAGCTATGGGAGAAGCAACGGGAGGTACTCCCTCTGTTGAGTCCACCGAAACTCAGGTTGCAAATGTGTGTGAAATAAACCATATTTCATAAAGACATGACAATCTCCCCTGTGCCTCATTCCCAAGGAACACAAACCCTGGTTAAGTGCCAAGACCCCTGAAATCCTCCTACTGTTCAGCAGAGATTGGAGTGGCCTATACAATACTGAACGAATGGGAAGTCCTTTTTCTCTGGGGAAAACAGGAAGCAGTTGAAATATGCTACTTTCCAAAATACCCTTTCCCACTCTCATTGTTTGCTTCATCTGGTTACTTTTCATTCAGGTCCTCAACCTCTTTATCGCTTTACTCCTGAGTTCCTTTAGTAGCAGTGATTCAGAAACTGAGGTAGATGAAGAGCAAGCTAAGCCTCATGTGATCCTTGCTCACCGGGGGTTGCAATTTGTCAAACATCTGCTGTGGGACCGCTGTTGCAATGCCCTTGTGCAAAAGCTGAAGAAGGCAAGAAGCAAGACCAAGGAGGTGACCATCCCAAAGGACGGTGCCACTGAGTCAAGGAAAGGGGTCCAGGAAAACTATGCTAGTGGTAAACGTTTGGAGAAGCTGCCGGCGGATCATTTTATGACAGACTTTAATACATTTGTTGGTGCTCCCCTTGCTGAAATGGAGACTTTTGGTGAGGAAGAAATTGATTGCAGCAAAGAGGTAAGAAACAGGCCCCACAAATGAACATTTCTGGTAGACAGCTGGTATAGATAAGCCTAGCCAAGAAGCTATGGTGAATAAATCATTCCAAGTATACACCATTACTATATGCTTCCATTGTGGCTGATCCATGTTACATATATTGGAATATTATACATTATTAAGTTTGTAAATGTATTTGTTAACTGATGAACCAGATTCCATTTCTGTTTGTATACGAAGGCTTTGAAAACTAGTAGTCTAGCTTCTTGTGTGCAGTGTTAGGAACAAAATATCTTTACTTTCATACTTTTCCCTAGGAGAACAACTTGCAAAAGAGAAGAGAGAAATTCAAAAGGTCAAGACAAATGCTGTCTTCTGATATTTCCGAAAGTACCAATGTTTGGTCTTTGAATGTTCCCAAGGTAAAGCAAAGGAACATGATCGTTATAGCTCTGTTGCTTGCTGAGAGTGGCATTCTGCATTTCCAGGAAAGTGGTATATTCTACTTTTTTTTTTTTTTAAGTGTATTCCACTTTTATATTGTGGAAGTATTTTTGCTTCTCTCCCTGAAAAACAAAGGACACCTACCGTAGTTTGGGGGTAGGTCCTTTCTCTGAGGCTGGGAAAGCAGTCTTCATTTCTATGTCTGTAGAAGGATGCTTGATCATCCTGTATTTGGGTTGGTGAGCTGTAGAAGAGCTCACCATATTTTATAAGCTCTTGGCAAAAAAGGAACATTTCTCCTAATATGCACATTTTTGTAAGCAACTTCACCATATATAATGCATTTTTATATGCTATTTTCACAAATACAGTCGTACCTTGCTTGTTGAACGCATTGGTACTCGGACGTTTTGGCTCCCGAACACTGTAAACCCGGAAGTGCGTGTCCTGGTTTGTGAACATTTTTTGGAAGCCAAATGTCCAACATGGCTTCCAATTGAGTGCAGGAAGCTCCTGCAGCCAATTGGAAGCTGCACCTTGGTTTTCGAACCATTCCAGGAGTTGAATGAACTCCCGGACTGGATTAAGTTCAACAACCAAGGTACCACTGTATCAGCGGTGGAGGAAGCCGCTTGGGTGCCTGGGGCAGTGCGCCCAGGGGCAGCGCGAGCTGCACATAGGCGCGGGGTACACTGTGGGGCCTCCAGAGTCTGCCTGCCTCCTCCCACTCAGCCTCCCTACAGCTGGGGGGGGGAGGCAGGGGGGAGGACCATTAGGTAATCTTTAATTCTTTTATATTAGATATGTTTTATATTTATATACTTCATCCTGGTATCTTTTGTAGATGAAGCATGGTCTAGAATAATTCTTAATAAATAAGTTGATTGCAAAAAGTGTTTGGATCACAAAAAGCTTGCAGGAGAAGGTTAAGCTTCCCTTTCCTCAATGCTGCTGGTGCAATCGAATTTGTGTCCCCCGAGGCTACATCTCAACAAAAGAAGAATAAATAGTAATACTGTTGCAAGCCATCCCAATCTTCAAGCAGTGTGAGATTCCAGGAGTTTCAGGCGCATAGCAGGGTTCATATTTCGTTCAGATGAGGGACAGTGGAGACTGTGGTGTCTTTACGATATATGGCTTAATTACACATATATACTACCTCAGCCTACAATGTTCATAGCAGCAACACCCCAAAAGAGACTTGCTTCTCCCTTAGCCATATTCATGGATTCAAGCAGAAATCAGGCATGACTCTCTCTCTGGTTTCCTAGCCTGCTGCTTCCAGACTCTAGCTTCTAGCTCACATAACTCTACTCTCATCTCTCACCTTTGTCTTCCTAAGAACCAGCCAGTTAAAGTAGGGGGCACCACCCATTAGGCCACTGGTGCAGAGCCACTTCCTTTGTTTTCTTAATGGCCTGTTACTTTGCCAGGAAGTATTCTGGCTAATACAGATTGGCAGAAGCTCTTCAGAGTTTTACAAAAGAGTATTTCCCAGCCTAGTTTGGCGATATTGGAGATCAAGCACAGGACCTTCTCACTGGATGACAGCCCATTAAGTGGGTTATCATTACCACATGACATCCAAAGGCAGGAAATGCATGCAAATTCAAAGAAATAGGACTGTTCTGCTTTATATTTCCCCAGCCCATTTCCTGCCTTTCATCCATCTGATTTTCCTTCCCAGTCTCAATCCTTTAGCTACTATTGTATGTTTCTGTCAAACTAGTAATCATTTTCTGAGTTTCTCCCACATTATTGTTCATTGTGTGTGATTTCAGGTATTTCCCCCCTATCAGATCAGGTTTCAGTCCCCCACCTCTCAGCATCTTGCCTTACCGACCATCTTTCAGTCAGCAGCAACTATAGCAGCTCTGTTGGCAAATGGGGTATCCTTGAGAAATGCTAAGTGTCTGCTTGGTCCACACCTGATACTTTACCAAGCATTACTTGTACCCTTTTAAAATGTGGCTCTTTTATTGGAGGTGTTAGTGAGTTGTTGTTTTTCTTCTGATTATATACAGTATGTTGTGATCTTTTCTGTGAACTGCCCTGAAACCTCCGGGTATAGGGCAGTATATACTGTAAACTCAAGAAACAGTATATACTGTAAACTCAATAAAAAGATCGCTCTGTGGGCTGGATCGCTCATGGGCCCATGGTTTTCGGCATCTGTGTCTGCGCAGACACGATTTCCAGCCCCAAGGAAGTGAGTCCCCGCGCTGCGCCAATTTAGCGCAGTGCACGAGTGGGCATCTCAATTCAGGGGCGGCTCGGGGCCCGGTCAAACGATCTCCACGGGCCGCTTCCGGCCCATGAGCCTTAGGTTGCTGACCCCTGATCCAGAGAGAAAGGGACTGTTGGTCTCACCTGAAAGGTGTTTCTCCCGGATAGTAGTCCATCAAGGCCTTGTCCTACATGTGCAAAAGGGCAGCTGCCAGTCTGCAATTTATTTCTGCATTGCTTTTAATTTATTCTTAAACTGCTTTTAATTTATTCTTAAACTGGTTGAAGTTGTTTGCTTAATGCATTTTTTATATCACCAGCATGTGTTATTCTAATGTATTTTCTATATTCAGGATTAATTTTCTGTGCCTTTTGTGTTTGTGCTTGTGTTTTCTCTTTATTTTTCTGTCTTCTTTTTGAGTATAATACATCCTTCTGGTCTTGTCATGAAATGTACTGGGAAGATATAGAGCTGGGCAGTCCTACTTCCTCATATTTTACATTCATTTCCCTTCAGATGCTAAGTGTTGATGATTGCCCACTTGATGGACTATAATGAGACCAGCTGTCCCTTCTGCATGCAAAGCATGTGCTTTTCCATTGAGCCACCACCCTTCCCCATCATTGGTCAGTTACATTAAGAGGATACTGTTTTTTCTTGTTTTGTTTTTATGTTCAGAGCGTGGATCTTGAGAGCAGCTGTTCTGAGGCCAGCACGGTAGATGAGAGGTCTCCCATCTGCATTTTCCCTATAACCAAGAAGGAGCCTGTGGCCTGTTTTCCACAAGGTGACAGACTAGCTTTATTGACATATAATATGATTTTTTAATTTATAATTTATTTGAGATAGTCATTTCTTTTTTGGGTAAGGTGATCAACAGAGCAGTAGCTGCCAAGTTACAGATGAACCTAGATGAAGCAGATTATCTAGACCCATTTCATTGTGGCTTCAGTCTTGGGCACAGTACTAAATACAGTCTTGGTTACTCTGATGAGGGAAGAGCAGGAGTACTATTCATCTCTTGGCCACGTTGACCACTGACCAAGGTATCCTGACACAGTTCTGGGGGGTATCATAGTGGTTCTTCTCCTACCTACAGGGGTGCTACCAGAGAATACAATTCAGGGACTTTTGTCTGGCCCCATGATATCTCCATTATGGAGAACCACTAGGTTCTATCTTGTCCTCTGTGTGCTTAACATCACTCTCAAGCCACTGGGAGGAGTCATCCAGGGATTTGGGGCACAAAGTTACCAATATGAGGATGACATTTATTGGGGTGGATCTAAGGAAATTCATTTCTGATCTACTCTCAATCTAATTATTCTGGCCTTTATATGGGGACCAGCCATTGGCAACTGGGAAGCTGGTAGCTTTTTGCAACTTTATCTTCTCATGAACAAATATTCCAGTGTATTACCGTATTTTTCCCTCTATAACACACAGATTTTTTTCTCCTAAAAAGGAAGGGGAAATGTCTGTGCGTGTTATAGAGCGAATGTGTGGTCCCTGGAGCCGAAAAATCAAGCAAAAATCAAATTGCGGCGCTGCACGCTGCACGGAGAAGCGAAACCTGAAAAGAGGAAGCGGCTGCTTTCCTGCATTCTGCCTCAGGGTCTTACTGCCCACCCTCCTCTGTTTCGTTGCTGTGTTTGCTGAAATGGAACAAAGAGCAGGGAAAGCCCCTCCCCTCCAGGCAAGCAGAGGGGAATTCCTCTCTGTGCTGCTGGGGGAGAGGGAGAGAGAGGGGGGAAGGGAGATAGGGGGGGAGGGGGAGGGAGGGGGAGGGGGAGGGAGAGAGAGAGGGGGAGGGAGGAAGGGAGGGAGAGAGAGAGAGAGAGAGAGATATGGCTGGCTTGGGTGGGGGAAAACTTTTGCCTTTCTTTCCTCCCTCCCGTTAAATCCCTCTCCTGCATTCTTAGCCAGCTGCTTCTCTGCACACCCCTCTCATGTCCCTTCTTTGTTTTTCCTTCGCTCCCCACTTAAAATGTGGTTACAAAGCATAGATCTACATGGATCCTCAGGATCTTTGCATTGGGTCACCCCAAATTCACCATCAGATCACATAGTATGTCCATGGCTACAGCCTGCCCCCCCCCAAAATCACGCACCCACTGTTGCCTGGGGCTGCAATGGTGCAAAAATGTGGTTACAAAGCATGGATCCACAGGGATTCTCAGGATCTTTGCATTGGGTCACCCCAAATTCACCATCAGATCACATAGCATGTCCATGGCTACAGCCTGCACCAAAAAAATCACGCACCCACTGTTGCCTGGGGCTGCAATGGTGCAAAATCGTGGTTACCAAGCATGGATCCACAGGGATTCTCAGGATCTTTGCATTGGGTCACCCCAAATTCACCATCAGATCGCATAGCATGTCCATAGCTACAGCCTGCACCAAAAATTTCACGCACCCACTGTTGCCTGGGGCTGCAATGGTGCAAAAACGTGGTTACAAAGCATGGATCCACAGGAATTCTCAGGATTTTTGCATTGGGTCACCCCAAATTCACCATCAGATCACATGTCTGTGGCCACAGCATGAAGCCCAAAAATGATACATCCACTGTTTCATTCAGAATGTTTTTTCCCTTGTTTTCCTCCTCTAAAAACAATGTGCGTGTTATGGTCAGGTGTGTGTTATAGAGCGAAAAATACGGTAGTTCACACAAGAAACTCTTGCTCTGCACTCTGCGGATGTGCTGCTTGTACTAGTTACATAGAAGGCCACCAGCAGAATGTTCCAGGGATAGGAAGAAAAGAGGAAATAATTTGCTATTTTCTCCTGCAAAGATGCTAAATGTTAAAAAGACAGGTTTCCTACTGATTTCTGTATTTGATTTCTCTTTATTTCAGTGTTGGTCAAGTTCTTCCCATGTTGCACAGTGAATACTGATAAATTTCCAGGCAACACTTGGTGGAGGTTCAGAAAAACCTGCTACAGAATTGTAAAACATAGTTGGTTTGAATCTTTTATCATATTTATGATATTACTGAGCAGTGGTGTTCTGGTAAGCTTACTATGATATCCTCAAAATAAGAGTATTATTAATTTTTTGGCCTTGTGTTCAGCTCTGAATTTTCTTTTTTCCTATAGTGGCTGAAATCTGTTTAATAGGATGATAGGTGATTTTTTTAAAAAAAATATATTCCTTGATATTGTATAATCATACCTAGTGTATTCCATTCTATTGGTGCATGAGTAATAGTGAAAACTTTCTTAGATAAACAATGGCCAAATTCCAAAGAACCATGCAGCTAGATCCAAGGGAAGTTTTGACTTCTTCTTCCCTTCATTTTACATGACAATCCATTTTTTAAAGTGGATAGGAGGTTCTATCAGACAAAATAATGCTGGGCACTTAAAGCAGCTCTTTGGATTCCAACTAATAAAAGTGAGGCGTGCTTGTTTTTTAAAGTATTTTTTAAAATATATGTTTATATTTTAAAGAGTATTTTATAAAAGATCCCAGTTAACTGATTGCTGGGATTTCCTTCAGAACTCTCCAGATATACTGCACTAGATTTCACTGGTATGAACTAAATGGAATCTTTATTAATGGTATAGAAACTCAGACATACTGGGTATAAAGTAATAAAGCATTTTTATTCCAAGCCCCCACAACAGACTTGGCATATGAAAAAAAGTTCACTTATATGGGCCATATATGTAAACTCAAATGGATCTCACCCAGTACTTAGCTTCTGTGGCTACGCAGATGGCCAGAACTCTGAGCACAGGCTAGAAGTTGGTGGTCACTGAAGAGTGGTATGCCACACCCAGACTTTGTACAGTCTAGTTTCTTCCTCCAAATCAGGATTTTATATAACCACTAGCCAAAGTCCAGTTGGCCATATGAACAATCTGCTATATCAAGATACAGGTAGGTAGTCATGTCGGTCTGTCATAGTCGAAACAAAATAAAAAAATCCTTCCAGTAGCACCTTAGAGAGCAACTAAGTTTGTTATTGGTATGAGCTTTCATGTGCATGCACACTTCTTCAGATACTACTCTTCTAAGGTGCTACTAGAAGGATTTTTTTTATTTCAAGATAAACATCCTTTTGGTTAAAAACCCCATATCTGTGGATCATAGTATGCTCAATTTTGTAGCTTGAAATGGCCATATAAGAGATTGTGGCATGCTTCAATTGTGTGCATGGCACATGATACAATGTTCCTGTTATATAACAATCTAATGCATACTAACCCCTTAACCTATATTTCCCCCAGTTATTCAATCTTTGATACATAATCCCAGCAATTATTCAATGCTCATGCCTTCTATATATTGCCTATTAGGTCTATGGGGCTTTCCAGTTCATGACTAGGGTTTTTCCTCTTGCAGGCTTTTATGTGTAAGCAGTTGGGTTCAAAGCAATCGAGAAGTATAGTTGGAATCTTACATCCAGTATAGGCATAATTATTAAGGACTCCTAGGCCAGTGCTATGGTCCTAAGAACCATCTTTGATGTCACAATGCTACACTTTGACAAATAATTGAGGCCTAAGATTTCTATATTGTCATTTAATTTTACTACATACTTGGCAAAAAATGTTGTTGAATCTTGAACATGGGAGTAGGGTTCACACAGTGAACCTCAGAGATCAATGTTGTAGTACTTCTTAAACTTTAATCAGCTGGAAGAAGCCCTTCCCCAATGAATACTAAGTGAGTGGGCTGCACCCTTTTTCATCACATTGCACAAATTTTAAATATCCCACTAGTGAATTCTAAATCACATCTGATTTCTGAAATCCTAGATCTTTGAAGACATCTACCTTGCTGAGAGAAAGACCATAAAAATCATACTGGAATATGCAGATATATTTTTCTTCTACATCTTTTTCCTGGAGATGCTTCTGAAATGGGTGGCTTATGGCTTCAGAAAATATTTCACCAATGCTTGGTGCTGGCTTGATTTCTTTATTGTATGTGTAAGTATCAGATTTAATCTTACTGTCCTGCATGTTGCTGTAATGTACAATTATGTGAAGTAGCTACCGCCTCAGAGATCCATGTAGCAAATGGGCCAGCCTCACAATTAGGTAGCGTGAGCAAGCCACCCCGGGCAGCTGATTTTGGGAATTTGTGCCAGGTAGCAAAATAATGTGGTTAGCCCTAGGAACACTATGTATTTTGACTTGCTTTGGGGGTGTGTGTATGCTGTCCCATCTCAGGCAACATAATGTTGATTTAAATCAATGATCAGTTTCAGTGTCAGTGTCCCTGATCTTTGACATAGGGAAGACAATTGGTGGAGGAAAGGCAGGGTCATGGGGAGGGGAATCTAATACATTCTGGATTCCACAGAGGGGTTGCTTGATAAACAAATCAGCATGGAAAGAATTCCCTGAAGACACAATATTTGAAAACCATAACTCCACATCAAGAATGGCGCATGGGAAACCACTTAAACAAAATTGTATTAATTTGGAAATAATTTGTATAAATGAGTTAACAATTGGAAAATCAATAAAAATAATTGGCATAAGAAAACTATAACTCCAAAGAGATGTTTTACAAGTAAACAGCCCGTGTTTTTCCTTTCTTTTCCTTTTTTATCACAGGTTTCCTTTCCTGCAAAAACAGTTGGAACAAAGGGAAGAGATCTGTGTGATAGCCATATCTCCACAAAATCTCTCAGAACTTTAAGAGCCCTGAGACCTCTTCGTGCATTGTCCAGATTTAAAGGGATAAAGGTACTAAATACAGTTTTTCTGTTACATGTCCCACAAAGCTAAGGCTGTGTTGAGCTGGTAGTAGGGATGGCAAAATCTATCCCATTCTGTTCCATTCTAATCCATCCAATCTCAGTCAATATGTGAGTATCTTGAACTACGTTATACCCTGCTCCTATGTTGATTTTTAAAAAGGAAATTTAGATAATTTTTAGATAATTCCAGGGAAATCCTAAACAACCCAAACATAAAAAGAGTCACAAAATGCACACATAACAAAACAAAACAAGTAGTATTTAGGACTCTATTTTTCCTGTTTTAACACTATAAAGCTGCTTGGACATGAAGTCATTTCCTGCATCATTTCAAAAAGTGTTTTGAAGCTTCTCCAAGCACACACAATTGGTAAAACAATTGACAGGCCTCTTGCCTGGTACCCCTACTTTAAAGGCGGTCTTTTAATTTTGATTTTATGAATGGAAAGCTGAGTTAGTGACTTGCTCAAGACTACCTTTTGACCTGGGATTTGGACCCACTTCCCCATAGCAAATTCTAGCACCACATTCACTCAATTGGTGGTGCTCATTTGTAAATCAGGAGAAAGATCCATACTTAATTATGTAATTGCCACGTGATTATCAGATTGCTTGGTTATGTGCTATCATTGCTTAGAGCCATTGGTAGACCGATTCTGTTCATTGAATAACTGATTGTGTGTTTCATTTTCTCATTTAAGGTTGTAGTGAATGCACTCGCAGGAGCTATCCCTTCGATTGGGAATGTGCTGCTTGTCTGTATTGTTCTCTGGCTCCCATTTAACATCCTAGGAGTACAACTGTTTGGAGGAAAATTTTGGAAATGCAGTGATGCGTCTTTAAAAAATAAAAATGTCTGTGAAAGTCAGAATTCCAAATGGAGTAATACGGATGTCAACTTTGATCATGTTGGGAAGGGGTATCTGGCTCTCCTCCAGGTGGTATGTTCAATCACACATAGTTTCTTTGGCAAGAGAACAATCTTGGCAAGCCACATATGTGGAGCCAAAGAATAACAGATTATTGAAATTAGAGGTGATAGAAAATTTCTAAAGAATTCAGAATTTGCTTTTGAAATTCAGTTTTGAAGGATTTTTTTTTTTAAAAAAGAAAAAAATACACACAAGAGCAACCTTAAATATTAATAAATATTGCTGATTGCTGTTAAACTGCACATTGAGATTGCCAGTTTGAACCTAATCCTTGATCTGAAGCTGAAACTAGCTCCATGATCCAGGGCTTCACAATGCCCGTGTTCTAAAATGCTACAGAGGATGTACTGTTATATTTCTGAAGTATATCTCTCTCCAATAGAAGACCTGTACAAACATGAAGTGTAGAGAACGCTCAAGGGGAGGGATGGTAGTGTGAGCATGTTAGCTTCACCACTATTCCAGTGTTGTTCCTTGATTTGTGAATGGTGACTGTGCAAAGAGGGAAGGCTCCTGTATCTGGAGGCACTCAATGTATTTTGGAACCCTCATTTTTCAATGTTCCAAAATGTGCATTTTGAAGGGGATGTTTCCTCTGGTCTGGTTTTTTAAATTGGCGTGGGACGCAGGTGACGCTGTGGGTTAAACCACAGAGCCTAGCACTTGCCAATCAGAAGGTCGGCGGTTCAAATCCCCGCAACGGGGTGAGCTCCCGTTGCTCGGTCCCTGCTCCTGCCAATCTAGCAGTTTGAAAGCATGTCAAAGTGCAAGTACATAAATAGGTACCGCTCCAGCGGGAAGGTAAACGGCGTTTCCGTGCGCTGCTCTGGTTCGCCAGAAGCCGCTTAGTCATGCTGGCCACATGAACCGGAAGCTGCACGCCGGCTCCCTCGGCCAATAAAGCGAGATGAGCGCCGCAACCCCAGAGTCGGTCACGACTGGACCTAATGGTCAGGGGCCCCTTTACCTTTATTATATTGGCAATTGAAAGTCTGTTTCTGTGCCCCTGAACAGCGTAAGATAACAAAGTAAAAATATTTTTTTATATATAGGCAGGCACCTTCTATGCCAACTTTTAAATGCTTGCTGAAAACTTTTTATTCTTCCAGGAATTGCCTATGTAGGCAATTAAGAGTACATCTCCCACAATGGTCTATTGATGTTTGTACAGTGTCTTTGTCCATGCATGAGTAAGGCATGTGGATAGAAAAATATGGCTGCACCTGTTAAGTCTAGTGCATCCCTTAGCATACTCCTCAGGAGAGGGTGGCAAACCAAATGGGTGTTGGACTGTCAGACAGACTAGGAAAAACAATTTACAGAATACTTCCGTAACTTGGTTTGTTTATATATATATTTTGCCAGGCAACCTTTAAGGGCTGGATGGAGATTATGTATGCTGCAGTCGATGCACCTTCAAAAGTAAGCCATGAAAAGTTACAGCATTTGTCCTTTTTAGATGCTTTGTTGCATTTTTATTGACCGGTTACACAATTAAGTTGTATCATTCTATGTACTTTTAGAATTGTTACAGCTTTCACCCCAAAGAATCTTGGCAACTGGAGTTTGGTGAGGTTGCTTACAGCTGCAAGATAGGGATGGGATGAAGGACATTTCTCCTTGCAGACCACATTTTAAACTATTTTTCTCCCAGTGGGTGTTATTCCAGCCTGAATTAAAGCACCTCATTTTTACACTCAAAAATGTTTACTTTTAGTTTGTGAAATTAAAATTATTCAGCCCTGAAAGAAACATCTCCCTCATATCTCTCAGCAAGCTTCCTGAGTAGAAGGAAGCAGGCTCAGAACAGTAACTCCTAGAGAGATGTTGTAGACAGCTTTCTCTGATAGTGAGTAATTGCAAAATCACAACTATGAACTGGAAGTGCTTCATCCTATGATGATTATAGTCTTGTACTATCTAGAACAGTTTATCTGAAATTTTGCCAATACCCTTGCAGCAGAAAGGAAATATTAGTTTGCTGCTGTCACCATCAGTTCCTATGCCTGCAAATGGGTTTGGTGGTATAATTAATCAAATTCTCTATTACTTTTTTAAATTATTATTTCAAGCTATCTCAGTTCCTCAAGTTCCTCAGTAAACCAAGTTTTACTTTCAATTTGATTTTAATTAATTTTATAATGAATGTTTTTAGAATGTTGGATTATTTTGATTGTTGTTAGCCACCCTGAGCCCAGCTTCGGCTGGGGAGGGCGGGATATAAATTATTATTATTATTATTATTATTATTATTATTATTATTATTATTATTATTCTACATGCCTATGGGAGAGGACACTGGGGAGCAACTGCCAATAGCCATATTCAGTCACCCATTCCAGAAATCAGGGGTGCCAACTTGAATAAAATATTGGGGGGTGCAAAGTAAGCCCTGCCCTGCATAATCAATCACATGATGCGGTACATGGACACCAATTGAATGGCAGTGCCCATCAACTGGGGCAGCAGCCCCCTCAATTCCCCTGCCTCTCTAATTCCCCAGGCTCATCACCCACTATTCCACCATGCACCCCAAAACATCCAAATAAATACCTGTCAAGTTAAAGACCTATATTGCTTAAAAGACTTCTACAAAAATGACAGCCCCATATCAAATACCTAGGAAATACCTATCAGGAGTGAACATAGGCCATTAGTACCAAAATGTATGGGAAACCACCTTATTAGAAAAGTTAACCAACAAACTTAAACCAGCATAGGGGCAAGCAAAGGAGGACGCGTTCACCCCACTGTGGTACCCCTTTATCACATACACAGCACAACAAGACAATGACCTATGCCCCCCAACAGCATATGAATCAGTATGGTTAACCTGACCCAACAATCTACCCTCACACACATACATACAAACAAACAAACATGCCCCACTGCAATCAGCTGAATGCAACCAACCAAGCTCTGGCCTCTGGATGCCAACAAAAACAAATAACTATATAAATAAAGGACCTACCCATGAGACGCTGACACAAAAACCACGCACAAACACTATACAGCAGAATGAAAAGGTCATTATCTCCCCAACCCTCTCCCTCCTATCTTCCGTCCCCACAATGCCTAGTACAATAGTGTCTCATACTGAATGTAAATGAACTGTGAAAAAGAAGAAAGTGAAGATGCTTTATGTACATTTCCTTGCTTATTCTTTTCTATCACAAAAAAATCTTCAATAATAACTAATTTAGGAAACACAGAAACATCTCTCACATTACTTCCTGAATCCCCAGAGCACCTGGAAACCCAGCAGGCTCTGTAAATCTCTGGAGGTGACCTGTTCTAATTGGTCCTCCACCATTTTAGATATAGCTAGCTGTATGTCTAGTCATGATTACCTTATTTCAGTAACCAGAGTACCAGGGCACTAGTTCAGGTGTAGAACCATGAGTAGTTCAACATGTGTCCTTTTATACATTGCCTACTGTGTCTCACAAGGTGTATCTAATTACATAGCATCCATTTATGCTTTTAAACAAATCAAACAGGGCAATGAAATATTCATGATAAATTAAGAATTGACATAATTAAGTCACAAACAAGGCGTTTCTTGTCTTTCTACTTTATTTCAGGAAAATGAAGAGCCAAGTTTTGAAAACAATGTGTGGGCATATCTCTATTTTGTGGCTTTTATCATATTTGGATCGTTCTTCATGCTAAACCTCTTCATTGGAGTTGTTATTGACAATTTCAACCAACAAAGGAAAAAGATAAGTACTCACATGAGTTACGAAATATTTCACTCCCATAAAGATTGTATAATAGTTGGAGAGAAATAGTTGGTGAAAGCTTTGTGTTCAGTACAGTGTTGTAATAGACTGCAGCTGATAATGTCCAAGACATTGTTAGTTCAAGGCCAAAATCAGAAAGAAAATAATCCTCAGTACCACTTGTCCTGTTCAGGAGATATCAGATTACATTACATGGGAACCAGAACAGAATCATAGAATTGTAGAGTTGGAAGGGATCATGAGGGTCATTTAGTCCAACCCCCTGCAATGCAGGAATCTTTTGCCCAACGTAGGGCTCAAATCCATGACTCTAAGATTAAGTGATTAAGAGTCTCGTGCTTTGCTGACTGAGCTACCCCACAGTAGCTTGCCTGGCTGGGTCATAAGGAAATTCTTTATGAATTTCCTTATCTTTCCTCCAAGGTGCTCAAGACTGTGTACACAGTTCCGCCCCTCCCTATTTTATCCTGTGCGGTAGGTTAGTCTGAAAGATGGTGGATATCTCAAAGTCACCCAGTGAGCTTCATGACTGAGTAAGGAGTGACACTAAAAAATGGATTTCCTTTTGACTGATTAGCAGAAAGCAGGAAAAGTAGCTTTAGGAAGGGGTATTCATAGATCCTATGGGACGCAGGTGGCGCTGTGGGTTAAAGCCTCAGCGCCTAGGACTTGCCGAGTGAAAGGTCAGCGGTTCAAATCCCTGCGGCGGGGTGCGCTCCCGCTGCTCGGTCCCAGCGCCTGCCAACCTAGCAGTTCGAAAGCACCTCTGGGTGCAAGTAGATAAATAGGGACCGCTTACCAGCGGGAAGGTAAACGGCGTTTCCGTGTGCAGCTCTGGCTCGCCAGATGCAGCTTTGTCATGCTGGCCACGTGACCCGGAAGTGTCTCCGGACAGCGCTGGCCCCTGGCCTCTTAAGTGAGATGGGCGCACAACCCCAGAGTCTGTCAAGACTGGCCCGTACGGGCAGGGGTACCTTTACCTTTACCTTATTCATAGATCCTGAAAAAGAGGGTAAGGGGTATCCATGCAGAAAATTGAAACTTCTGGTTCTCTCATTGTTTTGCCACAATTGTGATGCCCTACAATTCATGGCATAGAAAACTTGTGAACTGTTTTCATTTCATCTAGACCTTATATTTTAGACAGTGGTGCTCATAGTTGGTGGTAGTGGTGGAAGCACCATGAACCACCACTGATTTTGAAGGATATCCAGTCATAGTCTTCACCATGAGCCTCCATAACTGTGACTACAGATGGTAATGTAGTAAATAGCTTTACCAGTTAAATTTCCTATAGTGCTAGAAAGTACTTAGTTGGATTTGCATAAAAGCTTTATATCTTCAGGCAGAAAGATGCATTTTGCATTTATTTCCTTATACCTAGGTGGAGAACTCATTTTTATGTCAGACGAACAGAAGAAATATTATAACGCATTAAAAAAACTTGGTAACAAGAAACCACTTAAGCCCGTTCCACGGCCGCAGGTAAGACTACCACTAACAATAAGTGCATTTCCTTGTTTGGTTTTGGAATTAACTTGGAACTACCTTTCAAAATCTAGTATAACAGGTTATTTAGTGGTCAACATTTTGCCTTTTGCTTTCATAGTGAGAATTCTTTACTTATTTCAATAGGTTTACTCTGTGTAAGATGAAAGAAATTAAGCAAAATTAAAAAATTATAGTAGTGAAGAAAATGCATTTTTAAACAAAGGCCCATATAACTTGACTTGCTCTTGTAACAAGCATTATATCAGTGATTGCTGCCAGTTTTGTTTTGTTTAAAAATGTGTTATGCAACCAGATAATTAACGCCACCATCAAAATATAAACAGGAAAATCACATCAATTTTATCATTACGTTTGTCTGCTTGACAAGCAATCCCCAGATTCCCAGCTTTTATTATTTTTTGAGGAAGTTTCTAGGACTTTTAGAATCTGAGATATGAGGCACAATGTTCAGACACTATTCTTCTCAATTTTTATTAGCAATTTGACTGCTCCCCCTTTTCAGTGTTTTGCTTCCTCACCCTCACCCCCTGAAAAAAGTGGGAGAGATGTACTTGTGGGATGTGGGTGTCAGCTTGTAGTTTTCCTGGTACTGGGGGCTGCTCTCTGTTGTTAGACAGTGTTTATGGAATCAATATTGTGTATGGGAAAGCAGTATTATGTGGACTTCACAGCCAAGACCAGCAGGACATAGCTGACTTCCCATGGTAAGCCTGAGGTCATCTGGGGTGGGGAGGAAGCAGCAGCAGTGATGGTACTCTTATTTTGTGTTAAGTCATGTCCCATGCCATGGCATGTTGTGTTACGCCACATTCTTATGGCAACCATTTTTTGACTGGTGCCCAAAAGGTGCCTGCTCGTCTGAAAAGGTTGTTGATTCCTGCAATAGCCCCTTTTGATATTAACCCACATGATCCAGATATGAGAGTCATAAGAAGAGAAAAGGACCAAACAAGGTGTTTAGTCCAGAATTCTAGCTTGTGCAATTCAATAAATAGTGAAATAATGCAAACTAGGGAACTATATTCTACATGTAAAACATATATCTACATATCTTTATCTAACAACAAGAAAATTACTTTCCTATCCTAAACACTGTGCTCAAGCAAAAATCTGTCCCTATAGTCTCTTAAAAGACAATTTTCTGGTTCTCTTGCAAAATATTCTTCTCTTCTTCTTTCATTCATAGCTATCAATTAGTTTTATCATATAAGCAAATACAAGGTAAAGCAAAATTTTAAAAAACCCAGTGAGAAACAGCCAAAAAGTACAGAATTATGTTATTTGCCTCAAAGAAAAGGGGAAATTTTTAGTGAGTCAGTGGTGCCAATGCAATGCTTCTTGCTTTTTTTCCCCTTTTGCCACAGAACATGTACCAAGGACTTCTTTTTGACATTGTAAACAAGAAAGCATTTGATATTTTCATTATAAGTCTAATTTTATTGAATGTGGTGATCATGGCAGCAGAACATGAAGACGAAGGGGAAGCTGTTAAGAGCCTTCTTGAAAATATAAATCTTGTATTTGTCGCTATCTTTACTGGAGAGTGCATCATCAAAATGTTGGCTTTGAGACTGTATTTCTTCAAAGACGGTTGGAATATATTTGATTTTGTGGTTGTGATTCTTTCAATACTTAGTAAGTAAAAAAAAAAAGTTCATGTACATCGGGGTTATTTCTTGTTAGCAATAAGCAAATGCAAATATGTGAGCTTGGACCAAGTCTGCATACCTAAGAAGTTGCCAATTGTATTAAATTATAGAGTTCAAGGAATCTGTGTGGTTGCAAGAATGTCATTCGGTGTAGAATATGGTCGGAGGGATGGATGTCCAGATTGAGTAAATAGACATGTTCCATTTGCCGAATCCTCATGCTTGCTCATAGATCCAGGGTCTGCCTGCTCATGAGATGGGCTAATACAGGAGGCAGAACACCAAGAGATGTTGCCCCTACAGCATCCCAGATGCCACTTGTAGTGGTAGTGACAAGAGATCTTGTGCACTCTGTGAGATCTTGCAAGAGCTCCATCACATCTCGCTGGAGCCAGTCATTGTTGTCCTCTAAACAGGCATTCACATAACAATTACCGGTATTTTAGTGCAGCCTAAATATAGACCTAAGTATTTAATTTTGGCTTAGCTTAAACTGGAAATAAAAATGCATTGTTGCTGAATTTTTCAAAAAATGAATTATTTTAATAGGTTCTGCAGCTGGACAACTTCGAAAAGCACTTGATTTCCCTCCTACAATCCTGAGAATAATTCGAGTAGCCCGTGTTAGTCGACTACTGAGACTTATCAGAGGAGCCAGAGGGCTTCGGACCCTCCTTTTTGCATTACTGATGTCCCTTCCTTCTCTCACCAACATTGGGCTTCTCCTTTTTCTGATCATGTTTATTTATGCTATTTTTGGTATGTCTAACTTTGCCTGTGCAAGTTGGCAAGGTGGGATTGACAACATTTTCAACTTCCAAACCTTTGGCAGCAGTATGCTTTGTCTCTTCCAAATAACAACATCTGCTGGCTGGCATGACCTTCTCAACCCAATGCTGAACACTGAGAACATCACTTGTGCTCCCAATTTAGGTGGAATTGGTCCCTGCGTAAACAGGAGTGTGGCAATTGCCTATTTTGTAAGCTACATCATTATATCATTCCTCATTGTAGTTAATATGTACATTGCTGTCATCATAGAGAACTTGAATGTTGCCACGGAGGAAAGCACAGAACCTCTAGGCGATGATGATTTTGAAATTTTTTATGAGATTTGGGCAAAATTTGATCCTCGCGCAACCCAATTTATTTCTTACTTCGCACTCTCAGACTTTGCTGATGCTCTAGCAGAACCTTTACGCATACCCAAACCAAACAGGCAACAGCTGATGTTGATGGACCTTCCTATGGTAAACGGAAATAAAATCCACTGCTTGGATATTTTGTTTGCTTTTACCAAAAGGGTATTGGGAGAATATGGGGACATGGGTCCACTTGAGACTCAGATCGAAGAAAAGTATCCAGAGAAGATTGCCAATGAACCCATTATAACGACTCCCAAGCGAAAAGAGGAGGAATCTGCTGCCATTATTCAGAGGGCTTTCAGGATGTATCTCCTTCACCAAGCAGTGAAAGAAGTCTGTCAGGAAACCTGCAACAGCCCCCCCTTGGAACGCATACAAGAGGAGGAAGGTGGGTCTGCAGTCACACTTAGTGAAAACGAAGACAGTCAATCAAGTAACTCCCACAGCCCATCTCCCGTATCTATTCCTCCATCTTACAGTAATGTCACAGGCACCGCTAATGACATTATTCAAGTGAAGATCACAGACACTAGTGAACCCAAGTGATTTACAGTTCGCTATTTTTCTTGTCGCAATACAATTTTCCAGGAAGTGTAACACTACAAAAATATTTCCATCATTATAGCCACCTTTATTTAACACTTAACTGTGAAGCTTTCCCTCTCGATGCTCTTAGCAAGAATAAATATTGCAACTGGAAAGTCTTCAATAATAGTTAAAGGAGAAAAGATGTGTACTTTTACTGCTTAGCTTTATTAACTGATTAGTTAGCATGCTATTTTGGTAGCTGTTGGGGCCACCATCAAAAAACATGAGCCATGGACGCCTCTTTATCTATGAATTCTTTGTGGTTACCCCCCCTTTATTAAAAAATACATTTTGGGACCAGGAAAGAGTCCAGTTGGTGCAACATGGCCACAACAAACTGTCTGATTCAGCTCCTTTGCAGAGAGAGACAAAGCAAAGGTGACCTGTAGCCAGTAAAAGCTGGTCTTCTAATTGTACAGACTGGCTAGTAAACCATACCTGGAAGTTTTTGTACAGTCTGTATCACCTGACTTGCTGTATTTTGTGACTGGTCCCTCCTGTTCATTATTTGGCCAGAGCTTGCTGATAGTGCACAGATTCAATCCCTGAACGACATCCTTCAGGCAACCAGTTCAAGATATGTTGTGGTTGTTTAAGACTGAGTTTTGTTTTAAATAAGTATCAGAGAAGGCATGGTGAGTCAATCCATTTGAGTCTAAATTAAATCTTATTGAATATATCATGGCTGCCCCTCCCATTACATGCCCACACATGGAAGTAATTTTTATACTACGTAATTGTTAAATTGTGTGTGGGAAATTATAATTCCTGCAAAACACTACAGCAATCACATATTTCTACTCAGACAAGTCTGGCTGCATGTGTTCACACAATGTTTTAAAATAAGTGGGATTACTTACATCAATGTGATACTTATGTACATTTACTGCACAAGTAAGCAAACAAATGTACCTGCCTAATGTATATTATAAAATGATATTTCACAAACTATAGCAATTAAATAAAAACAGTTGGATTTTCAGATTTGTTGGCTGTTCTTGGTGGAAAATGTAGGTGCTGGAAACTTTTGTTCATATACGGATTCATGCAACATTGTCTGGGGCAAGGGGCAGGAGAAGAGCAAGGTTAAAGTGTCAGATTTCTACAGAGCCCTGGGTGTACATGAACTAGTTGGTCTGGAGACACAGACTTACAAGGGATATGGGGGAGCTGTCCATTTAGGGAAGACTGGCACTAATTCTGGAACACAGTTGCTGAAACCATTGGAGAAGCTTTCCATACAGAAAATAAGGCAAGAAACAAGGAGCTGATGTTGTACCAGCGAGGCAACAACTGAAGGCTCTTGTAGTAGGCCTTGCAGCCCGAACGTTGCTGTTGTATCACCTGGCAAGTCCTGACAGTGGGGAAAAGTCTATTGCCTGGAGGAAATGGCTCCCTCTTACAGCACGAGCATGTCCTTCATTTAATTCCAAAGTCCCTTATTAACTAACTGCACTGGTTTTGGAAGCAAAATGAAGCAAAATACTCCAACTCTGATCTTTCTCCACCAGCAAGTAGACACTGCCTGTATCACTTCTGTGTCTGAATCCCAACAGTTTTCAAAGCACAGTCCCCACTGAGCCTTCCATGGACTTTGGGGTGCTCCAGACCTGCTATATGTGGCCATATGCTTTTTTCCACCTTGTAAAAGTGGTTGTTGAACGCTTGGTGTGAAATATGTTGTAAAAAGTGACAGCTGCACAGCAGTCAAAACACCTTTAGGTGGCAGTATCTTCTAATATTTTAAAACATTAAAAGCTTTTAGTGCCCAGTACACCCCACAATTTCCCAATTACTGAAATAACGACTTGTGAAACTTTTTGCCCCACCACTGATTTTGGAAGTGGTCTCTGCATTTATTTACTAAACTCGAAAAGTCCCCAAGAGGCAAATGTCCCCACTTCCATTCTGAAGTCCCCTGCACTAGCTACACCCATTTTTTTTTTTTAAATAAGACATATCTTCACTACCAAATTATGCACATTTTATATCACTTGCATTTTAATTACTTCTCTCAATGAATCCTGGGAAATGTAGTTGATGAAAGGTTGCAAATTCTTTGCTGGTTCCATAGTACCAGAATTTTGGTGGAAAGAGGGGAAAACTAGTAAACATAGTAGAGTTCATGGATAAGTTCCTGGTTTATAGCATCTACATGTGACACAGGAAATCCATAATTCACATCTTCCAAAGCCAGTCTGTCTAAGAATTTACATTCCACCCTTCTAATGCACCATACAGGGTGGAATTTAATGCTAGTTACAGCCTTCTAAAAGCAGGTCCCAGGAGTGCAACCTGCTAAACGCCTTTCTTTAGTTATGGTCATCTGTACCCCAAACAGCATGTTATCTGTAAATGTATGTCATGGCAGTCTGACAATTCGTTTCATGGGGCATGTGTGGTGAGCAGGAAGGTGCTTCTGGATGATTTGAAGCAGGAAAACTAGACAAGAAAAAACTACAGTCTTCATATCCCACTATAATATTAGGAAACCTGAAACCATGTGGACAGGCAGATCAGGGTTACAAGTCCTTAAGAAAAACAGAGCAAAACATTTAAAACTTCCCTAAACAGGGCTGACTTCAGATGTCTTCTAAATGTCAGATAGTTGTTTATTTCCTTGACATCTGATAGGAAGGCATTCCACTGGGCGGGCGCCACCACCAAGAAGGCCCTCAGGGCCAGAATTCCATTTAGAATGGAGAGCGAGCAGCGGGGAGAGGAGTCGTGCCCCCAAATTTTGGCATTGCACAGGGTGCCACTAAAATCTGAGACCCCAAAGTCTGCCAGCGCCCCCAACCTATTTCCTTATGAGTAACCCCTGTTTGACTCACTAACGCATTGCAACTTGTGCTTGGGATTAAGTGGAGTGAGATCTCAGAACCGCCCCCCCTCCATTGATGCTGTGGCATCAATCCATGTTGCCTGTGCTTTTTGAACTTACCCAGGAGTCAGGCTGGGAGATACATCTTGACAACATTTTATGCCAGCCTTCACCAGCCTGGTGAACCAACACTTTTTTCAGAGTGGAAAGTTTTGTTTGAAAAGCGGTGCTCTTTTTGAAAAACAAAATCTCTCTTTTGCCGCAAAATCCCAAACCCATCCTTTTTTCTTGGCAAGACATTTGCCAAATGAGGGGGATGGGATCAGGCTGGGCACTTTACTGTGGCTTGCCTACTTTAGAGTGGATGCAGAGATGATGCATAATATTACACTACAGATACAATGTCTACTTTGAAGGAGGCAATCAGAGGCAATATGCAGAGCGTAGTCCTTTCCCCCATCTCTCTGTCTCTTGCCAAGAGGTTTGTGCTGCAAAGAAATGAGCTGAACATTTGTATCTGCCCTTTCCTGAAAGATTACTCAAAGGGGGGGGGGTCCAAACCATTTATTGAAAACGGGACTCCTGTTTCGGCATAGGCATAGAACATCTGCCTTTCCCCTGCCCTTTTAATTTATTTCATCGCATGTACGTAGCACTTGATTGTAAAAAACAACCAAACTCAAATCAGTTTAGAAAAAGAACTAAGCGATGAAATTACCAGTTAAAAAGGTTTTTAACACTATCTAAAACTCCCCCCCCCAATTCAAATCAATGATACCCTAAAAAGCAGGTTGAAATGTCAGCATTCTACATATCTGGATTGTTATGTACTGAAGTTCTCACCCTGGGCCAGCTGGGGGATACTGTAGATAGTTTTCACTCAGGTCCACATATGCAAATAAGAGATCGAAAGTGACGTTCAGTGATTGGATAGTTACAGAAAATGGTTACTGTTGCATTCTAGTGGAGCTCTATATAAGCAGGCTGGCTGAACTCTTCAGTTCAGTTCTGTTCTGGCCTGTGAATAAACAAGAGCTGTTTGAAGAATCGCTGTGTCGTCTGATATGTTCACCCACAACTTAACATGGATAGGCTTGCCTAAATAAAAATGTTTTTAGCAGGCACTGAAAAAAGTACAGCGAAGGTGCCAGTGGGCAGGGCGTGCTGCTACACTAAAAAATTGATTTCTTACAATTAGGTTGTACACAAAATAATTGGAAGCTCTCTTTCAATGTATCATAGCTGTGGCCTGTTTTACACACATATGTTCATGTGATCGCTTGTTCTTTGAACGCCTGCTTCCCCTACTACTAGTATTATTATTATTAAGTAGCTTCTGTATGAACAGGAAACACATCTTTCTCTCCTGGAAGCCATTTGCACAAAGAAAATCAAGCCAGATCCTAAGATCCCCTCCCACCGATAAATGCCCAGGTCTTTGCATTTGGAACCTGCAAGCCTTTCATTAGCACATGTTTGATTGTTCTGGAGACACATTGTTTCAGTGGTACTTTTGTTCTTTGAGGGTTTTTTGGGGGCGGGCGGGCGTAAACCATCACAAATGGGCAGGAGAGGCAGGATATAAATGTTTTAAGTGACACCTGATGAATTTAAATGTGATTTTCGATATATGCTTCAAAGGGTTGCTTGATGCTTCTCTTTAATCTGCACCCAGCCTTACCGTATCTCTAAAGGGTCCCTGATGCTTTTCTGACATGCAATAGATTGCTTTCCTTCTCTAAGAGAAGGAAAGACTCACCCCTCCTTGCTGCTTTCTGCTTAAGTAGGTGTTGAGCAAATTACCCCACACTATTCTAGCATGCATTAGGCCATTAAAGAGCTGAGCATTCCTTTTGTAACCAAATGATTTCACCATGCGTTTGTATTTGCCATTTCCTGTTACTCTTTAAAGTGAGTTCCTGTTACCCTGTACTTAAAATGGTTTATATGCAGATGTGTAACTTCTGCGAATGAACATAATGCGTATCTAAATCAATTCATTGGGGTAATAATAATAATAATAAGTGATCAAATCACATTCTGTACATTAGTAATACTAAGAACAATTTCCATTTAAGATCTATTATCCTTTTTTGCAATCAGATTAATTTTTTTTTTTTGGTCAAGTCACCTTGATATTGCTTTCTTAATTTTGATTCTCAGAGCTCTTAAGTTAAATCACCAAGTTGAGCAGAATAAAGAAGGGTACTGTTTTCAATGGATGGTAATGGAGAGCAAAGTATGTCCCACAATTCATAATGTGTCTTATTTTAGGGAGTTTATTACTGAAGGTAGCTTGTCATTTTCTGATGAAACCAGTTAGCTTTGTAAAAAAAAAAAAAAAGATTCCACACCACTGTGATTGGTTATTGTTGTTATTGTTTCTCTTTTACCTTCCTCATCGTTGGAGAGGAAATAGGACCCCCATCCTCTTCTCCCTTACTGGACGAAGAACCTGATAAATTGCTATATATAGTTACCTTCCAGTTATTCTAAGAAACTTCCCATGACATAGTTTATTGAAGTTAAGTAGACTAGAAGAAGTGAAGCAGAGAGACGTATCACATGCAGGTGTTTCCCACCTGTGGGGATCAGAAAGGTAAAGGTAAAGGTACCCCTGCCCGTACGGGCCAGTCTTGCCAGACTCTAGGGTTGTGCGCTCATCTCACTCTATAGGCCGGGAGCCAGCGCTGTCCGCAGACACTTCCGGGTCACGTGGCCAGCGTGACAAGCTGCATCTGGCGAGCCAGCGCAGCACACAGAACGCCGTTTACCTTCCCGCTGGTAAGCGATCCCTATTTATCTACTTGTACCCGGGGGTGCTTTCGAACTGCTAGGTTGGCAGGCGCTGGGACCGAACGACGGGAGCGCACCCCGCCGCAGGCATTCGAACCGCTGACCATGCGATCGGCAAGTCCTAGGCGCTGAGGTTTTACCCACAGCGCCACCCACGTCCCTGGGGACCAGAAAACTGCCTGCTAAAAGAACAATTACAGATGCTGCTAAAACTTTTATAATCTCTGACACATTTACAGAGTCCTATGGGCGAGGAATCCATTCATTCATTCATTCATTCAGCATCACTCCTAGTTTAGATGGGGGTGCCCTGCATTGATTTGGAAGTGGTTTCCATATTGGCCAGGCCATCCTTTCTGCAGGAACAAGACAAGTAGTACTTGCAATGGCATTATTTTGAGAGGCTCTTATGAGCCTGAAACATGATCCTCAGGATCCCCTGCAAACTTGCAGAGGATTCCGGGGACATCCTTCCAGTTTGGGGTGGACCAACTTATTTGAACATATGTTTGGAATGCATTTGCCAGTTGCCTGGCAACTCAGCTCAGCCGTCGAGTGAAACTATCAGCAGAGGCCCTTAGAGAAATTAAGAGACACGTGGGTTCTGACTGGGGACTTGCTGGATAGAAGACTCATAGGGAATATAAGAAGCTGCCTCATACCATGGGCAGAGCCAGGGGAGTGCAGGGGAGGTAGCTGTTACGATAATGAAGCAATGCTGCTGCAAAGTCCTAGCTTGAAGTGTAAACATGATGGGAATGTTGGGACTGCTGTGGGAACAGAGGGGCAGTCATTTCACAGTGCGCAGCACCGGAATTACCTCAGAGTGTAATATGAGCTGTACAGGATGTACAGGAAGTTTTAGTCACAACACTGCTGGAGTATGGAGAGAGCAGTCATGTTTTTGTAACGCTGCAAAGACAGAAATAAAAGCATGTAAATACGTTTCTGTCTATCTCTTTCCCCTGCCTGGGGGAGGCAGGAAAGAGGGGTGTGTTCTCACGTTTGAGAAGAATCGCCGATTGAGACCTTGCCTGCGTCTGCTGGGGAATGCAGTCAGGGAGGTCAACAGGGAATCAAGCTGGGTGCCTGGACTGCTGCCAGCTTCTCATGAGAAGGGCTTGAATTTCCAACAGTAGCTGCCCCCCTAAATCAAGTAAATAAATAAAAATATTTAACTAACTGACCATTTGTGTTGCAGATAACTCAGTCCCCCCACCCCCAACATAAATCCTGGCTACACCCATGCCTCAAACTGGCCTCTCTCTCTCTGGCATTTGTTTGCCACACCATAAGGCAAAGTACTCCGAATGCTTCCATATCTTAAGCAAAAACCTAAGTTATTGAGAAGGACTGGGAGAACAAAAAGAGTATTCACCTGGCACTAAACAAACCACAACAAAAGGACCAGGCAAGACTCTTATAGAAGGAAATCCCATAACTGGGGTGCCAATACTGAAAAGGCCCTCTCCTTTTCTTTTGGCACGGGCACTCTGAGCACAGCCTCTGAAAAGGATCCTAAGGTTCAGGTACGTACGTGTGGGAGAAGGTAGTCTTTCAGGTAATCTGGTCCCAAGCTGCTTACAGGTTTAAAGGTGAAGACCAGCACTCTAACTTGGGCCCAGAAATGGAATGGAAGCAGTGCAGCTGAGAAAGCAGAAGTATAATATGGTCAAACTGCCCAGTCCCATAGAATAATCTTGCAGCTCTATTCTGGATCAAATGCAGTTCCTGGACTATTTTTGAAGGCAGACCATACGCATATATTGAAGTTGTGTGAAAGGGAAGTATTGGCTATTCAGCACCTGACTATCTACCTGACATCTACCTATTTTGCCTCTCTGGGGTCTCAGGCAAATGTCTGTCCCATCAACTCCTACCTGATTCTTTTAACCAAGGATGTAAGAAATTTAGCTCAGGACCTTCTGTCTGCACTGCTACATAGTCCACACCACACATTACATAGCAGAGACGTAATTTGGATGCTCCAGGGCTTAGCAAACCCTTAATTAGCTAGCAGCAGCACAGCTAAGGAAGATGTGTCTTCAGTCTTTCCCCCAAGTCATTTTGGCAGCAGGAGAGGGCTGTTGCTTTTTGTGCCTTGTTGGTGTGATCCCCACCTTGGTCTGATCTAGAAGGCCTTTTCTTATGCTCTTACTTTTCTTGTGTTTGCGTTTGAGAAACCCTGCACTTTCAGAAACATCTGGAAAGGCTTTATCTCTGATAGAACTCCATAGCTTCCTTCGTACGGGTTTTGCTGTAAATAGCCGTGCATTAGTTTTAATGAGCACTGCTCTTTGCAAGCAGTAAGCATATATACAATACTGAAAGGTTTCCCATCTTTAAGAATTAATTCCTCTATCAAATGTCCATTACCATCCATTCAGTATTTACTTTGTCCATTTCGTTTAAGCTGCTCTCTGTGCCATATCTACCCCCAAAGGGAATTGCTTAGCCTCTTAGAGTCATTTCTCTGTTCCTGCATTCTGCAAACTCAACCCAAAATGTCTTACTCTCTCTTTTTGTTGGAGTGGTAGAGGACAACAGTTGGCTCATCTCCGTTGTCCAAAGATCAGCATTATTAATATTTGTAGTTCCCTGTTCTCAGATATGTGCTCCTCAGGTTTACCTAGATTGTCTCCTTCAATTTGTGTCTACTTGTACTCTCATTTCATCAGCAGACTCCCTGCTCTGTAAATTCTGCCATCTAACATTTAGCACAGAGCATGCAAGACAGGACTTTTCTGGCTGTGGCACCTCAATTGTGAAATGCACTGCCTCTGAGGCTCACTTGGCTCTACCACTGTTTGAGTTGTGAATGGTGAAAATATGCAAGGCTTTTGGAAAATTGTTGTAAATTGGAAACTATACAGCCTGTTGTTGTTCTTTTTCCTGCTCGCCACCTTATTACTGTGGTTCTTCAATACTCTCATTGCAATATGACACCATGCGACCATACCTTCATTTTTACACTTTGAAAGTTATTCTGTTCAGGCTGTGATTGCTGTGCTAAACCTTCACTCAATTCCATGCACAAAACCCCCATAAGAATGCCAGTATCTGGCATCAATTGGAAGTATGGAGGGGGTGGTTACATCACAAAGAAGCAAATCTAATTGAGCACATTGCCAGCACCACAGTGCAACAAAAGCAGGACCAAAAAAACCATCGCCACCCAACTCCTAGCACCAATTGCTAATGAAGCAGTACAACTGCCTTGAAGCTTTTGCAAGTATTGAATGCAGGCAGGGCCAGCCCAATACATTTTGGCACCTGAGGCAAACCACAAAATGGCTCCCCCTCTCTGCCGGGCAAGGGTGAGTGAAGATCTACGTCAGGGAGCAGGGGAAGAATAAAGAACCACATTGGGATCTGCTTTCTCTGGGCTTCTGCTGCTTGAGGTGATCATCCCACCTTGCCTCATGGGCGAGCCAGTCCTGAATGTAGGATCACATATAAGCACCCTAATAACACCAACAACACAAATAATCATGAAAGCACAATAAAAGGGATGTATAGAGGGAACCTTAATATTTCTTCCATTGACTATTACACGTGCTCCTTGTTCTTCCTCCCTTAAGAACTCAGCACAACATACAGAGATTGTTCTATTTTACCTTATAATAACAACCTTGTGAAAGTCACTACCGTGGTACCACAGGTTAAGTATTCGTTCCGGTTAATTTGTTCCGGAGGTCCATTCTTAACCTGAAACTGTTCTTAACCGGAAGCACCACTTTAGCTATTGGGCCCTCCGCTGCTGCCGGGCCGCCGGAGCACAATTTCTGTTCTCATCCTGAAGCAAAGTTCTTAACCCAAGGTACTATTTCTGGGTTCGCAGAGTCTGTAACCTGAAGCATATGTAACCTGAAGCGTATGTAACCAGAGGTACCACTGTACATCATTTTTGATTGGGGATTTCAACCTGGGCTACCCTAGTCCAAATCTAACCACCATATTGGCTATCCAGTCATCCAGTTTTCTGCATTGTTGCTACCCATTTGGAACACTGGGTAGTGTTTTTCTGCAGGGACTGAATTAGAGGAGTCACCTAAAGAGTGCTGAGCCACACACCCCTCTGAACCATAGTTTTCTCTCATTTTTGTACTGAACTGCAAACTCATGGGGTAATTGCAATGAGAAGCCAATTTTATGCAGGAGGGAAAAATCCGCAGAGAACTTCTCCAAAGAAGTTCTTTAGACCTGTCCCTTATTCAAAGTCCTATATTCATTATTCCTTTTCCTCAAGTCAAAAACACTTGCAGAGATAATTATCCAGCCAATCATGCAATCAATGCACCATCAGGCAATTGCCCAGTTTGTCATTACCTGATTATAATCACTTTCCAAGTATGGATGCAGGAACAATTAACAGCCAGTTTTCTTCCAAAGTCTCAATTCCCAAACATGCAGACAAAAATAGTCCCATGGAGTACTCCTTCTTGTTGTAGCAACATAAGCCATAGCAAACTGGCAGTGGAATCATGAGAACAGCATCAGTCCACATGCTTGTGTGTCGGAATTGAAACACACAAAGCTTCATTCTGCTATTAATCTTTCAGGCTGAATACTTTAACCTAAGACTGCCAGAATTTTAGGGTTCTAGATTCAGGTAGGTAGCCATGTTGGTCTGACGCAGTCGAAATATATAAAGAAATAAAAAAATGTCCAGTAGCACCTTAGAGACCAACTAGGTTTGTTCTTGCTATAAGCTTTCGTGTGCATGTATAAACTAGAAAGCTTATACCAAGAACAAACTTAGTTGGTCTCTAAGGTGCTAGGGGACAATTTTTTAAAGAATTTCTGGGGTCAGTTCAAATCAGCAATTGCTTACTAAAAACGTGTTCAGATTAGTTCAGAGGGGCTCAAGCCCCACCAATTTGCCTAGAACTGTGATCTCGGTCATCTAGCACACAATCTGCAACGAAAAATCCTTGAGTTCATTTGCAGCTTTCTAGTTTAGGAAAACAAGATTAATTAAGGGAAGTGACAGTGGTATATATAAATGGTGTGGAAGAGAAACTAGATAGGGAAAAGTGTATCTTCCTCCCTCATAATGCTAGAAGTTGGGGCCATCTGATGAAACTGAATGATAAAGGATTAAGGACCTACAAAAGAAGTACTTCTTGCACACAGGACATAGCTAAACTATGGAATAGATGCACAGATTCAAAAGCCGGTCAAGTTATTTTGATACCTCATGAGAAGAGAAGACTCCCTGGAAAAGACCCTGATGTTGGGAAAGATGGAGGGCACAAGGAGAAGGGGACAACAGAGGACGAGATGGTTAGACAGTGTTCTCAAAGCTATCAGCATGAGTTTGACCAAACTGCGGGAGGCAGTGGAAGACAGGAGTGCCTGGCATGCTCTGGTCCATGGGGTCACGAAGAGTCGGACACGACTAAACAACAACAAAAAGGCAGAAAATCCCACAAGTACCTCTCCCCTTCCTGACACGAAATGTATGACAATCATAAATGAAGCAACTAATAATTCACTACCCCTTTCATTACACCACAAAAACAACTGTATGGAGAAACCTTCCCCCTACACCTAACTAGGGCTGGCCCAGATAAGGCAACTTCTTATGTCCAGGCACACTGTAGGATCTTACGGCTTGGAACTATTCTTCTATAGCCACCCAGAAGTCAGATTAAAAATTTGGGTAGCTAGAACTACACCGTGAAAGGGAGCAAACTGAGTTTGGCCAAGGAGTCATTTGATTGGTCTGAATGTGCTGCCTCTTCTGTTGTTGTTTAGTCGTGTCTGACTCTTCGTGACCCCATGGACCAGAGCACGCCAGGCCCTCCTGTCTTCCACTGCCTCCCGCAGTTTAGTCAAACTCATGCTGGTAGCTTAGAGAACACTGTCCAACCATCTCGTACTCTGTCATCCCCTTCTCCTTGTGCCCTTCATCTTTCCCAACATCAGGGTCTTTTCCAGGGAGTCTTCTCTTCTCATGAGGTGGCCAAAGTATTGGAGTCTCAGCTTCAGGATCTGTCCCTCCAGTGAGCACTCAGGGTTGATTTTCTTCAGAATGCATAGGTTTGATCTTCTTGCTGTCCATCGAACTCTCAAGAGTCTCCTCCAGCACCATAATTCAAAAGCATCAATTCTTCGGCGATCAGCCTTCTTTATGGTCCAGCTCTCACTTCTATACATCACTACTGGAAAACCATAGCTCTTCTAGGTGCTCTTAATTTGACATAACATAAGCCAAGACAATGATGCCAAGTGGCTGAGTAAATCTATCTCAATGCTGTGTGGATTACGGTAATTTAGCAGCATGGTCGAGGTTTCCCCAAAGCTTTCCTGGAGCATCAGTCCAATCTACCCTACAACAATACCTGTAGAGAAAGTGTGGTGCAGTGGCCAAAGTGTTGGACTTTGACTGCAGGGAACAGGGTTCAAACTTCTTCTAGTCTTTGAAGCTGGCTAACCTTGAATAACCCACTGTCCTCAGCTTCACCTCCTTCACAGGGCAGTCATGAAAATAGGATGAGACAAATCTGGGTACCTCTCACCTCTTTGGAAAGCCAGGAGTCAGATGTGAAAAATATATCCAGAAGTATTTCTTCATAGCACCAATTATCATTATTGATAGTGGGGTGGCCCCATGCATGCATGATGCCCAGAGCAACTGCCCCCATTGTTCCTCCCCAAGAGACTGGTCTTCATCTTCAACCACAATGAACCCTAAGCAAATGCAGCCAGTTCAATATTTTCACTCCCATTCTCCTTTTTCCTCTTCACCCCATACTATTAGAATTTAGACCCACATTATCCTGTAAAGTCCAATGCATAGCAATGGTGAAGACTCATTTGCCCAGTCAGGGATCCTAGAGTCTTATCTAAAGTGGTTGATGATGCAGTTTAGTATCCCAGCTCAATCATCCTCCCTTGAGTGTTTGCTGACCTGAATAATGAATCCCAAGGCTCTGTGATCCCATTTCTTTCCCTCACATCCCCAGATTACTGTGTACTTGCTATGAAACTGTAAGTTTTGTTCAACTTTGCCAAATGGCCAATTCGCACAACTGGTTAGTGTTTTCCCCTTATCTGCTAGATGTTCCACGGTCCACACTGCCATGCTTAGTTTTCTTTAGAGGAGAGAGTACAGTGGAAATGTAAGGAGTTAGCAAGGACAAACTTTCTAAGGCACATAATCTTTCTGATCTTCTGTTCTCCTTTTCTTGAACGTTGACACCTTGCACTGTCTTCTTTCCTCTTCTTGCACCCTGGTTCACCAATGGAAGGGAGTCCAGTACAAGATATTGTGAATTACCTACTGTGAATTTGCTTTGTTAAATTCATTTAACATGGTAGGTGGGTGATATAAAGAGATTTTTTTGTGGCTCTTGTGCATGCCTGCATGACTTTCTTTTGTTACCTGTTACCTGGGAGCCAGTGTGGTGTAGTGGTTAAGAGCGGTGGGCTCGTAATCTGGTGAACCGGGTTCGTGTCTCTGCTGCTCCACCTGCAGCTGCTGGGTGACCTTGGGCCAGTCACACTTCTCTGAAGTCTCTCAGCCTCACTCACCTCACAGAGTGTTTGTTGTGGGGGAGGAAGGGAAAGGAGAATGTTAGCCGCTTTGAGACTCCTGAAGGGGAGTAAAAGGCGGGATATCAAATCCAAACTCCTCCTCCTCTTCTTCTTCTTCTTCTTCTTCTTCTTCTTCTTCTTCTTCTTCTTCTTCTTCTTCTTCTTCTTCTAATTTGCCCTGAGCTTTGGGAATGATTTGTTGAATGGTGCAGGAATCTGAAGCTGGTGAGATCCCAACTGTGTTGAAGCTCAGTGCTTATCCCATTGGATCCAGGGTGTAGAATTCTGAAACATTTCAAAAATTCCAAAACCGTGCTTTCTTTTGAGCTTGCCTGTTCTTCTAAAATAAACACTTTAAAAAAGATCCATTGGCGCACGGTGTATAGCTCCATCAGAAAAGAGTCTCGCTCTCTACAGGGCTAAAAGAATGTCTCCAAGGAAGAGCCAAAGAGGAGCCTTCCCAACTCTGCTTACTCAGGTTACAGTTTTCCCCAGGAGAATGTGCAAAACCGCATTAGCCACTTTCAGCATCTAAACAAACACTCACTCTTCCCTCCCTTTCTCAACACACACCCCACAGACAAATGACTCTCTCTCTCTCTCTCTCAAACTGAGCTCTGACACCGTGGAGAAGAAATTGCTCAAAGAAAAAATGGTAAAAGCGTTGCAGCAACAATGAATGGGATTTTTCTCATCGTTGGGAGACACTGGGATGAAATTGGTGTCCATTTGGACTTAAGTAAAGCCTAGAGACCTCATTTAGAAAGCCAGGAAAAACATGTAAGTCTCTTTTGTGGTTTATAATTTCCCTCCTTTCCCCAAGAGGGAGAGGGGATGTTTAGCACCAAGAACATTTTCGCATCTTGGCGCATTTTTGATAACCAAAGCTCTTTTTAGATTCATCTGGGGTGAATTCTTTATTTTCTTTTAAAAAAACCCACCAACTGTAAAAACTTCATTGTTTCATGGAGGAAAAGAGGGAGAATCATAATTTGCTTTTGAATATAGTGTTATTGATTTCCAGTTCCTTGGGGTTGAATTAAGGTTTGGAATGAATGTAATTTCCTTTATGGGTGAGAGGTAATCAACTAAATTAATTAACTTATCGCTAGAATTTGGGAATCTGATACTACCGGGTCAATAAATGGATTGACCTAACAACCCAGAAAATGTTCATTATACATACCTATCAAACAGTAGATTATTATTAATATTATTAAAATGGGTTTATTTCAGGAGACAATGAGATTGAAAGGCGGTGTGAAAGGTTAGAATCTTATTTAAATGTGTAACTCATAAAGTATGGATGTGGTTCTAGTATTAACAAGAGTAAGAATGAATTTTTGCATGCTCTCTAGCTCTTCAAAGCATCTCTTCTTCTAAAAAAGAAATGAAACAATCACAACTTCATAGTATTCCATGTGTAGTTGCACCATAGATAAGCTATTAGGACAATTGCACTTACATTTTCATCAGTTGTCTAATAATTCCTAGCATAGAGTATGGTTTTTCTATTGCCAGTATTTATTGGGTGACATTATCTATGAGCCTCTACTATGAACCCAATGTATTGATCGTAGATGGCTACAATCAGTTCCAACCTAACTGATGTATGTGTGAACTTAGATATTCTCTTCCAGAGTTATGCAATCTCTTTGAGTGAATCTTCTTTGCTGTTCGGTTGTACGGTCACACTGTTTGGAGAGATTCTTTTGGGACTCTTCATAGTATTCTTGGGCTTACACCAAATTGAATGTTATTATCTGTAAAACTGGCTAACTCGTGGGTGAACTCTCAACTCCAAATTGTTTAGGAATATGTTTTATATCACCACGCCTCATATAAAATCTTTTGCTTCTCTCCACTGTGAACAATCTGTTTAACCACATTTTCTGCTTCAAGCTTTATAACCAGTTATTGATCCCTAAGAGAAGAGGATCTCTTATGCTATGACTGTTAAATTTTCTTAAGAATTTTTGCAAGGGATTTTTTTTTTTTACATTTCCCTCCCCAAAATCAAAGTGTATGCTGTCTGTTGGAGCACACATAGAATTCTAGGTTGATGAGGCAGGATTTCCTTTTCATTTACTTAAAAACACACTGGAAGGAGACTATACCAGCAGAACACATAACTAGCAGAATGAAACAGCAATGCAGTTGTTTGCCGATGCCCCATTGATCCTTTTTGGCAAGGATTTAATTAACACATTTTTTGATATGTGTTATGAGCAGCGGCACATGAGACATCCTGGCAATGGCGGCGCTGAGTTTATCTGGAAAGGTATGGTGTCAGGTGAGATGGTGGCATAGGAGCTCAGGGGTGGTGGCCCCCAGGTCACCACTACCAGCCCTGCTGGGAGGATGCCTCTGCCCACCCCCTCCCAAAGCCACTGCTGGTTACAGCCTTAACAATGCTTCCTATTGCTTTGAGATAATGCACAATTGGCTGTGAACTTTGGATATACTGTTTGAGCACAATGGCTTAACCAGGGCTTTTGTAAATGAGAATGTTGGTGAGAAATATAAATTTGATAAAGAGGTGTCTATAGCCAAAAATAACAATACTAGAAAAGCCATTAATCTTAACAGCAAAGAAGAAATAAGAATAAGTTCACGATCTGTTTACCGAATGACAATGAGACATTCCTAAATTTCAGGGAGTCAGCATCTAATGCCTTCTGGGTCAAATTCAGCCGGCAGATGGTACCAAGTGCAACAACAGTTAACTTATGTTCCCTCTTCTCCTTGAGCTTTTGCACGAATCAGGCAGCAAGAGAGGGGCAAAGGAATTATAGGTGTAATTATAGGGCATTGCCAGCACATTTCACTGTGAGAATTTGAGTTTGGGGCTCTTGGCTTATCAGCCTTAACAGCTTCTTCGTAACGTTCTTTATCAGCAAGATAGTTGTGAAACAATGTGCAACTGCCACATGAATGATAGAACAAGAATTGTTCAAATTTCAACTGCTGAGAGTTGAGTAAGCTAGAGATGATAGTAGATCAGCTGTTCTATGCCATGTTATCCCATATTTTTTAGACAGTCAACTTTGTTCTGATCTCTGGTTTATTCTCCTGAGCTGCCAAATAATTCACTAGTAAAGTCCCAAACAGCCACACAATTTCATCTTCTGTGTCTATGGTTCACTTTAGAGGATGACAAATGCTTAGCCTGCGATGGGTTTTCAGAGGGAAAAGCTCTTAGAAGAGGCTGGCAGATGAGATGATTGTTTCGTAATTTAGCATCAGGTTTCCCGGAAGGTTTCGGTGCTGGTGGTGGCTCTTGGAGATGGCAATCTAATTTCGTTATGGTGAATCAGCATGGAATAAGCAATTGCATTTGTATTTCATCCATCCTCCCTCCAGGAAGTACTGCAGAGTGGGTTTTCCTACAGCACAGGTGGGGAGTCTGTGGCCCTTCAGATGTTGCTGAACTCTCTCGTCATCCCTCACCATGGGGCAGGCTGACTGTGGCTTATGGGGGTTGGAGTCCAACACCATCTGGAGGGCCTACCAGAATTCTTTGGGCCTTGCTCAAAAGCAATTCAATTAAAGTGATTGCAGCTGGATAGGGAAAACAGGGTCTTCTCTTTTTTTCTGATAAGGCTATGGGATGATGTTCCAGAAGACATTCCATACCATACTTCCCTTCTAACTTGTCAAAACACTTATGAAACGTTTTGGAGGCTATTTGAGATTAGGCTATTTGGTTTTATGGTTTGGCTTTCGAATGAGATAATGCTGATGTTCACTGCCATTTTTCTGGCTTGTCGGGAGCACGTGGTTTTAAAGATGTAAATACGGATAGGCAACTCAGTCTATTTCTGGTCCATGTTATCTTTGCATGTGTTCATGAATAAGTATGTTCCACCCCAGTTCTACATTAATTTGTGATAAAACAATCTTCATGAAAATTCATTTATAGAAACACATTTTAAAATGATTTTCTCCCAAAATATGCGTTTTTGAACATTATATCTTCTGAGTTGAGAACTAATTTAGGACATTCAGGAAGTATGAAAGCCGGTGGATAATTGAGTTCTGAGCTGCACATTAGTTTGGGAAGTGCAGACTGAGAACATACCTTTCAAGAAAATCTGGTTTCTGCACCCTGCATAAATTAGGTATGGCAAGAATGACTGCTGATGTGTGCTTTTTTAGTGTAAACTTCATTGTCTTCCATATTTAAAATACTCCCGCCACCGCAATAACTCTTACATGGAACCACCTCTTTCATCCTGAAAAACCACCTATAGTTTGCAAACTTTATCCTTTAATCCCTTCAGTTCTCAACTTCAACCAAAACAAAGTTTTTTAAAACTGTATTGCTCACTCATAATCCTTGCCACTTCCGTTCCAGTCCTCCTGCTGATTTGTTAATGATGCTTTCACCTACTTCCTTTGCATTTCCCTGTTGCATCCTCTCCTGCTATCTAAATATAGCCAGATAAAATTATTTTTTTAGTTACTGTAATAGTAAACCCCAGCACACCTCACAGAACTCTGTATGAATGGGGCCCCTGCTGTCCCAGGGAACTACACACCCTTCTCTCCCTTCCTCTACTTTTGGTTCTGAGCTGGTAAGTGCTGGTCAGCACTGGCAGAGGTTGGAAGGGAGATATGGTAGGAGATAGGAAATACGGAAGAGAGTGCCCAGACTGGGGTCGGAAAGAAACTTCACAAGTGAAACAGCCCTTGAATGGACAGAGAAGATTGAGTGCTATCTCAGGACAATTAAACAATTGTATTAACATTAAAGACTGCAAGAAGTGCTTAACTATATGGATTAAACCACTCAGATTTCACACGGGGTAGAGTGAAAACAACAGTGTCCAAAAATTGAAAATCTAGTGGGTTTCCCCATTTTGCTACTCAAAAACTGTGCAGAATTTGTATCTTGTAAGTGAGGTTTTACTGCAATGTTTCATGTACAAGTGCTTTTAGCCTTATGGACTTTTTCTTGATTATTTTGGCAGGCATGAAACATTAAGTCTCTGAGCTGCCAAATACTGTCAAATAATAAATCCCACTGTATACGGACTATCTAATGCTGTCAGACGCTAAATGCCGCTGCACGTGAGTTATTAACTGCTGTCAAATAATGTATAGGATTACATACCCACTATCAATTACTGTCAGATATGAAATAAGGAACTCAAATACAGCAGAAGATCCAATGTAGATATCAACTACTTGGAGCATATGCAGCAAATATTCAATCTCTCGGAGGATATCTAGAAAATATTTAACATAGGAAAAATGTTGGGGAGTGAATTTATATACCAAAAAACACGACCATCGTGCTTTGTACTGAACCCAGGTGCCCCAGTCTAAAGATTTAAGGGGAACAGTACCTTCAGAGCACTTCCTTCCACTTGTCAACAAATCACTGAATTCATTTTTAAATTCTATTGAAATTATGTTCTAATTGTTTTTATACTGTATTTTATTTTTGTGAGCCTCCTAGAGAACCTCTGTTATTGGGTGGCTGCATAAATGAAGCAAGCAAATTAATAAATTATTGGTGAGGCTTGGGAAGCGATCCTGAAACATGAAAACGCAGGAAGCTGGAACAGACCTTTAGCCCAGCATCGTCTTCCATTTAGTGGCCAGAAAGTTCAAGGAAGCCCACCATCAGGCCATGAAGCTGGCAGGCCTCACCTGGTGTTGAGTTGCTTCCCAAGAACTACATTTTTCTCTAAAGGCACACTGCTGATGAACATGGAAGTACCATAGAACTATGAGGCTTAGTAGACCTCTCCTCCTCCATGACATTGTAGCTTCCTCTTTCAAGTAATTTAAGCAACTGGCCATTACCACATCATGCAACAGCTAACTGATTATGTGATGCATTAAGAAGCATTTCCTTTTGTTTGTCAAGAATTGCCTACCAGTCACTTTCAATGGATGATCCCTTCCACCCTACGTTCCAGTATTAAATGGCATGTGTATCCACATCCTCCGGAAAGCTGCCCAGAAGGAAAAGATGGTTCCTCACTTCTCCTGTGGTGTACAGAGAGAATTCCGTCTCTTAGACCCTCTTGTATATTTAGCAGAGAATATCATGTGTGTCGTGGGATGCGGGTGGAGCTGTGGGTTAAACCACAGAGCCTAGGACTTGCCGATCAGAAGGTCGGCGGTTCGAATCCCCTCGATGGGGTGAGTTCCCGTTGCTCAGTCCCTGCTCCTGCCAACCTAGCAGTTCGAAAGCACATCAAAGTGCAAGTACATAAATAGGTACCGCTCCAGCGGGAAGGTAAACGGCGTTTCTGTGCGCTGCTCTGGTTTGCCAGAAGTGGCTTAGTCATGCTGGCCACATGACCTAGAAGCTGTACACCGGCTCCCTCAGCCAATAAAGCGAGATGAGCGCCGCAACCCCAGAGTCGGCCATGACTGGACCTAATGGTCAGGGGTCCCTTTACCTTTACCTATTATGTGTGTAGAAACTTATTTCCCCCATCTCTAACAGCAGGCTCAAGGACCAAATGTTCCCTATTTTTTAAATAGGTATTCATTGTCTTATTCCTCCACTTGACTAGAAGCTATCTTTGTCTCCATTACTTTTTCAGACCAAGGGCCACATTCCCATCTGAGCAACCTTCCATGCCAGTGGTAGTTGTGGTGACGGGGTGGGGGAGGGAGGGAGGGATAACACCCACCCATATTTATTGTGTAGCGTTATTTACAGATCAAGTATTCCTAGGGAGTACCTGATCTCAGACAAATCCACCACAGGAAAGATGCATCCTGGTTACTATGAAAAAAAGAAGGGCAAACTATGGAGATTCCAATGACTAGAAAATGAGTAAGATGCAGGAAAAGTGCACTAAAGGAGATGAGAAAACAGAAGCTCGTTAAGAGTCACAGAGATTCCTATCACTTGGTGTCTAAACAACTCATCTGTCAATCACAGCTTCACTCACTGGCGAAAACACTTAAAGATGGATCATCTCACAGAGATCTGCACATTTTGCTCCATAGCTTCCTTTGTAGGAGAGCAGAAGGCATACTTAACACACACACACACACACACACACACACACACACACACACGAAGACTGAGAGTCTGGGCCTCTGCTGGCAGTGGGCCTGGTACTTTAGTACCCCCTGTATCTACCTCTCAGTGGTCCTGCTTGGCATAAAATGAGAAATTCCCCGGATAACTTAAATAGAAGCCCTGCTCTCCCTGTATAGCCTTTGAGTGCATATGGTCACTTGGCTGAAATGAGATGTTCTTCCACCCATCCCAGAGGTGATTCTAGCAGCTTTTAAGTCATCCAGCACTAAGTACAGAGGCTACTCATGCTCTGCAAGAGATTACGCTACACACATACTCTTGAGATCAGCACAGCTATTGGTTCCTTCCATGGGAAGTTAAAAAGGCTCCCATTCCAGGTAACACCCAGGTATGCTGGGGAAGGGTAAGAGCTCTTTAAGCTGTAAACCTGGTCACATAATAATGACTACTACTGGCATTATACACAACCCTACATCACTTCGTAGCACTGGGCATGAGGCTGTAAGTCTGCTAAATATTTTGGAAAGTTGTTTGTTCGCTATATATTTGGACACTGCTGAAGATATCGTAACCTAATTTTACATTATGGTTCCTGAGATACAGTTGGATACAGTTTGGATACAGTTGGATACCATTTTGATACAGTTGGGTACCATTTTAAATTAAGATGGTGGATGGAAACTTTCAAAACTGCCCTGGTTATTTGGTTTCTTAGAAATCCCGAGCAATGCTGGGTACAAAGCTCCTAGTGTATGTTATAATAATGTATAACATGTTGCTTGACAGGGCTCTTCACATTAGACAAAAAATGCACACTAAGGTTCTCAGGGTGCTAAATTCTGCATCCAGTATTAAATGTCTATTTCCGTGTGACAACTGGGAGGATTCTCAGGGCAAAATGACATAGTTGTGCATATGGTTAGGTTTTCAAAACCAAATTGTGACCCTTTTATGCTGGCCATGCTTTGACAGAAGCACCGCAGCTGCTAACAAGCTACTATTGGGCAGGTGCCTGCAACATTTGGCAAAGGGTGCAGAGCAGCAATTATACTATTCCCCCTGTGCTCTGCGGAGGAGTGCTATCAATCCATACATAATTCAAACTAGCTTTCCTTTGCCCCACTATCATTTGTCTCGAACAATGCGAACTGCAGTAAATCTCAACAGATTTCCTTGGTGGTTGTATTTGGACGAGGATATATTCAGGGCTGATGTAATATGCACTTGAAGAAATATCAAATCAATCTGCCAAGGAAACCCAAATTTTGCATCCAGAGAACAACAGCTCTAGGAAAGTGTAGTCTTTTTTTTCTTTTTTTGAGGGTGTGTGCAATTATTTCCCAAACTTCCACAATTCTTTGCCTTTTTGTTTCCTGACTGATAGTTGCTTTGATACCATTTTTAATTGGTCTATATCTTAGGAACTTTATTCCTAGCCAATCAGAAATCCCATAGTGAACATGATGTGATGGTTAGCTTTTAATCCATGACAAAGTCAGTCAAGAATGAGGGCAATCTTCTTCGATCAGTATACAGTAATCCTGGGATTCAGAAGTAACCCACCTCTAAAGAGGGAAATCCCATTGAGAGCTCTTGATAGAACTACAATGACTTTGTTTCGCCACTTTTTAAAGCTATCTAAGTCACTGGGTATCACTTTTGGCAGTGTGTTCAATGGGACTTATTTGCACCTAAGTGTGCACAGTGGTTGCACCCTTAATTATCCGTTGTGTGGAGAAGTACCTCATTTTATCTGTTCTGAATCTGTGCAGTTGAGGCTGCATCATATGCAACTGAGTCATTGTCTTTTACTGAGATCAATGGGGATCTTCCAAGAACACCTCTGGGGTATGAAAGTTAATTTGTGTGGCCATTTCTTTCTTTCTGACCATTTTACACTTTATGGGAATTGTCTGTAGTCCGGATAATATTTGAGGCTTCCCCTTTCTGCAATGAAAAGTTTCCTTTATTTTATTAAATTGTAAGCAAATGTGCACTTAACGAGAAACGAGTTGCCACATTAGCAACACTAAACCACTTTTTATGACTTTAAGATTTCAGTTGGTGTCCTTATCTAGTCATCTCCTGCTTTGCTCTGCTGTTCAGAAAGTGTTTCCCAACCGTGTGGCCAAACACAGATATAGCTCCACAGTGAATTTTGGAACGAGGAGTAAGTTCTGCTTATGAGAAGAATGCAAAAATGGCTGACTTGATGTTGCTGGGAGCTAACAACTTCCGCCGCTTCACTCCCGAATCCTTGGTTGCCATTGAGAAACGCATTGCGGCCAAGAAAGCATGCGGAGACCCACCCCCTGCAGAGAAGCCACGCCCTCAGCTTGACCTACAGGTGTTCCAGAAGCTGCCTGCCCTGTATGGAAACCCTCCTCTGGAGCTCATTGGAGAACCTCTTGAGGATCTTGACCCCTACTATCATGATCATAAGGTGAAGAAATATTTTGTGGCCCATAGGCTTTGGTAATATAATGAGAAGGGGGGCGGGAACTGCATTATTGATTGGATTTATTTGAAAGAAACAAGGTGATCGTAGGAAGGTGGAGAGTTGTGTGATTTTTAAATAATTCTAATAGGGCTTCATTAACATAGCAGATTTCCTTCTGACAGTGTATTCTCCTTGATTTCTAGTGCAGCATTGAGCAGACTTTAGCCTTAGCTGATAACTACAATCCTGGAGAGAGAGACTGAGAAGAACCCCCTATTGGCTGACAGGACTGTAGCATCACAATTCAGCTTCTCCAGTTAGCGCTGCAGTTATTCTACTAGGTTTTCATTCCCTTTCCTGTGCTTTTTGACAGTTCCACCCCGTCATTTTTTATGGTTTGAACTTTGGAAAGACGGCATACAAATAAATGATTGATTGTCACATATCAGCCCCTAGAATCCTGCTAGTCCTTTAAGGTGAGCAGGTTAGGAAGACAGGGGAACCTGTTCCTCCAGCAGCTTTCACAGCCTCTCTCCTGCCTTTCATGAACACTCCTGACACCTCTTTTGTAGCCTACTTTTTAAAAAGACCTCCCAAATTCATTCCCCATAATTTTTTTTAAAAATATTTTTATTAAGGATTTTCTTGTTTTACAGAAGTGTAGTGCCTCGTATTTTTTTCTTCTTCTTCTTCTTCCATGTAACGTTTTTACAAATCCGTTTCATTTGTTGAGGCATTAGGGGGAGAAGAAAACAGAAAGAAAAAAGAAAGGGGGGGTGGGGAGAGGGAGGATGGATGGGGGTGGGGGTCGGGTGGCGGTGTTTCTATTATGTTTAATGTATGTAGAGTTTGGTGTCAGCGTTGCTTGTGTTGTTCACTTGTGTTCCTTTGGTGGTGAGAGAGGTTGGGGTTGGCTTAGGGTGTGATTGTTTGCTTGTGATTGGCTGTGGTGATCTTTGTTTTCGTGTGTGAGTGAGGTGGGTGGGTGTTTTGGATCAGGTTAGCCATATTGATTTGTATGCTGTTGGTGGATTATTGTCATTGTCCTGTTGGGCTGTGTATGTGATAAAGGGGAGCCATACCGGGGTGAAGGCGTCTTCTTCTGTTTGTCCCCGTGTCAGTTTCAGTTTATTAGTTAATTTTTCTAGTAGGGCTGTTTCCCATACTATTTGGTACCATGGTCCATGCTTACTCCTGACAGGTCTCTCCAGTGTCTGGTTATGATGTTTCTGGTTGCTGAGAGCAGGTGGGTTATAAGTTCTTTGTGGTGTAAATGGGCATTGTTGTCTTGGAAGATGTTTAGTAGGGCCACATAATTGATATACTTAGGGACAGAGCACATCATGTGATATTAGCATTAACTGTCATAGAACAATGTTTCCAGTTAATGTATTTCCACCCACAGACATTTATGGTGTTGAACAAAGGGAAAGCCATCTTCCGATTTACAGCCACACGTGCTTTGTACATCTTTAGCCCTTTTCATCCAATCAGACGAATGGTAATTAAGCTTTTGGTACATTCATATCCTTTACGTGAAGAAGAAGTGCAAGAGCAACAGACCTCTCCTGTTCATTGTTCCTCAGCAAGTGCAATTCAGAGTATGCTACCTCTGACAGAAACATCCATTTATCTCTCATGGCTACTGGCTATTCATGAACCAATCCTCCATTCAATTATCTCTTTTATAGCCTTCTGATGGCAATGGATCCTATTATGGTAGGGTTAACCAACAAGGTGGCCTCCAGATGTTTTGGACTTCAGGTCCCATCAGTCTCAGACAGCATGGCTAATGATCAAGATGATGGGTACTGTAGTCCAACAACATCTGGCTAATCCTGCATTAAGTTGATTGTGGTTTTTGGTGTTTGTTTGTGTTTGTGTTTGTGTGTGTGTGTGTGTAAAGAATCCCTCTTTGTTGTTCTTGTTGTTCAGAACAAATGTGCATCTAACCAATTTCACTGGGTGGCCTTGAGTTCCAGTATTGAGAGAAATATCTGCTCTCCCAATGTCACACTGCTGCCATTCAGCCAAATTCTGTTGTCATTCAGGAAGAGAGATACAACGTGCATCCACACCTGGAACACAACTCCTTGTAAGGCAGTCTTCTCTAGGATGGTACCCTCCAGATTCTTCAGACCAGTGTTTCCCAACCTTGGGTCTCCAGCTGTTTTTGGACTACAACTCCCATCATCCATAACTAGCAAGACCAGTCGTCAGGGATGATGGGAATTGTAGTCCAAAAGCAGCTGGAGACCCAACATTGGGAAACACTGCTTTAGACTACAACTTCAATAATCCCCAAGGCCTTGGCTATGCTGGTGGGGCTGACGAAAACATCTGGATGCTACCATGTTGTGGAAGGCTGTCATAGGGTGTGTGAAAAGTTGTGCTACTTCTACAAACCTAATATTTTTATGGGATAATATTAGCAGTCTGTGGATGCTCAACATTACATCAAGGGAAGGGTGGGGGACCCCCCCACACACATTTGAAGCTGAGAATCCACAGCAAATGCTAGTGTAAAGTTTTTCAATTGTCATTTTCCTTAACTCCTGTTACTTACATTGTTCACTATGTTTATTATGGTCACTATTTTCACCAATTGTGTCTTCATGGCTCTTGCGGACGTGCAGTCAAATAGCAGCGAGACTTCCTCCACGAAGTATGTTGAGTAAGTAACTTTGGTGATATTGTTCCTTCTGTTTCGACTATATTCTCCTAATACAGGACCTAAAAATGCAGAACACACTTTGGAAAAATGTGTCTTATGCAAGGATTAGTTCATATGCTCCTCGTTTGAGTTTATTTCAAGCTTGGATGCCTTTATCCGGGGACTATTACACACCGCTAGGGATGCCAGAGAATGCTGAAGAAAATGGAAACAGAAGCAGAAATGGCTAATGTTCACTTATTCAGTGCAGTGAATATGGTCAGTATTGAGTGCTGTTGCTGTTTTCAGTCCACAAACAATATGTAATGGAAAAGCAACTTCAACACTGGTTTTAAATTCATAATCTAAAATCCAACAAAGTAATATTCAGAATGCCCTCTGACCAAGCTGCTATCACTTTTTTTTTTTTTTTTTTTTTTGCAGCAAATTGGTTTACTCTTAGTATGCCTTTGTTAAGGTCAACCCACAGGCTTTTCCTCTACTTAAAAAAAAAGAGTTATTATAGTTTATTAGTCCCTTATGATGCCTCGAGGGACGCAGGTGGCGCTGTGGGTTAAAGCCTCAGCGCCTAGGACTTGCCGATCGAAAGGTCGGCGGTTCGAATCCCTGCGGCGGGGTGCGCTCCCGCTGCTCGGTCCCAGCGCCTGCCAACCTAGCAGTTCGAAAGCACCTCCGGGTGCAAGTAGATAAATAGGGACCGCTTACCAGCGGGAAGGTAAACGGCGTTTCTGTGTGCGGCTCTGGCTCGCCAGAGAAGCGATGTCACGCTGGCCACGTGACCCGGAAGTGTCTCCGGACAGCGCTGGCCCCTGGCCTCTTGAGTGAGATGGGCGCACAACCCCAGAGTCTGGCAAGACTGGCCCGTACGGGCAGGGGTACCTTTACCTTTACCTTTATGATGCCTCGAGACAGAAAAGGACCAAATATCACATGAATGCTCACTTTCCATTATTCTATGGGGAGTTGGCAAATGGGCATAGATTTAAAACTGAAAACATTGGGGTAAGCCAGGGGAATATACTTTATGATTGTTATCTTACTTTCTGTGTTGACCTTGTTTCCCTGTATACTTTCACTCCCCAGGTATACTTTCACGGCCATTTATTCCTTCGAATGTCTAATCAAGATATTGGCAAGAGGCTTTTGCTTGAATGAATTCACCTTCCTTCGAGACCCATGGAACTGGCTGGATTTCAGTGTTATCGTGATGGCGTAAGCATCAGTGTTTGCTGCAATTAGATAATTTCCTTTCAAGAAATTGGACAGTGGTGGCTAAAAGGGACATTCAAAAACAACAACATAGCATGCACTTATTCCCCTTCCATGTTTAGAATACTTACTATATTTTTCCATGTATAAGACTGTATTTCCCCCCAATTTTTTAAAGTTTAAAATTGGAGGTCGTCTTATACACGCAATGTTGCAATTTATTATTTCTTAATTTTGGGCTCAAAAAATAGGGGTCGTCTTATACATGGGGGCATCTTATACATGGAAAAATGTTTGGTCTCAGAGCCTAAAAGAAGTTTGAATTAATTTCTGGGTAAAAAGCGCATATACAAGCGATTAGAGGAAGGAGAGAAAGCTCTTATCGAGGCAGCTGCCATTCATATCATCACGGAATGCTTTCTAGTACTCTAGATTTTGCTCATAAAGATTTTGTCGCGCTGCTGTAAAACTTGGGATTCCCCCCCAAATGCTCAAATAGTGATTCATCAGCTTCTCCAGCCTAATATTTTTGCAGGCATTAGGACCAGAGATTGACTTTCTCAGGAAGTTGAATTCTGTTCCCCATTACTACATTCTGCACTCTCTGTATATTATGCCCGATCCTTTTCCACACACCGCCGGTACTAAAAGGACAGTGCTTTGAGAGCCTTGCCTGCAGGCAGCACTAACGCACCATTAATTGCAAATGGCTCCTAATAGAGGATTGCAGGTCCCTGGAGGAAGTGTGTGTCTCGCTTCCATCCTGTTTGGGACTCAGCAGGCTGAGAGCTGATCCAATCCCCTGGTCCACTCTCCTCTGAAGATAAGATACTTCTTCGCTGAGGGTTTTTGACTCCCATGTCACTTGAGGTGTTAGTGTAGCCTTATGAGGCTTTGCCCTCGGGTGGGAAAAAGTATTGCACCTGGGAAAGGGAGTGGGAGTCAAACAGACACTCAAGGAATAGTTTCAGAGAAAAAGCTTTATTTCTACTGTAGCACCCTGCTTGTGGTTAACGCTTAGCTGGAATGAAATATTCAACGCAGCAATAGAGAAATTAAAATAATAATTAATTTGTCGGACAAATAAATGAGAGGCACAGTGGTATATGGTTACCAAGCTCTGGCCTGCCCTCCTGCCATTATGGCCAGCACTTATATTTCCTCAATCCAGCCCCCTTTCTCCTCCCTTGACTGCCTCTGTCCAATCAGCCTGGTTGAAATTACTATTGGCTGTTTGCTAGAACCAATCATAAAAGATACACCCATTTCCTATTACCTTTTATGGGAGACAAAGAGCTATATTTTCTTCTATTTATAATTGACAAACAAGTAGCCATTAACCTCGACAAGGCACCTTAATTACCAGATCACCTTTGCCCCCTTAATTCTAAAATAGAGCAGATGGCTAAAACAGATGGTGGCTAATTTTATTTTAAACAGATGTCAGAGATTTTAGGTTCACATTCTCACGCATCATCAATGAAAGATCTTCTTTGGAGGTCTTTAAACAAAGGCCTGACAACCATATGTCAGGAGTGCTCTGATGGTGTTTCCTGCCTGGCAGGGGGCTGGGCTCGATGGCTCTACAACTATATGATTCTATGAAATAAGAATCTATCATTTCTCACTTTCTAGATGCTTACTGCATTCAGACAACAGAATATCATATTATACATAACATAAATAACCTTTTAAAAGGAAAAGAAATCTTTGCAGAGTAAAAGGATCTCAGTTTAAAAAGAAACAACTTTAAAAAAGGCTTCCCAAAATACTCCCTCCCTTTCTGCCAGCCAGATGCTTAGCCTTTTTGACCTTTAGGCAAATGACTCTTTGTATGATGAGAGGCCAAATGGCAAAACCTTACTATTTACCTACTTCTTAATTTAACCGCTTTTACAGCTTAGTTGTACTCTGCAACATGCAAGGTCAGCGACCTCGCTCTCAGCCTTTTTATGACCGCAATAAACCAGAGGGGCCCTCTGCCCAAGAGCTTGCCAGCTGCCTGCTGGTTTCCTGCCTCGAAAGAAACATTTGTGAATTTAAGCTCATTTTTAGAATACAGGAAAATATAAGCCTTGATTAAAATGCAGGCTATGATCAGATGCCTCACTACCATCCATGAACTGGTAGAAGGAGCAAGTGTGTGATAACTCACAAACAAGCACGAGTTCACAGCCATTTGCACAGAGCATATATTCCCCTTCCAGTTCCCTCCCCTTTCTCCTCCTCTTCAAGAGTCCTGCCCCATGATGATGTGTTTCCTGAGCATGAACAGAAAGCTCCTGTTTTGGGACTCTTTTGGACTCTTCCCAGGAAAGGGGGTGAGAAGCCAAGGGGGTCGAGGAGCCTTGTGGTTCAGCATGTCCAAGATCTTGCAAGTGAATGAGATAAAAGTCAGTTCTCAGGCTTGCTCTGACAGAGCCTATTCATTAGCTTTTTGGAGCTCTCTCGTACTGATAAAAGTAACATTTTGCCTATGCACAGCATCTTGTGAGAATCCACAGAAAAGCTGTAGCTGTGGATTTTTAGGAGAGAGAAAGGGAATTTTGGACAGTTTTGAGGCCTGGGGTGATTATTGGGGGGGGGTGACTTCGGGCCTAGTTGGGGTCACCTGTCCTCACCTCCTTCATTAGAACTAGTCGTTCTACTGTAGCACCCTGCTTGTGGTTAACGCTTAGCTGGAATGAAATATTCAACGCAGCAATAGAGAAATTAAAATAATAATTTATTTGTCGGACAAATACATGAGAGGCACAGTGGTATATGATTACCAAAGCTCTGCCCACTCCAGCCCTGATGGTCAGCACTTATATTTCCTCAGCTCAGCCCCCTTGCTCCTCCTTTGGCTGCCTCTGTCCAATCAGCCTGGTTGAAATTCCTATTGGCTGTTTGCTAGAACCAATCATAAAAGATACACCCATTTCCTATTACCTTTTATGGGAGACAAAGAGCTATATTTCCTTCTATCTATAAATGGCAAATAAGTAGTCATATATCTTACATTTGCCTCAACCAGGAACCTTAATTACCAGCTCACCTCTTGCCCTCTTGCCCTCCAAAAGAGATGGTTAATGGTTTTAAATTTTTATCTTAAACAGATGTCAGAGATCTTGGGTTCACATTCTCACACATCATCAATAAAAGATCTCCTTCTTTGGAGGTCTTTAAGCAGAGGCCTGACAACCATATGTCAGAAGTGCTCTGATGGTGTTTCCTGCTTGGCAGGGGGTTGGACTCGATGGCCCTTGCGGTCTCTTCCAACTATATGATTCTATGATTCTATGAAATAAGAATCTAACATAAGAATCTAACATTTCTTACTTTCTAAATCCTTTGCATAATTACATTTAAGCCAATATATTTCATACATAACATATATAGATTTTAGAAGCAAAGGCCTTTTCTAAGTAAAAGGGAACTTAGTAAAAACATTTTCCAAAAGCAAACCCCCTTTTCCTGGCCAACTGCTTTTCCCATTCGCTCTTGCCGTTTAACCTGTGGCTCAAGTCTCTAATGGAAGACAAGTCTCTAATGGTATTATATTTTGTTAAACAATGAGTGGTTTTGCAGCTTGATTGTATTCTGTAGGGTCAGTAACCTAGTAACCTTTGCTCTCAGCCTGTAATTCCCTTTTTACAACTTTGAGAATTTTGGCTCCTGCTATAAATCAGGGGGCCCTTGTCCAGGAAGATAAACATATGCCAAACCCAGCTGGTCTTCTGCCTGGCATAAAAACATCTTTTAAGCTTATTTTTAAAATACAGGCCTTGATCAGATGCCTCACTACCACATATTTTGCAATGGTTGTCCCCAAAATGTGTGGTAAAATTACCCTCCTCACCATTGCCTTGCTGATGTGGTGCAAGTGAGCAGTAGGGGATTGGCGAATCTGTCAATTTTAGCTTCTCTCGAAATGCCAGGATATTGGTAACTTTCCCCAGAGCTGTGCTTTTGTGCTGAAAAAGTGTTTCATGTTCAAACTTCTGACTGTGGAACCATATTGTAGTTTAAGCCCAGAAGCTCTGCTGAGGGGAATAAAAGTGAGCACGAGCAATTTACAGGCCTCAGCAAAATCTGCTCATAGTCCCTCAGCCTGAGGTAAAGTTCTGAGCCTGACTAATACCTAGACGGAGCCATGATTGGCCAGGAAGTGCCCAGAAATCTTTGCAAAGAGATGTGGAAGTAGCAGTATTCCTTTATAAATCTGAGGTAAAAGGCCACCATCTGAGCCTAATACCTAAAATAGAAGACTGCCCAGGAAATGTCCCAAGCTCTTGAGAGGAACGCTGGGGTAGAAAAGTAAAAAATACATCAGTAAAATAGTCACATATCACTTGAATACACTGAGATAAAGGACATGGATAGGCCTGAAGGAAAGCCAAAGTTCTGGTCTTGACTAATACATACATGGAAGATTGCCTAGATGTCTTATTTTGAAGGAAGGGGTGGCCATGGGGAGAGAGAAATACGAAACAAAAACAAAATCAGGCCCCAAAGTCTACCTCCTGCTTATAGGCCTCAGCCTGAAGTAAGAGCCCCTCAAAAAAAGGCTCATGTAATGATTACAGTGGTACCTTGGTTTGCATACGTCTTGGTTTGCATACGCTTTGGATTACAAAAACAACAAACCTGGAAGTGCGTATCCCGGTTTGCAACCTTTTTTTGGATTACAACCCATTTATTTTTTTGATTATGAACAAAGAATTTTGGAGCGCCATCGGCAAAAGCGCGCCTTGGGTTACAACCTGTTTTGGTTTACAAACAGACCTCTGAAACGGATTATGGTAATAAACCAAGGTACCACTGTATTTACAAACATTTAGCAAAAATGAAACTAGCCCTGGCTAGGCCGAGTCAGATCTTCCCTACCACCCTTCTCACTATATTTGCACCTCCAAACTGATTGTTGCTAATTAATATTAATTTTAAATTAAAACTGATTTTAATTTTAAATATTAATTTTAAATTAATATTAATTAATATAATATAATATATATACTGTTGTATATACAAGAAAGGTCCTTCCGGATCTTACTTGCATATATAATGCTTTGCAAGGTAGAGACGCTAAGGCTGTAGACAAGCTCCTGGATTTTAAGCCTGCATTGTAGGGGGTTGGACTAGATGACCCTAAGAGCCCTTTCCAACACTACAGTTCCATGATTCCAAGGTCTGTCCCTCTGCTTCTGCCAGGCCATTGGTTTTCTGGACAGTGAGAAAGAACTTAATGCCCCCCACCTCACTGGCTGATATCATGGCTGCATCGGACTCCATGGGGGGCGTCCCTGTGCCAGCTCTTTAGAGGGTATTTTAGCCCTGGGCAGCACGACTTCTGAATGGCAGCAAATTGTATCTGCAGTGGCCATTTGATTGACTGCGATGTTCATTTACCCAGAATGTAAGGCCTCCCCAAGTTATACACCTGTAGGCCAGGGCATGAATTTGGGGGTGAATGTAAGATGCCAAGCAGGCTCTGCTTCCATTCAAGAGCAGCATGGCTGCCCCACTGCCACTAAAATGCCTTTCATGGGCACAGTGAGGAGTATGTGGAGCAGAGCTACAATTGTACAATTGGGTCAGGCTAATAATAATAATAATAATAATAATAATAATAATTTATTTATTTATACCCCACCCATCTGGCTGGGCTTCCCCAGCCACTCTGGGCAGCTTCAAACAAAATATTAAAATACAGTGGTACCTCGGGTTGAGTACTTAATTCGTTCCGGAGGTCCGTACTTAACCTGAAACTGTTCTTAACCTGAAGCACCACTTTAGCTAGTGGGGCCTCCCGCTGCCGCCACGCCGCCAGAGCACGATTTCTGTTCTCATCCTGAAGCAAAGTTCTTAACCTGAAGCACTATTTCTGGGTTAGCGGAGTCTGTAACCTGAAGCGTATGTAACCTGAAACGTATGTAACCCGAGGTACCACTGTACAGTAATGCATCAAACATTAAAAGCTTTCCTAAACAGGGCTGCCTTCAGATGTCTTCTAAAAGTCTGGTAGTTGTTGTTTTCTTTGACAACTGGTGGGAGGGCGTTCCACAGGGCAGGTGCCACTACCGAGAAGGCTGGTTAGGGGACCAGTGTTGCTGCTGTAACCCCTCCCCCAAGTTTGTATTTTTAAAAAACTTATTTCACATTTTGATTTTACAGACTTTTGGGAGAGTTTATTGATATGGGCGGTGTTTCCGTCCTTCGGATGTTCCGGGTGCTCAGAGCTTTAAAAACCGTTTCCATTATCCCAGGTATGAAAAATCTCTGAATTATTTCTGACAGCAATCAGATTGCATTTGCCCTTGCAAAGTTCAAATCTATGTGTCAATGGCACGTCAGATGCATATATTTCAATGGTATTCATTTATCAGAGACAATCGTGTTGCAGCTGTTCCTTTGGGGGGCACATATAGGAAGGCTTGCTAGCTTTTTGCCTGAATGAGTTGCTATAGCTGTCATTTTCCAGGCTTGAGCCTCACTCCATGCCCAGTTCTCTAGAAGTGAATCTCTAGGTTAGGAATGATGCATCTTGAGGCTCGTGCATATGCATCAATGCACCTAGATGCATTTTTGTTATTGTAATGCATTTCAAACTGCTTTTAATGTTGTGTTTTAAATGGTTGTAACCTGCCCTGGGACCTAAGGGTGAAGGATGACTAAATATTATATTATAATAATATAATAATCTTATAATGCACCCTGTGACCTGTGGGCAGGTAATAAATGTTGGGCATGCCCAGCCATTTCACATGCTGCACCTGCCGATGTTTATTTTGAACTGTTCATATGTTAAAAGAATAGTGTTTCCCTAGAATATCAATAATGAAAAGAAAAAAACACTCTCTTTACTTTTAAATTAGTGTAGCAAGAGAGGCAATCTGAATGTTTAATACAGGAAGCATTGTGTCATAGTGGGGGACGAAACTGGACTTGACATGATTCTTTGTATAATAGACATATAATATGTTCACAAATGTACCTATTTTTATCTGTGAAATACTAGAATACCGTACATAAATATACATATACAGTGGTACCTCAGGTTAAGTACTTAATTATTTCCGGAGGTCCGTCCTTAACCTGAAACTGTTCTTAATCTGAAGCACCTCTTTAGCTAATGGGGCCTCCTGCTGCTGCCGTGCCGCCACTGCACGATTTCTGTTCTCATCCTGAAGCAAAGTTCTTAACCTGAAGCTCTATTTCTGGGTTAGCGGAGTCTGTAACCTGAAGCTTATGTAACCCGAGGTACCACTGTATCCTGTACTGTGTTGCAAGTTGCTGGTAAACTGAGGTGCTTCCGAACAGGGGCTTAATTTGCAAATGGGGTATTGGCAACTGTTTGTTGTTGGGTTGTTGTTTTTTGCTTACTGGATTTTTCCTGGAAAGGGAAAATCTGGAACAAATGGGAGAATTATGGGTTAGCCAATGACATTATGCAGACATTGGGGGAAAAAAAACCCCTGCGTGTATGAGGAGAATGCTGGGAACAGAGAAGAACCTGAAACTTTCATGAGGGCAAAACAAAAAAACCTATCGTATTTTTTATTCACCTCAATATGGTGAGGGAGCTGATTTTGAAAACACCCCTAAAATGTTGTTCTGAAAACTTCCATATGCAGATGTCCCGTAGGTTATCTTCCCTAAGCGGATGAAATACCTTCATTATTTGAAGGTGTTTTTTTTTTAATGTTAGCTTGCTGTACCACCTGTAGAGAAAATCAATTGCTTCATGTCCTGTTGCAAACAGTTATGGTTAGTGATTGTTCATTTGATATTATTTTTATACAAAGCAAAACATGCTGGCTGGCTGCCCATTTACAAATCATACAAACTGTGCTGAAAATTCAAACCCACTGATTACAGATCCGAATGCTGTATAGGTTTGCTACCAACAATGAACAGATTTTCTCTGTTCCATCCATCTGTTGTTTTTATTTATTAAATGGAGCACATAAAACCATTTACTAAGTGCTGTACACAGAATATTTAGGAAAGCATGGGTTTTTTTGCACTACATTCCACTATGTTTCACTTTGAGTTTACCTCAGATAAGTTCTAAAATTAGTATCAGAACTGGTGTATGCTTGTATCGTGCATTGGTGTTTGATACAGTTTTCACTTAACAATGAATGTTATGTGAACTCTAGGTCCATTTGGACACTCCAAATTGTTCTGCAGGTACTTTGATTTTGGAATTCATATGTCATTCATTTCCCCCCTCTGCAGGTCTGAAAGTCATTGTAGGTGCCTTAATCCAGTCTGTTAAGAAACTCGCAGATGTTATGATCCTGACTGTTTTCTGCCTGAGTGTGTTTGCCCTCATTGGTCTTCAACTCTTTAAAGGACATTTGAGACACAAATGTGTCAAGAACTACACGGAATATATCAGCCAGAGCATGTCCAATGAAACATCCTTTTCATCTAAACAGAACTTGACTACGTATGAGAATTTTACCAATAGCCCAGGTAAATGCTGTCCTCAGATCTTTGCAAAATAATGGATTTATTCCTTCTTCTGTCTCCAGGTTTGAAGTGGGCCCTAGCAAACAAAACACACGAGTCTGCCACTTCAGACTGTTACTCCTAAGAATAGTGAGAATTATAAGTATCAGATAAGTGCTTCAGTAGGTTTGCCATGCGGGTAGCATTGGGATAAATCCTTTTTGGATTATTGCAATCTTACTTTCAAACTCCCAAGTGTTCTTCCATGAGTGGTGCGATTGTAACTGAACCCCATGCCTGAACTTGCACAGGATGGGAGTCCAAGGAATTGAGGTGGTAACTGATCAAGTACTGAGTCATACTGACAAATTAAAAATGAACAAATCACCAAGTCCTGGTTGCATCCACCAAAGAGTTCTTTAACAATTCCTATGTAAAAAAGCTATTGTCTAACAAAAATAAGAACATAAGAAGGAGGCCCCTGCTCAATGGAGAATGTTGGGCTTTCAAATTTCAGTGGTGATGCTGAAATTCAGCAGCCCCCGCCTCTTGCCTTCCGTTCTAAATCATTATTGCAGCACCCTCTCAGTTCAGTAGCCAGTGTGGGTGGACCTGTCATGCTCCCCTAAATTTGCCTCAGGCAAAAGGGCCATCAAGTCCAACACTCCGTTCTCACAGTGGCTCACTAAGTGTAACTCTGATACCCAGCAACTAGTATTTACAAGCACAGTGTGCCTCCAACAGTGGAGGTAGAACATGACCTCATGGCTAGTAGCCATCAAAAGCCTTAACCTCCATGATTTGATCTAATTCTCTGTTAAAGTCATCCAAGTTGGTGGTCATCACTATATCTAGTGGGTGGGAATACCATAAATTAACTATGTGTGAAGAAGTACCGTATTTTTTGCTCTATAACACGCACCCGACCATAACACGCACGTAGTTTTTAGAGGAGGAAAATCCGTAGGCATGCCACCCGTAGGCATTCCCTCCATAACACGCACAGACATTTCCCCTTACTTTCTAGGAGGAAAAAAGTGAGTGTTATGGTGCAAAAAATACGGTATTTGTTTTGCCCTGCCTAATATAATGTTCAGCTTCACTGGACAGGATGCTAGTCATCCAAATGTGCAGCAGTTGTGTAAAAGGCAAAATCCAGTAACATAATGTCATTATTCAAATCTGTGGCGTGACCACACTGGTAACCATATTGTGCACAAATGATGCCGTCCCCCTTGCTGCCCCCACTGAAGCCTCGCTTACTGGGGTTGCATGCCTGCAGCTTCCAAGTTCTGACAATATTGCATGGAGGCAGTGTTGTTGTTGTTGTTGCTGCCAATTTTCCTTAAAATTAGCTCCAAAACATCCCTGTGATTTAGCTGAAGCTCAACAACTTAACAACTTTGGCGAAGAAAGCTCAACAACATTTGTGTCCAGATTTTCACTTTTTGAAACATGGCAACCCTAGTTTAGTTTAGTGCATGAGCAACAGGAAACCTTGGGCTCATGCACTCTTCCTTTTCCTCCCCTCCTTTAGCACAGATGTGATTAGAAGCACCCACTTCTGGTTTTAAACTAAACCGTTTCACATTATATCAGAACTGGAGGAACAGTGATTACTGTAGTTTAAACCGTGGTTTGTTTATGAGCCAGGTCTATAACCATGGGTTTTGACAAAACGACTGACTGTTTTAGAACCTCTACTTATCTGGAACCATATGTATCCTTGACTCTTTTGTTGCAGTGAATTACATACATAAGAATGACACTGAAGATTATTTATTGTGCAGCAATGCTTCAGATGGTGGGTAAGTTTACATAATACCTGTTATGAGTGTGTTTAATATCTGTTATTCACTCCGAATATTTATTTACTTTCTGCTTACTTACCTCCCCTCCTCCCAAAACTGTGGCCCACATTCTCAGATTCAATTTTTGTGTGTTCAAAGTCAAATGTGACCTTCTCATCATTTTTGCATGTGAAACATTGTGAATGTGCCCCTGTGTGGTGAGATCTGAGATCTACCATTTTCAGTTTGAAGCTGCAGTTCTATTGCAAGGGTGGGGAACGATTTCCAGCCCGAGGGCCACAAATTCCACTCTGGCCAACCTACTGGGAGCCACAGCTCTGCTGAATGTAGGAGCCATGTTTTTGAAAGAAAAAAATGATTCACATATTTTCAAGTCTCTCCATATACAGTGGTACCTCGGGTTAAGTACTTAATTCGTTCCGGAGGTCAGTTCTTAACCTGAAGCACCACTTTAGCTAATGGGGCCTCCTGCTGCCACTGTGCCGGCGCTGCACAATTTCTGTTCTCATCCTGAAGCAAAGTTCTTAACCCGAGGTACTATTTCTGGGTTTGCGGAGTCTGTAACTTGAAGCGTATGTATCCTGAAGTGTATGTAACCCGAGGTACCACTGTATTGGCAGAACTTTCTCTTCATACTTAAATGCTGGAGAATTTTATCACTGAAACAAAGTTGTTATTTGCAGTTCCTGCCCGCCGAAATACGTATGTCTGAAGGTTGGAGAAAATCCTGACTTTGGGTACACAAGCTTTGATACGTTTGGCTGGGCCTTCCTTTCCCTGTTCCGCCTCATGACGCAGGATTACTGGGAACGCCTCTATCAACAGGTATATGCTTCAATTCTTTTGAAACAAATTGCATGGGGAAACTGCCATAGTCCTTTGAAGCGGCTTCCTCTGCCTACCTTTTACAGCTCCCTTCATAGCTATATAAGTAGCAGAATGATATGCTAGAGTCTCCCAAGTGGAATCCTGGGGTGATAATATGAGATGGAAATGTTCTCACAGAGTCCTGAGCTGGTAGAATAAACTGTGCCACCTCAGAGCACAGAAGGGGGATCACAGTTATGAATGTTCCTTCATGTAAAAACATGTAAAAATATTGTTAGCCATCTAAGGGTTCTCTTGGGTTCAAAAGGCAGGAGACTGAGAGGAGATTTGATAGCCACCTTCAAATATCTCAAAGGCTGCCACTGAAGATGGAGCAAGCTTGTTTTGTCTTGCTCTGGACGGTAGGACCCGAACCAGGGGATTAAATTTACAAGAAAGGAGATTCCGAATGAACTTCAGGAAGAACTTTCCGATAGTAAGAGCTGTTCAACAGTGGAACAGACCACCTTGGGAGGTTGTGGACTCTCCTTCCTTGGCGGTTTTTAAGCAAAGCTTGGATCATCCATAACATAGAATTTCATGTGTCATTTTTAGATTTAATGTTGTTTCTTTCGTCATCTTTATTTTGGTTAATGAATTACTGTATTATTATTTTTAGTGTGGTTCATTGTTTTCTATATGGTTTCAAAAGCCTTTTCCCATTTAACATATGGGAAACTGGTGATGAAAATCTTAACATTTTGTAAACATCACAACCAAAAGAATGATTAATATATTCTTTCTGACTACAGACTCTCAGAGCATCTGGGAAGATCTATATGCTGTTTTTCATGCTGGTCATATTTCTGGGATCATTCTACCTGGTCAACTTGATCTTGGCCGTGGTCACGATGGCCTACGAAGAACAGAGCACAGCCACTATTGCTGAAACAGAAGCAAAAGAAAGGAAATTTCGTGAAGCCATGGAGATGCTGAAGAAAGAGCAGGAGGTTCATATATTGCCCCATTGCTAGTCTACAACTACCTCCATTTCCCCAGAAACATAGTTTATAGCAGTAGTTATATATAGTATGTATACAATAAAACATAAAACACCATTAAAAACAATACAAAATGATAATTAAAATGACCAACTAATGAAATGTTTTTTTAACAGCTGCATAGGTCTGCTGGCATAAAAAAAGGTCTTTAGAATGGGGAAAGCATAAATTGAACATGGGATGGGATCTAACATGGTCAAAGCAAGAACTTGCCACTTAATTATGATGCTTCCATAGGAGATTAAGCACCAGCTTCAAGTTTCATGTGTCCAAAAACTAGGAACTCAGACCTGAAACATAGCTAACACCTGCTGGGCAAGAAAAATCCGTTAAGACAAAAATCCTTTTAGAAAAACACCGTGATTAACTTTAAAATCATGAAGGTTATGAGTAATTTGGATATCCAATGCAAACTGTTATCTGTGAATGGGAAGTTGTCATACCAAAATGTATTATTATTATTATTATTATTATTATTATTATTATTATTATTATTATCTCATATGAAGACATAATGGTACAATGCCCACTTCTCTTTTTCTTCATTCTAGGAATTAGCTGCGAAAGAAAACGACAGCACGTCTCATAGCTCATTTGAAGTGTCACCTATAGGTTCTAAAGAGGTCAAAGAACGAAGCAACAGAATGAAAAAGTTGTCTTTGGGGATGGAAGATTATGGGGAAGATCCCAAAACCCCAAAGTCACAGTCTAGTGACAGCTATCGGAAACCGGTAGTTATTTCATAAGGCTTTTGTTGTTGTTTAGTCGTTTAGTCATGTCCGACTCTTTGTGACCCCATGGACCACAGCACGCCAGGCACTCCTGTCTTCCATTGCCTCCCGCAGTTTGGTCAAGCTCATGTTGGTAGCTTCGAGAACACTGTCCAACCATCTCGTCCTCTATCGTCCCCTTCTCCTTGTACCCTCTATCTTTCCCAACATCAGGGTCTTTTCCATGGAGTCTTCTCTTCTCATGAGGTGGCCAAAGTATTGGAGCCTCAGCTTCAGGATCTGTCCTTCCAGTGAGCACTCAGGGCTGATTTCCTTAAGAATGGAGAGGTTTGATCTTCTTGCATGGAACTCTCAAGAGTCTCATCTAGCATCATAATTCAAAAGCATCAATTCTTCGGCGATCAGCCTTCTTTATGGTCCAGCTCTCACTTTCATACATCACTACAGGGAAAATCATAGCTTTAACTAACCATTATTTCTTTTCACTTTTAATTGCACTCTAACTTGTCCTCAGAGATGGAGGAGTTTAAATGAAGGGAGAAAAAAAAGGTTTTAACTAAGACACTTAATTTTTAATCAGCATTTGCCAACCCCAAATCTACATGAATGTTTTTCGAAAATTTACATTTTAGAAAGTATATATATTCTACAACAGTAGGAAACTAATCTATGCATAAAGCTTTATATGTGATGTATTTGTTTGTCCTCTACTCTTAGCAGTTCTCAGTAAGAGATCACTAGTAGGTCACAACAATAAAAAAAAATAGCAAACCCTGTCCATAAATCAACTAAAAGCCATAGAATAAATCAGTTACATTGTCATCTGTCTGAATAAAGGTGTTACAAAATGGTAATCCTTCCTGGTGGTCTTACGTGGCGGTAAGTATGAGAATTAACAGAGGCTTATAAATAGCAAGTTCCTTGGTTCCTGTGACTGGTAAGGAAGCCATAAGTGATTAACAGACTTATGTACTAGTGGAAAATTTTGTGGAGTAGTTAACTGGGAGACAGGAGTGTATGTGCAAGACTGAGTTAATGAGAAGCAGGCTATCACTCCTAACAAACTGCCACTTCTGAACGCCGAGTGCTCTTTATTAACAGGAAGGCACAAGGCCAATCATAAAGTTTTCTGCTGCAATTGGTAGGATTTCCGTAAGTGACTCTTACACTCAACATTAAATGTATTTAGTACAGAGCATGTCAAAGTATGCATCACTCTTGCTCTTTTTTCCTTCTTTTGATCCCTGCAGTCTCTCATTAGCCACAATTACGGTCCTAGTTCAAACCCAACCAAACGACGACCAAGTCATGGAAGTGTATTCAATTTCCATGTATCCGGCCGAGATGCTGGTTCAAGGGCTGAGTTTGGGGAGGATGAATCTAGCAGCATTGGGGAGACGGAGATCCAGCACAGCACACTGCTGGCTGCACGAATGGGAAGACGTCCAAGCATCCAAAGTCAAACCAGCTACAGTCCTCGCCTGACAGCTCCAAACTACATGCAGCCCAGCAGATGGGCTGCTGGAGACGATTGCAATGGGATGGTTTCATTGATGGGGGGCAGTGGAACAAGGCCGTTTAACATGGATCCCATTTCCAGTGAAGGGTCATTGCTTCCTCCACTTATGGAAAATCCTGGGAAAGGAGATCTGGTGAGTTGAGAATGTAATCAGACAGATGCAATTTTCTGATTGGTGGCTTCCCCCCAGTTGTCTAGGATGCAGTAATCAATTTTTGCTATGTATATTTTCTGTACCTAGAAGAAAAATGATTCCACCCCTAAAAAGTATTCTCAAATTACTTCCCTACAGATGATGATGATTTAAATTTCTTCCCCAGCCTTCATCATTAGTCCCAGGGCAATTTGCCACACACACACACACACACACACACACACACACACAATATATATATACACAAACAACAACAACAAAAACAACAACAACAATTAAGATTATTATCCTCTAACCACTTCTCTGGGAGTAAACCTCATTGAACTCAATGGGATTTACTTCCAAATAGGCATTCATAGAATCTCACTGTAAATGTATTTGTGAATAGTGGGCATGGAGGGTGGGGAGTGTTACCAAAAGGTTTGGGGGCAGGGGCAGACTTAAAGAAGAAGGAGTAGTAAGAGCTAAGAGGTGAGAGCCCTGTGGTATGAATAAAAAGCAAATATTTCCTTTCTGCACCATAGTGCATGCATTCTCTTTTAGCTAAGGACTGCTGTGAAGCTCTAAAGCTAAGATTCCAAAGGCACACCCATATTGAAGACTAACAAATGCTTTATGACAGAAGCTTTCATGGAACTACAGCCTGCTTCATCAAATGAATGAAGTGTTGTCCTGAGTCACATGTAAACTGGGTGAGGAAGGAACTAATAAGTAGTGAAGTGAGAGGAAAATGAAATTTAGAACGACTGAACAATAATACTCATTGTCACTCGACATTTCCCCCGAATGTATTAAGACTGTGTGGTCCACTGAATTTTGCAGTAAGCATATTTACGTTCATATCTGTTTCTCTTCCTGCCTGAAATCAAAGCACATAAAGCTTCCATAACTAGACATGTTGTTTACATCTTTAAACAGACTACTTCTTGTGATGAAGCCAACAAGAGGTTCCAAACTCAGCGTCTCTCAGTAGATTATTATAATCACCCACTTCAAAGACAAAGGGCAGCAAGTGCAGTCAGTATCATTACCAGTGCGCTGGAAGGTATGTTGTTGCATATTCATGGGCGCAAATATAGTGGTTGGATACCAAGGTTAAGGACATGCTTTAAATGCCATAAATGGGCGGATTTAGCACTTGCACTTGGGTCTATGTATTGTTCCTGTCTTGCATATCACCTTTAAATAGGGATTCAGGGCTGGCCCACCCTTGAGGCAAGATGAGACGACTGCTTCAGGTGGCAGGAATCACAAGGCTAGCTGATCCCAATGTAGACCTTTACTGTCCCTTTGTTCCTGGTGTGGAAGTTGAGGCTATGGGTTTGTTTTGTTCTGGTTCTGGTTTTTCCATATGAATTTTGTGTTTTTACTTTGTATGTTTATGCTGTAAACCACCCTGAGATTTTCAGATAAAGGGCAGTATACAAATTAAATAAATAAAAATAATAAAATAAATGTAGATCTTTTCTCACCCTTTCCCCCCCCCCCCCCCGGTTGGGCAGGAAGTGCCATTTAGGGATTTTCAAGGTAGCACTTTGGGATCAGAAACAGATAGGAAGCTAGTGAAGCTAGGAGTTTGGCCTACACTCGAGTAGGACCCTGGCAGAGACACATGCCCGACTGGCATGTTCTCTCCCTCCTGGTCGATCATTCAGGAGCTTCCAAAGCTTTCTTCAGCCTTAACATCACAGCGACCGATGCCAACCGACACCGGCACACTTAGGGATCCGCAGAGTTTGCGCAGTTGCATAACTTCCCACTCTGTGGAGTCAAAACATATACCGTCATGTGAAAGACAACAATCCCATGACTGCAATCATGGAGCAGAATTCTAACAGAGATATCAATTACAATAGTCCTTGATCATACATTTTAAAAAAGAATTCTGCTGGAGCATCAACAGATTCAGTAGGAGTTGTTCTCACAAGTCCTTATTGATCCCACTTCCTGACCATAGGTGCGTGTTTCTAAATATTTTTTTTACGGGTGGGGGGGACCTTACTCTATTGTGTTTACTGTTTAGAACTTGAAGAATCTAATCAGAAATGCCCCCGCTTCTTGAAGAACTTGGCTGCAAAGTATCTTGTGTGGAACTTTTGCCCACTGTGGTTGAAGATAAAGAAGAATGTGGGCGTTTTTGTTATGGATCCATTTACGGACCTCACAATCACAGTTTGCATTGTGATGAATACTCTATTTATGGCGCTAGAACACTATAAAATGTCCCCTGATTTCGAGGCCATGCTTGGGATAGGCAACAAGGTAAGCGAATTCTGGCAAGCAGGATGTTCTGCATCAGCATGTAATAAGCTTTTATGCATTTGTTATTATTATCGTATTGATTTCTGACAGCATTCACCCTTCCCCAAAGGGTATAAGGTTCAATGACTCTCACCTATCACTATCTGAAGAAAATTCTTTATTAATTTATTTCTGTTAACTACGACAAACTGTGTTATATCTCTTGGTATTAGCATACCTAGATATTTAATAGATTCGGAACAAATCTGGAATTTATATTCCTTGGATGAATGTGTAAACAGGTTTTGACTTATTGGCATCAGTTCTGGTTTGGAGCAATTAACTGAGTAACCAGATACTTTACCAAAAGCATCTATTGTTTGCATCGAGATGGGAATACTAGCCTGAATAGTTCGAAATAAACAAAAGAATATCGTCTACAAATGAAACTAATTTATATTCAATATTATAAACCTCACAATGTTGTCTAATAGCGCAAGCCAAAGGAAAGGTGGCAGACATGCTGCCATTCACTTTGATTCTAGGAGTGGCTGCCGGGACAAGCCACAGGCTCTTCTTATATGCCCAGGGAGCAGACTGAGCCCACCCTCCAGGAGTGGCCACCCCCTTGCCCACTCACAATTGGCTGATTGAGCGAGCTGGCAGGATCTGTTGCCTGGGCAGCAAGCTCAGCCCAGGGACCTCCTTTGCTGCCCAGGACACAGCCCAAGGGGCCTCCGTCGTCTGATTGTGAAGGGTGATGGAGGGAGTGCCAGACCGCAATGGAGCCCCCCAGGAAGGGTTTGCAGACTTCTGAACATGCCTGTTTGTCATGTGAACTGTCCTTAACCCTGGAATGAGGAGAGAGGATTCTGGAACATACAGATTTGACGTCTCCACTTCTATTTTGCAGATTTTCACCGGAATTTTCACTGCAGAAGTGATCCTGAAAATCATTGCGCTGGATCCCTATTATTATTTTCAGCAGCGCTCAAATATCTTTGACAGTGTGATTGTCTTCATAAGCATCATTGAACTGAGCAGTGAACCCAAAGAGAATAAGGCATCAGGGAAAAAAGGCAGCAGGAAAGGAAATTTTACAGTTTTACGGACCTTGAGGCTGGTAATCCCTTGCTCTCTCTTTTTTCCTCTTCCTTCCTTTCTTTTTGGACATATAGGACAGGATTTCCCACGAGCTACATCTCTTGCAGAAGATCACTATTGATTATACATTTGTGGAGCACTGTGAAAGATTTAACCTGCTAATCTCCAGATGTGCCCTGTGAGGGATGTTATTTTCAGGTAGAGGAAATTGAGGGCAATCAGCAGCAACTTCCCCAAGGCCACCCGGTGCTTTCAGGACCAGGAAGGGAGTTGAAAATATGTGTCCAAGGCCAGCTCCTGTGCTGTGCTCCTTGGGAGAGACATGAAGGAGACAAGCTATCAGTGGCCACTAGACACGATCGCCAACTATTACTTCCAGCATTGCAGACAGCATGCCTCTAAACACCGGATGCTAGGGAAAAATGAGTGGGAGCGTGTTACTGCATTCATGTTCTGCTCTGGGGCTTCCCTAGAGGCACTTGTTTGGCTGCTGAGGATCGGACATAATAAATAACAATATGTTCAAAAGAGAACAAAAAGGCAAGATGAAGCTGAAAAGAAGGATAAACAGAGTTAGAACTGAAGGCTACAAAAAATAGAAACTGCCAAACTGTTCTGTTCTTTGGTTATCTAACAATACAATACTTTCCTCCCCAACAGATGCGGGTCTTCAAGTTGGCAAAGTCTTGGCCAACCTTAAACACCCTTATTAAGATAATTTTAAACTCAGTGGATGCTCTGGGCAACCTCACCCTCGTTCTGGCCATTATCGTCTTTATCTTCGCTGTATTTGGAATGCAGCTATTTGGGGGCAACTATAAGACTCATTGTAAGAAACTGGCCGATGACTGCAAACTGCGATGGCATATGCAAGATTTTTTCCACTCCTTCCTTGTTATTTTCCGAATTTTGTGTGGAGAATGGATCGAAACCATGTGGGGTTGCATGGTGGTCAATGAGCAATCTATGTGCTTGCTTGTCTTCTTGCTGGTCATGGTGATTGGAAATTTAGTGGTGAGTTTACAGATACCTTTTGGTTTCCCCTCCCCTTTTTATCAAAATTTTGCTTTGCTATTAATGAAAAGGGGAAATGTGTTTGAAAAGGCCATCCTCATGCTGTATCTTTAAAATAAGACAAGACAAGTACGTGGAATGGTAGTATTCCAGAAAATCTGTCCTGGGCTTCTTCCGCCAGGTTCTTGGAATCACAAGTGGGGAGGGTGCTGTTTTACTCATGTCCTGTTTGCAGGTTTCCAATGGGCATCTGGTTGGTTACTGTGTGAAGAGGAGGCTAGAATAGATGGGCAATTGACCTGATCTAGGAGGGCCCTTCTACTGTTCTTATGTTTTCACATCTTTCACATCAGCCAGTGTGGTGTAGTGGTTAAGAGCGGTAGACTCGTAATCTGGTGAACCGGGTTCGTGTCTTCGCTCCTCCACATGCAGCTGCTGGGTGACCTTGGGCTAGTCATACCTCTTTGAAGTCTCTCAGCCTCACCTCACAGAGTGTTTGTTGTAGGGGAGGAAGGGAAAGGAGAATGTTAGCCGCTTTGAGAGCGATAAAGCGAGATATCAAATCCAAACTCTTCTTTCAGTCTTTTCTCAAGCCATTGGGAAATGAAAGGAAATTACATAATAAGGAGACAGGAGAAGGAAGTAAAACATCTTACCTGCCTCTCACTCTTAACCTGGCTTTGTTGGGAGATTTTCTGCTCCAATTTGTCGATATTTGTTCATTCCACCTATGCTCTAAAACTAGCTTGCAAAGAATTAATAAGAATGAAAACAGATGTATCATTTTAAGAGTAGACAATGCATACAACTAGGGTAAAATGTGCATTAAAAAGCATATATTGATTAAGCTAACATAAAAATGCATTATATTACAGAAAATCGTTTTCCAGAAATGCGTATATTAGGCAAAATTGCATACAAAGTGTGTATATCACAATAAATTTGCACTAAATTGCTGATGAATTTTCATGGATTTTTTTTTTAAATAAAAAAACCCCACACATGTCAATTGATGTGGAGAACTGAACTTAAGGTTGACAAAATGAGAAACTGGGAAAAACCAAAATTGTCAAATTTTGGCTATCCCTGGCTGTTGGTTGGTTTCCTTGTCCTGGCCATGCCAGAATTGGTTGTTTCCATCTCTCTTCAGAAAAAAACCAAAACAATTATGCTAGAAATGTTGTTAAACATTTGCTCTTCCCGTTGCTTTGAGGTGCTCAATTTGTTCATTGCCCTGCTGCTGAACTCGTTCAGCACTGACAACCTCCTCCAACTCCCGGAAGACGACCGAGAAACGAACAACCTTAAAATTGCCTTCGCTCGGATCCACCGAGGGCTGCATGCAGCAAAACAGGCAATGTTGGCTTTTTGTTTCAAAGCTCTTGGGTACAAGCGGAAGGCAGCTCAGAAGAAAATAAAATGTGAATCTGAGAAGAACGGGCTGGAGCTTCGAAAAGATCTCCCGAACTTCAAGGAGAGCCATGGTAACAGAGAGATCGAGAAGAACGGGGAGAGGAGCTCAGTTCATATCCCGGATGATTTCATCAGCAACCCCAATGTGTTTGTCTGTGTTCCCATTGCTGCCCCCGAGTCCGATAGCGAGGGGTCTGAAGATGCTGATGAGAAGCAGGGGGCAGCCATGGAGACAGAATATACTGAGAAGGTAAGGAGTCAGCTGAAGGCCACATTTCCATGTTGGGCAAATATTGCAGCGGACAGAAATGGAGACAGCAATATTAATCTCAGTCCTCAATATTCTGTCCCACTTTCTGAATGTTCTGTCACACTGTAGAATTAATGAGAAGCAGAAGCAATGATGTGACTGTGCTGATAGAAGGTCACCTCATGAGGAACAAGATTAGCTTCTGCCCCTCTTCCTCCTCCTCCTCCTATCATCATCATCATCATCATCCCTACATTTCCTTCGATAAGCTCAATATGGAATACACCCTTTTTTGCTCTTAATTGTTCACCTCATTTCCTAGCACAGCTTCCCTCCACCCCCTGCCCATTCGCATGAAATTTGACTGATCACATCATGAAACATCATGACGCTAATCTAACCGGGAAACATTTGTAAACAAAACCACATGGGTGGCTGCAGCCAATCAGATTAAGAGGCAGTGTCGGGCAAATGAGGCTGAGGATCAGGGCGGAGAAGGAAAATGGCACTGAGAAGAAGCAATAACCAGGGAAGCAAAAGTGCATTTCCCTTGTGTGCTGTAGCTACTCCACCTAGAGAGCTGGTACAAGCTACTCATACACAGCGTGACCCAATAGGCCCACCACAGCTCACCAACAATGAACCGTGGTTCAGGAAGCACTTGATAAAGCTCTTGGTTTTGCTGCCTGCCGGAAGGCCAAAATATGTGATGTTGGGAGATCAGGGGCTGTGGGGATTCTGATAAGGAATGTAGTGGGAGGGGAAGAGACCTTATCTTTTTCCTGAATGCTTGCATGAAAATGCCCTCTTCCAGTGCTATTTGCCCTGCGAGGCACAACATACAACTACCGTATTTTTTGCACCATAACACTCACTTTTTTCCTCTTAGAAAGTAAGGGGAAATGTCTGTGCGTGTTATGGAGCGAATGCCTGCGGGTGGCGGATCTGCTGCAGTTGTGAGCAGAGCATCCATGGTTCCCCTTCCTTCCCTCCTCCGTAGCTCGCTTTGAAACAGCAAAGCGGGAGAAGAGCCGCTGAGTGGGGAGGAGAGAGCAAAGCGGGAGAGGAAAAGAGCCGCTTACACTCCTGTCCGGTTGGCTCCTTTAAAGCAAGCAGGCTCTCTGTCCCTCTCTCCTCCCCACTCAGCTCGCTAAATAGCATTATTAGCAGCATCCTTCTCCACACACCCCATGTGTGCTCCTTGTCCCTTGAGTGCTTTTCCTTCCCTCCCCACTTAAAACGTGGTTACAAAGCACGGATTCACATGGATCCTCAGGATTTTTGCACTGGGTCACCCCAAATTCACCATCAGATCACATAGCATGTCCACATAGCTACATCTTGCACCAAAAAAATCACGCACCCACTGTTGCCTGGGGTTACAGTGGTGCAAAAACATGGTTACAAAGCATGGATCCACATGGATCCTCAGGATTTTTGCATTGGGCTACTCCAAACTCACTGTCAGATCACATGTCTGTGGCCACAGCATGAACCACAAAAATCATACATCCACTGTTTCGTTTAGAATATTTTTTTTCTTGTTTTCCTCCTCTAAAAACTACGTGTGTGTTATGGTCTGGTGCGTGTTATAGAGCGAAAAATACGGTACATTATGGATACCTGTATGTTTCCCTCTGCAAGGCAAATACCAGCTTGGGCAAGAGATTTTCACTGGGAAATGGGGCAGGGGGAAATTCTGCCATAGTCCCAATTAGAATCCACTCCCCTACAGATGACAATAATTTTGTTTGAGTCACAGAAATACATCTCTCTTTAGCTCGCATGGCTTTAACTAACAGTAGGAGGGAAAGGGGTCCCCCCCCCCGAAAAAACACAAATACAAGTGGCATGGTCTTGAGTGCAGATGAATGTGGCTTCTCTTCAGCAGGAAAACCAGCTGCGACTGAGAGGAGAGCGGAGCAAGAGTTCCGATGCCTGGAGCCGAACATCTGAAATCTCCTCTCCTGGGGAAACAAGTATGCATTGGAAAGCTGGGTCCTCATCACCAAAACAAAAAGAGGTAAAAGTTGTTCACTAATAAAGAAAAGTAAAAGCAGATAACGATAATCCAGATGATAAAATGTGCTGATTGCAGAACTGGGTAAGAAAAAAAAAAGGTTGCATTGAAATCAGGAATAAACAAACAAACAAAGTCGCGACTCTAATTGAAACGTCACCATTCAGTGTGTTGAACTGAAACCCAAGCAGGTTGTTTTGAGTATCTTCCTTTGACTGTTTGTGTGCCTCTGATGTTTGTTTGGTTAGTTAGTTAGTTAGTTTGCTTGCTTGCCTGCCTGCTTGTTTTGAGGGGTAAGGCATGCTGATTCAGAGTCTTTGAACCTCTCTTTTGGTGCTGAAATGGATATTGTAGATCAGAAATTTATATGTGTTACATTAATCACACAGCAAGCGTGTCACTGATTTTTTTTTATTTAATACGAGGCACCAAAACCATACCATGTGGGGAGATGAGGTTTAACCCTTTAACCCTTATGATCATGGCAAAAATACATCGCTCCCAGTGCAAAAATTAGCCTTAGGAAAAAATCCTCCTATTGACTCTGGTGGCTAATTGTTGCACTCTGGTGCAGGGAGGATGGGTTTGTCAGGATTTCACCTAGGAATTGAAAGGTTAAATCTCCCATTCCCATGCACCGTGGTCCTGATGTGAAAATCACTCCTCCCAATATGCCTAGCATTAAATTTCTTAAAATCCACATGTGGCTGCTAACTACATTAAGATAAAATTCTAGCTGCACTCCTGTTAGGCAAAACCGACAGACAATGCCTGGTAAAAAAGAAAAGGCTCTATTTTTCTTTTGCAGAGAGCTGACATTATCAGCTGCTCAGAAGGCAGCACTGTGGACCTAGCAAACTCTGAAGAATTCCTGAAGCAGATCCCTGAACTAGCTGAGGACTCGGAGCCAGATAATTGTTTCCCTGAAAGTAAGGATGCACTTCATCAATTTATTCTAGGCAGGGCTACATAATTTCAGAATGACCACTCCCCGCTTAAAACGGGGGGCGCCCTTTGCGTGGACGCGCGCAGCCCTAGACCTGGAGCGGCTCCATCAGCATAGGCTTGGCTTTGCCTTCCCTCAGGTGGGATACCTGGAGGTCTCCACCTACCTCAGTCAGTTGTCCAATCCCACCTGGGGGAAGCGTTGCCAAGGAGACCAGGCCAGGTAGGGGAGGGATTACCTGCCCACACAATAGAGGGAGGATCTTACCTGGGAATCCTCACTTGGCTCCAGAGCTTCTCCCACCCTACCCACCCTCAGTTAATGTCTTCTTTTGCAGGTTAATTTTCTTCACAGGTATGCGGGCGCTGCTACATTAAGGTCGCTGTTAAAGGGCCGGAAAGGAATTTCCCTGCATTGGCAGGTTTCGCCTTTCCCGTAGCAAAACGTCACAACTTTGGCGGTATCAGGCCTTGGGCGGAATCCTTTAGTCCATCTTCCTCTTTGCGGCGGCGATACCAGGGTTCCCCGTTGAAGGGGTTTCTGAAGGGAGGCTTTGACCGTATGCCGAAAGGTCATCATTGCTCTCCCTGGTGGCGGTGGCGTAACGGGGGCAGCTATCTCTGCTTGAACATATGTTCTCCAGAGCTGGCCCATCCCCCCCCCCACTGGATAACCCTGAAGCTCCCTAGGTCCCCGGCTGGGGACTGGGGAGGGAGAACGCCCAATGCCTGAGCCAAGGTCTACCCACATTTGAAATTTAATAAAGTTGTGGCCAATTTAATCCCATAGCACGTTGTCTTGAGTCGTTATTCCACATGACCGGGGGGACCGCTCGGGATCTGGGGACTCCGCCTGCCCACACAATCACGGGGCTGCAACCCAAAATGGCCAGCCTGTGCTTCTTGTCTTCTTTTGCATGCTTCCACTTGCTGACAATGATGCAAGCGAGAGCAGTGATGGGAAGGGGGAATCACCAGCTTCCATTAATTGCAGTATGCATGCTAAAATGTCCAGCTCTGTCAGTCCCCTCGCCAGTACTGTTTAACTTGTACAAGGGTTGTACCAACCCCATAATGTGGATAACTATTTATTGTGTGTCTCTTTCAGAATTTGCGCAGCGTTATCCTTGGTGTATGGTGAACACTGAAAAGTTTCCAGGCAGATTATGGTGGAACCTAAGAAAGACATGCTACCGAATTGTAGAGCACAACTGGTTTGAAAGCTTCATTGTGTTCATGATTCTACTGAGCAGCGGAGCTCTGGTATGCTAATCTGATTCTCACATGCAAAACTCTGTGGCTTAAGTGGCACACTGGACAGAGGAGAGAAAAGGAAGATTATATTTCTAAACCACCACTCCATTCCAAGATGAAATAATGCTGGCAAACACAGGGGGCACATTTTACTGATTTGGGAATTTGAGCTCTAGCCAAATGGTATTAAGCACCATTGATCAGTACAATCCTATGTATGTCTGCTCTGATATAAATCGCATTGAGTTCAATGGGAACTCACTTCCAGGTAAGAGTGCATAGGATTGCAGTGAGAATGAAGCCTGACTGGGTGCTTGGATCAGGTTTTCGGTTTGGGGGAAATACTCGTGCACCTCTATCACCACCACCATTGGATATTTATTTAATCATATTAGACTGGGAACACTGTTTAGAAGGCCAAATTTCTCTGAGATTATGGTGGACCCATTATTCTTTTACCAGCAGGGCATGTGCCACCATATCAAGATTCCTTTCTGTACTGTATTTCACCAGTCAAGTGTTTTAGTAGTTTTAATGTGCTCATTAGTTTAATGAATTATATAATCATGTCACCTGCTGGTTAGTTGTTGTATGTAGGGCTGCTGGGTTTTCCCAGACATAGATGGGATTGGGGCCCTTGGAAATTGTGTCTGGGGAGAATTTCCAATAAGGGTTAAAATGACTGGGGAAACCCAGACGTATGGCAAATTGATGCAGCCTCCCCAACAGCTCCAGTCACAGATGCAGCAGCAAAAGGAAGGCAGAAAAGGAAGCAAATGCCTAAGTGAGTGGGATAGTGGGGGGATGGACACACGCCTGGCTAGAGCCTGGCTGGGCAGGTGTCCCTTACTTCTGTCAAGGCAGGCGGAGTAAGTCCTTGAGGGGACCCACGCCTCCAATCCGGCCCTTCCCTTTCCCTTGCAGAGTGCTGAGACAGACAGGGAGCTCCTGGGTGGGGCTTGGGGTCCCTGCAGCTCCTGGGAAGGTTGCCTCAAGTGAGGGTCTCTGAGAGGGGTCGGTGCTGGGACACCTCACTATAGGGAAACTAGGAGACTCCAAGTGTGCGCACGCCAGCCTTCAGGGAAAAAGGAATCCAGCTGCAGTGCCACGCTCTGCTTCACCCACCTAGCCGGGGCAGATGGGCCTTCTTTTCTGGCTGCCTCGCTGGCCCAGGACAACCTCACCCTGGCAGGCAGCCTGAGGTGCCCGTTGAGCCTCCCTGTGGGATCGTTGAGATGCACCCTGGCTGTCCTTCCTGTGTCTGGTGCACTACAAAGTGCATCTGGCCAGAGAAGACATGGCTCCTGCTGCGTGCCAGACTCAGCCGCATGCCCGGCGGGAAGCGCAGCAAGGCAATCCGGGGAGGAATGCAGAGGCTTTGGATTGGCTGGAAATTGTCCCCCCCCCCCGTCTCCCCAAACAGCTGGAGGCTCTGGGGAGCTGTGCTCACCCCAAGCTGTGCTTGTGCCAGCAGCATGCTGGGGCAACCTTGGAGCGAAAAGGGCAACACAGTCTTGGCACCTCGGCTGAGCCCAGTGCACCAGTGGCCGCAGCGGATTGCCTCACCACAGAATGCAAGTCAAAAGCCAGGCAGTCCCTGCCAACACTTTTAACATCAATTTATTTATGGCAAATCCCCACCCCCCAGAAAAAAGCTCATTAACTTTGGTGTCTGGATTTTCACCTTTTGAAATATGGCAACCCTATTGTATGCCACTCTGTAATCTTCAGTGAATACAATAACTAAATAAATATTGATGAATACATGTGCACATTCTCCTCCTGGACAGGAGGAAGGCATTACATCATAGAATTGTAGAATTGGAAGGGACCATGAGGGTCATCTAGTCCAACCCCCTGCACTGCAGGAATCTTTCGTCCAACGTGGGGCTCGAACCCACGACACTGAGATTAAGAGGCTCATGCTCTACCGACTGAGCTATCCCATTTAATGGTTGGAAAGAACTGAAAACCATCACAAAATGTCACATTGACAGTGGTCCAGGTGAAATCTGGAAATCAGCAAGTTTTTGCTAATAGATTGGTATTGTTCCACAACCTGGGTAAGATAGTTTGGAACAAACAAAATCCAGGAAAAATTCAGGTGCAGAGAATTTTAAGCGTCTCTACTTTATTGTAAGCCACCCTGAGTATTTTATGTTATGGGTTGCCAGTGTTGTAACATCACGTGATTGCCTGGGATCATTCATTTGTCGTGTCCTGTGCCCCCCAGTTGTCATGGAGATATATATATGTTTGGCACAGCTCCAGTATTTTGGTTATGCAGTAGGACTGGAAATTTGCAGTACATTCACACAATTAAGGAAAGATTGTAAAGAAGTCTGCAAATTAAAAATTCTGCTTGATCAGTAGCAAGATACATCTTAACTTTCTTATTCCAGGCATTTGAAGATATACACTTGAGTGAGAGACCAAATGTTAAAATCATGCTGGATTATGCCGACAAATTGTTCACTTACATCTTTATCCTGGAGATGCTGTTGAAGTGGGTGGCTTATGGATTCCACAAATATTTCACAAATGTTTGGTGCTGGCTTGATTTCATAATTGTAGATGTAAGTGTTGCCTTTGAACCATTCTGTGGAATGGGTGCCATTAGCTTTCAAGGTATAGCGACTGGGCTTTCTTGCACCCTCCTTGCCTGAACGGAAGTCCTGCAATTTGTGTAAAATGGTTTTATGCTTTTGTTTTGAAGCGGTGCTTTTTGTTGTTGTTGTTGTTTAGTCGTTTAGAATGTCCGACTCTTTGTGACCCCATGGACCAGAGCACGCCAGGCACTCCTGTCTTCCACTGCCTCCCGCAGTTTGGTCAAACTCATGCTGGTAGCTTCGAGAACACTGTCCAACCATCTCGTCCTCTGCTGTCCCCTTCTCCTTGTGCCCTCCATCTTTCCCAACATAAGGGACTTTTCCAGGGAGTCTTCTCTTCTCATGAGGTGGCCAAAGTATTGGAGTCTTAGCTTCAGGATCTGTCCTTCCAGTGAGCACTCAGGGCTGATTTCCTTAAGAATGGCTAGGTTTGATCTTCTTGCAGTCCATGGGACTCTCAAGAGTCTCCTCCAGCACCATAATTCAAAAAAGCGGTGCTTTAGCATGTATGAAAAATGTTTGTGCATGGCTAGGAGGCAGATTAAGATACATAGTGAAATTGTTCCTTTGTGCTTTTGCTACTTAACATCTCCCCTCGCTGCTTTTTTCTGCAGGTCTCCTTAGTAACCCTCGTAGCAACTTTGGCTGGACAATCTGACATGGGTCCCATAAAGTCTCTCAGAACCCTAAGAGCTTTGAGGCCATTAAGAGCCCTGTCACGGTTTGAAGGGATGAGGGTAAGTTGAATGAACGCCATCACTGAACATTATCCCTATGAAAAGGCCTTTGGTTTGTAAATTGTGTCTTTTGAAGGCTACTGTGATGAGGGGGTGGTAGAGGAGATTGGAACAGGGATTCCCATTTGGCACATCAAAGATTTCTGCGGGTCTTGAGAGGTTTATGAACATGTTCTATATTGTTGGCAACAGACAGGCCTTTTTTCAGCCAGAACTCAGTTCCAGCCCCTCTCAGGTGGGTGCCATTGCCATTCTTAGAGAACAAGGGAGGCGCTTGTGGTGAGTTCCAGCACCTCTTTTTCTAGAAAAATAGCAGTGGCAATAGATGTCCAGGAGACATCTTTGTTACCCACAACACAGTAGTTAACTTTGACGGTAAATAGTATGGAAACATTAGAGTGTGAGGACCATGGGAGTGGATTTAAGGCTGCAGAGATCAAACCATGTTCTTCAAATTACTTTGAAAATCAGATTTCCTCTAAGGGGAAGAGCAGCCTGTTGCTGTGATACAGAAGACATTCATGCTAGTACACATTTCAAAATGACACCAGGCTATCTCCATGGAATGTAGCACCATCATATTCTTAAAATAAGTCACCTCTTCACTGAGGTGTCCCATCACCTGCAACAGCTCCTTACTGTGTTCTGTGTGCAACACAGGGTGCTATTTATCATCTCTAAAGCATTTTACTGCTTGGTTGAAATATACCTAAGAGACCACGCCTTCTCTATGCCCCATCATGATCTCTAACACTGCATGAGAACACCGGCTTGAATCTATCATGCTTGGACTGAGTCTAGATGGCAGTGGCAAGGACTAGTAAACTTATTATGGTGCCCTTTCAACATGAACATGCTTTGTTGAGATTAACTATACTTCTGCTGATCTGATCTGAACATAGCTTTCCTATGAATGGGTTTGAGTAGGGGCATTCAGTATGCAGTCTGAACCCACAATTTATATTTGGGGGCGTGTGTGGAAGGAGAGAGGTTGAAAGACACAGTTTATTGCCCTGGAATCTGTTTTCCTTCTTGTTATTTAGATATATTATGGTGAAGTTCATGGTTTTTTTTAAAAAACATAATTTTATAAGTTGTGTGTCTTTGTTTTGTATGTATTGTGGTATTTTGTTTTGTATGTATTGTGGTATTTTATGCATTGTGGCTTGCTGATATTTTTATGGATTATAATTTGGTAGTTATTTATTGTAATTGTTAAGAGTGAATCTCTGTTTAAATATTGTTTGCTGATATTTAATTTCATTGTGTACTATTATATTCTGGTGGGTTATTGAATATTAGTTTGAGGTAAGTTGTTTATTTCAAAGTTATGTTATTATGACTTGTAAAAAATTGTTTCATTCACTTTCTTTTCCCCCTCTTCCCCACCTTTCAAAGGTGGTGGTCAATGCCTTGGTGGGCGCCATCCCATCTATTATGAATGTTCTTCTGGTCTGCCTCATTTTCTGGCTCATCTTCAGCATTGTGGGAGTCAATTTGTTTGCAGGAAAGTTTGGAAAATGCGTTAACATGACTGAAAAAAATGCCAGCATAAATGAGACCATAATTACTAACTTCAGTGACTGCAGGGAACACAACAGGACCGATGGGATATTATACTGGACTACAGTTAAAGTGAATTTTGATAATGTTGGCTCTGGCTACCTGGCTCTTCTCCAAGTGGTAGGTCTTGTAGCACAATGCATCTGTCTCCGCATTCTCATTCTCTCTTTCCTTTCTGCCTTCACTGTTGGTGCTGTTGCCTTTAGTGATACCTAAAAGCAAGACTTTTGTGATAGCTGCTGTTGCTGCAATAACTCCCTCAGTGTATAGGTTCATCCTTGCTTCATAAGCCATTCTCTTTCTTTCTAAGTAACACTTATTCTGAGTGTATAATAACTACAAAGGTAAAGGGACCCCTGACCATTGGGTCCAGTCGTGACCGACTCTGGGGTTGCGGCGCTCATCTCGCTTTATTGGCCGAGGGAGCCGGCATACAGCTTCCGGGTCATGTGGCCAGCATGACTAAGCCGCTTCTGGCGAACCAGAGCAGCGCATGGAAACGCCGTTTACCTTCCCACCGGAGTGGTATTTATTTATCTCCTTGCACTTTGACATGCTTCCGAACTGCTAGGTTGGCAGGAGCAGGGACCGAGCAACGGGAGCTCACCCCGTCGTGGGGATTCGAACCGCTGACCTTCTGATCGGCAAGTCCTAGGCTCTGTGGTTTAACCCACAGCATCACTTGCATTCCATGTATAATAACTATAGCCATAAGTTAATTGCTCAAAGCACTAGTAATATCCTCTAAGGACTCCAGGAATGTCCTTTGGACCTGGTGGCTTGTTACTTTGCCTGTTAGCTCTCAAATCCCACCTTTAGCCAACTCTGCTTGATTGAGCCAAACTCATTTGGAACAGCACTGCCTTCTCTGACTGGCTCTCTAAGGTCTCAGGTGAGGGTCTTTCTAAGTTTTGCTACTTAAATTTATCAACTGAAGATGTCAGGGACTGAATCGAAGAGTCTGGTGTGCAAAGCATGCTTTCTACCTCTGACGTTTGGCTAGCTCATCAATGCTGGTGCCTCACAGCCTGAGCTGAGCAGGACTGGCATCATATCTAAGAAACCAGCATCCTTTGGGTCACTGGCCTATATTTACTCAAAGGCAGGTGTGCACAATATATTCTGAGTGAAGACTGATGCAAAGAATTCAAAAAGATTCACTAGGTTTTTACCACCCTCTTTCAGCACACCTATTGACGTACCTTAACCGTATTTATATTAGTCTGTTTTTTCTCTAGGCAACTTTCAAAGGTTGGATGGATATAATGTATGCAGCAGCAGATTCAACTGATGTAAGTTACAGAAATGCACATGCTCATTCTTCTCTTCTTTTCACCTGCTCAGTGGTGTAATAGTAATGTAAGGGAATCCGCTCAAGAGTCAAACTAAATTAATGTCAGTGTGTATGACATGTTGCTCTGAGAGGCCTTCCGCTGGTTCCCTCACAGTGAGAAGTGAAAACAAAAAAAAAATCCTTCCAGTAGCACCTTAAAGACCAACTAAGTTAGTTCTTGGTATGAGCTTTCGTGTGCATGCACACTTCTTCAGATCAAGAAGTGTGCATGCACACGAAAGCTCATACCAAGAACTAACTTAGTTGGTCTTTAAGGTGCTACTGGAAGGAATTTTTTTTGTTTTGACTATGGCAGACCAACACGGCTACCTATCTGTAGTGAGAAGTGAAGTTACAGGGAACCAGGCAGAGGGCCTTCTTGGTAGTGGTGCCCTCCCTGTGGAACGCCCTCCCAACAGATGTCAAGGAGATAAATAACTATACAACTTTTAGAAGACATCTGAAGGCAGCTTTGTATAGGGAAGCTTTTTAACGTTTCATGTTTTGTTTTTGTATATGCTGGAAGTATATACAACCCATTTCAGACGGGCAACCCAGTCAGAGGAGTGGGGTACAAACAATATTATTATTATTATTATTATTATTATTATTATTATGGCTGCCACTGAAAATGTCAGTTGTGTGTCTAGCTCAGGCTTATCCAGTCTAATGTCCTCCATTTCTCTCAATAACATCTGGTAGAATTCACCCTTGTTTTGCCCATCAAAGTGTTCTTTATTTCCCAGAACCACCCACCACGGCAGCCAGTGATTTGGAGCAAGGCAGGGTAACATTTAGCACAACATGATCTAATGTAGCCCTCAGAGTACCTAAGTGTGATCATTTTCATAGAACAAAGCTGTAAATAAAGGGGTTAAATTGGGCAGACAGCCTGGGAGGTCAGCTTTGTGCATAGTAGTCCTGCTCCTACAGTGTCAATTAACTGTAATTATCAAACACTTGCCTTTTCAAGACCCAGCAAAAGGTCTCGCTAAGTCACCCTGGGTGATCTAGCCTGCCTTCAGCTCAGGCAAAAAACCAAAAACAGTCTTTCAAGTATTGTTAAGGAAAACCCAAACAGGAGACAAATCAATTTTGCACCACGCAGTACGAGATCCTGAAGGGCCAATTCAAAACAGGCGTAATGGAGCTGTAAAGTTCTCAGACAGGGGTTGTACTTTTATGTGGGGCATCACTGTTTCCCTAAATTCCAGTTTAATATGGTTAGGCTTTCCCACAGTGATCGGTTTTATACAGGGGTGGGCTTTCCAACAAATGTGTTGTGTGAAGGCAGGGAACCAAACTAGGCATAGCACAGGAGCTCTGTGAACAGTCTCTCTTAGAAGTTGTGACTGAGAGTGGCAGCAGCTGCTTAAAGCTCCTCCCCACAGATTTCCCATCTGTAGTGAGGAAACTGGGAAATCTATATAACATTTCCTCCACAGGAAAAAAATAGGTCTGGGAGAGGAATACAACACAGATATATATTAGGAGGGTAATGGGTAGCCAGGTCTGAAAATGTAAGTTGCAGTTTCTCTCAGTTCCTTAGTTTTCCAGTCTTAAGTTTTGTTCTTCATATTCCCACATAAGTTTTCATTTTTTGCAAAATCCTCTGGAAAATTCATCAGCAAATTTCTCCTAATGTACACACATTTGTGTGCAAGTTTGCCTAAAATATACAGTTTTGCAAAGCAATTTCCCCAAATATAATGCATGCATGTTTGTTATTTTAATGAATATAAGCATTTTTCTATTCCCAGTTTAACCTAGTATGTGCATTTATTTTTTTTACACGTGTTGGAGATCTGTATTGCCAAATCTGGAGAAGTGTGAATTTTGAAGGATGGCTGTCTTTCAGTTTGCATATTGTTTTGCAAACTGCAAATTACAAAGGTTTGCCTTTAAATGCAAACTGAACCAACCTTGCCCCCCCCCCCATCCGCAGTAACGTGTTAAGCTTTCCTTGCCCCATGAAAGGTACATGGCACAGTTCTACTGCTGCAGCAAAAGAGGTTTGCTCCTGTTAGCAGTCTGGATGGGAGCCTATCTGGGCCTCTACATATATAAACTGCTCTGACTGTCTTGGTGAAAGAATGAGCTCTAAGCAGATTCATCATAAGTGACTTACTGTGGCAATGGGAAGAGATTTATAAATGAGCCAGAGGGCAACTTCAGTGATCCCATGATAAATGTCTACTTCCCTCTTGCAAACCTCTCTGGATAATTGCTCAGAGACAGCGCTGTAGCCGCTTAGCTCCAAAGGCAGCCACCATCTCTTGGTACGGCAACCAATGAGAAAAATGTTAACAAGGGGTCGCCACAAACCTACCCACTTTAATTGCCTTTCTCTCCTTTTTCCCTTTTCTTTTCTCAGTCATGTTTCAATGTGCTTTTCATATTTGCAGGTGGAATACCAGCCCAAATGGGAAGCTAACAAATATATGTACATCTATTTTGTGGTTTTTATCATCTGCGGCTCCTTCTTCACTCTGAACCTTTTCGTTGGCGTCATTATTGATAATTTTAATCAACAAAAGAAAAAGGTAAGTATCTAGAAAGTGTTTCTGTTTCCTTACGGCTCTTGAAAGTGAACCCTTGAAGAATCAGACTAGTTAGATGGGTACCTTCTACTGGACCAGCCTCCATCAGTGAAAGAAAATTCATGCTTCTGATGGGGAAACTCTGACCTTAATTAGGCTTAATTAGACTCAGCAGGCCTTTCTGTTGGGCCCACAGGCAGTATCGGGAGAACCACGCCCACCTAACAGTCACCTGACATCATATAACAGCTAAAAAGATCCCTTATCTCTGACTGAAGCACTGAAGCATTAAGTTAAGATATAAGCCTCTTTGAGGAAAAAAGGCAGCAGAAGGATTAGGGATGTAACATCTTTCCCAACATCAGGGTCTTTTCCAGGGAATCTTCTCTTCTCATCAGGTGGCCAAAGTATTGGAGCCTCAGCTTCAGGATCTGTCCTTCCAGTGAGCACTCAGGGCTGATTTCCTTCAGAATGGAGAGGTTTGATCTTCTTGCAGTCCATGGGACTCTCAAGAGTTTCCTCCAGCACCGTAATTCAAAAGCATCCATTCTTCGGTGACCAGCCTTCTTTATGGTCCAGTTCTCACTTCCATACATCAGTGTTTAGGGAATGTTTAGGGAATGTTTTTAATGTCTGAGGTTTTTGTGTGCTTTTAATTCTGTTAGGAGTTGCCCAGAGTGGCTGAGGTATAAATTTATTATTATTATTATTATTATTATTATTATTATTATTATTATTAACAAAAATGCAAACAGATACCAATTGAATTCATTGACTGATTTCCATTTCTGATCCCAGCTGAATGCATGAAACTAAGCCCTCTACATATCTTCTTCCTTTTTTGTTGGAATTCTCCAACATCCCTAAAGCATCTCTTATCCCAAATGGGAAATCAGCCCTGTGCTTGCTCTTTGGTGGCAAAAGGCAGCATTAGAACAGGAGGTGCATGTTTCTGAACACCAGTTGTGCAGGAAACTGCAGGAGAGGAGAGTGCTCTGGTGCTCAGGCCCCTCTTGTGGCCAAACAATATATAATCTGCACCCAATAATGTTAGTTGTCTTATCTCCTTGCAGTTTGGTGGAGAAGACATCTTCATGACGGAGGAACAAAAAAAATATTATAATGCCATGAAAAAACTGGGGTCCAAGAAACCTCAAAAACCCATCCCACGGCCACTGGTGAGTACATGTCAACTGTTCTAGATGAAAGACTTCCAATAGGTGAACAGAAATGTAAAAAGGAATAAGGCTGCTAATGTACGATTAATAGACTGATTGAGGCAGAGCAAACTTAGTTGGCAAATACAAAGTTTAATCTTGGGACTGAGAATTAAGAGCACTCTGGTATGTTATTGCAATAGGGAACTAAATGGAAATATTAAAGGCAGTGAGTGAATGCTTCCGTTGGATAAATTGTAAGCAATCTCACATTTCCTTCAGTATATATTGGAAGAAGTAACGGGACTCAGGGTGCTTCCAGATGTGAGTTTATTGTGCAAGCAATGCAGCTCAGGCATGCAAGGATTTTCATGGCATCAGCACAGCATCATTCTCATCGAAATGCCAGAATATCCTCTTTTTTACATTTAACTCGAAATTCCACTTGCTGTGGGAAGGCCCCCAATAGCAAATGAAAGACACCTCTTTTCACTTGAAAGGGATATTTGATCCTTCCTTCCTTCTTCTTCTTCTTTTTTTTTTTTTTGGTTTAAGCAATTTTTGATATGTTGTTGTCTGACTAAATTATTCAAGGATAACAGGTAGCTTTGTATTGATTCTACACAAATCCTGGAGAATCTTTCTCCCCTTGCCTTTAGAACAAATACCAAGGATTCCTCTTCGACATCGTAACTCGCCAAGCTTTCGATGTTGCCATCATGGCCCTCATCTGCCTTAATATGGTCACGATGATGGTGGAGTCAGATGACCAGTCCGAAGGGAAGACATTTGTTCTTAACAAAATAAACATCCTCTTTATCGTCGTCTTCACAATAGAGTGTGTCATGAAGCTGGTGGCTCTGAGATACTACTACTTCACCAACGGATGGAACATTTTTGACCTGGTGGTCGTGATCATGTCAATTGTTGGTAAGTCGCTACAGAACAATGTGCTCTTGACTAGCTCTTAGCAACCCAACCAGAATTGAAGCATTTTAAACCTCATCACATACACCACACATTTGAATTACATGACTTCCTCCAAAGAATCCAATAAATGGTAATTTGTTAAGGGTGCTGGAATTGTAGCTCTGCCAGGGGGCAAACAACAGTTCTGATAATTCTTTAGGTACAGCCACATATGTCAAATATGATGTAAATGTCTGGTGTCCCAGGAACACCTGGGAGCTGTGGCCAAAGACGGATTGTGTCCCCTGAGGTTGCCATATGGAGTCCACCAGAGAGGAAACCCTGAGAAATTGGATTTTTAAAGTGCTCAACTCTAGCTGAACTGTGCCCAAAATTAAATACATGGCATTTTAGAACTATGACTCCCACTTCCAAAACTATGTTTTAAAAGCCCCCAGGAAGGAATCAGACACCAGCAACAACATTTTATTAGGAATACAATAGAAAATGCAGAAGTGGACTTCTTTTAACTTTAAACAATTAAGGGTTAGCCTGCTGAGCAGCCATTTAGTTCATTCAAGATTTTCGTTGCTTATTTCTCCCCTTCAGGCAGCCTGCTTTCCGGCATTGTGGTTTCATTTTCGCCTACACTTTTCCGGGTGATACGTCTGGTGCGAATAGGGCGAATACTCCGCCTGATCCGATCCGCCAGAGGGATCAGGACTCTTCTCTTTGCCTTAATGATGTCCCTCCCTGCCTTGTTCAACATCGGCCTCCTGCTTTTCCTAGTCATGTTCATTTACGCCATTTTTGGCATGGCCAACTTTGCCTACGTCAAAAAGGAGGCTGGGATTGATGACATGTTCAACTTTGAGACCTTTGCCAACAGCATGCTCTGCCTCTTCGAAATCACCACGTCTGCTGGCTGGGATGGACTCCTCAGCCCCATATTGAACACTGGGCCTCCATTCTGTGACCCGAACCTCGGCATGACGTCAACTTTCTCCAAGGGTGACTGTGGGAGCCCAGCCGTAGGCATCCTGTTCTTTGTTACTTACATAATTATATCCTTTCTCATAGTTGTAAATATGTACATTGCAGTTATTCTGGAGAACTTCAACGTTGCCACAGAAGAGAGCACTGAACCTTTAGGTGACGATGACTTTGAAATGTTTTATGAGGTGTGGGAGAAGTTTGACCCTAAAGCTACCCAGTTTATTTCATTCTCCGAACTTTCTAACTTCGCTCATGCGCTGGCAGAGCCCTTGCGCATACAGAAGCCAAACGTGCTTGAGCTGATGGCCATGGATCTTCCCATGGTAACTGGGGATAGGATCCACTGCTTGGACATCCTCTTTGCTTTCACCAAAAGGGTTCTTGGAGACTCGGGAGAGATGGACACCCTTAAGCAACAAATGGAGGAGAAATTCATGGCAGCAAACCCATCCAAAGCTTCTTACGAACCAATCACCACCACGCTCAGGTGGAAATACGAGGAGGCGTCTGCTGCTGTTATACAGAAGGCCTTCCGGAGCCATTTGCTCCAGCGGTCCATGAAGCAGGCCTCTTTCTTACACCGACACAAAACCAGCGATGGAGATATCCTTGACGAAGATGCTCCGGAACAAGAAGGTCTCCTTGCACAGCTAATGAATGAAAACTATATCACAGACACAGACAAGTCCCACACAACATCCTTGGAATCTATTCCTCCATCCTACCGCAGTGTTACTGGAGAACTTGATGATGCTTTTGAGGGGGAAGTGGCAGTGTCTCCTAAAAACGACAAAGCTAGAGATGGCCAGCTGTTTACAGACAAAGGCAAGAGGTCTAACGTGTAGATGCTGGTCAAGCACACCTTTAAACAGACACAGTGCCACTCAGACACCAAGCAATGGTTCTCTTATTGCGGAATCCAAGAAGACTCCACCCCTCAGATTATGAACACCTGCCTTTTTTTTCTTTTTACCATACTACCTTTAGCACTGCTCATTTTTTTCTAGCTGCATGAAAAGGGAAGGATCTGTGAAAAGCTATCATAATCTTTATGTTAGAATCATCTCTCGGACATGGGTATCATTGCTGTGATGACTGTGATTCTTTCCTTACTGCACTGAAGTGAGCTTAAGCCCACGGAGAATATAACTTGCTGGCCCCTATGGGACCAGAGTACGGCTCTTTCTGGTCTGGAAATAGAGGGCTCCTTTGATGCACCAGCCAAGAAGTTTGGCAAGCGTTTACCTTTCCTCTGTGTTGGTGGTCCACACAGGTTCTTATTGTTTCAGATTTCTAATTTGGTGGGGAGTCTTCTATACGTCTCATGGAACCTGGGGGTGCAAGCGAGGGCAGGGAGTGCTCATTGCCAGCAGGAAGCACGAGAAATGCACTTACCCATGCATTCTGGGTCAGTGGATTGAGCCAGAGGAAATTAAGAACTGCATTCTTCCTGTCTGCAGTGGAAGAGCATCCAGACTTTAAGGCTGAGCCCTCTGCTGCCAGAAGACTTCCTTCCCGTCCAATTAAGTCTGGAAAGTGGGATTCTTTGGGGGGTGGAATTGGGGCCTGGAAGGCCTTTAGGCCCCACCCTGCTGCTGATTGGGCTGCAGCTGTGTGCAGTGGGTCTGAGTTTAAATTGTTTGATTTGAACCCAGTTCCCAATGGATCCCAGTTATCCTAATTTGAGGTAGGCCTGTTCTAAATTGAGGCAGAAGGGTAGAGAGCTACTTGCTCATCTAGGGTTGCTGTACGTCCCAAATTTCCCAGACATAGCTGAAATATGGCAGCCGGTATCAGTGTCCGGGTGGAAATCACTAAAATGTCTAGGGAAATGTTGGAAGTCTACATTTTGGCGAATCTCCTTAAAAATAGCTCAAAAACTTGATTATTTCTTCTTCTTTTTCCTTTCCCCCTTTTTTTTTGGTTTTTGCAAAAGCAGCTCAAGAACTTTTGGGCAAAACTTTAAAAAGCTCAACAACTTTTGTGTCCGGATTTTCACTTTTTGAAAGATGGCAGCCCTAGCTCATCACTTACCTACAGGCAGAAAGAATGCTTATACAAAGTCATAACTCAATTGCTCATCTGGAAACAACACATGAAAGCAGAAACAACTGGATAGAAAGCTGTTCTATTCACCACTGTTATTCTTTATGTAACATATTTCATGTACATGGCACTTTGCAGAATAACAGGCATAAAACCACTGGTTGCTGCCCAAACTGGAACTTAATACTTTCGACCTCCCTGTCTGACCAATATAGCCGCTCCGCTGCATGTTATGTTGATACAGCATCTTCTGGAATATGATAAACATATCAAGAATCACCATGATGTGTATATATTATTGTAGCCATGTTGCTGCCATTGCTATAATACAATAAACAGCCCAAGAAGCAATCCAGAAATATGGATGAAATGAGGAAAGAGCATGGGTTATGTTTACAGCATTGATGGGTTTATGCATATTTCCCTGGGGAAGGAATTCCAAAGATGTAGAGTCACCACTAAAAAGCCCCATCTCTGGCTGCCCATCAAAGATATTGTATTGGTGGTCTAGAAAACAGGGTCTCTGAAAGTCCATTTTACAACCCAGGCAGGTTCATAGGGACGCAGCTGGTCCTTAAGATGACCTGCTCTCAAATTGTTTAGGGTGCTAAAGGTGAAAATGAATACCTAAAGGAAAAGGGTAACCTTAGATTGCTTGTAATGTGTGAAATGTGTGAGTTGCAAGATTTAAGGAACAAGGAGGATGCTTTGAACCAGGGAATTAAGGTGACAATTCTCTTCTGTTTAATTTGCCTGGGCAATTTTTCTAGCCACAATTTCCAAGAAGCTGCTGGAGAGATGACTCTTTGCAAAGTCTGATGATGTAACAGTAATTTAATCCTAATTGTACCAACCCCAAATGTATCAAGGGCTGATATACAGACGATGTATTGCTTTAGCAGACCCTGGGGAGGAGAACGCCAAGGATGCTTTCCACAAATCACTTACGCTGTAGACGTCGTGTGGGATTTAATAGGGCTCCTCCAGAATAAATGCAGGTGGCTGTGCCCACTCTCACCCTAGAGACCCCTGTTCAAGGTAGACTTTGCCGTTGCAATTCTCAAAGCTTTTATACATTAAAGAGCTGATCACTGCTTTGAGTCAGCAGTTGCAAATGGCTTCAACGTAGCCGAATCTGTTCTTGTTGCGTGCTTAGCTTTCCGTGTTTTTACTGCGAACTGACTTGGAGACGATCTAATTCCTTTTAAACCTGTAATCTTTTGGAATTGCTCAGAAGACTAACCTTTCCCTTACCACTCAGCCATTGCCGTACCAAGGCCTGATTTGCATGCACTTGCTTTGCACATGGTTTCCAAATGTGCACAGTTGTATTTGTGCTGGTCTCTCTGTGCGCTGTTCCACAGGGGGAGCCTGTGGACCCAATGCTGCAACCTCATGCCCATTCATTCTGCATGTGAAGGAGACCTGAGGGGAGGCCTTGCTGACACACACCCTAACGTTGAACTGACTCCATCTAAGTGTGCCGTAATGTGTTGTCTGGGGAGTGAAAACCCCTGCCTCCCACTGCCACTGGTGCACTTGCGGGCAATGACACCCCCGGGTGGAGATGCACGAGACGCCTCTTATGAGGGGCAATGGCCAACCTGATAACATGGGCATGCATGCCTCAATCTCTATGGCAGCAGAGATGCAGCTACCATCTGGGACGACAAGGATTTCTCTCAATGGCTTGGAGGCCTTTGGCATTTAGCTGTGGCTTGCAATGCTTTCCTTAAAGAAAGCAGGAAGAAGGTCAACGTAGAGATGGCTCCTTCATCCCCGTCCACGTCTAGCAGCCGGATTGGAGCTGGAGGATGAGGACTAGAGTGGAAGCAGCACTTAAGAACATAAGAACAGCCTGCTGGATCAGGCCAATGACCCTTCCAGTGGCCAACCAGATGGTGCCTGTGGGAAACCAGCAAGCAGGATTTGAGCACAAGAGCACTCTCCCTTCCGGTGCTTTTTAGCAACCGGCGCTCAGAACCATCGCTGCCTCCAGCTCTATAGCTAGCCATGGATAGCTCTCTCTTCTTTGAGTTTGTCTAATCTTCTTTTAAAGCCTTCTCAGTTGGTGGCTAGCATTGCCTCCTGTTGTAGCAAGTTCCACAGTATAGCTGTGTACTGTGCAAATAAATCTTGAATCTTCCAATATTTGGTTACGCTGGGGTAAAGGAAAGGATAAATGGCTGCAGCAAAGGACCCTCTTTCGCTTTCATAGCTCCTCTGTGGGGAAGAAGACCCCTCCCTGCCTGTAAAACGTGGGTGGAGCTAGCCTAGCCTTGTAAATACGGAGGTATTCTTACAAAGGTTGCACACCACCCCCAACCTCTGCTGATCGGTAGTGAGATTCCAGGGGTGTTTCAGTTGGGGATGCAGGCACATCAGAGAGTGTAGTGTTTTAAGATGTATGGTTTATTTTACAACTACACCTGGATCTAGGTGGAATGTTCACAGCATTACATCCCAAGGGGGGCTTGTTCCCCGAAGCAGAGCGGCACTGGAGTCCAAGATCCTGCACACCATGTCCGTGCCTCTGTCCCAGCCTGCCAAGGTGGTTCTGCCCCACATGGCCTCTGCCTCCAATTCTGGCACCTTCTTTTTCCTCCCCAAGAACATTTGCTAGGGGATGCATTTTTCCTGCAGGACACCATGCCCCTCCCGTGGTAACCTTGGCAACCCTATTCGCACAGATCCATGCATCTTTCTTTGATGAGTCACCATCTTTTCATAATGGCTTGTACTCAACTGACCCAAACTGGCTAGTTGGCATAGGCTAAATGCAGGAATTCCCATGCTGCAGCCTGCATTTTCCCTTCAGTATCCATTCTACCATTTTACTGATTTTCTAACGTTCACTAACTCTAGCAGTTATGGGTGCCTTTGCACCCCTAAACAATGTTGTCAAGATCCTGTCTGACTCCGGCCTTGGAGGGAAGAGGCTTGGGGGCCTGTGGAGCTGAAGGCTTGGAGGGCTGAGGAATCATGTGTCAGGGTTTCCTCAACTGTTTCCCCAAGAACAACCTCAACCCACATATTGAGTCCAGTCTGGATCCCCATTTATCTTATTCCCTGTGCCCCAGGCCTTGGGAAAGAAGGCTGCAGACGTCCCACCAAGTTGGATGGCCACATGCCATGGATGCCTAAGTTAAGATTCCTGCATGGCAAGGGGTTGGGCTAGATGACCCTCAAAGTCCCTTCCAACTCTATGATCCTATAAGACAGGCATAGGCAAACTCTGGCCCTCCAGATGTTCTGAGACTACAATTCCCATCATCCCTGACCACTGGTCCTGTTAGCTAGGGATGATGGGAATTGTAGTCTCAGAACATCTGGAGGGCCAGAGTTTGCCTATGCCTGCTATAAGATGTAGGGTTTATGGTAAAATCATTAGCAAAGGCAAGGGATCAGGCTTCTCTCATAACAAATGCCCGGATTTGAAACATTGTCCCAAAGACAAGGTTATTTCTGCTGAAATTCTGAAAGCATGTGGTCACAATGAGCATGCCATGCATTTTTGGCACAGTGTCTCAGAGATGGGAGCTGCAGTTCAGGAAGGTCCTCTGGAATAAGCTGTAGTGGGCAGTGGGGTGTAGTGGTTAAAGTCTCTTATGAGTCCTGGGGAGACCCAGGTTCAAGTTCGGCAGCCCGTCTCCATAGGCCAGTCTAATCCAGCCTTCGCCACAGCCCTCTCCAGTGGGGATAGGGCACGACTGGGGACTCGAAGGAAGCCTAGGAGATAAATGAAAGAAAGCTGCAACGGAGCCATAGGGACTATATGTGTACAGAACACTGGAAAGAACTTGCAATGAATTCTGAGTTGAAACGATATAAGGGTGGGGTGGGGAGGAATCCATTATAAAGAAAAAACAAGGGAAGGAGTAAGGTAATTGGAGCAAGTGCTCTCAGGTGCATAGGTCCCAGGGCTTAATTAGCCTTTGAAGCTTCAAATGAAAAAATAAAGTTGGACTGAATGCCGCCAGTTACTAATTAAATGTCACTGTCCACCAACCTACTCGCTGCAATATCCTCTTTGACCAGCAGAGGGTGGTGTTGCCTAAACTGTGAAGATTATGCAACGATCTTCTAGTCTTTTGCTGTTCAGCAAATATCTGGAAGGTTACCCCAAAAGTTCAGCTCTTTCTTTCCTTCCAAAGAATTCTGGGAGCTGTGGTTTGATAAGAGTGCTGAGAGTTGTTAGGAAACCGCCTATTCCCTTCACAGAACTGTAAGAGCGAAGAGTTCCAGGGCCTCTTTTCGTTAAAAAAGAAAAGAAAAATAGCACTGGTTAAACAAGTCTGGGAAGGTGCACAAGGAGGTCCTCTGGCAGCTCCCAGCACCTTTAGCAAAGCACAGCTCCCAGAATTCTCTGTGGGAAGCCATGTCTGTTTCAAGTGGTTATCATAGTGCATGAATGCGGCCTGGTTCAGGTCAGCTGCTTCTGGGTCTTCATCCTGCAAGTACCACAACAGGGGTGGGCAAACTAAGGCCCGGGGGCCGGATGCGGCCCAATCGCCTTCTCAATCCGGCCTGAAGACGGTCCAGGAATCAGCATGTTTTTACATAAGTAGAATATGTCCTTTTATTTAAAATGCATCTCTGGGTTATTTGTGGGGCATAGGAATTCATTCGTATATTTTTTTCCAAAATATAGTCCGGCCCCCCACAAGGTCCACGGCTGAAAAAGGTTGCTGACCCCTGGACTACAATAACTGACGCATGACGGTTCTGTGCCAATCCTAAAATTTGGCACACGTACAGAGTACGCGGTGGCACTGATCCGCTGCACTTGCCAGTGGTATGGCCCCATCCTCTGCAATCTCACGATGAGAGTCTAGGGATTAATCTGCTGGGTTTTAATTAACTGAATAAAGCTTAAGTAAATTTCCTCAAAACTCCGCAGAGGTTCCTTGAAGGAACAATATGCTTTCTTTTGTCAGTATCAAAACCACTGAAAGCAATGACTCCTTCCTAGAAGGGAAGGGGGGGTCACCTTTATTTTCCTCATCACTTTTAATTTTATTGCATGGCTTTTCTCTACAAAGTGCGCTCCGAGCGGGGTGCAACGGAAATATTACCCAGGACTGTAAAGTCACCCAGAGCTTTCTGCGTGCTTACTCAGCAGAGTGTCCTGCTGAGTTCAATGGCGCTTACTCCCAGGTAAGCGCTTGTGGTCCGCAGTCTAACAAAGAATCCTAGAACTGTAGAGTCGCAAGGGTCCCAAGGGCAGTGCCGGATTTACATATAAGTTAAACAAGCTATAGCTAAGGGCCCCACTCTCTTGCCCCCCCCCAAAAAAACTAAAGAAAAAAAAGCCCTGGATGTACATTTCCAAAACATAAGATAAAAAACAAAATAAAGCCTACATACAGCAACAATGTTTGTATTGTGTTGTGGGCCCCCAATCATTTTAAGTTAGAGCTTAATAATCAATTCACTATTAATATACTTCTTAATTGTATTTCACTATTAATATACTTCTTAATTGTATTTCACTATTAATATACTTCTTAACTGTATTTCAGTTCAACAATTACTTTGATAAAATACATATTTTGTTATGTGCAAATGGCTTTAGATACCTATTAGGTCCATAAATTTCCCTGGAAAAGACCCTGATGCTGGGAAAGATGGAGGGCACAAGGAGAAGGGGACGACAGAGGACGAGATGGTTGGACAGTGTTCTCGAAGTTACCAGCATGAGTTTGACCAAATTGCGGGAGGCAGTGGAAGACAGGAGTGCCTGGCGTGCTCTGGTCCAGGGGGTCACGAAGAGTCGGACACGACTAAACGACTAAACAACAACAGGTCCATAAATTACCATATAGCATATATTCAACACACACACAAAAAAGCAACAATTTGTTGTTGACAAAGGACAGCTGGACATCTAAAGGGCCCCATTACCTTCAGCAGCTTAGGGCCTCATCAAACCTAAATCCGGCCCTGCCCAGACCCCAAGGGTCATCTAGTCCAACCCCCTGCAATGCCGAAATCTTTCGAACCCACCACCTTAACATGAAAAATTTGCGCCCTGAGCAATAAGCCTTGGTAGCGACGAAAGCAAAGCCGTCCACACTGGAGGGGGTACCCAATCAGCCACTGCAATAAAACCCCTGCGAGGAGCCTGCTTTGAAAGCGCAACAAATTTGGCCCCCGCCGGTTCCCTTCCTGCCTGGAACGCCGTGAGGTCCCTGCCAGCCCGTGCCGCCCACACTGGCTCAGACGGACTGAGGGTCTGACTCGCGTGTTAGGCCGGTTCCCACGTTCCTGCTGAGGAAGAGGCAAGAAGAGCGCCTCTCCGCCGGAGTCCAACTGCCGTCTCGGAAGCCGAAAGGGACCCCATTCCCTTCTCCTCCCTGAACTCCCAAAGTTTCTGGAAAGTTCTCTCGGCGCTGCCCCCCCCAAGCGCCCCCACCCCTCGCCTCGCCCCCCTCTGGGGTTTTCTTTTTCCCTCCCCCAGCGCCTCCGCGCGTGGCCAGCAGGGGTCGCTGCCCCACAGCTCTGGCGCCTCGGCAAGCGCTGCCAGCGCCAGGCGAGCGGAATGGAGGGCGAGGGCGCAGCAAGAGTGCAGCCAGCGAGCGCCGGGGAGAGAGAGAGAGAGGCGGCGCGTGCGAAGCTACCGCCTCCCTCGCCTGGACCGGCCAGCCTGCCTGCCTTGCCTGCCTGCCTGCCTTGCCTGCCGATCTCTTCGCATCCGCGCGCGCGGAGGCGCTGGCACCACTTCCAGCATGGCTCGCCGGCAGCTGCAGCCGCCTAGGATGGAGAGGGGTCGCCCCAGGGGCCGAGGGGCGCGGCGATGAAGGGAAGGGGCTTCTCCCCGGCGCTCGGGAGCTATTAAAGCCGGACTTAAAACTTCACTCTGGAATGACCCTGGAAGTCTGCCTGGGCAAAGCAGCGGGGAAGTCCTGCTGAAGAAAAAAACAACCAAAACCACACACACACAACAAAAGCCACAGTAAGTTTCCTTTCTTTATCATCATGGGGGTTTGATTTGGGAAGACGGGGGAATTCTGCCTTAGGAAGAGGTTTAAAGAAAAGGGGGAAAAGAAGTAATTCCTGGGAATGGATCTAAGAAGGAGAAAAGCTTGCGTGGACCCGGGATCTTCTCCTTCCCGCGGATTCTAAAGTTTGCTCTGTAGGTAACCTAATTATATTTTGCAAGTTAATCCCTCCGTTCTCACGCTGGCGTCATGGTGGGTTTAAGTGGAAAGGGAAGAAATAAGGATTGATTTGTTTTTTTAAAAAGATCAAGTCTGAAGCTGAAGTGCTAGAATCAGACTATCCTGATGGGGGTGGAGGCAAAGGGGGGTTAATAATAATAATAATAATAATAATAATAATAATAAGCTGGTTTAAAACCAGAAATTAAATGAACTGCAAAGTTTGACTTCTGGGCCCAGTGGACTAAAAAATGAAGCTGTCTGCTTTAAAAAAGAAGAGTTGAGGATTTTAGGATGGTGTTAGTGAGACGTCTGTTGGAGGAGGGAACAAGGCACCCGTTTTCCCCTTGCTGGAATGAGAATGGATGCCTCAATTACCACCGAAAACCTCATGTTTTATATGTATATTGTTCTAGCTTCCATTTTCCAAAGACCTTTCTTAAAATTTATGGATCAAAAGTTTGGTGACTGTTCACTATTTTTATTCATTTATTACACACAAGCACCCCAATTTTCCTATCAAGTAAATAATGAAAACTATGATGGTGCACTTATGATTACAGTCTTATCGTGTGTGTGTGTTGAGGGGGGAGGTGAGTAGAGGAGAAGTAAACAGCGGTGGGAATAAAAAACACTTTCAGCTTCCAAAAAGAGTGATGGGTAACCAGGACAGAAAGTGAAAGGTGAAGAACTTATCTTTATAAAACCCAGGCAACAAGTTTGCCTTTGTCCAAAAGGTGTAAGGCAAAAAGGGCTTCTAGTTTATGTTGACAGAACCTATGAATTTCCTGGGGTATCTTCTTCCTTGCCCTTTATTCCCCCCCCCTCTCAATCATGCTAAAAAAAGAAATCCCTCAAATTCTGGGGGACCCAGTTTGGCTCACCACAAGAGTGATGAGTAACCGTTCTGAAAGACAGGGCATCCAATGGAATAAACACTGCATGGTCCAAAGGGGATTTGTCAATACTAAAAATAAACAGCCCCCGTGAATGTCTTCAACAGGCTCCTGTCCAGTTTCAACAATATTTCAAGAATGATTAACAGGCTGTGTTGGCTCCTTTGTTTTTTAAGCACCAGCTCTGTCCAGGGTCCTGAAGTTAGTGGCGGAGACGCGCTCTTCCTTTCCGTAGCATCTGAGTGTGCATTTCTTGATGAGTTCTGGATTCTCCTGCTTCGCTTTCCAAGGTGGTGTGACTGACATAGGAAGGGATGGGGTGGGGAGAGAGAGAATGGGGATGTGTTTTCCAACACGTATAGCTGATCCTTGGTTTTGGCCTGCGAAACCAGGGCAGGTGGAGCTGCAGATGGAACAGGCAGATCTCATAAGCTTTTGGGAGCTAAAAGGTCAGCCCAGCGAGAAAGCCAGAATGCCTCCATTTTATTCCGAGAGGACAGTGGAGTTTGGCAGGGGGCAGAGGAACTGGGATGTTGAGGTTATTTTGCAATTTCTGGGGAAGTTATGCTGGAGAGTCATTGGTTGAGATGGGAGGGGAGCAAAACAGAGCTGGCTTTTCCCCTGGCAGATTAAGAACGACCTTTGCACCCCTAGGTGGTTCCTTCCTTTACCTTGCTCTCAGCATGCCGCATTTCTTTAGGCAACAGGCTTGACCACGAAGCAGATTTTAAATGCTGGCTTGTGGCAGGAGCCGTGATGTTTTTACATTTGCACATCAAAAGGTTTCACGTTAAGAAATTTTGAGTTTACGTAATTCGTTCAACGTGACTGGTCAAAGATAATGCTATGATTAATATTTACACACATGACACTGAAGTAAAAGGGACGATTAAATGTGCACATGGAAAAGCTGCTCTGCTTTTCTGCCTTACTCTCCCTTCCTTTCTGATGCCTGATATTTAGCAAATTATTAACAAAGTTGAGTGTCTTCTCCTGGAGGATCTAACGAGCATTTGGGTAAAATTACAGGCAGTGCCAGAACAAGCCGACAGTGAGAAAGACCACCCAAGGCACCAAGCAGTGCTGAATTTGCTGAGCAAGTGTGCATATATTTGCACGATCCCTTCTGCTCCTGCTAGCAATGGGGAGCGAAAGAAAGTCAGTGAGGTATAGTCAGTGGTAAGGGATTTGCACCAGGGAAGCCTGGGATTATCGGCACCACGCTCTAACCAGCTGAGCTCAAAGCCACACAATGGCCCCTAGAGCTCACCGGCTTAACATTGGGCCAGTACTCATGCCTATTTTCCATTGGGACTGGCAGAGCGGATGGGAGGGAGGCTCAGCCAGAGTCAACTAAATTTGGTTTTGTCCCCATCTTCCCATCTCTCGAGTTTTACAAAAGCAGCACTGAGGCTACTAAGGAAGAAGAAGCTGACGGGCAGATCCATTCCCTGAACTGACTGCGAGTAACAAGGCAGGCAGGTGACAGCTAGCTGAGGAGAGGCTGAGAAATGTGGGGCAGTGCCCCCCATCCTCCCTAATCGACCAGCCGCTACCGCATAGGGCTCATCACACACACACTCAACCAACCTCATGTGCCAGTTGTGAGGATAAAAGGAAGTGGCGCCCTCTGTCTATGTGGGGGGAGGGTGGGGTATGAGTAATGTAGAATAAATATATATGGGCAGGGGGCAGCTGCCTCTTTTGGGGAATTGGCACTTATTTCCATCTGTATCTCAGCCCTTGCAAAGAGTTTGCCAAGAGCACCAGCAATTTCTGGGTGGGAAGAGTACGGTAAACAAGAGAGCTGATTTCTAAATAGCTGCTTGCTGTTTGGCTATGGCGAGACAAAAATCGTCTCCAGGTGGGGACACTGCCGAAAGAGGTGTTCCTCTTTTTTGTCTTTGAGCCTTCCAGTGACTGATGGGCATGCACGAGCTGGCAGGCTTGTAAATTTGTTTCTGGGCTTGCCACTTTTTGTGCGCTCTGTAAAGCTTAAGAGAAATTAAGGTCCCTGGAAAAGGCTCCCATATGAAATCCCAGAGAACCACTAGATAACTCTGAGCTCAATAGGCCAAATGTTTCCAGTTGAAATAAGGGAGCTCCCTATGTTTTTATGTGATAGAGAAATAAAAATGGTCTCGTGACTGTTAAATGGTAGCTGGCGCCAAACCTTGGCTACTGGAAGTCCATTTGCTTTTAGGAGGGCGCCCCCTCTCATGGTTTGCATGCTACCCATTCAGTCTTTCTGTCTGCAAGCTCAAGGGGAAAATGCCAACCTTTGCTTTTCTCTTTTCATGTTGTGAGTATAGACCCATCCCAGACCTGGTTCACACCTCTACCTGCAAGCCCATCCTGTCAATTTTTTCTGCACTGTGTGAACTGACTCCTGAGGGAGGGAAAGCACTGCATGCTGAGGTGATGATGCAGTAATTCTATTTGTGGTTCCGTATTTCCGCAACGGCCTGTTCGCAGACACAAGTTGCCACTCGACAACGCAGTTAATATACAGTACAGGCTTTTGTGAACCAGTTCCTAGAAGTACTGTTATCCGTATCTGTGAGGTGCAATGGCTGATGAATTGCCCAGGTTTGGGGGCAAACTATCCCACAGCACCTGTGCGGTAGGTCTGCTGTAGAATTCGGGAATGAAATCGTAGCAGAAGTTGACCCGGCTCCTCCGAATTTCTTGAACCAATTGGATACAGTCACCTGTGGAAGGGCTGTAGCTCAGCAGTGGAACACCTGGAAATGCCAGAGACCTTCTGTAGGTGGGACTGGGAATGTCCACTGTCTGGAACCCCAGAGAACTGCTGTCGGTCAATTCCTACAATACTGAACTAGGTGGACTAGCAGTTTGAGTGGATGGAAAGTACTTTCCTATGTACTTGTAGGGGCTGGTGTTTTTTGGGGTGGGAGTATGTGTGTGTTTGCCCTGTGGTGCTCAGCCCCATCTTCAGGATTAATGTGGCCTTGGGGGAAGAGACCATTAACAGGTGAAGCAAATAGATAGGAAAGCTGAGAGGGGGCACCCCCCACTCCATGGCCCCCTTTTTAGATGACTCAAACAAGGAAGCCAAAGACCCGTGCCAAACACCATGTGGTTCTGAAAGTTTTCATGCAAAGTCGGCATCTGTTTCTTTCAGCGGAAGGCAATAGTGAAACATATAGAAAACTAAGGAGGAATCAAATACCAAGTGGCAGATTTGAATTTCCTTCTCCAATTTCTTCTGAATTCCTTGGTCTGCCTTGGGGCCTTGTCCCCCCCCCCCCCCCCCCCGCTGCGTGGCTGTCCGGAGCCTATTAACTCCCTCTTTGTGGTTCTGACTCACTTTGTCACACACCCCAAATGTGCAATTGCAAGCCACCTTGGTGTGGGTTGAGTAATACCAGGGCAAGCAGCAGCCTCTGCCAAATAGTGGACGACCCTTTCGCAGTGAGAAATAACAAGCTGTTTGCCCCCTACTCCAGCCCCACTGCCCCTGTTGCAGCGAATGCCTGTCATGTTGTAAATTTGAGCAATGATCAATGGCGCACTTTTCAACTGAACACATTTCCCGATTCTTTCCTTCCATCCTGAAACTGCAGATGTTATTTAGGAAAAAACGAATCAAGAAACCAACTCTGACATCTAGGAGATGATAAATGATAGGTAAAGAAGTTCAAAGTTATTCTTGGAGGGAGTGATTGGCAAAACCTGGAATGAGTTCTGAATGATGGGCGATCTTTCAGGGCATTGCTGCCAAAATTATGCCCTCGCTACCCATGCAGACTGCTCCTGCTGTTCCATGATGAGCCAGCTTCAAAGCTGTTGTGCAATAACTTTCTGGTACTTTCAGATCAGTGGGGAGAGCGAGTCCGCCCACTGCACTGCCAGCAGCATTCAGTGCCTGAATGTGCTTTACTGTGTTAGGCTACAGGCTGGTGAGCTGTGTTAGAAATTAGCCAGGCGCCAAAGTGCATTTTGCTGCTGGCATGGGTCCATGTGTGGAGATCTCTGGATGCCAGGTGGGCAACTGACATCTCCACCTGTCTGCCCCCTCCAGGTTTCTGAAGCAGGTCAGCAGAAGGGCTTCTTCACTGCATATATAGCCCACCTTTCTCTCCAAGGAGTACATGGTTTACCCTGCTCCTCAGTTAATCCCTACAACGAACCTATGAGGTAGGTTAATAGGCTGTGACTGACTCCAAGGTCACCCAGGACCAGTGAGCTTCATGACCGAGTAGAGATTTGAACCCTCATCTCCCTGGTCCTAGTCCGACACTCTAACCACTATACCACATTGGCATCCTAGAGTGCTTTTGCTATGGGTCAGCTATATAAATTAAGTAAGTAAATAAATATGGGGAAATCAAAATGTCACTTAGAGAAGGATCTGAAGTATTTTCCTTGAAATTTGAATTCGTTGTGGATTGTTTTATTTGATGTCTTAATGTGTTGTAAACCTCTTTGAATTTTTTTCTTTAAAGCATAATAATAATAATAATTTATTTATTATTTATACACCGCCCATCTAGCTGGGTTTCCCCAGCCACTCTGGGCGGCTTCCAACAGAATATTAAAATACAATACTCTATTAAACATTAAAAGCTTCCCTAAACAGGGCTGACTTCAGATGTCTTCTAAAAGTCTGGTAGTTGTTTTTCTCTTTGACATCTGGTGGGAGGGTGTTCCACAGGGTGGGTGCCACTACTGAGAAGGCCCTCTGCCTGGTTCCCTGTAACTTGGCTTCTCGCAGGGAGGGAACCGCCAGAAGACCCTCAGCGCTGGACCTCAGTGTCAGGGCAGAACGATGGGGGTGGAGACGCTCCATCAGGTATACTGGACCGAGTAAAGAAATGATGATAATTCCCACTGCAACAACAAATGGTGCCTAGACATTCCGTTGTGGTGACCGTAACCTAGGTTTAAGGTGCCCTTTGGTGATTAGCTTATAGCATATCTGAGTTTCTAACACTGCTGGTGAGAAGCGGCATGGTGCCTCTCGCCCTAGCCAGCTGCCCTCACCAAGCCTCCGAATTTCTGGCTTTCTGTTGGCCACCTTGAAGGCACACCTAATTATTCCATACTGAAAAGAAAAACAATGGTTTTCAGAAAACCTGTCAATGTGCTTTGTGCCTTCACTCGTACCTGAGGCTGGCGCTTTTGCCATTCCACCCCAGCTACACTCCTGAGGAAGACTGCGAATGCCATGAGGTCTTCTTTCTCTGCTCCCTTGAGGGAATCTGCAGTCAATAATATATTGAGTTTTGTCATTGCTCCTGTAGGTTTTCTTGCTCCCTGGCTCTATGCTTCCAGCACAAGGAGATTTCAAGGGCGAAGTTAGCCAGCTCATTCTGTGGGATCTCCCTCTATTTTAGTCCATTTATTTATAGGCGTATCTGTACACAGCTGACTCAGATGTAGCATCAAGGCGGCTTACAGCAACATGCACGGGTGCAATAAACTGAAAAGCTGCCGTAGAAACAATAGAAAACAGGCATGGAATGGACCGGCTAATCGAGAAAGCTTAAGCAGTTATGCAGAAGACTGTCAGGGTGAGAAGTTTTGCAAAAGATGCCTGGAAGTCAGTAGTGAGGATGTTTGGGGAATCTCTGCTGGGAGAGTGTGCCACATTATGGGACCAACAACAGTCCATGCCTGACTTCTGGCTGAGGCTGGTTGGGCCTCTGAAACACGGGGGACAACTCACTGTGCTCCTCCAGGTGTTCTCGGTGATTGTGTCGATTGCTCAGGCAGGTCCTAAGGTATACTGGACCTCAGTTGTTCAGGGCTGTGTATATTAACACAAGAGCCCTGATCCCGGCCCAGCAGCATATGGGCAGCCAGTGCAGATGTGCCAAAAGTGGTGGCGTGTGCTGTCAGCTGTCTGCCCCCATCAGTAGTCTGGCTGCTGCAGTTTGCATTTTCTAGAGCTTCCAGACTAGGCCCAAGGGGAGCCCCACACGGAACGCATTGCAGTAATCTAGTCTGCAGGTTATTGTGGACTACAGTGACAAATACCGTATTGGCCTGAATATAAGCCACACTTTCCCCCCAAATTCCGACCGTGAAATGTTGAAGTTGTGGCTTATATTGGCGACCTTACAGTATGTAGCCAGGAGCATGGGGCATAGTCCCCTGTCCAAGGGTAGAGAGTGAGGAAGAGGAAAGGCCGCCGGCAATGCAGTGTGGCTCCCCCCCCCCCCAGTCTAGCATGCAGCCAGGAGCAGCAAGGAATAGAGCGGCTTATATTCAGGCATTTCTTCTTTTTTTCTCCCCCCCCCCATCAATTAATAAAGGTGCAGCTTATATTTGGGTACAGCCATATTCAGGCCGATATGGTAATGCAAACACTTTTGTATTATTATTATTATTATTTATTAAATTTGTATATTGCCATTTATCTGTAGAGCTCAGGGCGGTTCACAACCCTAATGCAGGGTCTGTATCAGAGTCTCCCTAAGCACTTAGTAGCTGACAGTTCGAAAGCACCAAGTGCAAGTAGATAAATAGGTACCGCTTCGGTAGGAAGGTAAACGGCGTTTCCGTGCGCTGCTCTGGTTTCGCCAGAAGCGGCTTAGTCATGCTGGCCACATGACCCAGAAAAACTGTCTGTGGACAAACGCCAGCTCCCTCGGCCAGTAAAACGAGATGAGCGCCGCAACCCCAGAGTCAGTCACGACTGGACCTAATGGTCAGGGGACCCTTTGCCCTTTACCTTTCCTGTTTCTTGCATGCATTAATTGCCCTTTGTTAATGCTCCTGTAGAAGGCCCTTGCCTTTTAACAACACGTGTTGCCCTGAAACCTTAATGCAGTGGCGTAGCGTGGGGGGATGCAGGGGAGCCCGGCCGCACCAGGCACAGCATCTGGGGGTTAGGGGGCGCAAATCCACGGGTTAGTCGGTGCAAATTACTTGCCTTGCTCCAGGTGCTGACAACCCACGCTACGCCACTGCCTCAACGGCTTCAACACTGCAGTGGAACGGTCTCCCTCTGGAGTTTGTGGACTCTCCTTCCTTGGAGGTTTCTAAGCAGAGGTTTGGATGGCCACCTGTCATGGATGCTTTAGCCGAGATTCCTGAATCGCAGGGGGTTGGACTAGATTACCCTTGGGGGTCCCTTCCAACTCTATGATTGCTGAGGGAGGTCCTGAACACAGGAGCAAATTCTTTGGAAGCAGATTTGTGGCAAATATGTCCATCGAGGGCTACCAGTCATGTTGGAGGCTATGGTCTGCTTCCATGGTCAGAGGCAGTAATGCCTTTGAACAGCAGTTGCTGGAAAGCACAGCAAGGAAGAGATGCCCTTGTGCTCAGGTCCTCCTTGCCGGTTCCTCATACGCATCTGGTTGGCTACCATGAGAAAAGGATGCTGGACTAGATGGGCCACTGGTCCTGATCCATCAGGGCTCTTCTTCATGTTCTTAAGAGCAGGTTGTGGATTGGGTATGAGATCTTGCACAACCTTTGGTGCCAGCTTTTAATGGAGTGCTCATGAATAGGTGTAATGTATGCTTAGAAAGCCTCTGAGAGCCAGTGTGGTGTAGTGGTTAAGAGCGGTAGGCTTGTAATCTGGTGAGCTGGGTTCGCTTCCCGGCTCCTCCACATGCAGCTGCTGGGTGACCTTGGGCTAGTCGCACTTCTCTGAAGTCTCTCAGCCCCCCTCACCTCACAGAGTGTTTGTTGTGGGGAGGAGACTCCTTCAAGGTAAAGGTAAAGGGACCTTTAGGTCCATGTGGCCGACTCTGGGGTTGTGGCCTTCATCTCGCTTTACTGGCCGAGGGAGCCGGCGTACTGCTTCTGGGTCATGTGGCCAGCATGACTAAGCCGCTTCTGGTGAACCAGAGCAGCGCACGGAAATGCTGTTTACCTTCCCGCTGGAGCGGTACCTATTTATCTACTTGCACTTTGACGTGCTTTTGAACTGCTAGGTTGGCAGGAGCCGGGACCGAGCAACGGGAGCTCACCCCGTCACGGGGATTTGAACTGCCAACCTTCTGATCGGCCAGACCTAGGCTCTGTGGTTTAGACCACAGTGCTACCCACGTCCCTTTGAGACTCCTTAGGGTAGTGATAAAACAGGATATCAAATCCAAACTCTTCTTCTTCTTCTTGAATACTTTATGGCTTTGCTGTTCTCGCCGCCGTTCCTTCTATTCTTGATGCTCATGCAATGAGTGCCATTGCTTAGGAAGTCAGAACAGCACTACCCATGCACAAGAGAGATAGATACAAGTGGCCTTTAAGGAACCCCACGTTTTGCAGAAATACAGAAAACTGTTGAAGCGGGAAGCTGCCCCCCCCCCCGCTAAATAGTCCAGAGAAGACTGTGCATGCTCAGTAGCCAAGGAATGCCGATTGACAGTTGGGGAAAGGGAATGAAAAACTGGAAGGTTGCAGGAATGGAATGATTGGGCTCAGTCGGAAGAGCATGAGACTCTTAAATCTCTGGGTCGTAGGCTTGAGCCCCATGTTGGCCAAAATATTCCTGCATTGCAGCAGGTTGGACTAGATGACCCTTGGGGTTCTCTCCAACTCTACAATTCTATGATTGTCTGGAATCTAGGATCTATGCCACACCATACATTTAAAGTGTTATTATACCACTTCAACAGACACAGAGAGACTCCTCTGTCTGTTAAGGGTGAAGGGAATTGTGAATCTGTGGGGTCTTCACCCATAACGAACTACAGTTTCCACGATTCCCCCTACCTGTTACGGGTGGTATCAGAGAGGATATGGTGTGGATGCAAACAGAAGCACTCTACGCTGCAGCATTTTGTTGCAGGCTTTCCCGTTTCTCTCTCCCTTTTTTCCAGTCTGTCCCCCGGTGCTTTTGCTCGATGCATTTTAAGCGCTACAAATTTAGTGGTTTAAAGGCTTGTGTTTGTGTGTGGGGGCGGCAGAGGGAGGGAAAGAAAATTACAGAGTTTTAAAAACATGATAGGCACCAAAGATAATTTGAGTTCACATTCCTGTGCCTGTTAGGCACAGGGTTCCTCTTGCCTGGAAGTGGAACTGTGTGAGCACCTTTCTCACCTTCTTACCTGGCAAATTGCAGCTGCTGCAATCCCATCTCCCGCTCTGTGCAACTATTAAAAGGTGCAGAACCCCCGTCCAGCTTCGCACCTGCACGCCCAGAAACACCCTCATCTGTAGACAGCACAACAAGAGTTTCAGTGTTTTCTCTTTTTAAAAATATTTTTTTATTATTAGTTGAACATAAGAACAACATATAATCAAATACAAGCAATCAAATACAGTTTTCCCCTGCCCTCCCAAAAAACAGCCACAACTACGTCCAGGTAATTACATTAGTAATATAATCAAATAAAAAAATTATTTCTACAGTTGCTGGTTTAAAAAATATCATTCCACATGCTCCCATGTGTCTTAGGTGGTTTAAATGCATGTTCTTTCTTTGATGCATATGTAATAAAGGAGGACCACGTTTTGTAAAAGTTACGTAATTTCTCATGTTGTTTTCTTTCACGTACCCTTTCTGTTAACTTTTCCATCAAAATTAAATTAAAATAAAATTAAAACCAGTGTTTTCTCAAAGCAGTAATGCTTTCTGGATCGGTCTTTGCCATTTAGCAAACATCCACTCAAGCAAAGGGAAAGAAGCAGACCCTGGATGGAGGAGAGAAGGGAGTATATTGAGAGCAGCTGAATTGGCGTCTGAGTTCCAAGAAAGAGGGTTGGTGGAAGGGAAAAGGACCATGGTGGGGGTGGGAAAAGGTGTTGAGCCTTCTGTCCTGCTGCAGTCTGACAGGTTTCTCCGATTTTATTTTTAAAACGTTTGGGCACCTTTGGCCTTTCAGATTTTGCTGAGCTATAACTCCCAGGATCCTCTGCAAGCATGGCCATTGATGGTGGGAATTGTAGTTCACCAAACGTGGTGGGACAAAGGTTGCTCACACTTGTATTTTTATTTTTTAAAATTTCAAGTCTAGGATTTTGCAAGGCATAAGAGTCATAAGAATTGGGGTGGGGTGGGGGAGACACTTGAAGTCATCTAGTCCAGCCCGACTCAATGCATGTTCAGAAATGCAGGAGGCAGTGCCTTCAGAAAACCACCACCACTTCCTGTTCCCCTGTCAGAGCAGCTCTTACCATCAGGGTGCTTCTCTTAACCATATGTGGAGGACTCCCTTGTCCTGAATGGGTTACTGTGCCCCTGAAGGACCAGGTGCGCAGCCTGGGAGTCATTCTGGACTCACAGCTGTCCATGGAGGCACAGGTCAATTCTGTGTCCAGGGCAGCTGTCTACCAGCTCCATCTGGTACGCAGGATGAGACCCTACCTGCCCATGGACTGTCTTGCAAGAGTGGTGCATGCTCTGGTTATCTCTCGCTTAGACTACTGCAATGTGTGGGGCTACCTTTGAAGGTGACCCGGAAACTACAACTAATCCAGAATGCAGCAGCTAGACTGGTGACTGGGAGCGGCTGCCGAGATCACATAACACTGGTCTTGAAAGACCTACACTGGCTCCCAGTACGTTTCCGAGCACAATTCAAAGTCTTGGTGCTGACCTTTAAAGCCCTAAACGGCCTTGGTCCAGTATGCCTGAAGGAGCGTCTCCACCTCCATCGTTCTGAGGTCCAGCACCGAGGGCCTTCTGGTGGTTCCTTCACTACAAGAAGCCAAGTTACAGGAAACCAGACAGAGGGCCTTCTCAGTAGTGGCACCCGCCCTGTGGAACACCCTCCCATCAGATGTCAAAGAGAAAAATAATTACCAAACTTTTAGAAGATATCTGAAGGCAGCCCTCTTTAGGGACGCTTTTAATGTTTAATTTAGTGTTTTGTTGGAAGCCGCCCAGAGTGGCTGGGGAAACCCAGCCAGATAGGCGGGGTATACCGTATTTTTTGCTCTATAAGACTCACTTTTTCTCTCCTAAAAAGTAAGGGAAAATGTGTGTGCGTCTTATGGAGCGAATGCAGGCTGCGCAGCTATCCCAGAAGCCAGAACAGCAAGAGGGATCACTGCTTTCACTGCGCAGCGATCCTTCTTGCTGTTCTGGCTTCTGAGATTCAGAATATTTTTTTTCTTGTTTTCCTCCTCCAAAAACTAGGTGCGTCTTGTGGTGTGGTGTATCTTATAGAGCGAAAAATACAGTAAATAATAAATTGTTGTTGTTATTGTATAAAGTGTTGTCCAAAATCTCCTCCCCTGTCATTTGCAGCCTTGGTTCTAGACCTGCCTGGAAATGACTCCTAAGGCTTTTTGGGGCATATGCTCACTGGAAGCTTGGCTTTGGGGCAAAATTAGGGCAATTGTGATGTTGTGGTTAGGGGTGTCACATTAAGTCTGCGGAGAGACCCAGCTTCAAGCCCTTCCTTGGCTACGTAGATTGGCAGGTGCCATTGAGCTGGTCACAAGGTGCGACTGTCGGATGAGGACTGGATATACTGTGAAGCTTGCTGGCTGATCTTGGGCTAGGCATCCACACACAAACTCTTGGCTTCACCTGCTTCGCGAGGCTGCCGTGAGGATCAACCGGGCAAATGGGGAGAGCCACCTCGAGGTCCTCAGAGGGAATGTGAGATGGAAATAGGATAAGTAATAACAAACAGAACACAATGTACGGGACCCACAATCGTGACCTCCCGCAGTCTTTAAATAATGAATGGGCAGCCCATCTGCTTTGAAAATTGAGAAAGTGGTGTTGGCCGAGGGGATGTTTAACCCTTTCGCCACTACAGTGGTACCTCGGGTTACATACGCTTCAGGTTACAGACGCTTCAGGTTACAGACTCCGCTAACCCAGAAATATTACCTCGGGTTAAGAACTTTGCTTCAGGATGAGAACAGAAATCGTGCTCCGGCGGCGCAGCAGCAGCAGGAGGCCCCATTAGCTAAAGTGGTGCTTCAGGTTAAGAACAGTTTCAGGTTAAGAACGGACCTCCGGAAGGAATTAAGTACTTAACCTGAGGTACCACTGTACAGGCAGACACTGTGTCCCCAGTCTAAAAACAACTCCTGAAGCGGGTATTAGTTGGGTTACTTCTGTGATGTTAATAGCAGCCCTGGGGATAGGGGTGGGATTTAGATTAGGGAAATGTCAATGGGACAGTTAAGTAGAGGGACGGGCGGATGACTTGTGAACCTCCAACTCCCACCAATCTTGACCATTGGCACTGATGGCTGATGAACCCAATCCTGTATACTTGAAGGAGTGTCTCCACCCCCATTGTTCTGCCCGGACACTGAGGTCCAGCACCGATGGCCTTCTGGAAGTTCCCTCACTGTGAGAAGTGAGGTTACAGGGAACCAGGCAGAGGGCCTTCTAGGTAGTGGTGCCTACCCTGTGGAACGCCCTCCCAGGGCAATAAACAACTATTTTACTTTTAAAAGACAACTGAAGGTGGCCCTGTTTAGGGAAGTTTTTAATGTCTGATGCTGTATTGTTTTTAATATTCAGTTGGAAGCCGCCCAGAGTGGCTGGGGAAACCCAGCCAGATGGGTGGAGTATACATAAATTATTATCATTATCATCATTATCATTATCATTATCATTATCATTACATCTGGAGTGACACAGGGTCTCCCTTCTAGGACTGAAGGGGGCCCTTTTCAATGTTTTGTGTGAGCAGGGATTATTGGTTTTGCTTTGTTCTTATTTTTATCATACATTTTGTGTTTTTTTTAAATATTGCAATTTTATGTTGTGAACTGCCCTGAGATCAACGGATGAAGGGCTGTATACAAGTTTAATAAATAAAAAATAGAATAACAGCAGAGGGCAGGCACCCTATTACCCCGTGCCTTCAAGGCAGACATGTGTGTGTGTGGGGGGGAGAGACAAAATTAAAAAACCCCAATACAACCAAATGCCCCAAACCATTGAAGTTCCTCTTCATAGGATCTCCTGCACTGCGCCTAGGTTGACTCTCAGAAAGGCTGCCTTCTGGATTTTGACTGACTGTAATGTTTAAAAGTGCAAAAGCTTTCTGAGTTTATTTGCAAGGCTTTTTTTTTTTTTTTTTTTTTTTTTTGTAAAACCCAGCTTCTAATCAAAACATGGGACATTTGCAGCAACTGTCTTTAGAATATTTTATTCGTACTTCATGGATTGCTCTTTGGGTTCTTCCTGCTGGGGACTACTGGCTCCCTGAAAGGGAGGGGGAAGGTGTTTTAGAGAGGAATGGTTTTGCAAAGGAAAAGTGCAGAATTGCAGTCATGGCCAAAGGCTTGCATAAAGCGCTTGGTGATTTCGTTTTATGGCTTTTGGGCCGGTCCACCAGAATAAGCTCTTGCATAAGCTCAGCTGGGACAATGGGAGTTGCTGAAAGGGACTGAGTTCTCTGCTCAGCGCCATCCTGCAAAGCTTTCTCTACTGTATGCAAGCTCTAGTAATTTATTATTGTTGTTATTATTATTATTATTTATGGTGGTGGTTTGTTTTTCTGCTTTCCATCAAATGCTGAAGGCAGCTTATAAGGTAAAGGTAAAGGGACCCCGACCATTAGGTCCAGTCATGACCGACTCTGGGGTTGCAGCGTTCATCTCGCTTTACTGGCTGAGGGAGCTGGCGTACAGCTTCCGGGTCATGTGGCCAGCATGACTAAGCCGCTTCTGGCCTGAGCAGTACCCAGTGGCGTAGCGTGGGGGGTGCAGGGGGGGCCGGCCACACCGGGCGCAACATCTGGGGGTTAGGGAAATCCACGGGTTAGGGGGCGCAAATCCACGGGTTAGGGGGCGCAAATCCATGGGTTAGGGGGCGCAAATTACTTACCTTGCCCCGGGTGCTGATAACCCATGCTACGCCACTGGCAGTACCTATTTATCTACTTGCACTTTGACGTGCTTTCGAACTGCTAGGTTGGCAGGAGCTGGGACTGAGCAATGGGAGCTCACCCCATTGCAGGGATTCGAACCGCCGACCTTCTGATTGGAAAGTCCTAGGCTCTGTGGTTTAACCCACAGCGCCACCCGCGTCCTGAAGGTAGCTTATAGTGTCATATAATTTCATATCATATACTCAATTTTTAAAACAAGAACACATTATGTCCCGCTTTTCTTCCAGAGAGCTGAAGGTGGCATGTATGGCTCTCCTCCCGTGTTTTATCTTCACAACAGACCTGTGAGGGTAGGTCAGGGTGAAATCATGGAGCCATAGCTCAGCTGTAGAGCATCTGCTTTGCATTCAGAAGATCTCAGGTCCAATCCCTACCATCTCCCGGTAGAACTAGGAGAGACTCCTGTCTGAAATTCTGGAGATCCTCTGCCAGTCAGTGTGCAGACAATACTGATGGATTGGTGGTCTGATTGGGCTTAATATGTCTTCCTCTGCCCCGAAGACACCGAGTAACCAGAGGTCACCCAGTGAGCGTCATGGCTGAGTGGAGATTTGGATTTCGGTGCTCCTGTCCTCGTTTGACAAGCAACAAATAAATTCCTTAGGGCCATCTTTTAACAAAGTCCAGATGATTTTTCTGAAACATTGTTGCACCCTGAAAGGCCAGTGATCACGGGTAGACTTGAAGACCACTTTGGGGTGGTGTTCTGCAATGTGGGTGCTGCAGTTGAAATGGGAACACTTTGGATGAAACAGATGGTTTCCCTTCATTCTTGAACTCCTTCGCTCCTATGCCCTAGGCATCTCTTACCCACATGGTTTGGATGAGTTGTGAGTTGCTGCACCCCAGAATTGTGGGTGAGATGCCTGCTGTTGTTTGACCTAACCAAAGGGTCAGTACCTCCTTCCCTTTACCGGACTGCTTAAACCTTGCCAAGAAAGGCTGGCTGCTTCCATCATTTCCATTGGCCCCTCCTTCCAGGAAGACGTGGCAGCCCTCCAGCCCTGCGAAAGAAAGAGGCTGGAGCGAGGCCACTATCAATTAAACCATCAGTGTTGGGATCCCGCTTGTCATGAGCCAACGCCAATTTTGCCGTATTTGGGCAAAGCGGGAGCGCAAGTGGGGGCAGTTTAGCTGCAGTCACTTCTGGATGAAGCTGGTTATCAGACCTGGCTTGGGGACAGTGAATGCCTTGGTCACACTCTGGTAGATGACCTTTGCTGAGAGATAGGCTGGGGAATGTGAGCCTGCTGACTTTCCTGGGTGTCTTGGTGGCTTTTGACATCACCGTCCGTGGCGTCCTTGTGTGCCACGTGGCCAGAATGGGGACCTGGAAGCTCTGCAGTTCAGTGGTAGAACATCTCCTTTGAATGCAGAAAATAAAGGGTTCTGCCCTCGGCATCTCCCGCTAAGGCTGCCTGAAATTCTTGAGAGCTAGGATTAGATAAGAGCATCTTGGCTTGATCATGAGTCTTGAAAGACCCACTTTCTGCCTTGCAAAGACTGTTTCCACCTGACCTGGAAGGCGGGGCCCGGACTGACTCCAGCTACAAAAGCTGAGGTTGTTCAACAGACTCTTGGGCTGGGGTGTTGTTTTGGGGTTCTTGTTGGGGAGGGGTTCTTCCTCTTGGTGTTTTGTATCTTACTTCTTCTGAAGTAGACGTCTATAGCAGGCTTCCTCAACTTCGGCCCTCCAGATGCTTTGAGACTACAATTCCCATCATCCCTGACCACTGGTCCTGCTAGCTAGGGATCATGGGAGTTGTAGGCCAAAAACATCTGGAGGGCCGAGGTTGAGGAAGCCTGATCTATTGGATTGCGCTGTAAGCAAGACTGGCCTTTTTAGGAAGACGCCTGGTTCATTGGCTAACAGCCCAGTCCCATGTATGTCTTCTCAGAAGAGTTCAGTGGAACTTACTCCTAGTTAAATGTGTATAGGATTGTAGACTTAAGCAACTTTTTGGGTGGTGGCTGTGAGGAATGATCTATCGCAGGGTTGGTTGGAAAGGATCTGAAATGCCAGCTAGTCCCAGCTCCATACGGAGAGCCCACCACAACGGCATCCTTTTAGCATCTTTGCTGGTTTGCTTAATCCAGCTATAGATTGGATTCCTTTAGTTAGCAAACCGCTTTGTGTTGCTTTGATGCTTCAAGACAACCTTCCTTTACCTGGTGCCCTCCTGGTGGGAGTTGTAGTACAGACATCCAGAGGACATCAGTTTCGGGAATGCCCTTGAGAACTGAGCATTTGCAAGATATCAGTGCAGTAATAACAAAAACAACTCTTTACTCTTGTGCTGCTCCCCTTCACTGATGGATTTTATGCACTGCATTATTATATGCCCGTTATTGGTATGCCTATGACATTTTTATCTCACCAAGGAATTCCCCCCTCTGCATTTGATTTTAACAGCAACCCCGTAGTTAAGACTCCTAGATAGTGAATACCCCAAGGTCGTCCATTGAGCTTCATGGGCAGGTGGAGATTTGATCTTGGCTTTCCGTGATTTCCAAGCCATTTTTGTTTTAATGTTTCCAGTTTTAGACCCCCGTATTTATTTGTTTTTAGTGTACTGGGGTCCCTTCCTTCTTTCCTTCAAGCCTTTTCACAGTTTTGTGTGTTAACACACACACACACACAAAATTGAACCAACCTTGAATCCCTTTTGAATATTTGGGGCCGTCTGTCTAACTAGAGAACCAGCGTCTTGCCCATGGAGGCCCTCAGGTCAATAAACGTACGCAAATTCCCGGTTGGCAGAAGCAAGTATGAATTTATCCTGACGTATGACGTTAAAACACGCGAGGCTTTGTTGAATCAGAATTTCCCCATGTTTTAAAGTTAAAACAACTGACCCAGGAGACCGAAAGTTCTGGACTAAAAATAAAACGCCGTGTGGTCTATGAAATCTAATCCAGCAGTTGCATTAAAGAGAGGCGGAGAGAGAGAGAGAATTTGCAGGCAGCCCAATCTGAAAGCTTCTTCGCACATCTGATGTTTTCGGTGTGTTCCTGAGGTACGAAGGTAATAAACATGCTTGCAGACACATGCTCAGGTAAACACCTAAGCAGCCTCTTCCATTGGAGTGCAAGCTCAGTAACAAATCTGGATTTGGAGCCACGCGAAGTGTGAAGTTGTCCTTGGAACCAGGACTGCACCGGCTGCTTTTGATTTGATCCAACAGGGCTCTTCATGTGTCCGTATTCCCACGGTAATCGCAGTTCAAACAGATCTGTAGATCCCAAGGATTGGCACAGCTTCCCCCGCTGCTTATCTCCACTGACATTCCCAGTAGAAATGCACGAAGGAAGACCAGCTGGTGTTATATTCATATCTGAAAGCGTTGCATTTTCATGTTGAAACCTACCAAAGTAGCGAGTGTAGAAAAAGAGATTGTTGTTACCGGGGGGCGGGGGGGTGGAATCTGTTTCCACTGGAGTGTAACCTCTGAGTAACAGGGACTGTGTGCTTTGGTTTGCTTGATGTTGCCGTATCTTTAATTTAATTTGTGCTGTTGAAATCCAAGCTATGGGCCCGCATGGAGCCAACAGTGTCTCTCTCTAAGCTTATCTTGCCGAGTGACGGCTTCTAAATCAGGCTGGAAATCAGGTCACACATTTCCTGCTCTTAGAGGGATTTATCTCATTTCTGTTCTTTCAAAGTAATTAGAGTTACTAATAAGGAGGACAAAATGGTAAGATCTGCCCGGACTGAAAATATACCTTAGCTCCATCTCGTAGGATAGGTTCTCAGAGAGTTCCCGCCCCCCCCCCCGACCGGTGCCCTCCTGATGTTTTGGGCTGATGCTATGGGAATTGTAGTCCAAAACGTCAGGCAGGGGGGCACCAAGTTGGAGAACACTTGGACAGAAGGTGGGTTCGTTGACGTGATCTGTGGAAACAGGCTAGCAGGCAAAATTTAAGCCAGAGTACTTCTTTTTGGGAAGAAAAGCTAACATTTCATTATTTGAAAATGCCTAATGCTCAACACCGTGGGTGGCGCTGTGGGTTAAACCACAGAGCCTAGGACCTGCCGATCAGAAGGTCAGCGGTTTGAATCCCCGCGACGGGGTGAGCTCCCGTTGCTCGGTCCCAGCTCCTGCCAACCTAGCAGTTTGAAAGCACGTCAAAGTGCAAGTAGATAAATAGGTACTGCTCCGGCGGGAAGGTAAACGCCGTTTCTGTGCCCTGCTCTGGTTCACAGAAGCGGCTTAGTCATGCTGGCCACATGACCCGGAAGCTGTACGCTGGGTCCCTCGGCCAATAAAGCGAGATGAGCGCCGCAACCCCAGAGTCGGTCACGACTGCACCTAATGGTCAGGGGTCCCTTTACCTTTACCTTTAATGCTCATCACAGCGTGGGGATTCACTTACTTCCTTGTTCCCTGTTATTACCTATTAACATAAGAACATATGGCCCACGAAAGCCCACCTAGTCTAGCATCCTGCCTCTCAACAGTGGGCAGCCCAGAAGCAGGAGACCTACCAAGGGCATGCCAGGTTCAGATACCAGGGGGGCAAAGAGAGGTGTTCTCAGTGGCTTCACCCACTCCAGTTATGGTTTTGGGACCCTCATCTCTTCCCAATTCCAAGTGTGTGCACTTTTTGGAAAGTATCATAAGACCCATGATCTTGACTGGTGTTTATGGCTCAGGGTTCAGTTTGCAAAGTGTGTGTGTGTGGTTTTAATGGCTCACTTCAGCTGTCATGCCATTGGAAACATGTTTCGGGCTCCCACCTCTTTCTGCAGTCACTCATATTCTCTAATTATCTCCTGCACAACCATAGTTTGCTGTGACATCCAAACTGGGAAAACTGTGGTTATAGCTAACCATCGTATGCCTTCAAGCCAAAGTTGGAAACCACGGTTGGGTTTCACGCTCTGGTTTGGAGGCAAATGATGGTTTGCAGTAACTATATTTTTCAGGCGCCCTGAGGCTTTGAGTTGGGGTGGGCTACAAATCTAAATTAATAAATAAGACTTATAATCATGGAGTTTGTGTGGGGAGGAAGGAAGCATAAAGAATTTAAAAAAACGACACCACTGTCTAAAAGCTGAAGTAGTGAAGTCCAGAATGGCTTTAACATGTGATGTACGTGTGGACTAGACTGAGGTGATTGAGTCTTGGTGGTAGAATGGGCTGCGCAATTTTAACCTGCTGGTAGGGGGTGCCATTGTTGAATGCTATCCACATACAAATGCCTTGCAAGTTAAAGCAAAAAGCAGGAAAGCAGAGAGAGAAAGCTCTTGCACAACCCACTTCTTACTGTAGCAAAGTTTTCTTTTCCTTGCAAGAAGATACACGAAGAAACAGAAAGCAACAGTGTAGGAATAAATGGACTGTTTCCCCAAATATGTAGAAAGCGAAAAACCTCATGTTGGAACTACAACAGCAGAGATCATTAAGTTTGTAAGTGAAGGGTTAAAATCTATTAGCGCTAAAGTCAGCTAGCCAAGAAGGGGGACATGTGGGGTACTGGTTAGTAACCAGGCAAAGTGACATGATCTTGACTGAGGTAGCACATGCCCTGACTTTGTCCTTACGAAGGAGTTTCTCCTTATGGTTGATTGAATGTACTCTTGCCACATACAAGGCTTGCACGAAGAAAGTCAAAGCCTCTCTGCTCCTTTCTCCCCAAACTATGCATGTTTTTTTGTTCAGTTTTGCTCAGTTAGATGTTGTCAGGATATATTTTCTCTCTGGATTCTGTCTGTGTTATTTAAGTGATTCTACTAACAACCCAAAGACATGTGTTTTGTTAACTTGCTCAAAAACAGCAGAGTTAGGGGACAGCTCCACTTGGGTTTGGCTTCCTTTTAGAGGAGAGATCATGGGTGGCTTAGATGTTTTGCAAAGAGAGCATACATAGAGGCAAACAGCGTGTGTTGTCTTTGCAAGAAGCAGGTGTCCCCGCTCTACCTCTGATCCTCCACAGCATGGGTGGGGAGCCTCAGGCTTGGGGACAAAATGTATTCTTCCCAAACCACATGCCCAGGCCATACCCCTCTCCTCAACCGTCCTCTGCACCCTCCTCGACTGTTTTTGCTGGCTGGAATGAATCCTTGAACTCTTCTTGCTTGTCTGGGTGGAAGACGGGTATGTGTGTCTGATTGTGCCCTGCCGTGCAAAGGCAAAATTTGCACCAATTGCTTCACTCACTTTTGCCCCTGCATGTGGCCCCCAAAAGAACAGGGTGTGGCCCTTGGGCTGCACATGGTTCCCCAACCCAGCCCAGTGCAGAGAGAGAAATGCCTGCACCCCAATATACTTCGACTAGAGCTGGCAACCAGCTGGCTGGCTCTCTCAAAACAATCTCCCCTTTCACTTTTGCTATTCTTGCTCGTACTCGCACGCAACACCCTTCCCCTTTTGTTTTGCTGGAGGGGGCATCACAATGCCCAAACTGCTGGCTGGCTCTGTTCAGAACATGCTGGGGGAAATCTCCCAACCACCCGGAACCGGTAATGTGCTCGTCAAGAAAAGATACAGCCCATTCCACATTCATGGCATTGCTCTCAGTTCGGTTGGTTTCCCAAGGAACGGGACGCGTCACTCTGGGAAAACGCTCCATGTCTCAGCTGGCCCTTGATGAGTTAAGGCGCCCCCTGCATGTTGTTGCGCATGGATGCTGCAAGGCCTCATCCAGAGCACACCTTCAAATATTTGCAGCTGCCACCCGAGATCAGATCATTGGGCCGCCTCGCCCCGTCTTTTGTCTCTCAGGGTGGAAGAAACTCCGCCGTAGGCTTTTGATTCATGGACCAAGTTACCCACCGGGGGAAAAGTTACTTCCTAACCTGCTGTTAGTCATTGGTTGCTTAATGCTCCCCGAAGCTTGACAAACCCTCTTTGCCCCCTGCAAAAAAATAAAAAATCTTTTTTGTTTTGAACTCTGAATCTGGGAATCAGCTCGTCAAATCAACTGACTTGTCATTTTTGCAGACGGGTGTGAGAATGGGTTGTTAACTTATAAATGTGCAGGCTTCTGCAGTTTTTTTCCTCTTGTGTCCATAGAGAACAGTGATGGCGAAGCTCTGGCCTAGGGATTAAATGTGGCTCCCTAGGCCTCTCTCTCTGGCCCGTGGGACTCTCCTCAGGCCACACCCCCTCTCCTCAGGCCACACCCCATTTCCCAGGCCACGCCCCTCTCCCCAGGCCACACCCCTCACCAGTTCTGCTTTTCACGCTCTGTGAATGTTTTTGCCCGCCCAGAATGTGTTACTGAACTTTGCAATGGAGGGGAGGAAGATAATCAAAGGCTGTGTGTGGCCCATACATACAAACCCCCCTGCCCTGTGGAACGTCCTCCTATCAGATGTAAAGGAAATAAGCAACTACAGTGGTACCTCAGGTTACATACGCTTCAGGTTACAGACTCCCCTAACCCAGAAATAGTACCTCAGGTTAAGAACTTTGCTTCATTATGAGAACAGAAATCGTGCTCTGGCCGTGCAGTGGCAGAGGGAGGCCCTATTAGCTAAAGTGGTGCCTCAGGTTAAGAACAGTTTCAGGTTAAGTACAGACCTCCGGAACGAATTAAGTACTTAACCCGAGGTACCACTGTATCGTATTTTTAAAAGACATCTGAAGGCAGCCCTGTTTAGGGAAGGTTTTTTTAATGCTGTATTGTTTTTAATACTCGCTTGGGAGCCAGAGTGGCTGGGGAAACTCAGCCAGATGGGCGGGGAATAAATAAATTATTGTTATTATTGAGAATCCTGGGAACTGTAGTTTTTAAGGGTGCTGTGAATTGTAGCTCTGTGCGGGGGGTAAATTACATTCCTCGGAATTGTTTTCTTTTCGTGGGAGGAGGAATATGCTTTCAATCTGCTTTAAGTGTATGGTGTATAAGCAGCCGAATACACTGCTGGCAGCTCTTTGGAAGAAAGGTGAGGTGCAAATGCGATAAATTAACGTTGGGGGAGCCCAGTGAGAAGCCCCAGGTGCCTTTTCGTCAAGGCTTTGCACAGTCACTGAGCTCTCTTACAAGAACCAAACTCAGCAATGCCCCTGATCCTTCGGAACAAGATTGCTGAGTGGTTCCTGAGCTATTTTGTAAAGGATTTTTTTTTTTGTCAAATTTGCATCTGAAACATTCTCCCCTGCTGAAAAATGCAAAAGCTGAAGTGTGTGAAAAATCAGCTTGGCTCTAATCTTGGATACAGATAGTTTATAGCAATTCCCAGCTGGTAAAAAAATAAAATAAAATAAAATGCCAGCATAATTGTAGGAATCGTTGTGGGGGGATGGATCTGACAATTTTGTTAGCAAGGCATCGTTTTTGAAATTTGGAGCATTATTGCATTAGGGAGCTATATTTGGGGATGGCTGGCTTAAGCACAGCTTGCTTAGTTGTTAACCCACCTATGATCAACTTAACTCTCCCACTGAATGCAAATCCAATGTGTGCATTCCCCCCCTTTTTTTTTTATCTTGTAAGCACCGGAGGCTTCCCTCGGCGAAAGCAGGCGACTCTCTTTTGACTCTGATGAGTTCTAGTAACAGTTACTAAGGGGCCTTAAATGGATCTGTAAATCAGACGGGCTCTTGCTGGCGAGATTCATCGCTGGGAAATGCCTGTACCGGTTGACTGGCAATATTTGGAATAAGGAGTTGAGCAATGAGGCGTCGGAAGCTGTTATGTAAGGCACAACAGCTACCTAAACAGTGGAGGCAAATGTGTGTTTGTGTTTGTGTGCGGTGAGCGGGGGGAAAGATTGGGTTGGAGATTGCCAACCCAAACAGCTCATCCTAGTTTGGTAAGGAACAACTATGGGTGTCCTTTGATTAAGTTTCCAGGTGCACTGCACAGGGATTCTTGTTCCTTTGGCAGACGTAAACGTCAGGAGGATTTTATGAAAAGAAAGGCCACCTAAATAGAAGCCAGGTTATCTGGGACTGCTTGGAGGATGCAATCCATTGGAGCCTTTTCAGATTTTCACAGGGGAAGAGAAGAGATTTCAGTAAGGAAGAGGAGGATTCTCTGCATGAAATAAGCAGCTATCCTATCTTTAAAAGACATCTGAAAGCATCCCTGTTTGGGGAAGTTTTTAATATTTAAAGCTGTATTGTTTTTAATGCTCGATTGGGAGCCCAGAGTGGCTGGGGAAACTCAGCCAGATGGGCAGGGTATAAATAATAAAAAAAATTATTATTATTATCATTATTATTATTATCATTATTATTATTATTATTACATTGGTACCTCGGGTTAAGTACTTAATTCGTTCTGGAGGTCCGTTCTTAACCTGAAACTGTTCTTAACCTGAAACACCACTTTAGCTAATGGGGCCTCCTGCTGCCACCACGCCGCTGGAGCCCGATTTCTTTTCTTATCCTGAAGCAAAGTTCTTAACCTGAAGCACTATTTATGGGTTAGTGGAGTCTGTAACCTGAAGCGTATGTAACCTGAAGCATATGTAACCCGAGGTAAGGTAAAGGTAAAGGTACCCCTGCCCGTACGGGCCAGTCTTGACAGACTCTGGGGTTGTGCGCCCATCTCACTTAAGAGGCCAGGGGCCAGCGCTGTCCGGAGACACTTCCGGGTCACGTGGCCAGCGTGACAAAGCTGCATCTGGCGAGCCAGAGCCGCACACGGAAACGCCGTTTACCTTCCCGCTGGTAAGCGGTCCCTATTTATCTACTTGCACCCGGAGGTGCTTTCGAACTGCTAGGTTGGCAGGCGCTGGGACCGAGCAGCGGGAGCGCACCCCGCCGCAGGGATTCGAACCGCCGACCTTTCGATCGGCAAGTCCTAAGCGCTGAGGCTTTAACCCACAGCGCCACCTGCGTAACCCGAGGTACCACTGTATTATTATTATGTATTCTTATTATTCTTATTATACCCACACTAGGATGTATTCAATCTTATATATGGGGTGGCACAGGCCGTTTTGCCACTTGAGGCAAAACAGGAATGCGCAGCCCAACCCCCTTGCTGCTTTCCCACTGCCGGCAGCACACCTCTCGTACCTGTGCTGCATGAAAGCATTTGCAAAGTGCTGGCAGCCGCGCAGGTGTCTGGTGAAATCTTGCAAGATCTCTCTGGAAACCAGTGCTGCTAGTGGTGGAGGCTAGTCCACCACCTGAGGTGGGTGCCCCACCCTGCCTCACCCTGTGGGCCGGACCCAGTTATGTATTGGATATGTGCAAGATCCGGTGGGGTGTGTGTGTGTAGTGGTTAGAGCGTTGGACCAGGACCTGTGAAGCCAGGGTTTGAATCCCCGCATGGCCATAATGCTCAATGGGTGCCCTTGGGCCACTCACTGCCTCTCAGCCTAACCTACCTCACAGGGTTGTTGTGGAGATTAAATGAGGAGGGAAGAAAAGATGTAAGCTACCTTAAGCTCCATGGAGGGAAAGGTGGGATATAAATGCAGCAAACGAACAGATGTTAAATCGCAAACAATAAAAATCCAAACCAAAAGTTCACAAAAGCAGGGTATTTTATATCAGTCTTGTAAATACAAGACTCAGGTTACAGATGCTTCAGGTTACAGACTCTGCTAACCCAGAAATATTACCTTGGGTTAAGAACTTTGCTTCAGGATGAGAACAGAAATCGTGCTCCGGCGGCGCGGCAGCAGCAGGAGGCCCCATTAGCTAAAGTGGTGCTTCAGGTTAAGAACAGTTTCAGGTTAAGAACGGACCTCCAGAACGAATTAAGTTCTTAACTCGAGGTACCACTGTAACAACTTGCCTCTGGCAAATAAGAATTCCTTCCAATTCAGTAGCCGGATGTATTGAATAGATATATTTTCAAGGCTGAATTAAGAGCATTTGTTTGATTCCTTAAGAAAAAGATCATAAGGGCACAATTAGACCCATGACTGACTTGCTTTCAGTTTTTAAGAAGTCCAGTAGCAGCAGCTGATTGGGGGTGGGTTCTCTTCGGTCCGAGGTGATGTGGGAATATGGATATAGGCACCTGTATGTTTCACCTAAGGGTCAAGTAGTAGGCATGGGGGCAATTCTCACTTCCCTCCCACCGTGTCTGAGGGTGTGCAGGAATTAGCCTGCTGCAGAAAACCGGAACTTACATTCATTGCCCTGCCCACATTCCCCTCCGGCCCTGCTCTCTACTGGCATGCGGCCCTTGGAAGGTAGCTCAGAAGCAAATTTGGCCCTCGAGCTGCAAAAGGCCCCGCCCCCTTGATCTAGGCCCCTCTTGAGCGGTTCTGTTGTATCAGCTCTCGAGTACACAAAAATTCTACAGGGGAGATTGTCTGGGGTCTTTTGGAGTAAGCTACTTCCCACATGACGAGAGACGGGGTTTTTGTGTGTGTTTTTTGCAAATGACGCAGATGTTTCTGCATCCTCCCTCCCCTTCACAGTGGCTGAGCTTTGTGGCTTTTCCGGTGTTCCCTGCACACAGCTGACATCTTGATTTGCAATCTCCCATAGACGAGGGCATCGCTGCTCTCGGACACGGCCCGGCGAGGCGACTGAGCTGTCTTCTGCTCAGTTTGCTGCCAGCAGAATCGCCAGTCCGTGAAAAGAAAGGGCATTCCTGTTTGGAAATGCTGGGGACGATCCAGTTCCCTGATGCTTCCCTCACGCACGCGTACGCCCCCCCCCCCGAAAAATCTGGCTTTTGTTGCACGGGATTCCCCTTCTGTCAATTTCTCCCTTCCTTTCGGCCTCCCCCGTTACACGTGCTCAGCATCGGCAGTGCCTACCAGAGCAGAACGAGGAGGCATATTTTAATGTTTAGCAGGAAGCGCCCGATAGGCCTTTGAGATATTAAAAAGATTTACAGCCCGCCTTTCACTTTTGCAGCAGAACAGCCTCTGCACGGTGGCTTGCGACACTTGTAAAAACAAGAATCAGTGCAATGATTTGCAAATATCCTAACTGTAGAAACTAGCACACTGAGCGTAGCTGGGAGTAGGTTTAGCTGCAAGCAAGTACACAACACCTCCAGCTCGGTAGAATATCTCAGTGAAAAGGGGCAGAAAATCTCAGGTCTGGGACTGAATGCGGTCCCTCAAGCCTTTCTGTCTGGCCCATCGGTCTTCTTCGTGCAGCACCCGGTTCAGCTGTGGAACTGGCTGCCACAGGAGACATCGATAGCCACTGACCTGGGTGTCTTTGAAAGAGGATTAGAGAAATTCATGAAGGCTGCTAACCACAAGAGCTATTCTCTGCCTCCGTAGTTGGAGGGCAGTCTGAATGTTGGTTGTTGGAAACCTCAGGAGGGTTCTCGCATTCATGTTCTGCTCCCCGGTTTCTCACAAGCATTGGGTTGGCCACTGTGAGATCAGGATGCTGAACTAGATGGCCCTTTGACCTGATCCTGCATAAGAGCACTTCTTGTGCTCTTATTGCCCAAGGAGATGGAGGAAGTGCTGTGCTGGTGTCCCAATCACACAGAGCTCTCACACTTTCAATACAGAGAATCACATGTTGGAAAAAAGAGGACCCAGCAGTGGTAATGGGGCTAAAAGCACAGCCCCTCACCCCTTTGTATACTAGGGTATACCCCAATGCAGGGATGGCCAACAGATAGATCATAGTCTACTGGTAGATCACGAGGGGTCTTTGGTAGATCGTGGTAGCTTGCTGCTGCTGTTATTTAGTCGTTTAGTCATGTCTGACTCTTCGTGACCCCATGGACCAGAGCACCCCAGGCACTCCTGTCTTCCACTGCCTCCCGCAGTTTGGTCAGGCTCATGTTTGTAGCTTCAAGAACACTGTCCAACCATCTCGTCCTCTGTTGTCCCCTTCTCTTTGTGCCCTCCATCTTTCCCAACATCAGGGTCTTTTCCAGGGAGTCTTCTCTTCTCATGAGGTGGCCAAAGTCTTGGAGCCTCAGCTTCACGATCTGTCCTTCCAGTGAGCACTCAGGGCTGATTTCCTTAAGAATGGATTGGTTTGATCTTCTTGCAGTCGATGGGACTCTCAAGAGTCTCATCCAGTGCCATAATTCAAAAGCATCAATTCTTTGGCGATCAGCCTTCTTTATGGTCCAGCTTTCACTTCCATACATCACTACTGGGAAAACCATGGCTTTAACTAAAAAAGCTCAACAACTTTGGTAGATCACTGCCAGTTTTTTTATAGTGGGAGTAGATCTCAGTCTCTTGGACGTGCCTGCTAATGCATACAAATGGCTCATAGGAAGAAATTCAACGTAATGCTGTAGAATCATGGAATCATAGAATTGCAGAGTTAGAAGGGATTCCGAGGTTCATCTGGTCCCCTCCCCCATCTCCTGTTCTGGGGCTGCACAGGCAGAGGCGGGGCAAGCGTCCCAGAGGGGCAGTGTGGCGATGTCACCCCCCTCAGGGATGACACCTGGGGCAGGGATGACCGCACCCCCTTACTCCGCCAGTGTGTACAGGGAGAGAAGAGGCTTCTGCTAGTGGAACTGGTTAGCTGAATACAGCTCATAACCTTGATATTTGGAAATGGGTGATGCAGAGGATCCTGCTTGGCACTGAGGGGAGGTGTGTGTGGGGGGGGGTTGCTGTGCCTTTTCAAGCGCTTCCATTTCCGTCAGCCAAAGCATCACGTGACCACGAATACACCCCAAAGCGCAGAGCGGCAAATTGCAATTTGCATTAGTGCCCTGTTAAGAACGAAAAAACCAGAGGGTGATTGTGTATTTGGGGTTATTTAACCCTGATTAAAATCACAGTGATTCTTGAGAAGGTGCCTGCAGGCAGCGGAACATCTTAAGAGGTTCGGCTGCTCTGGCTTCCCAGCCCCCCCCCCAAAGTGCAGTCAGGGGGAGTCAGTGTGCTGAGCTTTCAGAGCAGGCGCTCAGACAAGAGCCCAACTTGCTTTAAGGCTTAGGTGAATTAGTTACAGTTTTAACAACAATAATGGGCAAATTTAGAGGAGGGAAGAGGAGGGGGAATTAGCTGGGCAATTAGAACTGGTCCTGCGAATCCTGATTAAGGGGGGCGGGATTGAGCCAGTTTTCATTCAAAGGATCACCCACCTGGATCACATTTCCTGAAACCATATGTGAACTGAAACACAGCCATCCTTTGAAACCCACACTTCTCTGAATTTTGCACCGCAGTAATGTGTAAAAAACAAGCACACGTACTGTGGTGAAGTGTGCATTCAAATGCATATATATCGGTGAAAATAACATGCAAGGATGCATTGCATTAGGGGAAAGTGGCATGCAAAACTCCATATCAGGCAAAATTGCACCCAAAGATGTGTGCATTAGGAGAAATTCTTAGTAAAATGTGGATGACTTCTCATAAGGATTTTTTAAAAAACAAATAAATCACAAAACTGATGTCAAGAACTGAATATAAGGAATGGAGGTAAATGCGCATTAATAGCTTCAGCCATCTCTAACCCTGAGGCATTGGTAGCTGCAGACTAAGATTGGTGGCTGCCGCTTTCCTCACTTATTATTGGTGGGTTTGGTGAATACCTGGATGTAGGATTGCGAGGTCAGGAGAATTCCAGACTCTGAGGTTTCAGAGCCCAAACATGAGACCCAGGGGTGGCCCCTGTTGATGTCATAGAATGGGCCCTGCAGATGCGAGGGAAGGAGGGCAGACTCGAGTGCCTGTGCTGCAATATGCAACCACCTCCTGCCACTCTGAAGCTTGCAGTAATTAAAGGCACTCTTGCCCACCTGGGGATTGAAGCCCTGCTTTGAGCCCTGATTGACAGCCATGCCATACCCCTGGGCCCAGCTGAATTCCATGCTTAGCCTGGTGGGAACTGTAGTCCCAAACATCTGGTGGGCACCAGGTTGGCCGAGGCTGCACCGGGGTGCCTCTATTTTCACCTTTCTTCTCTGTTTCTTTTGCAATGCTAAAATGTCTGGGTCGCTTCTGGAATCCGCCCAGGTCTGACTTCCAAGCATGGCAAAGCACTTTCCAAGAACCCGTGTGTGTTCTCCCCACACATAGTTATCTCAGCACTCCTTACAACATCCCTGCAAGGTAAGGCCATTTTGTGGACCCTCTCCCCTCAATACTGCAGACTGGGCCAGGGGATGGGGCTGAAAAATGAGATTGAATAGGGGCGCTATTGGGACAGGGCGAGATCTGAATCGTAGGCACACTCTCTTTGCTAATACCCCTCTGCGGAGTGGATGGCATGTTTGTTGCCGTTGCTAATGCTAAAAAACCAAGCTGGGTGCTCTTGGTTTTGCTGCGAATTGCTCAGCTTAGAAGCTTTATCTCTGTTGCAGCTGTTCCTGTGGAGGGTCTGACTTGTTTATCAGGATCACGAGGATTTTTTTTTTTTAATGTTATCTTTAGCCTAGGTTCAGCATTAGGCCAGTTGACTGTGACAGTTTCCCCTCAGAACATTTTTTCAGAAGAGATTTCCATCTCAGTGGGCGACTCCTAAGTTGCGGAAGGTGGCATGATGTTCTCTCTGGAGCTTTTCTGCCTCCATTTTTCCCTCTCTCTCTCCTTCTCTCCCCTCCCTCTCCTCTCCACCCACATCCCATGCCCTGATGTGCTGAACCCTGACAGCAAAGGACTCTGCAGATCTATTGCGTTACGTTCCTTGAGAAAAGAAGGTTGTGTTGTCTAGTGCAGGGCTGCGCGTATTTAAGTGTGTGGGCTCATCGAGCACAGAATCCAGCATCCTGAGAATTTCAGCTGCCGCTCTCAAGATTCTAGCCCTCATGTATTCAGCAGGTGACTTAAACGAGCCCAGGCAGTGTCTAGTGCAAGCTCATTTTTTTAAAAAAACATTTTTATTGCATTTTCAGTTTACAGAAGAAAAAAGAAGAAAAAAGAATAATACTCCAACTTCTAAAATACATTTTTAAATTGTTAGCTGGACTTCCTCACACCTCTGTCCCCCTGCGTTCTTTACAATAAAACATATCAGCAAATTATTACAAGCTCATAAACCTGGATAGTGGCTTCTTAGGCAGGACTGATCCCAGGCCAAAGGCCTCACCCAGTCAAGAACCATCCATGGTGCCCCTCTCCCAATTGTCAAACTTCCGAACCTTGCTTTTAAAAAAATGTTTGTACCTCATTTCACAACTTGGGTGCATGATTTCTCCTTGTCATATAAGGCAACTGCATCTGCATGCACAGCTCTAATCTGGGAATAGGGGAGAAAGCTGATTCAGTTCACATTTGTATGCAAAACCTACTATTTGCACTTTGTGAACCGAAATGCACCCGTTCTTCGAAATTTGCACTTCTCCTAATTTTGCAATGTGGTTCTCCAGCCAAGTAATGCATGCACAAATGCATATTACTGGGATAACGTGTGCATAGAAATGCATATTTTAGTGAAACCAGCATTCAGAAAATGCGTTACATTAGGGGAACATGCTTTGCAAAAAAAATTATATATGCGGCAGGATTGCATGCAAAGATTTGTGCGTTTGGAGAAATTCGCACTAAAGGGATGGTGAATTTTCTTGAGGACTTGTGGATTTTTTAAAAAATAAAATAAAAATCACAAACAGATGTGGAAATATGGAGAGTATGGGCATAAGTGTGAGCAACTGGGAGAAACTGAAATTGACAGAAACTGAAATTTGAGAGGTTCTCCCATCCTTACTCTAATCCTATCCCCCCTGTGCTTACCATTAGTTGAAGGGACACTGATGTTCCCCCACGGCAAGTTAAAAAGGCGAAAACACATGAACACGATGCTGACCGTGTAGGTCTGTGCTGCATGGCTTTCTTGAGGGAGTATAGGCTTTTTTGTACTACCTCCTTCAGCTGTTGGGCGGATCTTTGTGTAGATCATGGGTAGGCAACTTAAGGCCTGGGGGCCAGATCGGGCCCAATCGCCTTCTAAATCTGGCCTGTGTATGGTCCAGGAACCAGTGTGTTTTTACATGAGGAGAATGTGTCCTTTTATTTAAAATGGGTTGTTTGTGGGGCATAGGAATTCATTCATTTTGTTCTTCAAAATATAGTCCGGCCCTCCACAAGGTCTGAGGGACAGTGGACCGGCCCCCTGCTGAAAAAGTTTGCTGACCCCTGGTGTAGATAGTCCTTCAGAGAGGAGTAATCAGGGGCAGGTGACCAAGGCAACCTCCTGGGATGCCAAGCTTGGGTTTGAGAAAACGGAGCTTTGTTTCCCACCAGAGTTCGTCTTTTTCTTGTGCTGGGGGTGGTGGTGGAAGATGCCATTGCTATTGTTGGGGTCTGCTGCTGCTGCTTCTCTTTTGCTTTCCTAATCTCAAGAATTCTCAGCAAGTTTTCCCTGCGATGAGCTTGTGCCGCACACCCTGAAGCTTGGATTGCATAAGATGACCCACGGCGGGTGGAGAGTAGAGTTTGGGGCAGGGGGTGACGAAAGTGGGTGTTGCATCAAGTGGACAGAACTGGGTTCAAGTCCCCATCCTGCCACCAGACTTTGGGCCAGCAATGTGCTCTCAGGCACTTCACGCCAAGCTCTGTTTGAAGGAGAGTTAATAGCACATGAAAATTAGGGAACCCATTGACGTGCTTTTAAAGTTGGCGAGAAAAGTGTTGGTTCTGGTACTCCCAATGGAGATCATTTCTCTTGACCCGAAAGGCCCCCATCTCAGCCTCAGCCTCCTTGGCCTCAACCAGAGCCAGGGCCTTTTCAACACTGGCTCCGGCCTGGTGGAACGCTCTGTCTCATGAGACCAGGGCCCTGCAGGATCTGATTTCTTTCCACAGGACCTGTAAGTCAGAGTTGTTCCACCTGGCCTTGGGCTTGGAATCAAATTGATCCCCCTCTTACTTTTTTCTTTCTTCTTCTGTGATGGAACTCCTATTTGGGGACTTCCCTGGTGTTTTTCTGGCCCATGTAGGACCAGTCTGGATAGTTGGCCTTGGTGAAGACTTGACGTTTTCATCCCCCAAAAAGTTTTTGATGTGAGTTCCTACTGAAATGAGGCTGCATTTTAATGTTATATTTTAACCTTGTTTTTAAGTTGTATTTCAATCAATTGTTTTTATACCTGGTGTTAGCCACCTTGAGCCTGGTCTTGGCTTAATAATAATAACAATCTCCATGCCTTCTGTTTCCTTATAAAATAAAAGCAAGAGCAACCTAGATATATTGTGTTAGGCATGCAGTCTTATGCAAAAAAAACACAACCCAGTCTTTTTGTGACTCGATGGTTCTCAATGGCTGTTGATGGCTTTAAAACTGACCACCAGCTTTCCCAAGCAACTGGAGTGCAAGTAGCCACAACTTCTTGCAGGACTGCAAGTGTTTGAGATTAGTTTTCTTTCTTAGACATGGCAGGCTTCAGAGGTGCTGCTGTAGCTTTGGGATTAGCCAACTCTTTCTCCCTGAACACTTGCAACCTGCTCCACTTATACCCTTGCACATTTCCTAAAACTGCGCATATGCCTTGACTGTCTACCTGCACATTTGCAACCCACTCGACTTGTACATCTGTACATTTTTCTAAAGCTAAAGAACAGTGTGTTGCAGTAGCTCAAGTGTTGGTTTTGGATGGGAGAGCTCTCAGTTGAAATCCTTGTTTAACCTTGCTGTTTCCTGGGTTGCCTCGGGTCAGGCACTCTTACCCCTGAGGGGCTGTTCTCAGGATAAAGTGGGGAGGGGGACTTTTAATGCCTCTGAATCTCAACTCCCTGGGAATCACAACAGGGGAGGACACTAAAAATAGGGTTGCCATATTGTCCCCTTTTCCAGGACACGTCCTCTTTTTTAAAATGGGTATTTAAAATGAGAGTCGTCGTAGCGATCCTTAGTTAAAAGTAGAAGTTGGCAAATGTGTCCTCTTCTTTGCTTTTCAAAATATGGCAGCCTTAACACTAGTTCTGTGGGTTAAACCACAAAGCCTAGGACTTGCCAATCAGAAGGCTGGCAGTTCGAATCCCTGCGACGGGGTGAGCTCCCATTGCTCTGTCCCAGCTCCTGCCAACCTAGCAGTTCAAAGTACATCAAAGTGCAAGTAGATAAATAGGTACCACTCCGGCGGGAAGGTAAACGGCATTTCCATGTGCTGCTCTGGTTTCACCAGAAGTGGTTTAGTCATTCTGGCCACATGACCTGGAAGCTGTATGCCAGCTCCCTTGGCCAATGAAGCGAGATGAGCGCCACAACCCCAGAGTCGGTCACAACTGGACCTAATGGCCAGGGGTCCCTTTACCTTTACCTAGCACTAGTTCATTCAGGTCCTGTCTGCAGGCTTCCTATAGACAACTGGTTGGCCTCTGTGAGAACAGGATGCTGGACTAAATAACAACAACAACAAAAATTTATTATTTGTACCCTGCGCATCTGACTATATTGCCCCAGCCACTCTGAGCAGCCTCCAGACTGGGCCATACCCACTGTAGCAAGGCTCTTTTCAGGTCCTTATGTTCTAATTAGGTTTGGCTATTAGCACATAAAGCCTTAAATGACATGGAACAAAGTACCTATGGGAGCATCTTCTCTGCTACCAACCCAGCTGCTTTGCTCGTCAAAAGATGCCCTTTCTTGTTGTCCAATCCACAGTAGAAGCCAAGAGGTTAGTGAAACGAGATAGGGAATTACCAATGGTGGTGCCACAGCTACTGAACCCAGGTGGCAATCAGCCTGCAAAAATCCAGATATCTTTAAGTGCTTTGCTTCAGATTAGCTCCCTCCTCCTAGGCGCTGTAAAAGGAGATGTTCCAAATTGATATAGCGGATGCATTGTTTTATTATTATGGGCTGCGTACAACAACAACAGAACAACAACAACAATTTATTACTTATACCCAATCAGTTTTTTTGGCTGTACTTACTGTAACAACATGGTGAGTACCAACACATTTTTTCCCCTAGGAAATAAACCACAGGGCAACCCTAACATGTCTATCATTTGGAGGGAGAAGGGAGAGAGAGAGAGAGAGAGAGAGAGAGAGAGAGGTTCTTTGCCTCAAAACCATAACTTGAGATTACCATTCAATCCATATGGAGGAGCCGTGGCAGGAAATGAACATTTGGTCCCCAGATTTGAAATGGTTTTCGCTGCGATGCTCAAGGTGATAATAAAACAGGCCCGCTGTTCAGTCACAGAGGGGAATAAACAAGGCAGGAAAGAAGAGAGCAATGGAGGAAGAAGGAAGGAAAGATGTTGGGGCTGATCAGTTCACATAAGCATCTGATATTCACATGCCTCTTTTGGCCTAGAAATCATAACAGAGATTGCATAAGATTGGGCATTCCTGCAAGAGTTGCATTCTTATTGTTTTCAGCTGTGACAGCCTCTCTGGGCATATTTTGGTCCTGGGTAAAATGCCATTGGTATGGAGGGGGGGGGGGGAGAGAGAGAAGGAGAAGGATGAAAGCATCACGTGTTGATGACAAAGGCTCTTTGATGCCAGCAAGGCATTTTCTGTTTTCCTGAGCAAGATTTATATATCACTTGGTTGCAAGAAAGCCTGTAAGCGGTTTACAACAATATGAAACGAAGCATGGAAATTCTCGATAAAAGAACAGTTTAAAATGGGTATTCCCTGTTCAGGGAAGTTTTTACAGTGGTACCTCGGGTTACATACACTTCAGGTTACATATGCTTCAGGTTACAGACTCCGCTAACCCATAAACATTACCTCGGGTTAAGAACTTTGCTTCAGGATGAGAACAGAAATCGTGCTCCGGTGGCCTGGCAGCTGCAGGAGGCCCCATTAGCTAAAGTGGTGCTTCAGGTTAAGAACAGTTTCAGGTTAAGAACGGACCTCCGGAACGAATTAAGTACTTAACCCGAGGTACCACTGTAATGTGTGACATTTTAATGTATTTTTAATCTTTGTTGGAAGCCGTCCAGAGTGGCTGGGGTACAAATAATAAATTGTTGTTGTTGTTGTTATAAGAAACACTGAAAAGATAACAGTAGCCCCAGTAGCATGTTTAGGAGAGGTTTGGCTAAACGAACATGCTGTGAGCAAGTGCCAAAAAGGTTCCTGCCTGGTGTTCCAAACTGCAGATGCTCCCACACTGAAAGATAATAGAATCATAGAACAGTAGAGTTGAAGGGACCACAAGGGTCATTTAGTCCAACCCCCTGCAATGCAGGAATCTTTGGCTCAAACCCATGACCTTGAGATTAAGAGGCTCATGCTCTAGCATCTTGTACGCGCAGAGTATTATGTGGCACCGGCTACCATTTCCACAGCTGAATGGCCATTTGATGTTTTTATCCATCTGAACAGGCCTGTCACCCTGGGGGGGTTAACTCTTGGCGACCCCACTGTGGTTCCAATCCACACTGGCCACTTTTGGGGTCATCCCAGGGGGGGGAATAAGCTGGATCTGCTTCGCACTGTCTTTTCAATAGCAGTGAAAACCCACTGCTGCCAAAACAAAACAAAATCTCACCTTGTGTAAACTTTGTGTAAACTAACCAAGGAAGACGCACCGCCACAAAATGGCCACTAGGGGAGAACATGACAGATTTCATGCAGGGTAATCCTAATAGGCTATGTTTTGTTTGTTTATTTATTTAGAAGCATTTATAAACCATTTACTGTTGCTTAAAATCTCTAGGTGGTGCGCAGCATCAAAACAACCAGCGAAACCTGTCAATATCATGATGCCAGCCCGGACAAGTCTTTGATCTCACCCAGCAGGCTTCCCTTGGTTTCCTCTCAAGTAGGCAGCTAGCTGGGCACTTTGTCAGCAGCCGTGAAGATCCTGCCTAGTTCCCTTGTCTCCTCTCTTCCTGTGTCCTTGGAGCAGAGGAGGGAAATCTGATAGCCAACCAGGAACCTGGATCGCTGGTGTGAAGACTTGGGGCAGAGACCTCACGATTCAGTGGTTCTTTGAGGTCACTGGAAGTGTGGACATCTGCTGGAAGGGGTCCTGTTCCCCCAGGTTTAATGGCAATATAAACAGAAGAAATGCGTAACTGAGAGGTATATATGGATGATTGTCAGAGAAGCTGAAGGAAGTCCAAATAGAACTAAATTTGTGGAAATTTCGATATGATTGTTTATCTGTGTTGGAAAATTAATAAAAATTGTTTTTTTAAAAAGGAAGGGGTCCTGTTCCCCCAGCTCTTCCTCCAAGGAGACCTCAGGGTCCAGGATTGAACCCTAGCAGTGAGTTTTCCCACCAACTACATACTCTGGACATGGGACGCAGGTGGCGCTGTGGGTTAAACCACAGAGCCTAGGACTTGCCGATCAGAAGGTCGGCGGTTCGAATCCCCGCAACGGGGTGAGCTCCCATTGCTCAGTCCCTGCTCCTGCCAACCTAGCAGTTCGAAAGCACCTCAAAGTGCAAGTAGATAAATAGGTACCGCTCCGGCAGGAAGGTAAACGGTGTTTCCGTGTGCTGCTCTGGTTTGCCAGAAGCGGCTTAGTCATGCTGGCCACATGACCTGGAAGCTGTACGCCGGCTCCCTCGGCCAATAAAGCGAGATGAGCGTCGCAACCCCAGAGTCGGTCACGACCGGACCTAATGGTCAGGGGTCCCTTTACCTTTACCTATACACTCTGGACAGCATCTTGCAGTGCCATCTCCCTGACAGATGTACCTGTCTGAGAGTCCTGCTTTCAAATGGATATCTGTGGCATTCACCTGTTAAATGAGCTTAACATCTGTGTGTAAAACCCTTAAACTTGTAAAGTGTGAGGGGACTGTTCAGTTCTGCATTGTGTGAATGTAGCTTTGGAAGTCCAGTGGAGGGGTGGGGAGGCACAGGTGTGGGCTAGGAAGCCTCCCCGAACCTTTTGTCATTTTCTGCACATCATGTCACCAGCACATTTTCTCTTGTAAGGGTAGCATTCCAGTGTGTGCCCTGGCACAGCTTTCCTGAAAAAAGTAATGCATCCATATTGATCATCTTTCTATGCTTTGGTTACTAAACAGCCTTCTAAATATAGAAGCCTATCATCAATATCAATGCCCAATTAATTTCCATTTGTGGATTCCAGTTGGAAAGCAGGAGGAGTGCTTTTTGGACATACACCAATGGTCAGTAGCTTTAGAAAACCACTGAGAAGCGAATAAGATTATCTGGCAGCAGTGCGTTTGTGTGTGAGAGAGGTAGTGTGTTAGGATATGTGCTACGTTTTAGTGCCTCAAATGTCAAGAGTGAAGTTTCAGGTTATTCTTTAACTATTTCGATTCATACAGTAATGATTATTCTCATTTCTGAGAAATTTACTTAAAAATTAAGAGTATCTCAGGGTACAGATAAACCTATGGATTTTGTCTTCATTTGGAGATACTTTTTACTTACATGACAAGCCAATCACAGAAATGGCAAGGCCCAATGAAATATGTGGGGTTGTTTTTTTATTCATAATATCTGCTTTGGACTCTTGTTGTAACATCTAATTTAATGAGTAACCTGTTGAGAATGGCCTTTATTTTATGAGGTAATGACCGTGAACACTGGGGTTTCGGGGGGGAATTTGTTCTTCTTGTTCTCTATTTATTTCCTATTTCCTGTTGGATTGTTACTTTAACTTCTTAATAAAGTCTGGAAAATTAAAAAAGGGAGAGAGAAAAAGAATAAAGTCCATATATTCTTCCAAATGTGGAATCAGCAGTGCCAATCAACAAGGTTCATGAAGAAAATGTTAACTTGTCAAATGATCCTTGAGGATTGTGGTTTCCTTCAGCTAGAATGGAAACAAGGTTCCAATGGCCTCGGACCAGAAATTGTAGTTGCAGGAGGATTCAGGCAAATTATTAAATGTGCCACCATAGTGAGGAAGACACTGCTGGCTTGCCCTCTGCTGTAGTGTAGCGCCCCCATCGTATCAGATGGCCAGGGGGTGGTACTGCAGCCTGGCCCAACCCTACCATTAGGCAGAGGGAGGCAGGTGTTTCAAGCAGCAGGTGGTAGAGGTGTTGCCGCAAGCCCACTGGCTGTCCCCCCTGTCACCAGTGGTTAATGACTGCGCCATCCTCAAATCAAAATGACTGTCCCTCCCCCAGTTAGACCGCTTAAGTGAAGAAAGCTAAAAATAAGTAAATAAGTAACTAAAAATAAGATCTTTGTATGGAAGGGCTGTGAAGGTAGCTGTTGTTGTTTAGTCATTTAGTCGTTTCCGACTCTTCGCGACCCCATGGACCAGAGCATGCCAGGCACTCCTGTCTTCCACTGCCTCCCACAGTTTGGTCAAACTCATGCTGGTAGCTTCGAGAACACTGTCCAACCATCTCGTCCTCTGTTGTCCCCTTCTCCTTGTGCCCTCCATCTTTCCCAACATCAGGGTCTTTTCCAGGGAGTCTTCTCTTCTCATGAGGTGGCTAAAGTATTGGAGCCTCAGCTCCACGATCTGTCCTTCCAGTGAGCACTCAGGGCTGATTTCCTTAAGGATGGATAGGTGTGATCTTCTTGCAGTCCATGGGACTCTCATCCAGTGCCATAATTCAAAAGCATCAATTCTTCGGCAATCAGCTTTCTTTATGGTCCAGCTCTCACTTCCATACATCACTACTGGGAAAACCATAGCTTTAACTATACGGGCCTTTGTTGGCAAGGTAGTACTGAAAAAAACAGAATGAACCCCTATGCTCAGCAGATGTGCCAGGGCACCATGTTCTTTGCCCATGGATCCAGCTTATGTGGGACTTGGAGTTCTTGCAACACACAAACTTGATTCCCCAAGCCCTGAAGTCTTCCGTGTCTACATGGTCAACAAGGAGAGCATCGTAGAGGCTGGAGCACTTTAAACAGGCCCAGAATATCCCACTCCTCAACAGTGGGCATCCTGGGATATTTTCTGCACTGCTTTCTTCGGTGTGAGTTTTCTTTCTCTCTTTCTGTGATGTTGATGGAAGAACTCTGGTATGGAGACAAGGAATTCATAGGGCACTGGTTTAATGTTGGTCGCTAGTAGGAATGGATGAATCTACAAATTTTGGTTTCTCTTAGCTTTTCTTCTTGCCAACATTAACTTCAGCTGGTCTCATTTCAGCACATTTGTGAAAGGCCTGCATAAAAATTTGCAGGCATTTTCACCTCTTCCAATATGTGCAGTTTTGCCTAATAATAATAATTTTATTATTTATACCTCCGCTCATCTGGCTGGGTTGCCCTGGCCACTCTGGGTGGCTTCCAACACATATAAAAGCATAATAAAATATCAGACATTAAAAACTTCCCAATACAGGGCTGCCTTCAGATGTCCTCTAAAAGTTGTGCGAGCAGAGTAGTACCTCGGGTTAAGAACTTAATTCGTTCCTGAGGTCCGTTCTTAACCTGAAACGGTTCTTAACCTGAGGTACCACTTTAGTTAATGTGGCCTCCTGCTGCCACCATGCCGCTACTGCACGATTTCTGTTCTCATTCTGAAGCAAAGTTCTTAACCTGAAGCACTATTTATGGGTTAGCGGAGTCTGTAACCTGAAGCATCTGTAACCCGAGGTACCACTGTAATAAACATTTAATGCAAGCAATATCCTGAAATACATTGTAGTGTTGCACATTATTTTCACTAATACGTGTGTTCTTGTGCCCATTTTTTTGTCAGAGGACTGCATCACAAAATTCAGAAAAGTGTGTGTTTTGAATGACAGCTGGGTTTTCAGTTCACTTACTGGCTCAGGAAGTGCACATTACTGAATGAATTTCTCCCCCGTCTTTAGCTGATGGTTTGTTAAATTAAATGTTATTCTGGCGGGGAAGTAGGGGGAAGAGTAAATATGCCCAAAGGAACAGAAGGTTTGGTATTGTTATTTTTTTTTGCTGCCACCTTGAAGGCGTCTCTTCTTGCATGGAAAATCCCTTGCCTGAATCTCAGAAAATCATCTTAAAGCGTTGCAGGAAAAAAAAAATAGATGAAAAGGGTAAAGGGAAGGACATGAAGCTAAACAAATAGAAGAGTAAAACAAAAGCAAAGCAGCTGAAAGGCCCTTCTGTGCCTTCGAGTTGCGATCTCTGGTCCCCAAACGCAAAGCAAAAACAAGCACGCTAACTTCAGCACTCAATGCAAGGGCTCTTCCCAGCTTGCCATAATGGATACCGTATCTCCCTCTTCACCGCCCCTGAGGCTATTTGTTGCATTAGCAGTAAAACAGCAGACCGGAACCAAAGGGATTGGCACGTCAGCTGTCTGGGCACGGGGTAAAGTCTGGGGCTCCCTTGCCTCACACATCGTGGTTTCCAGCAAGGAGAGGAAAGGCTGGCTTCGCCGTTCGTTTCCAAAGCAGATCAAGACTCGGTGCTCCCTTGAGCTGTTGTGGTTATTGGCTGCGATCCCTCTTCATCTCTCTCTCTCTCTCTCTCTCTCTCTCTCTCTCTCTCTGCTCCAATATTTAGAACTCTGTCAGGATTCATCATCAGGATCCATCAACATCACCAAAAGAATCAGCAGGCAGAGTGCGGAGCGCCCTTCCTTAGGTGCCTGATTCACCTTAGAGCCCCAAATAAGTTGTTGACCTTCCCCATCATTTAGCAAGAGCAATTGTGTACATTTGCCTAATTCTTACAAGGCCACAGGGTGGCGGGTGGCGCTGTGGTCTAAACCACAGAGCCTAGGACTTGCCGATCAGAAGGTTAGCGGTTCGAATCCCTGCGACGGGGTGAGTTCCCGTTGCTCAGTCCCAGCTCCTGCCAACCTAGCAGTTCGAAAGCACCTCAAAGTGCAAGTAGATAAATAGGTACCACTCCGGCAGGAAGGTAAACGGCATTTCCGTGTGCTACTCTGGTTCGCCAGAAGTGGCTTAGTACGCCGGCTCCCTTGGCCAGGAAAGCGAGATGAGCGTCGCAACCCCAGAGTCGGCCACGACTGGCCCTAATGGTCAAGGGTCCCTTTCCCTTTACTACAAGGCCACAGCTTTCCCTGGTGCAGATGCTGGTTTGTTTTCAGCCTGGTGTGTGCTCAGCACTGGATGCAGGCACAAGTTTTTCCTTCTGCCTCCTCTGTTCTTATATTCCTTCTTGGACGCTGGAAGAAAGCAAGATGCCCAGGTGTGCTGGTCCCGGGGGGAAGGTACTGTTACCGTAGTCAGAGTTCACAAGATGTGAGGTGAGGTCCGAAACAGGGAGCCGGGCGGGGACAGGAACTCACGAAGGTCGGAAGCAGGAAGCCGGGCGAGGAACAGGAACACTGGAGGTTCAGGTCTAGGTCCGGGTAAGAGCAGGTACTCAACAACGACGTTGCTCCCGCAACCTGGGACTGGGCTGACTGACCTTTATCTTCTCTAAGGCCATGGGCGGTCCCGGCCCCCAGGAGCCCCGCCTCTCCTGGCCTTAAGGCGAGCACTCCTCCTGGGAGAAACCAGTTCCCTTTGCCTCTCTGCCCTAAGCCTCTGCAGTTCAGGAGAGGCCGAAGGGTTACTGGGCCCCGGGGGAGACTCACCTGTAGGCACTGAGTCCTCAAGCACCTCTGGGGCCAGAATGGTTTCACCTGGTGCCTGCTCCTGAGGATCTGACACAGGTGCAGGCTCCTCAGAATCTAGGCCTTGCCCCAGTTCAGCCGGCCCTGGAGGCGGGGACTCCTGTGCAGGCTGGGATTCCTCTGGTTTAGCCTCTGAATCGGAATCCCAGGCCATCACACCAGGACTGCTACTGAAAGGGCCTTTGAACCCAGGATGTTCTTGAGCCCGGGACTAAGCATTTTAAGGGATGTGGAGAATCTCTGCCAGGAGTCCAAACGTGGTCCTTGTAGTTTCTCTATATGGACCTCAGGCCTCTTCTTGAACTCTGGTTGTGTGGCTGGAGGATAAGAGGGGGTTGCATGAGTGGGTGTAGAAACCAGCCTTCTAGAAAATGGTAAAAAATTGCATTCATTACTTCAACCGCTTTTGGCTCTGGCTGCGCCCACCCCTGGTATGTGGCCCTCAGAACGTGTCCCCCAGAAAGGGAATGAAAAGGTTTCCCCACCGTTGCTCTAAGCCAGCCTTTCTCAACCTGTGGGTCCCCAGATTTTGTTGAACTACAACTCCCATCACCCCTAACTAGCAAGGCCAGAGCTCAGGGATGATGGGAGTTGTAGTCCAACAGCATCTGGAGACCCACAGGTTGAGAACCACTGCTCTGAGCAGTTGCAAAGCACTTTAGCTCAGCAGAAAAGTGTTTGTGTGCAGAAGATCCCAGGTTTGATGTCCTTCATCTCCAGGCAAGCTGTGGGAGAGTCCCTAGAGAGGTGCCCTTGGTCAATGTAGACAGTACAGATGTAGATGAAGCAGTGGTCCAATTGAGGAGCAGATCCACACCATATGTGCTGGTCCCATGGGTTAACCGAGAGGCGCGGTCCAAGTCTGGTCTGTGGTCAAAGATGCAATGCTTTCCGTAGTAGCTGAAGCTGGGTGCAGGGCAGGGTGTCAGGTGAAGTCAGGAACAGGCTTGCAAGCAAGGAGCCAGGGCAAGTCAGGAGCTCAGGCAGAAAAGCAGGACAGGGTTCAGGCAGGAACTAGCAACCAACAATGTTGCTCCCACAACTTGGGACTGGGGCCGGCCGGCTTTTATCTGCCCCAAGCACAGGGCGGCCCCGATCCAGAGGCGAGTACTCCTCCTGTGGGAACTTAGTTCCCTCCGCCTCTCTGCCCTGAGCCTCTGCAGCTCAGGAGAGGCAGGAGGGTTACCGGACCCAGAGGCAACCTCAGCTTCCTCTGATAGGGCTGAGAGTGGAGCACCTGCAAGCAATGGGTCCTCCATCACCTCAGGAGCCAGAGCAGACTCAGCTGGTGCCTGCACCTGAGGATCCAGCAGAGGCGAGGACCCTTCAGGTTCATGCCTCAGCTGGTTCTGGAGGCGGGGAATCCTGTGCAGGCTGGGATCCCTCAGGTTCAGTACCCAAGTCCGAATCCCAGGCCATCACACCATACCTTAAAAGCATATCTGAACCACATTTGAAGCACACAACTTTCTCCAAAGAATCCTAGGCACTGCAGTCCCCCCACAAAGCTATAATTCCTCCAGCACCCTTAAGAAATTAAAGTTCCCAGCGCAACTTCTCGTGCTCCTGTATTTAAGACTGACACGTGGCTGTAAATCTGCTTGGATCAAGTTTTGAAATATATGAAAGGCCATGCAGGAAGGTGGCTCTGGCTTCCCATTTCAACCTCCCCCTCTTTTTGAGTCACCCATGAGAAATGTGCTCTTGTCTATGAACTGACAGATTTGTCACTGCTCTTCTCTGGTCTCTTGTGAATACTTTTGCTTGTTTGTCCCATCAGGCATTTGGAATCACTTGAGGCTGCTTGGTGTTGGTTTCAGCAATTTTTTTATATGTACAATTCATTGCTCCATCCATTTTCACCTCCAGCTACACCCCACAACTGGCATGTGGCCCTCAGATTAATGTTATATCTGTAGTGTGTGTGTGTGTGTGTGTGTGTGTGTGTGTGTCCTCTGCCTTGGGAACATTTCTGTATTAGAAATACAGTTAAATAAATTGAACTTTTATTATTATTTTTCTTCTTAAAAAGGTGATTACCAAATTTTCTAAGCAGCTTACATAAAAATTACAAAAAAAAGCATACAGTTGATAACATCTATTAAAATTACTGTATTTTCCCGTGTATAAGACAATATTTTTTTGCAATTTTTTAAAGTTTAAAATTGGGGGTCATCTTATACACAGAATGTTGCAATTATTTATTTCATAATTTTGGGCTCAAAAAATTAGGGGTCGTCTTATACATGGGGGCGTCTTATACACGGAAAAATACGGTAACGATAAAAACAGTGTCTTCCAACCATCACTTTCCCCCCAGAGTTGTGTCCGTTTTGGAAGTGCAGTCGTCATCATCTCCCTCCTTCCTCTTCTCTTTTTACAATTCTGTCTCTCTGCGTTGTATGAATACATCTGTTTCATCCCTATTGACAGGAATGACACAGGTACAATTCCTCCACCTTACCCAAATCTGTGGGCATCTGCAGGGTGCCCTATTTCTTTCACTTTTCCTTCCCACAACCCATCTGTGGGAGAACTGACAACTGGCAAGATTGGGGGGGGGGGGGGAACCATGTCAGTTTCGCTGGAGTTTCATTGGAAGGGAGGGCGGTGAAGAAAATGGCATTTGTACAAATGGGCAATGCAACACAGAAACGTTACACAGACCATCACCAGGTGCGTGATGATGGATTGCATCTGGGTCCAGCTTCACAGGAGCGTATGTGCACACACTGTACACTTAAAGCACATGACCTCCCCCTCCAAAGAATCCTGGGATTTGTAGTTTGTTAAGGATGCTAGGAACCGTAGCTCTGTGATGGGTGAATCACAGTTCCCAAGTTCGGCGGGGGGGGGGGGATTTTTCGGGCCTGTCTCCGGGGGGGCTGGTATGGAAGCTGTTTTTCTCTCTCTCACCAAAAAAGGAAATGCAAAACTGGGACACCACAGAGTGGAATGTGCACATGTGACCTCAACCTTAGAGATTAGAAGTGAGGTCCAGCCTCCCCCTCCCCACTTTTTAGCGAAAGACCCCACAGCTTCTTGGACATCTCCTTGCGGGAAGGGTAGCTGAAGGCATGCCTTGTCCCTGGATAAACTTGCCTTAGTCTCTTGGATCTGTTGGGAGTCCCACGGCTCGCGGGGTTGGGTGGGGGAGATATGTTGGGTGGTATCACGAGGTAGTGACTTCTCTGTGGTGGCACCCCAGTTATGGACTGCCATCCCCTGGGAAGTGAGACTGGCCACTGACCTTGTTTGACACTAAGGAAAGGTCTTTCCAAGGTGTTAGTATGAGTTGCTGCTGTGTCATGTTGCACAGTCATGTTGGCTGCACAATATGTTTCGTGACCATCTATCAGTTGTTGTTGACGCGGGTGGCGTTGTGGGTTAAACCACAGAGCCTAGGGCTTGCCAATCAGATGGTTGGTGGTTCGAATCCTCGTGGCAGGGTGAGCTCCCGTTGCTTGGTCCCTGCTCCTGCCAACCTAGCAGTTCGAAAGCACGTCAAAGTGCAAGTAGATAAATAGGGACCGCTCCAGCGGGAAGGTAAACGGCGTTTCCGTGCGCTGCTCTGGTTCGCCAGAAGTGGCTTAGTCATGCTGGCCACATGACCTGGAAGCTGTACGCCGGCTCCCTCGGCCACTAAGGGAGATGAGCGCTGCAACCCCAGAGTCAGTCACGACTGGACCTAATGGTCAGGGGTCCCTTTACCTTTTACCTTAGGTGCTACTGGATCATTTCACATTTTGCATCTTATACTTACATGTTCATCTTTGTAACTGGCCCTGATATTGTGAAATGGAAGTTGGGATAGAAGTACTGTACATTAAGAAAACAAACAGGGAGCTAGCTTATATTGCATCTCAGGTGCCCTTTTTTCATTGCAAAATGCTGTTACACATTCAGTACCGTCTGCCAGTCCTAGATTCTATACTGTAATTAGTTACCTTATCATGTCCATTGGTGCTTAATTGCACTTGTTTTCTTAATTATGTGGTGCAAGACTAGTTTGACCTTAACGTGGCTGTGCTTGGGGAAAAAGAACTTCGAAGGTGGAACTGCAATGTGAAACCACTGAATTGAAGTTGATCAGGATATTCAATCCTGCCACTTGCGTCCTGAATTGAGATTAGGGATTGTCATTGCACTGCATGTGTTAACTAGTTTGCCAGTGCCAGGATGCTTGCGTTACCACCAACACTGCCTTGTTGTCACTGTAACTATTTTGCTTTTCCGTAATTATCACTGTCCTTACTGCAGTCTTGTTTCCTCCTCTCCTCTCCTCTCCTCTCCTCTCCACCCCACCCACTTTGTTCTCCCCCACAGGAAATATGCACCTGTCTATTTGCATATTTGCATATGCACCTGTCTATTTGTCTATTTAACATTACCTTTCATGCGTCTGGGGACGCGGGTGGCACTGTGGGCTAAACCACAGAGCCTAGGATTGCCGATCAGAAGGTCGGCGGTTTGAATCCCTGCAACGGGGTGAGTTCCCGTTGCTCTGTCCCTGCTCCTGCCAACCTAGCAGTTCGAAAGCAAGTACATAAATAGGTATGTACTTCCGGCAGGAAGGTAAACGGATTTTCCGTGTGCTGCTCTGGTTTGCCAGAAGCGGCTTAGTCATGCTGGCCACACGACCCGGAAGCTGTATGCCAGTTCCCTCGGCCTGTAAAGTGAGATGAGCACCACAACCCCAGAGTCGTCCGCGACTGGACCTAATGGTCAGGGGTCCCTTTACCTTTACCTTTTCATGCGTCTGATGAAGTGGACTTCAGTGGGTCACTATAGCTTATGTCGTATAGTCTTTAGGTTGGTACCAGGCTCTTTCATCGTTTTTGCTGTGGCAGACTAAATGCAGACACACCTCTGGAAGTTGGTTTTTTATTTGTTCAGTGGGGAATGTTTACTCTTCCCTGTGCCGCCAGGATCATAACAACTGCTGGCTTACACTTTTGATAAGAAAGGGCTGGATCCGTGCATTTCCCAGCCTCTGCGTGATTCTGGAATGTCTGGACCTCGCAGCGGCAGTGCACATGCCTTGCATGCAGAAGGTCTCCCTATAGCAGTGTGGAGTAATGATTAGAGTGTCAGACCAGGAGTAAAGGGACCCCTAACCATTAGGTCCAGTCGTGGCCGACTCTGGGGTTGCGGCGCTCATCTTGCTTTATTGGCCGAGGGAGCCGGCGTACAGCTTCCGGGTCATGTGGCCAGCATGACTAAGCCGCTTCTGGAGAAACCAGAGCAGCGCACGGAAATGCCATTTACCTTCCCGCCGGAGTGGTACCTATTTTTCTACTTGCACTTTGACGTGCTTTTGAACTGCTTGGTTGGCAGGAGCAGGGACCGAGCAATGGGAGCTCACCCCATAGTGGGGATTCGAACCGCCGACCTTCTGATCGGCAAGCCCTAGGCTCTGTGGTTTAACCCACAGTGCCACCCATTCAAATCCCCACTGGACCATGAAGCTCACTGGGTGACCTTGTACCAGTCCCTTCCTCTCTCAGCCTAACCTACCTCACAGTGTTGTTGCGGCCGTTGAGCAAGGCAGGAGAGGACCACTTATGCCCTCTTGAGCTCCTTGGAGGGGGGGGGGGAATGTTGGGATATAAATGCAATGAATATAATGAAATCTCCAGCATCTCGTGTTTAAGAATCTGGAAACCACCTTTGACTGACACCTTGGAGAGCAGCTGCTAATCAGAGCAGTAACTAGATGGATCAATAGATTGATTCAGTTCTTAAGCTCACCATTTAACTCACTGTTTAACACATCCTCCATGTATCTTGTGACTAGGTTCCTATAGCCATTTGCCTGCTTCAGGAAGGCTTGGATGCTAGGGCAAATTCCTGGAGGAGAGGACTATCGAAGGCCCCTAGCCATGATGGCTCCTGAATACAAGTTGGTGGAAACCACAGGAGAGGAGAGGGCGCTTGTGCAATATCTGGAGGGTCAAAGGTTCCCCACAACTGTCCTGGGAGCCTCCCTGTGTCAGGGAATCCAGCCCTATCAGGGGCTCTCAGCTGAGAAAAGGCTTCCATGGATGTTCAGATGAATGCAGGCAGGAAGAAGTCCTCTTCTTTTTGCACTGAATGTCTGAAGTGGAGGCTGTGCATGCAGGGATACTGGGCATGGGGCTCGCATGCACAACACACAGACCCAACCACATTTCTAAGCACTCTGGTAATAGGAATTGCCTTGCAGGTCATTGGCATGAGAACTTCTTGGTGTTTTGCACTATGACTTCCATCATCCACAGCCCACAGGCATCGCAGTCTGGAACATCTAGGGCAGGGGTTCCCAAACGTGGCTCTCCAGCTGTTTTTGGACTACAACTCCCATCAACCCAAGCTAGCAGGACCAGTGGTCAGGGATGATGGGAACTGTAGTCTTAAAAAAAAACAACAGCAAACAGCTGGAGACCAAGTTTTGGAAACACTGATCTAGGGGGTGGCAAGCTGTGAAAGGCTGGCTTAACCTCTCTCATGAGGCTGCTGAGGAAATATGCGGATTGTCTGTGTGTGTGTGTGTGTGTGTGTGTGTATGTAGAGTCATTCATTTCAGGAAGGGCAGATGAACAACCCCCTGACCTGTGCAGGCAAATTCCTGGCTGTTCCCAGCTTGTGCACTTACTGGCTATTGCCTCAGAGCAGCAGAGGGGGACCACAAGCCCTTGACTCACACCTGTGCAGAATCCTACCACATCTGCACCGCATGGGCCAGGGCCCCTTCCCCTCTCCCTTACGCCTTGGCCACTTTGGCTGGCAAATGCCCAGGCTGGCTGCTGCCCCTTCCTCCTGTTTCTATTTTCTGCCTGTGCTCAGTACCAGAGTCCAGGAGGCACAGCACTCGCTACTGTTGTTGGCATCTGATGACATCGCTTATATAGCCCCTGAAACCTCATGCCTACAATAAAACAATCAGTCTCCAGGGTGCTGCATCAATTTTTCATTTGTCTTCTCGCTTCCCATCTGTAGGTAAATTTAAAATACCGGTAACCTCTATGGCATGAGAAGCAGGAGGACATCCAAGCAAGGCTGTGTGTGTGTGTGTGTGTTTGCATTATCAGAAGAGAGAAAGGGTGCTTAACTCTGTGGAGGCAGGGAAACAGCTTGCAAGTGAAAGGGAAGAGCTTACAACAAACTGAAGCAGGCTTTTTCTTGGCCTCTCACTGCTGGCCTGTGCCCAGAAGGAGGTCCCCAGTAGCCCTCCTTAACCTTGTGCCCTCCAGGTGCATTGGACTACAACTCCCATCGGCCCCGGTCTGCATGGTCCAATGGCCGAGGGTGATGGGAGCTGGAGTCTGACTGCACCTGGAGGGCACCAGGTTAGGGAAGGCCGCTTGGTAGGCCTCATGGAGGAGCCAATCTCAACCATGCAAAACCACTTGAGGTGACCTACAGATGCCCAGCTTGAGAATGTAAGGCAAGCCCTGCCTCCTGGATCAGACCCAAGGTGCACAGAATGCAGCATCCCTGCTCCTCTCAGCAACCAATCATGGGCCTCCAGGAAGCTCATAAGCAGGGCATGAAGGCAACTGCCCTCTTCTCTCATTGCTCCCCAGGTACTGGGGTCCCTACATCCATCGCCATTTGGTGGCAACTGTGCTTTCTGGAATGTGGTATGTGTTAAGTTGTGGGTGAACATATCAGACGACACAGCAATTCTTCCAACAGCTCTTGTTTATTCACAGGCCAGGACAGAACTGAACTGAAGGGTTCAGTCAGCCTGCTTATATAGAGCTGCAGTACAACGTAACTGTAACAATTTCCTAAAACTACCCAATCACTGAACGTCACTTTCGATCCCTTATTTGCATAACTATCTACAGTATCCCCCTGCTGGCCCAGGGTGAGAACTTCAGTACATAACGGTATGGAAGCCAGGTGTGCATTTTGCTTCTTGATGGACCGTGTGCTGAACTGTTACATAGAGAATCCAAAGATCTAGCAGTGGGGCTCAGGCCTGGGGCAGATGAGGATATGAGGCCTTTGTACCTGGCCTCTAGGACTCCCTGTGGGTCACACCTCTTCCCTAGCCACACTCCTCATTAGATCCTCCTGGAGTGTCTTTGCCTGGCTGGAATGTGTCCTTGAGCTCAGATAACGCCTCTTCCCGGCCTGGATGGAGGTGGGGTTTTGTGTGTGCAGAAACCAGCCTCCTGTGCAAAGTTGACATTGACTTTCGTTGCCACGCCCACTTTTCACCTCTGGCCCCTCCCACCACTGGCATGTGACGCCCCTCTCCCATAAGGTTGCCCAGGAAATAATGTGACTCTCTGCCTGCGAAAAGGTCCCATAGCCCTGGTGTAAATAAAAGGATTCTCCCACTCTTTGCCATCTTTCTCGCACTTCTTTTGACCGCAACTCCCCAATTTCTCCTTAAAACTGTGCAAGCTTTCCCATACCTTGAGTGCTACCGAGACCATTATTCTGCTGGTGGGTTCCCCCTGGGCATCTGAATGAGCACTGTGGGAATGACCCATGCTGGACGAGGTGGGCCTTTGGTCTATCAGAACAGACCCTCCAAGTGTCCCTATTTTCCAGAGTCCTGGATTTACAGAAGCCGTCTCGGTTTCTGATTTGATCCTGGAATGTCCCGCTTTTCCTTAGGACATCCCTATTTTCATCAGAGAAGTGTTGGAGGGTATGGAGTTATGCGACCCCTGAGCCAGGGAGATAAGTAACTAAACAACCTTTAGAAGACATCTGAAGGCAGCCCTGTATAGGGAAATGTTGGAGGGTATGTCAGAGGCCCTTCATATGTTTTTTAGGATTCATATTCCTTTAAGGCAGTGGTTCTCAACCTGTGGGTCCCCAGATGTTGTTGGACTACAACTCCCATCATCCCTGAGTTCTGGCCTTGCTAGCTAGGGGTGATGGGAGTTGTAGTTCAACAACATCTGGGGACCCACAGGTTGAGAAAGGCTGCTTTAAGGTCTCTGGGAACTACATTCAAAAAGTGTTGTGGGATCTACAGTGCTGGCTCTGGGTTTTAGGGACCCTTAAGATGAGATGTTGCTGAGGGCATTGGAGGTGGGGGGTGGGACCTCAGCAGGTCCCTGGCAATGGCCACCAATGGCATAGACCCTTGTTCTACCAATTGGTTGCCCCTGACTCAGCTGAAAGGCTATTGTGTTCCTGAGTGCTTGATGGCATCTGCAAAGCAACATTTTTCTGTGTGAGAGAGATATCGAGGAAGATGTGCCTGAGGTCAGGGTTTGACCTAGAAGGTTTGGGGCTGGAGCTGTTTGCATGGTCAGTAAGAATATCAGGCAGTGTCAGAGACATCTGGTAAGACTACTTACTAAGCAGAGTCTCTGCATGTTTAGGAGGGATAGAATTCTGATCCCAGCTGTTCATCAGGCGGCCTGCCAGGGTCACAGACGCACCCGACACTTCTCCTCATCCGATGACTGGCAGCTAATTTTTTTTTAACCTTCTTTTTAAATAAATAAATGCAGCGGAGGCTTCGGAACATATTGCATTTGTCACATTGGTGGAATGCCATCGTCGTTCTGCATGTCTTCGGGGCACCAGCAAGAAACTGTGTGTGTTGTTCGGGTTTACTTGTTTATGCCGCAAATGTGCACCCGGTAACACGGGCTTCCCCTCGTGGAAATAAATGAGATTAAGCAAGCGTAACTAGAACCAAGACTGCAGCCATGGACTTTCATTTTGCACATGTGGTTTGGTTTTCTTTTTTAAAAAAAACAACAACAACTCCAAAACGTTTACTGTGCAATTTTCAGGGTTTGCAAAAATGCTTACTATAAAATATTCCCAGAGGACATATGTGAGTTTTTGAGTGAGAGAGGCAGTTTTGATAGCACTTTCAGTGCCCTCCAAACACCCATATATTCCACCACCCACTGATTTCTGGAATGAGGTCTGGGTGGGGAAAAATGGTTTCACAGCCTCAAATCCTGGAAGACCTGCTCCCTGCCTAGCAGGCCTTTTCCCACCTGGCCTGGGAGGGCAGCTCTCTGATTGACTCCAACTTCAAAAGCTGAGGTTACTGAAAAGGCCAGAGACCATCTTGGCTGTCTCCTACTGCAGGCACAGGTCATCAGGCCTAAGCTTCCACAGCTGTAGCCTGCAATGAACCACCATTGGTACAACTGTCAGCAACAGCAGCAGATATATCCTCTGCTTATGGTACTGTTTTATTCTCTTGTTAATTATGCTGCTTTAAATGTGCATTTTATAACCGACTTCCTTTACTAACGTTTCCATTTGAAATGCTTAAGATTTTTTTTTTTAACGTTGCTGCATTAAATGTGCATTCTGTAGTTCAGTGTTTTTCAACCTTTTTTGGGCAAAGGCACACTCATTTCATGAAAAAAATCACGAGGCACACCACCATTAGAAAATGTTGAAAAATTTAACTCTGTGCCTATATTGACTATATATAAAGTAATTCTCTTGAATAGGAATCAAATAAACACAAAGAAAGTATTTTATAATTACTTTATTATGAAATAGTAAGTAAACAGAAATATGAAAAATTATAAAATACTTTATTTTTAAATCTTTTGAATTTTTCAATTTTTCCCACGGCGCACCAGGCAACATCTCACGGCACACTAGTGTGCCACGGAATAGTGGTTGAAAAACACTGCTGTAGTTGACCTCCTTTGCAAGGCTTTATTTTGAAACCTTTAAGATAACATTTTAGTTTCCTAATAAAAATAAAAATTGTCCAGTAGCACCTTATAGACCAACTAAGTTTGTTCTGGTATAAGCTTTCATGTGCATGCACACTTCTTCAGATACAACGAAAGCTTATACCAGATCAAACTAAGTTGGTCTATAAGGTGCTACTGGACATTTTTTAATGTTTCTTTTTTTATTTCGACTGTGTCAGACCAACACGGCTCCCTACCTGAATCTAGAATTTTAGTTTCCTGTTGTTTAATGTTGCTTTGAATGCATGCTTTATATTTGACTTTCTTCAGTAATGTTTTATTCTGGATAGTTTTATTTGACGTTTCGATGTGTTGTAAACCTCTTTGAGATTTTGTTCTTAAAAACATAAAGCAGTATAGTAATGAAATGGGTGATAATAATAATTTAGTTCCAGCTACAGAAGAGGCAATACTGTTTGGCCAATAATTATGACTTCACCAATGCTATCACCTCTTCAAATCCCTGGAGCAGATTTGCGCTTAAAATAGTTGCACTGGTTTTTCAGTATGCTGTTGGATGAACATGCAAATTGTTGATGATATATGGACTTTTTTTTAAAAAAAGTGGAAATCCCACTTGATTGTAGCTAGACTGAGATGGACACAACTTCTGACATAGGAAAAGCAATCAGGACCTCCACTACAGAGAAGTCCAGGGCTTCTCTTGCATGCTTGTGTTCTTGAAATACAAGTTGCAAGCCTTGGTTTTTTTAATTGCATGTGGAGAACTTTCTGCAGACACTTTTTTTTAACGGCACAGCTGTTTTCACCCCTATGGACACAAGAGACCCCAGGTGCCATCTAGACGCCCCAATCCCTTCTCGATATGATAATCTTGATTGTCATTGTCCCATACAGAACGAAATTGATAAAATCTACATCAGACATTCAAAAACAACAAGCCTGCTATCCCTGCTATCCCAGCCTGGTTAGCCCCCTAAAAATTCTGATACCCCATAAGTAAATACAATATACTCCCATAGAGACTACCTTACACTGCGTTTAAAACCAAAATCGCATTTGGGTAGAAACTGTTTCTCAGGCACCTAGTCCTAGTCTTGATAACCCTGTACCTTCTTCCAGAAGGCAGAAGCTGAAAGAGATCATTTCCGGGGTGCGCACTATCCTGCGCTATCTCTGCAGCTTTCTTTCTTTTTTTTAAATATTTTTATTAATTTTAAGAAATACAGAAAAAAGAATAAAGAATAGTTATAAGAAAATAGAATAGAAGAATAACAAATTTCCATATTCTTTTTCCATCCAATCTAAAGGACTTCCCCACATCCTCCAAACCCTGCGTTCTCTGTCATATAAAACATCAGCAATTTGTTAACTTATTTCAAAACTTATTGTATCTTCCATTTTGTCATGTTCCCTGATTTCACTTTTACTATAACCCAATTCTTGTATGCTTTGTATTAAACACAATAAAGTTATTTCATTATTTTACCTCTAAATTCTTGTGTCTTAATTTTCATTTCATTAACTTACATTTGCTGAAGCTAGAGTTTCCTGAAAGGTGCATTTTTTTTTTAACATTCATACAGCTTATAGTGTTTTTTCAAATAGTCCTTAAACTTTTTCCAGTCCTCCTCAATTGTTTCTTCTCCCAAATCTCGGATTCTGCCAGTCATTTCAGCCAATTCCATATAGTCCATCAACTGTGATTGCCATTCCTCCAGCGTGGGTAAATCTTGTGTCTTCCAATATTTTGCAATCAGGATCCTTGCTGCTGTGGTAGCGTACATGAAAAATGTTCTGTCCTTCTTAAGCACTCTCTGGTCTACCATGCCCAGAAGGAAGGCCTCTGGTTTCTTAGGTAAGGTAAATCTCAGTACCTTTTTTAGTTCATTATGGATCATTTCCCAGAAGGCCTTCACTTTCGGGCAGGTCCACCAGAGATGAAAGAATGTCCCTTCCGCCTCTCCACATTTCCAACATTTATTGTCATATCTCTGCAGCTTTCTTATGGCACCTGGAAGCGTAGATTTGACCCACATTTGCAATGAGGCAGATCTTGAAAAAGACTATGGATTAGTTGGCTCTGTGGTAGTTGGTGGGGGAAACCTCCAGCCCATGGGCTGAATTTACCCTGGCCTAGGTCCCAGATTCATAAGTGACATCAGGTGTGGGGCAGACAGAGATGCAACCAGTTCCTGCAGTAGGTGGGGTCTAACACACTGTCTTTTAGCTGATGGGCGATGAAGTCAGCCCTGCTTGGTAGACTTTCTGAGATCCATGCTGAAAGTAGCTTTGCAAGCACAATGCAGAGTACTTTCTGGTCATAGTCGACAAAGCCCCATGCACTGTGGTTCCCAAGCACCCAGCAGCCAGCTTGCATTCACTGCACAAGGGACTTAAGACAGATGGGTGGAACATAATGATGTTTGAGTTACAGATAGGTAGCCGTGTTGGTCTGCCATAGTCAAAACAAAAAAAAATTCCTTCCAGTAGCACCTTAAAGACCAACTAAGTTAGTTCTTGGTATGAGCTTTCGTGTGCATGCACACGTCTTCAGATACACTGAAACAGAAGTCACCAGACCTTTCTATATAGTGAGAAGGTGGGGAGGTGTGTTACTCAGAAGGGTGGTGGGAATGGGTGATTGGCAGATAGCTGTGATGAGCCTGTTGACGACTCTTAACGACTGCAATAGGTCTTACAGGAAAAAGCAAGGGGTGAGAAGGTGAAAAATGGCTTTGTCATGTATAATGAGATAAGAATCCAATGTCTTTGTTCAGACCAGGTCTCTCCTGGACAATGACAGTTCTCTTTCTCAAGCTCTGGGAGGAAGACCTTTCATTGCCAACAGACAGCCACCCAATCTCAAACAACTCCTAACCCACAATAATACTACAACCAGACTTAACACGGACACTGGCACCAGAGCCTGCAATAAACCCAGATGCCAACTTTGCTGCCACATACACCCGGACAACACCATTACTGGCCCCAACAACATCACACATACCATCTTGGGACTATTTAATTGCTCATCGTCTAACATTGTGTATGCCATCAAATGCCAACAGTGTCCTTCAGCTCTCTATATTGGACAAACAGGCCAAACCTTACGCCAAAGAATAAACGGACATAAATCTGACATCAGAAATCACAAGACAGAGAAACCAGTAGGAGAACACTTCAATCTCCCAGGACATTCTATACAAGATCTCAAAGTAGCTGTTTTACTACAAAGGAATTTCAGAAATAGACTGGAAAGCGAAGCTGCTGAATTGCAACTTATTACCAAACTTAAAACCATGAAGAGACCTGGTCTGAACAAAGACATTGGATTCTTATCTCATGATACATGACAAAGCCATTTTTCACCTTCTCACCCCTTGCTTTTTCCTGTAAGACCTATTGCAGTCATTAAGAGTCGTCAACAGGCTCATCACAGCTATCTGCCAACCACCCATTCCCACCACCCTTCTGAGTAATACCCCTCCCCACCTTCTCACTATATAGAAAGGTCTGGTGACTTCTGTTTCAGTGTATCTAAAGACGTGTGCATGCACACGAAAGCTCATACCAAGAACTAACTTAGTTGGTCTTTAAGGTGCTACTGGAAGGAATTTTTTTTGTTTTGATAATGATGTTTGGTTATTGTCCTGACCCCCAGGCCCAAAGGAGGGCCTGTGCGAGTGGTTTGATGCAGGGATGTCAAACAAGGCTGTCAAAACCACCAGAATGGCCAGTTCTAGTGCTTTATTAAAGAAACGCCCCACTGTCTTTACAGATGCAAGTCGGACACTTTAGCAGTGAGAGGTCATTGTGACTTGTCTGCGCCCAGGAAAGCATTCATTCATTACTTGTTCAAAAAGACAGTATATGTCAGTTTGGCCAGAACCTCACATCACTCCACCTGGCTGTTGGGGGCGTAGGTGGCAAATACCCAGGTCTTACAGATAGCTCCCCTCTCTGGTCCCAGAGCCCAGCATTGCAAGCCCAGAGATAAGCACAACATCAAATCAACCCAGTGAGCATATGTCAAAGCAACAGCATAAACATGTAAACATCCTTCCAGCAACTACCATTTGACTCCCAAGATAGCATTTGTAGGCTTTCCAGAACCTTTGGTTCTGCACAGTGATTGACAGGTGGCTTGTCCCACCCACCTGCCAAAGTTGGCCCATCAGGGTGGAGGCAGATGAAAAGTTCCCCATCCCTTCTCTGTGGACCTCTTGTCTTCTTTCTGCAAAGAGTAACAATGGTGGAAAGGGATCGGCCTTTGATGGTGGTTCCTGCCCCCAGGACTGTAGCAAAGAACAAGAACACTGCATCATTTGGACCCCAAGAAGTCACTAGGGCTTTTCCCTACTGAACATTCCTGGGGGACCCACATATTCCTCTGGTTCTACAGATCTTCTTTGGAGGCCCTGCACTATGTGACCCCAGCAGGCTAAGTCAGGTGGGTGGCTAGAAAGGGAAGGGCCTTTTGAGTGATGGCTCTCAAGTTATGGGATAGCTTTCCCAGAGAGCCTCTCCTGGTACTTTTTTATGGTCTTTTTGGTGCCAGGTATAGAGTTTTTTTATTCATGCATGCCTTTTAAGCTTGTATTAAAAGAACAGCTCTTCAGCTTTTAGTATTTTTAATATAAACATTTCACTACCTCCATTTTTCAACATTGTTTTAAGCTGAGCTGCACATTGTTTTTTTACACACACACACAAACACACACACTGTGTCTGTCTGCTACGAATGAAGGTTTTGTTAATATTTCTTTAATATTATTGTTTTTTGCACTTTTTAAAATATCGCAGGAGGCTTGCTTGCTGTTCCACTATGCTAACCATTGAGAGCATTTTTTGTTGGTGAGCTGCCATATCAATTTAAACAAATAAATAGCACAGTAATTAAATACAGTGGTACCTCGGGTTACATACGCTTCAGGTTACAGACTCCGCTAACGCGGAAATAGTACCTCGGGTTAAGAACTTTGCTTCAAGATGAGAACAGAAATCGTGCTCCGGCAGTGCGGCTGCAGCAGGAGGCCCCATTAGCTAAAGTGGTGCTTCAGGTTAAGAACTGTTTCAGGTTAAGAACAGACCTCCAGAACAAATGAAGTTCTTAACCCAAGGTACCACTGTAATGGTAACCCTATGTATACATATCCTTCATCTGATGCCTTTTTGCCACTTAGCTTGTGTGAACTGACTCCAGGCTCAGTCTTGAGCTGACAGGCAGGTTTGATACCTGTGGGGGGGGGGGCAGGGTTGCTCACGTAACGTCTGAATCGGGACTTAATGTTGCATTCACCCTTGGTCAAGGGTTTGCTTCACTCCTAGAGTGATCTGAGAGCTTTTTTCTTCTCCTGGAGAGCGGAGCACCTGAGACACTGAATTACAGGTTGCTCTTTCAGAAGTCGAGGCTTTTCCGCCGCTCTGCCAAACCCATTAGGCAGGCAGGTTTCTCTGCAAGTACCGTTCTGTTGCTAAGGAGTTTATAATTTCAGCTTTCGAAGGCGGGGGAGAACACGGGAAGCCTCCCGACACCAGGAGGTGTCGTCTGGAGAAAAGTTTTGCTGGCATCCCACGCTTGGGGCTCCTGCCTTCGCTGTCTGCCCACCCACCCCCCTCGCTCACCCCACACTCGCCCTGTGAGCAAGTGCTCTTAACAACCACCCCACTGTTCTGAAGAAAGCAGCCTTACAAGAGCATTAGCTTTTCATCTGGGAGGAGGTTGATGGGAGGGGAGCCAGTGGCAGTTACAGGAAAGTGTGGCGGGTGGCGGGGAGAGAAGCACAGAGGGCTGGTAAGAAGAACACACACAAGATGAATCGGAGGAGGCAAAGCTCACGTACGCGGAGGAAGGCGTAGGCTTTGGACCTGATCAGCAAAACGGCCAAGCCATTTTAATGCGTTGGTTTTAATTTGCATTGGAGGGAGCCAAATGTTTCCGCCTGCCTGGTGTAACCTTGCGAGTGGAGCAGAATGCCACCCTGCTTGTTACCAATTCCGCCCCCCTCCCCCCCCCAAAAGAAAACACAGGTTGCCAAGAAGCTACTCAGATTCCTCCCAAGAAATACCTGAACAGGATGTCCTTGGCCACTTCTGCAAATGAACATATAATTGTTGTGTGGCTGGTTGGCATCCATCTGCCTCGGGAGACTCTGCGGGGTGAGGTCAAGCTGTTGCAAGGTTGCTGCGCCTGTTGTGCGTGTAGGAACTGATACAGGAGAGACATGTTTTGTTGCAGTTGGGGCAGGTGAAGGCTTTTGGTTGTGCTGCTGCAGGTGCACCACGGCGTTTCTTCTCTCTATGCTCCTCCCAGATGGTGGGGACGTCGGGCAACATCCTGGTGCCCAGGCATCTTCACTTGGTCGCAAGTGGTTGAAAGGCAGATGCAAAATGTACCTGGCACTTGTCTAATTTCAAACACTTTGGGTTGGGCTTTGGTGGAGTCTCACAGATTGGGTGCAAAGTCAGGTCAAAACTTGGTGGTTTAGGAACTGCGCCAGAATGCAGCCGGGAAAATCAGAATAAGGGGACAGAGGGCAGAGCAATGGCAGGCAGAGGTGATATCAATATCTGCCTGTCTGTCTTACTGCCTTGTGCTGTTATTATTTCGCACACCTATAATTTATTTCCATTTCTGTATCGTTTTAGTTGGCATTCGCAAGCTGCCTTGAGATAAGTGAGGAATCAGTTACACACATAAACAAGTCACGAAATCTGAGGGGAAATGTACATAAAATGTGCTAATCATAATGTGCAAACATTTCTGAAACATACACAGATCTGACTCTCAAATTCCGGCTAGTTCCTGAGTTGTGCAGCTATTTCAGAAAACAATGCCCAGCCTACATGTTACTAATTAAGGCAGGCATAGGCAAACTTGGCTCTCCAGATGTTTTGGGACTACAACTCCCATCATCCCTGACCAGTGCTCCTGTTAGCTAGGGATGATGGGAGTTGTAGTCCCAAAACATCTGGAGGGCCAAGGTTGCCTATGCCTGAATTTAGGCCACCAACCTCTGCACAGTTACCTGGGAGTAGCATCACAGAGCTCAGTGGGACCTTCTTCTGAGTAGACCTGCCTAGACCAGCATTGTAAGATGCATTTGTACCAGGAATTGACAACTGGTGATATGGAAGTCACAGATCAGTCCTAAATTAGGCAAGTAGTATTATTATGAACTAGATATCATTTGACTGGTTCTACTAGCAAACTTTCTATCTGGCAGCTGATATTAGAATCTGAAAAAACAGTAAAATTCAGATCTGGATATTTTTATGATAATAAAAAATCAAAAAAATCAAATGACATTAATATATCCCATGTCTGCAAAAGACCCTCAACAACTTAGTATCTGAACTGGTTTGTAGAGGAAGGCTGGAATCCTATATAAAGGGAGTAAGCCCCGTGGTATAAATGGGCCTTACTCCTGAGTAGACATGACAAGTATCGCATTTCATTATGATCGTGGTGACGATGACAATTACCACTGCGAGTTGGCATTTGCTTTGCATTTTGAGTGTTTTGCATGCCTTATTTGAGCTACCCCTGTACAAGTCCAGTAACGGGGGGTCACTGTTGTTTATATCCCCACATTACAGAATCGTGGACCTGGGGGGTGGGGAGGGGGAGAGAGGAAAAATGCTCTGGAACAGAGGTTTGCCCCCATCTACTTGGTGTGCTTCATAGCAGAGGTGAGATCTGAAATGTTCCCTTTTCAAAAGCTTCCATGCATAACTCTTTGGCCAGGGAACTGCAAGACACCACCAGCAGCTCAGGTTTAAAGGAGTGACACAGTGATTTTTCTTGGCTTTTTTGACAGCAGCACAAGATTCCACCCTGAAGCGTGTCTCTTTCTATTCCCCACCCTGTCCATTGTCAAGCTCCAGACAGTGTTGTTTGTAATCCTGGTAAGGGAGAAGTGAATTCCAGCACCTACACAGAGCAAGAGAGAGAGAGCTAACAGCTGCCGAACACCTGGAATTGCTACCTGGGAACGGGCAACATGGGTCGCCCGCGTCATCAGAGCATGAAAAAAATGCTTAAGAGCCCGCGGCACCCGCTCATTCATAGGGCTGCCACCTTCCCCCAGGAGAGGGGGAGATACCAAAGCGCCGCTCCTTTGCTTTAAATAATGCATTCAAATTATTATTTTTAAATAAAAAAAGCTCCACACTCTAACCTAGAGGTTGATTGCCTTGGTTTTTTTTATTATCTAGAAATCCAGATTATAACAGGCTAGAAGTAGGCCAGTCAGCCAATTAAACTAAAACTTCTTTAAAGTGTGAGGCCACTGCTCAGTGGCAGAACACACAATCTGCCTGCCAAATGCCCCAGGTGTCCCTGGGTAGGGCTGGAAGGGACCACGAGGGTCATCTAGTCTAACTCCCTGCAATGCAGGAATATTTTGCCCAACATGGGGCTTGAACCCACAACTCTGAGATTAAGATATGCTCAATAATAATAACATAGCTGTCAAGTGTCCCTTATTTGAAGGGACAGTCCCTTATTCCAGCGCCATGTCCCGCTGCTGTCCCTTATTGATGGATGTCCCTTAAATGTCCCTTAAATGATGTCCCTTAAATTTCAAAGGAAGCAGCTCCTCTCCCTCCCTCCCTTCCGGCCAGGGAGGAGGGAGGATCCAACTGTGTTGCTTGGTTGTGTTGCTCACCCAGTAAGAAGTCTAAGAACGACTGGGGGGTGGAGCTTGCATGCCTTGTGTGTGGCTAGTTAATGCAAGCTGAGGGGTTTTTTGAATGCTGGATGCCATTTTGTTGCACATGCTGCTGCAAACTTTGCAGTGCAAAGCCAGGCAGGGGAGTCATCTTAAGTTGAGGCTGCATAGGCCTTGTGGTGCATGTGATTCAGATTCTATTTAGTTGAACCTCTGGTTACAAAGTTGGTTGGACAGTGTTCTCGAAGCTACCAGCATGAGTTTGACCAGACTGCAGGAGGACAGGAAGATTGGAGTGCCTGGAACATGTGAGGCTGCAGGTCCCTTATTTTGGCTGCTGGTCCCTTATTTTCAACGCTGCTGGTCCCTTATTTTCAAATCTGTAAGTTGACAGCTATGAATTATAAGCATACTTAATTCTGGCAACTGGACAGAAAGTAATGTCACATACTGGATCTAGTATCTGGAGAGGATCGTGTGAATGGATGCTGACTTGTGCAAGACTCTCCTAAGGATCCTGAGATCTCTTAACCCCGTGGATTTTTTTTTATGTAAGAAGAAGAAAAACCCATCATACACTTTGCCTTGGTTTTCTGAGAAAGAAGAGCGCTTCCTGTCCTCCCACAGCCTTATTAATTCACATCCCCAAATCTGACACAAAGAGTCCTGTACAAATCTTGCCTTTTGCTTACCGCTCCTAAAAACGATTACAGCGACTGTCAATCTTGAATGTTATCTCTGAGATCTCACTGTTGGAAGGCACCTGTCTATGTGACCACCGTAATAAATCAGCTCAGGCGAGGCTTGGCACATGGAGAAACCTCAGGATTGCTTGAGGTTTAGCATAATCCAAATGCCCGAGGAAGACATTGTTTGCGGCCTGGGAGAGCAGGAAGCCTTGATTAATGCTGATCTGGCTGTCTTAGCCCTAATGCTCACTCGAGCCAGGTGGACGTCTTGATAATCGCACAGGGCCCAGAGGCCACAAACCTATAGACTGCCAGAAGATCAAAGCGCCATCACTTTCCATAAATTATGTGGCTGCCTTTGTGTTAATGGATGCAGGAAAGGTAAACAAAGCCACAGCAATCGGAAGGGGAAGCTCTCAAATAGGGATGGAGGGAGGTCCCCGTTTCAGTTCTCGTGAGTTTCATGTTTTTCTCGAGTCCAGTTCTCCATTTTCCTGCTGCAACTTGCAGATTGCTTTTTAAGAAGTCCTCAGGAATACCCATCACCATTTGGGTGTGCAATTTTCCCCAAGAAGCACATTTTTGTGTGCAGTTTTGACTCATGTGCACACTTGTGCAAGCAGTTTTTCCTAGTGCGATACACTTTTATTTTTATTTTTGCATCGTTTCCTCTAAAACCTTCCCACTTCCCCCATAATAAATGCCTCTTTGTAAACAGTGGTTTGTTGGAGAACTGCACTGCACAATGTAGATAAGTTTGAATTTTGAAGGATGGCTATGTCACACATTGTTTTGGAAAATGCAAATTTTGCCACTGTGTGTTGATGGCTCTGGTTCCACCAAGGTTGGTCTCCCTGCCTTCTGCCCGACCAATTCGCAGTGCACACCACCAGCCACTGATTTGGGGGTCGTGAGGATGCATTTGCAACACATGATATAGTGGTGTTGCCCATATGATCATATAATCTTAGAACTGTAGATTTAGAAGGAACAACCAGGGCCGTCTAGTCCAACCCTCTGCAATGCAGCAAACTTTTGCCAGATGTGGGGCTCAAACCCACAACCCTGAGATTAAGAGTCTCAGGCTCTACCGACTGAGCTATCTGCAGTGATGGTGTCCCCTATCATGCGATTAACGTAGCTAATATCTTTCTGGAGGAGGTGCAATTCCCATGGATCCCACTGCACCTACAGGACCCACAAGGAGTCTAGGGGGGAAATAGTCCTGTTCAGAATGGATTAGCTGTGTTGACCACACAATCTTACTTTATGGAGTTTGGGGAATATCCCCACAAGGGGCTCAAGGCAACAGCTGTGGCAAAGGGATCTGAGTGTTGGTATGCAGCCAAGGAAAAAGGGGCAATTGGCAGGCCACCAGCTGGCTCCAGTCCACCGGCCGGTGTGACGGGCGAACTCCAGTCCTTGGTGCAGCATGAATCTGCGACCCAGAGCTTCAGAGGCTAGGGTACGCTACTCAGCAGAGTAACCACTGCACAACAGAAGTGGCAGGAGAGGCTGTGTGAGCATATTTACAAGCAGTTTATTCAGTGTCCATCAGGACAAAAGGAAACATGTCAGATCTCCTTCGTGTCCAAAGCAAGACAGCTAAAGCAAAAACTATACACAAACAGAAGTTCCCAGCAAGCTGTGCTGGAGTATAAACAGACATGTGATACACAAAAATCATGCCTGTTCCTTAAGGTGGAACGGAACATCCCAACACTGAGTGCTGGGTGAAAGCTGAGCCATAAGCTGAGTGCTGGCTGAAAGCTGAGCCATAAACCTTTGGAAGTAATTGAACAAAAATCTGTGGAGACCGCATACCAGCAGAATGGTACTGACCCTGCTGTGACACCAGCACCCAGTGGGAGTTTGTGGTCATACATGCAGAGAAGTGTGCAGAAATCCATGCATGTTCTTAGAGGTCTGTTGGAACAGGAAGTGTTTTTCCCATGGCGCGCAACTCCTAAAATCAAAAATATCAATGAGTAATATTGTTCCAGCCCCAATTTCCTTTCCTCTTCCCTTTTTCTGTTGTTGTTTTGATGAGGATAAGGGGCCTGATGCCGTTTCGATCCACAGAAATCCTTCCTGGTCGCAGTAATTCACATGTTTTATTGGAATTCAGGTGCTTTCAAAAGAGTTTATCAGATGTTTTCGCTCTTCCTGCATTAGCACTCAAGATTCACTTCAGGATAGCTTTCAGCCTTCCTCCTTGAAGCTGCTGTTCATTAAGGGAAGGCTTGAGTGATTTGCGATAAAATTCTTTCTGTGGGATGCGAGTGGCAGCAGTCCGGTGGAGAGAAGTGCCAGCCAGAGATGGAGAGCGAGGGGGGGCTGCAGCGGCGGGTGGGTGGGTGGAGAGGGAGGCTAGCCATGTGCGGTTGACATCTTTTGTAGAAGCTGGGCGGTGGCTGAGGTGAAGAGAAAGCCTCTGGAAACCTCCCTTGGGCCTTAAAACAAGGCTGCTTTCAAAGGCTGTCAACCTGATTGGCTTTTACTGTCCCAGAATCCCATTCCTCTGCCCAGGAGAACGTGAAGCCAAAACAACGAAGCGTGGTCAGTGTGTTTGCACCAGAGCATAAGGAGATCCTTGCTAGATCAACATTGCTGGATTACCTAATAGGACCGCGCCAGCACTTTGAATGGTCCATGCACGACACACGTCATTTGCTTACGTAGGTATACAGCATAATATGTGCAGATTTTGCCTGTGCGGTGTTGCTGACGCAGGCCAGGTTCGAGGTTGATATACAAACCCTTGAACAACATGCACAGAGGACACCTTAATGGCCACCTGAGTCCTTGTCTACCTGTCGGATCAGAGATTCAGAGGAAAGCTGCCAGTTGCCCCCCATGTTACAAAGGTTACTAGTTGGCTAACCTCGACTAGAAATCAGGCATTGGGTGTCACCACCTGTCCCATTCTGTGGAACACTCTCTTCCCGAAGAGGTTCAGCAGGCATTCTGCTTTTGACTTTCAGGTGCCTCTGAATATATTTTTATTGCCACCCAAGCCTTTGCAGCTGGTTAATTATCACTTTTGATCAGGCACCTTGATTATTACCTGTATTTTTATTCTTTGAATCGTGTTTTATATTTTACCCTGCACTGGTATTTAATGATATGATGGTATAGAAATAGTTTTATATAAATAAAATGTGTCCGTTATACTCGCAAGCACTGCATTTTTTTTTTTTATGTGACCAGACCTTCACTGTGTCTGGCTCCTTTGCGTTTAATTTTTAATCCACCTTGTATTTACCGGAGTTTGCTGTAGTAAGAAAATTGCCTTTTAAGAACCCGGTGGTCACTGACCCTTTTCATCCCAGACCAAACCTTTCCTTCTCCTTGCCTCAGAAATAAAGTTATGTGTGCCCTTTGCAGCCTAGCATCCATTCTGGAGTTCTTCGGGGACCAGAACTTTGCAGTTGCAGGCTCCATCAAATCTTTAAAGAATGTTATTCGGTGCACTACACCTGTCTGTGTCAGAGACAAACAAGAGAAACCCATAATTTCCCATTTTTTAAAAGTGAACCTGATTATTCTTCTTCGTAACTACTGGCCTGCTCATTCCACTATCTGTCTTTCCTGATCTCTTATTAGTGTCTTCAGCTTGTTCTCTGCCCTCGTCTGATCCTGTTACTTGTCAAGCCATGAATCTCTATTGGCTTTTACCCTTCCCTTCTCTGATCTGAAGTGTGCTTTACTGAGTCAGACTAACGTCCACCTTCCTTAGTATCTATAGCGACTGGCAGACAGTGTCTCTCCAGGGCTTTAGGCAAGAGGTCTTCTTTCCCAGTCCCATTTAGAGATTTCGGGCACCAGACTTGGGACTTACAGTGGTAAAGGTAAAAGGTAAAGGTACCCCTGCCCGTACGGGCCAGTCTTGACAGACTCTGGGGTTGTGCGCCCATCTCACTCAAGAGGCCAGGGGCCAGCGCTGTCCGGAGACACTTCTGGGTCACGTGGCCAGCGTGACAAAGCTGCATCTGGCGAGCCAGAGCTGCACACGGAAACGCCGTTTACCTTCCCGCTGGTAAGCGGTCCCTATTTATCTACTTGCACCCGGAGGTGCTTTCGAACTGCTAGGTTGGCAGGCGCTGGGACCGAGCAGCGGGAGCGCACCCCGCCGCAGGGATTCGAACCGCCAACCTTTTGATCGGCAAGTCCTAGGCGCTGAGGCTTTAACCCACAGCGCTACCTGCGTCCTCGGGTTAAGTGCTTAATTCGTTCCAGAGGTCCGTTCTTAACCTGAAACTGTTCTTAACCTGAAGCACCACTTTAGCTAATGGGGCCTCCCGCTGCTGCCACACCGCCAGAGCACGATTTCTGTTCTCATCCTGAAGCAAAGTTCTTAACCTGAAGCACTATTTCTGGACAAAAAAATTTCCTTCCAGTAGCACCTTAAAGACCAACTAAGTTAGTTCTTGGTATGAGCTTTCGTGTGCATGCACACTTCTTTCTGGGTTAGCGGAGTCTGTAACCTGAAGCGTATGTAACCTGAAGCGTATGTAACCCGAGGTACCACTGTACTTTGCATGCAAAACAAACGTGCTGCTAAGTGCTTTTTTAAAAAAAACACACAACAACATTTGTATACCACTTTACTGTAAATAAAACCACTACGCAGTTTACAAGGCATATAAAATATACATTATACTGTTGATAAAACCCAGCATTAAAAACAGGCTTATAACAAAGAATAAAAGCAGCAGCTGGAAGTATGCAGATTACTGGGCAAGGTTCATGTCAAATAGGTACGTTCCTCATAGGCATGGACCAGCTCCTCCCTTTAAAGATGGACTTTTAAAATTCCCTCATGTACATTCTGCTGCTATGCTTGTTTAACTTTAAACACTTGTTACAACCTACATCTTTCCCCAGCTCTCCCCCTTCTCATAGCTATCTTTATGCACGATGACTGACAACAGGTTCCATCTACGTTATATATATTAGGGGTGTGCATGGGCCCTAAATTTGCCTTGCATCTGTTATCTGTGCATTTTTAAAAATCCCAATCTGTTTCTGAGTTGCTCTGTGCTCTCTCTGCTTCAATCTGCACTCCAGGTTCCTAGCCACTCTGCATAAAATGAGAGCTCTTTGTTCCTCCGTGCTTTAAAACATGGAATCTAAACAGTGACTATAGCTTTCTTCCCTTTTGGCCAAAGTGGATGAAATTTATAAACACAGCGGCCCTTCCAGAGTTGATTAAGCCTGCCGAGTTACTGAAAAATAGGTCTGGGGCTTTGGGGGGGGGGGGCGTGAAGTACAAGGGGCATTGCTGTGAGTGGCACCACCAGATTTAGGGCAGTGTAGGCAGTTCTCCTGCACAGGGAATCGAGCTCTGGGGGTGGAAAATCAAGAAGATCCATAATTGGAAGATTCATTTGAGGGCACAAAATTTCCGCCTTGCACAGGGCATCATATTGCGAAAGATTAGCAAAGTCCGCCCCTGTGAGTGGGGTGAACTAGGAGGAGTCAAGAGGGCCAGACAGAGATGCTTTGAGGGCCACATTCCTCCCCAGATCCCAAAGGCCCCATACTTCTGACCTAGTTGATTGAGCCGATAGATGGAATTGATCAGAATTCGCAGCCCTGATGCTTCAGATAACTGGTTTACTTCTGGATCAATTGTAAAAGCTATGCAGTTTTTGCTTCCTTTTAAAAAAATGCATTCCTTCTAAATGCATTCAGCTGTCACTTCTGCCTTTGGTGGTAAAGGACCGGGAATGCCATTGTTATCCTTGTTCTTTCTGGCAGTAGCTTTTTCTGTGTTTGAAGGCTATTATCACGTCCCCCATCATCTTTTTTTCTAGTATGCTGGAGATGTCTGCTACTTTTGACCTTTCCACATATATCTTGCAATCTCAACCCTTTATCATCCTTTGTTCTCTGAATTCTCTCTCGTCTTTTTAATCCCCGTGCATTTTCACTAGAAACATTTAAAAAAAGCTTCTGTATGCATTACCCAGGTGGATAAAAAAGGGGGTTTGCTTTTTTATTTTTAAGAAAATTAAATCTCATACCTATGTATTTCTTTAAAATTAGATGTCACTTAAAAAACCCCCATATGATTAAAAACACGATCTGAATTCAATGCAATCCAACAAAGAAGTTAAGATTGAACCGTGCCCATCTCTCAAACAGATGGTGTTGAAAGCTGCCTTTCTGTGTAAAAGAGATTTGTGTTTACACTGCAAGCAGGTGGCACTTCTGAGGTTGAGCATTGTAAACGGAACAATAAGGCTTGCAATCCTTTATGCATTTATCTGGGAGGAAGCCATATTCAGCTCAGTGGGGCTTCCTTCTGAGTAGACAGGTGTAGTTTGCACTGCATATTATATGGGAAGGACTGTAACATCAGTGGTTAGAGCACATTATTTGCATGCAGTATCTGGAATTTCCAGGTCGGACTGGGAATGGCCCTTCCTTGAAACCCTGGAAAACCCCACCGGCTGCTGTCAACAGCACCGAGCTCAACAGAACATGGTTTAAGGCAGCTTGACATGCTCCTATGAATAGTATCTGTTTCTGAGGGTTTCCTGCTGGTCCTAGGAATGAGCATGTCATCACAAGCACCGGGAGACACCAGCACTTAGCTCTCCAGGCTCATCTGGAATACAGTTCAGGTCAGGTAGAGGGTGTTATGTACTGAAGTTCTCACCCTGGGCCAGCAGGGGGATACTGTAGATAGTTATGCAAATGAAGGATCGAAAGTGACGTTCAGTGATTGGATAGTTTTAGAAAGGTGCTACAGTAACGTTGTACTGGAGCTCTATATAAGCAGGCTGACTTTAACAGGGAGTTTCCGCAGGTGCGGTTTGCATGACAAACCCCACCTGCTGAAGCTCCCTCTTTTACACCACAGTTAATGGTGCGGGAAAGTCCTCCCCTCTTTCTCTATCTGTCCATGCTAATATGCGATGATATTCCATTCCTTTGTCCAACTACCTGACCTCTGCCGTGTGTTTCAGCTCTTAATTTATTAATATTTATTGCTCCACTGACCAAACAGCACGGACATTAACTTTCCATCTCAAAAAAAGAATTACTGTTCCGCTCAATAATTTACAAGCCTTGTTTTCAGAAAAGTTCTGGACATTGAGCCTTCGCGTAACCATTTGATTCTGGTATCTCTGCAGGCATTGAAAGGCTTCTAAATAAAGAATTGTCTCTCTTAAGGGAATGTAATTCTGCAGTTCATGTGGGTTGCATCTATTAAGGTTCTGTATAGTTGCAAGCCCAATGTTCTGAAATGTTATAACAACCCGTTGTTGCTTCAGGAAATAGATCTTACAATCAGCGGTAGTGGGGTTCTCATGGTAAAGGCATATTTTCCCCCACCTGCGAAGGAACCCTTTAGGCTCTGTGAGCTGGATCATTATCTCCCTGCACTCTGCCGGGCAACTTTGACAGGCCAGTGGGACCACCCACCTGTCACAATTGGCCCATAGGAATGGGGAGGGTGGGCTGAGAGATTAAGCAGGAATGAACACTCCACACATCAGCAGTTGAACAGGATGTTTTGTTCTGTTTTCTGCAGGCTCAGGTCTGCAAGGGAATTCTCTGTGGGGATTCCTTCACACAGTCCAACTGAGCAGGATTGAGCCCCTCCCACCTATCAGCTGATTGGCAGAGGGTTCAGTCTTGTTTTCTACAGGCTTCAGGTACATGAAACAGGCTTTGGCTACTGGTATTATTTTTTCTTAAACAAAGAGAAGAAAGCTTCAAACGTGTCCTTCAAATTTATCCCCGAGAACCACGTTCTCCCTCATTTCCATCCCAGTTGGGATACAGAGAGCCTCCAAAAATCCCGAGGAGCAGTTCATCTTCCAGCTGAGGGGAAAGCCACACCTCCAGTGGAGAAGAGAGGGAAAGGGCCAGCCGAGCGAGGAAAGGGCTCGGGGATGCTGCGAAGAGCCCCAGCACCTCACCGAGCTAGACTGGCCAGGAGGGACACACGCCACTTCTGTTGCCCACCTTGCACAGAGGGGTGAAACGCAAGGAGGGGTGGTGGAGGTTTGGGGTGCTGAAGTTCTTATGTTGGGGGGAAAGCTGGAAGGGGCCACTCCCGGATTCTGCAAGTGACTAAGATGGACATGAATCTTTTAGCTTTGCACAATAAAACCTGTAAAAAACAGGTCGGAGTCCTGCCTGGTTACTCACAAGCAACCAGCACCAGCACCTGACATTCCCATTCTGCAACTTACCATAAACCCATCTGACAACAACACATCATCTTTCCCCATTTATCCCTGGCTCCATTTTCTTCTCCTTCCTCTGTCATCTCTCCTCTGTTAAATCATGGGTGGTGACCCCTTTTGGGTCAGGGATCTGTGCTCACAACTGATGAAGCTGTATAAATACCATTTTTATTGTTAGAGATTTTAAAACAATAGAGGACTTGGAAAATGATATCAGTGGTCTTGATTTTAAGCCAACCTATTCTCTGTGATCGCCCATTTGATGGAAATCCCACGCAAGGGGAAATGCCATTATATACTGCATCTTGAAGTGGAACAGTCAATGCAGGAAGTTCATAACAGTGCGCCCTACATGCTTGAACTGGGCTGGAGTGCTGCTGATGGCTGGAGGGAGATGCACCTGTGCTTTGGCTAGGACTGGGCCCCATCACCAAGAAACTGGGTGCCCTGCTGTTGGTGCCATCTCTAGACGTGGTGGCTATGTTCTCCTTCCACTGCTGCCTCCGAATATGAGTTGCTGGGAATCGAAGGTGGGAAGAATGCTCTTGCACTCAGGCCCTGTTTTGCTGGCTTCCCATAGGCATCCAATTGGCCACTGAAAGAACAGCATGCTGGGGACTTTTAACCTGTTCCAGCAGGACTTTCCTAGTGTTCTGACGGTTGCATCTTAAAGGAGATGCTTTGAGGAGTGCATCTTAAAATAGCATTTGACCTCTCTGGTCTTCCTCTCAAACTCTTTTTCAGCACCACAGCTTCTATATATCTGTGTTAGAGCTCCAAAGTGAGATGTTTTCATAAAGACCATTACCTATGCTTAATCAAGTATTTTATGTATGTGTTTTAATCTGTGTTTGGTTCTTGCTCCCATTTATTTTATAATTATCCGCTTAAAGATACTGTTATGCTATTTATTTAGATGTTTATGCTGGTCTGTGACCGTAATAAAGTAAATTCATTCATTCATAAAGACCAAGGATGAGGAGTCTCAGACCTGGAGACCAAACGTGTCCCTCCACACCTCTGTACTTGGCCCTCAGGACTCTTCGCAGGCCACACTCTATTCTGAGCCCTACTTTGCACAGTCTTTGAGTATTTTTGCCTGGCTGGAACGTGCCCTCAACCTTTGGTAATGTGGGAATGTTGAGGGTGGCAGGAGAGGATATACAGTGGTACCTCGGGTTAAGTACTTAATTCGTTCCAGAGGTCCATTCTTAACCTGAAACTGTTCTTAACCTGAAGCACCACTTTAGCTAATGGGGCCTCCTGCTGCCACTGCGCCGCCAGAGCACGATTTCTGTTCTTATCCTGAAGCAAAGTTCTTAACCTGAAGCACTATTCCTGGGTTAGCGGAGTCTGTAACCTGAAGCATATGTAACCTGAAGCGTATGTAACCCGAGGTACCACTGTATTGTTTATTAATGTCCTTCCTAACTTGCACTAGCAAGTTCCTTTACTTAGCAGAGAGCATTCCCCTTTACACAGCAGAAAACTAGTTGCAAACTCATGTGAGTTTCTTAAGACAATACGCAATTCAATCTGGCTTGTCCAGATTGAAATGTCTTCTAATATTTTCCTGGTAAGACCCCTTGAATCCCTCCTAAAAGAATAAAGACATCATGGTCTTATTCATAAGCAATGAAAAGAAAGTTTACTCACAATTAGGCAGAGCACAGTGTGATCCCTGAAGGCAGGCTGAAGGCTTAAAGTTACGAACATATACAAAAAGGTTTACTCCATAAGGGAGATGACCTGGGGAACTGCTTGGCTGGCAGCCAGCAGTTGATTCCAGGAAGTTTGCAGGACGAAAAGAAGATGGAAAAGAGAGAGAGTGGCAGCATGCCTTGTCCTTTTGCCAGGTCTGGAAAGGTCATGCCCACCCACTAGTCACATGCAAGGAACCCACAGGCCAGGAGGAACAGGAAGTTTCGACTGGCTGGACCAAACATTCCCTTGCATGTCCACTCTAGGAAAACAAGGAATGTTGTATTTGACTGCTCCCAGTGGATTACATCCCACAGATAATGCCTCTTGTTTGTCTGGTTGGAGAACAGGGAAGGGGGCATGAGTGTATGTAGAAACTAGCTTGTTGTACAAGGGTGAAATTCACATTAATGGCTCCACTGCCATGTACACTACTGGTATGTGACCTCCAGAAGGTTGTATGGAATAGAATGCAGTCTTTGGCCTGAGGTAACCACACCTGATTTAGATGCTTTGGTGCATTTGTACAAAATCAGCCTTTTATTTTATTTTTAATTAGAAAGGACAAAAGGGAAAACATGCTAGATGAACTAAAAGGCAATAGTGCCACCATGCCCTTAGAGATTGTTCCATCTCCTGTGTTCCGTTGCGCTTCTTAAAATGAACTAAGGCTCTGATACTACGCACAATTGCTTGTTGGAGACGGTGGGATGTGTTTCTGAGGAGACATGCGTAAGATTACACAGTGAGAATGCTCTCCACTGCGACTTCGCAGTAAAGGCAACCCCCCCATTTACGTGGGGGTTGTGTTCTGAGGCACCGCCCATTAGCAGGAGGCTCTTAAACTTGGCCTGTCCTGTTCCACCCCTGCCCCGCCCCCTTGGGTGTCAAAAATGGTGCATGCAGCCATGGTCATGCGCATGCCGATTGTGCACAAATGGGGATTTGCCTGTATTTCTCAGCATGGCTTTTTTGGTGGCGCTACTCTGTTCTGTGGGTGCTCTCTTAGCTGAGAACGTAACAATAAGCAATAATGGACTATTATCAATTTCCACAAAGCCTTCCAGTTTTTCAAAGGACGAGTCAAACCTTTCCTTAAAGCCCATATAGTTTTTAGATGAACTGGTGGCTTAGACGCTGATGATTGGGAATCTCAAGGTGGGTGCCATCGCTTTAATGGGCTGTATTGATTTTAGGCTGCTTTTCCATTTTGATGTTTTGATATATTGTAGAGGGTCATGCTTATGGACATGAAGGAAGCAGATGAACCCAATAAATCTATAAATATCAGCCTTCTCCAAAATATGAGTGTGGCATCACCCCAGTAGGATCTCCCAGGGAGGCTATAGTATTCAGGCATTTATTTTGCATGTGCAGTTTGTCTGTTAGTATCACTCAGCACACTCCATTTTTAGACGCCATTGTTTTATGCAAAGTTCCTGAGGGCCATACCTTGTAAGTCGGCAGTTTTAGGCGGTGGATGTTGTGGAGGGCGGGGATGGCAGGGGCAGCTTCTGGGCTGTTCTTCCTAACCCCCCACCCCTTTATATTCTTCTGAGCCAGCACCTCACCAGTGGCAGTGTTTGTTTGGTGATGGCCAGGCTCTTTTAATGAGGAGGGACAGTTTTCTGAAAGCGGAGTAGTCAGTCAGTACCCAAGTCTAGTGAGGCAACAGTAGAAATCAAGTGCTGGAACTGCGCTGCCCTAGATTTGTGAAGCCCTGCGTGCGCTTTTTAAAAGCTGAACTTGCTTTCGTTTACAAATTTAAAATATTAATTTAAAAAACAAAAACGTGGAGCAGGATCCATGTATGGAAAGGCAAGTAAGGTAAAGGGACCCCTGACCATTAGGTCCAGTCGTGACTGACTCTGGGGTTGTGGCGCTCATCTCACTTTATTGGCCGAGGGAGCCGGCGTACAGCTTCCGTGTCATGTGGCCAGCATGACTAAGCCGCTTCTGGCGAACCAGAGCAGCGCACGCAAACGCCATTTACCTTCCTGCCAGAGCGGTACCTATTTATCTACTTGAACTTTGACGTGCCTTCGAACTGCTAAGTTGGCAGGAGCAGGGACCGAGCAACCGTCGCGGGGATTCGAACTGCCGACCTTCTGATCGGCAAGTCCTAGGCTCTGTGGTTTAACCCACAGCGCCACCCGCGTCCAGAGGGTCATTATCAGGCCAATCTATTGGGGGGGAGGTGTTGTGGGGTTGTTGCTGGCTAAGGTGCTGAATATGTAGGTCAGGGGTGAGAAACATGTGGCCCTCCAGATGTTGCTGGACTCCCAACTCCCATCAGCCCCAGCTGGTATGGTCAGGGATGATGTGAGTTGTAGTCCAATAACATCTGGAGGGCCCTGGCACAGGAGTACAACCAAATGACCATTTTGGGCTGATGATACATTTGATTCTGTTGGTGCAAAGCAGATCACGGTGTGTCTGTGTGTCTGTGTGTGTGTGTGTGAGAGAGAGAGAGAGAGAGAGAGAGAGAGATGAAGCTGGCATGTCGAGCCAAACCATTGGTCCCTCCACCTCTGTATAGTCTACACTAGTGCCTCCCAAACTTGGGTCTACAGCTGTTTTTCAGACTACAATTCCCATCATCCCTGGCCATTGGTCTTGCTAGCTAGGGGTGATGGGAGTTGTAGTCCAAAAACAGAGACCTAAGTTTGGGAAATGCTGGTCTACACTACTAGCAGCAGCTCTCTTGGGTTTCAGACAGGTCTCTTTCCCAGCCCTGCCAAGAGATGCTGGAAGCTTGAGCCTGGGATCTTCTGCATTCAAAGCAGGTGCTCTACCAATTGTCCTTCTCCAAGTAGGTTTCAGGAAGCTCATCCAGGTAAAGGGAAATGGCTCAAACAGCCCTAGACAGGAGTCATGGAAGGGATGATACGAATACCCACAACCTTCCACTCCCAAAGCGAACCCAACATATCCGATATTGAAGATCGGTATCCCAAGCGGGTTTGTGAATATTGTTTTCTGATCCAGGGAACCCAAAAGCTCAGTGGTTTAATTATGCAAGCTGTTTCACAATTAAGCTGGCTGCACATGCGTTCTGCAGCCGGCAAGAGTGATTCAGATCGTCATTAATTTATACATTTGTCTGTGCTTCTGGTGGGGGAACATGTTCCCCAAGCAACTGGGCAACAATGATTCAGCTGTATGCTGCTGCCTGTGTTTTTTTGGAATGGGGAACAAGATGTGCAACCGCAGAGAACAGTAGCAAAGTGATGCTCACCACTATTTGGGTCAACTTTTTGAAAATCGCATTATCTGCTTGCGCAGGTGACTGTACCAAATGTGGAAGGGCTGAAATATACATGAAAGCAGAGTGACACAGAGTCCTAACCCAGCATGCCTCCTTCTACCTGGCCAGGCTATTTGTCCATCTAGCTCAGCATTGTTTTCTCTGGCTGGTGGTCAGGCATGGCCAAATTTGGCCCCCCCCAGCTGTTTTGGGACTACAATACCCATAATCCCTGACCACTGGTCCTGTTAGCTAGGGATGATGGGAGTTGTAGTCCCAAAACAGTTGGAGGGCCAGTTTGGCCATGCCTGCTCTAAGGCCTGCTCTGTAGCTCAATGGTAGAGCCCATGCTTCGCCTGCGGAAGGTCACAGGTTCGATCCCTGGGATCTCCAGATAAAACTGGGAAAGACTTCTACCTGAAAACACTACAGGGCAGAGATGGTTTACTTGTGCTCTGCATGTTGCTGGACTACAACTCCCATCATCCAGTTGGCTACACTGGCAGTGGAATCCACAAACAAGTGGAGAGCTGCAGGTTAGCCACCTTTCCTGTAGAGTCAAAGCTAGTTAGTGTAGATAGTGTAGATGGTCCACCAGGTGGACCAATGGTGTTGTTCCGTATAAGGCAGCTTCCTTTGTCACTAGGATGGCGTGTGATTAGTGATGGCACAGGCACTACCCAATAGGTGCTTATGGTAGATAGTGTCCCATGCTCCTATGGCATTCAAAGTGTTGGTGCTGACCTTTAAAGCCCTAAACGGCCTCGGTCCAGTATATCTGAAGGAGCGTCTCCTCCCCCATCGTTCTGCCCGGACACTGAGGTCCAGCTCCGAGGGCCTTCTGGCGGTTCCCTCACTGCGAAAGGCCAAGTTACAGGGAACCAGGCAGAGGGCCTTCTCGGTAGTGGCGCCCGCCCTGTGGAATGCCCTCCCATCAGATGTCAAAGCGATAAACATCTACCTGACATTCAGAAGACATCTGAAGGCAGCCCTGTTCAGGGAAGTTTTTAATATGTGACATTTCAGTGTATCTTTTATCTTTGTTGGAAGCCGCCCAGAGTGGCTGGGGAAACCCAACCAGATGGGCGGGGTACAAATAATAAATTATTATTATTATTATTATTATTATTATTATTATTATTATTATTTCACATAATCTCCTGTTTCTTTTAACTGCTAGGTGCTAGAGATTGAACCCAGAACCTTTACTAGGCAATTCATGTGCTCTACCATTGAACCTATGAGCTTGGATTTCTGTATGCAGGGGGTCATTTTTAAGGTGGGTGAGAGGCAAGTATAAAACTAAGCACTATCTTTAAGGACGGGGTGGGGAACTTGCAGTGCTCCGAAAGTTGCTGGACTACCAGAAATGTCGTTTGGCCAGATTTCTCAGCTCTTGGTTCTTTGGGGAAAAAGTGGAAAACTGACCGGGTAGGGAAAGAGAAGAGGAAGTTCTTAGAAAACTATTGATCGAACTGCAAACACTTGCCAACAGTGGCAGATATTATCATCAGTTGTCTTTATTCATTAGTGTAGAAATATAGACCTGGCCATGTTGGATCGAAATTTTACATTACCGACAAATGTCTGCCAGACAGAGTGGTTGATGTATGCATTAATGCTGTAGCTTAGAGAAATATCCATTGACTGGTGAAATGCCCATGAAATGCCCATGATGTGCATTTGGGCCAGAGCTGAGTGGATGGCAAGTCCTGATAGCTGCCCCCTTCTGTGTGGTTGCATTTACTGTTGGATGGGAAAACGCAAGAGAAATTCGCAAAGGCGCCAAAATCTATTGAAGCCAACATACATACATTGATTGAATTTATATACTGCCCTATACCAGACACGGGTGGCGCTGTGGGTTAAATCACAGAGCCTAGGACTTGCCGATCAGAAGGGTGGTGGTTCGAATCCCTGCAACGGGGTGAGCTCCCATTGCTCAGTCTCTGCTCCTGCCAACCTAGCAGTTCGAAAGCACGTCAAAGTGCAAGTAGATAAATAGGTACTTTCCGGCGGGAAAGTAACCGGCGTTTCTGTGCGCTGCTCTGGTTCACCAGAAGCGGCTTAGCCATGCTGGCCACATGACCCGGAAGCTGTATGCCGGCTCGCTCGGCCAGTAAAGTGAGATGAGTGCCGCAACCCCAGAGTCGGCCACGACTGGACCTAATGGTCAGGGGTCCCTTTACCTTTACCCAGAGGTCTCATGGCTCAGAAATACAATGCCTTTATTGAGAAGCATTTTAAAGCAGTTTAAAGTGGGGGAGGAAGGAAAAGGAGAATGTTAGCCGCTTTGAGACTCCTTCGGGTAGTGATAAAGCAGGATATCAAATCCAAACTCCTCCTCCTCTTCTTCACATTAGTATTGTAGAGTTGAAGGGGACCTGAGGTCCAACCCCTGCGATGCAGGAATCTCAACTAAAGCATCAGTGACAGATGAGCATCCAACCTCTGCTTAAAAACCTTTATGGGAGTCTGTTCCACTGTCAAACAGTACTTGCAGTCAGAAAGTTCTTCCTGATGTTTAGTTGGAATCTCCTTTCTTGTAACCTGAATCCGTTGGCTCGGGTCCTAGCCTCCAGAGGAAGAGAAAACCAGCTTGTTCCATGTGTGGTCAAGCTTGGAAGCATGATGAAGAAAGAGGAGGCTGCCCAGGAAGGGGGGAAGTATGTAGTGTTACAGTTTCCTGCCAAGGAAGTGAGATCACGGAATTCTCTCTAGGAAATTTTACGTGAAAGCTCTGTGAACCTCAGCCCCTTCATGTGCCTGTCTGGCAAAACATGAATTGTTGGTTTGAATGCAATAATGGCCCAGGGAAACTGGGCGATAATTATCCAATATGGTGGGATTCAGTGAGGGCTTTTTCAGTGGGGATCAAACTTACAAAAATCCATGCACTATGAAGACAACACCTTTAAAAACAACCCTTTATTTTTCAAAAATAAAATGACTAATCACTTCTGAAATATACTTGGAGTTGAGAGCGGATTTCATGCTCTTTATTCAGCTCATAGAGGTGAGGAGGAATGGAAGTCCCCCCACAATATCTGCTTTATATACATTATTTACACAATGGGCTGCACGTGATTGGCTAATTCTGGGATTCTCCTGTAGGCCAATCAGGTTGTGGATTCACTTCCACCTGGAGCCGGATTGGGTGGCTCCTGCGGACCAATCACACTGCTGCATTGTTCTAGGACCAATCACACTGCTGCATTTTGGATCCTATTATTCTAGGACCAAGGGACACGGGTGGCACTGTGGGTAAAAGCCTCAGCGCCTAGGGCTTGCCGATCGAAAGGTCGGCGGTTCGAATCCCCGTGGCGGGTTGTGCTCCCGTTGCTCGGTCCCAGCACCTGCCAACCTAGCAATTCGAAAGCTCCCTCGGGTGCAAGTAGATAAATAGGGACCGCTTTCTAGCGGGAAGGTAAACGGCGTTTCCGTGTGCAACTCTGGCGCGCCAGAGTAGCGATGTCACGCTGGCCACGTGACCCGGAAGTGTCTTCGGACAGCGCTGGCCCCTGGCCTCTTGAGTGAGATGGGCGCACAACCCCAGAGTCTGGCAAGACTGGCCCGTACGGGCAGGGGTACCTTTACCTTTACCTTTATTCTAGGACCAATCAGACTGCTGCATTTTGGATCCTATTATTCTAGGACCAATCAGACTGCTGCATTTTGGATCCTATTCAACTCAGTACATAACAACTTCCCTAATGCAGGGTTTGTTTTTTAAGGTAGATGGGGCCTTTATCCAAGGTGAAAGAGTACAGGTTACCCAATTATAGTCTATTGTTTCCTGCTCAGTTCTCAGGCAGCACGACCCACCCCCGTGCTAGAAAAGCATTTCAGGAGGAGATGGTAAGCAGCCTGGCTCTGAGACTTGGTTGTTGTTATTATAAGTCACGTAAGACTTACAGGGATATTTGTTTGTGCATGTTCTGTTCCTTAGTGGATGGTGTGAGCTGTTAATTTAGAGCAGAGGTTCATTGGGGATGCGAGGTTACGCTCTTAGACGGGTTGGCAGGGCAGGGATTTGGGGAAAAGAAGGCACGCCAGGCCAAAAACTAGGTGAGATGCCCTTTGTGCAATTAACACTTACAAGAATAGCTTTTTGTGAAAGTCAATAGGACCCCAGCATGGGAGAAGGCTTCCCCACCCCCTCGCACTGGGGTCCCAGTTCAGACTGGACACCTGCTATTTTGGCATTGGAAGAAGAGCTTTCATTGACACGAATGGGACCTTTCCTCCCCAACGCAAATTGGACGCAATCCTCATTGGGATTGTAGTGGCAGCAAAGGGTCCATGCCCCTCCACATCCCTTGCTGAGGTGCTGACCCAGATGGGGCCCCCGTGGGCCTGCTGTTTGCTGCAGAAAAGCTATTCATGTGGTTGTGAATTGCACAAATGATGTCTGGCCCTTTTCCTGCCATTGTGAGTAGTTTTAAGGTCTTTTCCAGAGAACCTCTTTATTGTGCATTCACCATGATTTGTTACAGAAAGTTTGTACCGTGCAGGCTCTTTATTGAGAATGCATTCTGTTTTGCTTGCAGAAGGTATGCAGCAGCCAATACAGATTATTTATCCTGATTTGTTTATGCAGGTGTTAGTATCATAGAATTGTAGAGTTGGAGGAGACCCCCAAGGCAGGAATGGCAGATAAATAATCCCTGACAGATGGTCATCCAGCCTCTGTTTAAAAACTTCCAAGGAAGGAAAGTCTATCACCTTCCCAGCTCGTCTAATCCACCACCTAAAGTTTCTCCTTTCTTGTAATTCAAATCCTTTGGTTCAGATCCTACTTCTTGTCAATTGATGGCTATCCCACACTTCCTAGTACATGTCCCCATCACTTTACAACCACAGCAGATACATATCATATTCACTGGACTGATTTCTCTTCAGACATGGGATAAATAAGCAAACACTGGCAACCTCCACAATTAATTTACATCAATATTCATCATCATCTCTACTCGCCATTTTGTTTTTTTAAAAAAGACACTTCATTTTCTGACTTCTGGCTTCAACTGGAAGGCTTGGAGTTGGCTTAAAGCACACCCACACACCGCCCTACAACTTGGGACCAAGGCATACAATGGACTTTGGCCTCCCATATGGTCTTGCTCACCCTGTAAGACAGTGGCTCTCAAAAAAAATTCTCTGGGCCACACTTTAAGAATAATAACTTGTTCGTGCCACACCATTTTTTTTCATTTACAGTGGTACCTCGGGTTACATATGCTTCAGGTTACATAAGCTTCAGGTTACAGACCAGAAATAGTGCTTCAGGTTAAGAACTTTGCTTCAGGATGAGAACAGAAATTGTGCTCCGGCGGCGCAGCAGCAGCAGGAGGCCCCATTAGCTAAAGTGGTGCTTCAGGTTAAGAACAGTTTCAGGTTAAGAACGGACCTCCGGAACGAATTAAGTACTTAACCCGAGGTACCACTGTATAAAAAATACATTGGGAAACAGCTCCTAGCAGCGCTTGATTTATGACATAGAACACACGTGCTTTATAATATGATCATGGGACATCCAGAAAGTATAAAACAATGCAGCTATATAGGAACACGAATCGTTCCCAAAATATAATTATAAATGAGCCTCTTGCATATGCACTTTAAGTATGTATGCAAAGTCAGTGAGTTTGATTGTCATTGAATTTCTCGCCATTCTTTCCTGCCACACCCTTCGGGAACCACAGCGTGTAAGATCCTTTGCTTCTCTGGGTGCCTCGGCTTTCTGGCATGAGGTGGGTGGGTGTCCCGAGATGGAGCCTTTTTTGTTGCCCCCCCTTCCCATTGCAGAACCCTCTCCCCAGGGCCATTTTTCTCTTGCCTGCCTCCAGTCTTGTAGCCGCCGGATAAAAGCAGGATTGTTCTCCAAAGCTTTTGCTTGGCCCCCTGTTCTATAAAAGTGTAGGGTGCCCTTCTGTCAAAGACTGCTAGAAAGGCTCTCACATAAAAAATAATAATAAAATACAATAATAATAAAAATATGGATACCAAACTAGATATTGAATTTAGCAATTCTGTGTTGCTTTGTTGTCAGGGCCTGTGCTTTCACTGCAACCATTTTTGCTTTCTTTTTGGGCCAGCAAATGATTCCCCCCCTCCCCTATTTTTTTCTTCTTATTCTTTGACTGTTGGCTTTATTGCCATTTCGGTATTATTTTCCTTTTGCTGTGAATTGGCTGTTTTAACCTTGTTGTCAACCTCTTTGTAAACAGAGTTGAAGGGGGGAATATAACTATTTTAGATCGACGAGAAGGACCCAGATTCCATAGTAGTAGCGCCCTTTTGGGGAGGACACAGGGGCAATCATCGCACATCCGGTTTTTTTCAGATTGCATGCAGTTATCCTTCTGTTCCTTTCAAGATAGCAGCCTCCATCACATCCACTCCTTCAATTTGGAGCTCGTACCTTCCCAAAAGAACCCTGGGAACTGTAGTTCAGTCCTCGCAGAGTTACAATTCCCAACACCCCTAGCAAATGATGGCTCCCAGGATCCTTTGGGGATGCCATGATCTTGCAAGAACATAAGAAGAGCCCTGCTGGATCAGGCCAATGGCCCATCTAGTCCAGCATCCTGTGCTCACAGTGGCCAATCAAATGCTTGTGGGAAGCCCGCAATCAGGATTCAGGACCTTCTCCCCTCCTGTTCTTTCCAGCAACTGGCTGCCACTGGAGCATGTCGGAGCTGAAGTCTTATTAGCAAAAACACCCTCTTCAGCGTCAGGCTTAATGAGCACAGCAGCTAATTCCCAGTGGTCTTCCTCCCTGGAAATCGGTTGCTGAGACTGAAAGTCCCCACCCCCTCACAGCCGTCTTCCAAGCTTCTTCCAAGCAATCAGAGACTGTGCCGGCATACAACCAACCTCTGCCTTGCCCTTTTCATGCCTCTTCTGTGTCTGGGGGGGAAGCTTGTTGCAGCAGGAGGGGGGAAACCCGTGACTTCATCAGCCTGTTTCCTCCTGTTCTCTTGCTTCAGCTGCTGCCTCTAATTCTGGACTCCTCTCTGCCACAGACTCTCCCAGCTCACTAAGCCCTGTTACCCTCCAGCTTCCGACACTTCATCTTTCCAGTCTTCTCCCTCTGACCACTCATTGTTGTCCCACCACCAGCAAGGATTGGCTCCATCACATCTCCCCTTTTAGTTGTCTCTTTGTTTTGTAGTTTCCTCCTCCTAGTGAAGACGAGGTCAACTGTGAAGTGAAATACAGGCTAGTTTTAACTGAAAAGGGTGGCATCTTGTTTTAAGTCCAGGCCTACGTGCGACTCATCGTATTCCTACACTGTGTTGAATTTGGCAGCAAGGCAAAGTGCTTCTTCTTCTTCTTTTTTTATTTTAAGGGGATGGGTATGGAAGTTGTTTTCCTGTGATGTGCCTGCGATCAATAACAATGTAATGAGTCCGTCGTAAAACAAAGTTGGAACGGGGAGAATTGGCAATGTGAAGGGATGCTCCATTCACATAAATTGAGTCAATAAATACTCCCTTTGTCATGCTGGGATCGGTTGAAGCTTTGTTTGCTGACAAACTTGCAGGTGTTGCGAAGAATAACGGCCGTGAATTATCTAGGAACTGCTCGCTAAACAGCAGGGACTGCAGTCCTGCCACCACAAGGCCTTCCAGGCACAATCTAGCAACTCTCTTAGAAGAATGCAGAGACTCCAGTGTGTGTCCATATATCTAGTTTTTACAGGGAATGTCACCATGAGATGTGTGAAGGACAGGGGTGGCTGGCTGCCACTGGGAACCAGTAGGGTGTATGGCAGGAGGCCAACACTGGGTGGAGCCAGAGCCAATGGCAAGTGCAACCACAGCTCATTCTTCTTCTTGTTGTTGTCGTTTGGTCGTGTCCGACTCTTTGTGACCATAGACCAGAGCACGCCAGGCACTCCTGTATTCCACTGCCTCCCGCAGCTTGGCCAAACTCATTTTGTCCATGGAGTTTTCTTGGCGGGGATACTGGAGTGGCTTGCCGGTTCCTGCTCCAGGTGGATCACGTTTAGTCAAAACTCTCCACTATGACTTGTCCATCTTGGGTGGCCCTGCACAGCATAGCTTCTCTGAGTTATTCAAGCCCTGTCGCCATGACAAGGCAGTGATCCATGAAGGAGACAACTCATTCTAGGCACAGCCAATTCTAGTTTTGACCCTATCCTTCTCCCTGCTGAGTTCTACAATGGGACAACACTGACAGTAAGGAGAAGGAAGGTGACATTTAGTGCCACCCCAGACTGGTTGTAAGTATGAAGCTAGGCAGTTGGGGTGGTTGAAGGCAGACCGAGATTGGTTTGGCAATGCACCCATTTACCCGAGTATTCCTACATTGTGGGGGGTTAGACTGGATTTCCCACGCAGGGGCTCTTCCAGCTCTCCAGTTGTGTGATTCTGTGACAGACCTTCACTGGTCAAGAAGGTTCTTTCAGGCCGAGACTTCCGGAGGCGGCGCGAAACAGCAATGGCGGTCCTCTTTGCGCTGTGAAGAGGGGCTCCGCGAAAAAGGGTCGTCCGCTGCGGCAAAGCGGAGACCCATTAAGAAAAACCGCAGGCAGAGCGAGCCTGCGGCCGTGCACCTTTCAGGAAATTCTAGCTTCAGCAAATGTAAGTTAATGAAATGAAAATTAAGACACAAGAATTCAGAGGTAAAATAATGAAATAACTTTATTGTGTTTAATATAAAACATATAAGAATTGAGTTATAGTAAAATTGAAAATAGGGAACATGATAAAATGGAAGTTACAATAAGTTTTGAAATAAGTTAACAAATTGCTGATGCTTTATAAGACAGAGAACGCAGGGTTCGGAGGATGTGGGGAAGTCCTATGGATTAGATGGAAAAAGAATATGGAAATTTGTTATTTCTATCCTATTTTCTTATAACCACTCTTTATTCTTTTTTCTGTATTTTGTATTTCTAAAAAGCAATAAAAAATATTTTAAAAAAAAAAAAGAAGGTTCTTTCAGGCCTGGCAAGTGTTAGTATCGGGGACAAAGCAGAAAGGGGAAAATGTATGCTAATGTGGGGTATTTTTTTGTACATGACCACCCCAATCCCCAAGTGTTATTCACATGTTGTTTTTTCTAGGGATGTGGGTGGCACTGTGGTCTAAACCACTGAGCCTAGGGCTTGCCGATCAGAAGGTCGGCGGTTTGAATCCCTGCAACGGGGTGAGCTCCCGAAGCTCGGTCCCTGCTCCTGCCAACCTAGCAGTTCGAAAGCTCATCTCGCTTTAATGGCCGAGGGAGCCGGCGTACAGCTTCCGGGTTATGTGGCCAGCATGACTAAGCCGCTTCTGGCGAACCAGGGCAGCGCACGGAAACGCCATTTACCTTCCCGCCAGAGCGGTACCTATTTATCTACTTGCACTTTGACGTGCTTTCGAACTGCTAGGTTGGCAGGAGCAGGGACCGAGCAACAGGAGCTCACACCGTCGCAGGGATTCAAACTGCCGACCTTCTGATTGGCAAGCCCTAGGCTCTGTGTTTTAACCTGGTTTACCTCTTCCTAAATCTGGCCCTGCTTAGCACCACCATGTGCAGACCCTGAGCCTGTCCTGTGCCTTTAATGGCCACCTGGAAGTGACTATCTCCCATGCTATCTCCCAGCCACAGGAAGAGATGCACTTGTTGGAATTGTTTCTTTTCATGGGTGTCTGTAGGATTTTTCCAGGGAGGAGCAAAGCGAAAAACGGAAACTGGGGAATTGGCTAATCTCTCAGAATAAGTTACAGATAGGTAGCCGTGTTGGTCTGCCATAGTCAAAACAAAATAAAAAAATTCCTTCCAGTAGCACCTTAAAGACCAACTAAGTTAGTTCTTGGTATGAGCTTTCGTGTGCATGCACACTTCTTCAGATACACTGAAACAGAAGTCACCAGACCCTTCTATATAGTGAGAAGGTGGGGAGGGGTATTACTCAGAAGGATGGTGGGAATGGGTGGTTGGCAGATAGCTGTGATGAGCCTGTTGACAACTCTTAACGACTGCAATAGGTCTTACAGGAAAAAGCAAGGGGTGAGAAGGTGAAAAATGGCTTTGTCATGTATCATGAGATAAGAATCCAATGTCTTTGTTCAGACCAGGTCTCTCCATGGTTTTAAGTTTGGTAATAAGTTGCAAATCAGCAGCTTCTCTTTCCAGTCTATTTCTGAAATTCCTTTGTAGTAAAACAGCTACTTTGAGATCTTGTATAGAATGTCCTGGGAGATTGAAGTGTTCTCCTACTGGTTTCTCTGTCTTGTGATTTCTGATGTCAGATTTATGTCCGTTTATCCTTTGGCGTAAGGTTTGGCTTGTTTGTCCAATATAGAGAGCTGAAGGACACTGTTGGCATTTGATGGCATACACAATGTTAGACGATGAGCAATTAAATAGTCCCGAGATGGTATGTGTGATGTTGTTGGGGCCAGTAATGGTGTTGTCCGGGTGTATGTGGCAGCAAAGTTGGCATCTGGGTTTATTGCAGGCTCTGGTCCGTGTTAAATCTGGTTGTAGTATTATTGTGGGTTAGGAGTTGTTTAAGATTGCGTGGCTGTCTGTAGGCAATGAAAGGTCTTCCTCCCAGAGCTTGAGAAAGAGAACTGTCATTGTCCAGGAGAGGTTGTAGATCTCTGATGATGTGTTGTACTGTTTTAACTTGGGAGCTGTATGTGATGACTAGAGGCAGCAAGACAGACCCAAAAAAGAAAATAACAGAACACCTCTAGTCATCACATACAGCTCCCAAGTTAAAACAGTACAACGCAAAACATATACCGTCATGTGATAGGCAAAAATCCCATGACTACAATCATGGAGCAGGCAGTGATGGCCACCAACCTGGATGACTTTAAGAGAGGTTCTCCCAGGTTCTGTCCTTGCACTCTGGCCAGTACCATCCCTGTTATGTACTGAAGTTCTCACCCTGGGCCAGCAGGGGGATACTGTAGATAGTTATGCAAATAAGGGATCGAAAGTGACATTCAGTGATTGGATAGTTTTAGGAAATTGTTACAGTTACGTTGTACTGGAGCTCTATATAAGCAGGCTGACTGAACCCTTCAGTTCAGTTCAGTTCTGTCCTGGCCTGTGAATAAACAAGAGCTGTTTGAAGAATCACTGTGTCGTCTGATATGTTCACTCACAACTTAACAATCCCCCTAGTTGCACACACAGCCTTCCTGCCTCAGTGTTGTCCCAACAGCTCAAGAGCCTGTTACCAAGCCACCTTTGTTAAATTGTTTGCCATTTCTTGTTTACCTGCCTAATATTGCCCTTTTTCTTCTCTTTTTCTTTTCAGGTTTTTTTCTGTTTTTTTCTGTTGGTTTTTTTTTTACTTTTAGGAGTAAAGGCCAGTACAAAGAAGTATCAGGATGAAAAGATGGCCGACTTCTTGTTGCCACTGGGTTCTAACAGCTTCCACCGCTTCACGCCCGAATCCCTGGCTGCGATCGAGAAGCGGATCGCGGAGAAGATCGCAAGGAGCGCCAAGCAGGAATACAGGGAACAGTTGGGCGACGAGGAGATTCTGCGGCCTCAGTTTGACTTGCAGGCCTGCAAGAAGTTGCCCGACATCTATGGCTCTCCTCCGTCGGAGCTCATTGGGGAACCTTTGGAGGATATTGACCCTTTCTACAGCGATCACAAGGTCATTCCCACCCGCTCTGCGCTTGTTGTTAAAGATGGCGGAGGGGGAGAGCGAGAGCGGGAGGTAGTGGGGAAGGCGTGGATTTCCCCTCTTCTCCCTCCCTGCCCCACCTCTTTCCCCAATGGAAATAATTCCTCCTTCATTTAAGGATGCAAGAATTAGGAGTTTGAAACTCCCAGAGTTTAATTTTTGGAAAACGGATGACCGGGTTGAGGGTGGAGCTGTGGGCATCCGCAGAATATATATATTATTTTTTTTGGGGGGGGGGGAGGCAAAAGTAAAACACAGAGCAGTCTAATGTCTCACCAGCAAAAAATGAGAAGGATAGTGCCTGTATATTTTGTCTCATCTATCCGGTTCCACAAATGCTTCAAATTCACTATCTTCTTTTTAAGTGAAATCTGCAAATCTGGTGACTGGGAAGGGGAGGGGTAGAGTGGCATTAATACTAAAAACCATGCCAGAATCCTGCCTCCTCTGAACTAGGGGCATGTGAATGTAGCATTTCACTTAATCGATCATATTACTGGAGAAGGGCAATGCATTTAGTTAACGTGCTATTAAAAACTGGGTGAGAGTAGAGATTCCAGAGATTTTTCTAGGCATTTTTTTCTAGGCATGCAGACGTAGCAATGATGGAAGAAGGCTTAACTTGCTGGATTTCTACTTGCAACTCTGCTTTTAAATTTGGAGGAGCCCTGCAGGGAGTAGTGGGGAGTGTTGGCAATGCTACTGAAGCATGTATGCCAAAATATACAGAATGGTGCATTTAGGGGTTTGCGGAATTGTCCGTCCAGTTCCTAATGCATGGAAGGTAGGCTACAGCAAATCAGTTTTTTCCCCTACTCCTGGAGTGGAAATAGACCATTGCAGTTGAGAATGAGTGTCCCAAACAAGTGGTAGGTTTAAAAATATGGTGCATATAAAGGTAAAGGTACCCCTGCCCGTACGGGCCAGTCTTGACAGACTCTAGGGTTGTGCGCTCATCTCACTCTAGAGGCCGGGAGCCAGCGCTGTCCACAGACACTTCCGGGTCACGTGGCCAGCGTGACAAGCTGCATCTGGCGAGCCAGCGCAGCACACGGAACGCCATTTACCTTCCCGCTAGTAAGCGGTCCCTATTTATCTACTTGCACTCGGAGGTGCTTTCGAACTGCTAGGTTGGCAGGCGCTGGGACCGAGCAGCGGGAGCGCACCCCACCGCGGGGATTCGAACCGCCGACCTTTCGATCGGCAAGTCCTAGGCGCTGAGGCTTTAACCCACAGCGCCACCCGCGTCCCATTATGGTGCAAATAGGACTGTGCAAATAGGTGTTACACAATGGAGGCAATTTCATAGAAGATGGTGAGCCTGCCCTTTTTGAAAAGAAATCCATGTAGAGTCTGCTATTTTACATGTGGAACACCGCATGATATTTTGCACTCTGTAGCAATGGGTAGACTTGACCTTGCTCTACATATGTGTTGTTAAAGTGGCAATGAGGCACAGATATTTTTGTACATGCATGCTCCCCCTGGCTATTATGCATTGTACTCCAAGAAGAGCAGCCTGGACTATTGAGCTTAATTCTTTTGCCTGGGCAACAATGCCTTTATCTCTTCGTTTTCAAAGAATGGTGGTGTGATCGTTTGGCATGTATTTTATGAGTAGGAAATACAATAGCCTTTGGTTTCTGGAGGGTCCTATCACGTGAGCGTATAATGCAGACCCTAAATGTTCTTTCACTCTCTCTTTTGTTTTCCAGACATTTATAGTACTGAACAAAGGGAAGACAATCTTTCGATTTAGTGCCACTCCTGCCTTGTATATACTTACTCCTTTTCATCGAATCAGAAGAGCAGCAATTAAAATTTTGGTACATTCATATCCTTTTGATTGGGTTGTCTCCATCAGACCTCTGCATGGTGGAAAAATACATGACATGTGATTGCATTCTGAGCATGTCGCTCCTATTCATCGATATATACGTGAGGGTTGGAACCAACTGAAATTAGGATTTAGAGATCTGTATTTGTGGGGAGCAGGGTAGTAATATACATCACAGGAAAATGAAGCAAAATCTGCAAATCTTGAACCAGCCTTCCCCAAATGGATGTCATCATACCTGACCATTAGTCATGTTGGCTGGGACTGATAGGAACTGTAACCTAAAATATTCTGAAGGCACCACCTGGGGGAACACAGTGTCAAATGCTGTGTGTGCTCTTGCACCAATATATTTCTATATAAATCCTGCATCAAAACAAGCTGAATTATACATGATACAAATTGAACACCTTTGCATACTTTCTCAGACTTTGCATAATTCATTCTGGTTTTCCTTGGTTTTGTGGCTATGCAGGAAAAAAAGGAAAATCACAGCACTGTGAATGTTGTTCAACCGCTCCTCTGATGCTTGGGATACCTGAAGTCATTGTCTTAAACTTGCACTCACGAGGGATAGAAACCCGTTTGTTTTGTTTATTAAAAACAACACTTAAGATTTTTATTTTTTATTGGAAAGCTGAATTCTGTGGCCATTTCTCCTTGTTTATTTGCCAGCATGGAGTGCTGGAACTCGTGGCGGCCAGAGGCTTCATCCTGGAGGCTCAGGTGTCCTATTCCCAAGATATCATACTCATTGTTTACCACTGAAGATGGCATACGGTGGCAAAGAGAAAACTCTCTGTGCATGCTCAGGGGGCACCTCCTGCTGTTATTTCAGAGAGCTGTAAAACTGGAACACGTTCTGGGGGCTCCTTCCTCCTGCCCTGTTTGGATTATCTGTTTGCCCTGCTGTCATTCTTCCCTCCTCTGGCTCCCCTTTTCTGGCTACCTTGGCTCCCCTCGACCTGCTAGTGATCCCCTCTGTCAGCCTCCTCCCCGTCTCTCTGCATGAAGTTCACTTAAAGATCCGATGGAAGGCTTTCAGGCCTCCAAGCAGGTGGCTTTTCTGATGAGGCCAAAGCTTTTCAGAGTCACTTTATTTTACCTTCAGCTGCGCTCCTTCCAATTAGAGGAATGTCAAACCTTGCTGGGCTTAGAGGGCCATCTGCAAGGAGCGTCCCGTGGCGAAGATGGCAAAACAGAGGATGCTTTCTCAAAGAGGGTGTGGGGGGAAGGATCTGTTACGGGAACCTCTCCGCCCAGCAAGACATTTGACTTCTATCCAACACTCTTTTTATTTATCCAACGCCCCCACCCGGTTTAATATTAAGGCATCCAGGCTTCTTGCTGTAGCCCATCGGAGAAGAAAGCTATCGGTTCTTGCTGCTCTGCTCAGTGCCCATTCTGTGGGTGGCCAAGACTCATATTGCAGATGCCAGTTTAGCAGAGGGTCAGGGGTGGGCACCAGGAGAAGTGGGGCTTGGACTCTGACCTGGAAAAGGGAATTGGCAATCTGGGGGAGCCTGAAACAGCCAGAGGATGTGAGTCAGAGGCAGGAGGAGGTGCAAAATCAAGGGCTTCCATACCTCCTCCTCCCTCCTGCACGACCTCTCTTGCTTCCCTGTCTCCCAGGGCCATAGCTGTCAACCGTCCCTTATTTGGTGGGAAAGTCCCTTATCCCAGCGCCGTGTCCCGCTGCTGTCCCTTATTGATGATGTCCCTTAAATTTCCGGGTTTCAAAGGAAGCAGCTCCTCTCCCTCCCTCCCTGCCGGCGGAGGAGGGAGGCTCCAACTGTGTTGCTTGGCTGTGTTGCTCACCCAATAAGGAGTCTAAGAACGACTGGGGGGTGGAGCTTGCATGCCTTGTGCCGATCAAATCGGCCGCGTTGCCTGGGGACTCGCCTTTGCTCAGCGCTTCCCAGTGGAGAGGTGACGGTGGTTTTCCTTGCTGCGTCCCCTTTGCCGGGTTGCTGAGCTGTAAGAACCACTGCTTGAGGATTCGTTTGGCTGCTGGTTGACTAAAATCCCTTATTTTGGCTGCTGATCCCTTATTTTCGAGGCTGCTGGTCCCTTATTTTCAAATCTGTAAGTTGACAGCTATGCCCAGGGCCAGAAGAGTATTGGAGATGGCGGAACGGAAGCCCATTACATGCATATGCAGTTTTCGCCTGCTTGCACGCAGCTCAGGTGGGGTCAAGGACAGAGCCTCTTTTCTGCAGCAACTGCCTTATCAGGTTAACACCTAGGAGTAGCTGAGAGAGGCAGGACTGAAGGACATGCCTTTTCCCAAATGCACTTTTTTTTATTATTATTATTATTTATTGAATGTATATACCACCCTATACCTGGAGGTCTCAGGGTGGTTCACAGAACAAAAATACTTTAGGATATCTCCTGGACTTGTTCACATTTAGTAGGATTTTTCCCCAAGTCCATTTTAAACAGGAGGCCCTGTCTACAGCTGCATGGCACATCATGAGATTGTTTTGTCAATTTTTCCGAGTTCCACAAGACTTTTTAACAGGCAGCAAAAACAGGGCTGCTGCTCAAGAACTGTGTTCCCCTGTGGGGAAGTGACAACAAGGAATTAATTCCTCGTTCTGGACATTCCTTTGCCTGACAGTGCCGTGACAAGGTGAAGCAAGAAGTCCAAAAGGGTTGGTTGCACCTGGCTTTGGCTTGCCTGACTCTGCCAAGAAATGCCGAGAGATTGAACCTGAGACCTTCTGGGGAACCGGGTTCGCATCTCTGCTCCTCCACATGCAGCTGCTGGGTGACCTTGGGTCAGTCACACTTCTCTGAAGTCTCTCAGCCCCACTCACCTCACAGAGTGTTTGTTGTGGGGGAGGAAGGGAAGGGAGAACATTATGAGACTCCTTAGGGTAGTGTTAAAGCGAGGTTTCAAATCCAAAAACTCTCTCTTCTGCACATATGGCAAATTCTCCACTATGGACCTTCACCTAGAATCAAAGAAGCAAGCCTTGGTCGTGTTTCACCAGTGCCAATGTCGAACACAATGACAAATGCCTCTTGTCCAATGATCTTCTACAAGAAAGAGGCTTTTCTGACCTTGCTGTGGCACTGGGCATCCAGCTGTGCTGCATCTGTTTCTTTTCTGTGAGCAGAATGCACAAGAAGGGACTGTATGGTCACTCCCCCCCCCCACAAACTTGTCCCTCCAATGAAAATTAAACCCTGTAGAACCAGAGACATCAAGAGGGCCTGTGGTACTTTTCCGTGCCAGGAGAGCACAGTGCCTTGGAATGTGGCGGCCTCTTCTTCATTGCAGGTTGGTTGGCTATCTGTCCGGAGTTCTTTAGTTCCGATTCCTGCCATTGCAGTGGGTCAGGCTGGATGACCCCCGGGTCCCTTTCGACCTGGTGCTTCTATGATTCTGTGACATTGGGCGCAGGAAGTCAAACCTGGGGGGATAACTTGTGGTTTTTCCTCTTGGAGAGCCGAAGCTGCGATTTTTATTTGGCGTTTTTGAAGTTGCTCTGCACTGCTGGGGCCGAGGGTCAGATTTCTTGCTTCCAACCATATTCATTGGCCACAAGACAAATACACCTCATGACATTTCCTGGGAGTCCTTGGGGCTGCTGCTTTTTTGCTCTGCGGATGCTGTCAGTGCAATCAGGCTCAGAATGTAAGGCAAGGCAAATGTCATTCTTTATCCACATTTGACGGCCCGGCATTTTCAGTCTCTTCTATTTCCTAAGTACATTTTGGAGTGAATGCACTGTTTTGATTTTTGATTTTTTTAAAATAAAAAAAGTAAGTGTGGGTGGTTTTTTATAGCAAGGATCGAATGTAGTTGCTCTGTTCAGCTTGAAAGCTCAGACACTTTCGGGGGCATATATTTATCCAAGAGAAGCTTAGCTACCTAGTCTGCCTCTGCAGCCTAACCGTAATATATATGCACAGATCTGTATGCGAAAGCACAGGGTTGATGGCTCTAATTCAACAAAGTGCTTGCATTATGGGCTGCTTTAAACAGATTATTAAAATGCATGTCACTCATGACTCAGCAAAGCATGCTTTCCGCTTCCACTGCCTTTGATGCTCTAGCAAAAGATGGAGCGCATGCAGGATAAATGTGTATTTAATGAGTCTGCCTTATATTTCAAGAGATACAAGGGGGAATTCTGGGGCCCTGGGCTGGGTGGCGTGTCATGTAAAACAAACTGAAGAGCTGTAGTAAGTCAGACTGAACCTGCAACCTGTTGAACCTTCTTAACCCAACATTTATTTATTTTTTATGTACACAAATGGTTTGGGGGGCATTTTACTGCCCCAAACCAAATTCTGGTGCTTCTCAGGGTAGTAAAATATCTCAAAACAAATCAGTGTGTGCTTAGGTCTTGCATTCCTGGATCAATATTTGTTTTAAGAACTCCATGGCATATTTTTTCCTAAATTCATAGTATAGCCTGGGACAAAAATGCGCTCCAATGACAAACATCAGTAGACTTATCGGTCTCAGTCTCAGTCTGGATTAAAACTCTGTTTTGCGCTTATTTCTGCTGCCTGGATCAGGTTTCATTGAATGACTTATTTATACCCAATGTGATTTCTTGAGATACTTTATGTCCTGGGTTTTAAGATATTTTATGTCCTGGGTTTTGTTGTGGTTTACAGAAAGAAATTGTAAGTGGTATAACTGACATTTGGGGACATTTTTGGCTACCACTCAGGTGAGTGTCCTGAAAGGGCCACGTGGTAATTGTAAATTCTTCCCAAAAGTGCACCTGAAAAATGTTGCACTATTACTCTTATTCTACACCAGGCATCCCCAGACTCGGCCCTCCAGATGTTTTGGGACTACAACTCCCATCATCCCTAGCTAACAGGACCAGTGGTCAGGGATGATGGGAATTGTAGTCCCAAAACATCTGGAGGGCCGAGTCTGGGGATGCCTTTTCAACACCAATGTTTTTACTGTTTAGCAGAATAAATTATGCTAATCATAGAGAGCAGCAAGGAGCTATGTTTTAGCTTCAGCCTGTCTGGCTAATGGAAATCCTTTTCAAGTCAAATGTACCCCCCTTTCTGCAAATGCTGCTGTCTAAAGTGGTTTACAACAGATATAAACAGAGTAGCTGTTGCCGCTCTTGATTCAGAAGCTCCTCTGAGTTCTCAAATATTACTAGACATTGCTTGCACACTTTCTGGCTGGTATTCACAATCATAAGGACTAGAAACCCACTTTTTAAAAAGAAATTGGGATTTTAGAAAGCTGAACTAGTCCCCCCAAGACCATTCCCATATTGTACACTTCCATCTGTGCCCAGATTTGGGCTTGATTATTCCCCTGCCCTCTTTGGAGACCGCTTCTGAAGTTTTTCAGAGTTTGAATTTTGTTTGGGGATAAGTATTTTGAAACTAAAGCTTGGCATCTGTGTTATTCTAGACAATCCACTCTGGAATAGGCCTAGTGGTTAGTTTGGCATTGGAAAGAAGAGATTCCACGCAGCTGCCACTTTCTGGAGTGAATGTTTGCCCGAAGGTGCTCTATCTCAGAAAGTGTTGCTCCCTTAATGCCAGAGGTTGGCTGAAAGCTGATGGCTGACATGCATTTAGGGCAGGCAGATGCAACAGAGGACAGGGTCCCTCCGCCTTTCGTGGCTGTGCTGAAGGGTGGAGCAGCTACAAAATTGCGTAACAGAAAGTTAAAACCCTGCTTCTGCCCTCACCCTTTGGCAGCCCACTATCCCAGAACTTCAGCCCTCCATACCCTCCATTTCTCTTCACATGGGGATAATACCTTGCAAAGTTCTCCTGGACACCACAGCACGCACGCGCACTTATTGTAGCAGTGCCGTTGTGCAAGAGGGGGAATTTCAGAGATTGCAGCTCTTTTCTCTTTGTATGCCAGGCCTTGCAATGGGCGTGGCTTGGCAAGAGGGGGTGTGGCCAGGGGAGGGGCCTAGCGAGAGTCCCAAGGGCTGGACAGAGAGGCCTGGAAGGTCACCTTTATCCCCTGGGCTTAAGGTTCTCCTACCCTGTATTTAGAACAGGGGTCAGCAAACTTTTTCAGCAGGGGGCCGGTCCAGTGTCCCTCAGACCTTGTGGGGGGCCAGACTATATTTTTTGGGGGGGGGAATGAACGAATTCCCATGCTCCACAAATAACCCAGAGATGCATTTTAAATAAAAGCACACATTCTACTCATGTAAAAACACGCTGATTCCTGGACCATCCGTGGACTGGATTTAGAAGGCGATTGGGCTGGATCCGGCCCCTGGGATGGCCTTAGTTTGCCTACCCATGATTTAGAGGCACAGAAGCCCCAGGCTCTGTGCGCAGCAGGGTTCAGACATGCTATTTGCAGACATGGATCCTGGTTGGGACAGTGTCCTGCATAACCCCAGCCAGAACTAATTTCCTAATGGTGGCCCATATTTTGGAATGAGCCACTCTACACCATCCTTCCCCAACCTGGTGCCCTCCAGTTGTTTTGTCCTGCAACTCCCAACCATCGTGATGGCTCTCAACTTTTAAGACATCTCCCCCCCCCCCATTCCTGTTTCTACTTGTGGGGAAATAATAATAATAATAATAATAATAATAATAATAATAATAATAATAAATTTATTATTATTATTATAGTCAGAATATTATTATAATTGGCTTACCTGGGAGGAGGTACCGCTGGGTAGTGTTTATGTTCATCAGGTAATAACAGCAGAAAATGAGGCTTGCCATCTGCGATTCTCTGCAGTCATTCATCAGGAGGAACAGGTCCCAGTAGTGGAAAATGTTTTTGAATCAGTCTTTGGATGACTAGCCCCTCGAGTCCAATTACTAGTTTCTTAAGTTTTCATGCGGGAGTAACCGGGGTAGTTAGCAACCGAGCTGATTTTTTTATTTTGGTGGTGGCGGTGGCAGTAGATGTGGAGAAACTGTCCCTCCCCCCCCCCCATAAGAGAAATGGAGATCCTGCTTAAAGGTTTATGCTACTTGGTTGTAGGGCATGCTACAAGTTGATGTCAGACAACAGTCCCCTGTAGCCTCATTGTAGTCACGGACTTTAGGAGAAGATTGAAGACATGTCCAGCAGGCTGGCATTTCCTTTGATGATCTGTCTCTGGTAATGAATCTGAGCGCTGGACATCCTGGGATATGCCACCAATTATTGGGATGTATCACTGCGTGGTTCCCTTATTCCTCCACCTATACTTTGTTGTTGTTGTTTAGTCGTTTACTCGTGTCCGACTCTTCGTGACCCCATGGACCAGAGCACGCCAGGCACTCCTGTCTTCCACTGCCTCCCGCAGTTTAGTCAAACTCATGCTGGTAGCTTCGAGAACACTGTCCCACCATCTCGTCCTCTGTCGTCCCCTTCTCCTTGTGCCCTCCATCTTTCCCAACATCTGGGTCTTTTCCAGGGAGTCTTCTCTTCTCATGAGGTGGCCAAAGTCTTGGAGCCTCAGCTCCATGATCTGTCCTTCCAGTGAGCACTCAGGGCTGATTTCCTTAAGAATGGAGAGGTTTGATCTTCTTGCAGCCCATGGGACTCTCAAGAGTCTCCTCCAGCACCATAATTCAGAAGCATCAATTCTTCGGCCATCAGCCTTCTGTATGGTCCTTGAGCTATTTGAAGGTCTCCTCCCTCTCCGCTTCTCCTGTGATGGTCCTTATGCCTTGAACGTCCCCAGAATAGCTACATCAGCTATTGCCAACCTGCTACCTTCCACATGTTTTGGATTACAGCTCCCACCAGTCCTATCCAGGATGGCTGTGCAAGCTGGGGCTGATGGCAGAGGTGGCCCAAATCTGAAGCACCCCTAGTTGTTGGTGGCTGAGCTACACGGTACCACCTCTCTGTCCCTCCCCCTCTTCCACGAAATCTTAGATTTCACTCCCTTAGTCCTCATCTCCAGCTAGGACAAACCCTAGGTGTTTAAATATTAAGCAGCATTTTCTTGCCTCGATCTCTCATTGTCTTGCTTCCCTCCCTTTCTAAAGATAGATTGTAACCTCCTTGGGGCAGGGAGCTGTCACTTTTGCTTATAATACCCTGCAGAGCCCCATGTACTCTGATGAGACGATTGTTTGGTTCCCAGCATTTGTGTAAGCAAATCTTGTTCAGCAAGCTTCCCTTCGCGTGGTCTTTGCAAACAGCTTGCAACATCTCTTTTCCCAGGCATTTCCAATTCTCTTCTTTAATGGAGCCTCTTTTTTTAAAATGCTGACTTTGCACCATTGCACCTGTGCTCCCATTCAACGTGGGCCCTTTTAAAATTTATTTTAAGAGAGGCTTAGCTTGGCTACTTCACAATCCCATCTCTGTGGGGCCCCCTCTTTCCCCATTTCACGTGTACGTTTCCCTCTCAGTATTTTTTTAATCTGATTATGTATTTGTGGGTACCATCCCCACCCATACAATGTTATTTTAAACTCTGGGGAGCAGGAGGGGGGAATCAGAATTACATTTCTAGCAGCAGGGAGAGTGTACGATTGATTATTTACCAGTTATTGCATTTTAATATTTCTCTTTCCTCCAGGAGATTGAGGGCAGCATACGCAATCCCTCCCACACGATATCATAACAACAACAACCCTGCGAGGTTGATTAGGCTGAGAGGCCGCAATTGCCTCAGTGGCCAAAAATGGGACTTGAACCTGGATTTCTCCAATCCCAGATCGCTATTCTGTCCCCTAGACTGTGCCAGCTCTTGCTGAGGTCCTATAGAGGGCACCCAGGAAGGACAAAGGTTGGGAAATTGCTGCAGACCAGTGGTAAAAGATATTTGCATGCAGACGGTCTCGGGCTGAACTGCTGCTGCTGGCCAGGCAGGGATGGGAAATTCTCCTGTGTGAGCCCCTGGAGAACTGCTGCCAGTCTGTGTCAGTGATACCAGCAGAAACTCGAGAGCACCGGGTTGACGGTGGCTGCATTAGGAGGCAGCTTGCTGTGTTTCTGCCCGATTTGTGGCCCTGGCATCACTGCATTCCAGCAGGTGTCCCACTGGGGCAGTCTCTCCATCTTCCATGTCTCTCCATCAGGTGCTCCTCAGTCATTTTATTACTTCTGATGCAGACAAACCCTGCAGAGTCGCTTACACTGAAAGGAAGAGGAGCAGGTTTGACTGAGTGTGTTTGTCTTACTCTGGGGAGGTGGACCACAGCTTCGTGGCAGAGCACATGCTCTGCATGCAGAAGGATGCATGTTCAATCCCCACAGCTCCAGCTGCAACAGACCACTAGGTAGCAAGAAATGGGAAAGACCCTTCTCTGACCCTGGAGAGCTGCTGTCAATCAAAGCAAGCAAGCAATACCAGCCTAGATGGAGTGTGTCAGCCTCCCAGTCCATGGGCTGGAAGACTAGAAACATGGCACTTGGAACAAGCCAGAGTTTGCCCAGAATAAATAGCAGAGGTGGCTCCATCTCTTATGACCTTCCTTAAGAAGAAGAACATGTATTTAATGGATGACCTTTGAGTTGACTGATCTGTTTTGCACAGCCATTGTATCACTCGCACACTCAGAGAGCATTGGTTTTTATTTGCGGAAGGGTGCTCTCTTGCCAGCGGAGGTTTGGTTTATGAACTTGCGGTGAATTTGCTCACTGAAGATTTCTTACACACCCTTCCTTAATGTGCATTCACACTTTACATGGGAATGATGAACAGAAACAAACCAGGGAAGGGTTGTGATGTTGCTTGTAGTGCGAAGTGCAAGGGCTGGGTTTTTTGTTTTTAAATACTCATTCAAAGTACTTTCCTTAACTTGTGCTTTTACATTATTCAGTATGTTTATCATGTGCACTATTTTAACCAACTGTGTGTTCATGGCATGGTCTGAACTCCCTCCTTGGAATAAATACGTTGAGTAAGTATTTTTCTCATTATTTTTTTTTCTCTCTCTCCCTCTTTCCGAAACCTCCCATTTGCCATTTGACTGCTTCGTATCAGAACCGCTCTGCATGTTCATTTACGGGATCGAAGGCATTTCTTGGCATGCATGCACTCTCTTGAAACAGATCCACGGAGAGAAGGTGTGTTTGCCTTGCTCTAAATCACAAACCAGAACATTTAAAGAGCATTATTTGCAAGGCAGATGCCCCAATGTGTGACTGGCTTTTTCTCACAAAAAATGTGATCTCTCTCATGCATGTAGTGAGCGGAAAAGAACCGAAGGAGCTGTGTAGCATAATTGTGCAGCCTCCGATTCTGGAATTATGTTTTCTAGTTGGACCTGAATTCAGGAAAAGCGGGTATGGGGTCAGAGTCAAAGAACTGGAGCCATCAGTGGAATGAAGTGTGTGTCTGTGGTAGTTGTGGTTGATACAGATCAAACATACTGTGCAGTTTGAAGGGACTCGGTGCCTAAAAACTGATTCCTTTTTAAATGAAGCATCGTCCAGACACATTAGATTGTTCAAAAGTTTACCTGTAGAACTTTCTTCAGAACAGAAGATGTATCAAATGATACACCCAAACAGTTCCATGAGACATATGGCAGAAAAGGCGTAGGCTCGGCATCTTACAAAATATGAAATAATTCCAACAGACCCAGAAACAGAGGTCTGTCTCTTCAGAGCTTCATTTACACCCTCACTCTCACAGAGCCTAGGAACGAAGAACTCCAGCCACCACCCTTCGGAGATGGCGAATTTGCCATTCAATACCTTCTCATGTGATCTAAGGTTAAAGCTCAGAGCTATCTGAGAACAATAACAGTTAATTATCAGCCCATCATGGCAGCTCAGAGAGCTCCTTTTTGCTCTTAATTTACCTTCAGTGAAATCTTCAAGTTAAACCCTTTCACCAATGCATACAGGTATTCCCATTTCGGTGTGAATGAAACCAGTTATACTTAACAGATACCAGCTTTGGCCTTCCATGAGCAGTTTTTCCAGATGCAATTAATTTAGTTTGTCCCACAGAACATAACAGGAGCACCCTCCAGATGTTTGGGACTACAATTCCCATCATCCCTAGCCATCTGGAGGGACGGAGTTTGCCTATGCCTGCTCTAGATCATTTCCCAAACTTGGGTCTCCAGCTATTTGCAGACTAGAGTTCCCATCATCCCTGACCACTGGTCGTGCTAGCACAGGATGATGGGAGTTGTAGTCCAAAAACAGCCGGAGACCCTGTTCTCACAGTGACCAACCAACAACATCTGGAGGGCCACGCATTCCCCAGAGAGTAATGGCACTTGGGGAATTGGCTTTTGATTATATAAATGTTTCTGAAGCTTAGTTGGACACCTCATTTAGGAACACTAGCTGAGTTTCCATCGGCCTGGGAGGGAGCGGGGGTGGGGGAAGATATAATCCCTGCTTCCCTCCCAAGCCTGCTATTTAAAACAAAATAAAATTAAGCAGAGCAAGTTTGCATCCCTGCAAGTTCTTCCTTATGAAAATAGATACCAGATGCAAAAGCTTAAACTAAGTGCAGTGCATTAAACAATTAGTGTGGCTCATTGAGCCAACCAGAACCCACTTTTTATTTTTGACTGACGGATGATAAACACGGCCATCTGCTCCTGGTGGCTGGCGCTGGAGGAGAGGATGACAAAGATGCCCTTCTTTGAGTCAGGCTCGTGGGGAACACGCAGGCCGCAACTTCCAGAAACGGTGAAAATGCTGTGATATTCTTTCCCTCCTTCCAAATGTTAAAACCAGGAACAGGGGATTTTTTATTTTATTTTTGGCAGCTCAAGGGCCACATTCCCCCGTGAGCAACCTTCCTTGGGCTCCATGACAAGGAATATTCCCTTACAGGAAAAAGCACTCCAGAACAGTGAGATATTTCAGAATGTGGAGAGCCCCAAAGGCTGGAGAGAGAGGGTGTATGTGTGGAGGGTTACCTGCAACCCTTGGCTCTGAGGTTCTCCACCCTTCTACTAGACCAGGGGTTCCCAAACCTAGGTCACCATCTGTTTTTGGACTACAACTCCCATCATCCCTAGCCAGCAGGAGCAGTGGTCAGGGATGATGGGAGTTGTAATCCAAAAACAGCTGGAGACCCCTAGTTTGGGAATCCCTGTGCTAAACCTATCAACAGCAGCATGTTTTCCTACCTCAGGGTGTGTGGCTTGTAAAAACTTTGCTTTTATTTATGAAGAATAGTTTGTGACATTTTTATTAGTTACTGGTAGTGTTAACAGAACTAATAGTAGGGTTTGTCTTATGTTTGTATGTTTCTATGTTTCCCACACATGGAAATTCTGTTTAGGTGTCAGGACTGGTAGCCCATAATAGGTCTCCATGATTTTTGTCATAACCCTTTTCTCCTGTTTAAAAACATTTAGGCTTGTTGCCATCACTGTATCTCAGTGCAGAATAGCAAATTCTGCAGAGGAACACACTGTTTTACATCTTGTCTGGCTCTCATTTTGGGGTTCACAGAGGAATTTTGCCCCAGGTCAAATTGTTTTCACCTCCTGTGGGGTGTGTAGTCTGCTTCAGGAATTTGATATCTCCGAATTCCAGTGGGAACTTACCTGACCTGAACCCCCTGCACTAATGTGCAGATCAGCTTTTCGACTTTTAAAAAGTTTTAAAATGCATAATTTAGGACAAAATCCATTTAGAAATATGTACGTTGAGATAAAATACATATTTAAATAGCCTGTGATGAAATGCCCATTTAAGTATTATTGAGATAAAAAATCCATGCAGATTAATCATTATTATAGTAGTTTAATGAGTGAACGAGGTGGAACAGACTTAGGATCCAACACGTGTAAAATGGGCGTGTACTTAGGAATGGACTGAGACCTTCTATCTCTGTGTGTTGCTTGACTTGCATGCATGAATTGCAGCGAGCTCCTCTGGAGATAAAACAACATGGAAAATCCCATGCAAATAGCCACTTAAAGCACAATGCAAAATTTAACCTAGAGAAATGAAGAGAGCCAGCTGCCTTCACGTGGCTCCGTCAGCAGCAGATTTTTAAAAAGGCTTACTGTGGATGCTACAGTTCTTTGCAATCTTCACTGCGTCCCACAAAATCTTACTCCTTTATCATTTCCATTACAGCAAAGTACACAAAACCCAGGGCCTCTTAAGCAACTGGCAAATTATGCACAGGTGCATATTTGGCACATGCTTGGCATCTCCGCTATCCAAATAAGTAGGGTAGTATGCATGTTGCTAGGGATGCGGGTGGCGCTGTGGGTTAAACCACAGAGCCTGGGACTTGCCGATCAGAAGGTCGGCGGTTCGAATCCCCACGACGGGGTGAGCTCCCGTTGCTTGGTCCCTGCTCCTGCCAACCTAGCAGTTAGAAAGCACGTCAAAGTGCAAGTAGATAAATAGGTACCACTCCGGCGGGAAGGTAAACGGCATTTCCATGTGCTGCTCTGGTTCGCCAGAAGTGGCTTAGTCATGCTGGCCACATGACCCAGAAGCTGTACGCCGGCTCCCTCGGCCAATAAAGCGAGATGAGCGCCTCAACCCCAGTCGGCCATGACTGGACCTAATGGTCAGGGGTCTCTTTACCTTTCCTATGCATGTTGCTAGTTCTTGTGCCTCAGGCCTATATCAAACATGCTGGATAATCATGTGCACAAGTAAGGATTTCTCAAATGTGCCTGAATGGGAACCAGTCTCCTGTGATGAGATAAAGGCCCTTATTTCAGGCAAGAAATCAAATAAAGCTCCTGGAGAGGATATGAGTCTTAGAATGTTGGATTCCTATCCTGGCTGGCTTATTCACCACCATAAACAATGCAGGCCAAATGCCCTCTGTGTAGAAAATGGGTATTTATAAGAAAGGGGGTAGGAAGGATCCGCAAAACTATCACCCAGTTAGCTTATAAGACATCTCCTCCAGGCTACAGTGTATGCATGGTAAAGGTAAAGGGAGCCCTGACCATTAGGTCCAGTCGTGGCCGACTCTGGGGTTGCGGCGCTCATCTCGCTTTATTGGCCGAGGGAGCCAGCGTACAGCTTCCGGGTCATGTGGCCAGCATGACTAAGCTGCTTCTGGCGAACCAGAGCAGCGCACGGAAACGCCGTTTACCTTCCCGCCAGAGTGGTACCTATTTATCTACTTGCACTTTGAGGTGCTTTCGAACTGCTAGGTTGGCAGGAGCAGAGACCGAGCAAAGACCTCGTCGTGGGGATTTGAACCGCCGACCTTCTGATCGGCAAGTCCTAGGCTCTGTAGTTTAACCCACAGTGCCACCCGCGTCCCTGCATGGTATCTCCTTCAAAAATGACCAGACTGTTGCAAAAATAACATTATTCATGAAGAAAAAGTGGAATTCAGAGGAGGACACAGTGCCATTGATCACTGTTTCACTCTGAACTGTATTATAAGGAAATATACTACGAACAATCTTTATGTAGCCTTTATTGATCTTTCTGCTGCATTCGACTCTGTTAATCGAAACGGACTGTGGGAGAAATTTCAAATTGCTAACATCGACTGCAGACTTCTGCTGTTGACCCAAGAACCGTACAGAAATGAGGGTCAGAGTAGGTTTAAATGGTGGTATGACTGATGCTTTTAAAATGTCACAAGGAGTGAAGCAAGGTTGCTTTCTGACTCCCATTCTTTTAAACTTTTATATTAATGATTTGGTGCCATGTTTAGCCAATGCAAACTTTAACTCTATCCAGTAATTAGGAACAGGAAGATCTCAATATTTCATGTATCCAGATTATTTAGTGTTCCTCTCTTTCTTGATTATGTCTCAAAAATTTCTTGGAGGTGTTCAGTGCATACTTTCTATAAATTATTCTTAAGACCAATGTTATGATTTTTGGCATAGGCCTATGTTTAAATGGTGCTTCAATCAGAAAACTACAGTCGGTAGAACATAAGAACCATTTCGCTCATTTAGATACCTGGGCATATTCTTTAATGAAGCCCCTGTCTTGGAAGTGTCGTATGGAGGCAGTGAAAGTCAAAGCACAGAAAACCATAGGGGCATTGATAAAGTTCTATTACAATAAAGAAGGGCAGCTGATTGAACCTGCCTTAAAGATATTTGGTAGCAAAGTTCTTACTCATATGCTCTGTGGTTTGAACTCCATTAAAGGTTTGGAAACTGTGCAGAATAATTTCTTTTGGAAGCTAAACTCTCTACCTTCAGGAACATCAGCAGCTCTTCTTTGTACAGAATCTGTTGTTGTTGTTTAGTCGTTTAGTCGGGTCCGACTCTTCGTGACCCCATGGACCAGAGCATGCCAGGCACTCCTGTCTGTACAGAATCTGGGTAGCCACAATTAAGGCAGAATCTGGGTAGTCACATTAAGGCAGGAGCGGACTGCACTCAGTTAAAGTATATTTTAAAAGTTGCTACAATGCCTGTTAAGCATTTTCCTGCACTGCACTATACAGAATTGGGTGATAACCAACTCTGGAAATCAGCTTATCAAGATGTTTAACACTATTAATATTTTCCGGAACTCTGCTTTGACATTGAATAAATGTCAGCTAAGGGATTGGCTCTTAGTTGCAACTAATTTGAAACACCAGATTTTCCCCTTGATATCTGTTCTTGAGAACAGAGCATTTTAGAGCTAGTTATTCGACCAAACTCTCACCAGTTTCCTTAAGAAATGCCTTTACTGAGCTGTGTTTCCAGGTGAAGCCCACTGCAGTCTTGAATGGCTGCTACACACAACCAAGGTCCTGTACGTAGACAGACTTTTTATTTGTGGTCAACCTCAGATGGAAGGCATAACTCATTATCAGTTAGCCTGCCCCTTATATAGAGATCCAAGAGATCGCTTTCCAAAACCTTTGTTCACACAAGCTAGCAGGCACATCCTGGAAGAAATGGTACAGTTTCTTTTGAGTGACAGTAATAGCTTCATCACACAAAGAGTGGTACTATATGCAGTAGTTGCAAAAAAAAGAAAGAAAAAATCAGGAAAAGGGAGATACAGTGGTACCTCGGGTTAAGTACTTAATTCGTTCTGGAGGTCCGTTCTTAACCTGAAACTGTTCTTAACCTGAAGCACCACTTTAGCTAATGGGGCCTCCTGCTGCTGCTGCGCCGCCGGAGCATGATTTCTGTTCTCATCCTGAAGCAAAGTTCTTAACCTGAAGCATTATTTCTGGGTTAGCGGAGTCTGTAACCTGAAGCGTCTGTAACCTGAAGCATATGTAACCCGAGGTACCACTGCAGATGGAATTGCAATAAATTGTTGTGGCGATTTGGAGATTTAATCTTAAATCAAGATGGATTTGAGTTTGTTGGTGTCTCTGGTAACTTACATCATGGGTATTAGCAAATTAGATTTTTAAAAGGCGGAATAATTTTAGAATTGGAGCTGTCAGAGATGCACAAGGAAACTGTGTCTTAATGCTCAGGGACTTGGCAAAGTCTCTTTTATAGTAGGGATGTATGTTCTGTATTATTCTATTAATGTAGTTGCCTAATACCAATTTGTCATGGCCTTTGGCTGGAGCAATAAACTCATGAACATGAAAATGCAGGTTAACCATTATATGATTTGCAGTAGCCCGGCTGAACTGCACCCATCGGACTGCACTGAGTTTGAGGCAATGTTGGATGGTTAAATGAAAGCTCTTGTGGTGTTTTGACCCCAGTGCCCTTTTCACACATGCAGGTTGTCGTCAGTTGTTGAGTGATGAATGGGATATATATTACCACACCCCACAACTACTGACACACACTCTCTCTCTTTTTCTTGGACCTTTTAACACTCCCCCCAACCCCTCCTTTGCAGGTATACCTTCACCGGCATTTACACTTTTGAATCATTGATAAAAATTCTGGCGAGAGGATTTTGTATGACGGAATTCACCTTCCTCCGGGACCCATGGAACTGGCTAGATTTTTCTGTTATTGTCATGGCGTAAGTAGCATTTTTCTCATTCCTCTCCTAAAAGGCGATTGGCTAGATCAGGACCGAGGTTTTCTTCCCCTGCTCCCATAAACTCCCTGTGACTTCCCTGCTATCCTAGCAAGAAATTCATGTGCTTTAACGGTCCTGGAGCAATGGGGCTGATATGGGATTCTTTTGTTCTTTCTCAGTTGTGCAGGCAACCCATGTCCACCCATTTAACCCAAGCCAGGGCTCTTGCTGGAATGGAATTTATTAACCACTTTTATTGATGTAGTAGCCCCAACACATGGGACACACTGCAAGTCCCAGATCCCAGAAGAGCAGCTATTTTCACCTGCATCAAGGAGAACCAAAATGGCACCAACAGTGATTTAGAATAAGTTGAAGACTTAATCAACCCTGTTTATGGCTCCTGGGAAATCTGCCTCAAATAGAGGTCCTTCTAAAGATAAGAAACCGTCCAGTGTTGGGAGTCTAGTCTTGGCTACTTTGACTGGACTCTCAGGCAATTCCCAACCTGCTTAGAAACTGTGTTTGCATGGCCATGACCAATGACATGTCTGTACCGCAGACTTAAAGTGGATAGGATAGGGATCCACTCTACTCAGAGAACCCCGGGAATTGCAGATCCATGATCCATGAAATATGGAGATCCATGAAATGTGGAGGATCTGGGAATTCCAGAAATCTACAAATCTTGTGTTTTTCTCTTGTCAGAGAATCCTGGGAACTGTGAGGTAGGGAGGAGGATACAGGATCTCTAATAACAGACTCTGATTCCCATTATCGCCTCTGGAATGATCTTGTGTCATAATTTGGCATTGTTCATTCCAAGGGGAGTTCTAGGAGAGAGAGAAATATCCTGTCCCCTCACTGGCAGTTTGCCAGTTGTGCTTCCCATTCCCATCCCAGAATAGCCCTCAAAACACCCTGAAATGCAAACTAGGAGGGGCCCATTTCATTTACTTACTTATACATAAGTGTTTATTAACTGCTCGATATTTCAAAAGAAGAAGAAGACCATTTAAGCAGTTTTCACTATGTGCTGTATCAGTTGAAACAGAAATACGACCTAAAACCGATAAAACAGCATTCCTTCATTGCAAGAGGCTGGTCTACGGACCCTTTGTGTTCCTTCCAGCTCCACAGTTCTATGAATCTAACAGTATAAAACATATGGAAGCCAATCAAATAGAGAACCAGGGCATTCATGCACATCAAGCAGGGCTCAGTCTTATGGGTCAGGAAAAGTCTGGGTCAAAACTTGTGTCCTTACAAAACCTCTGAAGCAGCTGGTGGTTGCTTCTTCACATACGGCAGAAGGAAAGACACTCCACAGGACAACAGAAAATATCCATTTGGGGGACGCTACCCGGTGACATTCTGTAGAGCAGAATTTCCTTAGACGATCTTCTGCCCATCACTTTCATCGCGAATGCTTCTCCCCCCCACCTCCAAAACTGGGACCGAACAGCTGAAATTTCAGCTCGGCTTCAGCAAATTCTTCTTTTCTTCATTGTGTACACCTGTGTAGTTTTACCTGTGTGAACATGCTGAAAGCCTGCATAGCCATTTCCCTTGGCGGCGAGGCTCCTTTAGAACTGCTGCTGGTAACAGATTGTAGGGGTTTTTCCCCGCGCTAGCATAGCTTCAAGATCAAATGCCCACTTTGGTTTTCAAACAGGGCAAGCACAAGCAGAGTTTTTATTTATTAATCAGAACTGTTTATACCCCACCTTTCAGGAGGCTCCCAAAGCAGCTTCAAAGTGCACTTCAAACCACAATAAACAATATCGACACGTAGGGCAGGTCATTGGGATCCTTTCCCACAGGCAGCTGATGGCAGATGGTCCTTTGTGGGGAGGAGACAGTCCACCTGGAGTTCTTCTCCCCTTGCCTCCCTCCATCTCCTGGAATCCCTTCCTCCTTCCTCCTCTTTCCCCTCCAGTTCTTTCCACTTCTGGCTGATGGAGAGGGATCATGGCTCAGGGCTTCAGCATCTACTTTGCATGCTTCCAGGTTCAATCCCCAGCCTCTCCAGGTATCGCTGGGGCCCCCCCATGTCCGAAACCCTGGAGAGCTTCTGCCAGTCAGTGTAGACAATACACTGAGCTAGATGGGCCAAATTCTGGACTCAGTATAACACAGCTTCTTAATCACTTGGGGAAAAGGCCATAGCTCAGTGGCAAGGAGTCTACTTTGCACATAGAAGGTCCCACGTTGCAATTGCTGACATGTCCAGGTGGGATAGCTCAGTCAGCAGAGCATGAGACTCTTAATCTCGGGGTCATGGGTTTGAGTCCCACATGGGGCAAAAGATTCCTGAATTACAGGGAGTTGGACCAGATGACATTTTTTTTTTGGTCCCCTTCTACAATTCTTTGACCAGGGGGCTTGAAATTTATTGTTTATTTTTAAATTAAATTTGCATACTGCCTTTAATCTGTAGATCTCAGGGTGGCTCACTACATAAAAATACAAAACATAATAAGAACAACAACAGCAACTTATTATTTGTACCCCACTCATCTGACTGGGTGGCTTCCAGCATATATAAAAACAAGAACCAAAAAATCCTACAAAGCAATAACCCCCAGACCCTCCCAAGAACACATTTAAAAGGGAAAATCCTGGAGAACCACTGCAGTCAGTCTAGACAGTGCTGAGCTGGAACGATCGAAGATGTGAGTCGGCATTATTATTATAATTATTTCATTTACCGTATTTTTCGCCCTATAGGACGCACCGGCCCATAGGACGCACCTAGTTTTTTTTTGGGGGGGGGGAGAAATAAAGGGGGAAAATTATTCCCTCCCCAGCCGCGGATATCTGCCCGAAGCTGCAGGGCTCCCTAGGCTGCGGATGTCTGCCCGAAGCGCGGGGCGCTCTGCTTCAGAGTGGCCTGCGCTCCGGGCAAGCAGGCTGCTATCCGCAGCCTAGGGAGCCTTGCAGGAACTCCCACGGGCTCCCCAGGCTTGCTGATAGCTTCCTGAAGCCTGGAGAGCAAGAGGGGTCGGTGCGCACCGACCCCTCTCGCTCTCCAGGCTTCAGCGAAAGCCTGCATTCGCCCCATAGGACGCACACAGATTTCCCCTTCATTTTGGAGGGGGGAAATTACGTCCTATAGGGCGAAAAATACGGTATATGCCGCCCTTCATCATAAGATCTCAGGGCAGTTCACAGAATAACATACCGGATAAAAACAGGTAAATAATGAAAACAATACAGCAAAACAATAATCCCCCCCCCCCTTTCCCACAGACACATTTAAAAAGCTGTAGAATATTAATCAGGTATGTTACAACTTCCTATGTCCCTATGCTGATGTGCTAGGTAGTGTGGTAGACTTGCATGGTCCCGCCCTACTGATTCTTTCCAAGTTTTGGCACCAACAGTTGTGGGTTTTTCTTTATTATTAAAAAAAAAAGCCTTACACAAGGACAGCATCCTGTTGGTCTGTGCTTTGCAGAACCTGGCAGTATCATTGTGTCAGGACTCTAGTCTGGCATGGCAGAAGGAAAACCCACATGGCTGCTGTCCCAATTAGGGCCAGAGCGCACCGCAGGGCTGGAACCCTTTTGCTGCAGTCTTGGGTTGCTTTCTGCCCTCCCTCCCTCCCGGCCAATTGGCAGATTCTGGCAACCGCCTGGGCTTGCCTATTAGGTGGACTGCCCGCCTGCTCTCTTGGCAGGATGGTGGCTGGCCTGGCAGCCTGCTAGCTTACGTCTTGGCTGGGCTCTCGTCTTCTGTTCAAAGCGAATTCTTAATTATCCAGCCCTAAGCCCGCTCCCTGCAAATGGAAACAAAAAAAGGATCTCCTATTCAGGACAGCTGCTGAGTTGGCCGGCCGAAGGGAACCGAAATAGGAACATCTAGAGCAAAGAGCAAATTAAGGTATCGCAGGCAACAAGGGCTGTAAAGGCACGCCAGCGGGGTGGGGGCAGTCAATAGGCACTGCCATTTTATTTTATTTTTGGGAAAAAATATAAGTAATTGTACTGGAAAGACATTTTTAAAGGGAAGGGAAGTAATGGCGCAGAAAAGGGCATTGCCACGACAACCAGGCAATTCCGCCTGAGTTTAAAAAATCTCGTCAATCCCCCCCCCTTTTCTAAAAAAAGTCTTGGCTGCAGTTCCGGCAAGCACTTAAGCAGAGGTACCTTAAGCTTTGACTCCCACTGTCATTGCAAGTATGCAATTGGCTTTTATAACCTGAGCTCTGGCTTCACTGGCAACTGCTTTAGGGTTGTGTGCAAAAAAACAAACAAACAACGCAGTTAAAAAAAATTAAATCAACTTTTATTTAAAAGTCTAAAGACCCCTGGCTTTTCCTGTTTCTTTAATAATAAAGTCCCTTCCGTAAAAATAAAAAAGAGCATTCTGACCCTTGGAAATTGACTTTTCCCATGGCACCTTATGCCCATAATCTGAGTGCCGGGTGCCTGGCTGGAAAGTCACAGGACTCCTGGCCAAAATGGCCTCGGGAGACCACAGGCCAGAGCTTCTCCATCTCTTGTCCTTTCTTATGAGAGCATTCTTCCTCCCTCAGTTACAGGAGCACAAGCTGCCTGGGACTTCAGTCCAGGAAGCTTCATAAACGAAACCTTTAGATCTGCATAGCCCATCCCATTTAATGGTTGCCTGGATTAATTGGGCTGTTATCAGGTGATAAATTTGTTAAGTTAAACGCCGGCTCCATCAGGAAACGGTGGCAAGGCCTCATTAGCTTCGCTGCAGCTTCAATGGAAACCTACTGTGCTAATAAGCCCACATGAAGGGTTGCCGTCTCCAAATGTTAGGCTATCCTCTAGGCAGGCCTTTCAAGCATATGGTTAAGCGCCAATAAAATCTTAACGCTTCTAATTCCCATTGGGTTTCATAACCTAACGCAGCCGCACTTGCAAGGATTTCTCTGCTTGCCGCGAAAGCTGCAGGTGCCACAATCGTATCCTGTTTCCGGAGAGCTTGGAGAGGCAAAGGAACATTGGGAGTGAGTGTGCCCTTGTTTTCCTTAGTTACCAGAAGACTTGAGTGTGCAACCATTGGGGAAGGCATGGAGCATCCTTTTGTGGTGTTCTTAGGCCTTTACAGTGCAATCTGACCCATTGTGGAGGAGAGGGCTATCACTGGCTACTAGTCATGATGGCTGCAGTCTTCCTGCACAGTTCGAGGTAGCAATGTTTTCAAATACCAGTTCCGTGTCGAGGTCCCCAAGCCACCCCCCAAATAAATCACAATTCACACAGAATTTTGTTTAAGGTTTTTGGCATAATTTTGGCCACAACTTTGTTAAAATACATAAATGTGAGTGGTTGCTTAGGCGTTGGTTCTGACTATCTGTCCCCATCCAGGGACAGAACTGACTTCCGGATTCCAGCGAAAGCCAGTAAGAAACAATATTGGGGAGAAAATGGAGCTGGGCACCAGGCCCTCACCCCTCCCCACATGCTCCCAGGGGCTTGCACGGCCCAAGCCCCATGCCAGGGATTCGGATGAAATCATGGCGAGCCCCTGGATTCCTTTAACAGAATTCCCTTGCAGCAGCAGCATTGGAGGGGCAGGCACAGCCAACCAAATCCCCTCCACCCAAAAAACTAACCAACGCCTAACCAGTTGTGGCGATTTGCTACGCAGTAGGCAAAAACCAAATGGCACCAGCCAATCCGCCAAATGGACAAAATTCCTACCAGGCCCCTGGTCCAAAAGCAGACGACCCCATGATGACAGGCATAGCAAGGTCAAACACAAAAGGCCTAAATAAGGGAGGGTGGGTGGGTGATCCGGTGCACGCAGCGAAAGAGAACGCTCAATGCTGCATGCTCAGTATATAAAACCCTTGGTCCATCCCACAAATTGGCAGCATCAAAATTTCCCCAGTAACTTTAACAGCCCAATCACTGCTATGGCCATCTATAGCCTGGACCCCACCACAACATGTGCTCTCCATGAAGGAGAACATGCTTTGCTGGAAACCATTAAACTATGGAACTCACTCTCACAAGACGCAGCAATGGCCACCAGCTTTAGATGGATTATGGACGAACTCATGTAAGATAAAGCTGTGCTGTGCCTCCATGGTCAGAGGCAGTAATGCTTCTGAATACCAGTTCCTGGAAACCACAAGAGGGGAGAATTCTCTTGTGCCCACCTTCTGCTCCCTGGTTTCCTATAGGCATCTGGTTGGCCCCTGCGAGAACAGGATGTTGGACTAGGTGGGCCATTGGCCTGACCCAACAGACTAGTCTTACGTTCTTATCAGAGAGGAAAAGAAGTACCACCACACACCCACACACCCCAGCTGTCGAAGAACAAATTGGTAGGCTTCTGACATACATTAGTGTGTTTGCATGGGCATTGCACACTCAAATCACCCCAAAGGGATTTGCTCTCTGCTTCCTTTGGAGAATAGTTATTGCATTGGTGTTTGGGACGCGGGTGGTGCTGTGGGTTAAACCACAGAGCCTAGGATTTGCCAATCAGAAGGTTGGCGGTTCGAATCCCCACGACAGGGTGAGCTCCTGTTGCTCGGTCCCTGCTCCTGCCAACCTAGCAGTTCGAAAGCAGGTCAAAGTGCAAATAGATAAATAGGTACCGCTCCGGCGGGAAGGTAAACGGCGTTTCCGTGCACTGCACTGGTTCGCCAGAAGCGGCTTAGTCATGCTGGCCACATGACCCGGAAGCTGTACGCCGGCTCCCTTGGCCAGTAAAGCGAGATGAGTGCCGCAACCCCAGAGTCGGTCACGACTGGACCTAATGGTCAGGGGTCCCTTTACCTTTAATTGCATTGGTCTGTTGTACTAAACAGCAACAGCAGCAACAACAATCAGTATGTTTATTTGAGAGTGACCCTGTCAAATCCAGTGGGACTTACTTCTAAGTAGGCGTACGTAGGATTGGGGATTCTAATCTGTGGCAGCCACGATGAAGAATGAAGCAGGTCAGTTTTTATCCCAAAGTAGTCAATCTGGAACATTTCTCCCCGAAGCTCAGAGATCTCCAGCTGTTTTTGGGACTACAAAAACATCATGCCCTGACCACTGGTCCTGCTAGCTAGGGATGATGGGGGTTGTAGTCCAAAAACAGATGGTGCCCTGAGTTTGGGAAACACTGATCTGGAGCATTTGTGTCTCTGATTCTACCCATCTTTGACTCTCTTTCCGCCTACCAGGAGCATGAAGCACCCAACCTTTGAGAGAATATCACTCTCAACGGGTTCAGGGGGAAGGCATTGGGAATAATGGTGCAAATTATATTTGTACGTATTTGGCTTCACCTATTTCTGTAGTGTTTGTGCACCCCTTTCCTTTTGGGGTTGCCACTGAAAACAGCAGCAGTTCCCAAGCCTTGCAGGAGTGAGGGGAAAAGTAGAACATCAGACCACTGACCCATCTATCACAGGACTGTCTGTGGTATCTTGGTATCTGAAGAAGTGTGCATGCACACGAAAGCTCATACCAAGAACTGACTTAGTTGGTCTTTAAGGTGCTACTGGAAGGAATTTTTTTTGTTTTGACTATGGCAGACCAACACGGCTACCTATCTGTAACTAGGACTGTCTGCATTGACTAGCAGTTGCTCTCCAGGGTTTCAGGCAGGGACCAATTCCTAGCCCTCCCTGGCAATGGATTCGACCCTAGGACCTTCTGAATGCAAAGCAGATGTTCTTCCACTGAGCTATGCCCCTTCCCTGTGTGTGGTATTGCTAGATGTTATCAGGAGGAAGAGGAGGATGAGATGCAGAGCTCCTGCTCTCGGTGGCAGCCACACATCCTCCATTGCATCCAGTTCTGGCCTTTGGTTCCCACCTAGTTAATCTAGTGGGAAGAGATGGGGATGCAGTGTCAGCACGAAGAAAGATGCTCTGGCTTTCTTTGAGCTCTCCATCAGAGTTCTAGGTCATTGTGTCATGGTTCTTGCTGGTAACAGGACCAAGAACTCTGTGCACCATGTTCCTTGCACGGACAAGGTGAGCTACTACGAGCGGATGGCAGCACTTGTACATCTCTGTCACATTCTTAGTTAACGAAGAGAACCACTGGCTCTTCTTTTATCAGTCAGTACTCTCTTTGCAAGCAAGTGGCCCTCCAAACATGAAAAAGGTGTTCTGTGCTGTGGATTGCATAGGATTTGGCTAAGGTGGTAGCTGAGTTTCACGTGGTATCTGAATTTCACATGGTTAAGATAAAGTCCCCCTGCAAGGTCAAAAGCTGGATAATGCAGGCAAGCAGCATTATCAGAGTTCAATGACATATTCCAGCCAGGCAAAAAGCACCCAGGGAAGGCATGTTGAGGGGTGTGGGGAGAATCCTGAGGGCCAGATAGAGAGGATTGGAGGGCCACATTTGGGCTCCATGCCTGAGGTTCCCAACTACGGAGCTAAACCACGGCTAATGCCAACAAGAAAGGGGATGGGAGGGATTTGCCCTGGAAAGGGAAAGAGACAGGTAAAGGGAGTGATGTATCTGATTTTGGCCCATTGGGAAAACACACCTGTTTTTGAATCTGAAAGGGATAGCCATGTTAGTCTGTTGCAACAAAAACAAGGAAGGTCAATCAATCAATCAATCAATCAATCTTTATTGCGGTCAAAGACCAGACAGAGCAAGGAAGGTTCTTGTGGCACCTTAGAGACTGATCAGTTTTTGGGTGCCATAGAAGTTCGCAGACTAGAGCCCAGTACATCAGATGCATAAAGTAGAAAAATATATGAGTATCAGGGGCAGGGGCAGGGGCAGGATGGGTTGGAAGCAGTGTAGTCAAAAGGCCATGAGACATAAGAGATGCTGCCTATGACATTTCTATGCAAAGCTCAGGCATTAGGGCAATGCCTTGATTAGGCCAAGCAAAATGTCACAAAACAGTGTTCAAGCTTTCATGTTCTCCAGATAAGATAAGTACAATGACCATTCGCAACTGCAGGAATTAGTGAAAACAAAAGCATTCTAACTGAGATACTGCGTTACTAGTTTTTAATCTTTTATTTGCTTATGTAACTTAAATAGAGAAGATATTTTAAAAGGGTCACTGAGCCCCGTCCTGTACTCTCTTTCCTGCCCACACCCCATTTAACACTGGCCTGGTTCACAGGCAACACTAAGCCATGGTTTGCTTAGCCAAAGCGTAGCTTGTCTGACACCCAGCCCAGTCAACTAACCATGGCTGTTTCCTGGCAATGAACCACAATCTGAAACTATGGTTTGTGGCTGACTCACAAACTGTGACTTGGTTTGGCGTTGTGTCCAAATCCAACAACCTTGCTTTGCCATGGTTTGCTTGAACACCCACCAAGGATGCTCACTAAGCAATAGAAACACAAGGCAAAACAATCTGTGACTCATTTGTGAGGCTACTTGTGGTTTATTGAACAGTCCATAGTTAAAAGAAACTATGGCTTAGTATTATGTGTGAGCGTACCCACAGTGTGTTAGAAGCTACCTATCTCCCTATCAATCTTAAACCAAGGTGTTTTGTTTTTCTGTTTTGTATTATTTTTTATCCTTTAAATCAGGGGTGGGAAACCTGGACTCTCAACTCCCATCATCCCAGACCGTTGGCCATGATGGCTGGGGCTGGTGGGAATTGTAGTCCAGAACATCTGAGTAGACACAGAGGATCCTCACCCCTGCTTTAAGCAGTTGGAAGCTGACACAGGAGGAGGCATCCATGAACAATATTTGTGGTTTTAAGGAAATGCATTTTCCAGACAAAGCATTTAGAATGGTCCTTTTTAAATAGAAAGATTAAGTTACTGAGTCTCATGATGTCATTGTCTGTCTGTTCTCACTCCTGCCCCAATGAAGAGAAGGGTTGGTAGGGTCTGTATTCATTCCAGGCAGAGCTCCTATGGAGGCAGCACTGAGCTTTGCTTTCTTTCGTTTTAATATCTCACCCCCCCCACTCCCCACCCCAAATTGCTTCCCTGTTGATGCATTTTAACAACTTAGTGGGAAGGTTCCCGCTCAAGAGCCCAACTTTAAAGATGAAATAACTCAGCTACATTTTAGAGCTCACATTTTGAATTCAAAACGTTTCCAGAATTGCATTTGAAAATAGGAAGTTTTGAGAAAAGAAAAGGAAATGGAATATTAAAGTGTTTCTGATTACAGTTAGAGGACTTTGTTGCAAGCTGCCACATTCAAGAAAGTTTTGCACCTTGTTTCTGTCTCTCCCCCCCCCAAAAAAAAACCCTCAGTCATTTAGTACAATATAATTAATGTTGAGGGAGATATCAAATATAAATTCAAATGTATGGCAAACACATTAAAACTAGAATAATTTGCATGAGAATTTCCCACAGTGTCCCTCTCAGCTCTCTTGTATAGAGCTGTGAGACTGTAAATTAAGGCTGCTTGGATGTTCCATCTTTTGACTTTGAAGTCTCTGCCTCCACCCAACTGCCCAGTGCTTGATCTATAAAGTTTGGAGGTTGTAGGTTTCCTCATTCCTCATTTTTTAAAAAACCACTCAGAGTCGCTTGCCGTAGGAATGATACTCTGCTAAAAGCAGAGTTTGCAGTACTTCCCAATTATTAGAACACATACACACACTCGCAATCCTTTTACACCAGCCTCCAGATGTTTGGGGCTATAGCTCCCAGCCAACATGGTCAGTGGTCAGGGATGATGGAAGCTGTAATCAAGAGCATCTAGAGGGCATCTGGTTGGGGAAAACCAACATAACATTATTACCATAATCATCCAGTAATATTAACTATTTCCATTCCCCTTGCATTGACCTTCAGCTTGGGATAGATGTGTTGCTTTCTCCAAGAAAGCTTGCTTCTCTTAATGCCTATCCGCTCCTTAGCATTCAAACCTGGCTGGTTTTATGTGATCCATGCCCAGAAACTCAATAGTTGCCAACCTTGCCTTCCCCTTCTGGCCTGATTGCAGGAAGCTCAGAGATGGGATTCCATTACACTGTGCAGCCGAGGTACACACACACAAACACACACACACACACCACCCCTGTCTTCCTGTTCCATGGCACTCACCAATGGCATGATTCAGTTGGCCTACCAAATCTAAGCCAGTCATCAAAACCCATCTGTGTTCAGGAAGATGATTGCCGCTCCATGATTCCAAGACCAAGTCATGATGACTCATGTCTTTGCCCCAAGTCAGTGGTTTTCCAATGGTGAGATGGTCTACCTTAGGAGCATTCTCAGGGGTTCCTCAATGAGAATATCAGTAATGGTGGGCAAGAAAGACGCTTCGCCCACTAATACTGATCTTGCTCAGCAGTGCATTGTTGCAGGATATTTTTGGTTGAGTTCCAGGATGCCCTTTGTATTCACCACAGGGCACTATAGAATATGGTGCATGGCACAAGCTGCAGCAACCTTGCAAAGGCTATGTATGTCTGGGACTGATCAGTGCCTGGAAAGGAGACCGTGTTAGGAACCCTCTGTACACTGTCTTGAGCTCCATCGTAGAAGAAAGGTGGGCTGTAAATTAAACCCATGATGCCTGATGATGAAGCCCGAGAGCCCTGGCTAACATGCCACGTAAGCTAACTTTGTGCCCCAAAACAGATCTCATAAACTTCCACAATGCGCAGAGCTTCTGCAGCAGGGAAGATAAGCTGGGGCAGGGCTTCCCGAAGGCAGGAGACTTGAAACCCACCAGCCTAAGCTAAATGAGCCAATGCGATGTTCATGCAATCTCCAGCTGCATGTGCCCTGCTGTGTATTTCCAAATAACTGTGGTTTAATTCAACAGGTTTGTAGGAGAATTTACAAAACTAGGCAAAATTTCCGCACTTCGGAATTTCAGGGTATTGAGAGCTTTAAAAACTATTTCGTACATTCCAGGTAAGAAGCCCTGATCCTTGCATATCTGCTCTCAGCTACAATTGACTTTTTTCCTGTCCCTCCCCAAACCCTTCTCTCTCTCTCTTCTCTTTCTCTCTCTCTTCTTCTGTCATTACTTTGCTGGCGTTGTTGTCACGGTCTTCTTCTTGTGTGTGACTTTCCCTTGTTTGCAGATACATAACTGAATTTGTGGACCTGGGCAATGTATCAGCCTTACGAACGTTCAGAGTTCTTCGCGCGCTGAAAACAATCTCAGTCATTTCAGGTGAAAAAAACAATTTGAGGTTAAACACTTGGGCTGCGTGCACTCACAGAAGCTTATGCGCCATTCCCCGTAGCAAAACGGCTGTCGGTAGGACACAGCTTGAAATAATGAACGGCACTTGACCTGGGAATGGATGAGTGTGGGGAATGGGTCCTGTCAATAGAATACTTTTTTTTCATATGTTTACCCCACTCCCGGCAATTTTTGGTGGAGGCATCAAAGGCTCTTCAGGGCTCTGAAATTTTCCAGCCCATGACAATCATGAGCCGAGAATGCACCTTGCAAAGTTTCCCGCAGCCCTGTTTTCGTACAATTTGGGAACGGGAGTCCAACAAATTCAGATTGGCTAGTTAGACATAAATGACTAAATCTGAGTGGGTTGCTTCTCTCTCCCCTCCCCCACTCTCTCTTTAAATAATGAAATAAAAATCTTGGGGTAAATGGCAACATATGAAAAAAAAAATCAACCACAATAAAAAAAATTTGCAAGGCCGATCAATAATTTTTTTGTCATTGTGCTGACCTCCAGGCTAAATTAAAACCGAATGCCATTCATTGCTTTGTTTGGGGTGGAAGAAAGGAATCTGAAGGATCTGTTGTGGGCTGCCTCGCTATTATCATTCGATCTGAGTTAATTCCGACCCAACCAGTCAATCAATTGGTAGCTTAGTGCAGAGGGAATGTGGGCACAATTCCGCCAAAATGCTCTTCTGCACAAGGGCCACTGATATGAATGGCGTGGTGCTGCTGTGCTTTTATGCGGCTCCTTTTCATTCCATTGTGAAGAATATTCCTGTAGATCATGACCTTTGGCTCCCTCTCCCATTGCTCCCCCTTTTTTTAGCAAAAAAAAACATGCAGCCTCTGTTGCCTTTGTCAGCATTTAAAGATGCTTAGTTACAGTTGCTTTCATCTCTTAAATGGAGGACGGTGTTTTCTCTGAAAGTAGATCAATGGGGAAAACAAGCAAATGTGCCCTCTGTGTATCTATGGGCAGGCCTCATTCAGCCTCAGTGTTTAACATTTTTGACCTGCATGGCAAGGTAGAGAAGGTGGCAAAACAACCCCGTGCATGGTAGTTCCTGTAGATGATTATCCTGAACAGATGTTGGCAATTACAGGTCAAAAATAGTCTAAAGAGACTGCTTTTAAAAAGGGGGGTGGGCGAGGAAAAACAGCAACATCCATTTAGGAGATGGGAAGATTTTTTTCACTCCATTAGATGGCAAACATCTTCACTGTGGCGCTCTCGGTTGAAACAGGAACACCAAAGCAACAGCACACATTATCTGCACCCTTAGTATATTTTTAAGGTATGGTTTGCTGAAAATTTCTCCTGTATGTGTATTTTCCCCTCCTCCCGCCATTTCCTATCAGTTTTTGAGAAAAGAAATTGCATTTGGAAGTGATCAAAGGGGAGAGAAATGTCAGTGAATTTTTCACAGGTGCGGTGCAGGTGCCTGCCTGGGAATTAAAGCCCAGGGGAAGACTTAGCACCTCTCGGTGGACTTTTTCAGATCAGGAAGTGTGGGCAGCCAGGAGGGCTGCAGAGTGCTGGGTAAATGTTTACTGGGAAGAAAAACACGTGTGCCCACACCTCACTCGTGGCCACCTTGCAACGATAAGTTGAGCTGAAAAACCAGCACCTCAGAATGAGGCAGGAAAGGAGAAGGGAACATGTAGTAACAGGAACTGAAGTGATTTGGAAATGGTTGCATGTGGGGGAATCAGTTACAGTCTCGCCAGAACAGTTTCTTCCCCATACAACAATTGCTACATTACTTTACAGTGGTACCTCGGGTTAAGTACTTAATTCGTTCCGGAATTAAGCAACCTGAAGCACCACTTTAGCTAATGGGGCCTCCTGCTGCTGCCGCACCGCCAGAGCACAATTTCTGTTCTCATCCTGAAGCAAAGTTCTTAACGCGAGGTAATATTTCTGGGTTAGCGGAGTCTGTAACCTGAAGCGTATGTAACCTGAAGCGTATGTAACCCGACGTACCACTGTAGTTCCTGTTCACCTTACAGAACTGGTGTAATATACAACAGCATGGCACCATCCCTATGAAGTATGTGGCAAGATTTTATAGATCTAGATCTATAGATCTAAATCTAGATCGACTGATCAATCTAGACTCATCTACTCTTGTTATGCAAAACTCTTGGCTCATCCCAAGGTTCTTCAGGGCTAGTCTTAACCCCGGCAGCAGAAGGAGTTGTGAGGGGAAAAAATGGATTGAACTGCTTCAGGTTTCAGATAGAGCTTTTTTGTTGTTGTTTTTAATGGCAGAAGCTTTAAAAAAAGGGGGTGTCCTCTTGCACTTTGAAGTGCAAATGGAAAATGCTCTGCCAATGGGAAATGGGGGATGGGATGCCCTCCTGTAGTCTTGAGTCATATAACACACTCAGCCATCTCATACCCCTCAGATGTTTCACCTCAGTAGGAACCGCTGAATTCACTCTGAATTTCACTAGTGACAGGTAGTGGGATCGGCAAAATACGTCTTCCCACTGCTCCCACAATCCGACATACGCAAAAATGCTGCTAGTTTTGTTAGCGCACCTCATCTGCTTTTTCTCAGTTTCCCAGGTTAAAAGGAATGAGGCTGAATGTGTGCACGTTGAAACATAACACAGGCTCTCCACCACGCAGCGTATTTGATGGGCTTGGCATGTCTTGTCAACACAACACAGTGTACATTTTGGGGCTGGTTTGCAGATGAGGCACACTGCCCTGACTAACTAAGTAATTCCGCTGAAAAATAACAGAGAATAATAACTGTGTGAGGTAGAAGTTCCTCTGAGGAAAGGTTTAAACACAGGGAGACCTGCCATAACTTTAACCGGAGTGCTGAGCGCTGTGATTTAGAAAGAGCATATGAGGCAGCAACCAAAATAAACTTCCTGTGTGTTCCTGTTGCCTCTGACTTGAATGCTAATCAGAAAGTACTGGCTTTCCCCCTGGGCACACACTTCAGCTTCCATCTTGTCTCCATCTTGAGACGCCAGGACTGGTCTGACTGTGTAAGCAGCCCAAGCAATATGTGAACCAGCGTCGCAGCAGAGGATGCTGGGTATCAGGGGTTGCTTGCAGGACTCAGCCCTCAGTGCCATGAGCCAGAACTACTTTCAGAAAGTAGGACAAGGCAAGCCTTCATGCACCAAGTCCTGTCCCCAAAGGGTGGCCAGATGTGAAGGAGGAAAGAGCTCCCGTACCTTTACTTGCTGCAAAATATATGGGATTTGCATGGCAAGCTACACCTGCTAAAGTTACCCTCTTCTGCATGACTATTAAAGGTACGGAAGCATCATCTTCTTTTGCATCCTGCTACCATACCCTCCACGGGACACGGGGGGCGCTGTGGGTAAAACCACAGAGCCTAGGACTTGCCGATTCGAAGGTCGGCAGTTCGAATCCCTGTGACCGGGTGAGCTCCCGTTGTTTGGTCCTTGCTCCTGCCCACCTAGCAGTTCGAAAGCACGTCAAAGTGCAAGTAGATAAATAGGTACTTCTCCAGCGGGAAGGTAAACGGCGTTTCTGTGCACTGCTCTGGTTCGCCAGAAGCGCCATGACCCGGAAGCTGTACGCCGGCTCCCTCGGCCAGTAAAGCGAGATGAGCGCCGCAACCCCAGAGTCGTCCGCGACTGGACCTAATGGTCAGGGGTCCCTTTACCATACCCTCCAACAGGTTGAGGCTGAAAACTGGGACGTGTGTCTTCCTGACTGCACTCTCATGCAAGTCACATGACTCTCACGAGACAACAGAGGCAAAAAAATTGTGTGTTTTGGGTCTCCATGGGATGTCCCAATTTAATCGGGGCAGTTGAGGGGCATACCTACTGGCCCATGTCCCCAAAGAGAGACAGGCCCTGGTACTTCTTGCAATAAGCTGTTTATTAGTTCAACTATTTGTTTAGCTCGACAGATTTAGGAGGTAAGCCCCCTTTGTCAGGAGCTGCACACAATACAAATCATGATAATGCTGAAAATAATATAAAAGTGCAACATTTGTAATAACACTTAAAAGCACAACGTGTGTGTGTGTGTGTGTGTGTGTGTGTGTGTGTGAAGTACCTAAAAAAAGTACGGTACCTAAAAAAAAGACAAGTTACTGTACATGATTTTTTTTTAAGCCTCTGTTCTTTTGAATCACTTCTAATGTGCATGGTTTTGCACTTTTAAGCATTAATAAAAATGGCATACTTTTATGCTAATTTTAATATTATTATTGAAGCTGTGGGAGGCAGTGGAAGACAGGAGTGCCTGGCATGCTCTGGTCCATGGGGTCACGAAGAGTCGGACACGACTAAACGACTAAACAACAACAACAAACAGCTTAGTACAAGAAGCACCAGAGCTGGTCTCCCTTCTGCTGCACCGATCTTGGTGCTTTCCCCATCTCCTTGCTTAACCTGTATCCTAAGCACAAAGTTTCCAGCTGTCTCATCCAAAGCCTTAGGAGCTTCCTTTGAAAAGGCTTGAGCTGGTTTATTCTGAGCAGGCCCCTCCAAATTACCATTATTTAATTTATTCTTTAAAAATGTGTAAACGCTGCCCTTCGTCAAAGTTCAGTTAACATTTTCAAGTGAAAACGGGTGGGATGTGCAGACCCCAACCTGTCACCCTTGAAGAATTCCTTTAGTCAGGCATAGGCAAACTTGGCCCTCCAGATGTTTTGGGACTACAACTCCCATGATCCTTAGCTAACAGGACCAGTGGTCAGGGGTGATGGGAACTGTAGTCCCAAAACATCTGGAGGGCCGAGTTTGCCTATGCCTGCTTTTAGTCTTCTTGGAGACTCTTTTTTTCCCCTTTTCCCTGAATTATCCAGGTGCGTTTCATTAGTGTGAACTCCCAAGAGTCACCATGAAACTTCGCTGTAGCTGCAATTAGCAGGGTGTTCCAGTTGTGGCACTAAGCCCAGCTGATCTCTGCCTCTTATAATATGTCTTGGCCACCACACCAGGTGCCGGAGCCAATAGGACAAATCTTTTCCCCTATATAAATAGATAGATATTGATAGAGATATAATATAATATAGATACAGATTTATGAAGACTTTGCTTTCATTAGTTTAAAGCAGGGAAAAGGCAAAATATAGTTCAGGATCTACCGGTAGATCTCTGGGTAAAGACAGAAGCAACTAAAAACCGTGCCCCCAAATTAGGAGGCTGAAACAAAGAAAGCTTGGAGGGGGGGGGGGAACCAGGAGTGGACTTAATTCTTAGACTTAATTCTTAAATTCAGACTTTCTTAATTCTTAAGTTCAGAATTCTTAATTCAGACTTAATTCTTAGCATATGCCTGTCCTCCTCAGTTACTATTTTGCACCTTACTTTGGTTGTTGGACCTCAGGGTCCTAGAAAGAAAGAAAGAAAGAAAGAAAGAAAGAAAGAAAGAAAGAAAGAAAGAAACTTCAGTGCTCTGAATTCCTATTAGCTGTTTCACCACTATTACTGCTTATTGATTTAGGTTGCCTTTCTTATCTTTGTAAAATGCTGAGCAATTTTGATTGCATTTAGGACAGCAGTTGGGCCACCATTGCTTTCCTTTAATGAAGGAAGTGATATGTTTGTGTGTGTGTGTGTGTGTGTGTGTGTACACACACACATATATAACAGAATCAAAAATCCACATGGCAGAGGTGGGAATGGAACCGCTACCTGCCAGATCCAAGACTAGCTAGCTACCCATTGGGCCCTTAAAACAGTCAAGATCTCATAATTAACTCTCATGGTCAGACATGAGAGGAATTTTAATCTATCAACATCTGGAGCATCACACATTTCCCACCTCTTATTTCGAGAGTGATGGTGATGAATGGGTGTGCCTTTTCCTTTCTTCCTTTTTTAATGCCATCAGATTTTGCCCCACTGTACCACTTAGGTTAGAGGTGACTGTTTGCAAATGCTGCCAATAAGTTGTGCTCCAACAACTTCTGAAGGGCTACAGACTCCCCACCTTTGCCCCAGTCTAATAGGGATGAACATGGGTAGAGTCCTCACCAATGTGAAATTCATTGAGAATGTTGGAGTGTTGTGGGCCAGGAGACAGCTTCACCTTCTGAACAGCAGCCTGAAGTGGGAGAATGCGGAATGACCTTCTCTTCCTGTCCTTGAAGGCTGATCAGCTGCAGGTCAACTCATTCCTCCTTCTCCCCCTCCAGGCTGCTGTTTAGCAGGTGAAGCTGACTTCTGGCCCATGACAGGGTCCTTCTACAGGTGAAACATCTGAGGAACCAGAAGGGGAACCAACAGAGTTTTGGTAGGACTTGTGACATTTCTCATGGGGTCCCACAACATTCCTAGGTTGCCGAAGTGAATATGAACTTCTTTCTCAGGTGGAACATGTGAGAACTGTCATAGGGGGGCTCCATTTTTGGACAGTAATAATAATACCTAATGTAATGTTACAAGGGGACATATATGCATCCCTATGAGCCTCTCAACAGAGTGGGGATTGGGAATCTGTGTCCATATAGCTGTTGAACACCAATTCTAAGAGGCATGGTCAATGACCAGGAGTTGATTGGTGTTTCACAGGCTCCTCATCCCTACACTGCAGTAATTGGGCAGGGCAGGAAAGATAAAATATTGACAAGATTGAATGAACTTCTGGCCCGTGAGTTCCTCCCGTAACTAGCAATGCCACACATTCCCTGGAATCTATTATTTATTTCTCTTGCGCGCACACTTTCCCGACTCAGGAAAACACTCTTTAATTAACAAAGAAAGGAAGAAAAGGGAAAGCCTTCTGTAGCGAGATGAGAATAGACAAGGTGCTAACAAGCACAGTGCTAATCACAGTTTTCTCTGCCTCTCCAAGAAACAGGAAGGGGGGAAAAGTTTGATGTGTATCTTAGCTGATTGCCAACATCTGGTACGGATGCCACAAAGAGCAATAACACAAATAACGTGTTCGGTTTTCGTAGGAGAGCTGGGGTGGTGTTGAGGAATGCTCCCTGATTTCCAAGGCTCGGTTTTGCTTGCTGTTTTTAATGCTGCTTCCCCCCCCCCACTTTAGTTGATCCTCATTTGCAGTTGGATGCCAGATTTAGAGGATGAACCCACCTGGAAGTCACCCTGGGCACACTAACCATTGAAACAAATGGAAGCGGTGCAAGACCGCACAAGTCCTGTTTATTTCAGTGGTGCTTGTGCAGGAGAACTTCCCGGGAGGGTTGTACCATGCAAGAATAATTTCTGATGGTGTCCTAAATGTGCGTGACTCCGATAATATTAACAGCTTTGATGTCGAGCGCTGCTAATTATTTGTTGCACCAAGAGTTTGAGACGTGCCAGTAAAACTGATCACTTTAGAGGTATCGCCTTGCTGATTGAGTGTGTCTTGAGTTAGAGCTGTGCTGAAACTTTTGGGCCAGCTTTTGTACAGGCAAGACAGGGTGGGGAACTGACTCTGACGGTACTGGAGAAAGTTACTGACAATTTTGGTTGGTTTACCTTAAAACAAGATGGCCTAAGGGTCTTTTGTGTTGTTGTTCTCTTTCTACAAGTTAAAAGAAAGACTCATAGTTGCTCCAACCACAAGCCTTTTTAGCAGCTGTCCTGGCTGTGATTCCAAGCTCAAAAAGTCCATGGGGATGATAGTATGGTACTTTGTGTCATTTCTATGTACCTTTAAACAATTGAAAAGGCAGCCAAAAGGATGCCAAAACTAATAACAATTTAAAAAGCCACCTTGGCAATCTTGTCTTAAGGAACATCAACCCCACCACTGCAACAAAAATATGTGAAATTTTTCCAGCCACCCGAAAACAGCCAAAAATCCCCCTTCCCATTCACAGGAGACCAATGGCTCTGTGAAATTGTTAGAGGGGGGATTTTTGGCCATGGCTTTAGTCTGAGCATTAATTGCAAGATTTCTGGTTTACTGACTGTTGTTTGCTAGTTTAATTGTATTACAGCTTATAGTGGAGCAGTATATGTCTGCATGCAATTGTATAGACTGCCTGACTTAAAACCCACCGAGCTGAACTCAGCTCAGCATCTACCTGTGGCATCCTGCCAGGGACTCTGTAAAAGTCCTGGTTTGTCGCTCTCTGTACCTGAGGGTCAACCTGAACACAGTGCTAATTGTGTTGATGCAATTAAGGTGCACATCTTTTGTTTTGGGACTTAGCAGCCTCAGGATTGGGAGTGGAGAAGGGAGGTTGAACCCTTTCTCTCCCTGCTACCGTCCCAAGAAAAACGTGTTCTCCGGAGCTGCTGTTTGAATTTCAAGTGAAGCCTTCATTGGTGACTACCTATGTTACAAAAAAAAAGGGGGGGGGGAGATGGCATGCTAGTTACATCCACACAATTCGCGGCATATCTAGTTTGGCTGCAAAAGCATTGCCAAGCAGCGAGCAAGCCACAACCCATGATCAGTGAACTTTACAGATATGCAGTTCTGGACTACAGCTTCACATGTAAGCCCTCTGGCTAATTCAGATGCTATCCTTCCAGGATATCACAGCTCCCACTTAGAATGTATGATGGTGCCTTAGACCAGCTCAGTTGAGCCACTGACTGACAGCATCTCTCCAAGGTCTCATCCAACGGCCTTTCCCACCACCTGCCACCAGATCCTTCTAACCGCATTAGACCGGAGACCTTCTGCATCGAAAGCATGACACCCGCCACCACACAGGCCTTCCTCAACAGCCTGAAGTAACTGTCTACAGACTTAATAATATAAGAAGAGCCTGCGGGCTGGATGAGGCCACGGGCCAAAGTAATCTAGCATCCTGTTCTCACAGGGCTCAGCCAGATGCCAGTGGGAATCTTGCAGGCAGGACCTGAGCATGACAACAGGATTCTCCCCACTTCTGATGCCAAGCAGCTGGTTTTCACAGGCACACTGACCCCAGCAATGGAGGCCGGGAATCATTTTCCCTACTCCTTTGGGAATGGATCCAGTGTAGTGGCCTCTAGAAGTTGCTGGAATACTACTATCCATCACCCCTGAATATTGGCCATGTTGGCTGGGGCTGATAGGAGTTGTAGCCCAGTGACATCCCATTCCTCCTTCAGAAAAACGCAGAAAAACAAAGAAAAGATTGCAATAAAAGATACGTTGCTGGCCCTTGTAGCTAACACATTCTCCGAAGATGGCTGGGCACGTTGAAAGGTTTCACATCCAGTGTGATTTCAGACCCATCTGCGCTTTTGAGCAGACAACCACGCCACAGAATGCTTTTGACATCCTCTCCAGGTCCAAAAGTTGTTGGTCATGTGGTATGTAGAGACGCTCTTTGAGAGACGCGAGCCCAGAGCCCCAGTGGCACGTGGAATCCAGATGCTGTGGATTATAGAGGTGTCCCAAATATTTGCCTGTGAATATTTTCAAGAGCCCAAGATATTCCCTGAAAACACCTTTCCGTTTTTAACTTTTTCCATGTCCCCTCCTTTCCCCCACGGTTCACAACATTTGTTTCCTCTTTGCTGCTATTATGGTGCCATTTCTTCCCACCGATTGCCCTCCTTACTTGAGCGATCCCAACCAATTGGGGAACTCATTTGGCAAATTGGATTTGTGTGGTGTTGTCGCAAAGCCAATTCCAGGTAAAGGTCAGGCAGTGTTCCTGTCTTCGTTCTGTTTTGGGGCGGCGTGGAGTGAGGGAGCCTCATTGTGAATGTAAGAACGCAAGGAAAGCTTCTGGATTCGGCGAGAGGACCATCTAGTCCAGCATCCTGTTGCCACAGAGGCCAACCAGATGCCTATAGGAAACACGTAATCAGGATTTGAGCACAAGAGGCAGTCTACTCTCCTGCGGTTTATAGCAACTAGTACAGTGGTACCCCGCAAGACGAATGCCTCGCTAAACGAAAAACCCGCAAGACGAAAGGGTTTTCCGATTTTTTAGCGGCTTCGCAAGACGAATCTCCGGGGACAGCGGGGAAGCGCAGCGCGCCTTCTCCTCTGTTCCCGGACCTGTCCTAAGGCTTGCGGTGGGAGGTCCGGGAACAGAGGACAAGGCGCGAAGGGCTTCTCCTCTGTTCCCGGGGCTTGCGGTGGGAGGAGGGTTTTTTCTCCCCACCGCCAACATTCAGAACAGCATTCTGAATGTTGGCAGTGGGGAGGAAAGCCCTCCTCCCACCGCAAGCCTTCAGGACAGGTCCGGGAACAGAGGGGACCTTCGCTGCCGCCTGCCAGCATTTTAAGATCGCCCCGGGACAACGGAGAAGTCTCCGCTGTCCCGGGAAGGCAGGCGGGGGAAGCAAAGACTTTCGCCCCCCAGCCGGCCTTCAGAAGAGGTCGGGGGACAGACTGTCCCCGGACCTGGTCTGAAGGCGGTTTCCATAGGAACGCATTGATTGATTTTCCTATGGGAAACCGTGCTTCGCAAGACGAAAAACTCGCAAGACGAAAAGACTTGCGGAACGAATTAATTTCGTCTTGCGAGGCACCACTGTATTCAGAAGCAATGTTGGCTTCAACTGTGGAGGCAGAACATTACCAGCATGGCTAGTAGCCATCAATAGCCCTCTCCTCTTCCATGCATTTGTCTATTCCTCTTTTAAAGCCATCTAGGTTTGTGGCCATCACTGCCTCACGTGGTAGGAAGTTCCATTCAATACTTTAATTTTATCACTCCGGCTTCCTCTCCCCCCAAGAAATCACTGCACTTTTTAATGGTGGTGGGCACATGTTCATGAAGATTGCTTCTTTGGGACTCGGCCCAACCTGTAATATATCTATAATTTATTTTAAAGCATTTATAAACAGAGATACAGTGGTACCTCGGGATGTGAACGGGATCCGTTCTGGAGCCCCGTTCGCATCCTGAACAGAACATAAGACACGACAGCGCGTCTGCGCATGCGCCGGTCGCGTTTTGCTGCTTCCGCGCATGCGTCTGACGTCATTTTGACCGTCTGTGCATGTGTGAGTGGTGAAACCTGGAAGTAACATGCTCTGTTACTTCTGGGCCACCACGGAGCGCAACCCAAAAATGCTTATCCTGAAGCGTATTTATCCCGAGATATGACTGTGTATACACACACACACAGACACACATACACATGTAATATTGTTCGAACAGAAATGCAACACAAAATAAGAAAAACAGTAATATAAAGGCATATAAAATCAGGAATTCGAGAATATGTAGAGAAGAATGTCAGTTTTGGTTTCTCGAGGCAAGAAATGCATATACTGAGGTAAAGTGTGCATAAAGAAGCATTTATCTATCATCTATCTATCTATGTTAATCACTCACGGACATTTTAGTGTGACACTAATAATAATAATAATAATATACAAAATGCATTATATAAAGAAAAATTCCTCTGCAAAAATGTGTATATTAGGGTAGTGTCACACTAAAATGTCCATGAGTGATTAACATAGATAGATGATAGATAGATAAATAAATAAATAAATAGATTAAATGGATGATAGATATAGATAGATGATGATAGATAGATAGATAGATAGATAGATAGATAGATAGATAGATAGATGATAGATAGCAAACTGATGTGGAAAAGTGGAGAACTGACCCTACATTTGAAAAAAGAGAAATTGATAGATTTACACATTCGTGACCACTAATTACCACCTCCTGGACAAAAGCGCTCTCTGCTCTGGCCAGCAATTTACCTACATTTTCTCTTTTCTCCCCTGCTCTGAAAAATCACTAAAACCGGCCTTCCATTTAAGAAGCAAAATAGGCAGTGGGACAAGCATAGCATAGCACTTCTCGAAGGAACTAATTTCCAAAGGGCACCTCAGAAATGCCACAGAAGTTCAGGAAAAAGTCGCCCCGTTGGCCGTAAAAGGTCTTTCCCCTCGGGTCTAATGAGCGACTTTGCTTCCGCGCAGTTCAATTTTATGCTTGGGTGGAAGGAGTTAAACCGATGCCTTCGCAGCTCAGTAAACAGCCCGTCCCGTTAAGCCGTAATGCTGTTGCTTCCCATTGGCATCATATCAACGATGGATTATTTTCCGCTGCAGATTGAATCGCCGCTGAAGTTCGAATACATCTTAGCAATCACCTTTCAGAACATGGCAGCTAGCTCTGGGGAGCGCAGAGACCTTTAAGCAAATGTTTTCTCTTCTCTCTGCCCCCAATACCTGAGATCACCTAAAGACCGTTTAGGAAAAGTCTAGGGTGGCCAGCTGTAATTTTTACTTCCTCTACTCTTATGTCTGTAACAGCATCCTGACAGGCAGCTATCAAACTTTCCTGCAATTCTTTTATTTCTGTGGTTGGAAAGCCTTCACACGTCTCCTTTCTGCATGGCAGGATGCAGAAATAAATAAATAAATAAATAAATAAATAAATAAATAAATAATTTTTATTTATACCCCGCCCTTCCCGGTTCAGGAAACCGGGCTCAGGGCGGCTAACAACAAATTTAAAACACTTAATTGATGCTACAAAAAAACCAGGATAAGATAACGGTATGAAACGTAAATAACAATAAAATCGAGAATCAAAAATCAATTTAGGGGGAAAATCCATCCAATAAACATTACATGATCACTAGGGCTAGCTGGCTAAATTAGTCCCACTTGGGTCAGCGAGGAGACCAAGGGAGAACCAGCTGTGGGATCTCAGAGTGGGCAATCTTCACAAAAAGGGGAGGGGGAGGGAAGGAAGGGGAACAAAAGATCAGGCCAGGTTCAGATTGAAAGCCAGATGGAATAGTTCTGTCTTACAGGCCCTGCGGAAGGAAGTTAAATCCTGCAGGGCCCTAGTCTCCTGGGACAGAGCATTCCACCAGGTCGGAGCCATCACTGAGAAGGCCCTGGCCCTGGTGGAGGATAATCTAAATTCCTTAGGGCCTGGGACCTCTAAACTATGATTATTCATGGACCTTAAGGTCCTCTGTGGGGCAGACCAGGAGAGGCAGTCCCGTAAATATGAGGACCCTAAGCCATAAAAGGCATAGGAGGAGGAGGACCAGGAAAGAAGATGGCGATTCCTGGGCATGGCTTTGCCAAAGTCAGCAAGAGAGATTTAAGGACACAATTCACCCTTCACCCAGTAGGACATTAATTACATACAATATTTGTATCCCCTTTCAGGCTCTCGGAGTTGCTTAACACAAATCAGATCTAAGCCCCGGACCCTGTCCCGAGGCTCACAGTATAAGAAGTCATGACATGGGAGGAAAAAAGGGGAATGGGAGGGAAGAGGGAAAGTAAGCTCTTCGGGTTGCAGCCGATGCCGGTGGCGGTTCTGGCTGTCTTGCCCTTGCTAAAGAGCAGACCCTCCCCTGAAAAACTTTGCCACCCCCCAGAACAGAGCTGGTCACAACGTCCAGGCCAGGAAGGCAGGACAGCTCCTGTCACACAGCTCTTCCCTCAGACAGCTGACAATGGTAGTCAGAATCAGGAGCCTGATTGGGTTGCCCTCCTCCCTTACTGTTGTCAATGGCGGTTTTGGCTCAAAACGGCTTTAATCCTCCTGGATTTATTTATTTAAACAGCATTTCGAAACAGCTTGATGTGTTGTTGTTTCTTAAATCTCTTAAGAGTACAATATACTTATAATATAAAAACAATGTTAGTTAAAAACAAAAAATGCAGCCTTGAAACGATATTAAAACATACAAGCAAATAGAACATGTGCAGAGGGACTCGCCATATATATATATATATATATATATATATATATATATATATAGGCAGAAACAGAGTTAATTTGAAGAGAAAGTTACATTCCCAGCCGTTTTAGGGGTGGGTTGAAGTGACTCAACACAAAATTATCTGGAAGCCTTGTAAGTAATTTTAACACGTAACAGACAAACATTAAAATGGCATCCATATTCCTCCTTCAAGTGAAATCTTTGTGGGCGAAAATACTTTAGTTGGTCCTAACAATAAATGATGTCACTTTTCATGCAGCTGGCAAATATCTTTCTTTTCAAGAAGTGCCCTGCTAAATGGCAGAGGATTCTTCACACCAGGATCCTCCGTAACGTGTTATCCGCTGGACAAAATGGCACCCATCAGCTGTGTATTGTTTCCCGCCATACTCGGGGCCATATGTAGTCCCAAACAGAGACATTTTGAGCCTGGGGGGCCTCCACACAATCATACTGTGTTGTTGGTTTTGTGCTTGCTTTAATAGACAACACATTGCACACACCTGCCTGTATGTGGAATATCGCAGGCTGCAGAGAGGGGGTGGGTTATAAGAATCAGAATGAAATGTCCTGATGCCTGAGAAGATTAAACATGAAAAAAAAAAAACCAACACTGAGGGGATTATATTTCTATTTAAAACCATAATAACTGGATGAATAGAACACAGTTTGGAAACTGACCTGAAAAATTAGTAATATTAGGGCTGCATCTCCCATAAAACTACCCCAGGTGAACAACTGCTTTTTGATGGTTTGCTTTCTATAAACATAAAAATAAGAAAACCACTTACTATGTTCCTGTGTTTATTCTGCCCCTCCCCCCTTTTCAGCACAATATTATTATTTTTTTGCAAGTTTGGGTTGGATCTTTAATCCTCAACTGATTAAAAACGCTGCTTCACTCGCGGTATGCATTGCTACGATGATTGCTTGAAACCCCTGATAAGAGACCTGGCATATTAATACTGTGATAAACGTGAGACAGGGTTAGGATACACAGCCTGTCTCTCGATCACATACAGCAGGTCTAATAATAATAATAATAATAATAATAATAATAATAATAATTTATTATTTATACCCCGCCCATCTGGCTGGGTTTCCCCAGCCACTCTGGGTGGCTTCCAACAAAATATTAAAATGCAATAGTCTGTCAAACATTAAAAGCTTCCCTAAACTTACAAGCTTACAAGCAAGGGACAGGGTTATGACTGTAGTTTAGCTATCTCTCCTTCCGTAACCATATCTAACAGAGCAGTTCCAAGAAAGGAGTCAGAAATAAAAAATAATGTTAATGGTTTATACACATATTTATCACACCCCCACCCCTCCTCACAACAACCCTGTGAAGTAGGTTAATTGTGGAGTGGTGATTGGCCAAAGGTCACCTAGCAAGCTCTATGGCTGGATCTGAACCCAGGTCTCTCCATTCCTACTCTGACATTCTAGCCACTATAATGCACTGGCTCCAAATAGTATATATGGTAGTAATGGGATTCCAGGCAAATCACACTTTGGGGACACGCTGGCAGGTTTTTATTGGTTTATACCAAGAAATCCTGTATAGTGGCGCTGTGGGTTAAACCACAGAGCCTAGTACTTGCCGATCAGAAGGTCGGCAGTTCGAATCTCCGCGACGGGGTGAGCTCCCATTGCTCGGTCCCAGCTCCTGCCAACCTAGCAGTTCGAAAGCACACCAAAGTGCAAGTAGATAAATAGGTACCACTCCAACGGGAAGGTAAACGGCGTTTCCATGCGCTGCTCTGGTTCGCCAGAAATGGCTTAGTCACGCTGGCCACATGACCCGGAAGCTGTACGCCAGCTCCCACAGCCAATAAAGCGAGATGAGCACTGCAACCCCAGAGTCAGTCACGACTGGACCTAATGGTCAGGGGCCCCTTTTCCTTTATGTCTTGCATAGTGCACACTTTCACACAAATCAGCCTGAGAACAATTGTTATTTTAGTCTCTTTAAGCCACATTTCCCCATGATGCTCAATCCACAAACCTGTGGTTTAAGGGCCCCCTGCTAACCAGGATATGAAAACTGGATGCAAAGTCCGGGTTTCACACCCTGGTTTGAAATAAGCCCTTGAAACCACCATTTCCCAGTTCTACCATCACCCTATAATGCCATTATACCAATCTATGGTGCCACCGCTTTAGGAATGCTATGTAAAGTTCTTCTTGCCTCACCTCAAAAAAGGACATTGCAAGGTTGGAAAAAGGTTCAAAAAGCAGCAACCCAAATGAGGAAAGCTTGCAGCATTTGAGGCTCTTCTTTTTCCGTTTAGAGGCAGCAAGTAAGAGGCGGCCTGCTAGAATTGTATAAAATTATGCAGCACGTAGACAGTGAATAGAGGAAAGTCCTTCTCTCGCTCATAATGCTAGATTGCGCTGACATCCATTGAAGCTGAACGCTGGAAGATTCAGGAGAGACAAAAGAAAATACTTATTCACACAGCATATAATTAAACCATTCAATTCACTCCCACAAGAAACAGTGATAGCCCCCAAAAGAGGATTAGACTAATTCACGGAGGACAAGGCTATCAATGGATACTAACTATGATTGCTGTTTTCTACCTCCACTGTCAGAGGCAATAGGCTTCTGAATACCAGTTGCTGGAAACTACAGGAAGGGGAGAGTCTTATCGCTCTCAGTTTCTGCTTGCATGCTTCGCGTGGGCATTTGGTTGGTCACAGTGAGAACAGGATACTGGGCTGGATATACTGTGGGCCTGATCCTGCAGGGCTTTTCTGTCTGTCCTTAACTAGCATGACTTCGCCGAAGCCTAGCACACCTGGGGAGAAGAGAACGAAAGAAGTGAGTGAAGAACTGGAGGAAGGGAGCAAGATGAAAGAACGTGGAAGCGTGGCTCATCCTTACTCTTCCAAACAGGGATATTTGGCCTTAGTTGTATGACTTGTCTCAGTTAGCTCTCTGCTCCTGAGGTCTTTGACATGGCAGCTGCTCAAATGGTGCCTCATTAACTAGGTACTAGACTGTTCTTAGATGGGACGCGGGTGGCGCTGTGGGTTAAACCACAGAGCCTAGGACTTGCCAATCAGAAGGTTGGCGGTTCGAATCCCCGCAACGGGGTGAGCTCCCGTTGCTCAGTCCCTGCTCCTGCCCACCTAGCAGTTCGAAAGCACATCAAAAGTGCAAGTAGATAAATAGGTACCGCTCTGGCGGGAAGGTAAATGGCATTTCCGTGCGCTGCTCTGGTTCACCAGAAGCGGCTTAGTCATGCTGGCCACATGACCCGGAAACTGTACGCCAGCTCCCTTGGCCAATAAAGCAAGATGAGCGCCGCAACCCTAGAGTCAGTCACGACTGGACCTAATGGTCAGGGCTCCCTTTAGCTTTAGACTGTTCTTGCTACCCCTTACTTATGTTTCGTCAGACATCTTCTGGTGCCCCCTTATATTCCCAGCTGTTGAATTATATTGCCTTCCACCACCAGAGCCTTTTCAAAAAGCACACATTGCCAGGAATATTATTTTAACAGGCTATTCATATGTTCTAAAAGAACTAGAATGTTTCTGCCAGTTTTACGTGCACCTGCCCATTTGTGATAGATGGTTTCTGTTAAGCAAGTCTTGCTTAGCTTAGTTCATCTCTGTCTGCGCTCCCCCTTCAAGCTCGTTCGCAATCCGTCGAGACATCTTCATGCATTGGTCACTGATGTGTGAAAGGTGGCGCACAGCTATTCTTTGTGCTTGATCAGCATTATTCTCTGAGAGAGACTGAGCCCACAATCCCGAGAGGAGGAAACATAAAGACTAATCCAGGGACAATGAAGACGGAGTGCAAGAAGCAAGCCAGCTTTTAACAAACTGCAACGGGAGGAGGTCTGGGCTGGACCTGCCTTTAGAAACAGGATCCAAATGGATTTCTAATTGATGGACTATTTGGCTGCTCTGTTCCCTGTTCTGTTGAAAGAGAATCATTAGAAAGCTGATCTGCCTGCCTTTTTGCACCGAACTTGTTGCTGTGTGTCTCCGTGAAAACATTCCCTCAAAGCAATGTCTTTCAGACTTTCTTCCTGCACAGAATCCTTCCAAACCAGTTCTGCTGAGAAACCCATAGGTGCTTGCTATGGAACCTTTCTCTCTTACAGAATATGCTGGGGAGCATTTTAGGGTCCACACAGCTCCTCTTGGGCCTCTCTGCTAACGCACGTGAATGGCAGATGCTCTTGAGAACACATTCAATGCTCTTTCTGCAGAGGGGGTTCCATGGCTCACCTGTAGAGGAAATGTTTGGCACACAGAAGGATCTGCCTTCAGTCTCCAGCAGAATTTTTTAAAAAATTTTATTGATTTTAACATATAAATTATAAAATGTACAACAAAACTTATCACTTATACAATCTTTTTAGACTTCCATCAGCACCTCTGATGATCCACCGTTTTAACCACCACTTAACTTTATATTGCCCTTACATCTCTTAACAAATCATCCTTCCACTTCTCCATTTTTGCAATACTTCCAATAATACTCCTCACAAAACATCTTGCAAACCTACAAACGTCGTCTGATCTTCACAAATACTTTTCAAGTAGTCCGTAAATTTACTCCAGTCTTCCGTGAATTTCTGGTCCCGCCGGTTTCGAATCCTTCCTGTTAGTTTATCTAGTTCTGCATAGTCCATTAACTTCATCCTCCATTCTTCAATCGTCGGTAATTCTTCTTGCTTCCATTTTTGGGCCGGTAATATTCTTGCTGCTGTTATTGCATGTAAAAAGAGCTTGCATTCCTTTCTATTTATATCACTCCCCACAATGCCCAGTAAAAATGCTTCTGGTTTCTTTTTGAATGTATATTTCAACATTCTTTTCAACATCAGTCTCCAGCAGAAATCTAATGGCGTTCACCATGACAGCTCTCATAGCAGACAAGAGTCCGAAACGCCAGCCTTTTTATAAACGCACGTAAACCCAAAGAGCAGCAATACAACTGCATAAAGCTCCATTTATTAGGATCAGCATGAATACAATCCTGTGCATATTTTCCATGGAATAAGCTCCATTGAAGCGGGTGATGCTGCTAAATGATTACATTGGTTCAGCTTGTAAAACACATTGAGCTTTACCAAGAGATCTTCAGCCAGCTGAAATGCAACCGACAGCATTTAATTAAGAACACAAACAATCTCGCAAAGAAGCGTTACCATTAAAACGCTGGCAGGAAGTGGGAACTTCATCAAAGGAAAGAAAATTAAGCATCCCTGCCTCTGCTTGGTTTTTCTCTGTCTTCCTCTATGGTGATAAGTCACAAACAAACTTGAAAGCTTTGTTATCCCTTCATTGGCTTGCCAGGACAAGGAGAGTTTGCATTCATCAGGGTGTCCAAGAAGATGACTCCATCTCTCCTGCCTTAAACTCCCCCTTCCCTCCACCACTGATCTCCAACAGAAATATTCTTGTCTGGGACCTTGGAGAGTGCAGTAAAGGCAGTCAGTGCTGGGCTGGCTGGACCAGTGTAAGTGAAGAGCTCTTTATTTGTCTAACAGGAAAGTATCCACAGATTTCAGGCTAAGCACACACTTCGCATGCAGAAGTTTCCTGCCTTCAGTTGCCAGCTGAAAAGGACCTGAGGTAGCTGGCGATAGGAAAGATTCCCCTCTGGGTCTTTGGAGAGTTGCTGGCAGTCAGAGCAGGCAGTACTGGTCTAGATGGCATTGAGTGGTGGCCAAGCTTTCTATCCAGGAAGCTTATTTGTCATGACTGATGTTCTCATTGAGGAACTCCCCGGCACAAGTTTCCAGTAGCCATAGGGGTTTCCTGAACAACACAGCATTAAGGAATTTGCAAATTTGGCAACAACTACCTGTCAACAACACAGACAGCCAAACCAACCCACTCCACTCCACTCACCTGAACACCTGTTTTTCTTTAAAAAGTTGCTACCGCGTTTTACCATTGGGCCAGTTTCTTTGGCTAATTACCTCTTGCATACCAAAATCTGGTCCTATCGAAGTTGAACACTAGGGATTTCCTCCTACCCAACCAATGAAACACCAGAATCAAAGCCAAATTTTATATGCGTTCTAAGTTTAACTAATTTTCCAAGTTCACCCCTAACGCTGAAATCCAAAATGCTGAGAATCCAGCTGTAAACCTTTACATTTCTGGGCAGGGGATCTTACATTCACCCACTGTCGAAAATTCACAAAGGCAGCAATCCTATACCTGGTGTTAAGTCCAATTGAACTCGGTGGCCCTGTAAAAGTACAGGGAATTTAGGATGTTGGTTTCTGGTTCTCTAGAGTCTTTTGTTTGAGAACTTGAAATCCCACACACACACAAACCAGAAATACAAAGTTTATTTGAGTATATGTGTACACCCTGTCTTGTTGGCTTGGAGCTTAGTTACAGCCTTTTCCTCATCTTAAAAATGAGGATATTTATTATCAGATGTTCTGCAAACATACACACACAGTCAGTGTGAAGGGGTGGCACCTTCAGGAATCTGCTGATGGCCCACACTCCAGGTGGAGTCCCGCTGACAAGAGCCCCCTGGACTTCCTGTATTGCAGAGGTAGATAAATTGAGGGATGGGAGCCCATGTAGGAGAACTTGCCCAAGGCCTTCTGAAACCTTGGAGCTGATGCTATATGCATAACCCCTTGGCAGCTATTACAAATATATAACCAGCCATTGTTCTTGGGTTTCACCAGTTTTGACCCTGCTTCTTAAAAGCATTTCATGGATCCCCAAGTGGTTGAGGACTGGAACCTTAATACCGCATTTACAAACAAACCTTCTGGAATTAATGGCAAACGTCCCATTGAGATTCTCAGAACTACACCAGATCAGTAGGGAGGAAAATGTATGGAAGAAATTGGGACATAAGGATGGAACAGTCTTTACTTTCACATTGCACAGAGCGGGGCAGACTCCCTGCCTCATTTCACTAGTCTTACCGGAATTATTTTCATTTCCCTCAGACTTCCAACAGATGTTTTGCCTGAGCTGGAGCCTCCAAATTCTCTCCGAATTTCACTACAAGTGAAATTCGATGGGAATTCTACCTATGCCATGCATTCACAACTGGGAGATACTCGGGGTGGGTGTCTTGTAGATGCTACTAGCACTGACTTTTAATACCCGTGCAATGCTCTTGCACTTTTGTATCTCGTCCTATAACCTGCTAACCTTTGTCTCCTTAGGTTTGAAGACCATCGTAGGTGCCCTTATCCAGTCAGTTAAGAAACTTGCCGATGTGATGATCTTGACCGTTTTTTGCTTGAGTGTTTTCGCCCTCATAGGGCTCCAACTCTTCATGGGAAATCTGAGGCAGAAGTGTGTCCGGAAGTTTAACACCACCATTAACGGCACATTCATACCGGACGAGGCGAGGTGGCCGTCCTTAGATGCTTTTTTAAATGATGCAGGTAAGATGCTCTCTGTGGCGTTTGCCTCCTAGGTGGGTCATAAGGAAAGGGTTAAAATGAGTGTGATGTGATTGGCAGGTGGAAACTGATAGGAGGAGTTAGTGTGAGAGTGAGTGTTGTGTGGAAGTCGGTTGAGAGTTGGGAGTTGAAGAGGGAAGAGGGAGGATATAAGTCTGTGGGTTGGTTGAGTTGTGTGGTGAGAGAGTGAAAGGAATTGTTAGGTGGAGTCAGATAGATAGTTGGAATAATCAGTTTGAAGTTTTTAGGAACGCATAGGACAGTTAAGGAACTAAGATTAAGAAACTGCCGAGTAAAATTAACTGAAACCATAAGCTTGTTCATGCCTAAAAATAAACTTGATTATTTGTTAATGTTAACAATTGACTGGGCTCCGTGTGAGGAGAAACGGGTTGGTGACAGTGAAGAAAGCAATCACAGTGGTGGCACAGGGTCAATAGACCGTCAAACGTCCGGGGACCCTGTGTGATCGCCACACTCTCTTTGCTTCTGTGTTTAAATCAATCAATCCAAGTTCGACACCATGCAGAAGCTCAGAGTTTATGCATGGAAACATTTAAAAGGCCAACTAGCAACTTTTTGCAGTGTTTGTTGGGATACTTACAGGGGTGCCTCATCCTATATGAAGTCTCCTAGATGCTAAGATCTTCAGGGGCGATTTTGCTTTGGGTCCTTCTGCTGTCTGGGCTAAGGAATGATAAGGAGCAGGGCCTCCTCTGTGGTGGCGTCATAGCCAAGGAAGCCAGTTGGAACAGCTCAGTAGGGATATTTAGGAAGCTGCTGAAAACTTTTTCTGTGGGGGCACATTTTTGGGAGCAGAATGGTTGTTGCTGCAACATTATTAGCATTTGCAGACTGCCAGGGGTCTTGAACCAGAGACTCAATTGAAGCTGGCCTCCAGGGAGAGAATGGAACTGAGGATACCAGCTCAGCAAACGTCAGGCTACCAAAAGGACCAGTGGAATTGTGCCACAATGCTTCTGATTCTGGTCTAGTGCCTGAGGAATTCTGTTCTCTGGCTGTATCTTTCCCCACTGATCTATTATGTGGCTTCGCTGCCCCAGTGTTTGACTGCCTTGCAGTTTTCCCAGGGTTCTGTTCTACAGGAACCCAAGGCTGCCTGGGAGAGCTGGGCAGTGTCCCTCCCAGAGGCCGAGGCAAGAGTTCAAGGCCCACAGAATACCTTCAGGACCTTGGAGAGCTCCATAGTCACATAGAGGTAGCCTGATGAGCTGCTGCCTCTAGGAGCACCTTGCTCAAACTGAAGCCTAAAATATGATGCCTGGATTATAGTGAAGCAACTCCCCAGAGGAGGGGACCTGCTGTTAAAGGGCTCTCACCTAATTATGTGAGGCACCTGTGTGGCTAAGAAGATGCTTCTGTACCAGACGAGGATAGTATGGCTGCATCTTCTGGTTGGGAAAGTGCTGAAGGTGGTCCTGGCAGTTCTTCACCCAAGAGCCTCATCCCCCTTTGTGTCCATTTCTCCATGCCTGGCCTCTGAGTTGTGGGTCATGGCACCCAGCTTTAAAACCTGATTGCGGCTCCGTGCCTCCAAGCTGCCACCCGTTGCCATGCGATCTTGGCTGCCATGGTGTTTATTGGCTTGTTGGCTTTAAGATGTTTTCTGATATGATTGCTGTTAGCTCCTGTGAGATACTGCTTACAGGCTAGCTGGCAGGGCTGTAGCTTTAGGATGAAGGGGTGAATGAAACAGTTTGAAATCTTTCGGGATTTGAAGGCCGAGCAAGATGGCAAGAGGGTTAAACAAAGGGCAATTAGTTCACCACGAAAGCAGCTCAGAGGATCAAGTATTTGTATCTTGCTTTGGCCTGGACATTAACAGAAGCTAGTAGCTGTCACTGGGCAAGTTAGTTGCTCCGAGCCCTTGGGATGTGAGTCACTCCTTGGTTGCAGGGTGGGGGCTGAAATGCTGCCTATTAGGGTTTAAAGGATAGATGAGTCTGAGAAGCTTTGTGATAAGTGATTTATATATATGTGGGAATGCTGCTACTGTTGCTTTGGGATTGCAGCCCTATTGAGCATCATAAACCACACTTTGGGTGGCATCCAGCCAGTGGCGTAGCGTGGGGGGGTGCAGGGATGGCCGGCCGCACTGGGCGCAACATCTGGGGGGTAGGGTTAGGGGGCGCAAATCCACAGGTTAGGGGGCGCAAATCCACGGGTTAGGGGGTGCAAATTACTTGCCTTGCCCCGGGTGCTGACAACCCACGCTACCCCACTGCATCCAGCAAAGTAGCTATGGTCACACAAGGATTTCCATTTGGGTAGTGGAACTTGCCCTGTCTTTCCCCCAATCCCAAATCTGAACTGGAGGATTGAGGAAACCCCAGAACAGATTTAAGTGGTGCATGGGGGTGGGGAGGGGAATTCCCATGGCACAGCTAGATATTATTGTGCTAATGTTGCTGCTTCATTGCATGCCACCCTTCATTTCTCTGCCTGCGATAAAACCCTTCTTGTGGCTCCCCCCCCTTTTCTGTCCATTGCATGCACCTGTAACTGAACCAGGCATGATTTAATGCAAAAAAGGAGCAGGGATATAAATGTTTAAGATAAATGATGATAAGAAAATGAATAGTAGCGTCCCTGTCCCTTCAAGAACACACAGCATTACCTTCTCCCCATCAGTGGGAACGCTGCATTGATTACACTGCTACCTATCTACAAACTTCCTGGCCAGCAACAAATATGCAATTCCAGACTCTACATCTAGATCAGTCCCAGTTTTATCAGGACAATGAAACAAGCAAACAAAAGCATTAAAAAGATGCATGTCTAGGCAGGCGTCCTGTGGAAGGGTAAAGAAATCAAATTAATAGATGAAGGATTGCAATACTCTGCTGCAAAACTAGTCTGTGCAGGGATCCTGAAACAAGAGAACTATTGTGAGAGTGAGTGTCTGATTCGAACAGGAAGTCAGGGCTGGAATAATAATAATAATAATAATAATAATAATAATAATAATAATAGATTCCCTGCTGAACCATGCCTTTGAGGTTTCAATTTCATATCTGTTACTTTCCCTTTATGAATGTATTTAGCAGAGTTGCTGCTTTTAAAAAACAATCAAACAAACCGCTTCTTTTTATTGGCAACACATTCATCCAAACCTCAACAGGAGTGCCATTCCTGGCATGCTAGAAAGGGGGCACATCTGTTGGATTTCTGCCTATTGTGCAGCTGTTTAAAAGACAACAAGCCTGGGAATGTGGGTCTCTAACTGGTGGTTCAATACCAACAATTAGGGGATAGCTCAATGAAGATGTCAACTCAGCGTGCAGCCACCATGAAAAAGGTGAATTCCATGCTAGAGATCGATAGAAAAGGGAGCTGAAGTAAAAGCTGCCGATATCATCAAGCCAGTATACAAATCTATGATGCAACTGCTTTTGGAATACTGTGTGCATTTCTGATTGCTGTGCCTCATAAAGAATATTGTAGGTGTAGGAAAGGGCAACCAAGAATATTGTGGCCGGAACAACTCCCCTGTGAGTAAAGGTTACAATATGTAGGATTTTCCCCCCTTAATGAATGTGGACTCACGCGCATGAACTTGCAGCTGGCATGCTATCACCACACACCACTGATCGAGCTCCATTGAATTCAGTGGAGCTTAAGGAAGAAATGTGCTATGCAGTGCTCTGCCATGTAACACTCACAGCCTCTCAATACCTGTGCTGGAGAGGCTCATTCTGAATGGCTGTTAGCCAATTGCAGGACTTCTTTAGCCAAAGGAACAGAACACCTGCCTTGCTTTTGAAACAGCACAGAGCAATCCACTTCAGGGTGAATGAATACAGCAGCCAGCAAGCATGGCATTTTTTCAACATGGAAACTAAAGGGCTCAGGCAACAGTCCTTGGTGTAAGAACTGGGAAGTGGTGAAACCTGCTCCTGTTTTCACCTGTGAAATGTTAGAGAGTATGGCATCTGTCTGCCTTGGGAAGCGATGGAGGAGTGTGCCTTTGGGGGTGAGGTCAAGCTGTTGGAGGGTTGCAGCGCCTGCTGTGGCTGTAGAGACCGATGTGGGAGAGACGTGTTTTGTTGTGGCTGGGGCAGGTGAAGGCAGGTGAATGGGGTTTGGACTGGGTGTCCATCAATATGCAGATGATACCCAGCTCTACCTTGCTTTCAAATCAGAACCAGCGAAAGCGGTGAAGGTCCTGTGTGAGTGCCTGGAGGCGGTTGGAGGATGGATGGCAGCTAATGGATTGAGGTTGAATCCTGACAAGGCAGAAGTACTGTTCTTGGGGGACAGCGGGCAGGCTGGTGTGGAGGACTCCCTGATCCTGAATAGGGTAACTGTGCCCCTGAAGTACAGGTGCACAGCCTGGGAGTCATTTTGGACTCTCAGCTGTCCATGGAGGCGCATGTCAGTTCTGTATCCAGGGCAGTTGTCTACCATCTCCACCTGGTACGCAGGCTGAGACCCTACCTGCCCACAGACTGTCTCATGCTCTACTGGAATGTGTTCTACGTGAGGCTACCTTTAAAGGTGACTTGGAAACTACAACTAATCCACACTAATGTGTGACATTTTAGTGTATTTTTTGTCTTTGTTGGAAGCCGCCCAGAGTGGCTGGGGAAACCCAGCCAGATGGGCGGGGTACAAAGAATAAATTGTTATTATTATTATCCAGTTGTGCTGCTGCAGATGCACCATGTTGTTTCTTTTGTCTGTGATTCCTCCTCTGATCACTGCTGTGGATACATGACTTGCCTGCTTGTCTCCAGGCACTGTGGTCATCTGCAAGAGATTGACACATGGCAAGGTGGATGTTGCCAGCCTTCATGTCATGTTTGCAGGCACCTTTGTAACGCAGAAGAAAAATTGGGAGAGAAAACTGGCAGAGAGTCAATCTGCACATGGTCAGGAGTTGTGGAAGGGAGGACTTGCACCCTGAACTGGTTAGGCCCTTTCATTTCTTATTTCCCAGGCTTTAGTGCTTCATTGTTGTCATGTGGTTGTCGGAGAAAAACAACCCAACATCTCTTTAGGGCAAATATGAGTGGCGGCGCTGGGGAATCAATCATTTTGTAAGTATTGTGTGGAGATGAATGACTTAACATCATTTGAGGGGTATTGATCACGCTACATAATAAGATTCCGCATTTCAATTGCTTGAAGATTGATGTCGCGAATGCAGATAAAGCGAGGATTAGGGACGCTAAATTCGATCAAACGAGGACTCGATTAAGTAAAAGCCTGCCACTGTTCATTAGGAAGTGGTGTCTCGGAGAGAATCCAGGGGAAATGGGAAGAGATGTCCCTGCCTGCTCAGGGGATCATGGTCTATTCATGAAAATAGGGGCCCATGAATGAAGCATCTGGGGCAGAATTCAAATGAAATGCCATAGGGCAATAATAGCCTTTCCAGGGGACTCAGGTTCAGCTGCAGGGATTTGTGGGCCTCTGGGAAAAGTCCTGGGGTGGGCCAGCATCCTCATCTCAGTGGGCCTTCTCTTTACCACAGTACCCCTACCACAGTGGAGTGTCAAGCATCAGAGAGCGCAGTGGGGGGAGGCAAAAATTTGCTTCCCTCTCCCTGCCACTAGACCAGCAATGAAGGTAGTTGCAGGATGGAAGACGGAGAGATAGACAGGTCGGTGGGTGAGCAGGTGAGGGATGCTCACTGGAGCTTGGGAGAGGGAACAGTCTTTCACGTAGCAGTCATTTGGTTTTTCAAGCCCAATGTGTGGGAGTGTGCCTATCACTGATCTTATGATGTCTCCACCCCCCTTCAGAAATTGTTTTGGTCAATTGTAGTCCAGCAATGGTCCACCTGGAGGGCACCAGGTTGCCTAAGGCTGTCCTGGGATATTGTCACTTGCGAGGCAGCAAATAATGTTCCTAGATTTCTTCTACTTACCGCTTATAGTTTTAATTCTGTACAGTGGTACCTCGGGTTAAGCACTTAATTCATTCTGGAGGTTCGTACTTAACCTGAAACTGTTCTTAACCTGAGGTACCACTTTAGCTAATGGGGCCTCCTGCTGCCGCCGCGCCATCGTCATGCGATTTCTGTTTTCATCCTGAAGCAAAGTTCTTAACCTGAGGTACTATTTCTGTGTTAACGGAGTCTGTAACCTGAAGTGTCTGTAACCTGAAGCGTCTGTAACCTGAGGTACCACTGTAAATGCAAAATGCTTGGGGCCAAAATCACAAAAACCACCCTCACAAAATTTACCCATTCTTTGCCATTTGGGTACTTTTTTGTCTCAGCCAATGTCCCATGCTGGGTCCCTCCCCAACCTGCTTTTTTGAGGAAAACCCAACCCAAAGAAGCAGATAAGTGCCCAATCTTCTAACACACCTCACCTGGCATTGGGAGGGTGGGGGTACAGTACCACCCCCAAGACACATCTGAATCCAGCTTGAGGAAGAAAAATACCCGCTAAAACTGCCTATGTCAGTTTCTTACTTTGTATTTAAAAACTAATGTACTGAGGTAACATAAAGGTAAAGTGACCCCTGACCATTAGGTCCAGTCGTGGCCGATTCTGGGTTTGCAGCACTCATCTCACTTTATTGACTGAGGGAGCCGGCGTACAGCTTCCGGGTCATGTGGCCAGCATGACTAAGCCACTTCTGGCGAACCAGAGCAGCGCATGGAAACGCCTTTTACTTTCCTGCCGGTATCTATTTATCTACTTGCACTGGTGTGCTTTCAAACTGCTAGGTTGGCAGGAGCAGGGACCAAGCAATGGGAGCTCACTCCGTCATGGGGATTCGAACCGCCGACCTTCTGATCGGCAAGTCCTAGGCTCTGTGGTTTAACCCATGGCACCACCCATGTCCCATAATGTACTGAGGTTAAAATACAAATAGCTATTAGCCCCTGAAACTATCGAGTTTTTAGTTTTCCTGGATGAAGGTTAAGATGAAGGAATTTAGGGCATCACTCAGCCATTGCCAGCGTTAAGATTCCACACACTATTTCCTGAACAGAATGTATATATACATCATTGTTTGGCTTGGAACTGATATATATGTTTGTGTGTGTATATATCTATGTGTGTGTGTGTGTGTGTGTCAAATGCATAATATTAGACGAAGAACAATGCTTTGATGGTCAGAGGGGAAAACACACACATACTATATATGGATCCTTCTGTGTGGGTGGACATTACGGTTTCTAGGAAAGAAGCTTAAAATTTCTGGCCTGCCAGCCTGACAGTGGAAAATACATCTTGATTGAGATATTAAGGGTACATTTAGTAATAAAATGGAGTTTAAGATTTATGAGTCAGCCTAGATTTATGAGATGTAAATAGCAAAAGGCAAATATGCTGTTTGGCTTGGAGGGAAGCAAAACAGATCAATAGCTGGATGAATCTGAAGTTTGCCATCATTGGGGGGGGGTACAGGGATTTTAAACCCCCAATTGAACTATTTTGGGGGGAAGCCCCTCCCAGTGCACTTGACCCAAAAGCCACAGTCTAGTTTTGCTAGATATCCTGTGACTTGTCTATATATTGGGTTCCAGATACCTGAAATATTGTTCCACCCATTATATACTGGGGCTGTGCCTGGGTGGATGGGTGGAATCAACTGCCCTGCTGTAGATTCATTCAGTTTGGGTTTTTTTTTGTAAAAAGGTTTTTTAAAACCTTTAAAAACTTGATTTGAACCGTATTTTAAAATTGGTTCAGGAGGGGAGTTACACTGCTCCTTAGGAAGTGGCGTCCCCTTTGTTTAGTGAAGCTGCTCGCGAAGGAGCACAGACCAATTTCCTTAACCATGGCTTATGCTCTGTAGTACATGCGAACGAGACCATTCATTAAAAATAAAACAGGCCCTGCGCACAAGTTTGCAACCTAATCGTTCACAGCACTTCACAGGGAACGTCTCAGTGATCGTTGAAGCAATTCTGAAAGGTTGACCGGTATTATTACAGGTAGCTGTGAGAGGAAGGAGAGCTTTTCTAAGGTCACTCAGTGACTTCATAGTCAATAATGGTTGAGGGAGACTCTGCTAGTTCTCTTGACAAGTGACAGGAAGTTTTTGTCTGTGATTGTCCTGCGATGGGAGTTTCTTTGCAATCTCAAAGGCCATCTGGCCTCACCTACATAATTTCCTTTCTGGCATCTTTTCTGCATTGCATGAGGCAGTCAGAATCCTTGTGACTAAGGCTTCCTTGTCGTTTGAAAGTCTGCCTTTCGGATCCAATTATTCTGGCTAAAAGTGCCGGCCGGTTTTGCACCTCGGCTTGAGATGAGGCTGAGATACCTGCTGGAGGGGATGAGCGTTTCTTGATCGGTGGGAAGCCTGTTTCTGATAAATCTGTCTGGAAAGGTAGGAGGCTTTTCTGCAACGCCAGAAGTGGGACAGAAAGTCAAGGAACATTGAGGGTCTGGCAACTGCTGAGTAACATCCCTGCGTGCTCAAATGCTCCCACATCACAAGTCCTGACAGCTGGCCTTTAGCAAAGGAATCTCAAATCACATTGTTGGAAACTGTTTGCGTGTTGAGGTCCCCAGGGCCACCCGAATAACTCACACATCACACAGAATTTTTTGTTTAAGATTTTTGGCATAATTTTGGTCACAACTTTATTAAAATACAAATTTGTGAGTGGTTGCTTAGGCATTGGTTGTGACTATCTGCCTCAACCATGGGAGACAGACTGACATTCCGCATGATGCGAAAGTCAGAATAGGGGAATACACTTGCGGGTAGCATGGAGCAGGGAACCTGCCCTCACCCTAAATGCAACCAGGAGCTCATTGCTATGGCCCGAGCCCCCTTGACAGAGTGGATAAGCAATAGTTAGCCCCCAATTCCTTTAACGGAATCCCTCGCAGCAGCAGCAGCATTAGAGGGGCAGACACAGCCAATCCATGCCCCTCAACCAACCAAACCATAAACCAATGCCTAACTGCAACCTTACAAGTTATGACGATTTGCTACACAGTAGGCAAAAACCAAATGGCCCCAGCCAATCAGCCAGATGGACAAAATTCCTACCGGGCCCCTGCCCCAAGAGCAGATGACCCCATGACTGGCATAGCAAGGTCAAAGCGAACAACCCTAATTCTAGGGAGGGGGGGACGGGCAATCCGATGCACGGGCGAAAAGAGGAAACCCTAGCCTCGTGCAAGGCGTTTTAGTATTTCTGGCTGTCAATCAACCAATGGCTTCTTCCCAACAACAAGGGAAGCCCCAATCGCATCAGTGGCCAACGATCAATTAGCCCGCCCCCAACTTTGGAGTGTCCTGGCGGCCCCCACCGCAACACGTGCTCTCCATGAAGAAGAACACGCTATGTCAAGGAGAGAGAACTTGCAGTAGTGCAACATTGGTTAAGCCTTTTTCTGCTGAGGGAGTTTGTGGTAGCTGAGGCTGGTTGAGGCCTTGCTTTTAGAGGGAGGTTAGTCAAAGTGAATTAAAACTGCTTGAGGCCTGTTTTTGTGAGGAATTGTGGCAACCAGGATTGGCTGAGGCTGTGTATGTGTGTGTTGTTGTTGAATTTGATATAACAAACCCACTTAGACCCTTACAGACCCTCCAAGTGTCCCTATATTCCAAGGACAGTTTTGGATTTACAGAAGCTGTCCTGGTTTTGAATTTGATCGCACAATGTCGTGCTTTTCCTTAGAATGTCCCTATTTTCACTGGATAAACGTTGGCGGGGATGACCTTAATGTGTTCACAAGAGCACATGGAGACTTCAGGTGCAGAGGAAGAGTTGTGGGCACCTGCAAATGCAATAAACATCTTCCATTCTTCTTTAAATTCATTGTCGTCTCTTCCTCTTAGTTTCATTGTCAATTTTGCCATTTCAACATATTCTATTAATTTAACTTGCCAGTCTTCTTTAGCTGGGATACCTTCTTTTTTCCAATGTTGTGCTAATAAAATCCGTTCGGCCGTAGTTGCATACGGAAACAATTTTTTTCAGGAACAAAGGTCTTGACTGTGAAGTCTGTACCCTTCATTGCTAGCTTTCTAATTCCAGAGAGGTTTGTTGTTTTGTTTTTCTTTTTGGGAATAACTATCCATGGTGAGAACCCCCAACTGCCGACTAAAGCGGTACAGTCTCTTTTACCACCCCAGGGCTCTACCACTTCATTCCGCTGTGTTTCGTTGACAAGGCCCTCATCCAGCCCATAAGTGGAAGTGTCCCCAAATAACAGCCCCTTGTTTTTGTGTCAAGCTAGAGTGATTCCCCCCTTTGAATGGAAGGGGGACAGCTAGCACCAGTCTTTTATCTTTTATCTCCCCTGTAGCTGGTATGAAGCTGCTTTCTGAACATTCCTTCCTGCCGCGGTCATGCAGTTATGCTTTATAGGCGCCTAGCTACATCCAGAGACAGCTAAGTTCCACTCAACACCATCACACCCAACATCTAGCTCCCTGGAGGTGGGGGAATGGATGGGAAGAATACTAAAAAATAGAAGCTGTTTGTTATTGGTTATGAAACAATGCAGCTTATCTGGAAGCAAGTTGCTCTTCGGGTCCCTTTGTATTATTCATTGCTGAGATGAAAGACTTTCTTTCTTTTCTTTTTAGCAGAACTTTCAGCTCAAAATGAGGGTGCAAAAGATTCCCGGATTTTCTTCCTTGCTCATTTCACTTGTATCCCAGCATTTAGTCTGTCGAAGGCCACCATTTTTTCATGAGTGAGGGCAGGAAGTTTGACCCTCATTCTTGCCCGGCTTCAGGATGGCAACCCATGAAAGTGTAGTGTTATTCTGAAGCCAGTCAAGAGTGAGGGATTATTTTTTATTTTTTTTAAGAAAGGCGAGCAAGGACATTGCTGTCAGGTTGGTACCACCATGCAACAGCATTCTGAAGGCAGAATGAGGGCAGTAACTCCTGTCCTCGCTTTGCTGGGGGTAAAAAATGGCAGCTGTTATCTCTTAAGATGCCAGGAAGTGCTATAGGAAGTTCACCCCCTGCCCATTGCTCCCCTTCACTCCCCCCTTAAATATTGTTCCTGCAAATAGATTGTGAAATATGGAGGGATAGCATTTTGGCTTAGCCCTGACTAGTTGGTGATGGAAGTCACGGGCCAGAAGAAATCCTTAAGAAATGTCTCTGTGAGCTTTTGTTTGTTTGTTGCATCTCTTTTCTATTGACTATGCTATGAAGGCAAGGAAAAGCCAGATATTTCCAAATGTAGGCGCAAGGATGTGCGTGAGGGATGACACCAAAAGCAGAACTCTCTTTCCCTCTTTTTTGCTCTTCCTTGGTTGGGCAAATGTGGTGCCAGGCAGACCATTATCTTGTATTTCGTTTCATTTCACTTTTAATTTGTATGCCGCCTTTCTATATTACTACACACAAGGCAGTTTACAAGCTGAAGAAACAACAAAATAAACAGCAAAAAAATCACACGCCTAATAGCAATCTGATTCGATACAAAAAAAGGTCACAATAACTTTAAAATAAGCAACTCATATCAAATAAAGCAATGTTCAATGATCCATTAGTATATAATAATAAAAAGTAAAATTAAATATAGCAAATAATACAGTGGTACCTTGGGTTACATACGCTTCAGGTTACAGACTCCGCTAACCCAGAAATAGTGCTTCAGGTTAAGAACTTTGCTTCAGGATAAGAACAGAAATTGTGCTGCAGCAGCACGGCAGCAGCAGGAGGCCCCATTAGCTAAAGTGGTGCTTCAGGTTAAGAACAGTTTCAGGTTAAGAACAGATCTCCAGAACAAATTAAGTACTTAACCCGAGGTACCACTGTAATTGAACAGTTTACACTTAACAATTATAATAAAGAATTACTAAACTACAGTCAGTAAAAATAACGGCAAATCACAATGCATAAAATACCACGAAACATGCAAAATCATGTAAAAGGATCAAGTTGAGAAACAAGGATGCACAGCTTATAAATTTGTTTTTGTTTGTTTTTTAAATCAATATCCATGCACTCCCTTCTTCCCCACTGCTTCTGCTATTCTCAAAGACATGGTCTGGGAAAGGCTCCTAGGGCTGGAATGGGTGGGGAAAGGCAGGTGGATAAAGCCTTTGCCTGATGGACAGCACAAGCCTTTCTCCCCTCACTTGTATACAGACCTCACCTGTGCTTCCCATAGAAATCCAGCTCCTCTCCTTATCTGCAGAGCAGCAGCACGAGGAGTCTGTGTGCAAGAATCTTATGCAAGAGGACGCCACCTCTATGGGGCAATGGACTGGGAACTGTAGTTTGGAGAGGATACTTAGTTTAGAGATCGCGGCTGCTGCCTTCATAAAAGGGACTGCCCAAGGTATAGGTTCACAGGGTAGACATTGTGGTATTGTTTTCATAGGGTCCTCCATGTTGACAAAATGCAACCTTGCATGTAGAAAACTAGTACACCTGGGTGAAAGATGCCTTTTGCACCATTCTCCACCTACCGTAACCCTGCCAGTGAAAGATCTCAATTGCTCCCGAGTTTGCTGCGCCTTTTGTGAAGGAAATGTGCTGCAAATAAACGCTGACTGTGTTTGTGTTGCAGATAACTACTTCAAAAAAGAAGGCACCATGGATGCACTACTTTGTGGCAACAGCACAGATGCTGGGTAAGTAATATTTGATGATAGTTAAGCAAAACCTAGCATTATTACACCTTTTTAATGAGGTAGCACTTCATAGTTTCTACGTTGGCACCGGCATTCCTTCTGTCTAAATTATGTTTCTAAAACAGTAAAATACAGCCTCTATAGGAATGTTGTTAAGAACAGAGCTAATGAAACACCCATGCTAGGGCTTATTTATTTTATAATATATATATTTATTTTGCCCCTCCCCCCACCTCAAATATAGTTATTAGTTCAGCTCTGTCCTACTTACAGGAGAATGGAGATTTCCCCTTCTAAGGGTCAGCAATAATAGACATGGCGGTGGTGGTGAATCTTTCAGGCATGATAATGCAATTTTCCAAACAGTGGGGGAGGAAGAGTGATGTGTCTTGCCAGTTCAAAGCCACATTCTGTCGGAGTCTTATTACCAGTTCTTTCTTTAGCCATTCATTTCTTTTTTCCTCCTGGAAACTTGATAATGTGTTTGATGTTGTGGATTAGTGCCTTTAAAAAAAAATGAAAATGAAAAAAAAATATGAAAGAAAAAGAAAGGGGGGGAATAAAAGTGAAATGTGGGAGTGAGACATCAGAAATACAAGGGAGAGACTGATTGATGATTAATTCCAGTGTTCTCCCTCGGGAGATGAGGGAACAGGCTTGTGTTCTTTAACAGCCTTTGGAAATCACTGAAATGGCATCTGATTCTGGAAGTCTAAAAACTGTGGCAGCTCCAGAGAATGACAGGTGCCCTCCTAGGAACATAGGATGCTTCCATGTGCTGGGCCAGAGCGCAGGTACTAGACTGTACCCCATTGGCCAGATTAAACCCTCATTGGCCAGACAGACCTCAGCGTAACGCTCAAAACGGACGTGTGGCACTGAAATAGGAAGCGCAACACTCAAAACGGAGCATGTTCGGCTTCTGAAAAATGTTCGCAAACCAGAACACATACTTCTGGGTTTGCAGTGTTTGGGTTCCAAGTTGTTTGAGTACCAAGGCATTTGAGAACCAAGCTACCTTTGTAGTCACGAATAACTAGCATTATCTGCTTGGCACCTCCCTCCCTACAGTCAGGGACTACCTTGCACAGATATTCATCATAATGAAAGGTGGTACCTACACCTATGAAAGAGCACGTTTAAAAAAATAAACAATACGTGGATTTCATTCATGCCATGTCTGGCCTCTCAGGGTTGCCACCTTTTCTGTGGCAAGGCTCCTGAGCCTTTCACAGCTACAGGGCACGCAAAAATGCAACAGGTGAAACTCCCACTGGCAGGCCTGCGTAGCTCAGTTGGTTAGAGTGTTGTGCTGATAATGCCAAGGTTGCAGATTCTGTCCCCCTATGGGACAGCTGCGTGAATTCATGCATTCCAGGGGGTTCGACTACATGACTCTACAGTTCTACAATTCTAGGTTTTTGGCTTCTTGCCCGTGTTGCCATGGTTAAAAGTGCAGGAGTGCGGGTGGGGAATGGCAACCTGGAAACCTCTTTCTATGGGCACTTCTGCCTCTTCTGAAATTGTCAAGAAAGCTCAGTTGGCAAATCCCAAGGACAGAAATGAAGCCACTTGGAGATGTAACAAGAGAGCACCTTTGGCAACGGCATCCTAGCTATGGTTGCTATAGAAACCTTAATTGCCATTATCCTCTCTTGGACCCTCATTTTCATTTATAGATTGAGACCAAAGTAAATTTTATGTTCTATAGGATGAAACATCTTTCTTCCCCGGTTTCAGATGTATTGTTTCACCTCAAGTCTATAAATACGAGTAATTTAGGAGGAGAACGAGGCCTTAGAAAATTCTCCAGTGAACCTCAACGTTATTTTTAAAACCTCTTTAGGGAACTATTTCTGTTGTTGTTGTTGCTGCTGCTGCAGCGTTTCATTAGAAAATCCCTATTAGCACATAAAAAAAAAATTTCAGGCACCTGTTAGACACTCTGCAGAGGTAGAATTAAATAAATGCTTTTTTGCACTAAAGCCCTTTTGGAATATGGTGTGTAACGCAAAAGAGAGAACCTATTTGTTAAGAGTAGCTAGCCATTGTTTTATCAGATTCTGGTGCCTGGAGGCAGGTTGAAGTGTGACTTAGTGGGTGGAGCTGGGCGGATTCAGGCAGGTCATGTGGGTAGGGATGCTTGAGAATTCGTTCTTTGCAAATTCCAGCGTCCTGCTGGGTCCATCACATTCTGTTCCTGTTTGTGATCCTAGCCAGGTGCCACCAAGAAGCTCACAAACAGGGAAACTGCCATCCCCTCCTGTTTGTCCTTTGTGGTACTCGGCGATACAGTGCGTTTCAACATGGAAGTTCCACTTCGCTATTACGGTTAATGGCTATTGAGGAACACCCTCCATGAATTTGTCTAATCCTTTTAAAAAGCCATCTCAGCTAATTACGTTTGCCTCATACAGTAGAGGTTGATATCAGGGATATACAATCTCTGCTGCTGATTTGACAAAAAGGCCTTTAAAAATAAATAAATGGCCATCCCACAATGTTGAGTATAGCCTGATTGATGGGTGGGCAGATTGATGCTGTTAACTGTCCTTAATCAATAGCACTGTACTTTTTTATTGTGATTAATCATATGGTGTCCTGTGGATGTTCTTCTGGAAAGACGCTAATGGAAAAAGTTCGCATTGCCACTCCTTGTATATCAGAAGATTTTTGATAACGTGACAGGTTCATTCCTTCCCCCTGGGTGTATAAATTGCCCAGAGTATATTTGCTAGAAAATCCAAAAGCAGAGACTTGGCTAAATCCTTTTGGATTCTGTAAAAAAGAGTTTTCCAGCTGTATTCCAGGGAACCTAGGGATTTTGCAGAATCTTTTTGAGGGTTCCTCAGTGGGAACATGATTCCTGAAAGGCAGGTTGCCCAGCCTCACACTTTTCGAAGCGGCAGTATAAGCAGAACACAATTATCCTTTGAGATTCGCATTCTCCAGATTTTGCAGCGTAGTTCTCCAGTCAAATACTGTGTACAAAAATTTATATATTAGGGCAAAGTGTGTATTAAAATGCATACATATGAGAAAATAACATACAATATCTGTTATGTAGGGGATATGGCTTGCAAAAAAATGTTGGGCGTTGGAATAAATTCTCACTAAAATGCCGATCAATATTCATGACAAAAGAAGTAGTCACAAATTGCTACTAAAATGTGGAGAACTAAGTTTAATATTGGGGAAATGAAAGAAATAAAAATTGGCGGATTCATTCATCCCTGTATGTGACCTGAGTGATATTTAATGTTCTTGGGGCCTTGGATAGAAAACAGATCACTACAGTGGTACCTCAGGTTACATATGCTTCAGGTTACATACGCTTCAGGTTACAGACTCTGCTAACCCAGTAATAATACCTTGGGTTAAGAACTTTGCTTCAGGATGAGAACAGAAATTGTGCTCCGGCGGCGTGGCGGCAGCAGGAGGCCCCATTAGCTAAAGTGGTGCTTCAGGTTAAGAACAGTTTGGGGTTAAGAACAGACCTCCAGAACGAATTAAGTACTTAACCCGAGGTACCACTGTAGTTGAAAGGCAGTAGAAAATGATGTGGTAGCATGATAAGATGAAGCCATTGTTACATACATGTCAATTCAGAACTCTAGCAGGGAAGGGAGGAGCGATATCTTTTCTAGGACTGTCCAGACCATGGAACCAGGGGGTGGCAGGTTGGTTCAGGTGGCAGCATTTAGGGGACAAGGGAAGTCAGGAATTGTGGTTGCTGCAGCGAGACAGAGAGGTGTTGCCTCTGGCATGGAAGGATGAGTACCATTTGCTGCAAAGTTTTGTGTGCCAGTGCTGTCGTTTTTTATTTATTAAAAAAACCCAAAACATTATTCAATGACTCCCTTGCCATCAAACTTCCAAGCTGAGCTGAGAGAACTTTCCCCACCAGTAGCCTTTATTGCTTATTGCTTCTCTTCCTGCAGTTCATGTCCGGACAATTACATCTGTCTGAAGGCTGGTGACAATCCTGACTTTGGGTACACAAGCTTTGATACCTTTGGCTGGGCCTTCCTCTCCTTGTTCCGCCTCATGACGCAGGATTGCTGGGAACGCCTCTATCAACAGGTAGAAGACTGATTTGTCTGGTTGCTTTTGTTTGTGGATAACCTTCTCCTTTAACACATCACAGACTCTATGGGCTTTCCATTTAGGAAAGGAAGAAACTTGTCTCCCATGTACAAATTATTATTATTATTATTATTATTATTATTATTATTATGCTATTTATCACTCACCCTTCATACTAAGGTGGGTTAAAACAATTAACACACAATATAAAAAACAGTTTAAAGAAGATTACGATCACAAAAATAAGGTGGATCCTAAAAATATACACTCCAGGTGTCAAAAGCGGTGAGCCTTTAGCCTTTGCCAGAAGCTATATAAGGAAGCTGCCACATTAACCTTCCACAGCTTAGGGGCCAACACAGAGAAGGCCCTCTCCTGGGTTGCAGTCTCCCCTTCAAGCTTATGAGGGTGGTAGAACAACTAAGAGAGCCCCCTCCACTGATCTCAGCACCCTACGGTCTGCAGGGAAGGAGACGGTTGTTCAGGTATTTGGGGCCTAAGTCGCTTATATCATGTCCTAGGAAAGTTGAGTCTGGGGAAGTACCTGGAGCAGGAAATTTTCTCCATTTCCGCCATATGAACAATGTCAAACTCAAATATGAATTTCCCAATGTAGTTTGAGGACTACATTTGTTGTTCCTTCAGTATCATTTCCCACAAGATCAATCCCACGGTATATGTTCTTTCCAGCCATTTATTTTGCCTTGTTGACTCAGTCATAACAAACATGAAACCATATTGTGTCGCTTCATAATAAGACTGGAAGATCAGGTGCATTTAAATCTATCTTATTAACCAGCCTGTAAATTAAATCTGAATTGTTAGCTGCAATGTGAACCCTTGAATATTTGAAGAATCGTTTGTTGACATGTGACATATAAAGTCATCATCTTTTTATAGTCCACTTTATAAATTGAGAAGGAAAAGGCACATTGGTGAACTCAGCCGGCTTTGTGTATTTGTCAAATCATGAATTGGCTCCATTACAGGGTCAGAGGGTTACAAGGGCTGCTAGTTTCCTGCAGTGTAACCCTACCTGGCTCTATGTGATTGTCACAACCACATAAGTGGAGACAGTCACGTGGAATTTTCCTATTTAATCGGCACCCACCTAGGATTAAGGGTGCCAGTTGGGTGAGGAAAACCCATTAAACAGCCTCACCCATATAGCAGCCTTGTTCATGGGGAAATGTCTCTTTTTGAATAGTAGCACAGGAAGCAGTTCATATGCCAGGCTTCACTGAACCCGAGGACCTCCATGCATACAGCTATTTCCTCATTTTATGCACTGAGGAATATTTTGCACACACAAAAGTGTGGCCTCAAGCATATGTGATAAATGGGCCAGCTGTGAGAGCAGAAACAACAGAAGAGAATAGAATAGAATTTTTTATTTATACCCTGCCCATCTGGCTGGATTTCCCCAGCCACTCTGGGCAGCTTCCAACAAAATATTAAAATACAGTAGTCTGTTAAACATTAAAAGCTTCCCTAAAGAGGGCTGCCTTCAGATGTCTTCTGAAAATCTGGTAGTTGTTCTTCTCTTTGACATCGGGTGGGAGGGCGTTCCACAGGCCTTCTTTCTCACCCACGGAGTTCCATGTACATACCAGAGCTCTGCAAAATGTAAAGTTGTGACAACAATAGATGCAGTGATTCATGAGAGCAGTTTAATGCACACGGCTGGCAAGTTTTGGGCACATCAGTGTTAAATTCCCTTGTGAGCATTGCCATGCTTAAGTGAGAGGCCCCACCTCTGTGAGAGCATCTGCTTTGCACACAGAATGTCCCAGGTTCAATCCCCAGCATCTCTAGGTATGGCTGGGAAAGACCCATGGCTGAAATCCTGGCTAGCTTCTGCTAGCCATTGTAGACAATATTGACCTATGTGGACCGCTAACCTAACTCTGTGCAAGTGAATTAGTAACCAGCTTTCAGACCATGCTGCCTTCACCAATACCTGCCAGTGATTGATGCTTTGTAAGCGGAAGCTAAGTGGATTTGCTTGTAAATAAACGTTAGTGTTCCTGTGGAAATAATAATTTCACTTCCTCAATTTTATCCGTGTCTTGCTGTTCTTTTGTTTCAATAAAATATTTTTAGGTTGCGTGGTTGAAAAAAAAGTTTTCTGGTTGGCTTGCTAGAAACATTAAAACATTAAAATATACAAACCTGTAAAAATAAATGCAATACTGCCTGTGCAGCTGACATTCATTTCAGAAAGCTTTAAACAAGCTAAGTGGCTAGGGGTGTTAGTAGTGACATGTGATTCTGTAACCAGGAACTGATCCCTAAGGCAGGGGTGATGGAACTCCAAGCTTGCGGGATCTACCATATTTTTTGCTCTATAAGACTCACTTTTCCCCTCCTAAAAGGGGAAATGTGTGTGCATCTTATGGAGCGAATGTAGGCTGCGCAGCTATCCCAGAAGCCAGAACAGCAAGAGGGATTGCTGCTTTCACTGTGCAGTGATCCCTGCTGTTCTGGCTTCTGAGATTCAGAATATTTTTTTCTTGTTTTCCTCCTCCAAAAACTAGGTGCGTCTTGTGGTCTGGTGCGTCTTATAGAGCGAAAAATACGGTACTTTGTATTCTCTTAGACCACTAAGGCCCACCAGAGAATCATGGGATTGTAGTGTTGGAAGGAGCCGAAGGAGCCATGAGAGACATCTTGCCAACCCCCTGCAATTGTCTGACGTGGGGCTAGAACCCACAGCCCTGAGATTAAGAGCCTCATGCTCTACTGACTGAGCTATCCCACCCAAGTGCAAAATATTGGCTTAGAAAGAGAGGCAGACATAGAATTCAGCAAGAGGACACACTGGAGTGCCTTTCAGCTCAGGACGTTACCAGAACTGAGCTGCAGTGTTTTGCTGCTCCTGACTTCCCATATGATGAACTTCCTGAGCCAACCAGGCTAAGGAAGACCAATACATTGCATAGGCTCTTGACCTATCACAAGAACAGAAGTGAAAAACTGCTTGTCCCTCCCACCAACCAAGCTTTCTTCATTTCAGCAGCCTTATCTGAGAATGCGGGAAGAGTTGCTTTGGATAAACACAAAGGTTAAAACTAGCAATTCATTTTAATAATGAACTCCCCCCCCCCCCGCTCTCTCTTGGTCTTATTCAGACGCTTAGATCTGCTGGCAAGATCTACATGCTGTTTTTCATGCTGGTCATCTTTCTGGGCTCCTTTTACCTGATCAACTTGATCTTGGCTGTGGTGGCCATGGCGTACGAAGAGCAGAACCAGGCCACCATTGCTGAAATGGAAGCGAAGGAGAGGAAGTTTCAAGAAGCCATGGAGGCTCTCAAGAAAGAGCAGGAGGTCTGTAATCATTCCAGGGGGTGGTCTTGGAGGAGCCCGTGTGGTGGTGTGTTCCTTTCATCTTTCTTTTGACAGCTGAGTTACGTAATTGGCAAAATCACGTAGTTCCAATCCCTGCCCACTGTGGTGTAGTGGTTAAGAGCGGTGGACTCGTAATCTGGTGAACCGGGTTCGCTTCCCCGCTCCTCCACATGCAGCTGCTGGCTGACCTTGGGCTAGTTACACTTCTCTGAAATCTCTCAGCCCCACTCACCTCACAGAGTGTTTGTTGTGGGGGAGGAAGGGGAAGGATAATGTTAGCTGCTTTGAGACTCCGTCGGGTAGTGATAAAGCGGGATATCAAATCCAAACTCCTCCTCTTCTTCTTCTGCCCCTTCATTCATCCCCTCCTCCCAGACTTCTCCTCTGACCTCTCCCACCACCAATGTCCAGGCTCTGAGCCTTCCTCCTCTGGGGTTTCCCTTTGGGGTACCCCGGTTGGCACCTCCCACCACTCCTTGTCATCCAGCCAGCCCCTGACAGCACTCTCCCACATGCAAACCTCGCTCTCAGCCATTCCCACCAACCTTACCCACAATAACATAGTTAATTCCCAGCCAACCACCTGCCACAAAGCAAAGTCTGATCTACAAAGAATCCCTGGCAGCATTAAACGTAATTTACAGCTATTAACCCACCTCCACCTAAAGCAATACAAAGCTGTACACACAGCAACGTAAAGCATGCCTCCCACCCAGATTGGCCTTTCTCTCTTTCTGACAGTTCAGTCTCTCACCCTGAGTGGTATTAAGCGTCTTTATAACATGCCCAAACTTCACAACCCAGACTCCCTCACCCTGGGCTTTCTTTCCTATCTGTGTGCAAAATATGTCGCCGGTGGAAGCAGCTCTTAGCATCCCACTACGATGGCATGTGTTAATTGGCAGTGTGTGTGAGTGTGTTTGTGTGGAACACAATCGGAAAGAGCCAGTTGGTTTATTATTATCATCATCTTTAAAGATATTCCCATGCTCAATAGAAGGAAATTAATGGCTTTTCATTCAATATTTGCTGCCCTCACCATTAGTTCAAGTTAATTAGCATTCTTTTTAGATTTGCTGTATTGATCTTGCAACTTCAAACAGCCATTAGTATCCCATTATTCAACAAGTGGAATAATAGACGGGGGGTCAGCTGTTTAAACACTGCCAATGCTCTTCTTGTGCAAATAAAGAGGCTCACCAGCTGTAGGCCAGGAGCACTGCTGCTGAGTATAATACTACAATGGGTCTGATTAGCGTGAATGAAGCTGGCATCAATTGTTGTGGGATGGTTTGCCGTTTGTTCCTGCGGCTGCTGTGGGTGGCTGTTAATTAAATCTGATTTCTCTCGGGGGGCGGGGAACAGAATCCCTCAAAACTTAGAGGTGAGAACATATTCAGTGGATCAGATCATCCTTCTGAAGATGCTACTGTCCTGAAGACCCAGTTTGTGGTATTATGAGGTACAGTCATACCTCGTCTTGCGTTTGCTTCAGGTTGAGCGTTTTCAGGTTGCGTCCTGCGGTGACCCAGAAGTACCGGAAAGGGTTACTTCCGGGTTTCGTTTCTCGCGCATGCGCAGACGCTCAAAATGACGTCGCGCGCATGCGCAGAAGTGGCGAATCGTGACCTGCAGGCGCGGGTTGCATTCTGCCAATATTGTGAATGGGGCTCCGGAACGGATCCCGTTCACAACCAGAGGTACCACTGTACAGTGGACACTCGGGTTGCGAACGTGATCTGTGCGGGATACACGTTCGCAACCCACATCTGTGCGTCTGTGCACGCGCGGGTTGCGATTCGGCACTTATGCTTCTGCACATGCATGACCACCGAAACCCGGAAGTAACCCGTTCTGGTACTTCCAGGTTTCAGAGGTCCGCAACCCAAGAAAACACAACCTGAAGCGGCTGTAACCCAAGGTATGACTGTACTATACCACTTCATACTTCAACTGAGTGATTTGAATGTTGCACCACCTGAATTTTGATATTAGTTTGGGGGTGGGGGGGTCATTCTAGATGTAACCCTGATACCCTTCCAATTCTCGGGATCCTGTATCTATGGGTAGAATATATAAGAGCAAGCTTGCCAAGCCAGGTTCTTTCGCCAAGGTAATGTGTTTGGGCTGGCTAATTAAGTACCGCGATTTGGCATAACCAAAGAGCTGCGTCAAACCTGGGTTCAAATCCCTGCTTAGCTGTAAAGCTCATGGGCGAACCTTGGCACCCTCTTGGCCTGACCTCAACACACAGGATTGTTGTAAAGATGAACTTGCAGTGAAGAGGATGTTGAGGGTGGTGGTGGTGGGTGATCATCACTCTGAGCTCCTTGGAGGAAGGATGTAATAGGAAAATAAAAATAGGTCCCCCTCAACAACAGACAAGTGGGTACAGTCCAGAATGGTACAATCTCTGACTTCCTCCTCATTTTACATAATGGGATATGACACAGTTAAGGATACAGTGCTGACCTCTGTCCCAAATGTGCATTTTATTGTCCTTTTCCTAGTTATTGGCTTCTTTTTTCATGATTATCGTGGGGTGGAGGAGTTGGTTTCAGTTCCAGGCTGTGTTGTAGCAGCAGCAGCAGCAGCAGCAGCAGCATCATTATTATTATTATTATTATTATTATTATTATTATTATTATTATTATTATTATTATTTTCATTCTCTCTCTCTCTCTCTCCCTCCCCCACCTAATTTGGCCTCTGCTCCATTTCTAGCACCTCTTGGTGTTATCAGACTTTTCCTGCAGCGATTTCTCCAGATAGCTGGCGCAGAGGGCATGCTGTCCAGGCATGCAGAGGAGAAAAGTCTATCTTATCTGTGTATTATGTACGTGTGGGCTGGCGTGTGTGTGTGTTTGTGTGCTTTAAGCCCATGGTTTGTGTTTATCGCTCTGGATCCCTGGTCACAGCAGGTTCTGTCACTTTGCAGGATAAGATTTTCCTTGCAGAAAAGAAAAAGGAAAATCTGTATCAGCAGAAATAACACGGGCTGTTGCTTCTGCTTTCTTGGGAGAAGCAGAGATTTCTCAGAAACTCCGGCTCCATTGCCCTCGTGGTAGAGAGCTTTGCCTGTGCTCAAATGCCTCAACATTATCAATGTTGGCTCATGACTCTTGAACATGTGGGTTTTTTTTGGGGGGGGGCAGTCTGCAATGCCTCACACTTGAGAATCATGGCAGTAGATGATGGGATGGAGTCAGGATTCAAGTTCCAGCCAAGACACAGGTTTTCTGAGTGCCCTTGGTCATAGTACCACTTCACCCAGTTCAGACCATTATTGGGCCAGTGTGGGCCGGTTGTGTGGAACTTTGCAACTCTCACCGAATTTCAAATTGAAAACTCAGCTCAAAACTAAATTAGGTTTCCTCTTTTATATGTAGGGAAACATTTTCTAAGCACTATTGTGATTTAAGGATTCTGTGGGGGAAATCACTAGTATGTTGAATCATGTTTAGTTTTCTTCAAGTTTTGCTTGGCGAGGAATGCTGAAATTGGTTTGAACGAGGCTAACTCTATAAGTTAAAGATCTCCCCCCCCCTCCCTCTGCTATATATATATGAAGTGTTATATACATATAGTTTTAAAGGTAGCCTATTTCTGTTTCGTTCATCTGCCCCTTCCAGGCTTTAGCCCGAGGAATCGATTCGATGTCACTTAGCTCATTTGAAATGTCACCTTTGGCATCGAAAAATTCCAAGGAACGAAGAAGCCGCAGAAGAAAGAAGAAATCCTCAGCGGGAGAAGAGGATGGGGAAGATCAGAAGGGTCCAAAATCTGAATCGGAGGATGGCCAGCAGAGGACGGTTAGTCTTTCTAGGGGTAAAACTAGGCCTTATTTCACCCAGGTCAAAGACCCAGTTTGGCACACATACCCCACAGGCTGGGAGCCTCAATGGTGCCCCTCTAGAGGCTTCACCTGGGGCAAAAAGAATCCTGGCTAGCCCCGTTCCCCCGTAGCTACAGCTCTGAGTCTTTCCCAAAAGTGCCAATGAAGGGGGAACTCCTCTAGAAAAGGAATCACTATCATGGAGATAGGAAAGGATTTCCCTTCAGGCTGGATCAGTACAAGAGTTCTAGGCCTATGAGCATGTTTGGGTTTTTCAGCATGTGCCCTGGGCGCACCCACCTACTGGTCACTTCTCTGCCCCCCCCCCCCACTTTGGATCTGGTAACTTTAATCCTTGACCTCCAGGAGAAGGACTTTGTCACATACAGTATCAGGAATGGAAAAGACCATCCTCTGCCCGGGACCCTGAACAACTGCTTCCAGTCACAGGAGACTGTACAGTGGTACCTCGGGTTAAGAACTTAATTCGTTCTGGAGGTCTGTTTGTAACCTGAAACTGTTCTTAACCTGAAGCACCACTTTAGCTAATGGGGCCTCCCGCCGCCGCTGAGCCACCGCTGCACGATTTCTATTCTCATCCTGAAGCAAAGTTCTTAACCCAAGGTAATATTTCTGGGTTAGCGGAGTCTGTAACCTGAAGCGTATGTAACCCGAGGTACCACTGTACTAGGTGAGATGGATCAGTGGTGTGATTCAGGATCAGGCCATGTTCCTGTGTTCATATCCACAGTCCCACAAGCTGTGGGATATAGATAAGCAGAAAAAAGAAGAAAAATAGCCATGCTCTGACATGTCATAAAGACCACCGTACCAGCGAGTTTTAGAAACTCCCCTTGCTGCACATCCATCTCTTTCCCCAGGTGTCCCAATTTTCTGAACTGGACAAATTAACAGAGGCAGTCTGTGTAAAATATCCAGATTCCTGGCTGTTAGCGGAGTTAGCACTAAAATCGATCGGCACGCTGAAAGCCCTGCAAATGTTGGACATAAATTTGATAAATAAGCAACACACGCACACGACTTTGAGAATGCACCCAGAACTACTGCTCTGTCTGTGATATATGAATGGGTTCCCCCCCCCCACTGTGTTTATTTTTCGAGAGCCTTCATTCTTGTTGCTTAATTGAGTGGGTTGCCTTGCTAATTACAAGGTTGTTAAAGCCAAAGCGGCTGCGTGAGCTGCTCTGCTCTGCTCTGAATGGGTTTTTGGCATGCTGAATGCAAAAAAGAGAGAGAGAGAAAGAGTCAGACTGGATGTGAAACAAAGCAGCACGTTTCTCAGCATGTTCCTCCGACTGATGAGTCGTCTTTTTCATTCTGCATCCAGCAATTTGTCATCTAAGCAAAGAACACGACAAGGAGCAGGGCTGGGCTTACAGCGGGCATTTCCTTTGCGAATGGGTGCTCAGCACCTTTTGAAAGGGGCCAGGACAAGTTGTCTTAGTGCAGATCAGTTCCGACCCACCCCCGTTCCCCAACTGAACTGGCAAAAGGAGTGGCTGTTTCATGGGAACCAGATTCTTTGCCCCTTAACAACCAGAAAGATCCACCTCTCCTTCTATGCCATCATTCTGTTTCATTCCCTCCCCCCTCTTACTTCATTGCATCATGGGACCAGTTCACGCAGTTGTGTTGGCCACTGAATTTTCACCAAATATCCCATGCGTACCTGCAAATGTGGAAGTAAAACAGCGCCTGTTGTCTTAGAGAAGAGCCAAAGTTTCTCTGAGACAATGCCTGTGGTTTTTATTTTATTTTTTCTTCAATGCCCCCCCCCCATTTCCCTACCCTGGGTATTCTTCAATGTCTCCTTGTGTCAATTAGTCTTGGCTCCCAACAGGATGTTTTCAAACCTGATTACATGCAGAGGGTGGGGAGATGAGGGAAGCCCCCCCCCCCCGTGTTCTACGTTTGACCTACTGGCTGGGAATTGCCCACTCTTTTGTTCTAAACCAGTGGTTCTCAACCTGTGGGTCCCCAGATGTTGTTGGACTACAACTCCCATCATTATTAGCCAGCATGATCAGTGGTCAGGGATGATGGGAGTTGTAGTCCAACAACATCTGGGGACCCACAGGTTGAGAACCACTGTTCTAAACTATAGCGGTAGAATTAGACACCCTCTCTGGCTCTGTGTAAATGCGTAGTAACATTCGTTCCTTTCTACTCCACTCCTTGTATTTCTTTCCTTCCTCCGCCCTCTTTGGCTCCTTCAAGACTGTGCTGGGTTTTACTTCTGGGTCCATGGAAAACTCCGTGAAGCGCAAGGCCAGCCACGGGAGCGTCTTCAGCTTCCGGTTGCGCAGCAGGGACCTTGGCTCAGAGGCGGACTTCGCCGATGACGATATCAGCACCGTCGGGGAGAGCGAGAGCCAGCGTGGGTCCCTGCTGGTCCCCAGGAGCGGGAGGCGGCTGAGTGTGCAGAGCCAAACCAGCCACAGCTCTCCAAACTACACGCAAAATGGCAAGAGGAACAGCTCGGTGGATTGCAATGGTGTGGTTTCATTGATTGGAGGAGGAGGGGGAAGCGCGGACCCAACGACTCCGACAGATGTGCTGTTGCCACCAGTTATTACAGAGAAACCTGGAACAGGTGACACGGTGGGTCTACTTATCATTGTATGTCATGTTCAGATTCTCTTTGTCATCGACCAAACCAAGCACAGCCCTGTGCTGTGATGCAAGTGCTTATCACGCTGGCAGCAAAAAAACCCAGGAAGTTTCTAAAACCTTTGGTGGGACACCATCCATGGCTGCTAAGGTGTGTTAGGCTTGATGGACCAAAATATGTCAACAATTAAGATGCAGTCCTGGGCAATGCATTAACTGCAGCTACTAGGGGTTGAAAGTGAGAATTGCAATGGCCTTGTATCCCCAAACACACATCTCTGTTGCAATGGGCCCTAGACTCTTAGAGTAGCATAAGCCAATATGGTGTTGCTGGACTCCATCAGCCCTAACTAGCATGGTCAGTAGTTAGGGATCATGGGAAATGTAGTTAGCCCAACAACAACATCTCAAGGGCGTCATATTGGCTGCCCTTGCCTTAGAGATATTTGTGAGCTTGGCTAGGATGACTTGGGGATTAGTGGCTGCCTATGCTTAAAAGAAATCTGAAGCTTACTCTTGAAGTGGCACCTCTGAGGGCCAAAGATGCAACATCCAGTGGGAAAAAAGCCCCTCTTAGCATCCTTTAATCCAGGGTACCTTCTGTCAAGAGCCCGTCCTACTCTCGAGTAGGACCCTGGTAGAGACACATGCCCGACTGGCATGTTCTCTCCCTCCTGGGCGATCGTTCAGAAGCTTCAAAAGCTTTCTTCTTCCCAGACATCACAGCGACTGATGCCAACAAACATCTGCACACTTAGGGATCCGCAGAGTTTGCGCAGAACTCAGTAGCTCAGCATTTGGCTAATCTACATATAAAACACTCAGAGCATTCTGACTTAGGTCTTTCCTCTTTCTCATCAGACAGCAAAAGAGAAAGAACAAAGGACAATAGTCCCACTTCACGGAATACAGTAACAAAACATCCTGTCTCTGTCACTTCCCACTCTGTGGAGTCAAAACATACACCATCATGTGATAGACAACAATCCCATGACTGCAGTCACGGAGCAGGAATCTTAACACCTTCTGCTTGTCTTCCCTGGTGATTCCTCTCTTACTTTGCTTTTGGTTCTGTTCCATCCTTCAGCTGATCTTGCCAATGTTTAGCTCCCAAGCCCTGATCTTATAATGCCGTGACTGGCTCTGTCCAGATTGATATTGAGTGTTCCAGAGGTTCTTTCTTCTTGGGGGCTGCGGCTGGCATTGGGAAAATTATTACCCCATGATTACTTGTAAGTTCCATCAGGATTGTGAGCTACTTCTAGTTATTCCGTTGCTGCTGTTGTTACTTAAGAAAAACATGTGTTTATATAAACTTCATTGGAAGTGCATCAAAATTAAAATGCTCATGCTCTGTGTCTGTCAAGTTCCATATTGACGTATAGCACCCATGTCAGGCCTGGGACTTGGCTCTGTAGCAGGATGCAATAGATCCTTAGTCTGACACAAACAGGTGGTGGCCAAATGGTCCAGAGGCAAGAGATGTGGTCAGGGTTGGCCTGGAGTTCATGTACTGGGTTAGGCAGACAGGAATCAAGAGCTGGAGTCAGGAGACATGGCCATGGGTGGACTGAGGTCAGATACCAGATCTAGCAGGCAAGTCCCTGAATTTCTGTTGCTACTCAATGCAATGAATTATTGAGGAGCTGGCTTAATAGGAAGTCTTACAAGCCTTGGTGGGCCTCCATTGGCATGTTAGCTCAACTGGGATCAACTGATGGACCAGTACTGAAGCCTAGGGGCACCCGTAGCTCTCAGAGCCCGAGCTGACTGAGGGACTAAGGCAGCCTTTCCCAACCTGGTGCCCTCCAGATTTCTTGAACTGCAGCTCCCAACAGACCTAGTCATTATGGCCAAGGGTCAGAGACTGAAGGAGTTGTATTCCCAAACATCTGGAGGACAGCAGGCTGCAAAAGGCTGGATTAGAGCCTGCTGGCAACTCCCTCTGTCTGTGAAGTTTGCTAACAACTTATGAGCCATCCTTTATTTATTTGTAAACTCATTAACACAGTTTCTGAACCATATCTGAAGAATGCAAGCAGCTTAGCGATGGCTGTGACAGTTCTTCAGTTTGCTCATTTACTGCGGCTGTTCCTGAAAGCTGAGAGTGCTGCTCTCGACTCTCACTTCAGTCAGCAGGAGATGAGAACACTCAGCCTTCCCAAAGAGGTATATTGGTCTAAATCTTGCAGAAGCTGATGGGAAACTTCCTGTTACTTTTCACATCATCCCTATCCATTCCAGACCTTGAAACTATTACTTCTCCCCATGTGCTACTTTCTGTAGCATCCACCCCTTTTTTTTTTACAAATGTCTGTTGAAAATTGGAGTGGGCAGCCAGCAGAAAACACTCTTGGCACCTCTGTGGTCGTCTAGGAAATCTCACCGGGGCACTATAGCAACAGATGCTCACTTTGGTGATGCAGAAGGAAGGGTGTTCTTGCTTCTACGAAGCACGTTTGGAATCTAATCTATTGAGGCCATGTGAAATGAGCTAAGAGCTGCAAGCTTGTGACTTTGTACAGTTACTCTTTTTGGAAAGATTCAAATAACCCTACTAAAAAAAGGAACACGTGAATGTGGTTCAGTGTTGTAGCAGTTGTGGTTGAATTGCTTTTAAGGACTTTCTTCCACAGTGGGCGAGCTCTCCAGATGTTGTTTGATTACATTGTCTATCAAGGAGTAGTGAATATAGTGCTCTCCAGATGTTATGGACTAGAACTCCCATCACCCTTTGCGATTGTCCCTGCTGGCTAAGGCTGATGGAAGTCACGGCCTCATTTGCTGCCCTTGATCTTCATTCTACCCACATCAGTTTCATACTAGTTGAACCATCATGACTTTATATCAGTTGAACCGTCATGACGTTCTCCAAAGAATTCTGGGGATTACAGTGTAGGTAAAGCTGCTAAGAATTCTCTGTTGGGGATCTCTAGAGCTCCCAGGGATCCCTGCAGAGGGCATTTTATTCATGTTGTTGTTTAGTCGTGTCCGACTCTTCGTGACCCCCTGGACCAGAGCACGCCAGACACTCCTGTCTTCCACTGCCTCCCGCAGTGCTGGTAGCTTCAAGAACACTGTCCAACCATCTTGTCCTCTGTCGTCCCCTTCTCCTTGTGCCCTCCATCTTTCCCAACATCAGGGTCTTTTCCAGGGAGTCTTCTCTTCTCATGAGGTGGCCAAAGTACTGGAGCCTCAGCTTCAGGATCTGTCCTTCCAGTGAGCACTCAGGGCTGATTTCCTTCAGAATGGAGAGGTTTGATCTTCTTGCAGTCCATGGGACTCTCAAGAGTCTCCTCCAGCACCATAATTCATAATTTTATTCATAGAATCATAGAAATGCAGAGTTGGAAGGGACCATGAGAGTCATCTAGTCCAACCCAATGCAATACAGGAAACTTTGACCCAACATGGAGCTTGAACCCATGACCCTGAAATTAAGAGTCTCATGCTCTACTGACTGAGCTATCTTGAATATTTGGAAGCAACATTTCCACCACAAAGATTCTAGACTGCTGCGGCTGTTTGAGTTGCTCTGGGAAGTGATTTCATAGACTTTTCTCGGGCGAAGTTGGATGATTGTCATCTTGGCATGAGTCTTAGCAAATTCTATGATTAGATGATTAGAATAAGCTCCAGCTCTTGCTGGAAATGTTCTACTGCATGTAGAGCAGATACAATGGGAAGCATTGGATAGTTGCATGGGAGTGTTAAGAAAAGGATAATTTCCAGCTGGGACTTAACAAGGACAGCCTTTCCACTTTTGCCGCCTGAAGCAAAACAATGTCACTAGCCTCACTCCCATAGCCGATCCTCTTATTTCTGCAGTGCGAAGATGCTCCATTTTGTTCTGCTCTCTTGGCAAATGAGGCCATGACAAGCCTAGAAGGGGAGAGAAGTCAAGCCAGGTGAAAGCTGAAAGGGAGTTCCGGGGGGGGGGGGCGTGTTTGCTCGATACCCAAGTCCCACCATTAGCTCCTGGGTGCTAAAGGAGCAATTGCTATTCACCATTCCCTGTATGATCCCTGTGTTGAGTTCCCTTCCGCTTCCCTGTTGTGTGCAGCTATTGAAATATGTGCCATAACATCATTATATTGCGTGTTGCTCTGCCTTTGACTGATGGTTGCCAGTTTTGTGGGCTGGAAGAGGGTATGGAGTTGCTGTTTCTCAGAGGCAGTCCTGCGAATTTTATCATGGGTGTGTGCAAAATGGTGTTGTTGTTGTTTTGTTAATTTAATTTCATCATTAAATATTTCACTTTTCTTATTTATTTGTTCCGGTCCAGCACTTTTTGGTACTTACCTTTTAATCTGTTATTTTGCTTTTATTCCTTGTGATAGCAGCAGAGCTGATTTTAGCAGGAGCTTCTGGCAGTGGCCGTTTTATTTTTCTAGAATACTCTTGACGTTGGACTGTTCTGGAGCACTGTGTTGTGTGTGCATCATGTTGGCACTAAAACGCCACCCCACCGCTGCCTGCTCCCATTTTATCCAGAAATGACCTAGAAAAAATACAGTGTCCAGGGCATTCTTTCCCCAGATACCATGCTGGTAAGCCCTTCGTTCTTTCTGAAACCAGATTTGTAACCATAATGTCTAATTCCATTCTGAGATTTCATGTATGAAAGATGCAGCTTGGATTCTAATGACATGCACAATATATTCTTTGAAAACTCATTCTGGATTCAGAACATTTGTTGGTTCTAATATGAGATATTATTTTCCTGACCCTGTGAAATTTGTTAAAATGGACCAACAGTATCTGATTTTAAGTCACAGGTAGAAAGAAAGAAAGAAAGAAAGAAAGAAAGAAAGAAAGAAAGAAAGAAAGAACTGTGGGATGGGGGGCATTTTTCACATAACCTTGGATCAGTCCATGTCAGACAACACCCCCTGAATTTGCTGAAAGAGTTAGCACAGTAGTTCTTCACATTTCCTCTCTGCATCTACATGTGTTTGGGTGGCGCTGTTCTGCCAGTTAAGCTGTTCTGCCAGTTAAATGGTCAGCTTCCTTTTGTTACCCCAGGAGTATCACCTGCTCTGCCAGAAGCCTGTTCCTTTGTAAAATCAAAACTTGCCCATCACAGATTGGTTCCTACCACAGTCGCACCTGCTGGTATCTGTGTGTCATTTAAAAAACATTAACGGAGATCCAAACAAGGAAAAACAAAGCTTGCCGGCTTGCCTAAGTTGACAGATGAAAATGTTCAGCATGTGCGGCAGGAACGTCCATCGTCAAAACGACACATGGAATGGAAGCTATGTAACTTACCTCACTCACCCTCTTCGCTAATGACTTTGAGAGGGGTAGCCGTGTTGCTACAAAAGTTAAGCCCATTGGTTTCAGTGGGTTGACTCTGTGACTAGCGTTGGGCCTCACCCAGAGAGTCTTGTAGAACCTTGAAGAAGAAGAAAAGATTTATTGTGGCTAAGTGTCTGTGGTCTGCAGCACATCTCCTAATGGGTTGCTAAGGATACATAGTGTATTGCCTAATGGGTACCCTCTTCTGAACAAGAGCCTTATAGTGTGAGACTTGGATGTTTTGCTTTCTTTTGGCATCTTCTGATTGGAGTAGTATGCCCTCTGTTCACAGAATATATTCTGGATTGGGTTGTCTTCTGTGGATAAGTAGTCTAGCCTTTGACCAGGAGATTGAACTTTTGGGTTTTCTTGCTCTGTAGCTAGGCAGGCTGTGTGTAAGACGTGTGTGTGTGTGTGTGTGTGTGTGTATCAAACTACTGCTACAAATTGGAAGGATCCAGCATCTTTGCTTCTGCACTGCCAGTGCTGTGAGTCAACAGCTATTCTGGCAGATTGAGCGCTGCACTTCTGGGGTAGCACCTAGGCTGCAATAGCAGTCCTGGCTGTGGAGCCCAATTCCTCTTTTTGAGGTGCTATTTATGTCCCCAATCTTGTTCCTCAGTTTGGGCAACTTGTTTCACTGGAGAGAACCTCACTTGGCCAATTCCCCTCTCCCTATAGTGTTGCCCTTTTGAACCCAACCCCCTTGTTGCCTACCTTGGATTCCACAACCCGCCTCTGTCCATTTGAACCTTTTAACGGCTGCCTTTGGCATGTCACCGCTTGCCCACCTTGGGGCAAGTCCTAACAGGAGCAGTTGAAAGCACTGGGTCTGCTTAGCCTGGGGAACATAAATTTAGTGGGGGAGGGACATGATAGTGATCTTCAAAAATAAGAAGGGCTGTCATGAAGAAGATGGAGGAGGCCTGTTCTCTATTGCTGTAGTGGGCAGGATTAGACAAATGAATGGACTGGATGGATCATCGGCCTGATCCAGTAGACTCTTCTTATGGTCTTATGACTCCTCTTCCTTGTCACCCCCAAGAGCAAAGGAGGAAGGATCTCAGGCAAGAGTTTTAGGCAAAGTACCCAGCTAGGTGTATGTGCGTCAACTTGGGAGGAGAGGGAAACTCATGTGAACACTTGCCTGGATCAGGGCCTGGATGAAAGCCTGGTAGAGGTGGAGTCTGCATGTCCTATAAAGCTCTCAGTCGACATAGAAACAAAAATGTGCCAAGCTGCACTACCCAGCCTTTCCTGAACTGGGTAAGAAACAAGTTGCCATTAGACGTTGCCCAAAGCAAATGTAGAGGGTGAAGTTTCAGAAAGACTTAAGGACAAACAAGAAGGGTTTTGATCCGGCTGGCAAAATTTCTCAGTGTTGGGGTGGTACTTCATTTCTTTGCAGAGAGAACTCCCAGGTGATGACATTCTGGGATATAATCCTCCATGTTCGAGGCCAATAGTTCATTATGCTACATCCCGAGTCTCATCAATTTCTGGTGCTTGTGTTGCATTAGGTCTGTCATTTACATTGCAGCCTGCTTAAGCAATCTTTAATGCTTTAAAAGCTCCCGATGTACATGGCAAATTAAAGCTTTGTCACTGATGGGCGAGTTTTACCTGGCTCACCTCATAATGACTTTGCTTTTTCTGAGCTTTCTTGGAAATTTCCCAGAAAATGTTCAGAGTCTTTCTGAGTTCTGGAAAACCGAGCTCAGAGGAGGTCGATCTCCCAGCTTCCCCTTCTAGTCTCTGAACAGTGGGCATTGTTAGACTCATCCTTAGGGCTTGGTGCTGCTTAACATGATAATAATAATAATAATAATAATAATAATAATAATAATAATTTTATTTATACCGCGCCCTCCCCAGCCAGAGCTAACACCAGTAAAATTACAGTAAAAACATAATAGTGGAAAGAACCCAATTTAAAATACGGGTTAAAATTCAAATTGAAATGCAGCCTTATTTTAAAAGTATCCCATAGATCTAAACCATAAAGGGACAGAAACATAAGGGTCAGACAGAGTCCAAACCAAAGGTCAGGCGGAACAGCTCTGTCTTGCAGGCCCTGCGGAAAGATGTCAAGTCCCGCAGGCCTCTAGTCTCTTGTGACAGAGCGTTCCACCAAGTCGGGGCCAGTACAGAAAAGGGCCTGGCCCTAGTTGAGACCAATCTAACCACCTTGTGACTTGGGACCTCCACAATGTTGCCATTTGTGGACCTTAAGGTCCTCTGCGGGACATGCCAGGAGAGGCGGTCCCTTAGGTACGTGGGTCCTAGGCCTTCCTAGATGTGTGGAAGATGTTGTTTCCCATGCCTACCTGTTTAGTGGATTGTGCCAGGACTGGTACTGTGTACCCTTGCAGCAAACGATGCTGTTGAAAAATCCCCCGGATATCCATGCCCAACTTTTATCAGTCCTCCCCAACACCACTCCCTGCTTTCGTAAGGGAGGGCTGGCGGGTAGCAGTGTTGAAGCTATTATGGCTCAGACCTGAGCTTCAGATGCTCATAATGCAGGTGAGGTCTACAAACTGCCACTGTTCTGAAATTTGCCGCCACCTCTAAGATGCAGCAGTGCCCAAATAGCTTTAGAGTGCAGCCTCTCTCCATGTTGCCGTACTTTCCAACCGCAAGCTCTCAAAAGACAGATGTACTTGATAGCGCTATGGATCTTCATTTACATGTAAATTGTAAAGCAATTTATTTGTCTCCATGGTATTAGACCAATTCAAGTGGGAAACATTTTCAATCAGTCCAAATGGAGAGAGATGTGGTCCACTCACTCCCTGGTGTATTCCCCCTCCTCTAGCTTCTTCACACTTTTCCTGCCTAGGTTTTTAGTCAATCTGTAGGAGGCTAATAGATGAAGCAGTGCACCTTTTGGCCCATTTTCCTATGCCAGGAGGCAACAGAGCTGTCCCTTGGGATCTGTGGGCCTAGTTTAATTCCTAGGTCATGTTTCCTCCTTTGCCCTTCCTTCCTTAGATGTATATCCTACACTCTATTGCCATCTGGCTTCTGGTCCATTCCCAAACAAAATTGGGAGTGCTGGTGCTTACCTTTAAAGGCCATAAACAGCTGAAAGACTAGGTTCTCTGGAGGAACGCCAGCTCCCATATCAACCGGACTTTGTGCTGAGGTCATATGCAGACCATATTCTGCCAAGTGCCACCACTATCCAAAGTAAGGCAGGTGGCAGCCAGGAAGACAGGGCCTTTTCAGTGGTGGCAGCACTCTTTGTGGATTTCCCTCTCCAGGTAGGCCTGCCTGGCAGCAGCATGGTTATCCTTTAGGCACCTGGCAAAGACTCTCCTTCCGGGCTTTATAAGGTATCTTAATGTCTCTCCCCTCCCGCTGTCATCATGTTGTTGTACACAACTGCAGCTTAAAAGGCTGAGTGAGCACTGTCTTTCTTAGAACTCATAGAATCGTACAGTTGGAAGGGACCGTACAACACCCTGCAGTGCAGGAATCTTTTTGCTCAAAGTGAGGACTTGAACCCACAACCCTGAGATAGTGCGCACCCCGGAAATGATCTCTTTCAGCTTCTGCCTTCTGGAAGAAGGTACAGGGTTATAAAGACTAAGACCAACCAGTTTCTATCCAAATGCTATTTTGGTTTTAAACGCAGTGTAAGGAGTCCCTATGGGAGCGTATTGTATTTTAAAAATGGGGTATCAGAGTTTTTAGGGGGTTAACCAGGTTGGGGTAGCTGGGATAGCAGGCTTGTTGGTTTTGAATGTCTTATGTAGATCCCCCCCTTCTATTTCATTGTTCTGTATGGGACAATGACAATAAAGATTATCGTATTATCGTAAGAGTCTCATGCTCTACCAACTAAGCTATCCCATATGATAATAAAAGGCTAGTCTCCTCTAGTATATCAACCTCTGCATCATTTGGAAGGGCCAAAAATGAAAACCAACCGGCAATTTAATAAAACAGTCGGGATTTACGTGTTGCTAACTGGGTGCATTTGTTGAAACAGACCACTCCATCTGAAGAAGTGAACAAGAAGCAGCTTCTGTCACCCCACCGCCTTTCTGTCGATCAATCTGAGGAACGTTTCCAAAGGCAACGAGCTGTGAGTGCTGTCAGCATCATTACCAGCGCCATGGAAGGTAAGACGTTAAGTCCAGCTGCTCTCTCTTAAGTACAGTCTGAGAATCTTGAGAGAATGGCAGGCCGTGGTCCATCTAGCTCAGTTGCTTCGCACCGGATAGGACCTTTGATATGGGAGCAGCTGCAAGAGATGCCCGTGTAGCTTCCCCTGTAACTTTCCATGGAACATTACTGTGATTGCCTTTTGAACTTCCTTCCCCAGACCAGTTCTAAGCCCTTCCCTCTCACACTCCCAAATTTGAAGCCATCCTCCTACTTCTCTCAATTCCATGGAAACCTGGGATCAAGCTTTGGGTACTTGACAGTGCAGTCCTAGACACACGTTCTCAGAAGTCAGTGGGTTCACAGCCTGGCTGTGGCCATTTATTTGTTTTCATTCATTTATTATATTTCCATGCCACTTTTTGCTCACATGCGTCACAAAGCGGCTTACATGCAATAAATAACAACACAGTGGAACATCACAATTGCAACATAAATCATATAAAATAATTAACAAATCATCCATAAAACAACCAGCTTCTATAAAACACTGTTAACAGAACAGTTTAAAAAACAGGCTAAACAGCACAACCAAAAGAAGAGTCGTGTTATGAAATTCACAAAGCATTACAGCACTCGTAATCCGCAAAACAATATTAACAACATTAACAAACTAACAACCCAAAACAAACTAAGCACTGTGGAATACACACACTCCGCACCCCCATGATTCATCATCATCTACTCAGCTCATCAGAAGACACATGCATTCACACATAATTTAGACAGTGTTCCCAAAACTTGGGTCTCCAGCTGTTTCTAGACTACAACTCCCATCATCCTTAGCTTGTAGGGCCAGTGGTCAGAAATGATGGGAATTGTCCTCCAAAAACAGTTGGAGACCTAAGTTTGGGAAACCCTGATTTAGAGCTTAAAGGTTGTCCAACCCCTTTTGGCCAAAAGTCTTCCTTGTGGAGGCAAAACTTCTTCAAAAATATATTTCTTAAGCCAACAGTTTTAATTTAGGTATCAGACAATCCTTCCTTTCCTCTTCCATTTTATTTTAAGTATTATTTATTGATTACGTCTGTCTGCATTTCCTGCCTACATCTCCTGCCCAACTTTGGGTGCCAGGATTTGCCCTCAGAATTCCTCCTCCAAGGTTTGCTTTTCTGTAAAGGGAGCTGATAGATGTGCTGTGCTATCAGCACTGCATGAACGCTGCTAATTATGAACGTACGAAGGAAAGAAGCTTTGCACACCCACACAAAAATCTCCAAAATGGAATCAGGCTAAATGTCTGAAATTTCTGCTATTAATTGGAAGTTCTTATCTGAGGCTGGTGTGTGTGGTGTGTGTTTTATAGTGGACTGCACCAGTTCAAACACCATGTGGGGGGGGGGAACATTTATTTATTTATCTTCTTAACAAACCTATAAAAAAATGAATATGGCACAGATAAATGTTCTCATCCAGCAGTTTGCCTGCTCTGCTGGCTTTCTATTTGCAAGGTTTTGGGGTTTGGTTTTAGTTTGGGAGCTTATTTAAAATTGTTACTGTCTCAGTCACTATATTCAGAAATGATGCAATGCATTGCCACCTCAGTGTTCTGCTATATATGCTGGATCAGGCCTGAGAAGAAGATGCTGTGGTTTGGGGTTCAGAGATTTTTATCTAAACAATCCAGTGATTCCTGACCTTGCTCTGCTCAAGAGAGAAAGAGAGAGATCTTGTTAAATTCTGTATCAACCACGAAGAAATGTAAGATGGCAGTGGCCCAAGCATTTCTGCATGGGTCACCTTTAACAAAGGCTGTCATGACTGCCGTGGCTTTCAGAAACTAAAGCTAGTAAGGAACAGACATATAGCTGACGCGGTTATTTGCCATGTCACACTGTGGTGCCAAAGTTGGCCAAGCGGCAGGAAGCAAGGTCATTTGGACAAGGTTGAATTCCGCTTTCGTTTACAACAACCAGTAGTGGAATGCAGGAAACTGCCGTCGTGCATGTCGGACTGTTTGACCATCTCCTTTGACTGGCAGTGCCTCTTTAGGGTCCCCTGCAGAGGTGTCTGACTTCACCTGCTGGCTGGTCTGCTCACTTGGATGCACCAGAGTTGAAGCTGGACCTTCTGCTTCCAACACATGTGCTCTGCAACTGAGCTATGGTTTTTCTCACCGTATTATATGTCTGTGTTGTTACAGACAGATAGATAGATAGATAGATAGATAGATAGATAGATAGATAGAGATAGATAGATAGATAGATAGATAGATAGATAGATAGATAGATAGATATAGATAGATGGATAGAGAGATAGATAGATAGATAGATAGATAGATAGATAGATAGATAGATAGATAGATGATAGATAGATGATAGATAGATAGATAGATAGATATAGATAGATAGATAGATAGATAGATGATAGATAGATAGATGATAGATAGATAGATAGATGATAGATAGATAGATAGATGATAGATAGATAGATAGATGATAGAAAGATAGATAGATAGATAGATAGATAGATGGATGGATAGATAGATAGATAGATAGATAGATAGACAGACTGACTCCAGATGGGCAGATGGGCATGGTATAAATGTTGTTGTTGTTTGTTTATTATTATTATTATTATTATTATTATTATTATTATTATATAGATTAGCATACATGAGACAATATTTGTTGTCTTTCTTTGGCTAACGCTAGCAGTAATTCATGTCTACTGCAAAGAATGAGGTCATAGAATTGTAGAGTTGGAAGGGACAACAATGATCAGCTAGTCCAAGCATAGGCAAACTCCGGCCCTAAGAGGACCAGTGGTCAAGGATGATGGGAATTGTAGTCCCAAGCATCTGGAGGGCTGGAGTTTGCCTGTGCCTGAGCTAGTCCAACTAGGCAGGAATATGCAACTGGCCCATATGGGGATCGAACCTGCAACCTTGGTGTTATCAGCACCATGCTCTAACCAGCCAAGCTATCCAGGCTCCAGTCCAGATACTGCCACAATTTTAGCCCTCTTTCTTGTCAATGGATGCTTTGGGGTGGTTTTGCCTCCATTCTATTGAATTGCAGAGCAAGTGGCAGGCTTTTGAATGTCATTTCTGTGGTACGATTCTGCAGAGAGTTATTATAGTCTCTGTTTACTGTATTTTCGGCAATGTGTTGGTTCTAAGGTTCTTTGTAAATATGGGTGTGTTTTTAAAGTATGCTTCTGTTGTAAGCTGCCAAGTGTTCTATACCGAAAGCAGGGCAGAAACGAAGGCATTTAATGAATAAATGAATCAAGCATGTGCTCTGCCACTTGCTGTGGAACTTAGCAGACAATATATTATTATATATATTAATATTTGCGTGGTGGCGGCAGTGGCAATAGCAATAGGAGATGATTGAAATGAAGAAACGCACCTGAAGGTGTAAGTTGTCCTTTTGAAGAAATATGAAAGGTAAAGGTAAAGGGACCCCTGACCATTAGGTCCAGTCATGGCCGACTCTGGGGTTGCGGCGCTCATCTCGCTTTATTTGCCGAGGGAGCCAGCATACAGCTTCTGGGTCATGTGGCCAGCATAACTAAGCTGCTTCTGGCGAACCAGAGCAGCGCACGGAAATGCCGTTTACCTTCCCGCCGGAGCGGTACCTATTTATCTACTTGCACTTTGATGTGCTTTCGAACTGCTAGGTTGGCAGGAGCAGGGACCGAGCAACGGGAGCTCACCCCATTGCTGGGATTCTAACCGCCGACCTTCTGATTGGCAAATCCTAGGCTCTGTGGTTTAACCCAGAGCACCACCCGCGTCCCTTTGAAGAAATATAACTGGGTTTAAATCAGAGGTGGTGGGCCTTTGTAAGCCTGGTGGCTGCATTCCATTTTGAGCAACCTTCTGGGGGGCACTTGCCAGTGGGGGATAGGGCCAGAAGCAATTGTGAGCAGAGCAACAGACATAACTCCTACTTTGACTTATGTAGGCTGCATTGCAGCCATGCAGAATTCAGAGAGTTCCACCTACAGCCACATCCCCACAGTTCAGGGACATATTCCAACCAGGTGAAAAAGCACTTTGTGGAAGGTGCAGAGCCATGGCAGTTTGGAGGATGTGGCCTTGGGAGAAGGTGTTGTTGGATGGAGAGGCTTAACAGCCAAATGGAGGAGCTTAAAAGCTCAATGGAATGTGTCCATTTCCTTGCTTGCCTGCCATTCCCTGACCCCTGCGTTGTGTGCCTTGCTCCTTCTCACTTAGAGCTTGAGGAATCCCAACAGAAGTGTCCCCCTTGCTGGAATCATTTTGCCGTCCGCTTTCTCATTTGGGAGTGTTGCCCGCTGTGGCTGCTGATCAAGAAGAAAGTGAGGTTCATCATCATGGACCCATTCAGTGACCTCACCATCACCCTTTGCATTGTGATGAACACGCTTTTCATGGCCATGGATCACTACAAGATGACGGAGGAATTCGAGAACGTGCTCAACATCGGTAATCTGGTAAGAAGATTCTTCTCAACATGGATGCAGTGCATTCAGGCAGGGGGAACCGGAATGACAAGGCCCTGTCCAGCCTAGCATCCTGCTTCCAATAGTGCAGGCATAGGCAACCTTTGGCCCTCCAGATGTTTTGGCCTACAATTCCCATGATCCCTAGGTAACAGGACCAGTGGTCAGGGATGATGGGAATTGTAGTCCCAAACATCTGGAGGGCCGGAGTTTGCCTATGCCTGCAGTAGTGGTTGGCCAGTTACCTGTGATATGCTCATCACTTACGCAGTGGAATCTTGAAGTTCCTTTTAGCTAGCATGGCTAATGACTGTATGACATCCAATCTTCTGTAAATTCTTTACTTACTTCACCAAACCATTTTTTAAAAATAATATTTATTAAAGTTTCAAAAAAAAAATACAGAAATAAAGAAAAAGGAAAACAGAAAATACAAAATACAGAAAAAGTAAAAACAATTAAAAAGAAATCCATCTTTCCATGTCTTGTCTTTCATTTACTTGTTTCCTTGACCTCCTCACACCTCCCTTTTTTGTATTCTAGTTCAATTGATTATTTCAGCAAATCCTTTCCATTCTTATTTTTATCTTACTAATTTATCTTAATATATTGTAACTTTACATTCTAACCTGTTAACAATCCATTCTTCCTTAACCCTATATAACATTACTGCAAAAGCCACATTACATTATTCCAACATCCTTTTAGCATTCCTTAATTTTACAGTGTTTCTGTAGATAGTCTTTAAATTTCTTCCAATCTTCTTCTACTGACTCTTCTCCCTGGTCTCGGATTCTGCCAGTCATTTCCGCCAGTTCCATATAGTCCATCACCTTCATTTGCCTTCACCAAACCATTTTTAGGCATTGCAAATATAGGCCATAAAAACAACAACACCCATATATTAAATTTTAAAATATATACAAATAAGCAGCTATGTAAAAATATGTAGTAATGAGGATTTTCATTGGAGTTTTTCCCCACTAAAAAGTGCCATTCAGCACTCTTAAGAAATACTATTGATAAAAACTATTTTGTTAAAACCCTCTAAGATTTAGTCCACCCTTGCAGCAAAATAAAGTGGCAGGATCTTGAGGTGCTAGACTAGACTGGACTGCTTTTAGCCGCAGGTGGCATTATGGGCTTGGATGTCATTGTGGAATGCAGCAGGGCATAGATCATGTCTCATTGATATGCAACATATGTTCTTTCCAGAAGGTCTCAAATTTCAGCCATGCATCCCTGAACCGAACCCTTTCTACTCCCACTTCATGCTTCTGCATGTGTGGAGTGAGCCCAGAAGGGACCCATTTACTCTCACAGAATTGTAGAGTTGGCATGTGCCAGGAGGGTTATCTAGTCCAGCTCCCTGCAATGTAGGAACCTTTTGCTCACACCCTTGCCCCTGAGATTAAGAGGTCATGATTCAAACAGCTCCGGTGTTTGCAGGGCCGTCCTAAGCATATCTGGCGCCGTGGTGCAAAGATCTCTCCGGCATGCCCCCCCCCCGGGAACTCCAAAACAAGGGAGGGGGCAGTGGAGAATGTCCTCTGCCTCCCCCACCGCCCGGATCCCTGGCGTGGTGGTGACGATCAAGCAGGAAAACGTGCTGGCGGACATGCTCTCTTCCATCCTAAGCTTCTGTGGGGATTGCTCTCCTCCTGCGGAGGCTTGGGAAGGAAGCTGCACACCCGCCAGCCATATAGTTGGCGGGGCGCAACTGGCGGGCGTGCAGGGAAAGGGGAGGCTCCTGGCAAAGTCGCGCAGCTCCCCCACTCGCTAGGGCGCCCCTGAGAGGCCGGCGCCCTGGCGCAACGAACCACTAACACCAATGGGAAAGACAGCTCTGGGTGTTTGTCTAAAACTGTAAAATTTCTAGCGCCCTGCGGCAAATGGGAAAGGAAGTTTTGGGAGGAAAGCGCCCCTCTTCCTCCAGCTGCGCTCTCATAATTGCAGGGAGCCACCTGTGACAGGAGAAGCCTGCTTACAGCTTAGCATTCTGTTCCTTTCCACAGGTCTTCACTGGGATTTTTACGGCTGAAATGGTCTTCAAACTCATAGCTCTGGATCCCTATTACTACTTTCAGCAGGGCTGGAATATTTTTGACAGTATAATTGTCACGCTAAGCCTGATGGAACTAAGTCTTTCCAGCATGGGAAATGTGTCTGTGCTACGCTCCTTCAGACTGGTAAAGTATTACATCTGCTTGTCTGTCTGTCTGTCTGTCTGTCTGTCTGTCTGTCTCTGTCTTGCACACCCATTGCAACACCTTTTACCAGTTTTTAGAGGGAATTAGTTTAATCACACAACTCTTTCACCTGAAAACTGCAGCTCTGTCATGCATTATTTAAAAAATGACTTCTTGTTTCTCTTTTTCATAATAAGACCATTTGAAAGTAACAATTTTCAGACTAAAGGGTAACCTGCTATGGCTAAGCTGAAACAGCTTACTTTTGTTTGGTGTCTATGTTCATATATACTGCACCATGCCTTCCTTTGCACTTCTCCCAGGAGCATATTCATATTGCTTTGATGTGCTTATTCTCAGCACTATTTTTCCATTTTTCTACATGGCACTTGCAGTCTTTGCCCTCAGTTGTCCACACTGACATGTGACCCACTTGGCCTTGGTTGGTGACCCACATGGCTTTGCCGGTGTCACACAACACTGGTGTGATGATGTCTCAGAAGCTCAAAAAACAAGAACCTCCACAGCCGGACCTCGTTTGTGGGCAAATGATGCCGAGGTTTCTGAAGGCATAGAAGAAGATGGATAATAGCACTGAAAAGCAGCAGCAGCCATAGGGCAAGAGGGTGCTGAAATGTACCTAAAATGTACTTGGCAAGATTAATAATTTATTTGTCTGTTTGCTTTTTTCCAAAGCAAATATCAACACTACGGAGAATAATCGGGACAGTTAAGGAAGAGCCAGTAGCTTTTACTATTTGCTTTAAATATGCTGGGGGCACCAGAGGCAGGCCATGACATATAAGTAACTAAGATTTTGGGACCCTGTTAGTTTGCTGTGCTTCTTGGGTCCCTCTCTCTTGCCCAAACACATATATCCTCTTCTGTAACAGAAGATGCTCTAGGACAGGCATAGGCAAACTCCGGCCCTCCAGATGTTTGGGACTACAATTCCCATCATCCCCGACCACGGGTCCTGTTAGCTAGGGATGATGGGAATTGTGGTCCCAAACATCTGGAGGGCCGGAGTTTGCCTATACCTGCTCTAGGACTAATTGGGTAAGGGGAGGGGGCTGTTTTTACCTGTTCTATTCTACTCTCTAAAAACCTTCCATCACAACGAAATCAACCCAACTGGTGCAGCAAAAGTAGTCAGGCAGCCCATTGTATCCCTTTTGTGAAGTAACCCATTGGGTTCTCTGCTCTGTACTGGGTGTTAGGAACATCAGAAGCTGCCTTATTAGAGAATTAGAACATTGAGCCATATAGGTCAATATTGACTACATTAATTGGCAGCAACTCACCAGGGAATGATCTTTTGCAGGCAAAGTGAGCTGCAGCAAAAGTGTTTCAGCCTGGATCCCAACCCAGTGGGTTTCTAGTCGAATCTCCTTGTGTGGTTTGCCATTTTGAATGCATCCTCCTGTGTTTTTTCTTGTCCAGACGCAGAATTGTCTTGCGTGTTTGTTTATCTGCCAGCTCTCAGTTGTTGGGTTGTGTTTTTTTGGTTTACAGCTGAGGGTCTTCAAGCTCGCGAAGTCTTGGCCGACCTTAAACACCCTCATTAAAATCATTGGGAACTCGGTGGGTGCCCTGGGGAACCTCACTCTCGTCCTCGCCATCATCGTCTTCATTTTTGCCGTGGTTGGCATGCAGCTCTTTGGGGACCTGTACTACAAGCACGTCACGAGAATCAGCACCACGGATCGGTTGCCCCGCTGGCACATGAACGACTTCTTCCATTCCTTCCTCATCATCTTCCGCATCCTCTGTGGCGAATGGATCGAGACCATGTGGGACTGTATGAAAGTGGCCGGGCAGCCTCTGTGTCTTCTGGTCTTTTTACTGGTCATGGTGATTGGCAACCTGGTGGTAAGTATGACAAGGCATTTTCGTCTTTTAGAAAGAGTTTCTCCTCTGCCATGCCATGCCTCCCCACTCACAGCAGCCGCTGGTTTTCAGGGTCTCCAGGGCTCATGTTTAGGACATTATGGCTTTTGAGCCTGGAACCTAGGCTAGAAGGTGTCCTCCACATGCGTTATTGCAGACTCATTGTGTGTGTCGCAAGAAAACCTGTCGGAGAAGCTCACAAACGTGAACTCCTCCAGTCGACTGTGTGCAAAGTTGATCAGAACAAAACTCAGCCCTGCTCTTAGCCTGTCAGAAGCAAACAGATTGGAGTTGTGTTTGCAAAGACCCTTGGGTAGCCTCCGTTGCTGCTGCCTCCTTCCTTACCCTTCCACAGGGAACACACCTTAGGCGGGGAAAGGCAGAGGTGATAGCAGTGGACACAGAAAACGCTCTGTGCACCAGGACACCAAGACAGAACCCCTCAGGGGCCTCCTCAACACGCAGCACAGGAGCTTGTCTTGGCAGGAACTGGAAGACTACAGTCATCTTCTAACTTCAGAGGGTAGTAGTGCATCTCTTGTGTTGCCTTTTCATGTGGTGGTAAGGCAGGGAGTTGGGGGTCCATGGATCTCCTTTCGGGTACCATGGTTCAAAGGCTTGTGCTCTTGAATTGGTCACTCTGTGTTGTGTGCCCGAGACTGAGACATAGCATTCGCCTGTGTGTGTTATAGCTCCTGCTCTGGAGATTTTTGTAGTCTTCTGTAGTCTTTGCCCAAAACTTGGAATGCCAGCCTTCATACACACATGCAACCACGTGGAAACAGCTTCATTGGAATGGTATCTCATGCAGTCTCTCTGTGTGTTTGTGTTTGTGTTTGTGTGTGTGTGTGTGTGTGTGAGAGAGAGAGAGAGAGAGAGAGAGAGAGAGTGAGAGATGGGACCATGTGGGCTACCACCCAAGTTTCTCATGCAATTGTACCCATGCACATCGTTGCAGAATTCACACACTCACCTACCCCACAGCCATGTAGGGTAGCGCAAAAGAGAAGCAGCTCACATGTAATTGTATGTTTTTAGAAGGAGACCTTATAAACCTCTGTACTGGCACCTTCCAGATGTTGTTGGAATTCAACTCCCATCAGCCCCTGCCAGCATGGCCAGTGGCCAGGGATAATGGGAGTTGTAGTCCAAAAACTTGGAAGGCACCCAAATGGCAATCCTTGCTTACCCGGCCTTTAAATGTATTGAGATCTATAAGCTGGTTGTGTTTCTACAAAGCTCTCCTACTACCTAGCCAGGCCTCAGTAGAATACTTCCAGTATAAAATAACTTCATATTGGCTTGAATTTAAAATATGGGTGATCATCTAGGTGTTAACATTTGTAGCTGGAAAAGCATGTCAGCGATTCCTAAGCCTTTGGCATTAACTCATACTTCCTGAAATGCATTCTGGCACATTGCAGTACTGTGGCGAGGCTGCCAGTTTCCCATCAGGTTGTGTTAGTCATCCCTGCGGAATTGAATATCTTGACCACGGCCACCAAATTAGGGTCTGCATAGCTCTCTTTAGCGCCGTTATGATGCACAACTGTAATCTCGTTGCATTTGGAGTGTCATTGACAAATGCCGTCAAGGGTCTGATAGAATCAGGGAATGGGTGGGTTGAGCCCCACACACTCGCGCCGAAACGGTTTCGGGACTATCCACCCTTGCATAATGATGTTTACAGTTAGATCTTGCAAAATGGCTCGGCGCATTTCAGATGGAAATGAAGGTCACGGGGTTAATACAGCAAACTGTGGCTTGGCAAGTTATTAAGGAACGATGGAGTGTCTCGTTAACGGCACTCTGTCAGGAGTCCCGGCGATTGCCAACAAAATGTAATTGTACCCTTGTTGCATCATGTGAGGTGACACCAAGGGACCATGTGATGCCACCTGTCACTCAGAGGGGAGTTTTGTGGTGTGATTTTGAAAATTCTTAACATGCTTGCTTGGCAGTACAAATCTTGCTGCCAAGAGGGAGGGAGAGAAATACATTAGGAGCTCTGACCTCTAAACAGCTATGCTGAAATTTCGACCCTGAGATGCAGGGCTTGTGACCGCATTGCTCACTTTAGTTCTGAACAAGACAGTAGATGAATCAGGTCACCTGATACATTTATCACGAGAGAGAGAGAGCCTGGAATTTTCTGTGCCACACGGTTTCATACTTTACTGGAAGGTCAGATCCTGAAGGCATCCCAGCCAAGAGTCCAAGAGTGCCCCTTCAGAAAAGCCACACATTCAGAAAAGCAGTCAGCTATCCATGTTATCTGGTGATATCATCAGAATAAAAGATCTGGATGCTGTGTCAGTGTGTGGTCCCAGGGGTCTTGAGCCAAGGACTTCAGAAATAAAGCCCAGGCACTGTTGTCATGGCACGAAAGGGAGCTGCCAGCCTGGTCTCCACTATTCATCAGGACTGTTGATGACCAAGAGGTGGTATTGCTGGCGTCAGCTCAGCAGGTGTCAGGTGACGCAGTGGACCAATAGGGTTCCATCTTGTCTTATAACCCTGCTGATCTTAGTTCTTCAGTCTTCTCGTTCACCATCTATCTCTGGGCCTGTTTCATCACCACCCTGCTTTCCAGACAGATCACCACCTCCGTCTCCTGAAATATGGAGCAAGCATTTCCAGGCCTCTTAAAGGCGCAACATGTTTTTAGTTTGTGATGGCTGAATGGTACTCTGCTTCATAAGCTCAAGAGTTCAGAGATGTCGAGGGCTGAGCATCTGGCTAAGATGAGCACAAGAAATAGAAGAACAAGCCTGGGAAAGCGTAGATTAGCTGGACTTGCCAGGCACTTTTTAGCTCAGAGAGCTATAGAGGACAGTACAACCATTTATGGGGAAAGTGATTTGTAAAGTAGCAGGCCTCAGTCTTAAATCTGAGAGATGGGTTTCCTCCTCTGCCTAAATCGCCATATGGGTTCATTAGTGCTAGTGGGACAGGGGCACCCATAGACCCTGATTTAAATGCTGGGAGCCACTCCAAACCATTTCTTTTAGATGAGGGATAAGGACCATTCACTTGTGTGTGTGCATGCGTGCACACACACACACTCCAGGTTAGGAAGCTTGTGGAATGCGTTCAGAATTCTAGATTGTGCTCATGGCATATAAATTGGACAACTTACTGGTCATTTGCAGAGAGCTGCCACCACAAGCAGACATGAAAGGAAAACAGGGAACAACAGTTCAGGGAGATCTGGAACACAATGCAACAAATCTCTCAGCAAATCCAGTGGAGGAAGGACTCAGTGGAGGTTGATTCTTTAGGGCGAACGAAGTAGTGCCCAACCAACTTCAGTCTGTCCTCAGCCAGCCCCCTACCTGCCTACCATCTTACTTGCAACCAGTTTAGGAGGCTGTCCTGTATAGCAGCTCCTCCTCCTTAATCTCTGTACAACTCTGTAGGGAGGAAGATGGGGACAAAGCTAGAATTTGTTGACTCTGCCTGTCACTGGTTCTGGTGCCTCCTGTTCTTGGTTTTCCTGGCTTCTGCCCTGTCAGTGCCCAGTGGCACTGGACAACAGTACGTCCTTTTCTCTCCCTGCAGCAGCCTGACGAAACGCCTGCTGTCAGGTGGCAGCTGAGGAAGGAAAGGCCCAGTAGAATTGGTCTTTTAGCAGAACTGATAGAGTGGTCTGGCCTGCTTACCCTCTGCTGAAGCCTGACAAAATTCCTGCTGGCAGGTGACAGTTAATGTGAAAATAACCAAGAGTCCAGCAGTTACATTTTTTACATTTCTTGTAGTTAAGAGACACTATTTTATCAGGGGCTAGGAGATGCTTCTAAAATTCTCCGCATTGGAATTTCTACCCTGATATTGGGATTAGGTTAGCTGGTCTTCTTTTTTCAGGGGAAGCAATGCACTCCAAGGTTCCAGTTTTAATTTCTGAATTTCATACACACAACTGTGCATAAGCAGTTTGCTGAAGCTTTCAGTTCATTCATGTCTCCTTCCATGTCTCTTCTCATGCCCCCTACTTTATTGGGGTGCCTGTGCACCATGATAACTCCGCAAACAACAACAACGAACTCCTCTAAATAAGGTTGCTGTACTTGCGACTGCATTAAGATTCTTGTTGTGCTGTGTTTTATGAATGCCCAGGAGCGGACGTACACATAAATAGGGCACAAAAAGAATTCTGATGGAGTCATGTGTACAGCTCACTGATTATGTGATCCTACTTCCCTAGACCTACGTGGGCCCAGAAAGGATGTTATCCAAACTCAGCAAATACTGTAAAGAGGAGCAATTAACCACAAACTGTTTGAAAACCAAAGTGCTGGTCTTTGGAAAGAAGCCTCTCAAATTTCACTAGTCAGTAGATAAATCATGCAATTGATCAATGTCAGGTCTTCAAATACCTCACGGTATTTTTCAGTGAGGCCCTTTCTTGGAAGGTTCATACAGAGAAAACTAAAACTTTCACCACGCTAAGGCTGAAATTCTTCACACAGTGAACTAGAAATAAGTCCCTTTTAATTTGACAGGATTTACTTATTGTTGTTGTTCTTCTTTCTTCTTCATCATCTTCTTCTTCTTCCTATTATTATTATTATTATTATTATTATTATTATTATTATTATTATTATATTTATACTCTGCCTTTTCCCTGCCAGGGACTCAAGGCCACTTACATATAAAATAAGAATAGCTATAGACACAGAAGAAAATAATAATTAAAACATTAATAGAATATTCACACGCGTAGTAGTAGTAGTAGTAGTAATAATTAGGGAGTGTCCAGATGTTGCGCGGACCCCCCTGGTTGAAATTATCCATTTGTCCCTTGACACGGGGACATTCCCAGGGGAACTGAAGGAAGCAGTGGTGTGTCCACTCTTAAAAAAAACTTCATTAGATCCCTTAGACCTATCCAATTACCGCCCAGTTTCAAATCTTCCATACCTGGGTAAAGTAATTGAGAGAGCGGTTGCTGAACAGCTTGGTAGGTTTCTGGAGGAAACATCGGCATTAGATCCATTTCAGTCCGGTTTCCGTCCTGGTTTTGGGATGGAGACGGCTCTGGTTGCCCTAACAGATGATCTCCGTAGACAACTGGATCGAGGCGGGTCAGGACTGCTGATCCTTTTAGATTTGTCAGCAGCCTTTGACATGGTCGATCATGATCTTCTGGACCACCGACTCGCAGACATGGGGATACAGGGCATAGCCCGTAACTGGTTGTGCTCTTTTATCTCTGGTCGGGGACAGAGGGTGGCACTAGGGAGGGAAATGTCGTCGCGCCACTCCTTGGTGTGTGGAGTGCCGCAGGGCGCAATTCTCTCCCCGATGCTTTTTAACATCTTTATGCGCCCCCTTGCCCAGATTATCCGGAGCTTTGGGCTGGGCTGTCACCAATATGCTGATGACACTCAGCTCTATCTGCTGATGGATGGCCACACCGGCTCGGCCCCAAACACATTGACCAGATGCTTGGAAGCTGTGGCTGGATGGTTTCGTGGGAGCCGATTGAAACTAAATCCTTCGAAGACAGAAGTCCTATGGCTAGGTCGGGATGGCATGGGGATGAGGGACCAACTCCCTTCTCTTGCGGGGGCCCAATTAGTGCCATTGCCTTCCGTTAAGAGTTTGGGTGTAATCCTTGACGCCTCCCTTTCCATGGAGGCACAAGTTACAGCAACAGCCAAGGCGACATTTTTCCACCTTCGCCGCATCAAGCAGTTGGTCCCTTACCTTTCCCGCCCCGACCTGGCCACAGTGATCCATGCGACGGTCACCTCCAGGCTTGACTACTGTAATTCGCTCTATGCGGGGCTGCCCTTGAAGCTGTCCCAGAAACTCCAGCGGGTACAGAATGCTGCAGCGAGGCTCCTCACGGGGTCTCTGCCATGGGAGCATATTCACCCAGTGCTTTTCAAGCTGCACTGGCTCCTGGTGGAGTACAGGGTCAGATTTAAGGTGCTGCTTTTGACCTTTAAAGCCCTTCACGGCCTAGGACCCTCGTACCTACGGGACCGCCTCTCCCGGTATGCCCCACGGAGAGCCTCAAGGTCCATAAATAACAACACCCTAGTGGTCCCAGGCCCTAAGGAAGTTAGATTAGCCTCAACCAGAGCCAGAGCCTTTTCAACTCTGGCTCCGGCCTGGTGGAACGCTCTGCCTCATGAGACCAGGGCCCTGCAGGATCTGATTTCTTTCCGCAGGGCCTGTAAGACAGAGTTGTTCCGCCTGGCCTTTGGCTTGGAGCCAATTTGATTCCCTCCCTCTCTTTTTTTTCTTTCTTTTCCTTCTCCTCCTGCGATGAGGCTACATTTTAATATTTTAATGTTCCATTATTTTAATGTTGTATTTTATTTTTGTTTTTAAGTTGTAATCATTCATCTTGTTTTTATTATTGCTTGTAAGCCGCTCTGAGCCCGGCCTTGGCTATGGAGGGCGGGGTATAAATAAAAATATTATTATTATTATTATTATTAATAATAATAATAATACTATATTTCTACCATACCCAACTGGCTGCGTTTCCCCACTCTGGGCAGCTTTCAACAGAACATTAAAACCAGAATAAAATTTCAAACATTAAAAACTTTCTATTTAAATTACAATAACTGTTTCTAAATTTGCACCGACACATACTACTACTACTACTACTACTAATAATAATAATAATTTATTTATACCCCGCCCATCTGGCTGGGTTTCCCCAGCCACTCTGGGCAGCTTCCAACAAAACACTAAAATACAATAACCTATTAAACATTAAAAGCTTCCCTAAACAGGGCTGCCTTCAGATGTCTTCTAAAAGTCAACAAGAACCAAAACAGCATGGACCAGCCCCCTCATTAAAAGCAGCCATTTCCCAAACCCTTTTGGAACAGGAAAGTATTCACCTGCTGGCAGAAGGACAAGTCTAGATTCTCTAGGAAGGGAGTTTTAAAGTCTGGGAGCAACAACCGAGAAGGTACCACCTCAATAAGAAAACATCTGTCTCTACTGGAAACACTGGGTTCCTCTGGAATTTTTATCCCTTATAGGACTTCCGTCTCCAAGGAAAATGAGAGAAGCCCACGTAATCATCTTGCAAGGATGCTAACCTATTCCAGTTCTGAAAATGTGTCACTGTCATGCGTTGTATTGTCATTAATGTACTGGCGGGAAGATGATAAGGTCTGCTGTGAAATAAAAATGTTGGCGAATATTCGAGGAGATTCATGCTTGCGGCTGTTGAGAGGTTGTGGGGTTGTTGTTGTTGTAACCAAAAAGCTTCCAGTTAAATTTTGTAAAATACATAGCGGAGAGGCGGCAGCTCATTGGTAGAGCATCTGGCTTGCATGTAGAAGATTCCTGGTTCAGTCCCTGGCATCTCCAGGTAGGGCTGGCCAAGACTTCCTGTCTGAAACCCTGGGCAGCCACTTCCTGTCAGTGTAGACAGTACTGGGCTAGACAAACCAGCAGTCTGACTCAGTAGAAAACAGTTTCCTATATCCCATCTAGACATGTAGGCAAGGCTTTTCAGGAAGACAATATGATTACTGTCAGGGAACTGCCATCAGTGCCGGAGGGAGAGAGCAAAATCCAGAGGGATTCCAGAGAGCGTCCCGGGATTGGGAGAGGGAGCCCATCTGCTGGGGAAGAGAATCAGCGTAGCACCAGTGGAGAAGGGGGGCAGATGGGGGAAGCGGCGAGGCGGTCCCATGACTCCTTGCCGGGGACCAGCGGGGAGAGTAGAGGTCCTCCACTGCCCATGCCCTCCTTGCGCAGAAGGCTTTCGTGCAGAGAGAGTAGGAGGAGACTAAGCGTCAAAGAGCTTCTTTGCTGGAAGAAGTTTAAGAAACGCCCACTGACGGATTCTGCCAGCAATTGAGACAGCCACAGGTGAGTGGCTGTCCGGACAGAAAAGGTTCACTCAGGCAACCCAGCCAGGTGTTTGCACCGGCTTACGCACGAGCAACCCCTAGAACCGTTACAATTACCATCCAAGCTGATGCTAGCATCTAAATATAAATATTTTCCCCACAGGAAGCAAGCCTTATGCAAACAACAACAACTTTGAAATACTAATTTCCTTATAATTTGGAGAGAGGGGCGAAAGCAAAAGCTGCAGTTTTTAAACATTGTATTTCTGCTAACCGGTTTCCCCAAAGTGGATGTTATTCCTTAATCAACAATATCCTCTGGCTTCTAAATATTTATCAGACACAAAGTAGTTAAGAGTGTATTTATTCAAGAGATCAGGAGCATTTTATTTTTTTAACAAGCACAGTTAACTACGAGAGGGATTAGCTGTTGAAAGCAGGAAGTTCTTTCACCCTCGGATAAATAAAACATCTGAACTCCGCAGTGTTATAACCCAGGAAAAAAAATCAAAATTATTCCAAGGATGAGAATGCACATCAGCTGCTGTGGTATCCCAAAATCCCATGGGAGTTCAAGATTAGAATGGGGTAGTCGGTGCAGCCTCTGCCTTCTTCAGAATCTCACCCTAAACACACACACATAGGGAGATGTTTGTAGTCCTCATGATAACAGATATATTCTGGAAAGCATATAGGCAATGGCCTGCTGAAATTTCAAGGCTGCAAAGGTGGCTGAATAAGATTTTTGGTGGTTGTAGGTGAAGCTTCAGCATCCTTGCCCCTCCTATTGCTTGCAAAACCACAATTTTGTTGTTGTTGTTCAGTTGTTTACTCGTGTCCGACTCTTCGTGACCCCATGGACCAGAGCACGCCAGGCACTCCTGTCTTCCACTGCCTCCTGCAGTTTGGTCAAACTCATGCTGGTAGCTTCGAGAACACTGTCCAACCATCTCATCCTCTGTCGTCCCCTTCTCCTTGTGCCCTCCATCTTTCCCAACATCAGGGTCTTTTCCAGGGAGTCTTCTCTTCTCATGAGGTGGTCAAAGTATTGGAGTCTCAGCTTCATGATCTGTCCTTCCAGTGAGCACTCAGGGCTAATTTCCTTCAGAATGGAGAGGTTTGATCTTCTTGCAGTCCATGGGACTCTCAAGAGTCTCCTCCAGCACCAGAATTCAAAAGCATCCATTCTTCGGTGATCAGCCTTCTTTATGATCCAGCTCTCACTTCCATACATCACTACTGGGAAAACCATGGCTTGAACTATACGGACCTTTGTTGGCAAGGTGATGTCTCTGCTTTTTAAGATGCTGTCTAGGTTTGCCATCGCCTTTCTCCCAAGGAGCAGGCGTCTTTTAATTTATATTATGTAAAATAGCAAAGATGAATCAGTTATGCGAAGTATGCAGTGTAGTTTACACTGGTCTCATAATTCAGATATTAAATTGCAGGCCAAGATGTGTCTTCCTTCTGGTGCTGGACATGCACATTTCAGTTCATAATTGAGAAACGCTGAAGTACAATGTTTGGGAAATCTTTATTCCTCACCCTCCACCATGTGTCGGGTTGCTACCTGGGTCGCCCTGACCCCCATTAAAGTTTAGAGAGTGAAAGTACACGGTCTCCTTTCTGTTCTTCTATCGCAGGGCTGTAATTGCTTGACCTTGTTACACTCTTTTCAAAATACAGTATTAATCGCTTGCTTCCGGGGCAAAAGCTGCACCAGCATTTGACCCGTGTGGATTCTGCTCTTGAGTCTTGACTGCATATTCCTCCGGTGCCTGTGAACAATATTCTGTGTTATGTGAAAGGGGGAATGGCAAAGGCTTTGTAAACGAAGGGCTTCCCTTCTATTCCAAATACATTGCCCCAAGGGGTTAACCTTGATATGAGGACTGCTAATTCTAGGGTGACAAGATGCAAAAGAAGATAGAGGCTCCTGGGCCTTTGAAAGCTGTGCGGAACATGTCCTGAAATGGAGCACAGCAATTTTCCCCTATAAAATTGAGCAGTAACCACTCATTTATATGGGAGAACGTAAATGAGTACATCAGGGATATTTGGGGGTAAGGGCCAACAAACCTCCCCTCTAGCAGCCTGCTACACATTGAGACTCAATCCTGATTTGATCTGCATGGACCCATGCGATATCTTGTTTCTCTTGGTCACGCTAGAGCATGACGAGATGTTAGGAAGGTAAGGGGGGGCTTTTTCCTTTTTAGACAGACAAGACAGAATTAGAGCAGAAATGTAGTTTTTTGCAAACGTGTATAATTTGCAGGTGAATTATATCTATTTATAGAAAGGATTTTAGCTGTCCCTTTACCTACTGTGACTAAGGGCTTGTCCACACTTCCGCTCGTCCCTTAGAAAGCACAGGTCCGAACGGTTTCCCCCTTGCCCTGCGCCTTTCCCAGGGAAACCCCACTAAGTGGGAGCAAATGGCAATTTGTGGAAAACCCAATTGCTGTTTGCTCTGATTGAGTGCTAAAGAGTGGTTTTCTGTGCAGGGAAGCAGTGAGATGAGGATGTGCAGATAAATTCTAGGAGCAATTGCTATGTTCATGGCTGTAACCAGTCCCCCTTTTAAAGCCATCAAAGCCAGTGGTCATTGCCAAAGCTTGTGGCCATGAGTCCCATACATTAAGCATGCACTGGGTGAAGAAGAAGAAGAAGAAGAAGAAGAAGAAGAAGAAGAAGAAGAAGAAGAGGAGTTTGGATTTGATATCCCGCCTTTCACTCCCCTTCAGGAGTCTCAAAGCGGCTAACAATCTCCTTTCCCTTCCTCCCCCACAACAAACACTCTGTGAGGTGAGTGGGGCTGAGAGACTTCAAGGAAGTGTGACTGGCCCAAGGTCACCCAGCAGCTGCATGTGGAGGAGCGGAGACACGAACCCGGTTCACCAGATTACATGACTACCGCTCTTAACCACTACACCACACTGGCTCTAGTAATCCTCTTTCCACAAAGTTTGCACGGTCAAACTTATCTTTACTTTCTTAAGGACTAGAGGCTTGTTTAGATTTTTAGAATGAAAAGCACAGGTTCTTGTGATGCTGAATATTGGGCCCCAGTTCCAGTGCTTCAGCTTATCCCGGCATGATTGCAGAACAACACACACACACACAGCCATAGCTCTAGGAAAGCGCCTTAGAAAGAAAGTTGGGAAGCAGCCAGGAAGCCCAAGGCAACGTCTGAGATAAGGAGAGAAAAGTCGGAGTATATTACATCACCTTGGACACCTCATTAAGCAAAGTGAATTCATCTCCAGACACATCCTGCTTAGCCAAGGAGAGGAAGCTCTAGCAGATGAATAAGCACATTCTGGGACACAAGAGAGCACAAGAGACTCAAAACAATTGTCATCCCATTTGTAAGCTTGTTTGCTTCTGTTCTGCTTGCGAAGATGCTAGCTAGTGCTGTGTTAAGGTTCGGTTTTAAAGCTCCCCATCCCCAGTTCCTTCCAAATTCCTTTTTTTAGAAAAAAGAATGTTTTAGAGAGAGTCAGTGGTTTTGTAAGTTGCACTTAGACCATGGAGATCTCGATTTCAATTCCCCCCAGTCAGCTGAAAGCATACCTTATCCTTTGACCGCTAATTGCCTCTCAACTTTACCTGCCTCACACAGTTGTTATGAAGATAAAATGTGGGGTGGGATGTACATTGCCCTGCGGGAATAGGCCTAAGAGATGATGAAACAACTTTACAAAGCAATCTACAAAATTTAACAGTGCATAGAGTTTAGTAGGTTGAAAGTGGGCAGGATGGGGGTTAGTAGCAAATTGCCCACCAAATGGCAGGACTGTGTGTTGTAGCAGCTGAGTTTTAAAGATGGGCTACAGCAGAGCTTGAGTTGCTATTTCTTCTTATCTGCTGACACCTTTTGCTTGCTTTCTTCCATTTTGTAGTTGCGTCCTCTAGGGTTGTCCCTCTTTTTGTGACAGGGTTCCTGTGCCTTTAAAAAGGTGTGCAACTGGGACTATAGCTTGACAGTTCCAATTTTCCCTATCACTGTATCTGTATTCTTTGAAATGTCACAGTTGGATGGATCCATAGGCTGCTGCCGCCACACCAGCCCACAACTCTGCATTGAAAGATCATTTTCTGTGCTGCTTTTTTTGAGGAAGAGGGAGTATTCTTCTTCCCAGGTGAAAGGCCACAGGTGCTCCATGACTATTATCTCCCCTTCCCTCAACTTTCTGGTGGTCTGTCTTCTGATTGTGTCAAGTAAAGAGATTCAGGATGAGGGATAACATTATTTTAGAAAGCTGCCACAGCAATTTACAAACCTTTTCGGAAGCCTTACTTCGTTTTTACAACAGCAGTATTAAGCAGGCTACTACAGTTAAAAGTATAAGGGACGCGGGTGGCACTGTGGGTTAAACCACAGAGCCTAGGACTTGCCGATCAGAAGGTCGGCAGTTTGAATCCCCGCAACGGGGTGAGCTCCCGTTGCTCAGTCGTCCCTGCTCCTGCCAACCTAGCAGTTCAAAAGCACGTCAAAGTGCAAGTAGATAAATAGGTACCACTCCGGTGGGAAGGTAAACGGTGTTTCTGTGCACTGCTCTGGTTTGCCAGAAGCGGCTTAGTCATGCTGGCCACATGACTCGGAAGCTGTACGCCAGCTCCCTCGGCCAATAAACGAGATGAGCGCCGCAACCCCAGAGTCGGTCACGACTGGACCTAATGGTCAGGGGTCCCTTTACCTTTACCTTTACAGTTAAAAGTATACAGTGGTACCTCAGGTTACAGACACTTCAGGTTACAGACACTTCAGGTTACAGACAATTCAGGTTACAGACTCCGCTAACCCAGAAATAGTACCTCAGGTTAAGAACTTTGCTTCAGGATGAGAATGAAATCGATGGCAGCGACGCAGCAGCAGCGGGAGGCCCCATTAGCTAAAGTGGTACCTCAGGTTAAGAACAGTTTCCGGTTAAGAACGGACCTCCGAAACGAATTAAGTTCTTAACCTGAGGTACCACTGTAATGAACTGGGTTGAGGAACTGAAGCTGAGGGAGATGGCTGCCCTTGAATTCTCAGAGAATGCTTTCAAATAGTTGTGGATGCATTAAATTTATCGTGAAGGATTTTTGCAGCTCAGGGTGGATAGGGGAGTCTGTTCCTCCGAAAGCATCCAATTCCAAAGTATCCTTGCTCTCTTTCTGTACCCAGGAAGATCTTAACGTTGAAGGGTCTTTTCATCAAGTGAGACCCTCTGCGCATTCTGAGGTGCCACAGTTCTGCAAGAGGACTGTATCAATTGATTTCTGTGTCTAGAACAGCTTTGCAGCAGAGGAAAGATACAAACCCGAGACCTTATATGTCGGAGCACAACTTTCTATCCACAGGATCACACTGGCACCAATCTATTTCTTGTCAGTACGAATGACATCAAATTAGAACAGCCGTAAAGCCCAACTGGGAGAAAGTGAAGGGGAAAGTTTCTGAAAACCAGATGGATACAAAATTAAAAGCGAGCCCTTTCCTCTCGCCTTTCATTCTCAAGGAATTCCCAAGTTGAATGTGTTTAATTAGAAAGAAAAGAAAAAATCCTCGCTGTGGCTGGCATTCTTATTTAGATTTATTTATTTCCAGGTGAAATAAAATCTGTTTCAGTTGTAATGTAATAAAAATGCTTTCCATTTATTTGCTTGCTGAATTTTGGCATATATATTGCCTCAGGAATATGTACAACAGGCATGTATGATGCAGCTGGCAGGGGCTGATAGGACTTGTAAGGTAAAGTAAAGGTAAAGGGACCCCTGACCATTAGGTCCAGTCATGGCCGACTCTGGGGTTGCGGCGCTCATCTCGCTTTATTGGCCGAGGGAGCTGGCGTACAGCTTCCGGGTCATGTTGCCGGAATGACTAAGCTGCTTCTGGCGAACCAGAGCAGCGCACAGAAACGCCGTTTACCTCCCCGCCAGAGCGGTACCTATTTATCTACTTGCACTTTGACGTGCTTTTGAACTGCTAGGTGGGCAGGAGCAGGGACCGAGCAACAGGAGCTCACCCCGTTGTGGGGATCCGAACCGCCGACCTTCTGATCAGCAAGTCCTAGGCTCTGTGGTTTAACCCACAGCGCCACCCGCGTCCCTTGATAGGACTTGTAGTTCAAGACATCTGGAGGGTGTCCAGTTGGGGAAGGCTGTTCTAACTGCTATGGGACATTGGTTGTGGATCGAAGAACAGTGACCCAAGTAGCATATCCACTACTATTTCTGTGTTGCTTTATAAAACGCTTTGTACAAACTTATACTCCATAAGTTTATACTTCGTAAGAATCAAGTGGAAAAGCTCTTTTCTAGATTGTGCCACAAACAAGGGAGGACTACATGTTTGAAGGTTTCTCCTCTTTGGGGGGTTCTTGCTGGCATCCATCTGTCTCAAGAGACAATGGAGGAGCCTCAGGGGGTGAAGTCAAACCACTGTCTCTGCTGCACTAAGGTGACCTCCCTGAGCAGTGTGTATGGAGGTCCTGGGCTGCCCAAACAACAAGACCTCCCTCTAGGCTTTGCCAATGTGGTCCAAGGTAAAGCAGAGCAATATGTTTGGCACCAGCTTGGCTGCAGGAAGGAGGTGTAGAAGGTACCATCCAACCATCTTTGAAACTTTGCTTCCGGATTTGTGTATGGTTTAATCCTTGGCCTTTTCTTCTCCCAAAGATGTCCTGCAAGGGTCAAAGTTTTCCTTCTCCTACATGGACTCCCATCCCAGATTAATGAACCCCATCAGCCCTTTTACTTCCCAGTACAGCATGCGCAGAAACCGCCTTCTTGACCACTGGATCCACTACAGTGGTACCTCGGGTTACATACGCTTCAGGTTACAGACGCTTCAGGTTACAGACTCCGCTAACCCAGAAATAGTACCTCAGGTTAAGGACTTTGCTTCAGGATGAGAACAGAAATTGTGCTCCAGTGGCGCAGCGGCAGCGGGAGGCCCCATTAGCTAAAGTGGTGCTTCAGGTTAAGAACAGTTTCAGGTTAAGAACAGACCTCCGGAATGAATTAAATACTTAACCTGAGGTACCACTGTATTGGTCTCATCTGCTCAATCTGCCAGAGCTTGTCTTCACATGCAGAGGAAGTCCCTAACTCACCGAGGGTTTGAGACCCATTGGCTACCTCACCTGGTTTCGCGGCCCATTGAAACCATTCCAGGGATGTGGTTGCTGTCACATGCTGACAATTTGACTTGCACATGTAATTCAGAAGCCCACCAGGCTGCCTATTGACCATTAGCCGTCCTGATCATGAAGTCTACGCTTGCTCGCTTCCCGTTCTTTGAGGTCATATCAATGTTTCATTGTTTTGACTTCAGTTCTGAAAAGTTGTACAGCCACGGTGCTCATTTAGATTCAAGTCTTGGCCTTTTGCTTCTGTCCCCGGTTTCGTAGCCTAACCCCACGTTCGTCATTTCCAAAATAGGCAGGGGAAAACCTTGCTTTGGAATCCAGAGGTTCTCTGAAGTGGAGGACCGAGAGAGCCATCTCCTTATTGGGGCTGGAGATGGCTCTGGTCCATGCTTCTCTGCATTTATAAAATGTTTACAAAGTGAAGGAATTTGTTATTGATTTCCAAATAGCATTATGAGAAAGAGGACACTATGTTCTGGAGGTAACACAGCGTGAACCAAAGCAGTGGGGTTTAATGTTAGCTATCCCCTAAAGCAGTGCTCAGATACATTTCACAATGAAAAATAAACCAGTTTCCTCTCTTGAGAGTGGCTGCCCACTGTTTCTTCTTAGCCCTACACTATCTTCAAACGAAAAGCAGTGATTGCATTGCTTTAAGATAGTTGCATTTAAGCAGCTTGGTTAAGACATTGGCAGGGCTATGTTGCAGGGATAGGGGAGGAATTTACTTGTTTTATTTGATCCACATGCCCCCCCCCCCAAGATATGCAAACTAAAACTCAGCTATCCTTTGAAATTTGCGTTTCCCCGAATTTTGCAATGCAGTTGTCCTGCTAGAAAGTATACAGACACATGCATATTAGAGGGAAACATGGATAAAATACTAATGGGGAAATGTGCAGTTTTTCACTAGTAGTACATGAATATCAGTGAGATTGAATGCAAAAATGTGTATCTTAGGAGAAATGCATGCTTTTTACCATAGCCAGTGTGGTGTAGTGGTTAAGAGCGGTAGACTCGCAATCTGGGGAACCGGGTTCGCGTCTCCACTCCTCCACATGCAGCTGCTGGGTGACCTTGGGCCAGTCACACTTCTATGAAGTCTCTCAGCCCCACTCACCTCACAGAGTGTTTGTTGTGGGGGAGGAAGGGAAAGGAGAATGTTAGCCGCTTTGAGACTCCTTAAAAGGGAGTGAAAGGCGGGATATCAAATCCAAACTCTTCTTCTTCTTCTTCATATGTGGTAAAAAGTTAAATAATGGATCCCCAAATGTATGTTAATGGTGGCCTTTGCATCTGAAAATGTTGAAGACCACTGTTGTAGTCCACAGCCCAACAAGAAATTAGCATCGTAATCTCTGGTTAAAATGTAGTCCTCTGAGAGTTCATGAGCAACATCCATGATTATGATGAAGTTGTTGTTGTCTTGTTGTATTTGGCTTGCTAATCACTCACAACTTACACCCTTGATGTGGATTGCACTATGAATTATGGTGTCCACCATTAATTCTGGTATGTGCTAATATCCCCAGTCAGTAATGTACAGCTATGAAGGCATATTGATATAAGATGTTAAAACCCTGAACAGGATTCTGTGTGATAGAAGAGGCTGTGCCCCCGATTCAGTGAAAGTTAATTGTATCTCATTGAAATCAACGGGAGACTGTTAATCATAATGGGAGTGCAAGTTCAGTTTTAATTTTATTTATTTATCATTTGCATTTATAATTTGCCTCAAAAAACAAATTATCTAGACATCATGGGGAGACCCTTAAAAAAATAAGCTTAAAAAAGCCATCAAGCAAAAAGGAACCTACAAACACCAGTATAATAATTTTTAAAAAATTAAAGAGCTAAAATCACTATCAAATACAGGAGCTAAAAACTGCTAACTTCACCACAGAGTCTTAAAAACAAGATATTTAAAAATTAGGAAGTTTTAGAATTCCATGGGTGTTTAAGTTGGTATCAGGCATCCTAAAACCTCCTAGCTATTTTGCTTTCCCTGGTCCCTGGGAATCTAGACTCAAATTATCTAGATGCAAATTATCCAGACGCAAATTAGTACAGCCAAGATGACTAAGTTTAAAGTTTGATAAAAGGTTTATTGAGGACACACACACGCACACACACTCAACCACTCCCTTGCACAAGCAGACAGAGGTGACAGATAAAAGGTTTCTCATACTTCAAAAGACAGTCTTCTACTAGTAAAGGCGACCCGTCAGCCTGGGATCTCGCATGCACCAGAAGATAGCCCCAAAGATCACAGTCCAAGCCCAAGACAATCCCTCCAAACTTATCTCTCCATTCCTTTTTTATGCAGCTGCTTCGTAGTCCAGCTCTGATCCTGCCTTCCCCTGATTGGCTCTCCCCCTTGCCCCTTGCCCCTTAATGTTGGGCTTGATGGGTACCCCAAGTATTTGTCATTTGCACACCGCAGGTGTCATCCACATGTTCTGCCCCTGAGTCAAAAGTTCCAAACAGTCCTTAGATGTGTATTTTGATTCTTTACAATTCTGTCTTTGTTTGTGTCATGTTGTAAATGCCCAAGTGCAGCCTTTTCAAATGAACTCTAAATCTCACTTCCCTTGTTTGGCTTGTTCCACACAAGAAAATATTGCCCTTTTTCTTTTACCCTTCAGCAGTGCAGATGGACTCCCATTTGGATGTTCTTGCCCTATTCTCACTCCATCCTAACTGCAGTTGGTCTCTAAGGTGCTACTGGGCAATTTTATAATTTATTATGCAGGCTTACCTATTATGGAAAGGGACGCGGGTGGTGCTGTGGGTTAAACCACAGAGCCTAGGACTTGTTGATCAGATGGTCAGTGGTTCGAATCCCCGCAACGGGGTGAGCTCCCGTTGCTCGGTCCCTGCTCCTGCCAACCTAGCAGTTCGAAAACACGTCAAAGTGCAAGTAGATAAATAGGTACCGCTCTGGCGGGAAGGTAAACGGTGTTTCTGTGCGCTGTTCTGGTTTCACCAGAAGCAGCTTAGTCATGCTGGCCACATGACCCGGAAGCTGTATGTCGGCTCCCTCAGCCAATAAAGCGAGATGAGCGCCGCAACCCCAGAGTCAATCACGACTGGACCTAATGGTCAGGGGTCCCTTTACCTTTACTACCTATTACAGAACACCTAGCTTCTTCCTATGAACTAACCTTCCTGCCTCCCCATTTTCTACCTTTATCAGTCTGAGCTTGTGATGCCATGCAATTGATACAAATTTGTTATCCATTGATTTTTCCCACATAAGCCTTGTGGCTCAGGTGAATTCTTTAGGGAATATGCGGACCCTACTGGATCCAACCAGAGGGCAACCTTTTCCCAGTCAAGAGCCACGTTCTATATGGTTCAATCTGCCAGGGGCCTCCTGCGGAGTTTGGGTGGCGCTGAAGCTAAGCAGTGCTTTCTGCCACCACCCATCCCCATCTCTGCCCAGCAGGCTTGTGAGAGAAGAACAGAGTTTCTTGTCAGAGGTCAGTGCAGAAGGCTTTTGAAATCAGGCCAAGGACTGCATAGCAAAACAGGCTAAGATGTGTGTTTTTTCCTGTGGGAGATGAAGGTGGGGTCTAGTGAAACAGCTGCTGGCACAGTTGTGGCCCAGAGGGACTGCGAGTTGTTGACTAAGGGAATTTACAAACAGCGGGGAGTGCAGGATGGTAAGTAGAGGAGACAGAACTCGTTTTTAAATCAGCAGCACAATATGCCTCTTTGTACACTGGATCCTTTGCTCCTTTCAGGGTCGCCAGTTACCCTTTATTTCAGGGTATATGTTGACCACTCTCTCTGAAGTGTATGGAATGAAAGTAGCTTATCAAACTTGCTAGGCAGGAATTGGCATTGGCTGTGCAGGTGTGTTGAGCAGGTGGGCACACCTTTGCATGTCCCGAATTGCACCTGCTTTCTCCCTCCCTGGACATTTCCTGCTCTTCAGGGTTTATGCCCTGTCCCAGATTGAATATGTGGGAAGCCACCATATTAACATACCCATAAAAGTGCTGTGTTCTAGACCATGGGTAGGCAAACTAAGGCCCGGGGGCCGGATCCGGCCCAATCACCTTCTAAATCCGGCCCGTGGACGGTCCAGGAATCAGCGTGTTTTTACATGAGTAGAATGTGTCCTTTTATTTAAAATGCATCTCTGGGTTATTTGTGGGGCATAGGAATTCGTTCATTTTTTCTTCAAAATATAGTCCGGCCCCCCACATGGTCTGAGGGACAGTGGACTGGCCCTCTGCTGAAAAAGTTTGCTGACCCCTGTTCTAGACAGTCATGCCCCCATCAAAGGAAATGGGCACCTTGTGTTCTAGAATTCTTATTCAGGCTTCTTGAGCCTGTGAACCACCCAAACAGAATGCGGATTGATAGCCAGATCCAAAAATCGACTTGCCACATGGAAGCACTCCTGCCCATTTGATGCACAGGACACTTCACAGCATGCACATTCTATCCCCAGAGCTCTCCTTTGACTCAGATTTGGAGCAGGTAAGAAACAACAAGCATCTCTTTGAAGCACTGGGAGACACCTGATGTTTCTTATCTTCGTGTCTTAGCCAAGGGCAGTGTGATGGCTTGGGATTCGGACTCAGAGGCTGAACCTGAGGGATCCCAGCCTGCACAGGATTCCCCGCCTCCAGAACCAGCTGGGGCATGAGCCTGAAGGGTCCTCACCTGTGCTGGATCCTCAGGTGCAGGCATCAGCTGAATCTGCTCTGGCTCCTGAGGTGATGGAGGACCCATTGCTTGCAGGTGCTCCACTCTCAGCCCTGTCAGGGGAAGAGGAGGTTGCCTCTGGGTCCGGTAACCCTCTAGCCTCTCCTGAGATGCAGAGGCTCAGGGCAGAGAGGCGGAGGGAACTAAGTTCCTGCAGGAGGAGTGCTCGCCTCCAGGCAAGGAGAGGCGAGTCACCTGTGGACCGGGGCCGCCCTGTGCCTCAGGGCAGATAAAAGCCAGTCAGCCCCAGTCCCAAGTTGCGGGAGCTATGTTGCTGCTAGCCTGTTCCTGCCTGCACCCTGTCCTGCTCTTCTGCCAGAGTTCCTGACCCCACCCGACTCCCTGCCTTGGACCCAGCTACAGCCTTGACGGACAGCCTCCATACTACACCATCGACCTTGGACTGGACTTGGTCCTCGCCTCTCGGTTAGCCCCCAGGACCAGCACAGGCAGTGAAGCAACATGGCTGAAGAGGGACCACCGCTACTGTAGTTCCCCTTACAGATAGGTAGCCGTGTTGGTCTGCCATAGTCAAAACAAAAAAAAATCCTTCCAGTAGCACCTTAAAGACCAACTAAGTCAGTTCTTGGTATGAGCTTTCGTGTGCATGCACACTTCTTCAGATACACTGAAACAGAAGTTACCAGACCCTTCTATATAGTGAGAAGGTGGGGAGGGGTATTACTCAGAAGGGTGGTGGGAATGGGTGATTGGCAGATAGCTGTGATGAGCCTGTTGACGACTCTTAATGACTGCAATAGGTCTTACAGGGAGAAGCAAGGGGTGAAAAGGTGAAAAATGGCTTTGTCATGTATAATGAGATAAGAATCCAATGTCTTTGTTCAGACCAGGTCTCTCCATGGTTTTAAGTTTGGTAATAAGTTGCAATTCAGCAGCTTCTCTTTCCAGTCTATTTCTGAAATTCCTTTGTAGTAAAACAGCTACTTTGAGATCTTGTATAGAATGCCCTGGGAGATTGAAGTGTTCTCCTACTGGTTTCTCTGTCTTGTGATTCCTGATGTCAGATTTATGTCCGCTTATTCTTTGGCGTAAGGTTTGGCCTGTTTGTCCAATATAGAGAGCTGAAGGACACTGTTTGCATTTGATGGCATACACAATGTTAGATGATGAGCAATTAAATAGTCCCGAGATAGTATGTGTGATGTTGGGGCCAGTAATGGTGTTGTCCGGGTGTATGTGGCAGCAAAGTTGGCATCTGGGTTTATTGCAGGCTCTGGTGCCAGTGTCCGTGTTAAGTCTGGTTGTAGTATTATTGTGGGTTAGGAGTTGTTTAAGATTGGGTGGCTGTCTGTAGGCAATGAAAGGTCTTCCTCCCAGAGCTTGAGAAAGAGAACTGTCATTGTCCAGGAGAGGCTGTAGATCTCTGATGATGCGTTGTACTGTTTTAACTTGGGAGCTGTATGTGATGACTAGAGGTGTTTTGTTATTTTCTTTTTTTTTTTTTTTTCCCCAAAATTTTTATTAGGTTTTTTTTTTTTAATAAAAGAGATACAAAATTAAAAAACAGCATTGTTTGTGTCTTTACAAAATTTCATAACATCTTTGGACTTCCTCACGTCATCCGCTCGCACTTACATTGTTCATAAAATTTTTCAAGCAAATTACCATCTTATTTGTAATCTTATAACCAATCATTACAATATAGTCTAATAATGCTCATCTAATTTAGTGATGGCCAATTGTTTATAATCAAGCATCCTTCTTAGCATTCCATCAAATTACAATAATTTTGTAAATAAATCTTAAATTTCTTCCAGTCTTCTTCAATCCTTTCTTCTCCCAGGTCTCGAATTCTGCCAGTCATTTCCGCCAGCTGCATATAGTCCATCAGCTGCATCTGCCATTCTTCCAGCGTGGGTAGATCTTGAGTTTTCCAGTTCTTTGCGATGAGTATCCTTGCTGCCGTTGTTGCATACATAAAGAAAGTTCTGTCCTTCTTTGACACCTTCTGGCCGACAATACCCAGAAGGAAGGCCTCTGGTTTCTTAGTGAAAGTATACTTAAATACCTTTTTCAGTTCATTATATATCATTTCCCAGAAGGCCTTCACTTTAGGGCAAGTCCACCAGAGGTGAAAGAACGTTCCTTCATTCTCTTTACATTTCCAACATTTATTGTCAGACGAGTGGTATATTTTGGCAAGCTTAACTGGGGTCATGTACCATCTGTATATCATTTTCATTATATTTTCTTTCAAAGCATTACATGCAGTAAAATTTAGCCCAGTGGTCCACAACCTTTCCCATTCCTCAAACATAATGTTATGCCCAATGTCCTGTGCCCACTTTATCATAGCCGATTTAACCATTTCGTCTTGTGTGTTCCATTTCAACAGCAAGTTATACATTCTTGAAAGTACCTTAGTCTTAGGTTCTAACAGTTCAGTTTCCAGCTTCGATTTCTCCACCTGGAACCCTAGCTTTTTGTCATTTTTAAAAACTTCTTTAATCTGAGCGTAATGTAACCAGTCTCGCACTTTATCCTTCATTTTTTCCATACTCTGCAATTTCCAGTTATTTCCATCTTTTTCTAATATTTCCCAATATTTTGGCCAATTGGCTTCCATATTGGGTCTTTTTCGGGCCTTAGCTTCCAGAGGTGAAAGCCACCTTGGGGTTTTATTTTCCAATAAGTCTTTATATTTTGTCCAGACATTAAACACTGCTTTTCTGACAATATGGTTCTTAAAGGCCTTATTGATCTTAACTTTGTCATACCATAAGTATGCATGCCAACCAAAATTATTATTAAACCCTTCCAGATCCAACACATCAGTGTCTTCGAGAAGTAGCCAGTCTTTTAGCCAGCAGAAAGCTGCGGCTTCGTAATACAGCCTTAAGTCTGGCAGGGCAAAGCCCCCTCTTTCCTTTGCGTCAGTCAGTATCTTAAACTTAATTCTGGGCTTTTTGCCCTGCCAGACAAATTTAGAAATATCTCTCTGCCACTTCCGGAAGCATTCCGTCTTGTCTATAATCTGTAGTGTTTGAAACAAAAACAACATTTTTGGCAATACATTCATCTTAATAGCAGCAATTCGGCCTAACAAAGAAAGCTTCAATTTTGTCCAACTGTCCAAGTCTCTCTTAATTTCAGACCAGCATTTTTCATAATTTTCCTTAAATAGACTCAGATTTTTTGCTGTTATGTTCACCCCTAGGTACTTTACCTTTTTCACCAATGATAATTCTGTTTCTCTCTGAAACTGTTCTGATTCAATATCTGTCAAATTTTTCCCCAACACCTTAGTTTTCTGTTTGTTTAACTTAAATCCCGCCACCCGACCAAAATTGTCAATCAATTGTAAAACTCTTTTCGTACTAGATTCCGGCTCCTGCAGTGTCAAAACTAGGTCATCTGCAAAAGCTTTAAGTTTATATTGTTTCGCTCCGACCTGGATCCCTTGCACCAACCGGTCCCTTCTGATCAAGTTTAAGAGCACCTCCAGGACTGAGATAAATAACAAAGGGGAAATCGGGCAGCCTTGTCGTGTTCCTTTTTCAATTTTGAACTCTTCTGTTACCACATTATTAACAATCAATTTTGCTTTTTGTTCTGAATATATTGCGTCAATCCCATTTTCAAAACCCCTCCCCACTCCCATTTCTTTTAAATTTCCCTTCATAAATTTCCAAGAGATGTTGTCAAAGGCCTTCTCCGCGTCTATAAAAATTAGCACTGCTTTAGTGTTTATGTCAGTTTGCAAAAGTTCCAAGACATCAATAATGTTCCTTGTGTTAGCAAACATATGTCTGCCTGGGAGAAAGCCTGCTTGGTCTTTATGAATTACTTGACTTAAAACTCTTTTAAGTCTGTTTGCCAAAACATCAGCAAATATTTTGTAATCCACATTTAAAAGGGAGATGGGGCGGTAGTTCTTGAGCTGTGTCTTTTCAGTTTCTGATTTTGGTATCAATGTGATGAACGCTTCTTTCCACGATTCTGGCGCCTTCTTTCCCTCCATAATTTCATTGCTGACCTCCAGCAGTGGTTGGATCAAATAATCACTTAATGTCTTATAGTACTTGGAGGTCAAGCCATCTGGCCCTGGAGATTTGCCCAATTTCAAGTTCTGAATGGCAAGTTCAATCTCTTGTCGTGTTATTTTGCTGTTCAGGAGTAATCTATTTTCTTGTGACAATTTTTCCAATCCGTTTTTCCTCAAAAATTGTTCAATCTCAACTTCATTCTGCGGCCCTTGAGTATATAATTTTTTAAAATATTTTTGAAAACACTTTCTAATCTCCACGGGGTTCTGTATACTTCTTCCTTCAATTTCCAAATTTGTTACTATGTTCAATTTTTGTCTTTTCTTCAACTGCCAGGCCAGCAGTTTCCCACATTTATTTGCCGATTCAAACGTTTTTTGTTTCATTGATTTAATCTTCCATTCTATTTCCTGGTTTATCAGTTTTGAATATTGTGCTTGATGAAGTTTAATTTCTCTCAAAATCGGCTGTGACTTCGGATTGGCTCTTAGCTTCTTCTCTAGTTCTTTAATTTTCTCCAGAATCTTGTCTTTCTTTTCATTTTGTGTCCTTTTCCTTATGGCATTCTGTTGTATCAAGAACCCTCTCATCACAGCTTTGCTTGCGTCCCAAATTGTTCTTTTTTCCACCACGGTGTTCAGGTTTATTTCAAAATAGTCCTTTATAACTTTTTGGGCCTTCTTAATGATCTCCTGATTTCTAAACAAATTGTCATTCATCTTCCATCTAAAGGAGCCGGTTGGTAATAATGTCATGTCCATTTTCAAGGCATTATGGTCGGAGCAGGTTTTTGGGCAGATTTCCACTTTCCTGACCTTAGGTGCCAGACCTCTGGTAATCCAAATTTGGTCGATTCTTGTCCAAGTCAGTTGAGCCTCAGAGAAAAATGTTCCTTCTTTTCCTAGGGGGTTCTTGATTCTCCATATGTCAATCCAGCCCATATTTTCTGTCATTTCAAAAAAGGTCTTTGGTAGTCTGCCATCTTTGGTAACTTTTTGACTTTGCGACTTATCCATGTTAGTTGATACAATCCCATTCATATCTCCCATCATTATGATGTTGTCATAGTCCAGATATTCCAGCATGCTTTCATGCAACTTCTTATAAAATTCCGATTTCCCATCATTTGGTGCATAGATTCCTAATATCAAAATTTTTTCTCCTTGATATTGTATTTCAATTGCCAAAATTCTGCCATGTTCATCTTTAAATAAAAATTTAGGTGAAAGGCTCTCTTTTGCATATATCACCACTCCTCTCTTCTTCACTATGTCTGAAGATATAAATTCTTGGCCAAGTCTCTTATTTATCAGCACTTTTCTGTGGAGCCTAGTCACGTGGGTTTCTTGCAGGCAAATAATGTCCAATTGTTCCTTTTTTAATATGTGAAAAATTTTCCTCCTTTTCTCCGGAATGTTGCAGCCATTTATATTCCAACTCAGAAGTTGCAGAGACATCCTGGATAGATCTGGTTATTTTTCTGGGGGTAGTACCTTTTTCGCTGAATCTTCAGAATCCAAGGGTGCAGGTACCTCTGGTGTTTCGAGCTCTGATGGTAATCCAAGTTTTTTATGAAGGTCCTCTCCGTATTGGTTCAGAAATTTGTCTCTGTCTTCCAATGTTCTAATTTTGATCTTCCTCCCTCTGAAAGTAAAAGATAGTCCTTGTGGAAAGTCCCACCTAAAGATGATGGCGTTGCTCCTCAAAAGTCTTGCTAATTCCAAATATTCCGATCTCAAATCCAAAAGCTGTTTGGGAACGTCCTTGTATAACTCAATCCTCTTATCTAAAATGTCCAGTGACTTTCCGTAGTGTAGGCCCAAAATCTTGTCCCTCTCCTCCTTTGATCTCAGTGATATCAAACAGTCTCTGGGCTTGTCTTTTTTTGTCAGTCTTCCAAGTCTGAAAGCTGATGTAATCTTAAAGTCCGTCTCTTCTAGGTTCCAGTGCTTGGAAAATATTTTGGTCAAAAACTCAGCCAGATTGTCCTCTTCCACTTCGGGTATCGATCTAATCCTTAAGTTGGTCTCCCTACTTCTCAGTTCAATCATCGAGAGATAGGTCTGATGTTCACCAACTTGTTTATTGAGTGGCCTCACCTCTTTTTCTAACTTTCCCAGCCTTTGGCTGGTGTCTTCAACCAATTTTCTGTTCTCCCCTGTAGCTCCCTTCAATTCTGCAATTGTTTCCACGTTCTGTGCCACTTGTCCAGCTAATTTATTTAAACATTCGGTGTTTTGGTCTATTTTAAAAGTTTGCTCATCAGCTTTTTTATCCAAGGATTCCACTTTCTTATCCAAAGATTCCAATTTTTCATATATTTTTTCTAAAATGGAGGCAGCTGTTCCTGAGGCCATATCTTCCAATTGTAGTTCCTCTGTTTCTCCTTCCCCTGCACGTGGCAGAGAAGCTGCTGCTTCCTCAGAGAGCACAGTGGGTACCGAAGATCTGCGTTGCTGCAAGGCTGAGGCTAAAGTTGTTTGTCTAGTTCGCGGTCTTTGTTCTTTTTCCTTTTCTTTTGGCTCCTTTTTCTTTGCGCCACTCATTCCAAATTTATCTAAGGCTCAAGGTCAAGCTGAGTTGTTCCCATGAGAAAAAGACAGCCCAGATGGTAACATTCAACCAGGAGACCGGGAAACAGAAAGTATGAGGATGTCACTGCTGTAAAGTCCAAAACCTCTAGGGGGAGCTTAAAATGTCTTTCAGAAGGGAATCAATAAATACAGTTCACAGAGAAAACAAAACCCATGTCCAAAAGCCTTCAAATGCTAAATCTTCAGTAGAGTTGGTTTTACAAAAACACAATGTTTCAAGCCGTGCTTGCTGGTACCTCATAAGATGTCAAAGTAGCAAAGTCCAAGCCCCTCAGATTTTTTCCAAATTTTGTTTCAAAGTATTTATGTCTGCAGGCTGACTGCTACTGTTGCCAGGCAGTTCCAGCACCTGGGTTTCCTTTTTTAAAATGTAGATTCCTCAGAGAAAGATCCTACAGTCCAAATCTTAGCATAAATCCAATGCTTAAAATCCTTTTCTGCATTAAAGTGATGCACTGAATGCTCAAATCCAAATTGTAAAAGAGTTCATTCACTGCCTCCACTCCTCCTGCTCTTTGCTTTGAAGTTTAGTGTGAGCGGAAGACGGACTTCCCTTTTTTACGTCCTCCGCTTTCAGCCAAATTCAGAAGCTTTGATCTTTAAGCTTAATTAAAAGTCCTTATTACTCACGGGTTGCTGCTTTCCAAGGTGCCAATTCCAGGAAGAAAGGTCAGCGCTCACCGGCAACGGCTTTGCGGCTTCACTCCGCCGATTGCGGAACGACCCTCAGCGCCGCAGCCTCCTCCACGATCCAGAGCCCCTTACGGGGTTCCTTCTGCGTCTTGGGGGCTGCTTCTGGCGCCCGCCGGGTCCCAAGACCGCAGGCTTCTGCCGCCTGCGGTTTTCCGATGTGGGTCTCCGCTTCGCCGTAGCGGACGACCCGTTTTCGCGCGGAGCTCCCTTCCCCGTTTAGGAAAGGGCAGCCATTACCCTTCGCACCGCCTCCGGAAGTCTGTTATTTTCTTTTTTGGGTCTGTCTTGCAGCAATTTCTCTCTGGGTATCAGTCTGGCTCTGTTGATCGGTTGTCTAACTTCATCTGCTGGGTATTTTAGTTCTAAAAAGGTTTGCTGTAGATCTCTTAGGTGAGAGTCTCTGTCTGTAGAATTGGAACAGATGCGGCTGTAACGTAGTGCCTGGCTATATACAATGGACTGTTTGGTATGTTTGGGATGGTAGCTAGAGGCATGTAGATATGTTTGTCGGTCAGTTGGTTTACGGTATAAGGTGGTGTCTATGCGCCCATCCTGTATTTTTATAGTTCCCCTTTAGTGATGCCACCTTCCATTGCAGTTTCGCAACATACACCTGAGTGGTGCTATATCAACTCTGGAACCCTGTGGGCAGTTATAGAGGCTGCCTGGTCAAAAGGTGGGCACCTGCTCAAGCTGAAGGTCCACTCAACCACCAGAGGTTTCTATGCCAGTGGCCTCCTCAAAGCTGCAGCCTGCCCTGGCCACAGCACGAGACCCAATGCTTCTCCCAAGCCCTCTTATCAGTAACACAAATGTACTTAGTACCTTTGCACTGGGATTTGGAGAAGATCTGCAGGGGAAGGAGTCTCTCTGTGCAAAGGAGAGGAAGTGTCTGCCCCAAGCACTTCACACATGATGGGGAACTCAAAGGAAGAGAAGTAATTGGTGGCAGTCGCATAACAGGTACCGTAACTAGTAGGCAAGCTTTTTATGGCTGTTGTTAGCCATGCTGGGCTCTCTAGGAAGGAGGTCAGGATACTGGAATAAAGCAGCAGTAATACTTGTGAATCTCTGCCAAAAACAAGGGGGTCCACTCCTTGTTGCTCGCCTGGGATAGTGGCATGTGGGCTGTGGTTTACTGTTGTGGTTAGGCACTGTCCTATTCTCAAATCCTTCTCCTTCTACTTCCTAGCTTTTCTTTCTGCTCGGCTATAAGGCTCACCGCCGGCGGCTTGAAGTTGTGAACTCTCCGTCATTCCAGCATCAGCAGCATAGGATGTCAAAAGCATGGGATTATGACTTCAGCACGGGATAAAGGAGGAAGTGGGCTGGGAGGGATGGAATAAGCCTCTTAGCCCAGCACAAATAGCTGAAATAACCCAAAAGGGAACAATATAGCAGATAACTGGTCATGTAAATTGCTTTTGGGAGGAGTGCGTCCTTTTATAAACTTTACTCTGGGTTTGACAATATTACAAAAGACCTAGGAAATATACCCCTGTTACAAGGAATGATTCTCTGTTGGCACAGAGGAGATGGATTAGATAGCAGAGTCTCTGGCTTCCTCTTGCAGCTGTAAGATTGCTGATTCAATGAAATTGCCTTTCAGTACTATCTCCGTTTGCAGCCTCTTTGGCTTCAGCATTTCAGGAATGAATTGATTCAGTGTTTCGCCATTCCAGAAATTAGAGAGCCATAGTAGTGTTCTTACAAGGACCTTACCTAGCATATTTGCCAGGACTGTGTCTACATTTGTACCCGAACACACACAATTTCTGCAACATGGAAGCCAGAATTCTGCACTGTGGAATGTCCAGGTTCTGTGATTGGAATAAATTATGCAAATGTCTGTCTCCTGGAATCTGATGTGTTTGTGCTGGGCATAGGCAAAGCATAGGTGGCGCTGCTGGTTGAAGCTATCCCAGTCCCACTAAGTCTATCAATTTTAGTAAACAAGGCCAGATGCTCAATATGTTGACATAAAGGCTAGAAGGTTTTGCTTGCCATCCACTTTCTGGCTATCAGTTCTGCTGGCCCAAGTGCAGAGTAGCTGTAGCTCAGTGACAGATCAATTCCTAGTACCTGTATCTAAAGCAGGGATAGGCAAGGAGGTGCCCTCTAGCCATTTTTGGACTCCCAACTCACATCAGCCCCAGCCAACATGGTCAGTGGCAAAGGATGATGGGAGTCAGAGTCCAACAGTATCTAGAGGACACTACCTTCGCTACCTGGAGCTACAGGACCATGTAGCAGGTGATGGGGAAGACTTCCATCCAAAACAGAGCCGACAATAGTAGGGACATAACCTGACCTGGTCCTCAGGCAGCTGCAGAGAGCCTGCTAGTGTTTGCTCAGGGTTGGGTCCACACACACACACAGAGGGCTCAGTCTTTATCTTTGAATTTCCCACAAAACTTCAAAGCAATATACACATACAACACATTTAGAGCAATCAACCCCTCATGTCACCAGAGCATGAATGACTGTGACCAGGCTGTCTCTGTCCAGGAGAGACTGCAGTCAGCTTGCCAGCCTAAGCACTTCTTGCCACAGGGGTTAACTAACCCTACAATAATACACCTGAATCCTGTGCCCCCAAGCAACAAACATCTTCCTTTGGGGCAGGAGTTGTTAGCCTTTGGCCCTTCAAATGTTATTGTACTGCAGCTCCCATCGTCTTCGACCATTTGCCCAGAAAAGTTGATGTCCCACAGTCCTGCTTTAAGAGAGCAGTGCAACCTCATCTAGTACCAGCGGAGCAAAGTCTCTCTAATCAGAACAACCGCAGAGCCCCTCTCTTCTCAGGACTGAGTTTTCTTTATTTTTACCAGCCCACATCCATCCCTTTGAGATGCTGCCTTGAGTCCCCCAGGCTGGTGCTAGAAAGGTAAAGTGTAAACGTTTTCAATAAATCAACAAATAATAAAACACACCTTCAGATTTTGAGGGCACACGCCGAGCAGCCCCAGCGCTCTTTAAAAAACATGCTGCTGCGTTTCATTCTCCCCCCGTGAGCCTCCCTGAGCCAGGAAAATCCATTTTCTTGATGACACGCCTCTCAAACCTACAAGAGGATTTTCTGCCTTGAGCGACCCCAAGCAAGGTGTTGAGTGAATGCTGTCAACACTGGGTATAACCTCTATGATTTCTGAGAGACAGGGGCCTCTTGGCAGGAAGGGGAGGGGGAACAGGAGAGTGGGTTTGTGCATTGTTTGGTGTTGTAGTCGAGAGAGAACCTTTGTTTGAATGTAGATTTACGTTCTCTGCCGGCAAACTGCAGTAAAGGAAATGGGGAGCAAAAAATAAAATGCACGGCGATGGAAGGGTGTGGATTCAGATTTGAAATGCACGGTTGTACAAATAATGGTAGTAACCACAGCAACAGAGAGGTTGCATCTGCACTGGTTTGACAATGTAATTCAGGTGACAGGGCTTCTCCCCCTGCAAACTCAGGTTGTTGAACAACGCCGGGTTCAAATCACAAACTGTGATGCCTTGTTATCGTGGTGGACATTGATGGACAGGAGCAGCTCTGGGTATCTCCTGTTTGTGCATTTCTTCCTGAGAGATGTCAAAGGAGGCTGGAAGGGAGCAGTGGCTTAATAGATTGCCTTTTCTTCCATCCTGGAACTCAAGGCAACATAGAGGTCTCCCATCCAAGTACTGAGCAGAACCAGACCTGCTTAGCTTCAGCAGGGTGGTAGGCGTAGGTGCCTTCAGACTGCACCATGGAATCTTGGACACAACTTTGGCCAGGCTTTACTCACCTGGTGCCCTCCAGGTGTTTTGCACTACCATTCCCATCAGCCGCAACCCACCAGCACAGCTGATGAGAGTAGTGGTCCCAAACATCTGGAGGACACTGGGTTGGTGAGCGCTGGCCTATTAATTTTGTGGCCATCCAGCAGCCTTCCGGGAAATTAAATCTATTTACTCTGGGTTGATTCCAAAGTAGACCTGTGCATATCCACCTGCTGCTGGTTTTTGCTATGTCAGTAGCACCACGGGAAACCCAGTGCCAATCCATTTCACAAGAACAGCAGCGTCCAAACAGCACGGAAGGCAGCGCAGCATCTGAGCGCAGGAGCTAATTCATCACAAGGCATCCCTGTATTGGAAACACAGATGCAAGTGCACCCTGGGTATTGTTAAAGATCGTTCACAGTAGGAGCAGCAGAAGAGACAATATAAGCGAAGAGATAGTAAGCAAATGGGCATTGCATATAAAATGGTTTGATCTGTCTAAACACTAGACTTCATGACTCCGAGGCAGGCTGTTCAGAAAAGAAAAAAAAAAGCAGCAGCAAACAATGATAACTGATGTTTACTTTATTCTGGTTAAAAGCATGGACTTCTAAGTATGCTGCATCTGTGTGTGTGTGTGTGTGTGTGCTTGCATGCACGTGTGTGTGTTATAAAAGGTCTATAAGAGAACGCAAATAGCCTATGATAAATGATACCTAGAATGAAAAAGTACTCTCTGTGCAAGAGTGCAGGTGTGCCAGGATAAAGTTACGCAGCTATGAAAAAGGGAACACTTAAAAGACTTAAATAAGGAACATGGCGGAAAGAGATTTGGAGGTCCTCTGTGCCTAACTAGGTACCTGGGTGAAGGGGGTCACCTGCTTAAAACTGAGTGCAGATGAACTGAGTGGTTGCCTCCAGCTAGATAAATGAATAGCTCTAAAAGGCTGCTGGGAGCCATAAGTGACCTTGAAGTCTGCTGTCCATGCTCACAGCAGCATTTAGTGTAAGCATGAGAAACCTGTGGCCCACCAGATGTCGTTGGTGTTGGACATTACCGCAGTCAAACCAACAATTCATGTTTTGCCAGATAGGCACATGAAGGGGCTGAGGCTTACAGAGTTCTCCTGTAAAATTTGCTAGAGAGAACTCTGTGAGATCACTTCCTTTGCCTTGGCAGGAAGCTGTAACACTCCATACATACATCCTTCCTTGGTAGCCTCGTCTTTCTTCATTATGCTTCCAAGCTGACCACATTTGCATATCTTTTTGAACTTAGATTTTGTATTTTCACAACTTAGATAGTCGTTATAAACCTGCCTCCATGTTTGCTGCTGTAACTGCAGCTTACTTGCATAACTTAGATTATGCAAGTAAACATTGCTTTCATTTCTTCCCAAAGCAATATGTGTGTGGTGGTTGATTTTAAAGGGGAGAAAAGGGGCAATACCAGGAAAACCCACTCCACATTAAAGCATCCTGGATTATTGTTTCTAGAATGTTAAATCAACCTTTGCTTCCAAGTTTAAGCAATACTGTAATAACTAAACATCTCCTAGTGTCTAAATCCATTCCTTGGATTCCAGCTCCCACTAGCATGGCTAGTGGTCAGAGATTATGAGAGCTCAAGGGTAATAATAATAATAATAATAATAATAATAATAATAATAATAATTTTATTTGTACCCCACCCATCTGGCTGGGCTTCCCCAGCCACTCTGGGCAGCTTCCACAAAGACAAAAAATACACTAATATGTCATACATTAAAAACTTCCCTGAACAGGGCTGCCTTAAGATGTCTTCTGAATGTCAGGTAGTTGTTTATCTCTTTGACATCTGATGGGAGGGCATTCCACAGGGCAGGTGCCACTACTGAGAAGGCCCTCTGCCTGGTTCCCTGTAGCTTTGCTTCTTGCAATGAGGGAACCACCAGAAGGCCCTCGGCGCTGGACCTCAGTGTCCGGGCAGAACTATGGGGGTGGAGACGCTCCTTCAGGTATACTGGGCAGAGGCCATTTAGGGTAGATGCACACCATACATTTAAAGCACACCGAGCACACATTTAAAACACATGACCTCCCCCCAAAGAATCCTGAGAACTGTAGTTTGGTAAGGGTGCCTTGAATTGTAGCTCTGTGGGAAGAAAACTACACTTCCCAGGATTCTTTGGGGGAAGTGATGTGCTTTCAATGTGCATTCGATGTGCTTTAAATTTATGATGCGAATCTGCCCCTAGGGAAAGATCTGGATGGCTGCAGCCAGTGATTACTGCCTTATCCTCCATGTTTGTTATGAGACAAAGATCTCTGAGAAAAAGTAACACCAATTCCCCTACCAAAATTGATAGGACTGTCACTGTCACCCTGTTCTCACCCCCCAAAAATAGGTTCTGGTAATTGCTATCAGTGGATGTAGTACTGTGATTGAAGCTTTTTGGAATATGAATGCATGTACCACAAAAGGGTCCTCTCTCAAAAGTTGTGGACGTTTGGTTGTTGTTTTTTTAGCTTTACCTGTTGGTGAACTTTCAGTGTAGAAAGTTCGGGGGTTCCTGGCTTTTCTTCAGAGATGGTTGAAATTCAAGTATAACTTTCTTCCCTCCCTCCTCTGTAAGAAAGAGGCGACTTCATTTGCTTCTAACCCCTCCTTCTCCATGCCATAAAGCTGCGGTGCCTCCTCTGTTCCTTTTCCTTACAGAATGCGCTTGGCATGGCAGAACCTGAAAATGTGGGAACTTGAATTCCTGGGGTGGAACGGAGCCAGTCACTTGTGTTGTGTTCCACATTATGCATGTATTAGGTGGCTGCTCACTCTTGTACCCGTAATGCCATCCCTGCTGTGAAGCCATTCTACACCGAACACGAAATTTACAGGGATTGAAAAGGTCACTTTACTATTGTGAAATTAGCTTTTTCCGTGCCCCCCTTTTGGATTGTGCTTCGGCCCCATTCATTGAATTCAAGCAGCTGTCTGTTCAGTTCTGAGGCCGACGGAGGTTATTTCGGCCGGACAATGGGATATGTGCCATTGATGCCAAAATGCATTCATGCTAATCATGGTGATTACGGTGAGTGCCTGATGGATTAATAATGACAGGATACTTCAGATCGAGTGGTAGCGGTGTAATTAAGGTCGTGCTGGCTTGCAGGAGTTCTTAGGCACGGATTTTCGTAATTAAACCGAAAGAGACCAAGAAATGCCAGGAACAGCAGTCTTCTGTTCTACAGGCATGGAATGCCACATGGAATTTGGTATTCAGACACCTAAGGATCTCTGCTTTCGTAGACTTCATGGTACAGGGAATACCTGCAAAATATATTGTCCATACCTTGGTCACCCCCAAACTGGACAGTTGTCACACCCTCAACATGGAGATGCTTTTGAGCAGTGTTTCCCAACCTTGGGCTTCCAGCTGTTTTTGAACTACAATTCCCATCATCCTTGACCACTGGTCTTGCTAGCTAGGGATGATGGGAGTTGTAGTCCAAAAACAGCTGGAGGCCCAAGGTTGGGAAACACTGCTTTTGAGGACTGTTTTGAAACTCTAGCTCAAGCTCCCTCAACCTGGTGCCTTCCAGATGTTGAGGACCGTGGTGGTGCTGGCTAGGGATGATGAGAGCTTTAGTCAGAAACATCTGGAGGGCACCAGGTTGGGGAAAGCTGCTGTAGCTGGTTTAGAATGTTGCGAGCCAGTGACTAACTGTGGCTAACCGCAAGGACCATATTATTTAATAATATTTATTGATTATATTTGTTAGTCGCTTTACCTTGTCCAAGGCAACTCAAAGCAATTTACAGCCATATTACACCTATTCTGGAAGAACTGCCCTGGGCCACCCCTGGCAATTCCAGGTGCTGATGTTTAAAGTCCTGAATATGCTTTGATGTCCCGGTCCAGCCCTCAGGGAATTCCCCTCCAGGTGGAGACCTTCTTAAGCACCACAGATGCTTGCTTCCACATGAACCAAGGCAAAAGGAAAGGACTCTGTCTGGCAATCTCTCAATTAGCAGACACACAGAACAGTGGCTTGCAACAAATTAGGCTCAGCTGACATAAAAAAGATAATTGTGGTATACTTTTAAACCCCTATTTTTCTGCCAGTGGAACATAGAAAAGTGCCCTGGTCCATCAAGCTCGCTATCATTGACACTGACTGTTAGCAGCTCTTTGGGATTTTAGATGGGAAATTTTCTACAGCCCTCAATAGGTGCTCTAAATAGATAAGTAAATGCTCTCAATGGATATCTTTTTAGCATAATCCAGTGTGTGCCTGCTCAGAATAAAGTCAAATTGTATTCAGTGGAACTATCAGCCAGGGAAAGGTGTATAGCAGGGGTTCCCAAAATGGCTGGTGGACCACAAGTGGTCGATGAGCTTCATTCAGGCGGATTTTCGGTAGAAGACAGGAGATGGCATTGCATATTCATAGTTGTTTATAATTGTGTTTTTATTGCTACTTTTATTTCTTATATTGTATTTTATTGTTTACTGTATGAATTCTGCAGGATACAGTATTGCTATGATTTTGTGGGCACCTTGATTCCCCTAAGTTCCTGGGTGCCAGATCCTTCCCTAAGTTCCTAGAGTTTAATCAATGTTTGGAGTATTAAAATGGGCTGCCAGATGCTTAGCAAGTTGTTAAAATACAGGCCAAACCAGTTTCTGGTTCAGGAAATCAACAGGGAGAAGAGCCATTATGGAGAACAAAAGGCAAGGTGATGAGCCATTAGGAAGGCAAAGTCTGTGCCAGTCAGCAAAGGGTGGGCCCCATCTCCTCAGCTCTGAGTTCGTTGGCAGGACAAATGCCAGAGCTGGAAAGAGAGTAATTGTTTAGGATTGCAGTTTGCAGGGATGTGAGCTAAGAGAGAAAAAATGGCAGTCTGCAAATGCAGCAAGCTGAAGCAGAGAGTCAGAGAGCCATGGAAGATTTCCGTTTGGATCCAAGGCCACAGCCATGGGAGAAGCAAGGCTCTCTTGGAGTGTTAATGCTGTGAGACCCTCCATCAGAGGTTCAGGTTATATATGTGTGTAAATAAACTGTATCTTGGAGATTGCAGTGGCTTGCAGCAGTACATAGGAAATAAAAGAAGCAACAGAAATGCAATTAAATGTCATACTACATGTAGCACAGTGCAATGCAATTACTACAACAGGCAGAAAAATCATTAAAATCAAGACCTTCAGAAATTTTCCAGTGGTCTCTGCGGGGTGGGGGGGGGGTGGAGTATAGGATTTCAGCATTGCAGGATTTTGCTTTCCTGCAACTTTGTCTTCTGCCGTTTGGGTGTCTTTGGAGAGTCAGGTTTCATCCCTTGCCAATTTTCATCTGAATTTTCTTCTAACAGTTGGTTGGAAGGCTGAATCAAGAGCCTGAATCAGAAGCCGATATCCTCTTTTTCCTCCCGCCAATGGCGAGTGGAAGTTTAAGGTGGCATTTCTGCCGGCTAGTTGAGAAGGAAGTTAGGGCCACCTCTGACAGCTTGGACAAGGGGGTGGAACAAAGCTGATGGTCTCCCTTCCCCAATCTCTAGTTAGACCCATGACCAATCTGATCACTTCTATGGAAGGAAGTAATGAAACTTCAGCTAGGGACACAGTTGAGGAATGTGTGGCTGATGCTGGTGGAATTTCCCAGATCCAGTGACTTCAGTGTTAAGGGAAAATGTCTTCCCAGCTATGGTCTGCTGTAGGGAGTTTTTGATGCTATAGTAGGGGAGATGGGCTCTGCTTCTCAAGATGTGTGAAAAGAACAAGGGGACATTCTGGAAGTCCCTCCCATCTGGACTCTCTTGATCTAAGACCTTTACATTGAAAATCCAATAGATCCGAAATAACTCATTCCACATGCATTCATGTCGTGAGATATAAATATAACAAAAACAAAATGCATTTCGCCCGCCTCCCCCCTGCTCTTTTCTTTTAAATCACCTAATTTTGGAGGCACTTCTATTAACTCTGCAAATTAAGAATGAGCACAGTGCGAAAGGAGGAATATTATTGCAGTGGTCGAAGGCATTCTCTCGCCATATGTCAGGGTTCCCCTTAAAGTAGGTCATTCAATTCCCAAAATGAATGAAGCTTGGGCAGGTTTTCCCTTCTCCTGTGTGAGCAAATGAGTGTGGGTGAGGTGTGTATGTATTCTGTGTGCTGTGATAAAATCTGGGCCTGCAGCATGGAGGGTGGGCTCAGGAAGCCTGTCCCAAGCTGTGACTACAACTCCCATTATCCCTAGTAATCAGGATCAGTGGTCAGGGGTGATGGGAATTTTAGTCCAACAACACCCGGAGGCCCAGGTCTAAGAAACGCTGTGTCTACCACTTGAGCTATGGCCATTTCCCAAACAAAATGATTGACACCCTTCCTTTCCTTTCAGGTGTTGAACCTGTTCCTTGCCTTGCTGTTGAGCTCCTTCAGTGCCGATAACCTTTCTGCTCCGGATGAAGACGGGGAGATGAATAACCTGCAGCTCGCCTTTGCGCGCATCAACAGGGGGCTCAATTACGCCAAACGTGCCATGTGGGATTTCTGTTGCAGCGTCCTCAGGCAGCCGAAGGCGACGGCTGAAAAAAAAGCCATGATGAAGCTTGCGGCTCAGAACCCAGCCGTCGTCCACAACTGCGTCAACAACCACACGGGCATGGAGTTTGGCAAGGAAGAGGACCACCACAAGGAGAACCACACCGCTAGTGACGGGGTTGAGGGAAACCGGGAGAAGCAGCAGGTGGACCATAACGATGACTTCATGACCAACCCAAACTTGTCCATCTGTGTCCCCATTGCTCCGGGAGAGTCTGACATTGAAGATGATGAGCAGAGCACATTTACGGAAACGGACCAGGTAAGCTGCTCATCCTTCAGCAATTCTTTGATGTGGTGAACAACTTTTGGGGGCTTGGAGGCAGTGTGGTAGACACTGCTATTGTAGCACATCCTATGTGGCTTCCCACGCTGTGGGGTAGAGGTTTTCTCTTGTCTTCTTAGCTCTGTTGCTAGCAGTGGGGCAGCACTGGCAGAAGAGGCTGCAATTTGATTCTTAATCTATGGTAGCCTCACAAGCCCAGGCCTACGCCAGAAGTGGCACCCAAACTGCAGGTTGGACATCCATGGGTACGGCCATAGCATCTCCCTTGGCTTGGCTTGGCATTATAGTATATTTGAAGTATATTTGAAGATATATTATAGCTGGATATAATTTTTAAGGCCAACTCCTCTTTGTATATTACTGGGCTTGCGCCTCCTGGTAACAACAGGGATGTTTGTCTCTATTGAAATGGAGCCGAATAATGTGTTTGAGCTTTTTGGTATGCAGAGAGTTCAGTGTATGGCTCGTGAATTTGGCTAAAGTGTAGACTTTGCATGTTTCAGTTGCACGCACAGAGAGATGCTTGTAGAGTAAGAAAATAATGGTGTTTATTATAGGAAACGCATAACTCGGATAGAAAACGTTTCTTGTTTTAAGCTAGCTAGCTAATTTGGAGAAGGGAAAGGCAGCTATGCTTCTTTGTTTCTAGAGGATAGAGCCAAGGGCCCAGAGAGAGGTGTGAGGAGGACGAGGTTGCAAACTGGATGAAACCTGGGATGTATCAGTCTAACTGTAAAGGCATAGGAAGGTCAGCAAAGAGACCGAAGGTCTAGGAATCTGGAGGTCCCTTGGTCTATCTGTTTTAATTCCATGCAAACTCCTCCAACAATTTCTGTGGCCTACAAGGACATATCACTACACCCCTGACTTAATTTTAGCTGTCATTCCCTCTCCCTAGGGAATCATGGGAACTGTAGTTCTGTGAGGGATCTAGGGATCCCAAGCAGAAAATTTTCAGTATCCGCATGAAACTGCAATACATAGGATTCTTTAGATAAAGCCATGACAGTAAAAAGCACACAAAACTGGTGCAGCTTTGTAGAATAGATGTTTTCCAAACGTCATTTCTGCCTGCGTTGTGGTTTCCTTCAAAGCCTTGGCAAAGTAGAGATGGGCTTTTATTCAGGCTTTGGAGTTTCGAGTGGGGAGAATGTCATAGTGTGACTCAGTTTCTTATACCCTGTGAATGCTTTTATGTTTGAAAGTGATTACTATAAAAATGGCTGTCGATAATTCAAGTTATAAAATGGAAGAGAGCCTCTTTGTAAGAAGGTTGTAAAATTTCTTGGTTCGATCAGCCTCGCCAAGGCCTCAGTATTGTGTATCTCTTTCTGAGGAATCCCAGAGACTGAAATGTTACTTCGGGGTGATGTGTAGGGAAAGGGGGCAGCATGTTTCATTGGAAGACAAGGCAGTAAATGAGTTCCTTATCTTGTCTCCTTTTTTGACATTTTAATGTGCTTTTGATGTCTTTGGGGCAGTTGGATAGGGTTTTTATCTTGTGCACTGAAGTGGGTGTTTTCATGGCATTCCCATTTTTCATACAGAGTGTGTGTGTGTGTGTGTGTGTGTGTGTGAGAGAGAGAGAGAGAGAGAGAGAGAGAGAGAGAGAGAGAGAGACTGAATGTGTGTGAAACATTGCCAGTTGTGAGCGCGTAAAAGACTGAGGAGAAGACACCGGAAGACTCCCTTATCTAACACTTTTTCTCAGGCCTTAGGGTCATGGTTGAGGGAAATTTTGAATTGATAAATGACTGAAAGGGCTAGCAGCATTTGGTCTGCTCACAAACTCCTGTCGGAACCAAAACTCTCTGGTCAAGACCTGTTTCCTCCAGCAACAGAAGCTTTTATGGAGCCCTCTGCATATTGTGCCCTCTTCACACCTTTGCTTCTGCTAGGAAGTGTCTGGCTGTGCCGCATAATAAAGGGAAGCAAAACTTCTGTTCCATTTCCCCCACACTTTCCCATTTCCCATCAAATTTCCTTCCTCTTCTCCAGCTGCGGCCATTCAACCCTATGCATAGGGGAAAGCGGATGAGGGGTACAACAGAATGATGAGATGGGAAAGGGGTTCTCACTGAGAAGCCTGTGGGGTCTGGAATCAATGTGCAGGTCATCAGCTGCTTAGCCCAAGGATTTTCAATTCTTTTGTTTTCCTTTTTTTATTCTTCATATTTGGGGGTCATCTCCAACAGGACCTTTGCGTACTGCAGGGAAGAGAGCACCTTAGCTTCCTTGCACAGTTTTCACATAGCAGTGACCCAACAGATCTAACTAGGTGCCCTGTATGAACTATTCACATTAGGCAGGTCCCCTTGCTATATTGTTTTAGGCACCGGCTGAAAACTTTAAAAAAACAAACAAACCAGCAAGCCTATCCCAGCATATAATTTAGTTACTACTTTCTGTCTGTCTCTCTGTGAATTGTTTTGAGGGTTTAGGCTGTGTTTTATCTTCAGTGTTGTCCTGTGCATCAGTTAGAAATCTCTGTAAGCAGTTAATAAATCTTTCCAGCAAAATAAATGATAAACTGAGAGTGCCAAACAAACGCCAGAAAGTCACAAATGATGCTTGGCTTCTATTCCATTTATGATCCTTTCCACCACAGAGCCTCCGCTGAACTTGTCCATCTGGGTCCCATTGCAGGGAACCTCTGATGAATCCAAGGGAGCACAGTTTGAAGACTGCTATCCTAAATTCTACAGTAATGGAGTACCATAAATTATGCAGCTTTGGGCTTGATTTCTTACAACTTGCAATCCACACAGATTCAAAGGCCCTTGATCAAATCCTTTATCTGGGTTCAAACTGGAGTCCATTTCCTCCTCCACCCAGTCTTTGTGAAGAACATTCCAAAAGCTGTGCATATCTAATTATTATTCCTCTTGAAGGACTTATTCCATCTGGAGGAATAATTAAGCAAATGTGCATTATTTAGACCTAGATTCACAAAGATAGGCAGGGCAATACTGATGTTTTCAGTGCTGCACCAGTGGGGTTTTTGTTGACCTTATTTCTCCATCCCTTAAGCAAATGCTGCTGCAACCTTACAAGTCCTCATCTGAGTGGTTCCTCGCCATTTTCACGCTGTGCCTCCAAATATTTAGTTAGTGGTGGCTGCTTGATGATGTCGCAGATGCAGTGTGCAATCAGGTTCATTGAAGAACAAGATCAGTTGGGTTGATATTTTTCCTAAGCATGTTGAGGCCACCTGATAGAAAAGCCTTGCAAATAAGTTTGGAAATGTTTCCAACCCTGGAAATATTTTACTTGAATACTTGACTACCCACACCTGTAATCAGTGTGGTATAGTGGTTAAGAGCGGTGGACTCGTAATCTGGTGAACCGGGTTTGCGTCTCCGCTCCTCCACATACAACTGCTGGGTGACCTTGGGCCAGTCACACTTCTCTGAAGTCTCTCAGCCCCACTCACCTCACAGAGTGTTTGTTGTGAGGGAGGAAGGGAAAGAAGAATGTTAGCCGCTTTGAGACTCCTTCGGGTAGTGATAAAGCAGGATATCAAATCCAAACTCTTCTTCTGTATTAACCACTTTTGACCTAGAAGTTGCTGGCTCACATAAGTGGTTTTTAACAGTCTCCATCCACAGAATGTCCTCCCACGAGGACAGCATTGCTGGATCAGTACAAAGGTCCATTTTTTTCACTATAGGAGCAACTGCAACTGGGGAGGGTGCCAGCTTTGCATGCAAAAAGCTCTTGATTCATAGAATTGTAGACTTGGAAGGTCATCCATTCTAAGCCCTGCAGTGTAGGAATATTTTGCCCAACATGGGGCTTGAACCCACAATCCTGAGATTAAGTGTCTCATGCTTTACTCACTGAGCTATCCCAGGTCCACAGCATCCGTCTCCACCATCTCCAGGTAGAGCTGGGGTGGGGGACCCTGTCTGAAGCTCAGGAGGACCACTGTCCATCATCTCATAATCCCCCTACTGTTAATGATTTCTTCCCTTTCTAACATCCTCCACCACCACCTCCTTTCCCTCAGAATAGCTACTGCAAGAGACCCTTTGTCAAGGGAAGCCCAGTGGCTTTGCAAGGGATAGTTGTGTTTGCCTCATCTAACTAATATTTCTGATCAGACAGAATCCACATGCCTGAGGAGCTGGCTTGCATCTCAACTATTTTCTTTTAAACACTTCTTTTTTTAAGTTGGTTCCGGGAGTTGGAGCATGTTGTCTGGGTAAAGAAAGCTCATTCTTTCCGCTCATCAGTTGTCCCAAGCTCATTGATTGTTGGCCAATGCACATTTTCTGTACGGCATTAATTCTTCCCAACCTTCAGCAGTTGGTTTTCTCGGTAGTTCTGCGTCTGTCTGATCAAAGAAACGAATCTTAGTTCTTGATTGCTCGTGCTTGATTAACTTTGTTTGTTTTTGTATGGCTCCATTAGCAGATTTACTTGTGTTTAGTTCCTGGCAGTGGGAAGAGGCGGGCGCAGAGCCATCTCACAGAACTGCAGGAGGAGAAAGAAGTGTTATCAGAACAGAGAGCAGGAAGTGTTTGTTTGTTTGTTTGTTTTTGTTTGTTTGCTGAAAGTATTTACCTTCTGCTCTATTAGTCTGAAGACTTTCAGAGCAGCCTACAATAAGACCCTCTTAAAAGGCACAAAACAAAAACTGTTTTCAAAACAGCCACAGCAGCACTCTGTCCAATAACAGCGGAAACAGGGCTCTAGGTTAAAACAAACCTGAAAGGTGATAGAAAAAAGACTGGGTTAGATGAAAAGGTCCTTTCAGCTGCCACCACCACAACAAATAGATGCTAGGCAAGTTTCCTTGGGGAGGGCATTTCAGAACAGAAGGAGCCCCGGTGGAAAATGTCCTTTCCTCCATCACTGGGTTCCTTACTTCAAAGGCAGGAGAATGCAGAGCAGGCCATCTTAGGATGATCTTAACGTCCAGGCATATTTGCGTGGGAGACACTGGTTCTGCAGTTACCCAGGTTTTCAGCTGTTCAGCACATAAAAGGAAAGAACTGTCATTTGGGAGAGTGCTTGGAAACAGGCTGGTATCCAGGGTGACTGTTTAAAACCTGTCATGATGTGCTCCTTTCCAATAGGGCTCCCTGGCCCTATTAGAATGGTAAAGGTAAAGGGACCCCTGACCATGAGGTCCAGCCGTGACCGACTCTGGGGTTGCGGCGCTCATCTCACTTTGTTGGCTGAGGGAGCCGGCGTACAGCTTCCGGGTCATGTGGCCAGCATGACTAAGCCGCTTCTGGTGAACCAGAGCAGCACACGGAAACGCCGTTTACCTTCCCGCCAGAGCGGTACCTATTTATCTACTTGCACTTTGACGTGCTTTCGAACTGCTAGGTTTGCAGGAGCAGGGACCGAGCAACGGGAGCTCACCCCGTCACGGGGTTTCAAACCACCGACCTTCTGATCAGCAAGTCCTAGGCTCTGTGGTAGGTGCCATGTATTGTAGTAGCTGAAGTTTTGGGCTAGTCTTCAAGGGCAGCTCCTCTTGCAATGCATCACAGTAGCCCCACGTTACTGGAGCACAGGTAACTGTGGGAATGCTATCTCTATCTAGAAGAGGATACAGATAACTTGCCAACCTTAACTGGTGGAAAATGCTCCAGGCCATGGGAGGCCCCATACACGTCTCCAAATTTTGTGATACAGGTTCAGTTATTTTCAAATAATTCAGCCTGATGGCAACATGCCAGTGGAAGGACCATCTGGCTGGGTTTCCCGAGCCACTTGTTGGGCAGCTTCCAACAAAACACTAAAATACAATAACCTATTAAACATTAAAAGCTTCCCTAAACAGGGCTGCCTTCAGATGTCTTCTAAAAGTCTGGTAGTTGTTTTTCTCTTTGACATCTGGTGGGAGGGCGTTCCACGGGGCAGGTGCCACTACCGAGAAGGCCCTCTGCCTGGTTCCTTGTAACTTGGCGTCTCACAGTGAGAGAACCGCCAGAAGGCCCTTGGCACAGGACCTCAGTGTCTGGGCAGAACGATGGGGGTGGAGATGCTCCTTCAGGTATACTGGACTGAGGCCATTTAGGGCTTTAAAGGTCAGCACCAACACTTTGAATTGTGCTCGGAAACGTACTGGGAGCCAGTGTAGGTCTTTCAAGACCAGTGTTATATGGTCTCGGCGGCTGCTCCCAGTCACCAGTCTAGCTGCCACATTCTGGATTAGTTGTAGTTTCCAGGTCACCTTCAAAGGTAGCCCCACATAGAGCGCATTGCAATCGTCCAAGTGGGAGATAACTACAGCATGCACCACTCTGGCGAGACAGTCTTCCATGCAAACACCAGAGAATTCTAGACACCCAGTTCTCTCCATTCTCCAAGCAAGAGGCAGTGCCATACTTCAAGGGTGTGTTCCAGCTAAAGGAGGGTGTGGAGCAGGGCCATTGAAATGAGTGGCATGGGAATTGAAAGTCCTGAGGGCCAGACAGAGAGATTTGGAGGGCCACATGTGTCCCTCTGGGCCCGGGGTTCCCCACCCTCTCCTAAGAGGCTATGTCTCTGCCGGCCTCCAGAGTGACTCCAGGAAAACTAGTTTGGGGGAGCAAATGGCTGCCAAAGGCCACAATTAGGGGAGCGAAGATTTTGGTATACATATTAAAACACAAGTGTGCTGTGACTGAGATCTGGGATGAGCGAATGGGGCAGCAGGACAGCTTTGGGGAGGGAATGTCCTCTTGCCCATTGCTACCCCCTGGAGTTGTCCTCGCCCTGCTTCCTTTGCTAGGTTTGCCTCCTCCATTTGTTTCTTAGTCTGTTTCCCAGACCTGCCTAGCTGTATCCTGAATCGCCCTCAAGTGCCATATCTGACCCACAAAGCCCTCCGCCACCCACCTGGCTCCTAGGAGGCTGGGCCTCTACCCAAGAATACCAGAGAGCAGAAAAAGCAGAGATCGCTTTCAAAGAAAAGGCAAAGACATAAAGACAGCATGGGAATACGATCAAATGTTGATATAAGAAATCCTTATAGTCAGTCAATCTACCTATAATCTATTCAGCTGATATTTAGCCTTCACAAGATGACAACTGCACTGGCTCTCTGCATCACTTCCCTCTGTGGGTTGAATTTGCTGTCGTTCACCCAAGAAACTCGGCAAAGGCAGCAGATGGGTCAGTGTTCCTTAATGAATATCCGTGTCCGACATCCATCACAGGGGAACCCACCATTCTGCCCCCAGATTTTTCCCTTGGGGGGGATTCCTGTAATGAAGTAGATTTGTCTCGGGAGTCGCTGCTGATATAAATCAGGGAAAAGGAACTCGGATACATGTGACGGCAAGTCCGGAGCAAAAGAACCATTCCCTCCACACGCACAGGAACCCATCTCATAACAAGGCCGCTTGCCAATGCGATTAACCTATTGGGCTGGGAGAGAAGTCGGAATGTTGACATACTGATTTCTGCATTTCCCCAAAGTGCAGTTAACGTAATGGATCCAATGCCAAAGTCCACTGAAGAGCCGAGCAGTCAGTGAAAAGCGTGGGGCCTTGCATGATTCAGCTTTGTGTAGGATCACTTGAGGCGACTGATTAAAGCAGTTATTGTATTCGTTTCTTACTATGTTATGCATGATTGTGTTTTTATTTTTTAAAGTGCCCTGTGATCCTCAGATGAACAGCGGCATAGAATTATTATTATTATTATTATTATTATTTCTCCCACTACCCTGCCACCAAAGACTCAGGTGGAAGATTGTTGTATTTGGGAGACTTTTGCCTTGGGGGTTCTTAGTCAGTGGGTCTCTGTGTGGGTAGCACAACATGGCCGTCAAAAGTGCTATGGATCTCAACCTGGAAACTGAAACTGCTTGTTTTGTTACCCAGGGAGAAAAACCAATGCTAGGATATGCAATCTGACACAAAATTGTATTACAACTTCCTTCCAAACACATAATTCAAGGGAAGACAATGCGTCGTACCCTCAGTATGAATTGCCTTTTGCGTTGATGCCAGATAACTCATCAGATTAGATTAAGTGAGGAGCCACAAAGCCAATTCAAAGTGAGGACAGTGTTCCATTGCCTGAATCTGAATTGGCTTCACAAAGTTGCCACGTTGCCAGATCTGGTTAGCTATGTGCCATCACATTTATTATTGCCAGTAGTACATGTGAAAAAGATCTAGGGATCTTAAGTAGGCCACAAGCTTAACGAGTCAGCAGTGTGATGCAGCAGCAAAAAAAAAACCAACCTACTGCTACTCTATAGGTTGCATCAACAGAAGTATAGTGTCCCGATCAAGGGAAGTAATAGTACCGCTCTGTTCTGCCTTGGTCTGACCCCACCTGGAGAACTATGTCCAGTTCTGGGTGCCACAATTTAAGAAGGATATTTGCAAGTTGGAACACATGCACAAGAGAGCAACCAAGATTATCAAGGGTCTGAAAACAAAACATTGAGGGGATGAGTATGTTTAGCCTGGTAAAGAGGAGATTGAAAGGTAGCTGTAATGGGGTCGCTTGTGCGTAAATTCCAAACTGCTCCAAGCTGGCTACGTAGCTGGACTTTTTCCCGGTTTGACAGCCCTAAAATCGCGACTGTCTCAGTCACTGGCAGAATCCGTCAGTGGGCGTTTCCTAAACTTCCTCCAACATAAGAATTCCTTAACAGATAATCTCCTCCTCGCTTCTCTGCGCGGAAGCCTTCTGCGCAGAGTGGGTGTGCCAAGGGGTGTTCCTGCACTTTCCTCACTGACCTCACTGGAAGAGTCTCGGAGCCTCCCCTCCGACGTACTCTCAGCCTCTCCTTTCTTCCTGGTGTCACCTTGGTTTCCTTCCCCAGCGGAAGCTCTCTCTCTCTCCTTGCTGGTTCCCTCTCCGGCATCATTAGGGAGCCTTGCCTCTCCACTAGGCTCCGATGTCAGTTCCCTGACAGTAGCCATCTTCAAATATCCAAAGGACTGTCACATGGAAGATGGAGAAAGCTTGTATTCTCCTGCTCTGGAAGGTAGGACCTTAACCGATGGATTCAAGTTACAAGAAAGGAGATTCCGACTAAACATCAGGAAGAACTTTCTGACAGTAAGAGCTGTTCAGCAGTGGAACCGTCTCCCTCGGAAGATTGTGGACTCTCCTTCCTTGGAGGTTTTAGAGCAGAGGTTGGATGGCCATCTATCATGGATGCTGTAGTTGAGATTCCTGCATTGCAAGGAGTTGGACTAGATGACCCTTGTGGTACCTTCCAATTCTACAATTTTATGATTCTATGATCTGTTTTCTATACCAACTAAATTTCCTTGGCTTAAATTGTTCAAACTAAGCACACCTGCATAATTTCTCTTAACTTTATTCCATGATTGTTGCAAATGAAACCTGCATTTCTCAGGAGTCGGGTTCTGCACCCAGTTCTGTGCTTTCCACTGCTAGCCCATGAAGCCATGCTGCATCACTGTATAGGAGTTCCTGTCCTAATAATAATAATAATAATAATAATAATAATAATAATAATAATAAAGGGGGCTGTACTTGATCGTTGCCCTTCATGATCTTGTATAGTATAGAGAGACATCAAAGATTAGCAACAATGGCTACTCTTTTTTCTTTTTTCTTTTGTTGAGTACTAGTGTTCCTGAGCTCCCACTTCAGTGAAGAGCATCAGATAACAGTCTTAACAACAACAAAAAAGTCCAGGAATTGAGTTTGGGAGAAGCCCAGAGGATTTCAAGAAAGCAGGGCGCATTGTGCTTTTGAGCACAGCAATTTGAAAGTTCAGATGGTGAGATAGCATTTCTCCTGCTGTTGAGCGTTGTGTAGTTTAACTGAGCAAAATTTAATTTCCACAAGTATTTCTATTATCCAGGCCTACACTGGACAGCAGCCACCTTTGCTGAGCAAGGACCAGTTTTGAGCAGTGCAATAAAGTAGCACACCTCTGAAAATATCCCGTGCCTAAATAGGAAGCTCTGGAAGAGGAAGAACGGAGCAAAAGTACACATCACTTTCCCTTTGATGTTTTCCATGGCACCCAAATATGGCATCCATTTGGGTAGGTGCACCATGTCTCTTGCTCCTCTCATTGGTGAAGGCCATGACGTAATGGTAGAGCAAACCTTTTGCATTCAGAAGGCCCAAGACTCAGAGCATGGCATTTCCAGGCAGACCTGGAAAGAATCCTGATTGAAGAGGCATTACCAGTCAGCACAGACAATAATAAGCAGGATGGACTCAGTGTGGGCGTTCTTATGTACTGTCTAGCCCAAACCTTTAGCTGTCTTTGTGGCATGGAAGGGAGTTGAATGTAGGGTTGACTGGCTCAAATCTAATAGCACTCTGTTGTAGGGATCATAGGATTGTAGAGTTAGAAATGGGGGAGAAATTTGCTTTGTCCACTTCTTCCAGCAGACTGACCCTTTCTGAGCTCCCAAAGTCACCAACTGTTCAAAGTGCAGCTTCCAGTTACATCACATATTTCTCCAGATTTTGAAATCCATTTTTGGCACACAACATGTTCTCAAAAATACGTTCTTTACATAAATGTTTGCACAAAATGCTGTGTTTACTGGTTTTAAGGAAAAAAAGCACATGAGATGTCTACAATGGCACAGCACAGGCTGGAATAGGGTGTCAGGGACGGGGAAGAAATATGATTCAGATCGTGCTCAAAAATGAACCAGCCCAATTCACACTTTCCAAAACAACGCAACAACTGAAAACACAGCTGCCCTTCGAAATTCACACTTCTCTGAATTTAGCAGTCCCGTTCCCAGCCAAGGAATGTGTACAAAAATTGCATCTACTAGGGTAAAATGGGTTAGGGAAAATTGCTCAGCAAATAACCCTGTGTTTTAGGCAAAATTGCACACAAAAGTGTATATTTCAAAACTAGGAATGGGAAGCCATGGCCCTCTAGTTGGTAGTTGTAGTCAAACATCATCATCCCTGACCCAACAGGTGAGTCCAACATCTGGAGGGCCAGACAATCCTCACCCCTGCTTTAGATGGTAATCTTCTACACAGCTGCTTGGGATTAAGCCCCACTGTGGTAGGACTTATATGTGAGTGAGTACATGTATAAGCGCCCAGGTAGTAAGGCTGACTTTCTACCATTAGCAGGGCCTTTTCTTGGGCGACTCGGGAGTTGTGGAATGCTGTCCACTGTCTCTATGTACCCTGTCAGGTGGTGGTGTGGTTGCTCGAGAGCAAACAGGCAAGACTCCGACCTGTCTTTTCCAGCTTTCTTATTAGTCCAAAATATTTACGGTGAAGAGCATCGCAAGTTCATGTCTGACTCAGTCGCTAGCAGAATCTGGGAGTGGTCGGTCCTTGTACCTCCCCCAGCATAACATTTGCGTGACCCCCATCCTTCTCCTCCCCTCTCTGCGCCGAAACCTACTGCACAGAGTAGGTGCTGGCAAAGGGGTACTTCCCTCCCCTCCGCTTTGCTCAGGCTCCGTGTTGAGGCTCTCCCTAGCATCTCCTAGACCCTGCACCTCCTCCCTACTGGAGGCAGGGCTTTCCTCCTCTCCAGAGGAGGAGCTGCTTCGCAAGATCTTCGGAGGTTCCCTATAAAACAACTGCCCTTCCACCTCTCACCTCTGAGCTGATGGCAGTTCCCTGACATACCCCTTTCCCCATTAGCGAGAACTGTTCCATCCCATTGGACATTGGGGATTTGGCGAAGATTCTCATTGTTTTCATGTAATTAAAAATGTTTGTTTTATTGTCTTTTACTCTTTTTTGCATGGACATTTTATTATTATTTTTAAATTCCTGAAAATGACCCGTGACCATTCTCTCCTGAATGGCAGCCTAGAAATATGGTATTTATTTATTTTTTAAATGGTTAAAAATCAGAATTTTTTGTGTGCATGCACGCGTCTGTGTGCATGCACGCGTGTACACACACAGAGTGTTATGGCTATTTCACTGTTGCCATTTTTGACCAAGGAGGCAGCTTTGTTATTCACTGGCATCCTTTGGAACGCAGCACACAGGGGCTGTGCTAAACCAGCAACATTTGCTCACTCGTCTTCGGAAGTTGCCTGTATACATTTGTTATGATGGGCTGACTAATTGGGTCATATGGACATGAGTGAGCTGCCTGCTGCTGCGAGGGAAGCCTTTGCACTTATCTAAAGCACCCAAATGTAACTTCTAATTTTGACACACAAGCATGCACACACATCCTTATTTTAAGCTGTGCTCCGTTCTGCATCAGATTTGAGCCACGGTGATTCTGCAGAGCAGAGGAACGCAATGGCAGGGCGGAATCTGCCGTATCTTGAGCAAGATCATTGGCCCACCTAGCATGGTCCCTAGTCTCCTACTGATTGGCAGCGGTTCTCGGGTGTTTCAGGCAGGGATCTTTTCCTAGTCTGGCCTGGAGATGCCAAAAATTGAACCTACGACCCTTTGCATGCAAAGCATGAGCTCTGCCATTGAGCTACAGCTCAATAAAGAGGTTGGGGGGGAGATATGTACAGTGCTGTGTTTGGGTGCTCCACAGGGTAGATAAAAAATTTCACTCAGCCTGGAGTCAAGGCAGGAGGGAACGTAGGTCAGCAGGAGTCCATCGGGGCATCTAGACAAAACACTTAAAGATCTAACACCACTCATATGCCCCTTTCAGACGTTACTCCATTTAAGAGGTGTCACTGTGGTCTAAGCCAAGGAACTCCTGCAACATGGAGACCAATTCATGCATGAAGGGGGCTCTAGAAGTTACCTCTGCCCCAGTGCTATTTATTGACCCCATTCACATAGATGCTGGAGATTTAACCTGAGACCTTTTGTATGCAACACATGTGTACTGCCATTGGTCTACAGCCTTTCGCTTCCAGCTGAAGCCCTTGACTGAACCCTTTCCAGTCCCAAGGGTGCCAGGTCTCGGGAGTTATGAACTCTGTGCATTCCCAGCTTGATGCCTTTGCCTCTCAGTAGGTTCTTGGTGAACAATGAGCTTCAGAATATACCACAGTACAATAGAAATATTAGATTGTACACCTGCTTTGCAGATGCACACAACACAACGCAGCACACTGTTTAAGATTCTCTGTCCACCATTTCCAGGTGGGAAGGATCTGCTATGCTATCTTCCCAACAGGTGGGTCATGGTTGCTTACCAAGAGGGAGAGGTGGAGGGTTGTGGAGGTCAGTGCGGTGCAAATTGGTACCAGATTGGCTCCTGCCAATGTGTTTGCCCTGTGCTGATCTCATAGAATCAGAGAATCCTAGATACGTAGAGGTGGACGTGATCCCAAGGGTCATATAGTTCCAATACCCCTGCGTAGCTCTGGATTTCTGTGATTCCGTGAGGTCAGTGCAGCACAAACACATTGGCAGGAGCCAGTCTGGTGTTCTTGCATAGTAGCTTCACCCCACACAATGAGCTGCTTCTGCTGCCTCTCTCCACCCTAGAGTCTTCAGTACCCCTGTATTCCTATGCCTGCCCTCCTTTCAGTTAAGACCTGGTCATTGTTTTTCCTCCCATCACTTACTTTCTCCAGTGTAAGGGACGCTGTCATACACACACTTGCCCCAAAGATTACTGAGTTGCCTATTCAGGACAAGGTGCTGTAGTATGGCACCTAAGGTATGTGAAGCAGTAGAAGACAAATGTTATAAACCACTAGTAGTCACAAAAATCCATGGCACTCAAATGAATGATATCAGGCATTGCTCATTTGACAACATGCATTTGGACAAATGCCCAGACTTTAGCCTATATGTCACTCATGGTCTGCTGGGTAGTATTTCAAGGATCCCTCTTTCACCCCCAGAGCAAAAACTCTGCTCTGAAATGAGCATTTCACACAATTTTTGCTTTTGGGGAGAAGTCACACTGCTACTCAGAAATAATCAAGGGTTTTTTTTGGGGGGGTGTACATGTGTGATTTGAGCTGTTGGTGCTATCCTGGAGCCACAAACCAAGAAACACTGAATAGATACCCAAGACTTAAGTATGTGCTTCTTTCCTCTAGATTATCAGAGCTTTCATTTCATTTGCAGAAGTAATCTCTGAGTATCTGTCATATATTGCAAGGTTCTGGGGCATGTATTCAGCTGCCCACTCAGTTCAGACAGGGTTCACAAGCAGATTTATTGGATCCTATCACTTGCTGTGCCCATGAATGCACCAAACTTTCCTCCTGCAATGTTGGCTAAGGAAGGTTGCTTGCGGGTAGACAGCTGTCATTAGCAAAGTCTGAAGAGTCCTGCTGGATCTGGCCAGAAGCCCATCTAGTCCAGCATCCATCTCACAGTGGCCAAATGGATGTCCATGGGAAGCCCTCAAGGAGGACATGGGTGTAATAGCCCTCTCTCCACTTGTGAGGGCTAGACAAATTCCTGAAAGGCAGGGCTATCAGTAGCTACTAGCAATGATGGCTATGTACTTCTTCCACTGTCAAAGGCATCAGACACCTGAATACCAGTTTCTGGGATCACAGGTGGACTGGATGGTCCACTGGTCTCATTCATCAGGCTTGTCTTACGTTCTTATGGCTTGGCTTCCTTTCAGAGTAGAGGTGGCTGGATAATTTATGGTGGTTTTGTAATATTGGTCTTATTTGCAAACATATACACAGAGCACAAGTGACATTAAGCAGCACCGGCACTCCTACAAGGCAGGAGTCTACAAGTTCTGGCACCCCAAGTTGCCTTCAGCTTACAGCTCACAGCCCAGCCCTCTTTCCGCTTCTCCCTTTCTCAGAGTTCTTCAATTTTTACATATTGTTGCACATAGAATCACACAAATCTGCTCCCTCCCTTTAGCTTAGGCTTGAAGAATCTCAAACCTGGAGACCAAATGTGTCCCTTCAGGCCTCCAAGGCATCATCATGAAGCCAAGCTGGAGGTAGGACTGTGCCTTATCACTCTGGGATGGGTGAATTTGAAAAGAAAACAGTGGCATATTGTTGTTGGCATCTGCCTGTCTCAACAGACAATGGAGTGAGCCTCCGGAGGTGAAGTCAAACCACTGTGTTTGCAGTTCTTTTTTTATTATTACAGATTTTCTTGATTTACAAAAGTGTGTGCAATGTCTCTCTCTCGTATTCCCCCCCCATATAACATTTTTACAAATCAGTTTCATTTGTTGAGACATTAGGAAGAAGAGAGGGAAAGAGGTGGAGGGGTGGGGGAGATGGGTGGGGGTGGGGTCGGGTGGCAATATTTCTATTATACTTACTATATGTAGGGGTTGGTGTCAGCGCTGCTTGTGCAGGTTCTTTGCTGTTCTCTTGTGTTCCTTTGGTGGTGAGAGAGGTTGGGGTTGGCCTAGGGTGTGGCTGTTCATTTGCGGTTGGCTGTGGTGGTCTTTGTTTTCACGTGTGAGTGGGGTGGGGGTGGGGAGTGTTTTGGATCAGGTTAGCCATATTGATTTGTATGCCGTTGGTGGATTTTTGTCGTTGTCTTGTGGGGCTGTGTATGTGATAAAGGGGAGCCATACCGGGGTGAAGGTATCTTCTTCTATTTGTCCCCGTATCAGTTTCAGTTTATTGGTTAATTTTTTTAGTAGGGCTGTTTCCTGTGTTTGCAGTTCTGAAGGGACCTCCCTGGGGTGCAATCCTGGGCAGTGCGTATGGAGGTCCTGAGCTGCCCAGATGACAAGACCTTGCTGCTGTGGTCCAAAGGAAAGCAGAGCAAAACATTGGTCACTAGCTTGGCTGCAGGTGTTGCTGGAAGGAGGCATACAAAGCGCCATCCATCAATCTTAGGGAATTCACTCCAGATTTTTACTCACCAAGGGTTTGAGACCCATTGGCTACCCTCACCTGGTTTAGTACTTGTGCAGATATCCTGAAGAATCATTGAATTTGGGGGCAGGGGAAGTGTACTCGTTCATAGTCCACAACCTGAGTAAGGTAAAGGTAAAGGGACCCCTGACCATTAGGTTCAGTCGTGACCGACTCCGGGGTTGCGGCGCTCATCTCGCTTTATTGGCCGAGGGAGCCAGCATGACTAAGCCGCTTCTGGTGAACCAGAGCAGCACACGGAAACGCCGTTCACCTTCCTGCCGGAGTGGTACCTATTTATCTACTTGCACTTGGACGTACTTTCGAACTGCTAGGTTGGCAGCAGCAGGGACTGAGCAACGGGAGCTCACCCCATTGCGGGGATTCGAACTGCTGACCTTCTGATCGGCAAGTCCTAGGATCTGTGGTTTAACCCACAGCGCCAGTAGTGAAGTTTGAAATGCCACTTTGGCTCAGGCCTAGAATATCATCCAGTTTTATATATGGTTTTGGACAAGAGCACATGAGCCTGAGGATAGCTTCTGATTGCAAACCACAGTCTCTGCTCCAAAGTAATTTCTTTTGCGAGTTCTCTGTTTTTCTTACGGGTTTCTCAAAACAGTGAAACTGTAAAGCTGCGGTGGTTTCGGTTGCCCTGACACCTCCGACTGCTTTGGGTGGACGTGATGGTACGAGGCTTTCTCAATCACGGTGAAAATGTACAAAAGGCCCTAATTGATTGAAAAGCATCTTCTGCGGTTATTTCAGGCAGTGCCTGGGAGCGGGCGGCAATCGGCAGCGAATGTTAGAAAGCGCACTCCAGTCTTTAAGAGACCGTGTTTGTCAACCCATTATGTTGTAATACCTGATTCTTCGTATTGCATTGTGGAGAGAGCCCAATTACCAAGAGGAAAATAAAGTGCACGCTGATTAAAACATCGTCGCCGAGCAATTTCTGCTAAAGGTAGTGGCTTTGGGCGCTGCACAGTGAACACTTATGAAGCACTCTTGTGCCTTTTGAACTGATAACAGGAGAAATTAGCATTGCCAATGCTGCCCTCTGCCAAGTTCTCCCACTTAAGGCTAATTTTAAAAACAGAACCCTTAGAGGAATGAGGTTGTGTATGTTTTAGAGGAAATAAAGCCGGGCAGAGAGATTTGTATGAATTTAGGGATTGAGGGTGCACTGAATATTCATCATTGTTGATGGGAAAGGGGGTTGCTGAGTGTGTGGGGGGCAGTGTACCTCCCAAACAGAGATTTACAGCCTGTTATTCTCCCCTCTTCTGATGCTGATGTTTTACTGACATCTTCCTTTGCCTTGACGTCCTCCATCTTCTAGTAATCCCAATAATCAGGGATCCTGTGCAGAAAATAATGGCATGGCAGGACCATGTAACCAACCTGTTTGGGTTGTGACGGTGTCCCAAAGCCAGCCTTTTATCCTCAGATGTTCCCTGTTTTGTCATGCAGTAGGAAGGGGACGCGGGTGGTGCTGTGGGTTAAACCACAGAGCCTAGGACTTGCCAATCAGAAGGTCGGCAGTTTGAATCCCCGCGACAGGGTGAGCTCCCGTTGCTCGGTCCCAGCTCCTGCCAACCTAGCAGTTCAAAAGCATGTCAAAGTGCAAGTAGATAAATAGGTACCGCTCAAGCAGGAAGGTAAATGTCATTTCCGTATGCTGCTCTGGTTCGCCAGAAGCGGCTTAGTCACGCTGGCCACATGACCCAGAAGCTGTACGCCAGCTCCCTCGGCCAATAAAGCAAGATGAGCGCCGCAACCCCAGAGTCGGTCATGACTGGACCTAATGGTCAGGGGTCCCTTTACCTTTAGGAAACTTAGGAACATAGGAAGCTGCCTTATACCCTATTAGTCCATCAAGCCCAGAATTAATTACACTCTTTCTGGAAGGGGCTCTCTAGGAATCTTTCCCAGCCCTGCCTGGAGACATCAGGAATTAGAGCTCAGATCTTCTGCATGCACACAGCTTGTGCTCCACCACTAAGACGTGACCTTTCCACTTGATATTATTACTTGTGCATCCACCTGCATGCACAACTGTTGAACTGCTGCTGTCAGTAATGGTAAGGAAATGTGTGCAGGTAGGGTTTGTAAGCTTTAGGTGCACTTCCAGTTTGCACCTCTGTGAACGCTCAGATACAGCAATAGCTATGAGAAGTCTGTGGTAGGGGCATATGTGCAAGGTCTGGATCTGCAGTGCAAAGGGTTAATTAGCTGGTTACTGCCTTCTAGTCTGAACTACGAGTCAATGCTGGACAAAATCAATCCAAGGGAGTGTTGTGTTGAGCTATTCAAGTCAGTGCGTGATGGTTCTTAAACCAATGAGTAAATTGGGGTGGAGAACCTTTTACACCATGGGCAAATCTCTGGGGCCCGTGTGTCAGTGGTTGGTGGTGTCAGAGGTTCAATTTTGTCTGGGGGTGGGAGCGCAGAATCAATTTATAATAACTTAAAATATGCATTGAGTCCCCATGCCCTTTGCAACAGGAAAACAACAATATGATTTCATGTAAATTTACTGAGAAATCATAGCAGTGTTTGAAGGCGTGTAGTTATAGTATGAACTCAACAAATGGAAAGCATTTTACAGTGGTACCTCAGGTTACATATGCTTCAGATTACAGAGTCCGCTAACCCAGAAATAGTACCTCGGGTTAAGAACTTTGCTTCAGGATGAGAATAGAAATTGTGCTCCGGTGATGCAGCGGGAGGCCCCATTAGCTAAAGTGGTGCTTCAGGTTAAGAACAGTTTCAGGTTAACAGACCTCCAGAACGAATTAAGTACTTAACCCGAGGTACCCCTGTATTTTCTTGCCTCCAAATTACTGCAGTCAGTGACGACCATATGTGAACTGGCCTTGAGGATACATCAACATTCTCTTGTCAACTGCCTTGGGGTGTACGTATGTTATGAGCAGCAGTATAGAAATTGGCTTTAATAGATAAATCAGCCTTCCCTAATCTAATGCCCTCCAGGTGTTTTGGACTACAGCTCTCATCAGCCCTCACAATTGCCTGTGCTGGCTGGGACTGATAGGAATTGGAGTCCAATAACATCTGGACAGCACCGGGTTGCAAATGGCAGAACTATATATTTTCATGAGTTAGGGTTGCCATATTTGAAAAAGTGAAAATTGGGATACAAAAGCTGTGGAGTTTTTTAATTTTGCCCCAAAGCTGTTGAGTTTTAAAAAAAAATCTATTTTAAAGGAAATTTGCCAAAAATCTACACTTCTGAGTCTTTCTAAATCTACATTTAAGCGAATTTCACCCGGACACTGTTTCCAACGGCCAGATCCCGGCAATGTCTGGGAAATTCCAGACATAGGGCAACTCTACATGAGTCTATGCAGAAGCCTTAAGTTCTCAGTTCTTATTGAGACAGAAAAACTGTATCTGGGCTGCAACGCTTCACAGTGCTGGTATGAGCTCCTTCGTCTGATGTTTCTAATATAGAAATGTCCCTGCATATGAAAAATGAGATATCAAGGTGAATGCTAGGCTAGAATCCTCCTCCTTAAGATGTGCAGGGAGGGACAGAGGGTTATTTTATGTAAACTATGTATATCTCTCCTTTCTGTATGGTAAGGTACTCAGCCTTGTGAACTTCTGCCTGCAGCCTGAAATAGAGGGCTGAAGCAGAGGGAAAGCTCTTCACAGAGAACGAGGCTGTAGTTACACAATTTAAATTCCTGTCTCCAAAAGCAACTCATGGAAAGCTACGCTCACACCCCGGTTTCCATTTGTATGCATGAATTTATCGCCTCGCTTGATGATTTCTACCTTATAAATTACAAAAACCACTGATTCAATAAATATTAGTATGATGAATACTGCCTTGGCAACTCAGCGCTTGACATAAAACAATTACAAACAGATTACATAAGCATCCCACAGTGGGAGATCTTTGCTGTCAATAAAAGTATTATTGTTGCAGCAAACATAATGAATTGTTTGGAATTCAAAAGAAAGTTGTGTGCGTGTGTGTTTGCACACATATACATACACATGCATACAAATCTGGTTGAGCAGGGAACAGGCCTGGCAGTTGTCTGTGATGTAGTTATTTCTTTTGGAAAACAGTTATCCATTTTCTTTTTTTTTACTGATTTTAATGCAGAATTCCTGCCCACGTGTTCTCAAATTCTGTAAATTATGTTTAAATGAGTTCAGTTCAGTTCAAATTTTAATGCAAACCTTCCTAATTCCAAAATAAAGCTTTCCTTTGGAAGCGACACTTCTCTGAATTTTGGGATGCGGTTTCTCCAACTGAATAATGTATTCAAAAAATGTGTCTATTATGGAAAATTCTGCATAAGGTGCATGTTTGTGGGAAAACAATGAATTATGCATTATATATGGGGAAATTGCTTGCAAAAGTGGATATGTAAGGCAAAAATCCTTGCAAAAATGTGTACATTGGATACGATTCCTCTAAAACGCTGATGAATTTTCAAGAGAACTTTTTTTTGTGTGGGGGTGGTTACAATGTAATGATACAGATAAAATGTAATGTTAAAAATGCTGTGGGAAGGGGGTAAATAGGATTTATTTATTTATTGCCTTTGTAAACATAGAACCTTGGAAAAAAGCTGGAGTGGGTCTCATGTGCTTCTGGTTGACCAACTCAGAGATTTACCATATTTTTCGCTCCATAAGGCTCACCGGACCATAAGGCGCACCTAGTTTTTAGGGGGGGAAATCAAGAAAAAAAATCTCTCCCCCCCCCCCGCCCCAAAGAGCAAAGAAGCCAAGACAGCGAGTGAGATCCATCCCGCTGGCTGTCTTGGCTTCCTCTTTAGCCGCGTACAACCTCTCCAGCCGGGAGAAGCTGTGCATGGCTTTGGCAGGAGCCAAGACAGCGAGCGGGATGGATCCTGCTCGCTGTCTTGGCTTTGTTTTTAGCCATGGAGCTGGGGCGGGGGAAGCCTTCAGCAAAAGGAACCCGAAGCCTTTGGAGCACAGCGCGGGGTCCCGCTGCACTCCAAAGGCTTCAGGAAGCTATCCCTAAAGCCTGGAGAGCGAGAGGGGTTGGTGCGCACCGACCCCTCTCGCTCTCCAGGCTTCAGCGAAAGCAACGCATAGCCTCCGGAGCACGGAGGGAGCGCTCCCTCTGCGCTTTGGAGGCTTTGCGTTGCTATCGCTGAAGCCAAGGACCCTGCATTCGCTCCATAGGACGCACACACATTTCCCTTTAATTTTGGGAGGGGAAAAAGTGCGTCCTATAGAGCGAAAAATACGGTAACTCCTACAGGCTCTGAGAAAGAGGTTAACTGCCCCCCACCCCAACTCCATATGCAGGAACAGTTCCTGAGATGTGGCAATTCTGTCTCCACTTCCCCTTTCCAACTGGAATTATGGCTGCAATCCTTGGCCCACTTACCAGGGAGCAAGTCCCACTGAACTCAATGGTGTACTCGGAGCTGAGTAGACATGTATAGGATTCTGCTGTTTTGTGTCATGTTACATTTCATTGATTATGCAGAGTGCCTCAAGTGTAACTGCTGCATCTTATTGTCTTTTGCATAAAGCCCCAATTAGTGCGAAAGAGCTGTATGAATAAAATTATTTGTATTATGCTTGCAATTCGTTTGGGGGAGGGAATGTCGATTTTAAAGAAACGAAATGTTAATGCGGCTGATTTCTTGCACTGCTTAAGGTCCTCCCTTGTCCATTATGGACTGTTTTTGATGCAGACAAAATTCCAGCTCCCCTGATTGTATCAATGTGATCTTTTGGCCTGTGGAGAATTGATTAAAGTACATGCCCAGCATTTACTTGCAGCACTTTCTCAAGCCCAGGGTACAGTTTGGGGCTGGGGGGGGGGCTGGGGCGCTGAATCAATTTGTAGTAAGTTAAAATATGCATTGAGTCCCATGCCCTTTGCAGCAGGAAATCACTAATATAATCTCAAATAAATTTACTGAAAGATCATAGCAGCGTTTGAAGGGGGTGGTTATAGTATGAACTCGGCAAACGGAAAGCATTTATTTCCCCGCCTCCAAATTACTTAGCCAAAAAGCTTTCTTTTGTCTTTACTGCTATTTCAGTCTGAAATGAAACATTTTTCTCTGTTTCTGCTGTGCTGTTCCCCGCAGTGAGGGAACTGTCCAACCATGGCAGGTGGGCTAATAACCGTGACATCAATAATATTAGGCTCATCAAGCACGGGCAGTAAAACATGAGGATGTGGCATGAGCCAAATGCAAAGTGTTGGAAATAACTATTGTTTAAAAAAACCTGTTCTGCTTGTAATTGCCTTTTTAAACAGCAGGGAAAGCCCCTCCTCAAAGCTCTCCTTAGCAAACCATTGAAACCAGGCAGAGCGTTGTTAATGTGTTTCAGTAGCAAGGGGAGTTAAGGCAGTTTGATGCAGTTGTACAGTGGCCACACACATCGCCCAAAAAGGAGACCCAAAGAGAACCTAGATTTTGCATAAAATTCACATATGCTCAAGTGTTGGTGCTAACCTTTAAAGCCCTAAACAGCCTTGGTCCAGTATACCTGAAGGAGCATCTCCACCCCCAACATTCTGCCCAGACACTGAGGTCCAGCGCCATGGGCCTTCTGGCGGTTCCCTCACTGCAAGAAGCCAAGTTACAGGGAACCAGGCAGAGGGCCTTCTCGGTGGTGGTGCCCGTCCTGTGAAATGCCCTCCCATCAGATGTCAAACAGAAAAACTTTTAGAAGACATCTGAAGGCAGCCCTGTTTAGGAAAGCTTTTAATGTTTAATAGGTTATTGTATTTTAGTGTTTTGTTGGAAGCCTCCCAGAGTGGCTGGGGAAACCCAGCCAGATGGGCAGGGTATAAATAATAAATAATAAATTATTATTATTATTATTATTATTATTATTATTATTATTATTATTTGTCTGTGTTGGTGCAAATTTAGAAACAGTTATTGTAATTTAAATAGAAATGCAAACTATCTGATCATAGTGGGGAAGACTCTGATCAGGTAATTTGCATGCCTGCTTAGTCTGTTCTCCAGGTGCCAACCGTTGACAACACACTTCAAGGTCCCTGCTCTCTCTTCTTATGTTTTTTAATCTTCAAACTATATTTGGACCAGGCAGCCCTGTAAAGAGAGGGCAGCCCTCCTGACACACAGCCACTCTGCAGAGTTGCCAGAAAGACTTGTGCAATGAGAACAGCTTGGGCGTCTGGGCACAAATCTGCTTCTCTTTCGGTTGGGAGCATGATGTGGAGACTGGCTCCTGCATTCCCTGGGCTTGGGCCTGGAAATAAACATGACAGTATGTTACTCTCAGGAAAATGAATGTAGGTTTGCACTTATAGCTTACCTCAAAGGAGAGGTGAACATTGTTGTTGTCGTTTAGTCGTGTCCGACTCTTCGTGAACCCCTGGACCAAAGCACGCCAAGCACTCCTGTCTTCCACTGCCTCCCGCAGTTTGGCCAAACTCATGTTGGTAGCTTCAAGAAGACTGTCCCACCATCTCGTCCTCTGTCGTCCCCTTCTCCTTGTGCCCTCCATCTTTCCCAACATCAGAGTCTTTTCCAGGGAGTCTTCTCATGAGGTGGCCAAAGTATTGGAGCCTCAGCTTCAGGATCTGTCCTTCCAGTGAGCTCTCAGGGCTGATTTCCTTAAGAATGGAGAGGTTTTCAAATTCTTCTTTGGCTTAGATTGCAGAAGGGGTCTTCTGTACTTCAGCCCTGCTTTGAAGGTCTGTCTCTAGGAAAACTTGGGCCAGAGCCCCCCAGAAAAATTCCATGCAGGATGAGATGGTCACCTGCAGGAGCATGCTTTGGGCTCCTGCTCCCAGTTTTCCCATGGGCCAGTTTTTCAAAACACTGCCCTCACAAAATAATGGAGATATGTTTCACCTTGACTTTCCTAGTGGAGAGCTCTGAAGAGCAAATATCTATTGGTTCAGCAATTAATTGCTTGGGTGAGAAGCAGTCTGTTTCACTTCTGATCTAATGTGAGTTGTGAGCAGTTCCTTTGTCTCTAAATGCTGGGGACAGCTGGTTTGAAACCTTCCCTCCTTCCTCAGGCTACCATGCCCGGGCGGCAGAAGAAAGGAAAGGGCATGGAGCAGTGGGCCAGTCCTCCCCACTGTTCACCCTTCTCTACCCACACCCAACTAACTCATCAACCTCCTATCCTCCTCTTGAGGAGCTCAGGACCTCGTTCTGCACAGGGTTTAGTCCCTAGCAGTTTTAACATGCAAATGGGGGGGGGGTCTTGTCTTGACTTAGCACAGGGGTGAGGAACCTCAGGTCCAGGGCCTGCTTGCAGCCCTCCAAGCCTCTCTGTGTACCTTTAGTCTCTCACAAGAACACATCACTTCCCCAGACAACCCCCCTAATGGCCCTGCTTCCACCCTCCTTACGAGATTTTTGTTTGGCAAGATATCCTTCCACCATCTCTGGCCTCTTCTACAAGGGTAATATTTACATTTCGTGCTCCGCTTCCATTTTTCTCTGATCCACCCCCACAACTGGCAAATGGCCCTCAGGGAATGCAGGCCCTCCAACATCCCCCTGATCAAAATGGGGGTCCTCGTTTTTTGGCCCCAAGCTGTTGCGGTGTGTGTTTTTCTTTTTGTGAATCTGGATTAAGGGGTTTTCTCAGGGCGGTGGAGGGTGCGTGTGTGTTTTGTCCCATTGGAGTAGCCCTTCTTCCGAGAGGAAATGCTCTGTGGAGGGGACAACACAAAAATGGAAGGGTCTGGGAGGGTCAGTTGCGGGGGAGTGAGAAATGTGCCTTTTTTCTCTGCGCTCTCTCTGTTTTCTTCTGAGGAAAGTTGGAGGATATGTATTAGTGAGCAGGTTAGCCTGGGGTATCTGACAAAGGGCAGTGAGGCCAGAGGAAAGGGCAGGGACTAATTAAGAAGCGGAATCCACCATCTTCACGAGATATGTGTGTGTGTTGCTGCATAAAATCAGTGCTGCTGACAGGAAGGGGAGGTTCACGAATGTGCTGCGACCAATCCCAGAGGAAAGCATGGAATAAGGCCAAGAACCAAGTAAAGATGCTTTGGCCAAACGAGGCCATGAGTTTCCCAGAGAGCTGCCGTAGCTCAAAGGTCTGTAGTTTGAATTTGCCTGAGTCTGATGACCCTGTCAAAGTGCAATGGAAATTATTGTAAAAATTGCACAGTTAATTAAATGCAATCTTGTTCCTTCACCCTTTGCTGCCCCGAGGTGCCACTTTTAATGAGCATATTTGACGCTGATTTTTCTGTTCTCACTGGGGCCGTATGTGTCTGTCTGTGTGTTCTGCTTATGAAATGAGCATGCTGGAAAAAGGGGGGGAATAAACCCATTTAGGATTATTTCCACCAGGACAAACAACAGCAACTGAAAGGGCAGCGCTACAAAAGCCCAGCTGTTCGGAGTCAGGCCTCTGAGATTTGCGAAGAGTTAAGTGAGTTGCAAACGGACAAACAGTCAAAGGACGAGCCTCCGGTCCCACCAGTAGGGGAACAAGAGGTACCCGTTTGCTGCCTGCTTTCTGCATGCTGTCCGTTGCTGGAACTCTGTAGTGCATGCAGTAGAAATTGGCTAGGGTTGCATGGAGCATGCGGGAGGGGGGTCATTTCCTTTATAAATGAGCCTATCTGGTGCCAAAGAAAAACAACGCAGAATGGCCACTATAGCTGTGGTAAGTATGGAGAGAATTAAAAGCAGAGAATTCATGCAATGTCCAGGAATGGAATTCCAGGACGCACCATTTGGAAAAACAAAAAGCTGAGTACAATTGCCAAGTTTCAGGCTCAGGCTATGAGCTGGGTTCTCTGCTATAGCCTGAAATCATTGGGAGGAAAAGCTGGTCATATAGCAGTTTCCGTCCAAAGCATACATTCAGTTGCACATAGCATACATTCACAAATGCAACCATCCTACAGAGCACGGGGGAGAAAGTTGCATAACTGGAGGTGCCTGAAGTTTCTCCTGGGGGTGGAACCACACATACGAGTTAACTGAGGCAGCAAGCTGTTTTCTGCTTAAAAGGTACCTTGCCTGCTCAGCCTGTCATAGAAACATTAAATATATCCCCGGCTGCATACAGAGCACATGCATATAACTTTGTTGAATTGCAGACCATGTTTTTACAAAGTTGAATATTTAGTAGTTAGGGGGATGGTTTCACCCCATACAGCATGAGAATCGATGCACACTGACTAAATGAACAAGAAACTCATTGCCTGGGACCCAGGTGCACTCTATACGAAACAAAGTGGGAAAAGGAAAACGGCATGCTTCCATTTCAAGTCGAACTTTCTGAATGGCCCGGTCGTAGGAAGCAGCAACAGCAACAAGCTTGCTTTCCTCCACCACCTTTAAATGTGCGCAGAACACAAATGCCATCTCCCAAGAGCACAATTAGATTCTATTTGTGACTGTTTAAGAGGGAGATCAAAGAGAATGGCACCTGTCCATTGAACAGTGAAAAATGAGGCAGAAGTTCCTGTGAGGTGACATACGCCAGCAACAACGCCCAAATGATGCTATTTTTGAAGACTTAGCTCTGTGTGGGACAGCACATACAACTGGACCCACAATTTCATGTCCAAGCCCTGGGAAGCAGGCAATGGCTAAACTGTCTGGTGGCTCGTATGACAACTAGCTCAAGCACATGGGGCAACCCAGGAAGTACGCCAACAGCTTTGTCAAGCCGCCAAGAGAAGAGTTGGAGGCAATGCAGAAATCACAAGCAGAATTCACAAGGAGAATCATATGCGCTGGAGTAAGGCCAAGCGGAAAGCTCCGATTTCTGAACTTTTGGCTACAAATGGAGGAACATGGGTGAAACTGAGGCCTAAATAGAGGAGGGACAAGTCCAAATTAGCAACCAGCGTCATCAGCTTCATGATATTTTACGTACCACAAAAGTGTTTCACTGCCCCAGCCCCCACCTCTGTTTATATGGATGACTCTAAAATGGCTCTTAGATCGCTTGCAATGCACTGTTGTTGTTGCTTTTTAATTGTGCTGCTTCGTTTCTGGTTCCTCTCTCATCCCTCCTGCGGCTGTGCTGCTGAGTTTTGCAGATATTATAATCTTTCCTTTTGTCACTGTCAGGTTACCAGGCTGGGGCTTATGCATGCTGATGCAACAACCAATGTATTTTCTCTGTTCACCTGCTCGGTTAATCTAATGTTTTCTTTTTGGAGTCTCTTTAAGGGACTTAAAGCTGAACCATATGAGAAGGGGGGGGGGGAATGGTCCTTGGTGCCTTTTCTCATTTTGAAGCCTGGCTGAGCTGATTTAAAGTTCAGAGACACAGTGCTATTAGAGATGGTGCTTAACTCTTTCCTCCAGTGAGGCACCCCTCAATGGGCTGGTGTGTTAATTTGGGGGTTGTTGTGGGGATGTTTTCTCTGATAGGCTTGGGGTGGGGGGAAGGAGGGATCTGAACTGTAGGACGGGTTTGAGCACCCTCTCCCAGAGCACCAAATCACCATCTGTGATGGTCCTGTGTGAGTGTCTAACAGATTGAGGTTGAATTCTGACAAGACAGAAGTACTGTTTCTGGGGGACAGGAGGCGGGCAGGTGTGGAGGATTCCCTGGTCCTGAATGGGGTAACTGTGCCCCTGAAGGACCAGGTGCACAGCCTGGGAGTCATTTTGGACTCACAGCTGTCCATGGAGGCACAGGTCAAATCTGTGTCCAGGGCAGCTGTTTCCCAGCTCCATCTGGTACGTAGGCTGAGACCCTATCTGCCTGCAGACTGTCTCGCCAGAGTGGTGCATGCTCTGGTTATCTCCCGCTTGGACTACTGCAATGCACTCTACGTGGGGCTACCTTTGAAGGTGACTCGGAAACTACAACTAATCCAGAACGCGGCAGCTAGACTGGTGACTGGGGGCGGCCGCCGAGACCACATAACACCGGTCTTGAAAGACCTACATTGGCTCCCAGTACGTTTCCGAGCACAATTCAAAGTGTTGGTGCTGACCTTTAAAGCCCTAAACGGCCTCGGTCCAGTATACCTGAAGGAGCGTCTCCACCCCCATCATTCTGCCCGGACGCTGAGGTCCAGTGCCGAGGTCCTTCTGGTGGTTCCCTCATTGCGAGAAGCAAAGCTACAGGGAACCAGGCAGAGGGCCTTCTCGGTAGTTGCGCCTGCCCTGTGGAACGCCCTTCCAGCAGATGTCACAGCAATCAACAACTACCTGACATTCAGAAGACATCTTAAGGCAGCCCTGTTCAGGGAAGTTTTTAACGTGTGATATTTTACTGTATTTTTGGTTTTTATGGAAGCCGCCCAGAGTGGCTGGGGAGGCCCAGCGAGATGGGCGGGGTATAAATAATAAATTATTATTATTATTATTATCTTCAAAGCAGGCCCTCATTATCAAAGCAAACATTGCAAGCAATCCCTGCATTGCCTGCCTTGTGTCGCGTTTACTCCTTCTTTTCAAAGTGTGGTATGGTAGTTCCAACTCCCCCTGCCTTCTTTTCAAGCATTTAAATAGAAGACAGACAAACAGGCACCCTGGGATGTTTTATCGAAAATAATCAGTTTCTAAGGGCATCACTAGATGAGACATTGGAGATATTTACAGCTCCTAGGGGCTTTTGGATTGGGACCTCTGTACTACAGGGGGTTAACTACCCCACCACCATTCCACCCAGAGCTATTATTTCCCTACTAAGGAAAACTTAGGTCACGCCATATATTAAAAAGCACATTGCTTTTCCGCAAAGAATCCTGGGAGTTGTAGTTTGCAGTCTCTCGGAGCTACAGCACCCATAACAAACTGCAGCTCTCCCATGATTCTTTGGGGGAAGAAATATGCTTTACATGTATTTTTAATGTATGCAGCCTCTGATACATCTTGTCTAGTTTGGGCTGTAGTCATCCGTATAACCTGGTTTACCAAACCTTTTCTTTAAAAAGGGTCCATCTTGGTCTCCCTTCATAATCCATCTTTGAAACAGGATCTCAGTTCCTGAAAATGGCCCCATCTTTTATGTTCCCAGGAAGTCTGCAGTAGCCAAATAATCAGCTGCTCAGATGTTTTCATTTCCATTGCAGAAGGGTGTTGGTTTTTTTAAGGAGCATTCTTCACGTAAATCTCCAGAGAGCTGTTATTTCTGCCCTTAATCTCTTCTTCTGAAGGTAGTGCTTTCTCTCTGTCTGGTGGATTCATTTGAATTGGGGCGGGGGAAGAGAAGGAGGCTGCAATTAGCCACAAGGTAAAGATCATCTCTTCTCTCAGACATTGCTGAAGAGGCAGATTTGTCCATATGGAGGCAGTTCCAGATTGCTCTTTGAAAGTTAGGTGGTTGATATTTCTCCCTTTTTATCCTGGAATATCAACCACACAAGCAACAACAAACCCAACACCCTCCTGTGCGTTGGCAGCACAGGAGCTCATGAAAATGTTTAAAGACCGAGGACGCAATAAGATTTGAACCACCAAGTAATATTTATCCGTGGGAGCAGCAAACATTTTCTGCCTCTACTTGCTGAGGAACCTATCAGCACATATTCCAGGAATCTTGCCTTCTGCAAAGAATTCTGGGCCGTATTCTAGAATGTGCTTTCAGATGGTGGAAGGCTCTGGCCAAGCTGGTAGGCTTGTCAGAAAAAAAAAACATGCCTGAAATATGCTGACCCAGTTCTACCAAGGAGAAAAATGTGGCTGGATGCTCCTAACTGCACCAAGAAAACTAGATGTTAGGAAGAAGCATTCTAGACTTCTCCTGGACATGCTATTTTCCTCTGTATTTGAACCTCCCCCCCCCCCATGGAGGACCATTTAAGGATTGGTGGGTAAATTTATTCAGTTCTTGGAAGAAGGTTATGAATCTGCACCCATGACATGTTATAAGTGGAACAGGGAGGTAAGCCACATGGCACATTAGTTTTACATTTCTGTATTTCTATTGGGAAGGGCTATATATTAATAAAAGCTATTTTTTAAACAAAAAGTATTCAGTTCTCATTTAAACACACTCTTACTAAATTTGCATTTTTCTGAACCTATATGCAAACAGAACACAGATCTCCTTTGAAATTGGCACTTATCTTAATCTTTCCAATCGCTAAGCAAAAACGTCGCCTTTATTACAAAATGCTGCTGTGCAGTTGTTTCATTTTTACATATTTCGTTCATTTGTCGTATGCTGCATCCCTTTTGCTATGGTCACTGGGTGTTGTATGAAAATGCATGAGCAAATCTTTTCTTCCTTTCATCCTCTCTCCAGCTGGCTGAATCATCCATCGCTGGCTCCTTGTTTAAAGCACAGTCACTTCCGCTAAGAGGAGACTGATTAATGTTCTTCCTCTCCTCACCTTTGCCCCTGTTTCTCCCCTAGAAGTTTGATGAAATCAGTCTGTCGGAAGGAAGCACAGTGGACCTGGCAATCCCGCCAGAGCTTCTGGAGCAGATGCCTGAGCTGGCAGAAGAGATGATGGAACCAGAAGACTGCTTCCCAGAACGTAAGGATGGGTTGCTTTCATTTCTTTTCCTGACTTTAAGCTAGAAATGCATTATCAGAACTGTCACAGCTTTCCTGGGCTATTCCAGTTCAGGTTGAAGCTGGAGAATCACAGAAAAGAAGGCAGAAACTTGCTATCTGCTGCTGCCCCAGAGGGCAGGAGTAGATCTAAACTTGCAGATCTAAACTTGTTGGTTGAACATTTCATGAAAACTGATGATGGCAAGAGTAGTTTAATTATGGAACCAATTACCTGGAAGAAGGAACCTGGGAGAAATTTGATTCCATTCACGCTGAAAGATGAACTTACCTAATTTGTGCTTTCCCAAACAATATGTGAAACAAAAAATCTCACATTAATGAAACCACCATCAAAGCACAGGTCACACCTGTCTCCATTGACTAATCCACAGAAATCGAGGGTCCTGCAATCTCCAGCACCGCCATGGTGCAAAAAACATGCATCTAAGGCACAGATCCTCCAGGGGTCCCGGCGGCCCTTGGGATCCAGGAGGGTTGATGACCCCCAAACTAGGGGAAGGGAGAAGCTGTTGTGAGGCTGTCTCCTCCACCCACTGGTCCCCTGAAGCATATATATATATATATATATATATATATATATATATATATGTATGTAACTGCCCCAGTTCCACCCTTGCTTCTCACCATTGGATTGCACCGAGCCAACTCACGCGTGTTTCCTGTAACCTTGAGCTGATTGCATCAGTCAAGATGCCTTTTTCACTCTTAAGATGAAAACATGCCTGTGTTTGGTAAACACTCAACTCCACCTGCCACTGAAAAGACAGGGATGCAATGTAGATTTTTGCTGTCTAATTCTCCAGTTAACAAATGCAATCACTTGACAGCCTTGAGTCTCTGTTGCAACTGATTGTTCCATGAGGTTCTTCCTGATGTGTTGGAAGGTGGGGAGGGAGGGAGGAGTGGGAGAATAAGGTGAGCTAAACTGTCATATATCCACGAGTATGCATATCCCAGAGGATTATTTAATTCAGAAACAAGCCTGCTTAGTGGGGATCAGATGGGGATAACTTGCAAGAAATGCAAGAGCCCCTACAGTCAGCAGAATGGCATTTTGGCATGTGAAGGATGATCAAATGAGGTAGTAGAAACCCTGCAGGGCAAGGGGATGTCTGAAGTTCCCAGGCATTTTCTTGGCAGCTCTGCTTAAATGCAACATGAATTCACTTGTCAGAAAAGGGTGTGGTATGACGATGCAAGCATTCCAGTGTATGCAGTTCTTCAGTTGTTTGTTTCTAGATGTCTCCTGCTTTCAGTACTTTTTTTTAAGTATAGCATAATGCACAAAATAAATAGTTCAGTAAGACAATGACTTAAGCATTGCACCCTCTTCTCAGCTCCAGATCCATTTCAATCCAGCTGTGGCTCTGATTTTGGGAAGGGAACGGCCTCTGTAGATGACCTGTGCCAGAAATTGGACAGGGGGAATACTTTTCTGTTGGTTGTGCTGGACCTCTCAGCACCATGCCACTGAACAAGGCACACTTCTAGACCAGTTTCGTTCTAGACCTTTCTGGATGGCTTGTTTCAGATGGTGGTGCTCAGGGCTTTTTTTCAGCAGCTCACCGGAGCTCAGCTCCAGCACCTCTCTGGCGGGCGCCATTGCCATTCTAAGAGAACAAAGGATAAATTCATGGTGAGCTCCAGCATGTGGATTCCTATTCCATACCTTAACAGTTCGCCTTTGCGGTCTTACATGCCCCTACCTTGTTCCCCATGCTTAATATTTAGATGTAACCACTAGTGGAGGTGATTTGGGGTTTGGCGTCACCAGTTTGCAGATGACACCCAACTCTATCCCAGCTGTCCATCTCATTCAGTGAGACTGTGGAAATCCAGAACCATCGGACTGGATGTGGGAAAACAAACAGCACCTTAATCCAGACCAGATAGAGGTGCTCTTGGTCAGTACATCAGAAGAGGGGTAGGTCTTCCCTTGAAAATGCAGGCACATGGCTTGGAGGGGAGGGGTTCATTTGGACCTGTCTTTGAATTTTGGTGCTTTGCCCAGCTGGGGCTGGTGTGCAAAACACACCCATTTCTGGAGACTGCAGTTCTGGCCTCAGTGAAACATCTTTAGTTACATCACATCTGGATTAATGTAGTGCGCTCTGGATTTTGTAGCTGATTTTAAAGAGTACTTAGAAGCTGCAATTGGCCCAAAGTGCTTTGGCCAGGTTGTTAACTGGGGCCCGCATGTGGGGAGGACACAACACACACACACCCTTGGAGCAGCTATATTTCAACTTGTTTCTGTGGGTAATTGTGATGAGTCTTAAAGCCAGGCTATTGTGGCTCTGGCCACAATTAGCAAATGGATAATCAACTCCTTACACATAACTCCTAACCATTCTCTTCCTAGATGTTTAGAAGAGCCAGTTGTGGGGTGGGTATTATGCTACAATTTGTGTTAATCTCCTTAAATGGAGATCCAGAACTTGTATTCTTTTCCACAATCCCACCAGAGATGTCTATAAGTTCCTACCAGCTGGTATGCCCTCCAACGTTATGGTGATAGTGTAGAATTTATACAGGATAACCTCTGTGGTGTTAAGCACTACCTATGAACCATTTAAAATTCCATTTCTTAGTCTCTAACTGAGATTTACCTAAATGGGGATTTATTCCACCCTGCCTGCCATTTCTGTCCCTTCAGTATTAAACTCAAATCTTGCCTTCTGTACCATTCGCTTCTAATAGCAATAACTATGGTATAGTCTTGAAATTAAACCCATAGCATTACTATTACAGTGTTTCACCAACCCTTCAAACTCTGAAAGTTTATGTGTTGCCTCTTCTCTTTCCACCTTTGGTGGATCTGCCTCCACAGAAGCCATGGTACTTGTGTTTATCCCTCCATGTTAAAAATCATGCAAATAATAGATTCCCTGAGCCCACCACGCTCTTAGTGTGGTTTATGTGATAAAAGAGTGGATGGAAAGGCAATGGAATTAAAGGGGTTGGGACTAGAGCAAGTACAGCCACCTTCTAAGTCAACAGCAAAACACTCTGGAGAAAAAAGTGCGATATATGTGGGCTATTTTGGAATTATTGCTATTTTAAAAAAACCGGCTACATATGGGCAGACTACGTGATAAGCATCACATCTCCTTTGGCCCTCTGCTCAAGGCTTAGAATATTTCTATTAAATGTACAATAAGTTGGCCATTTCTAGCCTTTAATTCATTTGCAGATGTTTTTCTCTGATTGAGCTTTCCTGAGCTGTGACAACCTGGAATTATCTTCCACTTGTAGCAGCAGTAAAAGCCTGCTGTTCTAGTATACACTACACTCAGCTTGCATGCATGTACACAGACGGAGAGAGATTTTATTGTGATTTAAGTTAGGATTTTTGAATGAAAGCCTAGAGCTGGGTGGGGCGGGGCAGGGGACCTGTCCACTATGAAAAGAAAATGACTGCATTCAACGGAAAGGACTTTAAATGTTCCCTATTGTGGGGGGAGGTGACAGTGTCTGTGTGAATGATAACGATCGTTTAACTGGCGTCTGTCAGGGGCTCAGGAGCAGAGGCTCAGGGGAGAGAGGAAATGGAGAGCGAAGGGGAAGAATCGGGGGGCAGCGTAGGGGAGTATGAAAGTAGCCCGAGAGATTCCATGAGCTTCTCCAGCGATTCAGAAGATTCCCAGAGGGGGGCGCCGATGACCAGGGCAAGGGGGGTCCCAGGGGGGACACACCAGAAGCAAGGGGCCAGCGGGGACTCCCAAAGCAGCAGCGGGAGATCAGGACCAGCTCCTCCACCAGAGCGTAGTGGGGGGGAAGAGTCCCATGTATCAGGGCCAGCTTCTCCTCCAGCAGGGAGAGAAGATGAATCAGGGCTGGCCACGCCTCCATCACAGAGTGAGGGAACGGAGGGGAAGTCAGGTCCAGCTAGCCTCTCCGAAGGGGGAAGCAGTGACAGGAGCAGTGTAACGGTCAGGAGGAAGGTTGCCGGCTGGGCGCGCGCGCCAAGTTCGAATGTACAGGCGAGGGGCACAGCAGGAAACCCGGATTGGGAACCAGGTCCTAAAGCCTGCCGGAGGGAGGGGGAAGACTCAGGGGACTCAGCGTCAGAAGAGTCTAGAAAGGGCGAGACCCCAGCGGACAGGCGGGCCTAGAGGAGGAAAGAGCAAAGGAAGAGGTGGAGCAAGGCTAGAGTCTTAAACTGGTGTCAGGGGGGAGGAGATTCAGACGGAGCTTCAGCGGTCTAGAGTTTGAGACGTAGAGCTGCGCGCCATGGCTTTGAAATCGAAACTGAACTTCAATAAAGACTTTTGTATATAACAACGAACTGGCGTTGGTCCTTTGTGAGCTGGGACCTCGGGCAGCTCTGACAGCGTCAAAAGCATTGCCATCTCTGGAACACATTGCCCAACAGAGCTACAGAGATGCTGGCAACGCTGCACCTGTTGTCAATGAGTCACTTCGAACATTGTAAGTTAGATGTTATTCACCGTTGACAATAAGTATAGGAAGGAGACAAAGCTGCTGTTTTAGCTCAGGGATGGGGAACCTATGGCCCTTCAGATGCCATTGGACTACAACTCCCATCACCCCTGACCGTTGGCCAAGCTGGCTGAGGCTGATTGGAGTTGGAATCTAATAGCATCTGAAGGGCCACAGGTTCCCCATCCCTGACTTAGCCAGTTAAGGCCTTTTCCCACAATGCCTTTCAATTCACCATTTTCATCATAGTAGAACTATTCTTTTCTGTATCTGTTTTTTTGCAGAACCAAAGGCAATAAATTGGGTCATAGGAACCATATATTTCAGTAAAAACCATAAAGACTGAAGTAGATAATGTACATAATTAAATTAACCAAGACTATGGATAAGCATAGATTAGTTATTTGTAAATGAGCCATGAGCCCATTTCTTCCAGGTTGCATCCCATTACTGGGCTTAATGTTACTAGGGGGTAGATTTTTGTTCAACACCAAGAGATAGACAGCAAGAGTGGTTTAACAATGAAAACGCTTGCCTCAAGAAGTAGAAACCCATCTACTGGGGTTGCTCTAGCTCTGGGTTTCTTTCATTGAGTAGGGGGTTGGACCAGATGACCTGCAAGACCCCTTCCATCTGTGTGAGTCTATGAAAGTCTGTAATGAAGTGGAAGATGAACAGAAAGACGGAAATGAACTTCAGTAAACTGAAGGGACTGAAGACTGCATTCATACACAGTAGCACTCTGTACAAGATTAAGACATTTAATAATGTTGAGGCGAGTAAGGGGTGACATGGTAGAAGTGCCTAAAATTACGTATGACATGGAAATAGTGGATAGAGAAAAGTTTTTATCCCTCTTTCGTTGCCCTAGAACTTATGCACATCCAGTGATGCTGAATGTTGTCAGATTCAGGCCAGATAAAAGTGAGCACATTGATAACAGGATGTTGAACTAGGTGGGCTATTGCACTAGGTGAACCATAGGCCTGATCCAACAGGCCTTTCTTTTGTTTTTAAATTGGGACAAGGGAGAGCCCTCCGAGTAGCTCCTAGCATTAAACAACTTTTTCTGGTCTTCCTTTATCATTTCAGCTTGTGTCCGATTCTTCCCGTGCTGTTCAGTAGACACCACAAAATTTCCTGGCAAGATTTGGTGGAGACTGAGGAAAACGTGCTATCAAATAGTTGAACACAGCTGGTTTGAAACTTTCATCATATTTATGATTCTCCTGAGCAGTGGAGCTCTGGTAAGATTAAAACTTGTTCTTTTCCCTTACTGCGTTAGACTTTTAAATATGTGTGGTTGTGTGTTGAGAGAAGACATGCCAGCGAAGCTTGCTTTACTTTAAGATTGGATATCAATTTCAGGCATTTATAATCCCCATCTCTAATAAGAAGCGAGCATTAATTAGACCCCTGAGTTCTTCTCTAGCTTGGGTTAAATCCAAGCCAGGGAAGAATTCCCAACATCTCTTGTTTAAAGGATCAATTGGCAGGTGATGGGAAGCATCTCTGCCCAAGATCCTAGTGCAACACTGCATACACCCCTCCACACACACCAGGGTTGCAAATTATCATATTTCTTGCAGAACAAACAGTAGATTCATGAATTCATTGTTTGCCACCATATGGCTTCATTGGTCAATTCTGACAGGGTAATAATCAGTATAAATATTCAGTGGCATTTGGTCATTTATTCACAGAGCCTTTTATTAAAGAAAAAGAATTCCCCCCAAAGACAACATCTGGAGAATGTAGCACTCTAATTCACCACTTTTTACTTCCAGGCATTTGAAGACATCTACCTCGACAAGAAAAAGAACATTAAAACCATGTTGGAATATGCTGACAAGATCTTCACTTACATCTTTGTTCTAGAGATGCTTCTGAAATGGGTAGCTTATGGCTTTAAGAAGTACTTCACCAATGCCTGGTGTTGGCTTGATTTCCTCATTGTAGATGTAAGTATTGTGTTTTTCTTCTGGGTCGGTTCATACAGCAATGTGGAATGAGTTCAGTTTTGAGCTACGTGAACACAGTTCACAGTTTGAATGTGGATTGAGTTACATTTAGGTCCTATGAAGGACAGCTTAAAATGCACTTGTGGCATTAGGCTTTTTTTTTAAAAAAAGTATAAAGTGAAACGATAGAATTTGCCATTCTTTTCACTGTAAAATGAAATCTATAGATGCAAGAGGTAAAGGGATCATTCAGTGGTGATATCTGAGCTGAGAGCCCTTAGCTCAGCTCCCATAGAATAATACCAGACTGTGGGACAGTGATTATTTGTGATAGCAGTCCCCCTTCACAAGAAACCATTCAAAGCTGATATTTCTGCCAAACTCAAAGTACGGGAATTTTAAAGGTATATGGCCACCTCATGCATTAAGGATTCTCAGCAAGGTAAAAAACTTCCAGTTAGTAGAGGAGGGACAGTGTTGTACCAGAACTTCTGAAGAGGGCATATGGAGCAATGGTTTCAAATTTGAGGGAGCTTATTTAGGCTGGTTCTTAGTAAATGCTTCCATCCTAACCATAAAGCTGGTTGGGTGATGAAACTCACCAGGGCAACTCTGTGGCAGGGAAGGTTGAGGTCAAAATAAACATCTTACATAATACCATACATTCAGTGACTTCCCTCCTTCCCCTTCCATGATCCATTTAATTTATCCACCATTCCTGCATATTTTACTATAGCCATTTTATTCAGTTCTCCTATCTTACATCACTCAAGTGTTTATTATACTGTTGAATTTACCTTAATGCTGTCTGTGTTTTCACAATTATTTTCCATATATTCAGCAAAGGTTTTCCACTCCTCTTTAAATACATCTTCTTCTTGCTCTCTTATTCTTTACGTTAGACCATCTAGTTCCACATATTCTATCATCTTAAGTTGCTAATCCTCCTTAGTTGGGACCTTCCTCACTTTCCACTTTGGGGCTATCAAAACATGGGCCGCCATTGTTGCATACATAAATAAGTTTTTCTGACACCTAGAAACCTCTGTTTGAACGATTCCTACCAAAAATGCCTCTGGTCTTTTGGGGAAGGTTGTTTTAAACATTTTTTTCATGTCATTATAAATCATTTCCCAATAGTCTTTAACCTTTTTACGTGCCTACCACATATGAAGAAAGTTCCCTCCATTTCTTTACATTTCCAACACAAATCTGATTCTACTTTATACATCTTAGCCAGTCTTCTCAGGCAGAGATTTCTGCCTCAAAAGGCCTTTAATCACTCTGGGGATTTTAAACCAAGGTTCTCCCAGTGTCTTTTTTGGTACAAATGTTGCCTTTGTAACTCTATTTCACATGCCCTCCCCAGAATCCCTGACCAGAGCCTGGAGATTCTATTATTATTATTTTTTAAAGATATTTATTAAATTTTCAAAAAAAGGTTACAAAATATGAGAAAGAAGGGAAAAAAAGGAAAAAAAGGAAAAATACAAAGTACAGAAAAATATTTTAAAAAACCAGTTAAAAACATATCAATCTTTTAATGTCCTGTCTTTCATTTGCTTGTTTCCCTGACCTCCTCACACCTAGCTTTTTTTGTATTCCAGTTCAATTAGTTAATTCAGCAAATCCTTTCCCTCCTTGTTTTTATCTTAATCGCTTACCTTAATGTATTGTAACTTTGCAATCTCACCTAATAACAGTCCATTTTTACATACTCCTTTATGACATTGCTGCTAAAACCACTTAACTTCATTCCGACATCATTCTAACATTCATTAATTTTACAGTATTTATGTAAATAGTCTTTAAATTTCTTCCAATCTTCTTCCACCAACTCTTCTCCCTGGTCTCGGATTCTGCCAGTCATTTCCGCCAGTTCCATATAGTCCATGACCTTCATCTGCCATTCTTCCAGGGTGGGTAGATCTTGTGTCTTCCAATACTTTGCAATAAGTATTCTTGCTGCTGTTGTAGCATACATAAAGAAAGTTCTATCCTTCTTTGGCACCAATTGGCCAACCATGCCCAGGAGAAAGGCCTCTGGTTTCTTCAGAAAGGTATATTTAAATACCTTTTTCATTTCATCAGAGCCTGGAGATTCTATGGACTCTGGGCACATCTAGAGATTCCATGATAGGTTATGGGCCCAAGAGAATGGTATTGGGGGAAGAGCAGGCATCCCTTAAAAGATCTCAAAGAGCAGGTGGGTCCCTTCCCCCAAGCAAGGGCTCCTCATTTTCACTCTTAGTTTGGTTCTTCTTTTTCCCAGCTTCTCTCCTCACTGTGTTCCCAGCCGTTGCTGCTCCCACTGCTGTGGCTGTGACAAGGGTGCTGAAGCAATCAAGGCACAAACGTTCCTTCTTCCCAACTGCCTGCCACTCATGCAGTTCACATGCTGCTTGGATATGTGGCCCTGGTAGCAGTGTGGCATTCCTTTTCATGTTCCTTGCAAGTTCTTAGCTACCCAATCAGTCCTGCTGTCAGCACATGGCATTCTCCTTCAGCTGCCCGAGTCCCCAACATCCCATCAGGGCCCACTGCTGATCTCCGCCCTGGACCCCTTTTAAAATCAAACCCAGAAGATAAGGGCCAAGGACGAGACAAGACGATGCAGCAGTCACCTATTACAAGGCATGACATTCTGCAGAAAACAGAACAGTGGAAACATTTGAGGCTGGCAGCCACTTCTTCCTGTAGTTGCAACCATACACGAGCACCCCAGCACTGCCTTGGGGGGCACTTAGCTTACTCTTTGCTCCAATCAATGCTCACAAAGTGTTAGACATTGTTCCTGTTATTAGGTAGAGGGTTGTTGAGCTATCAGAAGAATGGTGCCTTGCATACTGCACAGCTTTGCAATAGGGTGTGGGTCTTTGGGGCTGCTGAGTTATAAACTGTTTCTGCAGCCATCACATTACTAAATTGGGTTTCATTGGTTTTATACCGTTGCATAATTTGTCACCAACCATGAAAAGCCTGGATTTTCTACCTCTCTCTTAATTCTAGAGCCAGGGGCTGACCATCCAATGAAGGTGAAATGTGGGAGGTTTCAGATAGACAAAGGGAAGGACTTCTTTGCATAATGCGTTTACTATTATGGGATTTGCCAGCACAAGCTGTGGTGATGGCCACAAGCTTTAATGGTTTTAAAAAGGGACTAGACAGATTCCTGAAGGAATATTAGTTACGATAGTTGCATATAATCTTGCATGTCAGTGGTCTAAACCACTGAGCCTCTTGGGCTTGCTGATGAGAAGGTTGGTGGTTCGAATCCCTGCAACGGGGTGAGCTCCCATTGCTCTGTCCCAACTTCTGCCAACCTAGCAGTTTGAAAGCACACCAGTGCAAGTAGATAAATAGGTACCACTGTGGCGGGAAGGTAAATGGCGTTTCCGTGCGATCTGGTTTCCATTACGGTGTTCCATTGTGTCAGAAGTGGTTTAGTCATACTGGCCACATGACTTGTAAAGCTGTCTGTGGACAAACGCCAGCTCTCTTGGCCTGAAGCAAGATGAGTGCCGCACCCCACAATCACCTTTGACTGGACTTAACTGTCCAGGGGTCCTTTACCTTTTCACCTTTGCCTCTGGACACCAGTTGCTGAGGAGCACTAGGGTGGACGGCGGTGGCACTCATGTCTTACTAGGGGGCTGCTTCCCACAGCAGTCTGCTTGGCCATTGCGGGAACAGGATGCTGGACTAGATAGGCCTTTGGTCTGATCTAGCAGGACTTTTCTTATGTTCTTAGGTAGGTTTGCTTAGCAAATATTGGACAAGGCCCTTCTGTAGGTCACACATCTCTCATTTCAGTAGGAAGGGGCTTATTTACACAATCCATGCCATTTGTAGATGCTGCAGACTAATTATGATGTCATTGTTACCTATACACACCATTTACGGACCAGGTATTCTCCAGACTCAACTGGTCAACATCCCCCTCCTGTGCAGATTTCCTCCATTGGGTGCTGCCCAACTATTTCCTGCTCATTTATATTCTGCTGTGTCCTTAATATCTTATGTGGTACAAGTAATATTGTTCTCCTCCTTCTAGCCTCCCTATTAATATTTTAATTTACCTAAATTTGGAAACATGGGCACTCCTCCTTCTCACCTTTTGATACCGAGAACCACTTTATTGTGGACAGAGTTCCTTTAAAAAAATAAATAAGTTCTGAGCAGCATACAAGATCACACTTAGCACTTGTGGCTTTTCAAATGTTGAGAGTAGTGCTTAGATGAAATATGAACCCTAACGCATGAGGAGACGTTTCAGTGATTTGAGTAGAATGGAGGAAAAAATTCAGTGAGGTGGAGCTACCTTCTGGCTCCAAATGAGTCCCCTTTTAGTGGTTGTTGCCTGGGGCTGAGAATTTTTTTTACTTAAAAGTCAAACTAAACACAAGGTGGGCATTCTGTCCTCTACTATGGAGAGGGACCGATTTGCATTGGGGCCACAGTGCAGAGGGAGGGAGGATCTAACACATTGCTTGCACCGATTCCCTGATTTCAATAGCTTCCCCTCCCCAAACCTGCAAACAGTGGTGGATGAAGCATGAAGGCTTAAGTGTCTATGACCATTAAATGTTCCCTTCTGCAGCTTTTTGCCTCTTCTCTTTTTTTTTGAAAGCTGGCAATTTGATTTGGGGCTATTGCATAGTGGCAAATAGTTAGATTCCCTTTTCCACAAGCCCAGTTAAAATTGTTGGGGCCATGTGGCTGCTTTTTGTAAAAGCAAAAAAAAGAGAGAGAGTTCAAATGAAGGAACTTTTCCATCATGTGCGGTTTTACCCTGAAATCTAAAAACAAGATCAGCAACTTAAAAGGGCAGGAAATCCAATTGGTTTTTAAAGCCAGTGCTTGGGGCCATTCCTCCCCCTACTCCCTCACCCACTACTTACCCAGCTCTGTGGCAAGTCTTTGACACTGATTTCTACATGTGGCGCAGTAAAAACCATTTCATCATTGTGGATTATTGAAGCAGATTCTCGCTTGCTCCCATAATCCATCAACTAAAGACTATTTTTGTCCAGTAGAGAATCCCTGAAGGATGATCTCTGATAATGGGCTCCAATGTATCTCAAAGCAATGTGCCTCTTCCGCAAAAAGCAAAAGAACCCAAACTTGAAAAAGCTGTGTAAAAAAAATGCATATTATCTGAGCAGCCCATGCACCATAACCAGCAAAACCATGTGTGAGATAAAACAAAGCAATTTCTGACAACAGGCATTCCATCACTTTCTTCTGACCACCTTGCCCAAAGTCAGCTCTCTTGCTGAGTGCCTTTATTTCATATTCCTGGAACTGGGCTTGTAAATAAGTTGCTGAGCAAGAATATGTCATGTCACCGCATCTTTTCAAAAGGCGACTTCAAACATTAGCTCCATTATCATAATAGTCCATTGCACTTCAGAAAGTTTTGCCTAGTAACTTGGGCTCTGGCTTTTCATAGTGTCATTTCCTTTTTCTCTCATCTCTCTCTCTCTCTCTGTGTTCCACCCTTAATCTTTCCATGCTAGCTGCCAAACTTCAGGTGCGCTTCCCAATTTTCTTTCAAACATGCCAGTTCTCCCTCAGTCGAAAATCACAGTGGAGGGCTGCAGACTTGAAACATTTGCTCCCAGGCATGGATTTGCTTCCGTTCCCACACTCTTCTCAGACATCTCATGTGATTTATACTAATCACACCAGCAGCACCGGCTGCATAAAAATCCTAACATCATGCATTGTGTTGCACTGTATGATACTAAAGTTAAAGGTAAAGGTACCCCTGCCCGTACGGGCCAGTCTTGACAGACTCTGGGGTTGTGCACCCATCTCACTCAAGAGGCCAGGGGCCAGCGCTGTCCAGAGACACTTCCGGGTCACGTGGCCAGCGTGACATCGCTGCTCTGGCGAGCCAGAGCCGCACACGGAAACGCCGTTTACCTTCCCGCTGGTAAGCGGTCCCTATTTATCTACTTGCACCCGGAGGTGCTTTCGAACTGCTAGGTTGGCAGGCGCTGGGACCGAGCAGCGGGAGCGCACCCCACCGCAGGGATTCGAATCGCCGACCTTTCGATCGGCAAGTCCTAGGCGCTGAGGCTTTTACCCAGTAAAGTTACCACAGCCAATACTGTTGTTACTTCCACCTACTCAAATTTAACTTTCCTCTGTTCTCCCCTGCAGCCTCCCCCACCTCTCAATCTGATCCAGAGGGTTGGAGGATTCTGCAGAACAAAATTTAAGTTCCCCCTGGGAGAAGAAGGGAAAGTCTCATTGTGCTAATAAAAGTTTGCACACACAGCGTTGGACAACCCTTGTAGCTGTAAGCCGTGATGCACACCTTTTTTTTAAGGTGTGCATCAAAAGTTTTTCACATGTGCACCTGTGAATGTGATAAACAGGGTGCTTCAAAAACACATGTACAGTGGTGCCTCGCAAGACGAATGCCTCGCAAGACGAAAAACTCGCAAGACGAAAGAGTTTTTCATTTTTTAAGTTGCTTCGCAAGACGAATTTCCCTATGGGCTTGCTTCGCAAGATGAAACGTCTTGCGAGTTTGTTTCCTTTTTCTTAAAACCGTTAATACCAGGATGCATCCGTGCTTTGCAAGACGAAAAATCCGCAAGACGAAGAAACTCGCAGAACGAATTAATTTCGTCTTGCGAGGTACCACTGTATCATACAAGTCCGTTATTAGGAGAGCCATGGTCAGCTTTGATCCCCTGTTGAAGGCACGGAGAGCTACCACTGCTGCTTTGGTGGAGCTGTAACTGTGCCAACTATGCTGATTCTGCTCTTCCATGTGGACTGGTGTCAGTCAGCATGGTGTTGCCACCCAGGTTGTGTATTTACTGCAAGTGCTTGGTGAAACCCAGTCAATGATCTTCCACTTCATCTGTAATCAGCCCTAGGCAGAGGAAACCCTCAGTGGTCCCATCAGTGTGGGGCAGTGGTTCTGGGTCATGAATGGTTCTAGAACAACAATGTGGCTCTAGAGGAGAAGTGGGGAACTAGATCTGGCCAGACCACTCTAATATTCCACCTGTCAATCACCTGACATTCTATGACACCAGGTGAGTCAAAGGTCAAGGTGTGGCTGCAAAGGAGGGTTCTTCTTTCACAGCCCCATCTCTTCCTTTGCATCCCTGGCTTGCCTGTGGATTATTCCTTTGTAGCCCAAAGTCACCACTTTCCACAGGATGACAGAAAGAGGCACCAAATCCAAAAAGTGCAGACTTTTGGCTGCAGAGTAAGGCTCAGGAGCGGACGTTGTGGGCTCATGATTTGCAGCTGCAACTAGAATTCAAGCCAGGGATGCAAATAAAGATTCTTCTTTGAACTTTCCCCTGCCCTACAAAATACGAAGTCCGCCCCAGGAAAGGTGGCCGTGGTTTGCTCAAAATGAAATTTATGAGGCCTGGAGGGCCTAGCTAGTTTCCTCATAGCTGTTCTAGAGCAACAGTGTTTCTAGGGCACAACTCTGCATGCACATCATTTGTCACAGGCAGCAAAGCTCTTCCCTCTCTTTGTGTTTGTGGGGGATGTGTGTGTGTGTGTGTGTGTGTGTGTGTGTGTGTGTGTGTGTGTATATGCTCTACCGCTTTCTCAAATGGTTTCCTGGAAAGCTATGCCTCTTCCAGGATTTCCCCATTAAGTGTAGAATGTCTGGCTGCAATACAAGTTTAACAAAATGCACACACATCTGGGCCAAAAGAGAGAGAGAAAGAGAGAGTCTTCTATACAACGCTTGAGTGGCTAGCAGGTTAACAACATCTCATTCAAGAATTAGACTGAGTGCCAGCCTTCTGCCAAATCGGCTTGAAAAAGAAGTTGCCGTATGGAGTAGATGCATTGATGTCTCCTAATGACTTTTAATTGTTTTCTGGATTTCTTTCCCCTGTTGATTAGCAAGATGGAGGTTTGTGTTGCCTTGGCAGTAATTGCGCAATCTGCTGTAATCAGTTGTTCCCAAACAGCCACCACCAGACTCAAATCGTATGTTGTTGTTTCTAAAAGTCTTTTATGCGAAGGTAGTGGATTTCCAATGCATTTTTCTTATAAGAGAAACAGCAGATTGCTTCAAGAACAATGTGGCACTGGATCTAGCAATAACAATGGTGCCAACTTGCTAAAGGAGAAGCCTTTAGCAAGTTAAGGAAGCCCACTGAGTTTGTCTAAACGTATAGCCTTTTTTTGCCTTCCTTCTCAGTTGATGTTAGGGCTGATGTGTGGCCACCACAAAAAACCTCAGCAATCAGACATGTCCTCGCTAACGTTTAACAATTCAAAATGTGTGATGATGTGACATGGTAAAAAACCAGTGTATTGATTCGGTCCCCAGTGAACTTTATTGGCTGTTACTTGGAGGGATGGGGAAACGTATCATTCAACAATGCAAAAAAAACAACAACAAAAAACCATTGGCTTATAGTGAGTGAGTGAGTGAGTGAGTGAGTGAGTAGCTTGGAATCAGAAGATAACCCACCACCCACCATCTCTTTAATTAACACATAACTAGCATTGCTAAAAGAGGTGAAATAAAATGTGCAGGAATTCTACTGGTCAATAAAACATGCTGTTTATTTATAGTTGCTTCATATGCACAAGGATAGCTTTGGAGTCTGAGCCTAAATCATGTGAGGTACTTTCATGGCTGCCTTGTGCAGGATGAGAGAGTGAGAGTGTGCAGGAGGAAGGGGCAGAGCTTGGGTGTTCAGTGGGAAACCACAAAGTGTGTTTCCCCTGACTATCTCTTTGTCTCAACCCTGCCCTCTACTGACCGGAGGAATGCAAGCAGCCATGCCACATGTTTTAACCTCTGTCATCCGCCTATCTGTTTATTAAGTTAAACACATTTATAAACCATTTGATGTTTTAAAATTCTCTTAAGTACTGCATAACATAAAAATAGGCAACTTAATTAAAACAAAAATACAGCATAGAATGGTAATATAAAAGCATATGAAAACCAATAAAACAGGAATTTAAGCACCCAAAGCAGACTTAGGGAACACCTGGAGCAAAGGAAGACTTTGGTAATATGGTGCCCTGAGCGAAGACAAGATTTGGTGCCCCACTAACTTTGTGTAAGGTAAAGGTAAAGGGACCCCTGACCATTAGGTCCAGTCGTGACCGACTCTGGGGTTGGCTGAGGGAGCCGGCGTACAGCTTCCGGGTCATGTGGCCAGCATGACTAAGCCGCTTCTGGCGAACCAGAGCAGTGCACGGAAACACTGTTTACCTTCCCGCCGGCGTGGTACCTATTTATCTACTTGCACTTTGACGTGCTTTCGAACTGCTAGGTTGGCAGGAGAAGGGACAGAGCAATGGGAGCTCACCCCGTTGCGGGGATTTGAACTGCCGACCTTCTGATCGGCAAACCCTAGGCTCTGTGGTTTAACCCACAGTGCCACCCGCATCCCCCAACTTTGGGTAGGTACCTGTAAAAATATAGGTTTATTAATATTATTACCTTGTGCCTCCTCGGCTCAGCGCCCTGTGCAGAAGAACCACCTGCTCTGCTCTAAATCCAGCACTGCCTGGGCAAAAGGGCTAGGTATATTGCTTTACAAGATACCTGAAGCAACTGATAGCAGAGGGACTCCACAGTACAGGGGGAGTAGCAGGGAATGCCCATTTCCACATCACCGCCCTATGATATTCTTTAGGGCGGTGACACGAGCTGAATTTCCCCAGGTGATCCCATTGATCTTTTAGGTCTTTACAGGGGCAAGTGGTCTTTCTGACATTTATTTGAAAGCATTATGAGTCAAGTTTTCTACAGTCGTACTCAAAGTGACCTGTGAGCAAAAGAGCAAAAAAAAGAAGAAAAAAAAACCACACACCACTGAACAATTAAAATAAATAAATAAATAAAACAGCAACCAGTTACAGATGCAAGCATCATTAAAAAGCAAGCAAGTGAGAACAACAGCAACTAGAAAAGCATAAAATGGTAAAAACAGGGAAATAAGTCTCATTGAATGAAAAGAAGTTTTAATTTGGTTCCTAGGTATCTTTTTTATTTATTTATTTATTGCATCTATGAGACACTTCGTGAAATAAATTCGCTAGGCATTGTTGACGTAAAAACGTAATAACATAATTGCACTGTGGTACGGAAGTAAGGGAAGGGACGCAGGTGGCGCTGTGGGTTAAAGCCTCAGCGCCTAGGGCTTGCCGATCGAAAGGTCGGCGGTTCGAATCCCTGCGGCGGGGTGCGCTCCCGCTGCTCGGTCCCAGCGCCTGCCAACCTAGCAGTTCGAAAGCACCTCCGGGTGCAAGTAGATAAATAGGGACCGCTTACTAGCGGGAAGGTAAACGGCGTTTCCGTGTGCAGCTCTGGCTCGCCAGAGCAGCGATGTCACGCTGGCCACGTGACCCGGAAGTGTCTCCGGACAGCGCTGGCCCCTGGCCTCTTGAGTGAGATGGGCGCACAACCCCAGAGTCTGTCAAGACTGGCCCGTACGGGCAGGGGTACCTTTACCTTTACCTTTACGGAAGTAAACATAAGAGATTCCCAGCATAAAAGCCCAAATACCTGTACAATAAAGCAGTATACATCACATTAATGAAAGCTTCTCTTGAATCTATTTATGAGAGGTTTTCTAAAAATGAGGCCCTACCACTATAAGCATCCCCTGCCCAAGAGCTGCCTCGTGGGACATCTTCAGAAGAAAAGGCTCAGGAGTAAAACCTTGTCAAATCCAGCAGGGAGTCCCTAAGGCGGTTGGATGGCACCTTGCATGTCTCCTTCTGGCAACTCTTGCAGCTAAGCTGGCGCCAAACATCTCGCTCTGCTTTCCTTTGGACCACATCAGTGAGGCCAAGAGGAAGGTCTTGTTAGATAGATAGATCATTTATTATGGTCGGAGCCCAGCTTATAAAACACACTTGGGGGTACAATCCCAGAAGGAAAGCAAACATTTAAAACAATGTACAACAAAAAATTTAAAATTTATAAATGTGATAAGCGTATAGACACTTAAAACTTTAAGATAAGCTACCACAGAGAGATGACCCAGAGTCACCCAAGGAACCGAGTTTGGGGATTTTCTTAACAAACTACAGATCTGTACACAGAATCTGGCGGCCATCCGGGTTGTCTTATGATCTTTGTCTAACAGGAAATGGTCAAATTTTTGCTTTTCTGGGAGGTCAGTGAGCCTCACAAGCAGGGAATCAATGGTCTCTTCATAAAAGGAACATCTAAAGAACAAGTGCTCTGGGCTTCCTATATCCCCCAATGAACAGGCACAAAGTCTCTGAGCATATGGGGCTTTTTTTAAAGGACCCTTCCAGGACCGGCGAGGGCAGAGCCGAGCTTCTGGCGAGTGTAAAAGCCCTTCTTGCATTTTTGGATACGAGAAAGAAGAGATATGCTGCCGGTGCGGCTATATATCTCTCGATTTCTCCAATTTTATAGTCGGGGCACCTTGAGCAGTCCTGTTGTCTCTCGGTGACGGTCTACTTGTCTGGGCAGCCCAGGACCTCCATAAATACTGCCCAGGCTTGTGCCCTGAGGAAGTGGCTGATGCAGTGGTTTGACTTCACCCCCAAAGGCACACTCCATTGTTGCTCAAGAGAGATGGATGCCAACCACAACAAAACGCAAATAATAGGGGAAAGTTCAAATATGCCATAGTTTGTCATAGGTGGAGGAATAGGGTATGTGAGAGTGAGAGAGAAGAGAGAAGAGAAGGCCCACTGAACGTTCAGAAACATCCCACGCCATTTGGTGGGTCACAAATAATATATGTATGATATAATCTGGAAGCAGGAAGAATACAGTGAATAATGTTGCGTCTCTCAGTCAGACAATGCAGCTTTGCTACCAAAAGAGCAAATTCACAGTCAGTGACACTAAAAGAAGCATTTTACTAATTAGCCTCCAGGCAGTACGTGTTTCCTGCCAAGAAGTTGTTAACACCAGGTGATTCAACGGAATCTGAAACTACTCTAGAAAGTGCTTAGTTTCAACATTTACATACTTAGCTCGTTCCCTGTCACAGCTGATTAGTAATAGTATTGTTTGGTCTACTTTGCTAATGATTCTTGATCTGCATATTTTCAGTCGATTCAGAGAGATTTTGGTAAGTGTTAGAATCCCCGCTTGCAGTGCTTCCGCAGGATTTAATTGCCTGGAGCTCACTTTGTATTTTAATTGAAGGCCCATCACTGCCTCCATCCTCAACACCAAATAGGGGGAAGGCAGTTGGCTGTTATTATTATTATTATTATTATTATTATTATTATTATTATTATTATTTATTAAACAGCCTTCACCAGCAGTTCCCAGGGCGGGTTACAACAATGAAACATTAAAAACAGTCAAAACAAATTACAGTCACAGGAATAGGGTGGGCCCTTCAGGTGTCAAAGGCAGGGTGAAGAGGGATGCCTTAAGCATTCACTGAAAGTTAGATGTACCTCTTTGAAGAGGGAATTTTGCAGCTGTGGGCCTGCCATGAAGAAGGCCACCACCACTGTGAACTTCTGAGGATGGTGGAGCTACCAAGGGGGCCTCCTCAGCTGATCTTGACACCCAGGAGGCTCTGTAAGGAAGGAAGCGATATCTCAGGTTTGTAGTACAGTCAGTGGTTTTTTTCTGAGGGGACGCAGGGATCCGCATACCCCTAAACATTTTGTGAATCTTAAGTTTGGCCTCATTGAGGGGCAGTATTTCAATATGAGTAGGAAAATGAGAGTACCCCTAAACATTTTTTTAGAAAAAAAACACTTGAGTAAAGTCGTACCTTGGAAGTCAAATGGAATCCGTTCCAGAAGTCCATTCGACTTCCAAAACGTTCGGAAACCAAAGCACGGAAGCTCCTGCAGCCAATCAGAAGCTGCAGAAGCCCTGTCGAACTTTCGGCTTCCAAAAATAGTTCGCAGACCCAGAACAGTCACTTCCAGGTTTGCGGCGTTTGGGAGCCAAAACGTTCGAGAAATAAGCTGTTCAAAAACCAAGGTACGACTGTACATATTTGTAGTACAGTATGTTATAGAAAAAAGGGACGCGGGTGGTGCTGTGGGTAAAACCTCAGCGCCTAGGACTTGCCGATCGCATGGTCGGCAGTTTGAATCCCCGCGGCAGGGTGAGCTCCCATCGTTCGGTCCCAGCTCCTGCCCACCTAGCAGTTCGAAAGCACCCTTAAGTGCAAGTAGATAAATAGGTACCGCTTTATAGTGGGAAGGTAAACTGCGTTTCCGTGTGCTGCTCTGGTGCCGGTTCGCCAGAGCAGCTTCATCACGCTGACCACGTGACCCGGAAGTGTCTGCGGACAGCGCTGGCTCCCGGCCTCTAGAGTGAGATGAGCGCACAACCCTAGACTCTGTCAGGGGTACCTTTACCTTTATGTTATAGAAAACCGATTCCAATAGAAGGCCTTATGATGAAGGAGACACATAGGCAAAAGATGGATGTGGAGGGAAAGTTGAAGGAGGGAAATGCTCAGCCCCTGAGGTTCCACAGACTGCTTCCATGGCTCTCTAGAGCCACATCCACACCTTCCATTGAAATCACATGGCTTCCCCCAAAGAATCTTGTGAATGTTAGTGTGTTAAGGGTGCTGGATATCATAGCTCTGAAAGGGGGTAAACTAGAGTCCCCTTGATTGGGGGGGGGGAGGGCATCTGCTTTAAATGCTGTTTAAAAGTACAGGGGTGGACATGACCTAGGTCTGTGATCTGAGCTGTCGCTTCCGATGGCTCTCCCAGGAACAATGTTCCAATTTCTGCATCTTCCCTTGGACGCAGATCTGAACGAACAGGGGACGGTCAATAATTGCCGACAAACAGAGCCCTGATGGAAATGCTCTGGTTTGTCCGGATGCCAAAAGGTATTGAGTTTTTGCTTGAGTGGATACCCAGCAACCGGTTTTCCCCAAAGCTTAACATTAAGTCACCAGCCGTGATGAGCTAAAAATGTCCGCAGCCAATGAGAGTATGAAACAGGTGGGGCCAGGATATCTTTAAACGCTGAGGATTACGGGAGGGCTCAGTGTGGAAGAAGCGAGGGTAAGGGGGGCTGAGGACAGCCTGCATATTTTTGGCCTGAATTCGCCTTGCGTGCCCTCTTCTCCGAGGCTGGGTGTCACATAATGCCACATATCTGCAGCCATACCCCTGGGACAAATGCTAGGAAGTCTTTAATGATGTTTGAGCTTATCTTTCACTTGGCTCCGAACTGAAATGAACGAGGGTCTGGAACAACAACAACATGGCCTACTCATTATTTATGTTCTATGCCACTGTTCACCATCCAGTTATTGCAGCCTTTCATTATCCTCACAACCAGTCCTGGGAGGTCAGTAAAGGTGAGAGAGAGAAATGGCTGCCCCATTAGCTTAGCAACTGAAATTGAGCATGTGACGTTAATGTAAATTCTAAACCAGGTTTTCTCTTTGCCGCTGGATAGGTCAGTGGGTAAGTGCTGGTGGTTCCTCGCCTTTGCATTCTTGGCCCATTTTTCCAGGACTCTTAAGCATGGCGGGCTCTTCCCATTGGAAGCTAGGCATGCAAATTGTTCTCGGTGGAAGATGGTTATTTGCATAATGGCTGCTGCTGTCGCAGGGACATTGCTGGCTACCTGAATGGTAGGGTTGTAGCTTAATGGAAGAGCAACTGCTTCCCATGCAGTAAGTCTCAGCTTCAATCTACAACTCCCAGGTCTGGGTAGGAGAGACCCCATGCCTGAAGCCCTGCAGACCCAGTTAGTGTGGACAATGCTGTGCTAGATGGAGTAATAGTTGGACTTAGTGTATGCCAGCTTCCTGTGTTCCTAGAATGATCAACCCCAGTGCAGTTCATAGGATCAAGGGTCCTCTCTGAGGATTCTGCCCCTTTCATCTGGAAAAGAGGCATCCAAGTGACCCTTCCCATGGGGAACTGCATAGGTGTCATGGACTGGTTCGACACAGAGGAATGGTGGGAGGAACCAGCTGGGGAACCACCAAGGAAAGCAGGATCAGAACCTGGGGTCAGAGGGAGAAGGCTGGGAAGAGGTGTTGGGAGCTGGGGAGGTAACAGGGCTTGGTGAGCAGGGAGAGCCTGTGGCAGAGAGAAGCCCAGAATCGGAGGCAGAAGCTGAAGCAGGTGAAGCCAAGAGGAAGAGTTGAGTCAGGCTGGCGAAGAGTCATGGGTGTCTCCCACTCCTGCTGCAACAAGCTCACCTCCCCCATTGTCTTACAGAACCAGAAGAGGGCTGAATCGGGTGAAACAGTGCCAGGCCACATGCAGGAAAAATTTGCTTGGGGAAAGCCCTGGAGATAGATGAGGGGACTTAGATGGCTGTGGAGAAGCAGGGACTTTGAGTCTTGGCAACTGAATCATGGGGTACGACCTACTGAGGATGAGCTGCTCATTAGGCCTGACACTCAGCCAAGTCTGTAAAGACTGTGTTTTTGCTAATAAAGAGTTAAGGTGTGATTTACTGTCGGCTCACTCTTTGACAATGGTTTTATGTATCCACCGGTGCCGATGTGACAGCAGCTGCCATTTCACTAATCCCCATCCTCCTCTCCAATCTAGTTCCATGCCTAGCAGCCAACGCTGGGTTTTGCTAGCAGAATAGACCACCCTTCCCTCCATCCCAGCTTTCTAACAGTACTTCTTCCAGCTGCATTGGCAAGTAAGTTCAGGTCAGGAAGAAAAAGTGGTCAGCCTTGCAGCCTCACAGGGCTCTGGGGTGTTATCCTGTGCAAAAATGGATGCTTTACTCATCCAAGAGATTATGGCCACCCAAGTTGACGTAGCATTTAGAATCTTGCCTTTACTTTTCTCTCGGAGAACTTTTGTTATTGGGCATCATACAAATGTTGTAAACTGGAATTGTGATTAATAGGAACAATGTGTGAAGTGAGACCGCAAGTGTTTCCAGAGGCATAAAACCAATTCCGTACAAATTACTAGGAGGCGCATGGAAGTCTTGCATTTGGAAGCCCTGCTGTGTGGCATTCTAGCAGGACAGGATTATGGGTGCAACTTTCATCGGGAGAGAGAGGCTCAAGCAGATGTGTTGGAAAGAATCAGGTCTTGCTTAACTAGCTTGCATTGGGGGGGGGAGCGGTGGGGGGGCAGGGAAGCTCTCTTTGAAAAGTGCTGACTTCCGCGTTTGCCTGGGCTATGTGGGGCAGTCAGCACGGATTTTGAAAGCTGTTTGATTATTTTAAAAATATCTTCCGAGGTCACATTTAATCAAGTCCAAAGCGCAAAGCCTATATGGTTGAGGTTTCTCCTATGAATAAAATTTGACAGGGAGAAATGAAATACCTCCAAAATCAACAGCGGAGTATTTAGTCAACTCACCTCAGCCTATGGACTGTGTCCAAGGCTGCGAAGAGTTGCCAGCTATTGCAGCCTTTCCCTGCCTAATCCACAGAACAGACACCTGATAAATCTACGTCAGGAGGACAGCAGCACCTATAGTGCATTTCACGGTTTAAGTGCACAAGAGTGATAGTTGGAAGGGACCCTTAGGGTTGTCTGGTCCAACCCCCTGCAGTGCAGGAACTGTGGGCATTCTGCATGCAAAGCAGGTGTTCTCCCACCCAGCTGTGCCTCCTTCTCAAGGTTTTTCCTTACCCATGAATGAATTAGGTGCACAAGTCAATGAAATGAGGGTGCCCCTGTTGCATCTAGTTACTTTAATCAATTCAGCTGTTGGTTTTGTGAATCGCCCTTCCTCCCAAGGGAGCCCAGGACAAGGTACGTTAAAGACTGAAGCAGCAGAGTTCATCTGGTAAAGATAAGCATAACAAATCACCACATAAAATGACAAAATAGCCATAAAATCAGAGTGATAAACACAAACATAAACCAACCAGCAGCTGGGTACTAAAACAACCTAATTTGATTTGCAAAAACCTTGTGACGGTGAGGAGGAAGACTGGGGAGTACTTGGGGCAGAAAACTGGGGGGCAGGGTGGAGAAAATTGAAAAATTGGAGCGGAGGCTTCTTGGGACAAGCTACAGTGGCAGCACCTCCCCCCTTTTAAAATACCATTTGGGCACTGTCCCAAGAGGTGGTGATGGGACTCTACTGGTGGCCCAACAGGTGGCTATGTTTTGTCTGATTGTCTCCTTGGAATGACACTGTAAAGTAGATCCACTAGCTAGCACAATGATTTCCACCTGTGCAGTAGAACTTCCCTCCCCTCCTCTCTCCCCTCACATCTCCTGTGCTCTCCCCAAATCTGCTCTGGAGGGTTGGAAGAAAACCTAGGAAAAAATTGGGGGGAATGCAAGGGGAGGAGAGGGAGGGGAAGTTCTGTTGCCCACTCAAAAGTCCTTGACCCAGCAGATCTGCTTCTTTGGATACTGCCCTGTATTGTGTTGTACCTGAGGCCTTGTTGGGAGCAAGGAAGATGGCAGCCACACGGCCACTCACCCTGGTAGGTCCCCTGTCCCAATCCCAATTTCTCAATTTTATTCCCACCCTCCCCAGATTTTGGCCTTCCGCCACTCTTTCATCCCGGAGCTGAATGTTTAGTTGGGCATTCATTCCACTGCACAGCCCACTTTAAGCACTTTTTGTGAGCCACATGGCACATTGAGTCACGGTGGAGCAGACACTTCATTAGAAACGTAGCCCCTGTTCGCTCACAACCTACACCTGCACTTGTATCAAAACGGCCAAGTGAGTTTACCTGGGTTCTCAGAATCTTCCCCTGATTGTGCTGTTCCTATTTTCTCTCTGTGTCTCTTCCTTTCTCTCTTTGCTCGCCTTGACCAATAATTTCACATTCCATTCGATCTGCACAGATTTCAGTTATTTGCCAGATAGGATCAATTCTCGGCTATGACCACCTGGCCGCTATGAAATCCCTCAGAACGCTGAGGGCCTTGAGGCCCCTCCGAGCCCTGTCCCGATTTGAGAGCATAAGGGTAAGGGTTGTCGTCTTTCAGTGTCTATGAAGTGTGTTCACCTTCAGTAATCAGCACCTTCTTTCTCTTTCCCACAGGTTAACGGGCCATCAAGTCTTTCCTTAAGGTGGCACATGGCGGCTTCATTTTGCTAATCCAAAGCAAGGCAATGGCTACAGTTCTTTATAGAGAAGGGTGTAACATAGTGACACAGATCCAACACCATTTAAAACACGCACACACACAACGAAATTGGGTATTACAGAGATACATCACAGGCTATGGCATTCTTTTTAAAAGGATCGTAATAAATGGCTGGGTCTTGCAAAGTGATTCGTCTTGAGGGCACAAAATTACAGTGTTTGCATAATTTAATAATGGGAGCTGTGCCCACATCTCTGCTGTTTCCATTCAATTATATATATAAAAAATCAAATCAACTGCACACAAAAAAAGTTTGTGTTTCAGGAAAACACTGCCAGAATTAGACTTTGCTGGTCCTTCTTTCTTCCTTTTTCTGACCAACTTTTGACATCAGTTGGAGCTCCATGTGGTCACCTTGAGGAAAGTAAGACAACATTTAAGATGGGGGTCCCCTCTGGTTTTGAAGTCTTGTGGTTTCATTTTGCACTGGAAATCAGTGAATGGGTCTATATCCTGAAGGTCTCCTGGAAATGATTGTGATGCATGAGAATGCTGATGGGGTTGTTTTGCCCCTGCCTTCGTGCTGGGTTAATGCTATATATTTTTCCTCCTTTTAGGCTCTTTCTTCATCAGTTGATTAACCAGGCTTATCTTTACAGGTGAAAATCCAGAGAAGAGAAGCTGAATGGTAGGATTTGTGCTAATGGTTTGGACTTTTCCATTTTGTGTCTCCATTCAGGTCTCATTAGTAAGCCTCATAGCTAGCACACTTGGATACTCCGAAATGGGTCCCATTAAATCCCTTAGGACCCTCAGAGCTCTGAGACCCTTAAGAGCACTATCACGATTTGAAGGGATGAGGGTAAGATTCAGTTAAAACAACAACCCACATGACCCATCATCGAAGCCCACCTGTCCATGGACATCCACCAGCATGTTGTGAGGGCCATCATTCCTTCCTTCCTTCCTTCCATCATTTGTTCATTCATTCCTTAGTTGTGTTTTTGTTTTCGTTTTTCATCCTAAGCTGTAAATGAAACAATTGATAAATGCCATATGTTGCAATATACCCCCCCTTTCGCCTCCCTCCTCCTCTGACAAATTCATCCAGCTTGCTTGTAGGAGTAGCTTCAGCTTTGACGGATGCCCACCCTGCTGGATTCCCTTATGAGCTAATCCTGCCACATTCCTTGTCCTACAGCACTTTACAAACACATTTCAGGCTGAGCGCACATCTGGCTGACAAATCTGCCTCAGTAATGAGGTGCTCCAAAGAAAACAATTTGGCTTCTCCAGCTTTAAGGTGGCCTTTTGTGCACCCACAAAAGCTGCCAGAAGGTGAGGCGAACGTTGCCATCAACCAGACCCCTCACAGAAAGGCTGCCTTTGGGTGTTACAGCAAACCGTGGTTCATAGTGATGCGAAGGAGCCTAGGAGAGCCCCCGACCCATGCATTTCCCCCTTTTTCTCCTCCAGCGCAGCTACAAAGTGGAGTCCAGAAAATTTTGCTTCCACTTTTGATTAACCCCTTATATCAGAACCCTAAACGATAGTTTTAAGTGTGATTTGTTTGAACAAGCCAGCTTCATAAACCATGGTTTGAAGTTCACATTTCAAACAAGCCATGGTTAAAAATAAACCACTGGTTAAGCAAAAACCCATAGGCTTTGCTTCTGGGAGGGGAGGAAGAGTGTCTAAGCCTGCATCTCATTCTTGCCTGCTAAACTATGGTTTGGTGTGATGTCCAAATTGGTACACTATATAGTTCTACAGTTCCTCGTTTCTACTATATCCTGCATTAAGAGTTAACATAGACAGGTAAGATTCCTCTTCTGCCTGAAGCTATTTATTTGAACAAGGCTCTAAATGCAGAGAGCCATCTCCACGTTAGGAAAAGATCTCACCTATCTAGCATGTGTGCCACTCCTGCTTCTGTGACTACCAAATGGCCACACATTGGAAGTAATATTTGCAAGGGGCTGGGAAACTGGACAGTTTAAATCCAGCTGTTCTGGGCCTCGTGGATGTAGGTGTTAGGCAAATGTTATGTCTCAAGTGTGCCCAAGGAGAGGGCGTGGCATGAGAGCACCACCCAATTTCCAGGGCACATACATTCCCTACACTTATAGACTCATCTAAACCAAGATATTTTACTACTTCAGTCTGTATCTAGACCAGCGCATGAGCTGATTAACCTTTTGCTGCTTGAACTCAGCTACCGAAAACCCCCCACATTTAAATGGCGTAATAAAACCATAGGGCACCCGCTGCAAATGGTGCACATGGCTTGAAATGGGCTAGCCGCCCAATAAACCAACGCCAAGGCAGTGTTAAGAGAAAGATTAGGCGCCCAGTGCCATGTTTGTTCACAAGAACCCAGCCACTGAAAGTACATACATGTGACGTCCCTAACCCACAAGTCAGATATTTCTTGAACCTAAAAACGTCAAATGCATGAATCAGCCATAAGTTATATTGGCTACAATAGCCTTCCTCAAGCTGGTACTCTTGAGGAGTTTTGAATTGCCATAGGAATGCTAATACATTTGGGTGCCTGGGAGCCATCTTTCAGAAGACAATACCAAACATCTTTTCATGTTTGCTGTTGCCAGTCTTTCTGAGGCTTTTTTGTCTCCTCCACTGCATACATTTAGGGCTCATCCACACTTTTTGCCCTTCACTTTCTATGTGCACGTCTGTGCTTTAAAGCGCTGTGTCCGAACCCCCTATTTCCATTCTTCCCAGTAGCTTTTTAACACTAAATTTGAACAAACGGCAATTCAGGTTTTCCTGAATCATTTTGCTCCAATTCAGCAGTAAAGAGTGGGTTTTCACGGGGAATAAAAAAGCATTCAGACATAGAATTGTAGCATTGGAAGGGATCCTGAGGATCATCTAGTCCAACCCCCTGCAATGCCAGAATCTTTCGCCCAATTTGGGTCTCGAACCCAGGGCCCAGAGATTAAGAGTCTCATGCTGTACCGACTGAGCTACCATCATGGTGCTGTAAAGCGCAGGCCTGCGACTAGAAACGCAGCACAAAAGGAAGTCTGGATGAGCCCTCAAAGCACTCTATTCCACTTGAAGAGTTACGGTTTTCCCCTGAGAATCCTGGGAAACTATCATTGTTAAGGGAGCTGAGAGTCCTTAGGAAACACTGAAACTCGAGTTCCCAAGATTTTGGGCATGGGGGATCCATGATTCTTAAAGAGGAATAAGAGCACTTTAAATGTATGGGGTAGATGTGGCCATAGTTTGCATCTTGGCTCTGGAGTTTACCAGGCCCCGGCGGAGATTTAACACACAGCACTGATCTTTATGTCGGGTTAAGGATTAAGAATGGACCCTGGGGCTGTGCTGTCTTTCCCTATAGCCTCTCATGCACAAATTCGTTTTCACACCCTTTACCAAATTTCAATTTCTAAAAACCCAAATAACCCATAACCAGGGTTTTCCCCAAAAGATAGTGTGCACTACAGCTGCATTTAAACGTGAACATAAAAGAAATGTGGCCAAATCATTTGGAGGATTCCTGCTCAAGAAATGCCTGGATTAGCTGCACTTGCCATGCATGCCATTCTCTGCGCCTCTCTCCTCTTCTCCACTTCATTGCACATGTCACTTGCCATCCCATAAACGGTGTGTGCATGTTTACATTCGGGCCATTTGCATGCAGCTATTATCAGAAGCCTTGGCTTTACATGATGAGTAGCACCTTGCTCATTGCTATTCATGGCTTGTGACATCCTGTGGCCTGCTGTTTGCTTGGACCCACACAATGGGTGAAGGATCCTGCCTTCAGCTGGGAAGGTGGAATTGATGGTCTTCTGCCCCACTTCCCATTCTGTGTTTCTGTGTTTGCCCTATTTCAAGTTCCCCTCTATTTCCAAGAGTTCTGAGCTAGATGCATGTAAATAGAGGTGATGCAAACCACAAAGTTCAAATTCGGAAACAAAAAGTGCAGAATTCCGTTGTGCAAATACATTGTCAAAAACAACAAAATGTTTTCTTTTTAAATAAGAAAAGAAAAGGAGCGTTTGCAATAAGCAGATACGGCTGTTTCTCCCCACCCCCCTTTTAAAGCAAATGCTGACAAATGTGCCAAATTATCATTGCTAGCATGTGATGTTCTGTCAAATATGTAAATGTTTGGAAGAAAGAGTTTGCGTTTGAAGCCCATGGCTTGCTTTCCTTCAAAGCACCTTTGCAATTGGAGATGTAGACATTAATATGCTTGTTTACGCCCTCACTTGTTTGTGAACATAGCATTTGTGTCTGTGTGTGTGTGTGTGTGTGTGTGTGCGCGTGCATGCGTGCAGGATTGCAATCCCCTCTGTATTTTTTGGTTCCTTTGTGCATGTCTGTGCCATATTTGCATCTATAATTTTCTGTCTAGGAAAGCATTTGGACCAATGTTGCTTGTATGATTCATTTTGTCAGGACTCCACAATTGTATGATTCTATGTAACTCCCATCGGGACGCAGGTGGCGCTGTGGGTTAAAGCCTCAGCGCCTAGGACTTGCCGATCAAAAGGTCGGCGGTTCGAATCCCTGCGGCGGGGTGCGCTCCCGCTGCTCGGTCCCAGCGCCTGCCAACCTAGCAGTTCGAAAGCACCTCCGGGTGCAAGTAGATAAATAGGGACCACTTACCAGCGGGAAGGTAAACGGCGTTTCCGTGTGCGGCTCTGGCTCGCCAGAGCAGCGATGTCACGCTGGCCACGTGACCCGGAAGTGTCTCCGGACAGCGCTGGCCCCTGGCCTCTTGAGTGAGATGGGCGCACAACCCCAGAGTCTGTCAAGACTGGCCCGTACGGGCAGGGGTACCTTTACCTTTACCTTTATGTAACTCCCATTGGCCCCAGCTGCTGGGTGCTGGCATCACTTAGGGGAAGGCTGGTTAATGTGTTCTAAAAGATATCAGTCTGTGTTAATGTGCTCTAAAAGATATCAGTCTGGAAAATATGTCATAGGGTCAGATCAGCCAACCTGGTGCCCTCCATATGTTTATTTACCACTCCCTTTCCTTTGTGAGGGCACCTCTGTCAATCAAGAATACATGCAATATGTTTAAAAGGGACATAATGCTTTTGTTCAAATGCACTGGTTATATGAGTGTGTCTGAGTTATGTTCGTTTTGGTATACTAAAAGTGCAAAGATCAATGCAGAGGTAATGACATCGATCAATGCCATTTTGCCAAATCCATTTCTTCTGCAGCTGCTTACAATTTGGGCACCCTAAAAACTGCTGTGAGGCCTCTTAGTCCTGCAGGTTCTTCTAATTATTACCTCTTAAGAGTCATCAAATTTCAGGGCTTGGGCAGCCTACACAGGTTTTCTTTTAAAGCAGGATTTCAGCTTCCAAGTATAGTGGAGCTTAGTCCCATTTGTTATATTCTTGCCTGCTGCTAAGCTGACACTGCAGGTTTAGGCAGAAATCCTAGACATACTTCCCCAGGAGTAAATCCCACCGGGCTCAGTGGGGCTTACTTCTGAGTAGACTTACATAGGATTGCACTGTTTGTTGGTTGTTGTTTTTTAGTTTTCTCTGCTTTGAGAAATCATTTGAATCAAAAAGTGAGAAGTCATCAGATAAACAAAATCATCACTCAGCTGTTCCAGTGTGTGTGTGTGTGTGTGTGTGTGTGTGTGTGTGTGTTTAAAATAAAGGCTGCTTTTCAGCAGTTGCAATTCTCCCTCCCCAAAAGGGATTTACATGAAAGAACAAAATGAAATATGACCACCATGTAACACAAATTAAAGCACAAATTAGGTCCAGTGTTAGTTATATTCAAATTAAACCCACTTAAATGAGTGGACATGACAAATTTAGGCCCATTAATTTCCATAGGTTTACTCTAAGTAAAACGTTGGTGATACAATCCATAAATCTTAAAAAGCAAAAGTTAAAAAATTTCAATTATATATTGCCAAGCCATACAGATTATAGTAATAGTAGTACAGTAATGATTTTATTATTTATACCCCTCCCATCTGGCTGGGTTCCCCCAGCCACTCTGGGCGGCTTCCAGCACATAAAAATATAATAATAAAATGTCAAAGATTTAAAACTTCCTGATACAGGGCTGCCTTCAGATGCCTTCTAAACATTGTGTAGTTCTATAATAATAATAATGAATTAATTAAGATTTAGAATGTATTCACTGCTTGTGCAAATGTCACCGGGAATGGAGCTTGTACTATAAAAGGGAAGATCTTCCATTAGGAAACCACCACAAAAAGGCCCTGCCTGGTGCTCTAAACCAACTGAACCTCTGCATAATGTCTCTATTAAAAGTCATACTTTATGTTCATTTTAACAAGGTCCATAATTTTATTTTATTTAAGCAAAACATCTGGAGGGCCAAGGTTGAGGAAGCCTGATATAAAGGTAAAGGTAAAGGTACCCCTGCCCGTACGGGCCAGTCTTGACAGACTCTGGGGTTGTGCGCCCATCTCACTCAAGAGGCCAGGGGCCAGCGCTGTCCGAAGACACTTCCGGGTCACGTGGCCAGCGTGACATCGCTGCTCTGGCGAGCCAGAACCGCACACGGAAACGCCGTTTACCTTCCCGCTGGTAAGCGGTCCCTATTTATCTACTTGCACCCGGAGGTGCTTTCGAACTGCTAGGTTGGCAGGCGCTGGGACCGAGCAGCGGGAGCGCACCCCGCCGCAGGGATTCGAACTGCCGACCTTTCGATCGGCAAGTCCTAGGCGCTGGGGCTTTAACCCACAGCGCCACCTGCGTCTACATAGGTGCAAATTTAGAAAGAATTATTATCAGTTAAATAGGACAAACAGTCCATTTCTGCCTGGTGGAAAAGAGCAGCAGGCCTGTTTGCCCTCAAAACAGAGGGTTGTTGTCTGTAAAGTTGGGCACAGGACCGCCCTAAAAATTGAGGATAATTTAGTTGTGATTTGAACACAAGCCTCCTATTTCACCACCAAGGCAGACAACGACTTTCTGACTCTCTGCATGTGTTACTGCTAGGGAGGGAAGAATCTGTCAGTTTTGGTTCTCTCATTTTCTCCTTTTCTCAATCTTAAAATCAGCCCTCCACATTTTGCAGCAATTTGCAAGCTTAAAGAAAAAACATCCTCATGAAAATCCATTAGCATTTTATTGCAAGTTTTCCCCTAATTAACACAATTCTATATGCAGTTTTAGGAACACGGGTGGCACTGTGGGTTAAACCACAGAGCCTAGGGCTTGCCAATCAGAAGGTCGGCGGTTCGAATCCCCGCGACGGGGTGAGCTCCCATTGCTGGGTCCCCTGCTCCTGCCAACCTAGCAGTTTGAAAGCACACCAGTGCAAGTAGATAAATAGGTACCGCTCTGGTGGGAAGGTAAACGGCGTTTCTGTGCGCTGCTCTGGTTCGCCAGAAGCAGCTTAGTCATGCTGGCCACATGACCCGGAAGCTGTACGCCGGCTCCCTCGGCCAATAAAGTGAGATGAGCACTGCAACCCCAGAGTTGGTCACGACTGGATCTAATGGTCAGGGGTCCCTTTCTTATATGCAGTTTAGACTAATGTACATATTTTTTCAAGCATATGCATTTTTGTACGCTATTTTCACAAATACCTTCATTTAATGCACCTTTTTCCTGAATAATTGCATTTTTGCATGTTTTGGTTTGAGAACTGAATCACAAAAATCACATAAGTGCAAATTTCAAAGACTAGCTGTGTTTGGTTTCTGAAAGTGCTAATCTGATACATTCAGCTGTAAATGTGTTGTGAGTCAAATTTCTCCTCCACCCCTAGTGCCTGCTGTGCTGGACTGGGCCCTTTTCTTCCTCTCTTGGTGCATTTACTCGGTCAGATTTGAGTGAGGAATAATTACGAACACACGCCCCAGGAAAATCAAGTCATTTTATTTTTAGTAGATTTAGCCACACTTAAACCATGGCTTACGGACAGTAAAACTTAGCATTATTACCAGCTGACGATATGCTCTAGAGTGCAGAAGGAAATTCAGCCCCTATAAGACATGTATTAAGCAGTTTTAATACCCCAGTACAAATACATCAAGCGGGAAGGATGATAATAGCCCGCAGGTTCATTCTGTGGGAACACATTATGAGACAATAGCCTAGTTTTCAAGCCAATGGACTTGGCGAAACTTCTTTGAAGTTAATGGGGCCTATGATGGTGGGCTAATCAGAGCATCAGGACTGAATGTGAAGGGAAGGTACCTTGAGGCAAGGGTCAAATGAAGTTTCCCCATCCTTGATCTCTGCGAATATATCCATCCCCCACCCTCCTTCCTGTTTTTATTTTAAACTCTTGCCCAGGACTGGTTCATGCAGTGGTGGGCTACACAGTGAGACATTGAACTGTGGCACACATGCAGTAGACTAGGTTGCTGAGGGCTATTGTCAAAACTTGCCCAAGCTCAGAGACAGCACCATGGGGCCCATAGCTGAGCTCTAGCACAGGCAGATCAGAATTCAGATTCTGGAGAGGCAAACAATGGTCCACAGACACAGAATGTGGCCCAGGTGGGCTGGTGGTTAGTTCTGGATCAGAGTGCAAAACGAGGCAGAAGTCAGAGGAGAGGCTACTTGCCACAATGGCTATGCTCTACCTTCGCTGTGATGAGAGACATGGTGCTTCTGAATACCATTTGTCAGGAATTGCAGGTGTCTAGGCAACACGTTAGGGATGTGGGTGGCGCTGTGGGTTAAACCACAGAGCCTAGGACCTGCCGATCAGAAGGTTGGCGGTTCGAATCCCCACGATGGGGTGAGCTCCCATTGTTCGGTCCCAGCTCCTGCCAACCTAGCAGTTCGAAAGCACGTCAAAGGGCAAGTAGATAAATAGGTACCGCTCCGGCGGGAAGGTAAACGCCGTTTCCGTGCACTGCTCTGGTTCTCCAGAAGTGGCTTAGTCATGCTGGTCACATGACCCGGAAACTGTACGCGGGTCCCTTGGCCAATAAAGCGAGATGAGCGCCGCAACCCCAGAGTTGGCCACGACTGGACCTAATGGTCAGGGGTCCCTTTACCTTTACCTTAGGCATCACGTTCTCTTTTGCAACACGGGTTGTTTGGATACTAGGAATTGCAGGTGGGCAGAGTGCTGTTGTATTCAACAGGCATCTGGATGGCCACTGTGAGAACAGGGTGCTGGACTATACAAGTGCCTTTGGACTGATCCAGTAGGCTCATCTTCTGTTCTTATGGCATTGGTTAGAATGAGGAGCTGGCTCACAGCCTGGTCATGGAGGTCGGCTGATAGCATTTGGGCTGTTTCTGAAGCCTAGAGGGTGGCCTTGACCCTACAGAGCTTGGTAGTCTGCTTGGTTTGCTGAGTGCCCAGAGTGTTGGCATTGTAGGAAATAAGGTTCCAAAACCAGGGTTTTGGGGACCTGTGATTCAAGACACATACCCTCAAGTACCTGAAGGAATGCATGTGTACATTTGTAGCCATGCATGCCCAACTGCTTCAACAGGGACCCAAGTATGTTGCACATTCAGATACGAATACATATGCCCTGCATCACCACTCACTCTGCTTCCTTAAAAAAACCTCCTGTTTTGGCATTTTGTCCTGGCAGCAGAGCAGAATTGCTGGCAGCAGCTGCTGCTTCACTGCAACAGGTGGAGAAGGTGCAACTCCCTATGTCCAAGCAAGGAGTTTAGGTGTCATTTTCAGGGGCAAACTAGATGTGACATTTGTTGTTGTTGTTGTTGTTGTTGTTGTATTGCATTTATATCCAAGGAGCTAATGGTAGCATATATGGTTCTACCACACCTTCCCATGTTCTCCTTACAATAACTCTGTGAGGCAGATTAGGCTGAGTGACAGTGACTGGTTGCCCAGCCAGCTTCATGGCTAAGGTTTTTTTTAATCCTGATCTCCCTAATAATTGTCTGATATGCCTAACTATTACACGCTGGTTCTCAATCCTTCTATCAGCAACCAGGTGCCTCTCCCCACTTTGTGAACTGGAGCAATGGGGATGGCTTTTTGGGGGGCGGGTAGAACAGTGATCCAAAGCAGGACTTCAGCAAAAGGTTAAATTCCTCGCCCCTTCTCATAGTCCCACCTAGATCAGGAGCTCTTTTATAAAAGGCCATTTGCAGAATTTCTAATCTCATGAATAAAGTCATGTCTCATTTGTCCTTCATTCAGTCTGAGCTCAGTTTGGGTTCCTTTGGCCTCTGCAAGACAGAAAACACTGAGGAAACAGATCTGCTGTTTTCTTGCCACATATACAACTGGAGAGAGCAGGTGCTTTATAATCTGCATTCTTTTCAGTGAAGCTAAAGGAAAAGAAAAGAAGCTTAGGTTAAACATCCTAGACTCTAGAACAGCAGTTCTCAACCTGTGGGTCCCCAGATGTCGTTGGACTACAATTCCCATCATCCCTAGCTAGCAAGGCCAGAGCTCAGGGATGATGGGATTTGTAGTCCAACAACATCTGGGGACCCACAGGTTGAGAACGGCTGCTCTAGAAGGACAAGCTTTCTTAGATTTGCAACTCACCATTCACGCTGAGTCATGGTAATAACCTCACGTTTTTCTAAACGCCCAACTTCTGCCATCAATGGGTCTCAAAGAGAATTGTGCTTTCTTGCCCTGGGACATCCAAGAGCCCAAAGGTCTCTTTAGTCCAGCATCCTGGCCAGCATCCTATTTGTGATTCCCAGCAACTGATGATGATGATGATGATGATGATGATGATGATAATGATAATGATAATAATAATAATAATAATAATAATAATACCTTTATTGTCATTGTACAATGAAATTAAACGAGCCCCCCCCCCAACACTCAATCTCTTATTGTGTCTTGTGTCCCTGCACATAGTGAGTAGCCATGGATAGCTTTGCCCTCCAAATGTTTTTGTGTCCAAGCTTTTTGTACCTTGTCTTGTTACCTGAATGAACTTTCTTTGACGTGTTCAGAAGGCAACAGGAGAGAAGGGAGAGAGAAGGCTGGGCGTTGCATGGCCTGGTGGATCCTTTTGCACTCCCACCCCGCTTAACCCGCATGCTTGTGTCTTGAATGTGTGCATGTTCCTTTTCCCACGGCGTTCCTCATTTGGAAATTCAAGTCTTAAAATCTCACATGTGTGCCACGCAGTGTATTCGCAGTAGTTCTGGGTTGGCACAGAGGGACATTGAACAAGGACCAAATGTGTGTGGTTGCATTCGCCACACACACAGCCAGCACAAAAGATTTCGTTTTGGCCAGTATTTGAACAGGAGCTGCTTTCTTAATACAGTGGTACCTCAGGTTACAAACACTTCAGGTTACAGACTCCGGTAAGCCGGAAGTAGTACCTCGGGTTAAGAACTTTACCTCAGGATAAGAACAGAAATCGTGTGGCGGCAGCGGGAGGCCCTATTAGCTAAAGTGGTACCTCAGGTTAAGAACAGTTTCAGGTTAAGAACGGACCTCCGGAACGAATTAAGTTCGTAACCAGAGGTACCACTGTACTTTTAATTTGAATAATGTAAATTGGGTCAACAAAAATGCCGCAGACATCACAGAAACGCACGAGCAGGCACAAAATATAAGCAGCTCTTAAATGAAATGTTTCTGGACATTAGACATACAAGCCCAAAGTATTTTATCCACTGGTTTTCATGTGAAAAAGGTGGGCAGATATAAACACATCCACATGCATAGATCTCACTCATAACCAGCACAGGCTACACTGCTGTTGAGCACAAAATGTTCTACTACTCTTGCTTTCTAGGCTACCATGAAGGCTATTTCTTCCTCGAGCCAGGAATACAGTGACTGATTTATGATGAAGGAACAGCCATGAATGACAAACGACAATGAATCTTTACGATTAATTGTTCACATCCCTCCCCTGCTCTTCTTTAACTTTTTTTCTAAAACAGTTGGGGTTTTTTTACATTAAGCTTTTTATTAATGCAAAATCGAAAAGTACAGAGAGACTATAATCAGAGTTGCAAAACATAAAAGCAGCACAGATATTGTATTTTCCAAATAGATAAGGGAGCAGATATTGCAGAAAAATAAAAGCAAAGCACATAATGAAAGCCAAACTGCGATTTGGAGTTTTGCATATCTGAATTCGGCACATAAGAAATGAAGTGCCACCAAACACTCTTAGAAAAGCAGACTACTATAATTGTGCACATCTTTTCCCTGCCCTCCTTTCAAAAGGAAACCAGAGGAGAATACAACAGTGACAGAGCCTAAGGCTAATTAGGGAGAGGCCATGACTCAGTGGCAGAGTGCATGCTTTGCCCGATTTAATCTCTGGCACCTCCAGACAGTGAGATCTCGCTGGGAGCTGCCAGTTCTCCATGCTTCCATGGCGTCTGTAGGGGCACCGCCCTGTGAGATTCTGCTGCCCAAGGTGGCTGCCTCAGTCCACCTGATGGGCCGGCCAACCCTGTTATCAGCACAACGCAGATGTGCACTCTCATGGATGATATTGTCTATTTTATGTGAGCTTAAGTGCTCCTGGCATGCCTCGCAGTGGACCTTACGGTCCACAAATGGCAACACTGTGGAGGTCCCAAGTCGCAAGGTGGTTAGATTGGTCTCAACTAAGGCCAGGGCCTTTTCAGTACTGGCCCCGACTTGGTGGAACACTCTATCACAAGAGACTAGGGACCTGCGGGACTTGACATCTTTCCGCAGGGCCTGCAAGACAGAGCTGTTCCGCCTGGCCTTTGGTTTGGACTCAGTCTGACCCTTATGTCCCCACCCTTATGGTTTTGATCTATGGGCTACTTTTAAAATGAGGCTGCATTTTAAATTGTATTTTAACCTGCATTTTAATTGGGGGTTTTCCCCCTTCTATTTTGTTTTTATTGTAATTTTACTGGTGTTAGCCGCCCTGAGCCTGGTTCTGGCCGGGGAGGGCGGGGTATAAATAATGTTTTTTATTTTTATTTTTATTGATTATTATTGCGCACCCCAGTCACACCTTGACCGCATTCCTGACACACGGTCCAGTTGTCTGCAGGATAGTCAATGACCACATCTCTCCTGTTTCCATAGCAGCACAACTTTATACAGCAGACATTGTATTAGAACGTACTAAACGAGAGGAAGCCAGTGTATAATAATAATAATAATAATAATAATAATAATAATAATAATTTATTTGTATCCTGCCCATCTGATTGGGTTGCCCCAGCAAATTATTACATTGCAAGTGTCAGTACTAATGTTCTATACCAACAGAACACATGGGAACTTGAGACTCTCCAGATGCTGTTGAGACTACAAATCCCATCACCCCGACCGTTGACCTGTGGGTGATGGGATTTGGAGTCCAGCAACATTTGGGTGGCCACATTCCCCCCCCCCTTTACAAAAGAAGAGTGTTTGTTCACAATTAAAACAAATGACTGCCCTATCCTTGATTTCTAAAATACATTTTTTTAAAAGTCATCATCATTAGTATTTTTTTCAATGCACTAGAACAAATTGCCTTCCTCTGATGTATAGAGTCTTGTGATCCTCCTTCTATTCTTCTCCTTTACAGACACTGCAAATACTAATGGTGAAATCAATGTCATATTATGGGCTTGTCAGAAAGTCAGACACTGGCCTGTTAGACGACAAGTGACGTTTCCCATAATTTAATCCACACATGACACATCCCCTCCCCAGTTCACTACCATTTTGTCTCAGTTTCCAAAATGTAAGCAGAAGGGGAGGAAGGTTAAGTCAGGAGCTCTCGGAAAAGCAGAAGGAGGCAAATTCAGAGAAAGCCACAAAGGGTAGACCAATTATTGCACTCCTCTACTTCAGTCTTGACAAAGAGTTGGCAGTGTCTGTGATAATGCCAGATTTATAGAAGACTTCCCAAGCCTTTAATATGTCTCAGTAAGATGGAAACAGTCCAACAAAAGTTTGCCATGGCTGAACCAAGCACAGTTTTAAATCAATAGAACTTAAGTTAATGCATCTAAGCTCCATTCTGCTGCTGGATCGTGACCTACCTTTTGCTGGATTGGGCCCCAGTGTAATGCTCTGCATGCATGTAAACCCTTTGTACTGTACATATGGTGGTTCAAAATATTGAGTGATGTGTCCGTAATTTGATGGCCATAATGTCCATTGGAATGCATGTTGCCATTATACTATTTCCTGCCAGGGACGATACTATGTGTTGCTACATAATTCATTTTTGCTGCTTCGGAACCATATTGCAAATGTGACTTTTCTTCCCTTGATGGTATTATCTTGATTGATCTATGTCTTATTTGGTCCCAAACCTTTCCAAAAGTCAATCAGCATCATTCTCCCTGACATCATTGGGCTTTGGGCCGGATCGTACATTATCATATCCTTAATTGTACAGTATTATTTTGCATGCCCGATTAAACATGTTGTGTTGCTTATGATCCTCTTTACAGTCCATGAAAAAATGTAGATTTTTGTAGATAATAAGATGCGGGAGGTGGCAATATACTGTGTACTGGGGAAATGAAATCAAGGGTTAAATAGTGGCAGGCCTAGTTGGCCCACTTACAGGATGGCAATCCAACTCTAAATTAGGACTGGAGGGACAGGGATGCATCCCTTTCCCCCATCTTGCATTTCAATATGTGAAATAGAAGCTGATGACTAATTCGTTCCTCTTACAAAAGGGGGGAAAGATTGTGCAAATCAGCACCATGGATACCTCACATATTGCTTTAAATCAGCCTTCCCCATCCTGGTGCATTCCAGATGTTTTGAACTACAATTCTCATCACCCCTTTCCATTGGCTATGCTGGCTGGGGGCTGATGGGAATTGGAGTCCAGCAACGTTTTGAGGGTTGTGGAAGGCTGTTTTAGGTGCAAGGTGCGTATAGGGGTCTGTTCCTCTGCCACAGGACTTGGAACACTGACTGGGTAGAATGTATATGCCGTGGCTATTATCACGAGCCTTCCAGCATGTCTTTGTTTTCTAATCAGTGGTGTCTTGGCCTCCAGCCCAGATTATATTTAACTTTTAGATCGAAAGTCATTGATATGGTGAAGTTGGACTATAGGTCCCAGCATCCCTGGCCATTGGTCAATATGGCTGGGGCCAATGGGAGTTGGAGTTCCAACATTATCTGTAGGGAGCCATGCTGACTATCCCTGTGGAAGACCTTTGAGGAGCAATACTGTCCCAGTTGAAGATTATGTTAAGGTTTGGATTATGAGTCTTGCCTTCAGCCACAACGAACTAGTTTAAGCAGTTATGTAAATTTGGGCTGCTTATGATGGTAGTACACCATTATGGACTTACACCATTTCATTAATTAGTCTAAAAAACACCAGGAGGGTGGCTGCTCCATCTTAGACCTTTGAGGATCAATGCTATGCAGCCCACTACTAACCAGGAGGTAGCTGACAATAAATATTTTTTAAAATAGCCAATCTGTCCAAAGGACTTGTGAATCCTATACATGTCCACTTAGAAGTAAGTCTGATTGAGTTCAATAGGATTTACTCCCAAGTAAGTATGTATAGGGTTGCAGCTTCATAACCGTGTATAAAGTAACATGCTTCTGACTAGCTGAATAAACTAGGAAGCAGCCTTCATTTGGCACCAGCTGTAGCCAGCCTTGAACCAGAGGCTTCGCTATTGGTGTATCTGAGCTCCAGCTCAGCCAAACATTGTACGTATGGGTACTGTGGCTTGCATTCTGGCACAGCAGTCGGTCATTTTCCCCACTCAGCTGTAGGAAGCAGAACTCCTGTTGTGCTTCTGAATAATTTCTTGTTTCCTTGGAGCTGTTAAAAAGCATGGGTGTCCTTGGGTCAGGAGCTGGCAACTTGATTTTCCATCAGTCATCAAAAGCAGCCAACACATTGCACACTCAGTATTATGGGCATGGTGTTGCCTAGTCTTTACTAGGCTGTGTTCATTCAGTGACTTCATCATACATAGACAGTTTAGAGGATGTTCCTCATTTGAAGGATCCTAGATGAATCCATTGAAACGTATTCTACTAGTTTAACATTGTTCTTGCTAAAGACATTGAATGTCATTCTGCTTTTCTGTAAGAGTCCCAGCCAAACTCAGGATAGTGGGTGTAGAGTAGCAACGTTGGAGTTGTGACTTAAAGCAGAACCCCTGCAATAACTGTGTTCTTTCTTCTCATTCATCGAAGGTGGTGGTCAATGCTTTGGTAGGCGCCATCCCTTCTATCATGAACGTCCTGCTTGTCTGCCTTATCTTCTGGCTCATCTTCAGCATCATGGGAGTCAACTTGTTTTCTGGGAAGTTTGGGAAATGCATTAACAACACGATAGGTGATGACCCTATGAACCAAACATTGGTCAACAACAAGAGTGATTGCCAAAACTTGAATGAGACTGGAGAGTTGTACTGGACAAAAGTGAGGGTCAACTTTGATAATGTTGGCGCAGGTTACCTGGCTCTGCTGCAAGTGGTAAGTTCACTACTACTTATGTTGTTATTAGGCAGTCACACTGACCAAAGGAATCTTAAGTCAATGTATTTATTTAGTAATAAATTCATTTATACACCCCTCTTAATTTAAACACACCCACCCCGTACAGAGTGGTTCACAAATGGTCAAATGTATAACACAGCAAAGCAAAACCGTAAGACCATCTTCAGCCTTAACAGAGTAGCAAGTCAGTAATCATGTAGACTGTTTGATGAACCAGGCACTCCCAAGACTTATTTAGCAACAACCACAGGCAAGTTCAGGGCATTAGAGAAGAGGTACGTTTTTAGCACTCAATGAAGCTGGAGTAGACATTATGACTGGAACATTATGATCTGTAGATGATTGAGTGGTTGAATCAATTTGCATAAATTTGCCTTTTGGGGAGGGCAACCCAATAGTTCTGAAGCAGGGATGGAGAACTTGTAGCCCTCCAAGGGTTGTTGAAGTCCCATGAGCTTCAACCAACATGGCCAGTGGTCAGGGATGGAAGCAGATGTTATCCAGCAACATCTGGATTCTCCACCCCATCCTTACTGGAATGCCTTTTCTAAGAACATGTATGGCACTTGAAGATTAGATAGACAGATAGATCTGTTGGCCAATTAATTGGAGGAATCCATTTAGCCATTCGAAACAGTTTGAACTGATTAATCTAACCAATGAACTGTATTAATCTTCCATGTTGTTATGCCAGTATGCCTGTTATTGGGGTAGGGTTGCACATCAATTAATTTAAGGAATTTATAAGCTACCCTTCAACACAAACAATGCAATAACAGTTAATAAACTTCAAACAGGAAGCAACAGCATTGATCCGATAAAGGAGTCTGAAACATAAAACAGTGTGGAAAATAGGATGTCCAGGGTAGAGTTCAGACAAATCTGATCCAAGAAACAGTGGGATAGAATAGCTTGAGTGAAAATCTTTTGAAGGGTCTTTCTCATACCTCCACTGCAGCCCCCCAGTTGATTCCCAAGATCTGAGGGACCCTCTGGAACAGCATGAGTTGTACATAGGAAGCGCCTTCATACAGAGTCAGGCTGTTGGCTTACACTGAGTGGTAGTGGCTCTCCAGGATTTCAGGCAAGGGTCTCTATCCCACCCATACCTGGAGATGCTAGGGTTGAACCTGGGACCTTCTGCAAGCAAAGCATGAGCTACATCCCTTCCCCAAAGGAAGACTGCAGAGGGAGGTGGAAATCAGCAGAGAGAAGCGGGGAGGGGCTTGTGTGAGTGGTTGCTCTTCATCATCCCACAATGAAATAGCTTTCCAGTGGGTGCAAGAGGTTGCAGTGGTCAGGGAAAGTCGTGTAACTGAATTTCCACTTGCACTACTACAGATCCAGGACATTTCTCCCCTCGAGCAAGTTCTCTAAATCAATAACCAGCCAGATGCCCCTGGGAAAGATGGAGATAGCCAATCCCTGTTATGTGTCCCCATCAGCAGGAACTGAGAGCTATACCACTGCCGATCATGGAGGTTTGGTTTCCCTAATTTGGCTAATGGTTGTGTATAGACTTCTCCAATGTGCCTTTATCTAACCCCTTTAAGGGGGAGGAAAAGGCCTTCTCAGCTAGTGACCTTCAGCACACAGGAATCGGCCTTGTATCATATCTGTCCATTGTTCCACCTGGCTCAGATGTTCTGGAGTACAACTCCCATCAGATAGGTTGGAGAGCACATGAGACAGAGCCTTCTTGGTGGTGGTCCTGCTAGGTGGTGGCTGGGGAAACCCAGCTAGATGGGCAGGGTATAAATAATGTTGTTGTTGTTGTTGTTGTTGAACTAACTCTCTTCCATTTAATATTCACTCAGCCTCTTCAGGCATTCAAGAGAGTCTTAAAATATTTTTACTATTGCATAAGAGAGCTTAGCATATCAGAATCGGGCACCTATTTCTCCGTATCCGCAAAATGCTTCATATTCTGCTTATTTAAGCTTCTGTTGTTTTTATCCCTCTTTGTGTGCCGCTGTGCCATGATGGCTCGGCCCTGGAATGCAACTAGTAAATATCTGGTATTAATAAATAAAGAGTTCATGAGTACAGTCAGACACTGGTCCAGGACTGAGATGACTAGTCAGGGTCAGGAGAAAAGTGGTGCAAGTCGTTTCTTAATTTGGTGGAGGGAAGGTGGTTTAAGGCAAATATGTCACCACCTGTTCCACTACCAGTTCAAATGCCTCCCCAAGTTTTTTACATGCTTTTTTATATGACCTTTGCACTCTTCAGTGAACACCGAGCAAAGGATGTTGATGAGCCTATGCTGGAAGCTGTTGTGCCCTTCCAGACATCTCTGAGCATTCAGATCACATCCTGACGTAGCTCCTACTTTGTTAGCCAATGTTAAGCCAGTGTCCCCCAGTTTGGGCATAATGGGGCACTCTGGCTTAATGCAGACCAGAAGTTGGTGTGTAATGGGAGAAATGGAAGAGAGGGTGAAGGAAGATGACTCGAGGAGCAGGACTCAGCTTCTATACTTATTCCTGGTTTATGAATCCAGAAATGATGAGTCAATCCAGGCCTGAATGTGTGTAGTAGGGGAGTTCCTACTTTCAGAAGAGAGAATTAGATTGGAGGCCCCCGTCTTCACTGCTCACACCTGGTGAACCAGATGTGCTTATTAGCTTGCATGTTGAAGACTGCAGAGCAAATATATCCCTGCTTTTTCCTGTTTCTACCCTGAAAGCAAAGCTTGCAAATGTGTGGCTTTTTGTACCGATAGAAACAGTCTCTTTTGAAAAAAGAGGGAGCATTGTGTGCTGTGTTGCAGTTTCTAACTTTCCGCTAAATTTACTAGGGCATTTCATAGATCGATGTCATGACGCACCAAATATTTCTAGACTCTGCACAATTTGAGAGCCAACCTTTTTGTTTGTTTTTCCTTACTTGCAATTAGTAATATTCAGACAGGGGACTTAAAATAGCAAAGAGCACTCTAAAGCGAAAGAGGAAGCAAAATTTGACACATGAATTTGGGAGGGCCTGCGATGGATCACCGTTTTGTGTCCCCATTAGTACTAGATGGAATTGTAGGGGGTCACAGGCCTTTTTGATGGGGAGCAATCTACCCCCTGGCATTCAGTCTAATGCATGCTATCACTGCAGTCCTCATCACTTATCACAGAACCATAGAATTGTAGGGTTGGAAGGGGACCATAAGGGCATCTAGTCCAAAGTAGGAATTGCAGCTAAATAATCACTGCCAGGTGGCCCTCCAAACTGTTTATAAACCTCAACTGAAGCAGAGTCCACCACTACCTACAGCAGTCCATACCACTGTTGAACAGCTCCTACCGTCATAAGTTTTTTCCTAATGTTTAGTTGGAAGCTCTACTTATTAGGAGGCGAGTCTCACTAAACTCAGCAGGACTTACGTCCAAGTAAACATGCTCAGGATACCGTGGTCTGTGTCTTTTGAACATGCTCCAGCCTCACCAAGGCTGCGTACACACAGTAGTTTGTTAAGCAGGTTGGGAGTTGTTGCTCTATAAAAAGCAAACTACGGTTCCCAGGACTCTTTGGGGGAAGTCATGTGCTTCAAATGTCCTTTAAATACATGGCGTGTTTGTAGGCTAAGTGAGGAATGGCTGTTCTTTGTATCTGTGATACAGCACTGCAGGCTGAGTATAACCTTGCCCCTGTTATTCAGGCCTGATCCTGCTTCTCCCTTGATGGTCACCATGCCACTAAGTTCTTCTCTATATGATTCCCCCCCCCCTTTTTTGTAGCCCCCTGTGCAACGACATACCCCTTGCTCGCCTGCCCACTTTGCAGGATGCAGAAAGGATAGAGAGATTGGAAAGAGCATTTTGGGTTCAGCCCTCCCAGTTCATTCAACTTCCTTGGGAAACGTTGGCTTTCTTTCTTCTTCATCCTCCAAGGAGACAGGGTTGCTTCGAAAGTGTGTGGGTGATGATGCCTAATGAAATTCCAGAAGTCAGAGAGGGGGCTGAGCAGGATTTCCTGTGGACATATGAAGCTGCCTTATGCTGACGCAGACCATTGGCTGGGACATGTAGCCCAGTACTGTGTGCTCAAACTGGCAGCTGCTTAGGCATATAGGTCTTGCTTAGCTCTGCTGCGTGAAGATCCTTTTATTCAAGGGGGGAGGGCTTCTTAAGACCGGAGATTGCTTTCCCCCAGGAGAAGCCTCTTGGGAGCCCTGTGCTGGTGGCAGGCGAAGCCCAGAGGCAAAAGCAGACAGAGGAATAGATGTGACTCTTGCCTTTATACAGTAAACTACAGTATAATCTTGCAAAAATCAGAGGTTTTTGCAAAAGCATTTGAGCAAGGCTGGTGAAGGTGTGGCACCAGGGAGTGGAGGTGCTGTCTGGAAAGAGTGCTAAGGGCCAGATAGAAAAGCCTAGGGGGCAACGTTCAGGCTGTGGGCCCAAGGCTCCTCACCCCTGCTTTAATGAAGGGACCAGAGGTTGAGCTGGGATCTCATGCCTGCAAAGCATATGCTGAGCTATAGCCTCTCTGTTAGGCAAGAGACCAGACCAGACTGCAGTGCATAGGAGCAAGAAACTATTCCCCATTGCACTGGGACAGACATAGTCCCAGACCATACTATTTCTCAGCTTTCCCAAACAATGTTATTGGCCTTGGAGGTAAAGTTCACAAGAGCTGAGCTTGCTGTATCAAAGTTATAGATAGCTGAGATCTAAGGTTTTGCAACCAGCTTTGGGAAGTGGTGTGATAACATAGTAGACAAGGGGGTTGTTTGTTTCCTACACAGGCAGGGACAACCACCAGCCCTATGGGGTGATTTTGGCTTGCCCACTCCCATAGCTGGCCCATTGGCCTCCTGGGCCAAAGCATAACTTGACCCCTTTCAGGCACAAACTTGAGATCACTGCCTTCCTCTGTTGCTTATCTGGTCTTGTTTTGTTTTAGTTTGATTCAGAATTAGCCACAGTCTGATGGCACATGCCTTCTATGCAATAGCCTAATCATCAGCTGTAAGCTGATGATTTTATCAGCAGTTAAGTCTCATCCCAACACACACATACACACCAGCCTATAACTAATTTCAATAGCAGACAGTATTTTAGCTGGACCTATGCCATGCAGGACAATATCACACAACACTCCCATAAAGATCTTACCACCTTCAGATCTGGTCTGTAAGTGGTTACTAATTCCCCCGTAATTTTATTTCCCTCCCAGTTACGTTTCCCACCCCTGCCTTTCACGATATCACCACTTCTTTGCAGAAGTGTCTTGCGAAGGATTCCAGAAGCCTAACTGAGCTCTGGATTATCTTACTACTAGGCTCCTCAGGAGTTGGGGGGGGGGAGAGAAGGGGAGGGGAGCTGGATGGGACAAAACAGCTTTATAATTGACAGCTCTGCCATCCACCAATGCCCTATTACCATCCGGATCAGCTCATGAACTGCAATTGTGAAGTTCAGAAATTGTCGGGTTCTTTCTTTTTCCAATGCTAAACGCCCCGTTTATAGTCCAGCTGGAATCTTGGCCAAATCATGCCCCCAGATGGGAATGCCACGCAGAGATGGAAGATTGCTTTGCCAATGGGAGAGAGCTGTGAGGAAAGATTAGAGCAATTTGGAGAGTGAGTGCTCCACAGAGCAGGCCGTTCAGCCTCTTTCTCCTCCTCCTAACCTCTTTTGGGCAAGAGAGTCGGCTTTTAAGTGGGAAGGGACTAGAAGAGGCTCAGGTTGCCACCCGCAGGATTACAGAAACATTGGGAAGCAACTATTCAACCACCTGCAAAAGGGATCAATAGTACAGGATCAAATCATCATTTGTTTCAGTGAAACAAGCTGCTGTATCGCCTCAGGCCTCTCAACCCTCCTTTTTCATATTATGAATGTCGGTTCCAAAAAGCACACTCAGGTTTTACTGAGGGAGGCTGGTGCATTAGAGGAAATGAGGCAATGCTCCTCCGACCTCAGCCAGCTTTCACGTGCCCTGCCTTCTCACTTACCGTATTTTTTGCTCTATAAGACGCACCAGACCACAAGACGCACCTAGTTTTTGGAGGAGGAAAACAAGAAAAAAAATATTCTGAATCTCAGAAGCCAGAACAGCAAGAGGGATTGCTGCGCAGTGAAAGCAGCAATCCCTCTTGCTGTTCTGGCTTCTGGGATAGCTGCGCAGCCTGCATTCGCTCCATAAGACGCACACACATTTCCCCTTACCTTTTAGGAGAGAAAAAGTGAATCTTATAGAGCAAAAAATACGGTACATCTAGTCCAGGGGGTGTCAGTACCTGTCACCTTCCTTCTCCTCCTTAGTTTCAGTGTTTCCCCTTGCGCAACTCAGCAGGGATGGGGGGATGGATGACAAAACTAGGACTGGTTGGCTCTGCCTGTCATTGGCTCTAGCTCCCCCTACTGTTGGCCTCCCAGCTCTGTCATCTACCAATACCAATGGGCATCAGCCACACAGGTAGGAATTATGTGTGCCATTACAAACCAGGGTGCTACTCAGGGCAAAGGGGACTGCCTCTCCTGTTTCCTCCCTTCTCCCTATCACACACAGACCAGTGTTTCATATTACACGTGATTACCCCAGAATTCACCCCACTGCCACCCCACCCGGTCCCAGCAAGCACAATGCTGCCTCTGACCCACGCCATGGCTGTTCAGTGGGGCAGCGAGAAGAGGACGGCAGCCTTCTCTGAACTTTCTTGAGCTAACTTGTCTTAGGATCTAAGCCACTGCCTGTTAAGTTAAAAGCTTGCTGTAATGGTTCTAGGGGTTGCTCGTGCGTAAGTTGCCGCCACTCCTGGCTAGGTTGCCTGGTTGAACCCTTTCTGTCTGGACAGCCCTACAATTTGTGACTGTCTCAGTCGCTGGCAGAATCCGTCAGTGGGTGTTTCTTGAACTTCTTCCAGCAAAGAGGTTCTTTGACGCCTAGTCTCCTCCTACTCTCCCTGCGCGGAAGTCTTCTGCGCAGGGAGGGTGTGGGCAGCGGAGGACCCGTGCTCTCCCCGCTGGTCTCCGGCGAGGAGTTCTGGAGCCTCCTCTCCGATTCCCCCATCTGCCCCCCTTCTCCACTGGTGTTACGCTGATTTCCTTCCCCAGCAGATGGGCTGCCTCTCTCCCTACTGGGACCCTCTCCGGCATCCCTCTGGAGCCTTCCCTCTGCCTCTGGCTCCGATGGCAGTTCCCTGACACTTGTTTTCAGTCATTAAACAAGCGTCCCCCATAATAGAAGGCAACCTGCTCAATAGCTAACTCTGTTCCTTTACATAAGCCCAAATTCATGGGGTGGTTTGGTTTTTCTTATTGTACTAACAGTGAAAAATATTTTTTCCCACATAATAGTGCAAATAAGGTACAAAGCTACAAAGTAGCCATTAACGCAAATGCATATTATGATTGTCTTAATTACATGCATTGCTTTTTCTTTTTCCTAGGCAACTTTTAAAGGTTGGATGGAAATTATGTATGCTGCGGTGGATTCACGAGAGGTGGGCTTCTCAGATAAAGGACTTTTGTCTACTAACGTCTTGCATTATTTTATGTCTTTGTATGGTGTTTGAACCAGTGTCTCCTGATTGCCGGTAATGTACACAATCTACTGGGAAGTTCTCCTGCAAAGCCCCCATCAAAATAAATGGGAGCTGCACAGAAAAGCCAAGGTGACTCATTCTGAGCGCCCTACATTGTACTAAAATGGGAGCTTCATGAGTGATGCCCATTGATTAGGCTTGTGCAGAAGATTTTTCCAGTGAATCATTCTCACTTCTGCTCATGTTTTAGCATCAATTTGGACTTTTCTTCTTATACTAAATTTTTTTTGATGATGTGTGTTATTTAGTTTACTACTTAATCATGCTTTAATTGGCAACTAGAAACACCAAAGTCCCTCCCTTGATAATGGATAAAAAGATCTTGCAAAAATGTAGTGAGCCTTGAAATTTCAACTATTTTAGCCATTAACTCTTTTTTTAACAGAAGAGACACATTAAATGCAATTAGCCCCGTCGAAAGAAATAGCCATCAAGCGAACGTAATTAAAACTCAGTTCTCACAACAAATGTGCATACACGCATCATGTGGAGATAGTAATGCCCACTGGCTCAGGCCCTCCACCAACTCCCAAATGAAGGTCGAGACATTCATGATGAGCAAATACTGTCATCTGAAAATAAGTTTTTTAAGGAATTCTTTTCAGATTATTGTAGGCTATGCAGTAGGTGAGGCTTGGTATCCACCTAGCAGCCAAATAATTTCTCTGAGCTGCATAGAATGTGTTGTGCATTTCAAAGGAGGAAACACACACCTTGGTTTTAGTTTAGGATGCCAGTGAACATTCATCACCCTTTCTTTGTTTTCTCCATTTTTTTTTTTTTTTTTTTTTTTTTTGCAGCGTGAGGAGCAGCCCGTCTGGGAATATAACTTGTACATGTACCTCTACTTTGTGATCTTTATCATCTTTGGCTCCTTCTTCACTCTGAATCTCTTCATCGGTGTTATCATTGACAATTTCAATCAGCAAAAGAAAAAGATAAGTAACACCTTGTCGACCAGGCAGCCGTGAGTTGTGGAAGTGGGGCAGGGATGTCCATAGCTCAGTGGTGGACCACAGACTTTGCCCAATATCCAATCCCTGCCGTCTCTAGTTGGAAGCATCAGGTAGCAGGTAGACCTCCGCCTGAAAGACACAAGAGCCCTGCAGCTTGGTCAGGCCAATGACCCATCTAGTCCAACATCCCCTTCTTACATTGGCCAACCAGATGCCCATTATGAGAAGCCTGAAAGCAGGACCTGAGTGAGCAATGGTACAAGACTGCCAGGACAGTGATTGGGTAGGGTTCCTCCTCCCCTTGTGATCTGGTTAATTCTTAGAGGCCAGAGTAGTTGTCCATCCAGCCATGATGGTCTACTTCAACCAGCCATGGCTCTCCAGAGTCTCCTCCTTCTCCCTGATCCTTCTAGCTAGAGATGTCAGAGATTGAACCTGAGGGCACCTTCTGTGTGCAGTGCAAGTGTTCTGCCATTGAGCTGTGTTTTCATTCAGTCTTCTTAAGTCCCTCACTGAACTTCACAGCCAGTCACCTGTTTTCATTCAACTGCTGGTCAATATGTTGTGATGCGCCTATTCCCAAACAAAATACTCAGAAGGGAAAAGACAAAGTCAGTGAGCAGGATCTCCTGAAGTTTGCACAAATGACCAAAGAGGACCACAAAAAAAGGAAAGGAAAGAGGTTATATAAGTACTTCCATTGTGCAAAACGGTAACAATGAAAGGATGGAGGAAATGCAATCAAGCACTCAGCTATTTGTATGTAGCTATTCCAGAATTGAAATAAACATGGAAATCTTGTGGCCAGTCCATAGTCCAAGCCATACTACCCTGAGCTCCTTGGAGAACAGCTGGCATAAAAATGCAATAAATAAATCACTGCTGAGAAACAATGAATTCTAATCTGGTTCTGAAAAATGCTGGCCCAATAATCCGTATCAGTTCCTCCTCTTAGGATGGAGGGATGAATCTGTCAGTTTTGGTTTTTCTCCCTTTCTGTTTTCTAGTCTAACATTCAGTTCACCAAATTTCCCATATGTTTGCAATTTCCATACCGCCCCCGTCAAGTCCTCATGAAAATTCATCAGCATTTTGCCATTCATTTCTCCTAATGTGGGGCGTATGGGGTGTTAGGGGAGGGGTAGTAAGTCTGGTGGGGGACATGTCCTTCCTTCTGTGGTCCCTACCCTGCACTTAGAGAAGAAAAACCCTTATCTTAAGCCTCTTCTGCCTTGTGGGATGTATTCAGGAGAAGAAAAGGCGAAGGAGTAAACCCAAAACAAATCTGGAGTGGAGTCCCTAAGATGCTTAGATGGCGTCTTCTATATCTCCTTTTGGCATTTCCTACAGCCAAGCTGGTGTCAAACGTCTTGCTCTGCTTTCCTTTGGACCACACCAACACGGCCGAGAGGGGGGTCCTGTCATCTGGGCAGCTCAGGACCTCCATACACACTGCCTAGGCTTGTGCTTCAGAGCAGCCTCTTCATTGCTGCTGATGCAGCAGTTTGACTTCACCCCAGAGGCGCAAACCATTTTCTCTTGCCAGATAGATGCCAGCATCAATCTCCTAATGTGCATATTTTGTATTCAATTTAGCCTTCCGGCAATATTTCCCTTAATACAATGCGTTTTTGTGTATTATTTTCACCAATAATGTGCATTTTTATGTGCACTTCCTTCTCATACACCCATTTTTGGGGCTGGAGAACTGCATTTCAAAATTTAGAGAAGTTTCTTGAAGGAAAGCTGTGCTAGAGTTTATGTATTGCTCTGGGAAGTGCGATTTAGTCACAGACTAACCCCTCTGGTGATATTTCTCGTGGAATTTCATGGTCATCCGCTGGCTGATAACTGATAAGGCAGACAGCACTTCTTCAATTCCATGGAGCTGTTGAATTTTGGTAGGATCAATATCTCAGTAAAAATGATTAACAAATTTTCTTCGGCATACCTACACACAGTTTTAATTCTTACTGAAATATAATTAGATAGCTTAATGATTGCTACCAGGAATGGAGGGGAAGGAAGGGAAGGAAATGGAGACCTTCAGTCATTAAAAATGGTTTTGCTTTCCACAAACAGCCATTTCTGCCATCCAAATTAATGTTAGTTTTATCTCCCTATACTTAGGTGGACAAGACATCTTTATGACGGAGGAACAGAAAAAATATTACAATGCCATGAAAAAACTGGGATCCAAGAAACCCCAAAAACCCATCCCACGACCAGTGGTGAGGCATTCTGTGGATTTCTTTAGTTGATACCAACTGACCCCTTCAAAAAAATGTCCACCAGAATTGTATCCATTGTAGTTATTTATATTTTACACATATTTTTACACAAGCATTCTGTCATATTTCTAGAGAGGTTTATAGCACCAATCAGGGGAAAAAATAGTTTGTAAATTGAGCTCTATTAAAATATTTTGGAGTTTTCCCATTGACTTGAATGGAAAGTGTTTGGGATAGGGCGCTCTGCCAGGCAAAAACATGATGCTATTCTTCCATTCCAAAGAATGCTTTGGACCAACACAGACCCCCCTCTGAGGGTCTTCTGGTGGTTCCCCCACTGCAAGAAGTGAAGTTACAGGGAACCAGGCAGAGGGCCTTCTCGGTGGTGGCGCCCACCCTGTGGAACGCCCTCCCACCAGATGTCAAGGAAATAAACAACTATCTGACTTTTAGAAGACATCTGAAGGCAGCCCTGTACTGGGAAGTTTTTAATGTTGGATGTTTTATATGTGCTGTGGGCCGCCCAGAGTGCTGGGGAGGCCCAGCCAGACGGGTGGGGTATTGGTATTATCATCATCATCATCATCAAATTGCATGGTAGGGTTGTCCACCCTGTGACCTGCCACCTCTGGGGCCAACAACTGCTTCAACCAACAAATATTTGAGGCAGCTGCTAGGACCACAGTCCTCCTGACCACTGCCACACTTTCAAATGGTGCTGTGCAAGTGTGAACACTTACAGGAGCTGGTGACAAGGAGGGTTGGTGCTGCAGACCTGGCCTCTGGCAGGGGCACAACTACCATGTACCAGAACAGAGAGCGGGTAGGGAAAGAACACCAGCAGAAGCGCTGAACTGGCTCCACCAGGGCTCCCGAACTGCCTGATGTCGCTGCCGCTCAACCCTGACCCTGCACAGTCCCTAGACTTGCCAGTTATACTGTTGTCAGGAGCCCACCACTGTGTGCCTAGGTGCCCCTCCCTGCCGGCCACTGCTGAACACCCAAACTGCATAAAAGTTCCATTTCAGGCCCAAATAGGTGCAAACATATGGCACTATCTGAGTTGGCTGCTTTGATCTATTGCAGTAGTTTGCATAAGCTCATCCCCAGTGCCCCGTACCCTATAAAAAAGCATTATTCAGAGAAGTGGTTTGCACGACTCACTAATAATGACACAATAAAATTCAAAACAGTAACAGTTAATTGCAGATTTATTCAAAATCCAATCAAAACTATTCAGTTTAACTGATGAGCTTGATTCAGGGATACTAGCTTTTCGAAGTCTGATAGTCATTTGTACCTCCAGCAGTGCCTGCCCCCACCCCCACTCCCTTATCTCTTGGTAACGCCCTAGGTAACCCACCACCACCACTGATCTAACATGCCTTTCTAATATCTTCCAGAACAAGTATCAAGGCTTCATTTTTGATGCTGTCTTGAATCAAGCCTTTGATGTCTGCATCATGCTCCTCATCTGCCTCAACATGGTCACCATGATGGTGGAAACGGATGACCAGAGCCCAGAAAAAGTGAACATCCTTTACAAAATCAACATGGTCTTTGTTGCCATCTTCACTGCAGAGTGCATCTTGAAAATGGTGGCTCTGCGGCACTACTATTTCACCAACGGGTGGAACATTTTTGATTTTGTCGTCGTAATTCTATCAATAGTGGGTAAGTCAAACCCTCAACAAATTTGGAGTGGTGGATTTGCCTAGTTCCAGTTACAGATAGGTAGCCGTGTTGGTCTGCCATAGTCAAAACAAAAAAAAAAATTCCTTCCAGTAGCACCTTAAAGACCAACTAAGTTAGTTCTTGGTATGAGCTTGCGTGTGCATGCACACTTCTTCAGATACTTCTTCAGTGTATCTGAAGAAGTGTGCATGCACATGAAAGCTCATACCAAGAACTAACTTAGTTGGTCTTTAAGGTGCTACTGGAAGGAATTTTTTTTGGATTTGCCTAGATCCATGTGGCCTGATTGGCTTCAGGGGTTAACCACATGTGAATATTTCTTGGGAGCAGTGGCACATTGGAGCATGCTGACTCGTCTTTGGCCTACTCGAGTGTGTCTGCAGCACATCTGTATAGCAGTTCATGGCCTCTGGGCTGAACCCATGGTGCAGAAGGCCCACCTGTGCTGTTGGTTTCCTCTGCAGCGTTTTAGATCACAGGTTACTCAACAGGATGAATGTAAGTGAGCCATGAGCTGGCTACCAATGTCTATTAGTCATACTGGCTATACGCTGCCTCCAGGATCAGAAAGCAGTATGCTGGGAAAGAACAGTGGGAGAGGGCTATGCTTATGCCCTGCTTATGGCCTGGCCACTGTAGGAAGGAGGATGCTGGCTTAAATAGACCCTTGGTCTGATCCAGGGGGACTCATCTTGGGTTTATGAACAAGCTACCTGGTATCCAAAGGCCAATGTGATGAGATGCCCCTGCATGTGTGTATCAAGGCCCCCCCCCAAGGAAGGAAAGAAGGGATGCAAGAGCTCAACTGAGCTCTGTGCGGATCCTTACTCGCATATTCAATTGAGCTTCAGCAGGGATGTCCCATGCCCTTAATTGGTAAACCCGAGATGCTACTTTCAACCAAAACACCTTTGCTAGTTCACTAACTGGTTATTCCCTTTCCCTCCAAGGCTCTGTACTTTCTGACATCATCCAGAAATACTTCTTCTCCCCTACCCTCTTCAGAGTCATTCGCTTGGCTCGGATTGGCCGGATCCTGAGACTTATAAGAGGGGCCAAAGGAATCCGAACTCTTCTCTTTGCCTTAATGATGTCCCTCCCTGCGTTGTTCAACATCGGCCTCCTGCTTTTCCTGGTCATGTTCATTTACGCCATTTTCGGCATGGCCAACTTTGCCTACGTCAAGCAAGAGCATGGGATCGACGACATGTTCAACTTCCAGACGTTTCCCAACAGCATGCTCTGTCTCTTCCAAATCACTACATCCGCCGGCTGGGATGGTCTTCTCAGCCCCATTTTGAACACCGGGCCGCCATATTGTGATCCAAGCCATATCAACACAAATGGCTCGAGGGGAAACTGTGGCAGCCCCGCAGTGGGAATTCTGTTCTTTGTTACTTATATCATTATATCCTTTCTCATTGTTGTAAACATGTACATAGCTATTATTTTAGAGAACTTCAGTGTCGCTACTGAAGAGAGCACAGAGCCTCTAAGCGAGGACGACTTTGATATGTTTTATGAAATATGGGAGAAATTTGACCCCGAAGCCACTCAGTTTATTGAGTACGCCGCGCTTTCCAACTTCGCGGACGCTCTGTCAGAACCTTTACGCATTGCGAAACCAAATAAGATCAAGCTCATAGCTATGGACCTCCCCATGGTGAGTGGGGACAGGATCCATTGCTTAGATATTTTGTTTGCTTTCACCAAAAGAGTGCTGGGGGAGTCTGGGGAGATGGACGCCCTCAAGATACAGATGGAGGAGAAATTCATGGCTGCCAACCCCTCGAAGATTTCTTATGAACCCATCACAACCACGCTCAGGCGGAAACAGGAAGAAATTTCTGCCATCGTTATTCAGAGAGCCTACAGGAGCCATCTCTTCCAACGCTCCCTCAAGCAGGCCTCCTTCCTATACCGCCAAAAAGCCTGCCACCTAGGGGAGGACGCTCCCGAGAGGGAAGGCCTCATCGCGTTCATGATGAGCGAGAACTACGGGAGGCCGATAAACAAGTCAGAAACTCTGTCCACCACCTCCTTCCCTCCTTCCTACGACAGCGTCACCAGGGGCACCAGCGACAACTTCCAGCTAAGGTTGACCGACTCTAGCAAAAGCGACGAGCATCTAGACGACCAGCTGTCGCCCGACAGAGACAAAGAGTCGATGGTTTAAAAAAATATTTATGAGTTTTTTCATTTAGGACACTTTAAGAATATTGTTTACAGAATGTAACCACACAACAGTTGAAGCAGCCTTGTTAAACATTAGTTGCAAAGGACGCAGGAAGGGAGGTCAGCCCTGAAGCAGGGTATGTCAAGGCGTTGGCAGACGTCTAACCTTTGACCCTTCTCTTTCCAACTTTGCTCAATGTTTATATTTCTATATGCACAGGGAGGGGCTGGGGAGGGGGCCGGGGGGTTCCAGCACAAGGTCCTGGGGCTGTCCTAGCAGTGGTGTGTTTATGGAGACGCTAGACTGTAACACAGTAAGTACTTTATAACTATACACAGATAAAACCTGACCGCATACTTTTCATTTTAAGGTCTTACTTATATTAGTGCGTTTACTTACGGCAATGTATGACCTTGCATTCTATAATAAGAGAGTGAGGGCGAAGAGAAAGAGAGAGAGAGAGATGGGCGGAGGAATCACGTAGCTCCCGTAGCAGCAATGTAACACTTATTGTATATGTTGTGAATGGTCTTTCATAAATTTATTATATTTGATATTTTTTTACTTAAAATATATATAAATATATATATATAAATATAAATATAAAATTGTCTCCTTTTCCACGGAGATGGATGATGCTAACGCTCTACGTGATGAACTAGGAACCAGAGATGCCGCCCCCCCAAAAAAAAAAAAATGACGGGAGTTGCTTGCCGAGAAAATTAGGTTGCAAGGCAAAATACTGAGTCAGCAACATTTCTAACCTTGTATTACCACAGAGACACCCGCCTGGAATCATCAGCCGCTTCCTGGCAGTTGATAACCAAGGGAGCGCAGAAGGAAGGAAGTGACGTCAGATAAAGCAAGACATGGGTTGCATTTTATTTTTATTTTTGTTCTATCCTGCAGGATATTAGACACTAATGGATTCTGCTTGTAAACCTGCCAATAAAAGCACTATTTTTTTACCATGCATCAAGAATCTGCTTTGCTTCCAGCAAGGGAGCTGCTCCGACTCCTTTTCTATATATATAAAGGCTCCTGGCTTTTGAAAGATGTCCCCCTCGCCCCCAAAAACGCAGCACCATGCGGCCCAGACGCTGTCAAAGTGACCGGCTGCTGGGATCTGTTTTCACCGATAATTCCGTTTCAAGCTGAACAGGCTTCGAGTTCATCAGCATTAAATAGTGTTGTTTTTATGAGACCAGACTGGTTAAGTGATGTGGAAGAACTGCTATTGACAGCATAAGAGGAGAATTGCCTAAGGAGGTTAAACAAAGGGTTCCTCAACGGCACAACAGAGGCAGGCTCTCCCCATGTTAAGGAAGTACCATATGAGATTCCCCCGAGTGTAACGAAACGACATCTGGCAATTTTGAGGGCAAAACACCTAATTATAAGGCTGATCCCTGCCCTCCGCCCACTGCTCTGAAATTTGATCACTGCGGTTCATTCTAGACATGGTGATACGTGGTGTGATAACTGGGTGCCCAACTGTCTGATGCTGCCTGCATCTCGTGCTTCTCCATCTTGTCTGAAATGAAACAAGTGCTTCTAAATATAGCATGCAGTTATGTAATTGTGATGACTTTGTGAAAAAGATTAGAACAATTAATCAAGGATAAGAACATTCACAGCAGGGACAGGGGAGCTTTGGCTCTCCAGATGTTGGACTATGATTCCCATCATCCCTGGCAAAAACTCCAGCACTAAACATTGCCTTAATTCCTTAACTGAGCCGCCACCACAGAGGAGGCCCTGTCTTATGTTGCCCAGAACTGGATTAAGACCTTTAGAGCCCAAAGCAAACGATTTGTTGCCATCACATACATCTAATTCAAATATATATAATAATAACCTGTAACATAAATTGTTAGGGTGGCGCTGTGGGTTAAACCACAGAGCCTAGGGCTTGCCGATCAGAAGGTTGGCAGTTTGAATCCCTGCGACGGGGTGAGCTCCCGTTGCTCGGTCCCTGCTCCTGCCAACCTAGCAGTTCGAAAGCACGTTAAGGTGCAAATAGATAAATAGGTACCGCTCTGGCGGGAAGGTAAACGGTGTTTCCGTGCACTGCTCTGGTTCGCCAGAAGCGGCTTAGTCATGCAGGCCACATGACCCGGAAGCTGTACGCCGGCTCCCTCGGCCAATAAAGCGAGATGAGCGCCGCAACCCCAGAGTCGGCCACGACTGGATCTAATGGTCAGGGGTCCCTTTACCTTTAACATAAATTGTTATTTTTAAAATGAAACAAAACCTACAGTACGATGGAAAATGATGTTTCATTTTCTGTACTTCCACTTTAGTTATTTTTTTAAAAAAATCTACTTTTCCTGATTGCAAAGTCTTTGATCAGATCCTCAAAACTAATCTTACATAACACATCTGCTTCTATACTTAGTAGAGATAAGGCATCCATCCTGCTTTGTTACACAGTTGTTCTGTAGGGATTTTTAATATACTCGAACAGAGAAAATGAATGTGGCCAGTAATTTGAAAAATCCAACAATGGGAAATTTATGTGGTGCCCCCCTTCCCTTGATGCCCTAAACGTGTGCTTATTTTGCTTAATGGTTAATCCAGCCCTGATGTCACAACTCAAAACATTTCCTCCAGACCTACAAGACAAAGGGTCTCCTAGAAGCAGGCAGGCTAATACTGGGAGAGGCATTCTGTAGAACAGAAAACAAAACATCATTTGCTGTTCGAAACACATATCCGTGAGCCCTATTCATGCATGACTCGTATAGGGCCTTGCCATTTCAACAAAGACACAGGACCACACCTTTAGCCCTGCTCCCAACATGGTTGCATTCTGCAACAGCCCATCCAGTGTGAAATTCCAACACCTGAAGAGGGGCTCTGCACAATTGGGTCACGTTGGGTCACTGGGTTCCACTCAGCATAAGGCAGTTTCAGATCATCCAACTGCAAAAACAGGATTGTAACAGAGGCTACAATAAGTAGGGCACAAAATACCTGCTGTAAAAAAATAATAATACTAAAAACTGTATGCCGTTCATTTGCCTTTTCTGCAGCTGCTTGCAAACTTTGCCACCTTCAGGATAAATGAGTCGCAGCCATAGCACTGGATGAGAAGGAGAGCCTAAGACACCTTTGCTGCCTGAGGTGGTGCCTTTCTCCGGTCCCCAAGACAAGGTGCTTGTTGCCCATAGGCCAAGGCACAGTCAAGTGAGACAAACAGTCCCAGAAGCACCTCTTTCCACTCCCTGGCAGTAAAAACACAGTCATAATAAATTAAAGAACTAACAGTGTTCTGCCCTTTCATGTCACCCAAAATTAGCTGCCTGAGATAGTTGCCACACTTATCCTAAAATGGACCAGCCCTGTTGCCTAGACAACCAGGTGACCCCATCACTTCCCCTGCGGTGATCCAACTCATGGCACTGACTGGGAAGAGAGGAAGGGGCCTCATGGGTGTCTAGGCAATGAAATGATGCACTCCCTTTCTCCTGTGAACTTTGGCACTTTGGGGCAAAAAACCCACAACACAACCATATTGAGGAAAGTGAGACAAACTTCACAGCCCCCAATGAGGCTCTGAAACTTACATTTTGGCTAATCATAAGCTGATACCGCAGAACCGCAGACACTGTTTTGCATCCAGGAAATGGAGATTTGATTACATCCTTTTATGAACTGGATACCTTCAGAAGAGGACGCTTTTCTGGTGCCAAATGGCCTGGCTGTCCCAAAAGCTGCAGCAATACCTTCGTGTCTTCTTCTATAGCTAAATGCAGACCGCTATGGCTCTTGCATCTTAAGAGAAGGTGAATCAATGAATCCTTCTCAGGTAACCCTTTTATCGGGAGGTTAATTGCTACACTTGAAAAAGCTTGCTCTGAAGTGTGTGGTATGATCTATAGAAAGACTTCCATTAATTTTAGGTCACATTAAACTAAGCTTGTGAAGGATTCCCTCTCCCCCACCCCAGCCCCTACTCTCCAGTTGCCACTTCTGGAGGTGGGGCTGTGGAAGGAGGAAGCAATGCAGAGCTGGGGCCTTGTCGAGATTTCAGGAGTCTGCTCTTCCCTTGCTCAACAGAGCCAAAGGGGCCATAAAGCAATAGTCCCGTTCAAACCAGCAGCCTGTGAACATATTTCAAGAGCAGCGATGAGGAAGCTAAGAAGGGGCCTGCAGGATCAGACCAAATGTCAACCTACTCCAGCACTGTGACTCCTACAGTGGTCAACCTGGTGTCCCTGGGAAGGCCCCAGACAAGACTGGTCCCTTTCCCGTCTGGGTTTCCCACCAACAGGTGTTCGGGGGCACCTTTGCAACGGGGAATTGCAACCAGAAATCGTTGCAACCAAGCTCTCCATCGGAGATAGGCCAGAACAACTCATGACTCGACAAGCTCGGCGCAAATCCCTGGTTGTGTTTTGTGACCTGTCAGATAGTGTATGTGTTAAATAAGGAGCACGGGGGGGGGGTGAGGCTGTGGAAACCGAACAGCCGTTGGCAGAGAGCAAACTCAAAATAATAATAATCCTCCAACGGTGCTGATAGCCCCAGGGTGACGAGTGAAGGTGGCGGACTGCAGAGCAGTAGGTAAGCTTTTGTCAGGTCCTCAGTGTGAGCTATTTTTGCAGCCTGACAAGCCAGGAGCTCAAGTAACTTCACATGCCCTGGGCTTGGACTAGTGCTGCGGGAGTGTGTGTGGAATCAATGCCATGCTTGAAAGGACGGCCATTCTTTCCCATGCTCTTTGTACTTGGCATATTCACCCAGGTGCAGAGGTCCTCTTAGGCTTCAATTTCTCACTGGGTTGGACTTTCCCATTCATATCACAAAGCTTACACAGCGATTAGATTGTACACATTTGTGCTGATTTTCTTACAGGGAGGTTACACGAGGAGCATTCATCCTAATTTCATTGTGGGGTTTTATACGTCTTCCCACAAATCCTTCATAATTCCCTCACATTTCCTACCACTTTCTTAACCGTAAAAAAAAAATTATTTTATTTTCGAAGTGGATTTGTCACAGTAACAGAGAGAGCTTTACTCCACTTTATTTGTGAAAACCTACATTTTTGCTATAGGGACGCAGGTGGCGCTGTGGGTTAAACCACAGAGCCTAGGACTTGCTGATCGAAAGGTCGGCGGTTCGAATCCCCGCGGCGGGGTGAGCTCCCGTCGTTCGGTCCCTGCTCCTGCCAACCTAGCAGTTTGAAAGCACCCCTCAGTGCAAGTAGATAAATAGGGACCGCTTTCTAGCGGGAAGGTAAATGGCGTTTCTGTGTGCGGCGCTGGTGCTGGCTCGCCAGATGCAGCTTCGTCACGCTGGCCACGTGACCAGGAAGTGTCTGCGGACAGCGCCGGCTCCCGGCCTCTTGAGCGAGATGAGCGCACAACCCTAGAGTCGGTCACGACTGGCCCTGACAGGCAGGGGTACCTTTACCTTTACATTGTTGCTATATGCTTGAATCTCTCTGGCAAAATAATGACAGTCTGCAGGCACCCTCAGTCTGGCAACCATGCTGAAGACATGCCTCCACCACCATAACATGTTCCAGCATCCTCTGCAATGCGCTGTGGGGCCATCATGCGCAGCAGACAGCATGCTTGGCCACCAAACACATGTAAAAGAGGCAGACCCAGTCCTTGAGATGCGGCCTGTAGTCCTTGCCCTGCAAAAATGCTACATGTAACACACCAGGCTAAATAAAAGACCCCCTTCCATTAGGAAGGGTGCAATTTCCCCCTCCCCGATCCCAGTCACCTGGCCCACTTTTATAGCTATGCCCCAGTCCTGAATGTCTTTGTGCTTAAAAGCCACACACCGGAGGCACTTTGTCAGCAGATCTGAGTCAGCTACTGTGACTCACCCGCATATTTGTACAGACGACCTGGGTCTTCTCCTAGCAAGTGGCTGGTTTGGCTCGTCACGGATACAGGCAAGGGTTTTTGTCCCAAGCACTTGCCTCCTTGCTAATCTGCTTGAAGTGTCAGACAGGTCTGCCTGCAAGGCGAATGGCTTATTTATTTCTGAGTGTCGAAGACGACGCATTGCAGTCATATTCTTATAGCTGAATTCGGGCATAGACAGGGCAACCCAAAGCCCTCTAGCTGGGCTTGCTACCCTCTCCCTGTAGAGATGGACGTTGACATAGAAGGCCTAGAGGAGGCTGCCTCTTTGCTTTTTCAGGTCAGCTCCTACGTCTTTAGTAGTGGCCCAACGGTACACAACCACAAGGTTGTTAAGCCTTTCCCATCACTTTATCTCATGGTGGGGTTATTCTTTGGGCAATAGATTTACATTAGATTAAACATTGCATTGCGCTAAAAACATGAGGTACTGCCCAAAACAGCAGCGGTGCCCATCTTTTCACTTGCGTATTGGGAATCTCTTTGTTTGACGACTCCCAGGGGGGCACACGACAATCATAAAAGAAAGTCCAATTCACAATGAGAACATGTCCATTTGCAGTTTACAACTGAACAGTTAGCTAGAGCATTGAAACAACCAATGATAAAATTGTGCTAGCAAATCTGTTAAGCAAACAAACGTTGCAACATTCAAACCAGATTGTATGGATGGCCTAGGCAAATAAAAAGGTCTTCTCCTGGCTCAAAAAGGACATGAGGTTTGGTGTCAAGTGAATCTTCCTAGGGAGGGCACTGCACCAATGAGACGTCACAACAGAGCGATCCTCCTCTCTCTCATGACCAGAAACAAAATATTTTAGAAATGCACAATCAAATTGAACAAGTTCCACATAAGTCACAACAAGATATAAACTATAATAAATTTCCACTAAAATTCTGGTTCATTTCATGAGGCTTAAAAATAAATAAATAATAAAATTGCAAACCGATATGGAAATGTTCAGAACTGAACTTCAGGTTGGAAAAATGAGAAGCTGAGAGGAACTGAAATGGACCTAATTTCCCTCCCCAGCCGCAGATCAAGCTGCTATTAAGAGACACAAGAGCTGGCTGAGCTGTATTTTCCTAGCCAGTTGGCAACCCTGGTGTGATCAGAGGCATGGGGTCTTCCTGCCTGCTTGCAAAAAGCAGCCACTGGAATGAACTCCACAATCCTAAGTGAGCTGCTTCATAATCCCTTCTATCTGCTTCCGTCTGTCTCATTTTAATGCTATTTGCCAGTCACTTTAAAAAAGAAAAAAGACAGAAAGAAATATTTTTAGCCTCCTGACCGATCTGACATGCAGGATGTGTTTTGCAAATAATCCCACTGTCTCATCGTTCGAGGGTGTTTTATTATCATCATCATCATCATGCATCACGATTTTCATATGTTCACTTTTGTACTTTGTAGCCAGTGGCTAATGCCCCAAATTAGTGTGAGATCTCTTCAAAGGGGGCTTTGCAATGTAATCAAGGCAAAGTTGAAAACATTATCTGTGCTGCAGAAGCAACCCTTAACAAAAAGGGTTTGTGATAAAAATCCAGAACAGATAGCAGTGAGAGTCATACCGTGGGACATCTACCGTCTCTCCCCCCCCCTTCCTCTCTCATTTGGAATCAGGAGATGTCCCTCCTGCCCCCACCCGCAATTTTAACATATCCCAATGCAAGCCAATTGCGGTTATATAATACTGGCTCCGAAACAGATGCTACCATGTTAGGGATGGCAGATTATAACTGGAATGCAAAGCTAATGGAAGCTTTTGGACAAATGCAAACTCCTCTGCCAGAGAGAGAGGGAGAGGGAGAGAGGGAGAGAGGGAGAGAGGGAGAGAGGGAGAGAGGGAGAGAGAGAGAGAGAGAGAGAGAGAGAGAGAGAGAGAGAATATCACAGATGGATTGTCCCCTTTTGACTGTCTCTTTCTGGAAATCCATAGAGATGGGGAGGCAATTCCATATACTGTACACCCCCACCCATTTGTCACCCTATTGAGTACTGGAATTAATTTTACAACACTGAAACGTCCCAAGAACATGTCCCAAGATATTTTAAATCTGAAAATAATTGTGGACGTAAGGGATAAAGGTATTTCGTCAAGCCAGGTCTTGCCGCTTGCATTTGCTTTTGAAAACTCACTGTTGAGGGATTTGTGGGGTGAGGAACACTTTAAAAAATGCTGTACTGGACAACCCTGTGCTTTGCCCAAGGTGAAATGCAAAAGGTTCAAATACTAATTCTAAAAATGAATTTTGCATTCTGAAACAAAATGCCATTTCGCCCAGTGAATGGCCACTTCACTCATGACTCAGCTTCGCACCTGAGCAGACGGCAGGTGAGTGGGTTTTGCCTTCCCATGGAGGGCACATGCACAGATATAAGCCCCTTTATCACGGCTTAACAGCTGGTTGAGTTGCAAACTGTTTCTGGGACCCATTTCCTGTCTCCAACTAAGTGTGGAGCTTGGCTCATTTGCTTTGGTCCTTGTCCACCGAAGGAATGCTGGGCCACTTGCCTGCTTAGCAAGAATCCTCACAGCTCAACTCAGCGGAATGCATAAGCAGGTGGGGCTGGGCGAGTGTTGTGGGGTCTTATCGGAAAGCTGACCGACAGCCACAGTTGTCCCGCCTGAGCATTTCTCATCAGCCATGCTGAGCATGGCTGGGGTGGCCTTGTGGCTCCATAGGGCTGCATACTTCTGCAGGCTCTTTCTTTAGAGCCCAGCTGCACATCTGATGGATCAAGTATCCTGCTGCCTGTCTGAGCAAGACGGCCGAGACACACGCCAGGGGAAGCGCAATGCCGTCGCCACAAAGGGAAAGGAACTTTCTGTCCGTAATGAGAAAAGGAACACAGGAACACCAGGGATGAGGGGCACCTACAAGAAGTTCTGAAAGTCTCCAGTACATAATGGCCAGGGTTTTTTCAGTGGCAGCTCCGACCTGGTGGAATGCTCTGTCCCACGAGACTAGGGCCCTGCAGGACTTGATCTCCTTCCACAGGGCCTGTAAGACAGAGCTATTCCGCCTGGCCTTCAGTTTGAATTAGCTGATCCTCTATTCCCTTTCCCCCTTTCCTCTTCTATGAAGAAACCCTTTCTGGGACACCACATTTAAATTCTTCCCTGGTCTCCTTGCTGGCCCTAGCAGGACCAACTTGGCCAGTTAGCCCTGGTGATCATTTGATGTCTACTGACTGGGTTTTCTCCCTGCAACAAAAATGACCCCTGAATTTTATTGATTTTGATGCTGACCTGGCATCCTCTTCTTCATAGAATCGTAGAGTTGGAAGAGACCCCAATGAATGCAAGCAATGCAGGAATCTCAACTAAAGCATCCGAGACAGATGGCCAGGCAACTTCTGCTTTGAAACCTCCAAGGAAAGAGAGTCCGCCATCTTCCATGAAAATTCGTTCCACTGTCAAACAGCTCTTACTGCCAGAAAGTTCTTCTTAACGTTTAGTCAGAATCTCCTTCCTTGTAACTTGAAGCTCATGTCCTAGCCTTCGGAGCAGGAGAAAACAATCTCGCTCCATCTTCCGTGTCACAGCCCTTTAGATTTTTGAAGAGGCATAGGCAAACTCGGCCCTCCAGATGTTTTGGGACTACAACTCCCACCATCCCTAGCTAACAGGACCAGTGGTAAGGGATGATGGGAGTTGTAGTCCCAAAACATCTGGAGGGCCGAGTTTGCCTATGCCTGTTTTTGAAGATGGCACCCGATGCCTCTACATAGCTTCATCCTTATTTCAGACATTGTGGTGTATTGGTATATCACAATGCTTAGCTAAGGTAAAGGGACCCCTGACCATTAGGTCCAGCCATGGCCGACTCTGGGGTTGTGGCGCTCATCTCGTTTTATTGGCCGAGGGAGCCGGCGTACAGCTTCCAGGTCATGTGGCCAGCATGACTAAGCCACTTCTGGCAAACCAGAGCAGCACACGGAAATGCCGTTTACCTTCCCGCTGGAGTGGTACCTATTTATCTACTTGCACTTTCTACGTGCTTTCAAACTGCTAGGTTGGCAGGAGCAGGGACAGAGCAACAGGAGCTCACCCCGTCGCAGGGATTCAAACCGCCGACCTTCTGATCGGCAAGCCCTAGGCTCTGTGGTTTAACCCACAGTGCCACCCGCGTCCCATCACAATGCTTAGCTGATGATATATCACGATGCTGAAAACCAGATATTGCCCAGCCCTACTGCAGATGCCAGTCCTTGAAAGGGGTTTCCAACTGATCCTGCATTTTAGTTGGATTCCTGACTTCAACCACGAGACCTGATTGGAACTTCAAACCTCGTAAAGAAAACTTGCTGGACAAAATCTTAGCGTGTACTGTTGAGGTGCTCCGATATAGGGAGTGTCCTATGCAGGGCACCCCACATGACCTCTGCTTTGCAGCTGTCACAAAATCAGCTGCTCTTGGGTGGCACATATCTGAGCAAAGCCAGGCAGGTGCCCAGAGAATGAGCAAGTGTTGGGAGGGAATGTTCACACTCCCAAGCTGTACACAGCGGATGCTCATGACTAAGACCCTGCAGCTCTCTGGGGCTCCAGACATCCAAATCAAATGCCCTCTGCCCCCCCCCCCGAGGCAAACAGTGCTCCCGTTTTAATTGCTAAGGATTGGACATGCTGCTTGGACAAAAGATGGTGCATTGCATATCTTGGCAAGCGAGTCTTAAAGGAAGTTCCTGCCATTTGAATTGATGAACCAGGGGAAACCTGTGGCTTTCCAATGGCTGCTGAACTGCGACTTTCGTGATCCCTGAGCACTGGCTGCAACAGGTGGGAATGTTTGGAGTTGCAGTCCAGAAATACAGCCATACCTTGGGTTAAAGTCACTTCAGGTTGAGCGTTTTCAGGTTACGCTCCGCGGTGACCCGGAAGTAATGGAATGCGTTGCTTCCGGGTTTCGCCGCTTGTGCATGTGCAGGCACTCAAAATGATGTGCGCATGCGCAGAAGCGGCAAATCGCGACCCACGCACACACGAATTGTGTTCTGCTCAGGATGCAAACGGGGCTCCAGAATGGATCCCATTCGCATCCAGAGGTACCACTGTATCTGAAGGGCGGCATGTTCTCCCATCACTGCTGTGGGGAGATCCTTATGCTCTAGCACAGCCTTTCTCAACCTGTGGGTCCCCAGATGTTGTTGGACTACAACTCCCATCACCCCTAGCTAGCAAGGCCAGAGCTCAGGGATGATGGGAGTTGTAGTCCAACAACATCTGGGGACCCACAGGTTGAGAACTGCTGCTCTAGCGGGTGGAGACCTGCACATGTTTTCAGATACACAGAGGTTTCTATCCCCCCTTTCTGGGATCTTTCAGGGCAGCTTGCAGCTTTATAAAATCTTGATACAAACACAGCGCACCAATAAAGAGCACAGCATGAAAACGGGTGCTTAGGCAAAAGCCTCGAAGAATAGACTTCTCTTTACCAACTGGAGAAAGCCAGCCAGAGAAAGGGCCACTCATGCTTCATGGGGCAAAGTGTTCCACAGAACTGGTGCAACCACTGAGAAGGACCCGTCTCTTATTGCCATCAGCTATGCTTCCATCATCATATGGCATCGATGGGCACATGTATACAAAGAAGTCAATTACTAGTGTGTGAGTGTAACCTGCTGTGTTAGCTGGCTGCCGAAGTGTGACAAAATATGTGGTTTAGTAGAAAGAACGTAAGAAGACGTGACAAGTCCTGCTGGATCAGGCCAACAGCCCATCTTGTCCCGCATCCTGTTCTCACAGTGGCCAACTAGATGCCTAGGAGAAGCCTGTAAGCCGGACCCAAGTGCAACATCCCTCTCCCCTCCGGAGTTTTCCAGCAACTGAGATTCAGAAGCATGCTGTTTTTGACCATGGAGACAGCCATTGTGGCTGGTAGCCATTGAAAGCCCAATCCTCTTCTGAAGCCATCCAATTTGGTGGCCATCACTGCTCCCTGTGGCAGTGAGTTCCACAGTTTAACTAGGCACCGTTTGAAGAAATGCTTTTCTTTTCTCTGAATCTTCCATCATTCAGGTTCACTAATGTCCACTAGTGTTATGAGAGAAGCAGAACATCTCTTCTCTATCCACTTCTCTACACCATGCATAATTTTATATTCTTTTACCATGTCGCCTTTTCTCTAAATGATGCTGCAACCTTTGCTCATAGGGAGGTACGTGTGTTCACAAGTAAATCCTCAGCTCAGGTCTTTTTTTATTATCCTGTTGTCTTGCTGAGAAAAATGGAGCTTGCACATCTACTCACCCACGCACTGGGAGATTCATAGGACCCACGAGCGAGTCCTCTTCTGAGATGAGTCAACGGGCGGTGAATTGTGGAAACGTAAGTCACTTGTTTCTCTGCGGAAGATTCAGGACAGGCAAGAGGAAGGACTTCTTAAACCTGAATTAGACAAATTTGTGGTGCAAATGGAATGGAAGGGTCTGCCAATTTTGGTTCTCAGTTTCTTGTTTTTCCAATCTTAAATTCAGTTCTCCACATCTCTGCGGCAATTTGGTTTCAGGGTTTGTTTGTTTTTTAAGCCTCCATGGCAATTCAGCAGCATTTTAGTGCAATTTCCCTCCCCCCAATAAACACATTTTGTGCACAGTTTTGACTAACGTGCACTTTTTGCCAGCAATATCATGCACTTTTGTAAGTTATTTCCACCAATATATTCGTATTTACGTACACTTTCTCCTAAGATTTGCAAACCTCTTTTGGTTGGAGAATTGCACTGCAAAATTCGCTTTGGTGCAAATTTTGAAGGATAGCTGTGTTTGGGTTTGCACATTGCTTTGGAAAGTGCAGATTCCATAATTTCCCCTTTAAATACAAACTGAACTGGATTTCTCTCCCATCCCTGGCTACTAGCCATGATCAGAGAAAGCATGCCTGCTTCTGAAGGCCAGTTGTTGGGAGCAAGCAAGTGTCCTCATGTCCTGGTTGAGAGCTTCTTCTAGGTATGTGGTGGGTCACTGTAGGAAGCAAGAGGCTTGTCTATGCAAGTCTTTTGGTTCTTAGATTCTTCTTACAATCTCCACCACACATTGCAAAGCATGCATCCACCTGCAGTGCTGGTTTCTGTAATGTTGGGGACTCCAGTTTTAGGTGTGCTTCAGTTCACCATGGTCTGGAGCAGCTCTGGTCCAGGTCCTACAAAAATAACTCTAGTGACTAGACCCAGAGGCAGCTAAAGACATCCATTTCTAGTAGACTTTCCTTGTGCTTGGTGCTTGAGCTAATTGAAGGGTTTTGGTCCCCCCTAATTCATGCACAGAGTACTGTTGCACTGAGATCTGGGCTGGAATGCTCCAGACCTCGGTAAACTGAAATATACATAAAACATGGACTGGGCTGCCCCGCATTATATCCCTCCTCTCTTCAGCTAAATGAAACCACCCACCGGCTTGTTTGAGATTGTACTAAATAGAACATTTTGAGCTTGCTATGCTTCATGCATCTTACGGACTCCAGCTCCTACCATCGCCAACTATTGCAGTAAATGAATATTGGCTACAAAGTCTTGGGCTGTTTTGGGAGTTGGAGTCACAGGTTCCCCAACCCCTGGTGTTGGGAGAAAACAGTAAGCTGGTGCTGCCTTGTGGGTGCATTAAAACCTGTGGGGAGAGAGAGGCCTTGTTGTCACTGCACGGCAAGTGCCGCAGTGCTGAATAGTCCTCTTTGTGGTTAATACCCGTGGAACCTACTTGAGCGCAGGACCCTTGCGAGGCCGTTTGCGGGAGAGAAAGACACTGCTCCATCAGCACAGCGGAGATGCCAGCTCAGTATGGATTTCAGGTAAATGCCTTCAATTTCCCCCTTGCCTTAGGATAATATTTTAATCCCTTTTGTCTGGTTTTATGTTTGACTGGATATAGTTAAGCTACTTATAGGAATATGAGGAAAATGTTTACGGTCAGGCTGCGGAGCCTGTTTGAGCCGAGGACAGGTAGGGCTTTTGCCCATGAAAGGGGAAAAAAATGTGTTTAGAAACAGACAAACACACACCCCAGCTTTGGGCCACAATCCACTGGAGAGATAGATAGGACAGGATGGGCTGTAGCTCACTTGGAGAGTATTTACCCCCTGGTGCAGAAGGCCTCAGGTTTAATCTTTGGCACCTAATTGGTAGGGTTGGGAGAGACTCCTGCATAAAACTCTGGAGAGCTTCTGCCTGTCAGAGTAGAGAATACTGCACTAGATGGACCAAAGATTTGGCTCAGTATAAGACAAGCTTCCTGTGTTTCGATTAGGATCTAAGTTCCAATGACCCAAGCTGAGCTTCAGTGTATATCACTCTCAACTAGACTGTGGTCTTTACTATTTCAACATGTGATACTCCAGAGCATCAAAAGGCTTGCCCAGTTTGTATCTCCTCCTTCCAATGGAGGTGGGGACCTGCTGTTCAAAGTCCAATGTTCCAAAAGAACATTGTTGAATGTGTAAAACAGCCATGTTTCATTCTAGTGATGGCCAACCCCTAGAAATGTGCTTATGTGATTCAAATGGTCCAGTGCATTGTTCTTCAACCTTGGGTCCCCATATGTTGTTGGCCTACAGCTCATCTCTGACTATTCGTTAAGCTGACTGGGGATGATGGTTTTGTAGTCCGACAACATTGGGCAACCCAAGGTTTAACAACAGGAGTCTAGTAGACACTTAGGGCTTTTTCCGGTTCTGGCACTTCTCAAGTGGGTGCCATTGCCATTATAAGAGAACAAGGGAGCCATTAATGGTGAGTTCTGGCACCTCTTTTTCTAGAAAAACAGTACAAAGGGAAGTCACAATAACAAAAGCTTCATAATGTTTGCCAGTCCTATGACTAAGGCTGAGGCTGTGCACTGTACCTTCACAGGCCTGAGGCCTAAGTACACGTATTCTGCAGTTGCTTGCCAGCCCTTAAATCAGCCTTCCCCAACTTGGTGTTTTGGACTACAATTCCCATTGGTCTTAGACAACCATGGCCTAAGCTGATGGGATCTGTAGTCCAGGGTGCCTTCCACTGAACCTATCAAGCTGCCATATACTGGCCGTAACACAGCGCTCAGCAATGCCCACCCTGACTGGTAGCAGCTCTCCAGGCTCTCAAGCAGAGGGCCTTGCCATCCCCAGCTACTTGAGATCTTTTAATGGGTGGTGCTGAGAACAGAACCAGGGATTTTGTGGATGCAAAGAGCAGGTGCTCTGATACTGAGCTAGGGTCCCCCTCTTCGCCCCCAGTTCCGCAGCTTCTCACTTTGGAATGACAAACCAGTGTCGATGCTCATCCGAGTCAGCCTGTCCCATGAGGACTTTCAAATGTCATTTGTAAGTAAGTAATTTTATTTACGGCCATAGGCCCATACAGGTAAAAACGACACATAAATAACAACTTGTGCACGTGGGGAAAACAGCCGCTAAAACACCACTATAACAATAAAATACTATAAGACAGAATGGCATACTACGCCTTAGTTAGCTTGTAGTGCTCCTTGGCGTCGCTTTTGGGTAAGGACAGCGACCAGGAACCTTGCCACTTTCAGGGTCGTATGAGTATCCTTATCCTGCAAGATTTGGGCAAGGTGGAATTTTGGTGGGGTACCCTCTAGTTTCTGTATGATTGATCCCAACAAATTTGCCCGTGGCACATTGAACAGGGGGCAAGTGAACATAATGTGCTGGAGCGACTCCGGTGTCTCCTTATCACATTCGCACATGGCGGGGGCTTGGCCCTTTGAGAATCTATGTCTCAGGACGTTGGAGGGAAAAATGTTGAACCTCGCTTTGGTGAAGGCCAGTCTATGGGCAACAGTCGAAAGGGAGGAGAGGTATGATGGAACACAGTAAGTTAATGTGATACAGTCATTTGTTTGTTTGTTTGTTTGTTTAAACAGCACTTCTTGATCTTGGGTCTGTCACTGGACTACAACTCCCATCAACCCTGACTACTGGTTCTGCTAGCTAGGGATGATGGGAGTTGTAGCCCACCAACAACTGGAGAGTTTGAGAAAAACTAGGACTTCAACATAATAATGGCGTTTCCTTTCTCTCCATGCAACTCAACCAAAAGGGTTTTGATTTTATTTTTGCTGGGGAGCAGAGGGGGCCATGCTCTGTGACAAGGGTCACTGGACCCTGAACCTCTTGCCTCCGCCAAAGGATCACTTTTAGCCCAAGGTGTCATTTGATAATCCCTGCCAAGTGGGATGCAGATATGTTTTGGATGCCTCTCGCCTTCGCGGGGAAGGACAGCTGCAGTCATGCGAGATGGCCCCGGCATCCTCTTCACGGATCAATGGCAGTCAAGTTGTGAGGGATGGCGTGTGTGTGGGTGTGTGTGTGTCCGTATGTGCACACAACGCAATGATGACTTATACTGCTGAGTCAGACACAGCCCTCCGTTTCCTGGCCTGAGGTTGCCAGCAAAAAGGATGTTTGCAATGAACAAGTCACTGTGTTTCTCTCTGTCTTTCAGTGTGGTTAAGAGCAGTGGACTCGTAATCTGGTGAACCGGGTTCGATTCCCCGCTCCTCCACATGCAACTGCTGGGTGACCTTGGACTAGTCACACTTCTTTGAAGTCTCTCAGCCCCACTCACCTCACAGAGTGTTTGTTGTGGGGGAGGAAGGGAAAAGGAGATTGTTAGCTGCTTTGAGACTCCTTAGGGTAGTGATAAAGCGGGATATCAAATCCAAACCCTTCTCTGGAAGGCATGCCAGTGATTTACTGGTCCAGCCAGTCCCAAAAGCCAGAAAACTGCAGGATTCTGCTAAGCACCACCCACCAGCAGCAGTTTCTTTTAGGGCTCCTCCTCCAATCAAACTAGTTTTTGTCCTGGGTTATATCATCTTCTCCAAGGTTATGTTCTTTAAAGTCAAACAGGGACAATCCAATTTCCTGTGAAGCCTTGTGAAAGGGGGTAGGCAATCATCAAGTGGAAACTAACTGTATTAGCACTTATTATTATTATTATTATTATTATTATTATTATTATTAATCATCACCATCATTATCCTGCTTTCCCCCAGACTGGGACTCAAGGCAGCCTATGCAAATTAGACCAATGCAGACAAAATGCAAAAAGATAATATTTAAAAAGCAATTAAACTCAATCAGAATTAAATACAACATGAAAACAAATCTGTTAAAATGCAGGTACTAAAAATGGTAAAAATAAAACCCCCAACCCATTCCATTCCCAATGGCCTGTCAGAGTACAACTGTCTTCACTGTTTCTCTTCCCTACCAAGTATGCCTGTGAGGGTGGTATAGGTTGAAGACCAGAAGCTCAAGCCAGCAGTAAGAGCTAAGGGGTAGAACAGGGGACCAAGCCAAGGGACAACCAAGAGAACCAGCAAAGGATACAGTTGTGCAGGCAAAATGGGTCCCACCGTAAATAGTAAACCTCTGTCTGCTGTGCAAAGGGCTCAAAGTTACAGGCCTCACAGCTTTGGCCATAGGAACCCATTTCCAGACTCCTCTTCAACCTCAGTCTTGGACTTCCAAGACTGAGGTGGCCCAGCCTTGAGCGACTGCTCTTGCAAGTGGCTGGCTAATGACCAGCAATTGTCTGTTTTTTCAATGACTAGCCCCTGTCGGTGGGATTCCCTCGTGAGGGAGACCTGCCACATCTGTCCTGCAGTAGCTTTTGAAGCATTAAGCAATTATTCCTCTCCTCCCTCGTTTATTTAACAGGGTGTTTCATCTCATAATGGAACTGGCTGGACTCACTAGCAATTTCTTGCAACTTAAATGCAGGACACCTGGGAGGTGGCAGTCTAGGAGAGGGCATTTTGTCTCCTTTTCACCTGGAAGTAAGTCCCACTGAACTCAGTGGGACTGGCTTTTGCTTTGATGTGCATAGACTTGCACTATGAATGCACGGAAGTGATTTTAGTCATTTGAATTGAGTTTTTAAATTGTAATTTGAACTCTCTCTCTCTTTTTAACCCGAACTTGCATTCACATATTTTATTATAATCTGATTTGAGTTTGTTTTATAATGAAAAACAAGGTCTATTTTTTTTAACCAAAGAAATACCTATTTTAAGGACAGTTCCAGCACAGAGTTAACCGACGGGCAACCCCAATATATCTCCCTTATAAGGCAAAATGCGGAGAAGGGGATTTACCAGGAAGAGAGAGCCCAGAAAATACAGCCTCTCCCTTGTAAGCAGGGCTACACTGAACGCAAGGTACCCATTTCTGATTGCTGGAAGGTCGGTGATAGATAGGGACCACTTGTCCCAGGAAGAGATCCCTGCAATCGATTCCTGGAGTTGCAGCAACGAGAAAGCTATAGAGCAGGAGATGGAGTGGCAGGACTTGATTTCTCTTTCAGGGAAAGCAAAGTGGTCAAGAGGGCTGGGAACAGGCTCCCTTGTCGAAAGAGCAGAGAGCGATTTCCTACTTAAAAAGTGATTAATCCAAATGCTCTTCAATTTACAAGGCAGAGATCAATCAATAATTATCCCACTTAATCCCAACATAAATCCTTTAAAAAAAATTGTTTTAATTAAAAGCAATCAAGCCCCACAAGATGCGGTCATTCGCCACACAACACACAACATTAACCCCTTGGGGTCCCGCCCCCAGGCAGCCTCCACAACTGCAGAGGATTCCTGCCTGCAAACTGTTTCCCAAGCCCGTTTCATAGAGCCGCTGAATCGGAAGAGTCGAGAGGGACAGATTCCAGCACTCGTTTTCACAGCCGCCATGGGAAGACTTGCTTGTTATAAATGCCCACCTAAGGCAAAGTGACACGTCTATTAGGCCCTTAATTAGACAAAATCTACAGCTGACATCCCTGTGGCAAAACCGTCTCTGTTAAACAGTCACTTAAAGCATGAATTGGATCGGGCTAACCTTGCTTTAATTAACAAAGCCGTCACCGAGGCGAGGAACGTGCGGGAGACTTAAAATCAACATGCCTGAGCTGAAACAGAATCCCACTCTGTGGTTTTTCAAACTTCTCAGACCTGCAGTACAGTGGTGTTGTTTTTCTGAATCAAAATGAAAGGCACGTTTCTTGTGGAAGAGGCATGGTGCTTGCCTCTTGCACCCGAAAAGCGGCATACTTAGAAGGGCTTCTCTACTGCATACAAAGAAACCAGGAAGTGTCATGCCTGGATCATGTTATCTACTGAAGAACAGGAAGAGGTATTCTGGAAGGAACTTCTCTATTATACCTGGGGGGAAACCAGGAAGAGGTGTGTCTGGAAGAGCTATGAACACAGAAATGCAGTGGGAGATTTCTGAGAGCAAGTCATTATAGCATGTGTGACTGGGTCATTCCAATGTATCAAATGAGAGTATCAGTGCTGAGTAATAGAAATTTAATAAATAACAACCAAATGAGAAAAGTGGCTTAGAGCTCTGGGCTAAAGGTGGACTCACTCTGCCATGGCATTCATTCTTTAATTTTGGACCACCCTACCTAGCAGTGCAGGGACGCGGGTGGCGCTGTGGGTTAAACAACAGAGCCTAGGACTTGCAGATCAGAAGGTTAGCAGTTCGGATCCCCGTGACGGGGTGAGCTCCCATTGCTCAGTCCCTGCTCCTGCCAACCTAGCAGTTTGAAAGCACGTCAAAGTGCAAGTAGATAAATAGGTACTGCTCCGGCGGGAAGGTAAACGGCGTTTTCGTGCACCGCTCTGGTTCACCCGAAGCGGCTTAGTCATGCTGGCCACATGACCCAGAAGCTGTACACCGGCTCCCACAGCCAGTAAAACAAGATGAGCGCTGCAACCCCAGAGTCGGCCACGACTGGACCTAATGGTCAGGTGTCACTTTACCTTTACCTTTTTACCTAGCAGTGCTGAGCAAAAAGGAAGGCCCCAAAGGCTGTGCCAATTGTCTTTCAAATTTTCCTTTCCTTTCCTTCCTCATTGCTGAATGAAACAAGTTTTGGCTTCTTTGTCCCAATTCATGTAAACAAGTCTAATTTGTGTGTCTGGGTGTAGAGCTCCCATGCTCCTCAACTACATTCCTTTGCACATGTGGAGTAACTTCCCATCACTGATGTGAAAGAGAAAGCTCAGAGCAGCTTCATCACTGGTGGAGCTCTAGAGAGGGGGATGCATAATTTCCACAACAATTTGCTCTAGCACTTTTCTTATTGGCCTTTTGGCTTCTCCAGGGGGGAAATACCTTTCCGAGCCTCACGTAAAATGGAAGTGAGGAAAAGTAAGGAGGCCCTCCAGCTGGCACTGTGGATCCCCTGCACTCTCAAATAAATGCATAAATGAAACAGATGCACCTCTGTAGTTCAGCACCAAGAAAAACTTGATTCTGCAACCTGCATATATTCTGCAACCTGTGCATATTTTGCTTCCTTTGCATAATTTCTTTCGCTTCCCGCAGTTGGGAGTTACAACAAGGATGGAGGAGCGAATCCCACCTGAGGAAATGTACGGATCCAACCACGGTTGTATTGCTTCCCTTGAAATTCCTACAGCGAGACTTTCAGCTCAAATTTTGCTGTAAGTGAAACATGTTGGCAGTACTGAAGCCCTGACCCTTAACCTCCCCACTCTCTCCTTGGGTGTCTGAGAATCACACGCTGCCAAGCTTAATTTCAAGACCATAGCTGTGCTCTATTAAAATAAAAGGAACAGTTAAAAACTAAAGACGAAATTTTCAGGAGGCTAAATGAAGTGCCTTATACTAAATTCTGTACTTGTGCAGAATCGTGGGTATCCCAGAGAACTGAACAGCGTTCTATGTGCACTTTTATCTCAGAGAGATTCCCCCATGATTTTGATCCTCAAAGAGGCATGCTTCTCTTCCGTTACAGGGATTAGTTTTTCTGCCGACTCACAGAACAACTCCAGAATGTCACAGGGACCTGCCGGCAGCTGCTGCTGCTATCACAGAGGAGATAGGCTGCAAACTCATTAGTCGTCGTTATCGCCATGGCGGTTTCTCAGCGCTCCGGCGAACAAGAGCTACTGTGACAACAACAGACAGTGTATTTCCCGGCACAGATTCTGGGTGGGTGCAAAGCTCAAGGGAGGGAAAGTGCAGATCTTGGGCAGCAATTACTCATTTGGGAGCAACATGAATGCAGAAGAGAGATGGCAGCATTCTTATGCACGCTGCTAGGATCCGCAGCAGTCTGCAAAGCAGAGGAGGGCAACCAAAATGGTCAAAGGCCTGGAAACGATGCCTTATGAGGAACGGCTAAGGGAGCTGGGCATGTTTAGCCTGGAGAAGAGGAGGTTAAGGGGTGATATGATAGCCATGTTCAAATATATAAAAGGATGTCACATAGAGGAGGGAGAAAGGTTGTTTTCTGCAGCTCCAGAGAAGCGGACACGGAGCAATGGATCCAAACTACAAGAAAGAAGATTCCACCTAAACATTAGGAAGAACTTCCTGACAGTAAGAGCTGTTCGACAGTGGAATTTGCTGCCAAGGAGTGTGGTGGAGTCTCCTTCTTTGGAGGTCTTTAAGCAGAGGCCTGACAACCATATGTCAGGAGTTCTCTGATGGTGTTTCCTGCTTGGCAGGGGGTTGGACTCGATGGCCCTTGTGGTCTCTTCCAACTCTATGATTCTATGACTCTCCAGTCCCCACTCTGGGCTCTGCTTCTGGAATTCTTACTGTGAAAATCAGTCCCTTACTAGCGCACAACAACAAAGCACGCCAGGGGTTGGCATCATTTTAAGGCCTGATGGGGCCCATGCTACAACAGGGGACTCACTATCAACTCCTGATGCCTCCTAGCTGTCACCCATCCTTGCTATTGATGGCTGTTCACTTGCTCTCTCTAAGCTAGCAAGTAAGGAGATGAGCAAGGAGGAGGAGCAGAAAAACTAAGCATTGATCCATGTAGTTCATTATTGCCTACATTGACCGGCCGCGGTTCTCCAAGGAGTCTTTTCCCATCCCTACCCAGAGGTCTTCTGAATGCAAAGCCACTCAGCTACCCTGAGTTTGCCTTCTCCCTTGGGGCAGTGGTACAGACTGTGGAAAAGGTGACAATGGGGTTCCTTTGGAAGCAGGGCAGGTGGTAAGTACACTTAATAAGAATAATAGTCATTAACAATGTAATTATGTAACTTGTGTAATTTCGCCACAGCAGAAGCTGAACTGCAGCAGAACAGAAACTGATGCACGCAATGAATACCGGGTGAAACGGGAAAAGATGCCACACATCCCTAGTCATATCCAATGTTAACAATAGAAACCCATTGAAATTAACATGGGCCCATTGATTTCGATGGGTCCACTATGACAAATATTGGATGCAACCCTTGTGCAAGGGGGAGCAGGGCTTTGCTGCAATGCAGGTGGTCCTGAAATGTGGGTTTCTAAGCCACAGTTAGGTCATGTCAGCAGGCAGATGACCACCTCTTGAGAGGAGACATAGAGGAGAAATAGAGACAGAAGAAGAAACTTAGAAGAAGAGTTTGGATTTGATATCCTGCTTTATCACTACCCTAAGGAGTCTCAAAGCGGCTAACATTCTCCTTTCCCTTCCTCCCCCACAACAAACACTCTGTGAGGTGAGTGAGGCTGAGAGACCTCAGAGAAGTGTGACTAGCCCAAGGTCACCCAGCAGCTGCATGTGGAGGAGCAGGGAATCGAACCCGGTTCACCAGATTATGAGACTACCGCTCTTAACCACTACACCACACTGGCTCTCAGAGAAGAGAACTTCCAGACCATTTAGCTACATGGTGCTTCCAGATGGGTATTTATGGAGGGATTAATCCAGGTTCTCTCTTTTTGGGGAATATCCAGTACGTTAAAAAAACACCTGTCTCCAGCAAAACCCACCCTTTTAAAAAGTTTTAAACTCCCATAAGGAAGCACCCACAGATGCGATGAATTAATAGTGCCCAAAAAGTTTCCAGTTTTGGAAAATACTCCTGTTTTGTACTAGGTTTGTAGTTTACACTGAAGCTTGCCAGCTAACTCAGGCTTATTTGGGATTCTGAATATTTTAGTACTTTGGGAATGAGATGCATTGTGAAAATAAAAATGTACTAATTTATGCTATACACATGTAAACACACACACACACACAATGTGTGTCCTTGAGTTGCAGGGAAATGAGGTTAATATCTGAACATTTCTCTAGTTGCTGATTCCCACCCCCTCCCGGATCCTTTGAAAGTGCCCCATCTGTACTATGTTAGGTCCCTAAACTTGTTTTGATCCCAGCTTTCTTGTGTATCACAGAGCATGTCGATGAAGGGATGATTTGGTGCTCGCTACCGGGTTACTATGGCAACCTTTGCCAAGCAGGTGCCCTCTAATTTTGTTGGATGGGGCTGGTGGGAGTTATAGGCCATAATGTCTAGCAGGTGATGACTGTGCTATGGTAAGTAGAAACAGTAGAGTCTTGTCCATTAGGATGAATGGGGCCCTCAGACAGCCACTGTCTTCCCTTGTTACTTACAACCAGTCCAAGGGATAGCACTGGCTGTCACCTTCCTCCTCCTGGGGCTCAGTTTTGCCCTTGTAGAACTCAAGAGATAATCTAGAATTCACCAATTCTACTGGCCATTGGCTATGGCGCCACCTACTGCCCGGCTCCCTGGCTTCCGCCCTACCAGCCCCAATGGGCACCACCAACCATTGCCTAGGAAGCAGGTCTCCCTACATCCCAGAGAATCAGGGGGGGGGGGAGCAAACATGCATGAATGGTTGCAGCACAGAATCAGGAACTGGTGAATATTCCAGATCAATAAACCCAGGGGTGTGTGAGCAGCCATAATTTTGTGTATGTAGCATTGTTTACACACACACACACACACACACACACACACACACTTTCTGCTGCACCTACTTTCTCCCAAGGAATAAAGGCCCATTCCATTTGTAGCCAGGAGGCTAACTCTTGAGCGATTCCACCACCACCTCCCCATCAAAGCTCCCATCTTTTTCAGCGCATGAAATATTAGAACAGCTGCTGCCAGTTCCACCTCTGAAAAGCAAGAACATGGTGGGTTGTTCCCCCCCCCTCCTCTCGTCTTTCTCTCTCTCTCTCTCATTGCCAGTGATGATTTAATCCTCTTTGAACTCTTAAACTCCTAAATATCAGATGGTTGCTCTGTGGGGTAAGAGGCTGCATGTTTATTATTGTCTGTTCTTTACAGGCGCTTCTGAAAGGTGAGCTAGAAGTTGGGAAGTGTATCCCAGGGAGCTGCCGAAGAATCGGGGAATGCAAAGCAGACAGCGACTCTGGCCCTCCGACAACAGGAGGGCAATAAAGCACGAGCCGTATCAGGTGTTAAAATGGCAACAATGCCCAAAACATCCTGGGAAAATGCTCCATTGCAGGGGGGCGGGGGAGAGAGAAAGGAGGTATTGCAACACTCTTGTTTCTTTACTAAACAAAGTCATGGTAACTCCAACTGCCCAGTAAAGGAAACCCTGGGTAGATTTGCATGAACTTTTGCTGCTTGCCTTGAGATGTGGCTTGTTCTGGGAGCATCCTGCTCCGAGCACAAAGTGAAAGTGGAGCACTTTTTTTACTTATTTCATCTTTGCATTTCTCTCTTCCTTTTTTGGCAGAGGCAACCCAGCCAGATGGGCAGGGTATAAATATTATTAAATGCAAGCCCCTACACAAAGAGACTTACTTCTTATTTACGATGATGCTGATGATTAACAAATATGTTTCATCATTGTCATCATTTATTCCCCACCTTTCCTCCTAAGGAGTTCAAGGCAGAGTACAAGGGAAAAAATTAAGCATCTCCTTCTTCGTCCACGAGGTGCCCAACAGAGGGACCAGGATGTCCTGCAAGACTTTTGTGTGCACCTGACTTAGCCCATGACTCAGGGAAACCCTGAAAGCTGGGATGGAGACATTTCAGGGAAACAATCAGCCAAAAGGATCTGGCCTCTCAGTGGGGTGACCCCCATCTTGGACCTCTCCCTCTGCTGCAGCCTGACGTAAGGACAAGATAGCAGTTGAGGGAGAGGGACAGCCAAAGTCAGCTGAACTGACGGAGTAGCCCTGCTTCTCATCTCCCTCCCTCTCTGCTTCCTTCTTCGGTAATAATAATAATAATATATTTGTACCCCGCCCATCTGGCTGGGTTTCCCCAGCCACTCTGGGCGGCTTCCAACAAAGATGAAAAATACACTAAAATGTCACATATTAAAAACTTCCCTGAACAGGGCTGTCTTCAGATGTCTTCTGAATGTCAGGTAGTTGTTTATCGCTTTGACATCTGGTGGGAGGGCGTTCCACAGGGCGGGCGCCACTACCGAGAAGGCCCTCTGCCTGGTTCCCTGTAACTTGGCCTCTCGCAGTGAGGGAACCGCCAGAAGGCCCTCGGAGCTGGACCTCAGTGTCCAGTTCCCTCACTGCGAGAGGCCAAGTTACAGGGAACCAGGCAGAGGGCCTTCTCGGTAGTGGCGCCCGCCCTGTGGAACGCCCTCCCATCAGATGTCAAAGCGATAAACAACTACCTGACATTCAGAAGACATCTGAAGACAGCCCTGTTCAGGGAAGTTTTTAATATGTGACATTTTAGTGTATTTTTCATCTTTGTTGGAAGCCGCCCAGAGTGGCTGGGGAAACCCAGCCAGATGGGCGGGGTACAAATATATTATTATTATTATTATTATTATTATTATTATTATTATTACCGAAGAAGGAAGCAGAGAGGGAGGGAGGTGAGAAGCAGGGCTACTCCGTCAGTTCAGCTGACTTTGGCTGGGCCTATTGCTCAATATCCAAAAAAACCAAATTGCTGAACCAACAAGCACCAAACCACCCCTCTGCAGCACCACAAATCCAACTCAGTGGTGTAATGCTAGAAAATGTTGACCACTTTCCCCTCTCTGCTACATCCTTATGGAATGGCTGCTTCCTGGTGGCGGTTGAGAGCCAAAGGCAGCTAGTCTTTAAGCAGATCTGATGGAGTAGGCCCTGCTTCCATTCTCTTTCTCTCTCTGTGTGTGTATGCTTCTCTCCACCACCCCCACCACCCCCTACTGCCTGCATTCTCTTGCCTTTTATAATGTAATAATTTGAGCTAGGTTGAACTGAGCCACCCAAGATCAGAATCTCACAGCTCCCCGACAAAAGATCTCCCAAGAGTTCCCTCTATACATCTGCTTCAGGGACTTTGCAAATCAATGCGAGCTCTAAAAGTACGGTTCCGAGCAATTTTTAAAATATATCTTTGGAGAGAGAGAGAGGGGGAGATGCAAGATAAAGCCTATTCATAGGTGGAAATGGCTGCCTAGCTTTCCCTTTCATCAGGAGCGTTTCTCAGTAAGCACTCTGCCTGGGCTACTACCTTCAATATATTGATCCCACTGGACAGCCGTTTCCCCACGGTACACTTTGCTCATCGAGACCGAACAGTTCTCTCCAATCTATTTTAAACAATACTTACCTTCGTATATGAATCCCGCCAGCCCATAGCCGTTTACAAAGCCTTTATGGATTTCTGCTGAAGCATCAAAGGCTGCTTAATGTGACTTTATGTGTTTCTCCCCCTGCCCCAAATCCATAGGCTTTAATCAAGTGTTGCAGTTGTAGCACATTGGGATGAGAAAGCCTGTTTTACTGACTAAGGTTCCGTGTGGGTGGGTTTTGCAGGGTGGGTGTGTCCTGCTCTCAAAGGCAAGGATGCAGGAACCTTCATCCCACTGCCCAAATCAGGTTCACCAGGCCTTCTGTTCTGGCCCTGCGAGGTTATTTCCCTCCAGCCCCACACTATATGATGTCAGATCCAGGGCAAGGCAAAAGATTCCTGCATTGCAGGGGGTTGGTCTAGATGATCATCAGGCTCCCTTCCAGCTCTACAATTCTATGGTTCTAAGTTGGCCTGCTGCAGGTGGGGATTGTCTTCTCTCCTTCCCCCAGAAAAAAGGCTGGGAGAAGTGAATTGCAGAGGGTTGGGCCAGATGACTCTTCCAGCACTAAGATTCTACAATAAGACGCAATCTTCGGTGGGAAACACCGGAGTCTCTTTAGAAAGGAAAAGCAAGCAGCTCCTTTTGCAGGCTCGTTCCATACCCAACAAATCGAGAGCAAGACCTCTAGGTAGCCACGGGTTGTGTGGGCCAGCTATTAGCCACAAAAGCAGGCCCTTCCACATGGCTTCAGCCAAGCCTAATAGCTGCGATGATGAATCAGGCTACAGTCAGGAGACGCACAGATTAATTAAAATGCTCCTTCTGACACCACCACAATCAGAGACCTTCTGTGTTCTTTCTGATGAAGATGCTTGAGCATCTTATCCTGCCTTGGCAGCATTGCAAAAAAATTTAAATGAACTGGCTGCGCTGGAAGGGAAGAGAAAAAGCATCTAAAACGAAGGGTTGTGGGTTTTTTTCAGAACACAGAAGAGGAAGCCAGTCAGATTCCACAGTTCCTAAAACTGGGGTGTGGAACCTCAGGTCCAGGGGCCCAAATGTGGCCCTTGGGGACTTTCTTTCTGGCCCTTGAGACTCTGCCCCAGGCCACACCCCCTCTGCCAGGCCACACCCCCTGCCCAGCCCTACTTTGCATCCTGTTTGAATGTTTTGGCCTGGTTTGAATGTGCCCTTGGAACTCCAACAATGTCTCCCAGGATACAGGACAGAGAGGGGTGTGTGCAGAAACCTGCTGGCTGCATAAAGGTAAAACCTACATTCCTTTCTCTGCCTACTTCTGCCTCTGGCCCCCAGAAGCTTTCCCAGAAGGGAACACGGCCCTGAAAAAAGGGTCCCCCGTCCCACTGCTAATGTGACAGATTCTGTGACCCGCAACGTGATACGGCAACTGCTGGCCGCCCTCTATGCATCCCCTGCGCGCAGCCAGGAATCTCGCTCCACATACTTCAGCTTGGCACTCTTGACTGCTGGCCTGCAGCGTACATATAGAATGCACCCTAAGTGGAGCCGATAAGATTGGTGCTCCAGAACGTGTAATACTGAGAATGCTCGCTGCCCTTTTTATCAGCCAACTGAAAAGGGGGGGAAAAAACTTTCCAAAGCTTCCAGGCCATCAGCTCCAACACTCTGATGGAGACCAGACGACAGGCGGACATGATACACAACTGCTCTTGTGCCTCTGGGTGATACCAAAGAGGCTGAGGAAACAAACAAGAAAAGGACTCGCGCTCAAATGGCATGTGACAATCGGGTCGTGTAACTTTTTCCCCTCGAAGGGTCGTGGTTGTTATTTTTAAAGCAAGGCTGTAAGTGGAGGAGCAGCATCAGGGAAAGCGAGGGGCTTGTTGAACCCTTTCCCTGCCAGCTATTTGGTGCAATCCCACTTCTATCTCTCTTCACAGTGAGAAAACAGCACATAAAAAAGCAACTGGGCAGGTAGAGCCGGTTTTGAGCAAAGAGGAGGGAGGGAAAGGGTTAAGCAGGCCCCTCTCCTGCCACCAGACCCTTAACTCAAGACTGTGGTAAAGAAGACTGCGTTTTTGTTTCAAGAACAGCTGTTTTTAGTTTTATATGTGTTTGATATTCTTCGTTTCGGGGTTTTCAAAAGCAAACGTAAAGTTTCATCTACATATGTAAACATGAAATAAAATTTCATAAAAGCATTTTTGCATATACAAAAAGTACAGTTTAAAGATTGCTGTGTACATCTATTGTCCTGCCTTACTGTTGTATTTTAAGCGGGATGTCAGATTTTATGAGTGAGAATAAAATATAAGGTTCAACGTCGCCTTGGAATTTTACACACCAACAATCAACAAACAGACTGAATTTTTCAATATATTTGTTTGGTGTGTGTTTTCAGGATAATACGCATCACAGGAAAAGTACCCAGAACTGTTCCCAAAACATTTTCTACCACGGGTGGAAATGTTTTTTTTTTAAACAAAATAAATTTTTATTCAAATTTTCACAAATTCAAACATAACACAAATAAAGAAAAAACAAAATAGTAAAACAATATAAAAAAGAAAACACAAACATAAAACACATATAAATTCTAATTTTTCTTTCTTATAACTTGCTTTCCCGACTTCCTCATACCTCCCCTTTCTGTATTCTAATTTCTGAATAAATTTTTAGCAAATTCTTCCCATACTTTTAACTTAATTTTAAAATTGTTTTGTTTCTTTAAATTTACCCTTGCCGCAATTAACCCCTTATTTTATAATCCAGCGTCTTTCTAACATTCATACCACGGGTGGAAATGTACCTTGCTGGTGTGTGTGTGTGCACGAATTTGAGCACAAATTTGAGCTGCCCCACTCCCCAGAATTCCTCCTGTCCTTGATCACAGCCTCCACAGCTGCTCTGTATTAAGAAAAACACTAACAGAAAGAACTGCACCAGCGAGGAACCACACATAGTTTGAATCTAGAAGGCAAAGCATTTCTTTGGGCCCGCTGACTCCTTGTGGTTGCCAGGAATGCCCTGCTAAGAACCTGCTGGCTGGCTCGTTTTTTTACTTCCTTTCATCCTCCATGGTCTACACAAGAGCCGTGCCGCCGCCCCCAAAAAACCTTGGACATCTTCACTAAACATTGTTACCAAAAACACCACTCGAAATTCCTCAGAGGTTTCCCCCAAGCAGTGACGTCCAAAGTTGTCGTGAAATTTTGATTTAGGTGAAATCTAGAAGCCGACCACAGATCTTGTCAGCTTTCTGACCCACAGAGGGGTGGGGTTTTTGGAGGGGTTGCAAGCCCCAACCTCCCACCAAGGCATACTATGCTGGCCAAAGGCAGGTAAAAGCCACAGTACAACTCAGCCTCTCTATTGCTAGCTCACATCAGCTCTGCAGTGTGTTCATCCATAAGTGTGGTGTAGTGGTCCACATTCACACCAGACATTTAAAGCACTATGATACCGATTTTAAGCAGCCATGGACTTCTGCATGGAATTCTGGGAGCTCTGGTTTGTTATGGGTGCTGAGAGATGTTAGGAGGTCCCTATTTCCCTCACAGAACTACAATTCACAGATTTCCCTGTATTAAACCACTCTGGAAATTGTTGCTCTGTGAGGGGAATAGGGACCTCCTAACAACCAGTGGCGTAGCGTGGGTTGTCAGCACCCGGGGCAAGGCAAGTAATTTGCGCCCCCTAACCCATGGATTTGCGCCCCCTAACCCTAACCCCCAGATGTTGCGCCCGGTGCGGCTGGGCCCCCCCTGCACCCCCCACGCTACGCCACTGCTAACAACTCTCAGCACCCTCAACAAACTACCGCTCCCAGAATGCTTTGGGGGAAGCCATGAGAGCTTAAGATGGTATTCTGGTGCTTTAAATGCATGGTGTGAATGTGGCCATTTTTTTACTTCCAAGGAGGGGCGGGAGGACCTGTGGCACTCTGCATCTTCGCTCTATTTGTATGCCACCTTTCCTTAGTTAAAACCATGCTCAAGGCAGCTTACAGCACGGAACGATCTACATCATTGCAAACACAGGAGTCATAAACAATGAATAAAACATGTCAAAATGTACACAACCAAACTGAAAAATTTCCACATAAATCGTAGTATCAAAAAAATAAAGATACAAAAAAATAATATCAAAATAACAGCAACAACAAAAACTCCAGCAAAACAATGTCCCGGCCTAAGAGTCTGTTCAGCATCCTCAACTTTTGTAGGTTGAAAGAGGCAATTCAAAGCAGGGGAGAGCAGATATTCCAGGACTCACAGACAAGATGGTGTTGGGCCTCCTCAGCTTTTGGAGCCGGAGTCAGCTGGGCTCTCACCAGCCCCATCAGAAAGGCCGATGGACTCAGGGATGGTGGGAACTGGGGCCTATCAATATCTGGAGGGCACTGTGTTGACTACCCGCCCCCCTTGTTGCAGCCCCATCTCCAAGTACCTATGGTCTGACAGCTGTGAATTTGACAGCCTTGCTTTCAGCACCTTGTCACCAAATCATTCCTTGCAGAATCACTTCAGGGGCTTATCCCTTCCACTGCGCCTCCATCAGCTTGTTCACACTTGAAGGTCACATAACCTTCTATCCCAGATATCACAAAGCCCTCCTGGAGCAAGATTACAAGCGGAGCAATCAGGGGAAAGGACTCTCTCCCTCTCTCCCTCTCTAGCTAAAAAAATATAAACAGGACCCACACCACTGGGCCCACAACATGAGCTTTGTGGCACTGGTGGGGCCTCAAGGTGCACAACAAGAGGGAGGTCGTCCCAAGGCAGCCTTCCCAAACTGGTGCCCCTCCAAAATACCCCCTAGGTGTCCCACCAGCCAACACAGCCATAACGGAAACAAACTCCTCTGCTCAGAATTATTCAACCCTACGCATTACTGGACCAAATTTGAAGTACTGGCCTTAATGTTTAAAAAATCTGTACAACTTAAGATCCAGCGTACTTGAAGGAGTGCATAGAAGTCACCCTGACATTAAGCTGTATGTAAATCAATAATTCCGGGGGCAAATTCTATAGATCAGCTACGTTCTTTGTGGAAAAGATAGTTCTTTTGCCTGTCCTGAATCTTTCAACATTTAGTTTTATTGGATTGCCCTGGGTTCTATTATTATATATGAGAGAGAGAGAGAGAGAGAGAGAGAGAGAGAGAGAGAGGAATAGCCTTCTCCCTGTTCACTTTCTAAGGAGGCAGGCGCCTATAAAACCCCGAGTCTAAAACTGCAGAACTGTTCCCTCTGTCATATTTACCAGATGGCTGGGAAGACCCCCTTTCACAGTGTGAAGGCTACAAATTCCCTAAGTGCTTCTCTAGATGCCCATGCATGGTGGAAATCACAAAGTTGCCAAAACCCCAGTTCATTCTGGAGTTCACCTGCATTTCAGCATCTGCAACCTTACTCTGCCAAACCACAGCACTATCTGTTTCTCTGAACCATGTTTAGGGATAGCTGAATCAAGCAATTTTGGTTTCCCTCTGTTTTTCATTTTTGCAATCTTAAGTTTAGCTCTCCACATTTCCGCATCACATTGCAACTTTTCTTTTTAAGTCCTCATGAAAATCCATCAGCATTTTAGGCTGATTTTCTTCTAATATATTTGCATGCATTGTTACCTAATAAAGGCATTTTTTTTTTGGTAAACCAATTTCCCATAAAATAACCCATTTTTGTGTGTTAACTATTATGTGCATTTTTAGGCACACATCACTCCAGTAGGTTCATTTTCCTATGCATTCCTTGGATAGAGAACTGTATTGAAAAATTCAGAGAAATGCAGGTGTCAAAGGATGGCCATGCTTTGGTCTGCATATTGTTTCAGAAAGGGCAAATCTGGTAGGCTTGCCTTTAAATGCGAACAGAATTGAATTCCTCTCCGATCCCTAGCCCAAGCGCCTTTCACATGCAGTGGCTCCTCATAAGGGAAGCATGCAGAAAACAGCTTCTCTGTATCAAGGCACTGTTGTTGTTGTTTAGTCATGTCCGACTCTTCATGACCCCATGGACCAGAGCACGCCAGGCACTCCTGTCTTCTACTGCCTCCCGCAGTTTGGCCAAACTCATGCTGGTAGCTTCGAGAACACTGTCCAACCATCTCATCCTCTGTCGTTCCCTTCTCCTTGTGCCCTCCATCTTTCCCAACATCAGGGTCTTTTCCAGGGAGTCTTCTCTTCTCATGAGGTGGCAAAAGTATTGGAGCCTCAGCTTCACAATCTGTCCTTCCAGTGAGCACTCAGGGTTGATTTCCTTCAGTATGGAGAGGTTTGATCTTCTTGCAGTCCATGGGACTCTCAAGAGTCTCCTCCAGCACCAGAATTCAAAAGCATCCATTCTTCGGCGATCAGCCTTCTTTATGGTCCAGCTCTCACTTCCATGCATCACTACTGGGAAAACCAGGGCTTTAACTATACGGACCTTTGTTGGCAAATCAAGGCACTAGACTCATGGAAAACCCAGAAGGACCCATCATGGCAACATAAGCAGATGATCCGCTCCTGCTTTACATTCCAAACTTCCGTTCAGCTGAAAACCTGTTATATATATACATATATTTGAAAAAAATACATACATTTAGCTCTGCACCCTTTGAGGCAGTAGCCTACATGATTTGGGAAAGTGCAAACACACTTTTGTGCCAGATTTTGCCTGCAGGTTCTCCTAACCGTAATCAGGGTGCAACGTAACACATCACGCACAGAGGCAAGGCAGGCGAGCGCTGATAGCACAGGCAGAAAGGCATTTAGAGATAAACAGGGATTTGTAAATATTAAATGTGAATCTTAATGGCCTCAAACTCTCTGCCAATGCAGTTTACAAGTCAGAGGGATTGCCATGCAGTAAACAAAGGACTCCATCCAGCTCATTTGAAACTGATTTATTTATTTTTACTCTGCTGTGCTTGTAAAAAAACAAAAATCACCCTTTACTATTTAGGTGTCTGGGTAAGGTAAACCTATTTACACTGCAATCCTATGCATGTTTACGCAGGAGTAAGCCCTACTGAGTTAAATGGAATTTGGGCCCAGGTAGGTATGTACAGGAAGGGACATGGGTGGCACTGTGGGTTAAACCACAGAGCCTAGGACTTGCCAATCAGAAGGTCGGTGGTTTGAATCCCCGCAACGGGGTAAGCTCCCGTTGCTCGGTCCCTGCTCCTGCCAACCTAGCAGTTCAAAAGCATGCCAGTGCAAGTAGATAAATAGGTACTGCTCCGGCGGGAAGGTAAACGGCGTTTCCGTGCGCTGCTCTGGTTCGCCAGAAGTGGTTCACCACATGACCCGGAAGCTGTACACCGGCTCCCTTGGCCAATAAAGTGAGATGAGCACCGCAATCCTATAGTCGGCCATGACTGGACCTAATGGTCAGGGGTTCCTTTACATTTACTTAGGTATGTACAGGGCGGCAGCTTCAGTCATAGGCAGTGGGCACACCAATCTGTTCATAGCACAAAAAATGTAGATTTTCTCAATCCTCAACATGCTGCTTTCAACCTAGATTGAGTCTGGATCCTGCCATCCACAAGGGTGAGTGTATTTCACTGATCCGGATGTGAAAATATGCCCCTTGTTTGGTTTTCCTCCCTGCACCTGCCCCAGGTAAATGAAAAAGGAAGTGGCGCTTGCCAACTTGGTATATATGCCCACCTGCCACATCCCACGCTACTGGGACCACCTACGTCTGTTTCCAAATGGACACACTGCAGAGTAATGCAGAATCATGGTCTTCCAACCCCAGATTGTGTTTTACATACACACAAATCTGGCAACAAGCCGAGAGCAAACCAAAAATAAAAATAAATGGAGGGGAGAAGCTTTCTCACCCTCCACTCTGAGCCAGACCATAATTTTCCTTTGGCAGGCAACCCTACCCTTGTGCCATAGCAAAACTCTTTAGACCCAGATGAGAGGAACAGGCTTTTCTGCAGTCTCAGCTCGAGAACCACCAAGAGGATGTTACTGGCAGCCCAGTGACCCCTTATTGGTTTATATAAGAGTCTTGGTTGACGTGCAGGTGGTGGAAACATCTTCCACAAGCTGTGCATCTTCCATAGTTTGCAACTGCAATATGCAGCTGTTGGCCAGAAGTGAATTAGTATGCCCCACCTGGAACTGTGCACCCACACTATTTAGGGTTTCTGCTGAGCCATGCCGGCGATATTGGGCACGTAAGACACCCAAGTGGTTGGAATAATTTGTCGACTTCCAGATCATACAGTCGACATGTCGGGTTGCTTTAGCAACCTCGTTAAGGTCTGGCTGAGTCATGCTGATTAGGTCCCAAGGCGCTGAACAAGCTTTCTCAGAAGCAACTAACACCACTACAATCTCCAACAAATCATTACTGCTCTTCAGCCAGGGTGGAAATGACGGCTACCTTCTATGAAATCCTCCACGAATGGTGAACGATTCTGTGTCACAGCCAGAACCTGGCATAATTACCAATATAGCATCATCATATCTAGTCGGCCTTATGTGAAAGTAACAGCCAAGGAGAAATTTGACAAGTAATGAGATGATTTCCTGAGCAAATAATTGCACAGGGATCCAAAGCTCTTACGGCTCTCTCATCAAGGATGGAGCGAGAGCAACATCTTAGGCTGAATTCACACATAAATGTGCATGCCTGGATGTTCCGCAGGTGTAAAACAGGCATCATAGATAGGATACTCTGTGTCCTATTTGTGGAAGGGTATCGTAGAACCTGGTACCACCTGATGCATTGCACTTTTCAATGGACGCCATATTCGTCTTCCTCTGTAAGTAGGTATGGGAGAGTAATTCAATTTAGTTTCACTTTTAAAGACAAATCTAAGTTGCACTTCCTCAAACAATGGGTGAACTGAACCACAGGCATGCCTCAAAAATTGAACTTCTCTGAATTTTGAAATGCAGTTCTCCGGTCAAGAAATGTATGTATGTATGTATATATATATGTGTGTGTGTGTGTGCATATACTGGAATTAAGCTTGTAAATTAGTAAAAGTAACACAAACAAATAAATTATAGTAATGGAAATACAACTATTAGGGAAAGTATTCTAAAGCATGCATATTGAGCAAAATTGCACACCAAAATACAAATGCATTAGGAAAAATCTGCAGGCAAATTTTCATAAGGATTTTTAAAAAACAATTTAAGGATTCTTTTTAAAAAATCACAAACTGATGTGGTAATGTGGAGAACTAAACTTAAAATGGGAAAAATGAGGAATCAAAGCTGACAGGTTTGTCCATCGCTGGAAGGTCGAAACCACAGGGGGATAAAATGATGTAAAGTCATGCATGGATCAACCTTTAGATTCTCACAATAATAAGCATGCTGAATTAAGATTCCAGAGTTTACGGCTGCAATCCCAACCCCACTTACCAGGGAGTAAGCCTCATTGAATTCAATAGGATTTACTTCTGAGTAGACAACATTAGGATTCTGCTGTAAATAGCTTCATAGAGTTGAAACTGGTATCTGACAGATCGTCTAGAGAAGTTGGGGTTCCATGCCCAGACCCTCCCCCCTTGACTAGCTGAATGAATTAGGGAAATGTAATTTCATATACACAGGTTGCAGAATTCTGCATTTCTTGGCACGAAATTTGGGCTGCCTTAGTGCAGAATTCTGAAACATTCAGGGGAAACCAAGTACTGTTTACACAGGGCTCAGTTCTCTTTGCACTCAATCTCAACTCGTTTTAACAAAAGTCTAGCATCAAGATGTGTTCCAGGATGTGTCTGTCACCCTGGAGCTTTCCTGTTAGAAGGAGTTTGTGCTTAGCAGCACGCCACAACAGGAATCTTCCCTCTATTTGCACAACACGCCGATCACTATGCAAAAAACCCCACTGCCTTTCATAATACTCAGTTTTGTACCAATGGCAGAGACGTAAATCCCACCACGAGCAGGATACAGAACCCACCCACTTCATACCCCTCAAACCTAAAAAACAAAGAAACCTCCATCCAGGAAATATTGAGCTTTCCTTTTAAGAAATGGTTGTGGGGGGAGAAGGAGAGAGAGAGATTATGAAGAGGTGGGATGCAAGGGAAATTGTCCTTGAAAGGTTAAAATTTTGCAACGTCAACCCTTCCAGCAAATGCCTTGGTGAGCCGATTTGCTTACAACCTGAGAATTTAAACTCCAGGGTAGAGTCAGACCTCAGGCTCCGTGAAGCTCTGTTTATTCATCATGGCTTTTCGGCAGAATGTTTATTATAATCAAGGAGAAGCCTATGTAGGTCAGAAACACAGAAGCGAGTAACCGCCGCCCTCCCTTACCCTGGAACGAAAAGCAGCTAAGCCTGTGTGTGTTGTTCCAACCTGAACTTTTACGAATCTTGGTTGAGGTGGCCCAACATCAGGGCTCAGCAGGGTCAGGCCAAAGGCTGAACTATTCCGGCATCATGTTCTCACAGCCACCAACCAGAAGCCTAGGGGGAAACCGCAATGAGGGCTCAAGCGAAGCAGACGCCTCCACAATCGTGATCCCTAGGAATTGATATTCAGAAGCAATTCTAAGCAAGCCGGACCAGTGATCTCATTCATGTCCTATGTCCTAAATCGCAGACATCAAGTCTCTCCTCTTCATCACAGGGATGAGATGTTCTTGCAACTTCCCTGGAAAGGAATGTGCAGACACATCATGCAAAGGTCAAAATGCGGTTGGATTATTCTTTGTTTGATTGCATGGCCCAGAGCCAACATTACCATACAGAAGAGTGAATTAATTGCTTCAGGTAGCAGCACCCAAAACAGAGTGAAAGAGCTCGGTCAAGAGTGGTGGGAGTGAGTGGCTGAGAGATAGCGGCCAGGTTTTGCCACAGGCACATAAAAGTTGAAGGTTATGTCACTGCCTCTTCCTAGCTAGACTACAGCTCCCATAATTCTTGACCAATAGGAATGGGACCCATTACATTAAAATGAAAAGCTACCTCTCCTTTGCACATCCTGAAACAATCCACAAACTGAACATATAGCTATCCTTGAATCTGGCAATGCCATTTTCCAGACCCACCCCCAAAAGTATATTAGGGGAGAACGTGCATAAAAATGCAAATATTAGTTACCTTAACATATCAAAAAAGTATTGTATTATGGGAAATTCCTTGCAAAATTCCACACCAAAACATGCGAATTAGGAGAAATGCACTCTAAAATGCTGCTGAATTTTCATGAAGACTTTTAAAAATAATTTTATTTATAGTTTTCATTTATATACGTTACAGCAATTAGTCAGCAATAATTCTAATATTTCAGACTCCGACTCCCTTCCCTCTCTTCCTGCGTTTCTTTGCATTTATTTTCGCCCTTTCCTGTATACTCCAAATTATCTTATTCTTTTATTCATCTATTCTCATATATATCTCGTATATGTTTTTGAAATTGCAGGTTTTTACAAATAACATTCTTGCAGCTGTGGTTGCATACATAAATAAATAAATTTCTATACTGTTTAGGTAGTTCTGATCCCATAATTCCAAAGAGAAAATCTTCTGTTTTTTTACAAATGCTGTCTTAAACATCTTTGTTGATTCACTATATATCATTTCCCAGTAAGCTTTAACCTTATTACAAGACCACCACATATGGGAAAAGGTACCTTCTTTCTCTTTACATTTCTAACACTTATTCTATTTTGATTTATACATTTTTGCCCATCTACTAGGTGTTAGGTACCATCTATATAACATTTTCATATAATTTTCTCTAAAATGATAACATGCTGCAAATTTTATATCCGTATTCCATAATAGTCCCCATGCTTCCATTACTGTATTATGACCAATAACTATTGCCTAATGTAGTATTGAAGATTTCACTTTTTTGTCCTTTGTCTCCTATTCCAATAACATCTTATACATTTTAGACGTCATTTTAACATTGCTGTTTAACAGGTCTCTCTCTCTCTGTTTGTGATAGTTGTTCCACAAATCCTCGCTTCATATCCTTTTTAAATACTTCATTCAAATGATGATATTGTAACCCTGTTGTCAGCCCCCCTGATAAATCCTTAAAACTTTTTAAATTTAAATTCTCCACCCTCCCTCTCTTAGCAAATTTCTGTAAGTCATCCAACTTTCCAACATATTTTTTTTCTTTTTCACCGCTATGGCTTCTAAATGCGAAAGCCAAAGTGGTGTTTTGGTCTCCAATAAGTTTTTATATTTATCCCATATTCTATACAATTTTTTCCTAATTATGTGGTTTGTGAAACCTTTTTGTACTTTCACCTTTTCATACCACAAATAAGCTGGCAAACCCAAAACTATTATCATGACCTTGCAAATCTAAAATATTCTTCAATTGCAACCATTGATGGAGACGTATGTGTGTGTGTGTGTGAAATACATTGCAAATGGATGCTGAGATGTAACAAACTAGATTGAAGGTTGGGAAAATGAGAAAGAGAAGAGAAGCTATCACTGGCAAATTTTCCATCCCTAGCTCAGCTCAGCGAGCGCTGTACCTGGAAGGCATCTCTGCCATGGATGCAAAATGCAGTTAGACTCTGCCCACTAATGGTTACACAGCACAGGCAGGAGATAAGATGCTAAGCAAGAAAAACTACCCCTCAGCGAGGGGGAAAGAGCATTCAGGGAGAGAAAGTCTTTCCAGCAATATCTGAGTGGCTGAATAATAAAAGGGAGTGATAAAAGACAGCCCATAGACAAAGCAATTTTCTCATTCTTCCTGCCCTTCACTCTCCATTAGCTGAATGGCTTGGGCCTAGGCTTTTAAAAAACTATTATTAAATATACAAGATTTTTCATTATAGAATTTCATTTCCCTCATCTCCCCACCCCCGGCAAATGCCCCTCTTAGGTTCTCCTTTTGTGCATTCAACAAATGGCACAAAAAAGTCAGGAGCCAATTAAAACAAACATGATTTGGAAATTCAGGCCGGCTCCCGCAAGACCAGGTAAGAAGAGATTAAGGTGCAGAAAGTGCCTTTTGGGTTGGCAGCCAGAGAAGCAGGTGGTGTAACCTGGGTGTAAATCCGTGTCGGTGGCTTGACTCCCAGTTTGCTTTCTCAGGCCAAGGGCTTAAGTTCTAAAAGGAGATTCGGCAAGCATTAGTGGGAGACCATGCCAGCCAGCCGGACAGTGTTTTGTTGCTGTTACCAGGGCTCCATCTACACTATACATTTAAAGCTGTACCATAGAATCTTAAGTTGGAAGGGACCCCAAAGGTCATGTAGTCCAACCCCCCCCCCCCCCCGTAATGCAGGAATCTCAACTAGATCATAAATGACAAATGGCCACCCAACCTCTACTTAAAAACCTCCGAGGAAGGAGAGTCCACCAACTCTTGTGGGAGTCTGTTCCACCACTGAACAGCTCTTACTGTCAGAAAGTTTTTCCGAATGTTTAGTCGGAATCTCCTTTTTTGCAACTTGAAGCCACTGGTTCGAATCCTACCCTCAAGAGCAGGAGAAAACAAGCAGGCTCCCTCCTCCATATAAAAGCTCTTAAGATATTTGAAGATGGCTGTCATATCTCTTCTCAGTCTCCTCTTTTCCAGGCTGAACATACCCAGCTCCTTCAACCGTTCCTCATCAGGCTTGGCTCCAGACCCGTGGTCATCTTGCTTGCCCTCCTCTGCACACTTTCCAGCTTGTCAACATCCTTCTTAAATTGTGGTGCCCAGAACTGGACAAAGGACTCCAGATCTGGTCTGACCAAGGCATAATAGAGCGGTATACTATTACTTCCTTTGTTCTGGACACCATACTTCTGTTGATGCAGCCTAGAATAACATTAGCTTTTTTTGCTGCTGCGTCACACTGTTGTCTCATGTTAAGCTTGTGGTCCACCAAGACCCCTAGATCCTTTTCACATGTACTGCTAGTAATCCAGGTGTCCCCCATCCTATTTGCAAATTTGATGAGCAGGAAGATGGCAGCCAGTGGGCCAGGTGACAGAGCCTGGCTGTGCCTGGCAAATCAATGTAGAGCCTCATAAACCAAGCCTAGGCAAACTCGGGCCCTCCAGATGTTTGGGACTACAATTCCCATCATCCCTAGCTAACAGGACCAGTGGTCAGGGATGATGGGAATTGTAGTCCCAAACATCTGGAGGGCCCGAGTTTGCCTATGCCTGTTATAAACTGCTAAGGAATGCTCTCAAGCCAAGCAGAAAAGATCTGATCTTGCACCTTTAGAGTGGAATTGGGCTTTTAGTGTAGCGACACCTGCACTTTGGAGCTTCCTCCTATTACATATTAGACAGGCACCATCTCTATTTTTTAAAAACTTTTTTAAAAATATATTTCTTTTGAAAAACATGTTAATTCAAAAGGCTTCACAAGCGTGCACAAGAATTTTTAAAAACATTGCTTTAGTATCCCTCAAAGAAACAATAACCCACAGCTGCACATTACCTAGATATCCAAAACACAAACATTTAACTATCAATATTCAGCACCCCATTGAATATAATGTTGCCCGATAAATGGATTCTTCTTTTTAGCCAATATCAGACAACATTGTAGTCTAGTGAGGTGTGACTGGCAAAGAAGCTCTGTTACAAAGAGGAGGCACCACCTCTATTGTTTTTTTTCATGCCTCCTGAGGACCTTCATTTTCCAACAAGCCTTTTAAGGGTAGATTTTCTTCCATTTTTTTAACCTGCATTTGAAATTGCTTTGACTGTTCTAATATTGCCATGTATGCTTTTATTGTTAAATGACTTTGAGAAGTATTCATAAATGACATGCAATCACTCTGCCCTGATGGCATGATGTTGATCTGATAGGTCCCATTCTGGATCCATGAGAGGTGCAAGCTCCGAGATTGGAGTTTTACAGGGCCTGTTGGATAGGGACTGGCCATTAGGGTCAGCTGACTGTGTACTGAGTCACGTGACAGGGCTTCGGTCGCAGCCCAGGTGGCATCCACAACATGGCTGCTGGGAGCCCAGGGTCAAGACACCTCCCTACTGGAGTCTTGCTCCTTCATATGCCTATTGCATTTATATTTCATTTAGCTGTGTTATCTTTTAAAGACAATTTCACGTTGTGTTTGGCAGTTCGCAGGACTGCTGTTTTCATTCTCAGAAAGTGGAGGAGCCTGCTTGGGAAAATGCCAGGAAAATGGGTCGTGTTCCTCTAATTCTGCCCAAACTGAACTCCCGTGAACTTTTCCACGGCAGAAACGCAGAGGGTATTGTGTGTGTTAGAACATGCATTTACAGCATATTACAGTTTAAGGGAAATTGTCACTGGCGTTTCATAATGTGCTTTGCTGAGCAGGCCTGGGAGAGAAGGTCACGCAGAGACAGGGGAGGGAGGAGGGTTCCAGCTTTGCCGGTGCTTCATTCCTCCCATTTTGTGATAAATACACTGCAGGAAAAGGAAGCTATTTGAGCAAAAGCAGCCTCCGGAGTTCTCCCTTTGGGACAGGGACAGGCAAGACCACGACACACAGTAAGAAAGTGGTAGGTCAGCGGGCTGAGGGCCGTGTTCCTTTCTTGTCAACCTTCCAAGGGCCACATGCCAGCAGTGGGCAGGACCAGTGGGAAAAGGGGCATCTAGTCCAACCCCTGGCTGGCACTGTGGGTTAAACCACAGAGCCTAGGACTTGCCGATTGGAAGGTCAGTGGTTCGAATCCCCGCGACGGGGTGAGCTCCCATTGCTCAGTCCCTGCTCCTGCCAACCTAGCAGTTCGAAAGCACAAAGTACAAGTAGATAAATAGGTACCGCTCCAGTGGGAAGGTAAATGGTGTTTCCGTGCACTGCTCTGATTCGCCAGAAGCGGCTTAGTCATGCTGGCCACATGACCCGGAAGCTGTACGCCAGCTCCCTCGGCCAATAAAGCGAGATGAGCGCCACAACCCCAGAGTCATCCGTGACTGGACCTAACAGTCAGGGGATCCCTTTACATTTACCTTTACAGCTAAAACATCCATGACAGATGGTCACCCAACCTCTGCCTGAAAGTCTCCATGGAAGGAGAGCCCATCATGTTCTGATGTAGTCCATCCCACTGGCAAACAGTTCTTACCATGGGAAATTTCTTCCTGGTGTTTATTTGGAATCTCCTTTCTTGTAACTTGAATTCGAGAGGCATTGGTCAGGTTTAAAGGATACATTCCAGCCAGGCAAAACCTGCTGGAAGGATGTGAAGGGCCAGTGAGGTGTGAGGCCTGAGGAAAGAGGGTGCGGTCTGAGGGAGAGCGGGTGTGACTGAGCAAGAGGTGTTGCTTGTGGAGGGTGCTGGGGGGCTAGGGTGTCTGGAGGGGCTTCATTTGGGCCTGACGCTCCCCACCCTTGTGGCTGGGCATGGAAGGTGTCAGTGGAAGGCAGAGGTCTTTTCAGTTTCGTGGTCAAAGCTACCAATGGATACTGGCCATGAGGCTACGCCCCACCTACATAAGGCTTCTGAATAACAGTTACTGGAAACCACAATGCATGCATTCCTATGGATTCCTACATGCATCTGGTTGGCCACTGTGTGAGGAAAGGATGAGCCATTGGCCTGATCCTGTTCCAGTGACTACATTATTACATGAGCACTGTTCCACAGCATTTGATATTTTCATTTACATACATTCATTCGAAATAAGATGGGTTTATGAAGCAATTCTATATCCTCCCACCACGCTGGCGAAGAATTCTACGAAACAGTAGTCAATATCCGGAATCACTGCTCAGTGTTGGACGTCATATTTGCTGAATACACAAAGCTTCACAGCTTGTCCTTCATCGTACAAAGTTTGGTACCTCGCTTCATTTAAAGATTTTCAGAGACTCTGAGACATTTTGAACTTGTTATGGTTTGAAGGAATTCTATAAAGATTGTCTATTACGTATGTATATGGTCATCGTCTTGCCTAGACATTGTTGCTGATCCTGTTTCAGGCAGGGGACGTTGCCAGGCCTACATGGAGATGATGGCTGAACCTGGTGCTTGCTGTACCTGCAAAGCAGGTGCTATCTCACTGAGCTACAGTGAGCCCGTGTCATGGAATCACAGAGCTGGAAGGTACCCAATGGTCATCTAGTCCAACCCGCTGCAATTTGGTTCTGTATGTTTCATCGGAATCTCCGTTCTTGTCACCTGAAGCCAATGGTTCGAGCCCTGCCCTCCAGAGCAGGAGAAAACAAGCGTTTGTTCCCTCTTCTACGATAGTGGAGGTCAACGGGCACCTCCCCAGAGTGCCTCCCCCCTCAAACAACAAGATGCTCTTCCAGGGCAAAAACAGAGTCAGGAGGAAGGTAACAAGGAAGAGAGCCCGTCCCTGGTAATTAGGAACAGCTGGAGAATATGAGACGGAGTGCGGAGGTGGGTGGGGGAGAGAAGGATTCAAAGAGAGCTGCAGAACAGCAGGGCATAGAATATGCAAGCATGTCGCCTTTCCAGACTCCTCCGGGGGAAGAATAAAAAAAAAAAAAATGCACAAGAGTCCTTATTCAGAAAGGCAGCTATGCCTATTTTGCTCGATTTGCAGAAGTGGGTTTAACAAAGCGCCTGTTAAGAGGCTTCTCTCTTCCGTGTTATTTAGCTTGTTGCCTCAAGGACTTTTAAGGAGGAATTCCCTACAGGTGGCTCTTGCATGCTATCAAAAGCCTGCGCCTCAATTAACACCTACACTGGATCTGTCTGCAGGCTGATGTGATGTGTGGATGCTGCCCTCTGCTGGGTGGAATCTGAGCCTCTCGGGGAGCTTGGCTGTCAATCATAGGACACACCCACATCCCCCCAGAGCATTTCATTTCTGCTTGGCAGGGCTTGTATTCCTTAGGGCGCAGCTAAACCAAAGGCTTGAATAGGCTTAATGGTCACATCTCTGCCTCAGGGAATTCTGCGTACTGTCATTGGGTTGTCTGTTGTTGTTTAGTCATTTAGTCGTGTCCGACTCTTTGTGACCCCATGGACCAGAGCACACCAGGCACTCCTGTCTTCCACTGCCTCCCGCAGTTTGGTCAAACTCATGCTGGTAGCTTCGAGAACACTATCCAATCATCTCGTCCTCTGTCGTCCCCTTCTCCTTGTCCCTCCATCTTTCCCAACATAAGGGTCTTTTCCGGGGAGTCTCTTCTTCTCATGAAGTGGCCAAAGTATTGGAGCCTTAGCTTCACAATCTGTCCTTCCAGTGAGCACTCAGGGCTGATTTCCTTAAGAATGGAGAGGTTTGATCTTCTTGCAGTCCATGGGACTCTCAAGAGTCTCCTCCAGCACCAGAATTCAAAAGCATCAATTCTTCGGCGATCAGCCTTCTTTATGGTCCAGCTCTCACTTCCATACATCACTACTGGGAAAACCATAGCTTTAACTATACGGACCTTTGTTGGCAAGGTGATGTCTCTGCTTTTTAAGATGCTGTCTAGGTTTGTCATTGCTTTCATTGGGTTGTCTAGGAACCTATAATAGAATTGTCTTCTGCACCAAAACTAATTTTCAGGATCTTCTGGCAAAGCCATAACAAAGTGGGGGTGAAATCAATACTAGATGGCAGCTGCCTATTTCACATTTTATTTACCGCCCCCGCCACCCCGCCAAGGTGGCATTCAGGAACCCACCCCACCATTTCGCTTTCACAACAGACCTGTGAGATAGGTGTGCGAGAGAAAGACTGAGCGGCTTACACTTCTCCAGTTAAGTATCACGACTAAGGTAGAATTTGAACCTCAGGCCTCCCTCGCCTAAGTCCAAGACTCTACCCATTACACCGCACTGCCTCTTATTCGGTATGGCTAATTATTATCCGGATGGTGTGATGCGGCTGGTGCTCTGCTGCAGAGGTGGGTAACCTGCAGCCCTCCTGAAGTTGTTGGACTCCGTCACCTATCAGTCCCGCCAGCATGGCCAATAATTGTCAGGGATGATGAGAGTTGTAGTCCAACAGCATCTGGGGAGGCAGCAGGTTGGGAAAGGTGGTTCTGCAGGGCATTGTGGTGTAGTGGTTAAGAGTCTCGTAATCTGGGGAACCGGGTTCACGTCTCCGCTCCTCCACATGCAGCTGCTGGGTGACCTTGGGCCAGTCACACTTCTCTGAAGTCTCTCAGCCCCACTCACATCACAGAGTGTTTGTTGTGGGGGAGGAAGGGAAAGGAGAATGTTAGCCGCTTTGAGACTTCTTAAAGGGAGTGAAAGGCAGAATATCAAATTCAAACTCTTCTTCTTCTTCTTCATTGGTATCCTTCCATTCTCCCCTTGGGCATACTTTCCTTTGCTCAATGACAACCAGATTAGGCCCATTAAAACCACCCAGAGAGCATTTTTGTAATCCTCAAGTAAGCATAAATATAGAAAGAGTAATAAAAAGAAATTGTTATTTAGGGGAATTGAATTGAATTCTAAATTATATTCCAAAAACGTGGGAGATTTCAAGGGGTCAAAAGAAAATGGATGTACTGTGCTATATTAGAAGCAAAAAAAACTTGTTTTGATGAATTGGAAGAGCCGCAAAAAGATTCCATTGAGCACATGGATTGATAATATGGGCAGATTAGCTACATACGAACGAATTCCATGTCGACGCAAATTAAGAATGGATAAATATGAAGAAATCTGGAATGAATATTTAAGCAATAAGGCGGATAATGGTGGGAGGTGGGGGGAGAGGTGGGAAAATATTGTTTAAAAGGTGTAATCATAGGTATATCAGTGTATTCAAATCTGAATTGTCAAATTGTGTTGTTATTATTATTATGGTTTTTGTTGTATGTGTCTTTTGCGGTTGTCGTTTCTCCAAAAAAAAGATTTTTTGATTTATTTATTTTAAGTAAGCATAAATTCCAAGTAAGGCTAAATGTAGAGAATGTGCCTCCAATCTGTATTCCCTAGCATTTTACATGCAAAATTCTGGTGATAGCTTGGACGTCGGTTTGCAGAGACGTACCTAGGTTCCCTTGGCAAGGATATGTATCTGCGCCCGCGTCCCTTGTGCCCCCTTTGCAAAGGAGCTTGTGTGCCTCACCGGTTTGCCCGGAGCTACAGTATGTGGCCAGCGGCCTACATTTGGGTTGCAAGCTGTATAGGCCTGAGCTAGACGGGTCCATTAGAAGAAGAAGAAATGACCAAATACAGCTACTAAGTGCCAGCTCACACAGAAGTGTATTACATTTGAAATGTGAATGAAACTTACGCTCAAAAAATGATTGGTCTCCACAGGAGATTGTTGGAGTCAATTGCCACCGAGAGCATTTCTCAACTAACATTCACGGTTCTTACTTGGCACAAGGTTTATTTTGGAGATAACTTTTAAGTGATACGTATTCATAGAGACTGTAATGGTACATAACAGAGAAGTGCCCTCTAACACAAGGTTTCCCAAATCTGGGTCTCCATCTGTTTTTGGACTACAACTTCCATCATCCCTCACTACTGGCCCTGCTAGCTAGATACATAAGATGGGGAGTAACACAAAGCACATGTGTGTGTGCATGCACATGTACACACACCTGATTAGCAGGTGAATTCATTACTTTAGGCACGATCGACTGGAAATGTCTTCTGGGCCATTGAATGGGATGCAACCCAAAAGCACAGGCCACAGATGGAGAACCTGTTGCCCTCTAAATGATGTTGGACTTCAAGTCCTATCAGTCCCAGCCAGGATGGCCAGGGGTTAAGAATGATTGGAGTTATAGACCCACATAACATAGGTTCCCTGTTCCTGGCACAGAGGAAGGAATTTTGCTGTGCTCTAGCAGCTGAGCTCTTGCAAAGCTTAGCTTATTAGCAGCTGAGCTCTTGCAAAGTTTCTCCTACTGACAACAGTTGAAGCTGAGCAGAAGGTGGTCAAAGTGTCAGAAGGATTCAAATGTGGATCCCAATAGGGGGAATGGTTTACTTCTAAACTAGGGACAGCTGATCATTCTGGTCTCGCCTGACCTGATTCCTCTAGTGCTCGCAAGATTCACACACCACAAATTATAAAGTAATGTCTTCCTCAAGATTATACAGAGCTCCAACCACTTCTGTGCTACTTCCCATGACTATTTAGATGGAGTTTTCTTTGAGACACACGTGGACCAAAAAATTGCTCCAGCCTCTGTTAAGTTCTCCCTTCCCTCATTAACTTCTAAAATAACTGCACCAGTAGAAGGTATGTTTTTCTGCCCTTGATATATGCATGTAATTCCCATCTGAGTTCTGCTGAGCGTTCTGACAGGAGAATAGACCCCTATTAGGAAAGGTGGCAGCAAAGAACAACACAGTGATTAAATGCAAAATTGAAATTATAATGAAAATTGGGGCACTGAAAAGAAATTTAATTAAGTAAGCAACGGCAAATCAAACAGAAATGTATTCATTATTTAATCAAGTAGTGAAGTGCAAAATCTCTTCTAATCAGGAAAAGTCTCCGAGAGCAGATAAAGAAGGAACGAGAGAAATCAAGGAACCAATTTAAAAGCAGGAGGAAAATACCACACAGCTGCAGTACAAAAGACCATTTGTCTGAGAAAGAAAAGGTTAGCTCAGGGGTCTGTGGGGTTTTTCTCCCCCCTTAACCCAAACACCGTGTCTGTGTGATTAACAGAGGCTTGTAAGCCTCCGTGCAATTCTCAAACTAGCAAATGTACAAGGGCAGGTTGGCTAAAAAGCCCAGCCCAGCCAAAAATATTATCAGCAGGCCTTGACCCATGGAATATGGGTACACAAGTGTTTTCTTCATCCCTTTCCCCTCTCTCCACCCTACATGTTTCAGACTCTGAGTTGCCAACTTTCTTTTTTAAAACTGGCACTGTTCCTGTGCCCTTAACAGCAGCCTGACTTGCAGAAATTAAGCAGGTGGGTTTCCCCCCTCCTCCTTGCAGGCAGAAAAGCTTCACTGATTATACTTCTCTCCTTTCTCAAATGGGGTTCCCTGAATGCCTCTGCGCTGTGAGGGACATCGGAAGTCCTGCTTAGTTCAGCAGGTGAGGGAGGCTGATGGGCCAAAGAATCACAATCTGGAGAAACATGGAGGGACGCCCCTCTTGCAGAGATCAATGGCATCCATTACCAGGTTGTAACTTGGCAGACTTACACAGGAGTAGTAAATGTGAGGGTGGAGATGGCAGCCTTTCATGTGGAAACTCCTTCCCTGCTCCCGCTCCCTCACCAGGCTTGGCAGATACTCGTTCATGGCAAACGCACCAGAGCTTGCTCAACTGCAAGAATTTGAAAAGATTCCATGCCGCCCCCCTCCCCAAGCGCCAAAATTCAAGAAGACAAGACCAGCCACAGCTTGTCCTCCTAGCAAATGAATCGGATGGCCTCTTTAGCTCAAGGAGGCAACTGCCTTGCACACAGGAATGAGCATTCGGTGTAACTATTGGATTGCCAACTTGTTTCCTACAAATCTCTTTCGCATCTGAATCCTTCTAGTAGTTTGACTTCCTTCTGTTCAGTTTCATTTGAAAGGTTGCCAGTAAGCTAAGCTTTGCAAGAGCTGAGCTGCTAGAGAGAAAGAGAGAGTTCCTTGTGCTTCTGTGTCAGGGATGAGGACACAAGTTGTTGTTCTAAATGAAATACAGTGGTACCTTGGGCTACAGACGCTTCAGGTTACAGATGCTTCAGGTTACAGACGCTTCCGCTAACCCAGAAATAGTACCTCGGGTTAAGAACTTTGCTTCAGGATGAGAACAGAAATCGTGCAGCAGCGGTGCGGTAGCAGCGGGAGGCCCCATTAGCTAAAGTGGTGCTTCAGGTTAAGAACAGTTTCAGGTTAAGAACGGACCTCCAGAACAAATTAAGTTCTTAACCCGAGGTACCACTATATTCTAAATGCAAAAATATCCATGCTTTGCTTTTAGATTTAAAAAAAATCTAAAAATAAGTAAGCAGCTTCTTTAATGTTTGAAGAGACAAGCAAGACAGATGGCTGAAACAGTGATCAAATTTTCTGAAGCATGTCTGCCATGCAAATTAATCCACTGTGGCTGCTCCTTAAATAATATGCCTCTCTTCACCCTTGCAGATGAGACTAACATACTACAGTCATGCCTTAGAAGTCAAACAGCCTAGTTCTTGAACGTTTTGGCTCCCAAACAATCGAAACCTGGAGGTGACTGTTCCAGTTTTTGAACATTCTTTTGGAAGCCAAACATCCAGTGGGGCTTCCATGGCTTCCAATTGGCTGTAGGATCTTCCTGCAGCCAATCAGAAGCCGTGCTTTGATTTCCGAACGTTTTGGAAATTGACTGGACTTCCGGAATAGATTTTGTTCGACTTCCGTTTATCGGCTTAAGGAGACTAACAGAAGAGATCGTAAAGCAAAAAGAGAAATTATATGAACAAGATATGATGTGGAAACACCAAGATAAGACTGGATAGAACTATGAACTCTGTTTGGACTGATTGGGACTGATTTGGACATTAACACAGTAACAAGAAGATGATTTGAATCCCCCTTTGGATCTTGAAGTATGGGTCCCCCCAACAAAATTTAAAAATTTGGCTTTGTAATTCGGAATTTATATGATGTGATTTAATTTGATGTGATTGGCCAGTTAATAAAAATATTTTTTTAAAAAAAAATAGATTTTGTTCGACTTCCAAGGTACGACTGTACTTAAAATCGTATCATTCAAACAATGGCCAGAAATCAGTTTGAGCTACACCATATTGAAGAGTGAGCAGCAAAAATCAGGAGGTTTCCCAAAACTCATCAAAGAGGTAAAATGTTGTAATGCACAGGAAACTGTTTGAGACTTCTGGAGGTGCTACAGAAAAGGTTTGTCACCCTTTTGTCACTTGTTAGTCGTGTATGTGAAACAGGCCTTGGGGATTGTAGTCAATTACAAGCTGAATGTAAGTTAGCGATGTGACGCAGCTACAAAAAGCGATTCTAAGCTTACATGGTTGGAGCAAGTTTCATGGCTGCCTCTCAGGGGTGGGGCGGAGAGTGGGGGGAGCAGGTCAAAGTCTTGGGGTTTAATGGGAAAGTACAAAGTGTATTTCCCCTATCAGCTAGATTCAACCCTGCCCTCTCCTGACCAGAGGAATGCAAGGGAGAGGGAGAGGGAGAGGGAGAGAGAGAGAGAGAGAGAGAGAGAGAGAGAGAGAGAGAGAGAGAGAGATGTGCTTATTGAAGTTCCAGGAACTTTTGGCTTTTTTTCTAGAAAGTGAGAGGGTGATGCCAATGGCTTGATGGAAAAAGCGAGGCTGTGAAGGAGGTGAAGGAGGAATTGGAATTGAAACTGGGAGGAAGAAAGGGGCAGAGTTTGGAAACCATCCTCATTCGCGTTTTTCCTAAATTGCAAGCACTTGGCATAACCAGCCAAATTTTTATACAGCAAACTCAAATCACTTCCACAGCTTCTGTAGAATCTGGATTTAAAATAAAAAAAATAAAAAAATGGCACAACCTCAAGGCCCAAAGAGAATTGGAATCTGTGCCTCTGCAAGCGCGGGCTTGTCTTCGGTTCAGTCATGCTGAATGAAAAGTCGTTGTCTCCCCCCCGTCCCCCCGCTTTTAAGTTGAGGAAAGATGCAAGCAAATAATAATTTAGCGTGCTGTTTAAGTACAGCGTGTCTAGAGCCTTAACAAGAAAACCCTCATATTTAATTAGCAGCTTAATTTAGTGTTGTGTGAATAGTGACTCACTGTTATTAAGCAAGGGAGGATGAGACTCATGCAGGCTGCCTGTGGGAAGGAAAAGGAAAAAGGAGGAAGGAGGGAGAAAGAGAGACAGATATTTATGAGTCTAGCACAGCTGAAATTGGACAAGGGTCAAAGACAACCATGACACAAATATTTTACAAATCTATAGCATAGGTAGTGATTAGGCAGAGGAGGGGAGACTTTGCTGAAGGAACAAAACTACCCTCTCCCCCTGAAAAAAGGCTTTCGAGCATGTGAAAAGGGAGCAGAGCCGGCGCAGCCATGAGGCAGGTGAGGCCGCTGCTTCAGGCATCAGAAGCCCCCGGGTGGCACACCTTTGTCAAGCACTTGAACAAGCTAGGGTACCCATGTGGTGCATTTGGCTTGATGGATCATAGATTTTGCAGGCCTTCCTTACTGTGCATTATAAAACACTTAAGGATTTCCAAGCAATACAAGTGTTCACCGAAGCGAATGCTCTGTTAAATATACAGCGGGAATTACACCAACC